>NC_091440.1:135084397-136284397 GCF_964237555.1 Oryctolagus cuniculus | reverse complement strand
AGGCGCGTGGGCACGTGTGTTCACGACTGTGATGGCCCCGTCAACCCAATCCCTGCGACGTCCAGTCACCTAAGTCACTTACTACATGTGACAGGAACACTAAGTAGTGAGTGGAAGAGTAAAACCAAGGTGATCTCAGGCCCGGGTCTGCCACGCAAAGGGGTCAGGGCATCCAGAACCCCCGTCCGACCCTGACCACCTAGCGTTCAGCCCAGGCGCGCAGAGCTGCCAGGAGAGCTGTTCCCTCCTAGACCCCCGCCCCAGGCCCCTCAGATGCCTGGTTCACTCTGGGCTTTGGGCGCGAGCCCAAGGCAGTGCACGTGTGAAGGACAACAGGAAAAACCAGGAAGCAGGCGGTGGGCAGAGAGGGCCCCCCCTGCCCCGCTCTTATTCGTCGGCAGCCACCAGCGGGCTCTGCCTCCCGTGTGCCCGGGCTGTGACCCCACCAGTCCCCTGGAACCGTGTTTGCCCAGTGTACTGTCAGGCCACATTCAGGGGTCCCCGTCTTCTTGGCCTGTGAGCACTCGAAGCAGGGTCCCCCCCACACCGAAACAGCGGCCGGGGCTCCCCAGGCAGCGCACGCCTCTAGACTCGCTCCCGCTCTGCTCGCCACGCTCCCTCCAGAGGTCGGCCGTGGCCAGCGCTGCCCTTGGACGATCTCTTCTCTCTCTGGACGCTGCGGGCCGACCCAGATGCTTGAAGCTAGGTCCCCAGCGGTCCCCAGACTCCGAGAGGCCCAGCGGTCCCCAGACTTCGAGAGGCGTGTCCAGTGTTCACTTGCGGTCCCTGCTGGGAAGGCTTTCAAAGACCCGCAGCTCAGTGTGGCCAAAACAGTCTCAACAGTCTCTCTGCTTAACACCTCCGTCTGCCTCGTTGCTCGGCACAGTTGAGTGCTCACTTCCTGCCTTCCCGTCTCTTCCCTCCGCAGAGCAGCAGGTGCACCCTCCCAGCCTCAGTGCAGCTGGAGGACTGGCCGTGGCCAGCGTGTCCTTCCTCCCAGGCCTCTGTCTGTCCTGCCGTCACCCCTGCTGACCGTGTGCACGCTTGCCCTGGCTGCTCCCCTTGTCTTAGAGTTGATTTCCGCCTCAGAACTCGGCGTGTCCACTAACATCAGACGCGACACGGCTCGCAGAGACCTGCTCCTGGACTCTGCGGCCGTGTTTTCCATACTTCTTCATCTCACAGAACCTTCTTTTAAAAGCTCTAATCAGATTCTGTCTCCCTTAGATTAAGGACTTTCAAAGCCTGGTAATTCTTACCACATTGTACAATGCTGAACTGTTAGGGATATTTTTGGCTCCGAGTAATGGAAAAACTGACTAACAGGGCCTTAAACAAAAGGGAGTTTCTTTTCCTCACAGGACGAGAAGTCCTGAGCAGGCGTTCGGGGGTGGTGTGTAGCTGCTAGAAGATTCCATGAAGCACTTGCCCTCTTGTGTGTTGGCGGTTCACCTCGTGGTCCCTGGAGGCTCCTGCAGCTCCAGACACCACATCTGCATCCTCCATGAGGAAGTGGGAAGGGGGGAGAGGAGAGCTGCCCCAGTGAGCTCACTGCTGCACTTCACCGTGTGTCGTTCCTCCTCGCTGCTGTTTCCCGGGTCTTCCTGCCGCCTGCCCCGTGCCTCTCGGGTCGCAGCCTGGATGAGTGTACCCCACAGTCATGCCCCTTGTTCCGCCAGCTGTGTTCTTGTTTGCTTTTCCTACAGAGACCTGCGCTCGCTTCTGGGGCTGCTCTCACAGCGCAGCGCAGGCTGGGGGGCTTACACAGGGCGCGTCGCTTGGCCCAAGCAGACCATGCCGGCAGCGCCTGTGCAGACCCCTCCGGGCGTGGGGGGCGGCCGTCTCCTCCCTCTGTGGCTCTGCGGCCCGATTCCCTCCTGGGATGTGGCTGCCCACGGGAGGGTCCTCCGTGATGACCGCTGTAACTTGAGGAAACGGGGCAGGAGTTTGAGGGCCGGCGCCCAGCGGAGGTGCGGAGCGGGCGGGCAGGTCTCGCTTGGCCGGTTGCTGGGCACAGACACAAGCTGGCGCAGCCGTTACTTATGTCCAAAATGGCGTCTGCTCTATTGCTTGTACACCTTTGTGAGGTGATCGGAGGAGAGAAATGTGTCTCCCATCCTTTTTTTTTTTTTTCTTTTCTCTTCACTGGTTTGGCTGGTACACTTTCCCCCATGGGGCTCTAAGCCTGTTCTGCCGTAGGCTCTTCCTGTCACTTTTTTGTCAGTGGCTTGGGCTGCTGCGACCTGGTGTCACCTCACTTTCCAGTGCTGGTGTGTAGGCCCTCAGCTGTTGGAGTCCTGAGCTGTGGACTTCACTTAGAGGGTGTGGGCACCCACACCCTCCACGTAGGTCCACCGTGTCCCACTAGTTTTAGTAGTTTCCTTTGTTGTGTTTTCCCTGAGACTTACTATCTCCACTTTTTTTATACTATGTTCTCCTGGGCTAGAGCAGTAAGCACCCTTCCTACTCTGCCATCTTGGAACTCCCCTGTTCACATTGTCATACAGTCAATCTCCAGAACTCCTCCATCTTGAAAAACTGAAATCCATTAAAAACAAACCAAATTACACTCTTCTCCCATCCCTGAAAGCTACCATTCCACACTCTGTCTCTGTGACTTTGACAGATAAAGGCACCTTGAGCAAGTAGAATCACACCACTATGTGACCTGACAGTTAAAGGCACCTTGAATAAGTAGAATCGTACCACTATGTGATTGGCACTTTATGTGACTAGTCTTTCACTATTGTATTGTTTGTACTTTTGTGGCTGGCTTACTTCATTCAGTATAATGTCCTCAAGGTTTGTCCATATTGTAGCATGTGTCCATTTGCTACCTTTTTAGAGCTAGTTAGGTTTGTATCATATATGCACATTTTGTTTATCTGCCCACCACTGACGGACACTAGGTTTGCTTCCTCTTTTGGCAGTCATGAATATTGTAGGAACAAGGACCTTTGAATATTTGTTCCAATCCCAGCTTTCAAGTTTGGGGTGTGTACCTCTAAGTGGAATTTGTGGATCATATTGTTAGTTCTAATATTTTGAGGAATGGTCATACTGTTTTCCACAGTGGCTTCCCCATTTTACATTTCCATCAGCACTGCACAAGGGTCCCAATATCTTCACAACTATACCAGCATTTGTTCTTTTTGATATTTAAAAATATAAATGGGAGTTGGGCAGTATTTCATTGTGTATGTGTGTTTTAATTTGAAATGGGGGGTGTGGAGAGAGAGATCTTTGATCTTCTGTTTAATTCCCCACATGGTGTAAGAGCTGGGTCTTGGCCAGACCAAAGCCAAGAGCTGGGAATTCAGTATGGGTCTCCCACGTGGATGGTGAGGACCCAACCACGTGCCGCCTCCCAGGATGCACATTAGTAGGAAGCTGGATCAGAAGCAGAGTAGTTGGAACTCAAACTGGACACTGCAGTATGCGAGGCAGGCATCCCAAGTGGCGACTCAGCCACTGGACCAAAGCCCACCCTGCTTATCTCGTGATTGAATGATTGTTTTGCTGTGAAATTATAGGAGTTCTCTATATATTTATTTATTTATTTGAAAGACAGAATTATGGAGAGGCAGAGGCAGAAAGAGAGAGAGAGAGAGAGAGAGAGAGAGAGAGGTATCTTCCATCTGCTGGTTCACTCCCCAAATGGGCACAACAGCCAGAGCTGGCCTGATCTGAAGCCAGGAGCCAGGAGCTTCCTCCAGGTCTCCCACACGGGTGCAGGGGCCCAAGGACTCGGGCCATCTTCTACTGCTTTCCCAACCATAGCAGAGAGCTGGATTGCAAGTGGAGCAGCCAGGACTTGAACTGATGCCCACATGGGATGCTGGCACTGCAGGCAGCAGCTTTACCTGCTATGCCACAGCACCGACCCTGTACATTCTTGATATTAATCCCTTATCAGGTATATTATTGGTAAATATTTTCTCCCATTCTTTGGGCTGCCTTTCCACACTTTGGAGAATGTCTGACAGTGGGCAATGGTTTAGAAGTCTGATGGAACCCACTGGGTCTGTTTTCCTTTTGTTTCCTGTGCTTTTTGTGTTGCTCAAGAAATCCTCACATCCAATCTCATGAGGCTTTTCTCCTATTTTTTTTCCTAGACGTTTCTAGTGTTTGCCTTTATGCTCACGTCTGTGGTGCTTTTTAAGTTGATTTTTAGTGTTACAAAGTCACAGCCCAACTTCACTTTTGGCTGACCAGTTCTCACAGTCCCATTTGTTGAAAAGGTTTCTCTCTTCCCAATCCAGTGGGGAGTGGCCGTCTTTGAAAATCACCGAATCATGTATCTGAGGATTTCATGTATGCAAGCGGAATGTATATGAGTATTTTAAAACCTGTTTTGGCTACTCTGAGTTCACTGAAAATTCCATGAGTTTAAAGATATGTTTTTGTATTTCTGCCAGAATTGCTGGAATTTTGAAAGCAATCACATTGAATCTGTCAATCACTCATATTAGGACAAATTTACAGTATTAACTCTCACTATCCATTAGCATGGATGCCTTTCCATTTATTGGTGTATTTAGTTCAGCAGCATTTTGTAGTTTTTCAGAGTACAAAGATCTTGGCTGCTTGGCTGTTTTTGTTCCAAAGTACCTTATTAGTTTTGAAGCTGTTGTGAGTGGGATTTTCTTGATTCTGTTTTTAGCTTTTCATTGTTAGTATAGAAGTAGAAATGATTGTTATGGAGACTCCGGTTTCTCTTCAAATCGTATAAATCTTTTGCCTTTTACTAGAGAGTTCTGTGGAGAGGAATAACTTGAGTCTTTAACCAGTTTTTGAGGCTTCGCGTTCTGTGGGGCTCTTTTCTCTCCTGTTAACGAGTAGTTTAGGCTTGCTTAGCTTTCAAGGCCTCCCCACCTCAGAGCTCCAGGCTGCTCCTCTTCCAGTTCAGCTCCATGTAGTTCCACCCAGGAAAGCAGCAGATGATGACCTGTGTGCTTGGGCCCTGCACCCACAGGAGAGACTGGGATGCAGCTCCGGCTTCCAGCTTGGCCTGCCTCGCCCTACCCCGCCACCCTGCCCCGGCTGTGGCCACTTGGGGAGTGAACCAGCAATGGAAGAGCTCTCTCTCTGTGGCTCTGTAACTCTTTCAAATAAATTTTTAAAAAACATCCTTTAAAAAGTGATTTTTATGTTTTGATTTTGTACACTGCAGCTTTGCTGAGTTAATTCTAATTGTGTGGGGGGCAGAGAGAGAGGAGAGAAGTCCTTAGGGTTTGTACATACAGATCATACCGTCTATGAATAAAGACAATTTGACTTCCTCCTTTCCATCTTGGATCCCTGTTATTTCTTGCCTAATTGCCTTGGCTAGGATTTCTAATGACATATTGAATTGAAGTGGCAAAAACGGCATCTTTGTCTTATTACTGAAGTTACAGTGAAACTTGATTTTTTTTTTTTCTTACCGTAGACTGTGAAACAGCTGTGGGCTTTTAAAATGTAGCATTTATCATGCTGAGATAGTTTCCTTCTAGTGGGAGTTTGTGGAATATTTTTTAAAACATGAAAGGGTATTGATTTTGTCAAATGCTTTTTCTATACCTGTTGAAATAATCATGCGGGTTTTTTCCTTTTTTTGTTAATGTGTGGTATATTATAGTGATTGATTTGGATATGTTGAAATGTTCTTGGCATTCCAAAAATAAATCCCACCTGATCATGTTGTAGAATCCTTTTCGTATCCTGATTCACTAGTGTTTTCTTGAGGATTATTACTTCAGTATTCAGTAAGAATTCTGGTCTCTAGTTCTCCTGTACGTCGAGTTGAGATTATTCTTTATTTACATGTCTAGTAGAACTCACCATTGAAACTTTCTGGTCTGGGAATTTTTGGTTACTAAATCAATCTTCTTATTACTTATAGGTATATTAAGATTTTATGTCTCCTTACAGTTCATTTTGGTAGTTGTATGTTTCCAGAATTTTCCATTTGTTGGCATACAGTTGCTTATGGTAGTCCATTATAATCTTATGTTATTCATAAATTTTGGTAGTATTGTCCCCTTTAATTTCTGATTTTATTTGACATTTCTCTGTTTTCTTCTTAGTCAATATAGAGGATGTTTTACAGTTTCATTGATCTTTTCAAAGAACCTACTATTGGTTTTCTGCATATTACAGCTTGTTTGTCCCTCATTTCCTCCCTCACTACCTTCTTTTGTGTCTAGTCAATTTTTGTTGGTGACATATTTTGATTCCCACCTTGTTTCTTTTGTATATTCTATATATATGTTCTTTCTGGTTATCATGGGCATAACATAGGATATCCTAAAGTAATAGCAATCTGCTTTAAACTGATAACAAATTAATTCAATTTCACACAGAAAACCCTTTTAGAGTAATGCTTCCTTTTATGGGTGTAAACAATACCATTTTTGCATATAGTGAACCATTAATGTAGATTTATAATTGCTTTATAATTTTGCTGGAGTTATGAATCAAAATCATAATGCAGATTTTCATATTTGTCCATGTCTTTACCTCACTTTCTAGTTTCATATGACATTTATTTATTTATTTTTCTTTGAGAACAAGTTTTACTGTTAACTCTCATAATACAACTCTTTGAGGACAGAGATCCTGCATGGAAAGTTAGTGCACAGTGACCCCTGTTGTTAATTTAACAATTAACACTCTTATATATGACACCAGTGATCACCTGAGTCTCTTAACATGAGCTGCCTAGGCTATGGAAGCATTTGGAATACACAACCCTATCAGTATTTAGACAAGGCCATAGGCAAAGTGGATGCTCTCTCCTCCCTTCAGAGAAAAGTACCTCCTTCTTTGATGACTACTTCTTTCCACTAAGGTCTCACTCATAGAGATCCTTCATATAGAACATTTTTTTGCAATAGTGTCTTGGCTTTCCATGTCTGAAATGCTTTAGTGGGATTTTCAGCCAGACTAGAATGACTTAAGGGCTGGTAATGAGGTCAGAGTGCAGCTTAGAGCAATTGTCATTCTGTGAGTCTCCTCTATGGACTGATTCCCACTTTGGAGCATTCACTCCTTTTTAATTCTATCTGTTATTATTACCAGACACTTAATCCTATTTATATGATCACTTTAACACTTAGTCTTATCTATATGATCACTTTAACACTTACTCCCACCATTTGCTGAAGAGACTGTCCTCACTCCAGGGATTGGTTTTAGCTCCTTGGTCAAATATAAGTTGATTATAGATGCTTGGATTGATTTTTGGTGTTTCTCTTCTGTTCCAATGGTCTATCCACCTGTTTTTGTACTAGTACCAGGTTGTTTTGATTCTAACTGTCCTGTAGTATGTCTTAAAATCTGATATTGTAATGCTGCCAGTTTTGTTTTTGTTGTATAAGATTGCTTTAGCTATTTAGGGTCTCCTGTGTTTCCATATGAATTTTAGCATTTTTTTTTATACATCTGAGAAGAATGTCCTTGGTATTTTGATTGGTATCTCATTGAATCTGTAGATTACTTTTGAAAGAATGGACATTTTCATAATATTGATTCTTCCAATCCATGAAAATGGAAGATTTTTCATTTTTTTGTATTTTCTATTTGTTACTTTGATGTTTTGTAATTCCCACCACAGAGATCTTTGACATCCTTGATTAAATTTAACCCAAGGTTTTTTTTTTTGGATAGCTATTGTGAATGGGAATGATATTAGAAGTTCTTTCTCAGCTGTGGCACTGTCTGTGTATACAAAGGCTATTCATTTTTCTGTATTGACTTTGTATCCTGCTACTTTATCAAACTCTTCTATGAGTTCCAATAGCCTCTTAGTGGAGTCTTTTGAATCTCCTATATATAGAATCATATAATCTGCAAATGGGGTAGTTTGACTTCTTCCTTCCCAATTTGTATCCCTCTGATTTCTTTTTCTTGCCTAATGGCTCTGGCTAAAAATTACAGTACTGTATTGAATAGCAATGATGAGAGTGTGCATCCCTGTCTGGTACTGGATCTCAGTGAGAGTGCTTCCAACTTTTCCCCATTCAATTTGATGCTGGCCATGGGTTTGTCATAAATTGACTTAATTGTGTTGAGGAATGTTCCTTCTATACCCAATTTGCTTAGAGTTTTCATCATGAAAAGGTGTTGTATTTTATCAAATGCTTTCTCTACATCTGTTGAGATAATTGTATGGTTTTTGTTCAATTTGATAAGGTGATGCATCACACTCTGATTGATTTGCAAATGTTGAAACATCCTTGCATACCAGGGATAAATCCCTCTTGGTTTGGGTGAATGATCTTTCTGATGCATTGTTGGATTCAATTGGCTAGTAATTGGTTTAGGATATTTGCATCTATGTTCATCAGGGAAACTGGTCTGTAGTTTTCTTTCTCTGTTGCATCTTTTTCAGGTTTAGGAATTAAGGTGATGCTGGATTCACAGAAAGAATTTGGGAAGATTCCCTCCCTTTCAATTATTTTGAACAGCTTGAGAAGAATTGGAATTAGTTCGTTAAATGTATGGTAGAATTCACCAGTGAAGTCATCTGGTCCTGGGCTTCTCTTTTTGGGAGGGTCTTTATTACTGATTCAATTTCTGTCTTGGTTATGGGTATGTTTAGGTTTTCTATGTCTTCATAGCTCAATTTAGGTAGGTTGTATGTGTCCAGGAATCCATCCATTTCTTCTAGGTTTCCCTGTTTGTTGGCATACAGATCTTTGTAGTAATTTTTGATGATTCTTTTTAATCCTGTGGCATCTGTTTATATTTACTTTTATATTTACTTTTTCTTTCTCTTTTTATTTATTTAGGTCTTCTCTCCTTTTTTGGTTAGTTGGGCAAATGGTGTGTCAATTTTGCCAATTTTTTTTTTAACATATCCAGCTCTTGGTTTTGTTGATCTTTTGTATTATTCCTTTTTTTTTTTTTTTTTTGACAGGCAGAGTGGACAGTGAGAGAGACAGAGAGAAAGGTCTTCCTTTTACTGTTGGTTCACCCTCCAATGGCTGCCGCGGCCAGCGCGCTATGACCTGCGCACTGTGCTGATCTGAAGCCAAGAGCCAGGCGCTTCTTCTGGTCTCCCATGTGGGTGCAGGGCCCAAGGACTTGGGCCATCCTCCACTGCACTCCAGGGCCACAGCAGAGAGCTGGCCTGGAAGAGAGGCAACCAGGACAGAATCCGGCGCCCTAACTGGAACTAGAACCCAGTGTGCCAGTGCCACAGGTGGAGGATTAGCCTATTGAGCCATGGCGCCGGCCTTGTATTGTTCTTTTTTGTTGTTGTTCAATTTTGTTGACTTCTTCTCTAATTTTAATTGTTTCTTTTTTCTACTAGTTCTGGGTTTGGTTTGTTGCTGTTTTTCTAGATCCTTGAGATTCACTGGTAACTCATTGGTTTGGCGCCTTTCCAATATCTTGATATAGGCACTTATTGCTGTAAACTTTCCTCTGAATGCTGCTTTTGCGAAAACTGTTTTGTTTTGTCTTTATTAAAATATTTATTTGAGAGGTAGAGTTACAGACAGTGAGAGGGAGAGACAGAGAGAAATGTCTTCCATCCACTAGTTCACTCCCCAAATGGGTACAACTGCCAGAGCTGAGCTGATACGAAGCCAGGAGCCAGGAGCTTCTTCTGGGTCTCCCATGCAGGTGCTGGGGTCCAAGGACTTGGGCCATCTTCTACTGCTTTCCAAGGCTGCAGAGGAGAGCTGGATCAGAAGAGGAGCAACTATACAGAACCTGTGCCCATATAGGATGCCGGCACCATAGGAGGGGGATTAACCTACTGAGTCACAGGACTGATCCCTCCCATACGTTTATGTTGTATTGTCATCTTCATTTGTTTACAGATATTTTTTGATTTTGCCTTTGATTTCCTCAATGACCAACTGTTCATTCAGGAACATGTTGTTCAGACTCTATGTGTTTGCATGTGCTCTAGAGATTCCTGAGTTGCTGATTTCCAGCTTCATTCCATTGTGGTCAGAGAAGATGTATTTTTTGAATTTGCTGAGACTTGCTTTATGGTCAAGGATATGGTCAATCCTAGAGTAGGTTCATGTACTGGTGAGAAGAATGTGTGTTTTGCAGCTGTAGGATGGAAAGTTCTGTAGTTATCTGTTAGATCAGTTTGGTCTATAGTGTTGATTAAATCTGCTGTTTGCTATGCTCTTATTTGGAGGAGGCAAGATGGCGGAATAGGAAGGGAGCACACTGATAGTCCGGGGAGAGATAGTTTAATAAAAGTGGAGATACTGCAGGTTCAAGGAAGAGTAGGGGAGGAAACAGCAGAAGAAACTCTTCTGGAACGCGTGATTCACAGCGGACCTGCGTGGAGAGCGTGGGAGCCCACAGTTCGGGACACCAGCGGCAGACTCAACACACCAGCGCTGGAACGCGAGGTGAGCCGAACCTCAATAGCCCGAGACACCGGCAGGCAAGCGGAGAGAGGAGACTAGAGGGAACGACCCCCGGGGCAGGGGGGGGGGGAGTTCACCAGGCTAACTGGAAGAGAGAGAGAGAGAGAGAGAAAAAAAAGGTGACTGGTACGGACACGGGTTTCTCTCTCTCCACTCACCTCTCAAGGGCGAGCAAGACAAAGAGCAGGCACCATCTTGGACATACGTCATAAGCAGAGCGACCTCAGGTCTGCACCGGCCCTGAGCCTAGCAGAAAAACCTGACTCTGGGCGGGGCAAATTAACAGGAGATTAGGACCTAGGAAATTTGTGGTGCTACTGAACTGAGACTGTGAAAAAAGAGACGGTGGGGGAGAGAAATCACGGAATTCACGTGAGCACTCTCCAGAGACGCTACAATTCCGTAACTTTGGCAACCCAGTGGGAAACTGAAGGAGAATTTGAGCCCACTCTGAGGGCAGAACAGATTCCCTGTGTGGTCCTTGGGAAAGAGCTTCCGATCTCTGGCTCCTGTGGGTGTATCATTTGCCTGCTAACTACCTCCAACTTTGTTCAGCTGTGCAGACTTACTTCCCTTTTGAATCAAAAAAAAAAAAAAAAAAAGAAAGAGAGAGAGAGAGAGAGGTTTACCACGCCTAACCTGGGAGTGTCACCTTTGGCACACCAAACAGAGCTCTCAGGCCACACCCATCTCAAGCCCTAAGGCTCCATCAAAAACAGATAGTCCACTTAATCTAGAGTCATAGTATAACAAGAAAAAGCACCACAGTGAAGAAACCAAATATCTCCAATATGCCAAATAACAAACACAAAAACCGAGGTAATAAAAACAAGGAAGTCACCATGACGCCCTCAAATGAAAAAGACACCCCAATTTAAGATTATGAAGATGATGACATAGAAGAAATGCAAGAAGCAGATCTCAAAAATTGATAAGAACATTAAGAAGTTCTCAAAAACAAATTCTTGAACTACAAAAATCCTTAATGGACAAGATAGAAAATCTCTCTCGTGAAAATGAAATATTAAGGAGGAATCAAAATGAAACGAAACAACTAGTACAACAGGAAACTGTGATAGTGACTGAAGTGAAGAATTCAATAGATCAAATGAAAAACACAATAGAGAGCCTTACAAACAGAATGGGTGAAGCAGAAGAGAGAATATCGGACTTAGAAGACAGAGAACAGGAAAGGATACAGTCAGACCAAAGAAAAGAAGAGGAAATTAGAAATCTAAAACATATTCTCGGGAATCTTCAGGATACTATTAAAAAACCCAACATTCGGGTTCTAGGAGTTCCTGAAGGCATGGAGAGGGAGAAAGGATTAGAAGGCCTTTTTAGTGAGATATTAGCAGAAAATTTCCCAGGTTTGGAGAAGGACAGAGAAATCCTAGTACAGGAAGCTCACAGAACCCCTAATAAACACGACCAAAAGAGATCCTCACCACGACACGTTGTAATTAAACTCTCCACAGTGAAACATAAAGAAAAGATCCTAAAATGTGCAAGAGAGAAACGTCAGATTACTCTCAGAGTATCTCCAATCAGACTCACAGCTGACTTCTCATCAGAAACTCTACAAGCTAGGAGGGAATGGCGAGATATAGCCCAGGTACTAAGAGAGAAAAACTGCCAGCCCAGAATATTATATCCTGCTAAGCTATCATTTGTGAATGAAGGTGAAATAAAGACTTTTCATAGCAAACAGAAATTGAAAGAATTTGTTGCCACTTGTCCAGCCCTGCAAATGATGCTTAAAGATGTGTTACACACAGAAACACAGAAACACGGTCATCAATATGAAAGAAGGTAAAGGAAGGAAACCAAGGAAGGAAACCTCACAGCAAAAGATCACAGGGAATTCAAAGCATATATTAGAACTTATCTTTGGCAAATGGCAGGGCAAAGTTACCACTTATCATTAGTCACATTGGACGTGAATGGCCTGAACTGTGCAATTAAAAGACACTGATTGGCTGATTGGGTTAAGGAACAAAACCCATCTATTTGCTGCTTACAAGAAACACATCTTTCCAACAAAGATCCATACAGACTGAAAGTGAAAGGCTGGAAAAAGATATACCATGCCAACACAAATGAAAAAAGAGCGGGCGTAGCCATCTTAATATCAGACAACATAAACTTTACCACAAAAACTGTTAAGAGAGACAAAGAGGGACACTACATAATGATTAAAGGATCAATTCAACAGGAAGATATAACAATTATCAATGTATATGCACCTAACTACAGGGGACTGGTTTATCTAAAAGATTTGTTAACGGACTTAAAGGGAGACTTAGACCCCAATACAATAGTACTGGGGGACTTCAATACTCCACTCTCAGAAATAGACAGATCAATAGGACAGAAGATCAACAAGGATACAATAGATTTAAATGACACTATAGCCCAAATGGATCTAACAGATATATACAGAACTTTCAATCTTACAGCTAAAGATTTTACATTCTTCTCAGCAGTACATGGAACCTTCTCTAGGATTGACCACATACTAGGCCATAAAGCAAGTCTCAGCAAATTCAAAAGAATTAGAATCATACCATGCAGCTTCTCAGACCATAAAGGAATGAAGTTGGAAATTAGCAACTCAGGAATCCCTAGAGCATATGCAAACACATGGAGATTGAACAACATGCTCCTGAATGAACAATGGGTCATAGAAGAAATCAAAAGAGAAATCAAAAACTTTCTGGAAGTAAATGAGGATAACAGCACAACATACCAAAACTTATGGGACGCAGCAAAAGCAGTGTTAAGAGGAAAGTTTATATCAATAGGTGCCTACATCAAGAAATTGGAAAGGCACCAAATAGATGAGCTTTCAATTCACCTCAAGGATCTAGAAAACCTACAGCAAACCAGACCCAAATCTAGTAGGAGAAGAGAAATAATTAAAATCAGAGAAGAAATCAACAGGATTGAATCAAGAAAAACATTCCAAAAAATCAGCCAAATGAGGAGGTGGTTTTTTGAAAAAATAAACAAAATTGACACCCCATTGGCCCAACTAACTAAAAAAAGAAGAGAAAAGACCCAAATCAATAAAATCAGAGATGAAAAAGGAAATGTAACAACAGACACCACAGAAATAAAAAGAATCATCAGAAATTACTACAAGCACTTGTATGCCAGCAAACAGGGAAACCTATCAGAAATGGATAGATTCCTGGACACATGCAACCTACCTAAATTGAACCAGGAAGACATCGAAAACCTAAACAGACCCATAACTGAGACAGAAATTGAAACAGTAATAAAGGCCCTCCCAACAAAGAAAAGCCCAGGACCAGATGGATTCACTGCTGAATTCTACCAGACATTTAAAGAAGAACTGACTCCAATTCTTCTCAAACTATTCAGAACAATCGAAGAAGAGGGAATCCTCCCAAATTCTTTCTATGAAGCCAGCATCACCTTAATTCCTAAGCCGGAAAAAGATGCAGCACTGAAAGAGAATTACAGACCAATATCCCTGATGAACATAGATGCAAAAATCCTCAATAAAATTCTCGCCAATAGAATGCAACAACACATCAGAAAGATCATCCATCCAGACCAAGTGGGATTTATCCCTGGTATGCAGGGATGGTTTAATGTGCGCAAGACAATCAATGTGATACACCACATTAACAGACTGCAGAAGAAAAACCATATGATTATCTCAATAGATGCTGAGAAAGCATTTGATAAAATACAACACCCGTTCATGATGAAAACTCTAAGCAAACTGGGTTTGGAAGGAACATTCCTCAATACAATCAAAGCAATCTATGAAAAACCCACAGCCAACATCCTATTGAATGGGGAAAAGTTGGAAGCATTTCCACTGAGATCTGGTACCAGACAGGGATGCCCACTCTCACCACTGCTATTCAATATAGTTCTGGAGGTTCTAGCCAGAGATATTAGGCAAGAAAAAGAAATTAAAGGGTTACAAATTGGGAAGGAAGGAAGAACTCAAACTATCCCTCTTTGCAGATGACATGATTCTTTATTTAGGGGACCCAAAGAACTCTACTAAGAGACTATTGGAACTCATAGAAGATTTTGGCAAAGTAGCAGGGTATAAAATCAATGCACAAAAATCAACAGCCTTTGTATACACAGACAATGCCATGGCTGAGGAAGAACTTCTAAGATCAATCCCATTCACAATAGCTACAAAAACAATCAAATACCTTGGAATAAACTTAACCAAGGACGTTAAAGATCTCTACGATGAAAATTACAAAACCTTAAAGAAAGAAATAGAAGAGGATACCAAGAAATGGAAAAATCTTCCATGCTCATGGATTGGAAGAATCAATATCATCAAAATGTCCATTCTCCCAAAAGCAATTTATAGATTCAATGCAATACCAATCAAGATACCGAAGACCTTCTTCTCAGATCTGGAAAAAATGGTGCTGAAATTTATATGGAGGCACAAGAGACCTCGAATAGCTAAAGCAATCTTGTACAACAAAAACAAAGCCGGAGGCATCACAATACCAGATTTCAGGACATACTACAGGGCAGTTGTAATCAAAACAGCATGGTACTGGTACAGAAACAGATGGATAGACCAATGGAACAGAATTGAAACACCAGAAATCAACCCAAACATCTACAGCCAACTTATATTTGATCAAGGATCTAAAACTAATTCCTGGAGCAAGGACAGTCTATTCAATAAATGGTGCTGGGAAAATTGGATTTCCACGTGCAGAATCATGAAGCATGACCCCTACCTTACACCTTACACAAAAATCCACTCAACATGGATTAAAGACCTAAATCTACGACCTGACACCATCAAGTTACTAGAGAACATTGGAGAAACCCTTCAAGATATTGGCACAGGCAAAGAATTTCTGGAAAAGACCCGGGAGGCACAGGCAGTCAAAGCCAAAATCAACTATTGGGATTGCATCAAATTGAGAAGTTTCTGTGCTGCAAAAGAAACAGTCAGGAGAGTGAAGAGACAACCGACAGAATGGGAAAAAATATTTGCAAACTATGCAACAGATAAAGGGTTAATAACCAGAATCTACAAAGAGATCAAGAAACTCCACAAAAACAAAACCAACAACCCACTTAAGAGATGGGCCAAGGACCTCAATAGACATTTTTCAAAAGAGGAAATCCAAATGGCCAACAGGCACATGAAAAAATGTTCAAGGTCATTAGCAATCAGGGAAATGCAAATCAAAAGCACAATGAGGTTTCACCTCACCCCGGTTAGAATGGCTCACATGCAGAAATCTACCAACAACAGATGCTGGCGAGGATGTGGGGAAAAAGGGACACTAACTCACTGTTGGGGGGAATGCAAACTGGTCAAGCCACTATGGAAGTCAGTCTGGAGATTCCTCAGAAACCTGAAGATAACCCTACCGTTCGACCCAGCCATCCCACTCCTTGGAATTTACCCAAAGGAATTTAAATTGGCAAACAAAAAAGCGGTCTGCACCCTAATGTTTATTGCAGCTCAATTCACAATAGCTAAGACCTGGAACCAACCTAAATGCCCATCAACGGTAGACTGGATAAAGAAATTATGGGATATGTACTCTTTAGAATACTATACCGCAGTAAGAAACAACAAAATCCAGTCATTTGCAACAAAATGGAGGAATCTGGAACACATCATGCTGAGTGAAATAAGCCAGTCCCAAAGGGACAAATACCATATGTTCTCCCTGATCGGTGACAACTGACTGAACACCAAAAAGGAAACCTGTTGAAGTGAAATGGACACTGTGGGAAACGGTGACTTGATCAGCATTGCCCTGACTGTTAATGAACAACTTAATACATTATCCCTCTTAGTAGTTTTTTTGCCTGTTCTACTTAATATGACTGGTTTAATTCTGTAATTAATACACAGTTATTCTTAAGTGTTGAAAATTAACTGAAATGTGATCCCTGTTAAACATAAGAGTGGGAATAAGAGAGGGAAGAGATGTATAATTTGGGACATGCTCAAGCTGACTTGCCCCAAATGGTAGAGTTAGAAACATACCAGGGGATTCCAATTCAATCCCATCAAGGTGGCATGTACCAATGCCATCTCACTATTCCAAGTGATCAATTTCAGTTCACAATTGATCATAATGAAAGGACTAAGAGTCAAAGGGAGCACATAAACAAGTCTAGTACCTGCTAACACTAACCGATAGAATAAATAAAGGGGAGAGTGATCCCACATGGGAAGTGAGATACTCAGCAGACTCATAGAATGGCAGATGTCCTAAATAGCACTCTGGCCTCAGAATCAGCCCTAAAGGCACTCGGATCTGGCTGAAAAGCCCATGAGAGTATTTCAGGCATGGAAAGCCAAGACACTCTGGCAAAAGATCTCTGTGAGTGAGATCCCAGTGGAAAGAACAGGTCTTCAAAGAAGGAGGTACCTTTCTCTGAAGGGAGGAGAGAACCTCCACTTTGACTATGACCTTGTCTAAACAAGATAAGAATCGGAGAACTCAGAGGGCTTCCATAGCCTTGGAAACTCATGACTGGAGCATAGGGAGACTACTGATGCCATAGACAGGAGTGTCAATTGGTAAAGTCAACAACAGGAGTCACTGTGCACTTACTCCTCATGTAGGATCTCTGTCCTTAATGTGCTGTGCATTGAGATTTAATGCTATAACGAGTACTCAAACAATATATTTCACTTTGTGTTTCTATGGGGGTGCAAACTGTTGAAATCTTTACTTAATGCATACTAAACTGATCCTCTGTAAAAAAAAAAAAAGAAATTATCAACTCCCAACTTGACTCTCACTGGGATTAAACATGACAATAGGTCTGATCTGATTTCATCATCATTTAAAAAAATCATCTATTATTTTTCACTTTATCTTTCTGTGTGGGAGCAAACTGTTGAAATCCTTACTTAATGTATACTAAGCTGATCTTCTGTATATTAAGATAATCGAAAATGAATCTTGATGTGAATGAAAGGGCAGAGGGAGTGGGAAAGGGGAGGGTTGTGGGTGGGAGGGACGATATGGGGGGGAAGCCATTGTAATCCATAAATCGTACTTTGGAAATTTATATTCATTAAATAAAAGTTAAAAAAAAATAAATCTGCTGTTTGCTTGCTGACTTTCTGTCTGGTTGATCTGTCCATTGCTGAAAGTGGAGTATTGAAATCCCCCAATACTATTGTATTGGAGTCAATGTTCCCTTTATATCCCTTAATATTTCTTTGAAATAGCCAGTGTCCTGTCATTAGGTGCATATACATTTAAAATAGTTACATCTTTCTGTTGAATTGATCCCTTATCATTACATAATGCCCTTCTTTTTCTCCTTTAACAATTTTTTGGTTAAAGTCTATTTTGTCTGATATTAGGATGGCTGCACCAGATCTCTTTTGGTTTCTGTTTCCATGGAGTATCTTTTTCCATCCTTTCACTTTCATTCTGCATGCATCTTTGTTGGTGAGATGTGTTTCTTGTAGGCAGCAAATAGATGGGTTTTGTTTTTTAATATCTTCAGCCTGACTGTGTCTTTTAACTGGAGAACTGAGGCCATTTAGATTTGAGGTGACTGATAAGTAATGACTCTGCCTTGACATTTTCCCATAAATATTCCTGTTTATTTTTGCTTTGGATTTCCTTTGTACTTTTTCTGGGAGATTTTCTGCCTTCACCTTCTTTCACAGTGATGACCATGTTTCTGTGTTTCTGTGTGTAGCACATCCTTAATCATCTTCTGTAGGGCTGGACAGGTGGTAAAAATTCTTTCAATTTCTAGTTGTTATGGCAAGTCTTTATTTCCCTGTATTCATGAATAAGAGATTTGCAGGGTATAATATTCTGGGTTGACAGTTTTTTCTCTTAAGACTTGGAATATATCTCTCCATTCTCTCCTAGCCTGTGGAGTATCTAATGAGAAGTCTGATGTGAGTCTAATTGGAGATCCTCTGAATATAATCTGGTGTTTCTCTCGTGCACATTTTAGAATCTTTATCTTTTTTCTGTGGAGAGTTTGACTACAATGTGTCGTGGTGAAGATCTTTTTTGGTCATGTATATTAGGAGTTCTTTGTGCTTCCTGTATTTGAATGTACCTTTCTTTCTCTAAATTAGGGAAGTTTTCTGTTATTTCACTAAAAAGGCCTTCTAATCCTTTCTCTCTTTCCATGCCTTCAGAGACTCCTAGAACCTGTATGTTGGGTCATTTGATAATATTCTGTAGGTTCCTAACAGTGTTTTTTAGTTTTCTAACTTCTTGTTTTTGGTCTGTATAATTTCCTGCAATTTGTCTTCTAAATTTGATGTTCTTCCTTCTGCTTCACTGATTCTGTTGTTAAGTCTCCACTGCATTTTGTATTTGTTCTATAGAATTCTTCGTTTCTAAGATTTCATTTTGCTTTCTCTCTTTTTTTAACTTTTATTTAATGAATATAAATTTCCAAAGTACAGCTTATGGATTACAATGGCTTTTTCCCTACCACCTGCAACCCTCCCCTCTCCCACTCCCTCTCCCCTTCTATTCACATCAAGATTCATTTTCAATTATCTTTATATACAGAAGATCAATTTAGTATATATTAAGTAAAGATTTCAACAGTTTGCACCCACACAGAAACATAAAGTGTAAAGTACTGTTTGAGTACTATTTATAGCATTAAATCACAATGTACAGCACATTTAGGACAGAGATCCTACATGAGGAGTAAGTACACAGTGACTCCTGTTGTTGACTTAACAAATTGACACTCTTGTTTATGGCATCAGTAATCTCCCTAGGCTCTTGTCATGAGTTGCCAAGGCTATGGAGGCCTTTTGAGTTCACCAACTCTGATCTTATTTAGACAAGGTCATAGTCAAAGTGGAAGTTCAGTCCTCCCTTCAGAGAAAGGTACCTCCTTCTTTGATGACCCGTTCTTTCCACTGGGATTTCATTCCCAGAGATCTTTCATTTAGGTCATTTCATTTTTTTTTTTCCAGAGTGTCTTGGCTTTCCATGCCTGAAATAGTCTAATGGGCTTTTCATCCAGATCCACATGCCTTAAGGGCTGATTCTGAGGCCAGAGTGCTGTTCAGGACATGCCTCATTCTATGAGTCTGCTGTGTATCCTGCTTCCTGTGTTGGATCATTCTCTTCTTTTTAATTCTATCAGTTAGTATTAGCAGACAACTAGTCTTGTTTATGTGATCCCTTTGACTCTTAATCCTTTCATTATGATCAATTGTGAACTGAAACTAATCACTTGGACTAGTGAGATGGCATTGGTACATGCCACCTTGATGGGATTGAATTGGAGTCCCCTGGCACGTTTCTAACTCCACCATTTGAGGCAAGTCAGCCTGAGCATGTCCCAAATTGTACATCTCCTCCCTCTCTTATTCCCACTCTTATATTGAACAAGGATCAGTTTTCAGTTAAATTTCAACACTTAAGAATAATTGGGTATTAATTACAGAGTTCAACCAATAGCATTAAGTAGAACAAACAAAATGCTAAAAGGGATAAAGTATGAAGTTGTTCCTCGACAGTCAGGACAAGGGCTGATCAAGTCACTGTTTCTCATAGTGTCCCTTTCACTTCAACAGGTTTCCCCTTTGGTGCTCAGTTAGTTGTCACCAGTCAGGGAGAAAATATGATATTTGTCCCTTTGGGACTGGCTTATTTCACTCAGCATAATGTTTTCCAGATTCCTCCATCTTGTTGCAAATGACCAGGTTTCATTTTTTTTTACTGCTGTATAATATTCTATAGAGTACATGTCCCATAATTTCTTTATCCAGTTTACTGTTGATGGGCATTTAGGTTGATTGCAGGTCTTAGCTTTTGTCAATTGAGCTGCAATAAACATTAAAGTGCAGACCACTTTTTTGTTTGCCAATTTAATTTCCTTTGGGTAAATTCCAAGGAGTGGTGTGGCTGGGTTGAATGGTAGGGTTATATTCAGGTTTCTGATGAACCTCCAGACTGACTTCAGTAAGCAGTCCGTTGGGCAGCCCACAGATAGGCCAGCATGTAGCAAGCAAGTCCCACTGTAGCCCTTCCACCCTGCAAGAGGAAACTGGGAATTGGGTCACTTCCTTCCAACCATACTTTGCTCGGGGGGGGGGGGGGGGCTAGAGCAAAAATACCACAGGATTTTTCCATTTTGAGTGTCACTTTTTCTTCATTGAGCATTTGCTTGTTTGTCATAGATTTTTGATTTCCAGAGGTCCCATAGAACTTTTAATCATTATTTACTTGATATTTCCTTGGGGGAGTGAGGGTCTGGAGTTTTCTATTATGTATTCTTGCTGATGTTACTCAGGATTATACTCTTAAGCACCTGTGGAATATCTACAAGGATTGTTTGTATATCAGCTCAAATGTCAGGTTCCAAGAAATATCAAAAACTCATGATTTCCATATATAGACACTTGTCCTGGTAAAATGCATTTAAGGTAACACATAATATAAAAGAAATTTTAAGTTCAAACTACCTTTTAGAATTGGGACTTAAAGGCATTTCAGATTGAAAAAATGAAACATTTAAAAATATTAAGAGTTTAGTGTCAGCAACATCAAAAACTCCACATATAAAAATATCTGTATTGCGAATAAATTGGAATTTAGTGGGAGAATTTATAGTCATAAATACCACAACATCAGGATACTAATAAGTTTAAGAATGCTATCTCCAGCATGTAAAACAAAGCTGCTACAGAATGGACACACAAATATTTGTCGAGTAAATAATAAATAAACTCAACAAATTAGATGGAGAACATGGAATCGACACAATTTAAGCAGAAGAATGAAATAATAAAGAATGGATATTACTGACTTAGCAAATAACAAGAGAGTAGAGTGTGTCAACAAGGTCAAAAGTTGGTTCTTCCAAAAGTATAGTTTCATGGGCAGACCTGTGTCAAACGTGGCAGTCAGATCACATCCTAAGTACCTGGTCTTCGGAGAGCTGTATGTAATGAGGCTTAGCATTTCCTCTGAGTGTTGTTGTAGCCCACATTCAGATGGCCACTGCCCAAACAGTGGACACGAGTGACCACATGCCGATACGATGATAGCCTCCTGCTTGGATGTGTCTCTGGCTGCGGGGACCACGTGGGAAGTAGTTGTGGCTGTCACAGCACGTGAGTTCCGGCATTTGTTCAGTGCAGCATTTTGATAAAGAGACTGAGAGCTGCAGCATCCAGCATCGTTGGCCTTTTATTGGCTTCTCTGTGGCCTGTGACTGAAGCATTGGTACTAACCCACTTCTTTTTTTTCCTTAGGTTTTATTTACTGAAAACTACAGTTTAGACTTAGTTATTTTTAAAAACTAATTTTGCCTTCTAAGTGTCTTTTTAAATTAATTTTTTAAATTGTAGTAAAATATTCCATTTCAAAAGTGTAGTTTTTCCATAAGTAAAAATTTCCATTTCAAAAGTGTAGTTCAGTTATAGTTACATTATTGTACAGCCATCACCATCATCCACATATTTTCTTCTTGTGAATGTGAAATTATGTACCACAAACAGTTTAGAACAGAAAAGCAAAGAAATTATATAACAATTAAAGAATAACTCTCCATTCTCTGCTCGCACCAGTGCCCTGCAGCCAGCATTCTCTTCTCTGTCTCTGTGAGTTTGACTTCCATAAGCATCTTATGTAGATAGAATAATGCAATATTTGTCCACTTTTGACTGGTTTGTTTCTGTTTCATAATATTTTCAAGGTTCAAACATGAACCCTTATAAAAATTTCTTCTACTTTGTGGCTGAATAATACACACTCATGCAGACGTACATATATACATACATACAAATATACAAATATATACATTTATAAAATTTTATTTATCAATTCTTCCATCGGTGGGCAATCAGGTTACTTCCAACTTTCAGCTATTGTCAATAATGCTGATATAAAAATACGGATATTCTTTCTATGTAAAGCTTTCCCTCCAGTCTTTCATTTCCTCACAATTATGGAAGAGTTGGTTGTCTGGACTCTAGAATTTCCATGGCTTGAGTCTTTCAGACGCACACTGTGGTGCAGTTCAGCATGTTGCTTTGTCCTTACACCCCCTACAGACGGCAGCTGCACCTCAAGGTGTTGTCAGCCTCAAGTTCAACCCCTTCAGCAATGTCATAGATGGTAGTGTAGTGATCTGTCATCAGAGAGTACATTACGTTTGGTTTGTGTCTTTGGTTTTCATAGTAGTAGCTACTAATGGCATAAATTCAGGGAGAATTACAAAGGAGTGATTTTATTATCTATTTCTTATTAGCTGAATGTCTTTCTTTGAGAACAAGTTTTGCTATTAATTCTCATAATACAACTTCTTGAGGACAGAGGTCCTGCATGGGAAGTTAGTGCGCAGTGACTCCTGTTGTTAATTTAACAATTAACACTGTTACGTATGATGTCAGTGATCACCTGAGGCTCTTGACGTGAGCTGCCCAGGCTATTGAACCCTTTGGAATCAACAAACTTTGTCAGTATTTCAAGAAGGCCATAAGTAAAGCAGTCTAGGCGTGGGCTGTTCAGCGTCATTGCTCCTCATAGTGTCAGTTTCACGTCTGCAGGCTGCCTTATGCACTCTTCAGTTGTCTCAGATCGGGGGACATACCATACGTGCCCCTGTGGGACTGGCTTATTTCACTAAGTATGATTTCCAGATTCCTCCATTTTGCTGCAAATGACCAGATTTTATTTTATTGTTTACCACTGTGTGGTATTCCATGGTGTATATACCCCATAATTTCTTTGACCAGTCTTCAGTTGATGCATCTGAGTTGATTCCATGTCTTAGCTATTGTGAATTGAGTTGCAATAAACATGGGGATATAGATTTTTATTTGCTGAATTCGTTTCCCTTGGGAGTGGGATGGCTGGGTCGTATGGTGGGACTATATTCAGATTTCTGAGGAATCTCCATACTGTCTTCATAGTGGCTTTACCAGTTTGCATTCCCACCAACAGTGGATCAGGGTACCTTTTCCTCCACATCCTCATCAGCAGTTGTTGTTTGTTGATTTCTATATGAAAGCCATTCTAACTGGGGTGAGGGGAAACCTCATTGTGGTTTTGATTTGCGTTTTGACTGACCTACAGCTAAGCAGGACGATCTAGAGACAACCTAGAGCTGACAGGACGACCGAGAGCTGAGCAGGACAACCGAGAGCTGAGCGGGACAACCTAGAGCTGACAGGACGGCCTAGAGCTGACAGGACGACCGAGAGCTGAGCGGGACAACCTAGAGCTGAGCGGGACAACCTAGAGCTGACAGGACAACCCAGAGCTGACAGGACGACCTAGAGCTGACAGGACGACTGAGAGCTGACAGGACAACCTAGAGCTGAGAGGGACGACCTAGAGCTGACAGGACGACTGAGAGCTGACGGGACGACCTAGAGACAACCTAGAGCTGACAGGACAACCTAGAGCTGACAGGACAACCTAGAGCTGAGCGGGACGACCTAGAGCTGACAGGACGACCGAGAGCTGACAGGACGACCTAGAGCTGACAGGACGACCGAGAGCTGACAGGACGACCTAGAGCTGACAGGACGACCGAGAGCTGACAGGATGACCTAGAGCTGACAGGACGACCGAGAGCTGACAGGATGACCTAGAGCTGAGTGGGACAACCTAGAGCTGACAGGACGACCCAGAGCTGACAGGGACGACCGAGAGCTGACAGGGATGACCTAGAGCTGAGTGGGACGACCTAGAGCTGACAGGACGACTGAGAGCTGACAGGATGACCTAGAGCTGAGCAGGACAACCTAGAGCTGAGCAGGATGACCGAGAACTGAGCGGGATGACCTAGAGCTGAGTGGGATGACCGAGAACTGAGCAGCTTGTCCAGGAGAAGCGCAGGTGCTGGTCTTGTGTTGGAGACCAAGTGGCCTTAGAGATCAGTAACCTGGGCAAGAAAATGGCCTTCACATGCAGCGAGAAGCAAGGGTCTGTTGGTCTCTTACGCCACCCTCACACTTGGAATTTTACTATCTGACTTAGACACAAATGTTCTAGTTGGCTCTGGGTCAAATGTTTATGTTGCCTTGGTTATATTTGATTTATACACAAAATATGCATTTATGGAGGTACAGTGCGATGTGTTGGTACATGTCTACATCGTGTAATGATCAAGTTACAGTAATTAGCATAGCCAGCACCCCAAGTATGGATCATTTCTTTGTGGTAAAAACATTAAAAATCCTCTCTTGTATGTATTTTGCAACCTGTAATACATTGTCATTAGCTGCAGTCATGAGAGAACACCAGAGCTTTCGTCCTGACTACAAAGCTGTTCCCTCTACATAACCTCTTCCATCTCCCCCACCGCCCTCCCCCCCAGCCTCCACAACTCCTCCTCCACTGCCTACCTGGCTGAGCCCAGTTCTCAGGGCTCTGCACGTGAGTGACATCTCCACTGCCTACTTGGCTGAGCCCAGTTCTTAGGGTTCTGCACGTGAGTGACACCTCCACTGCCTACTTGGCTGAGCCCAGTTCTTAGGGCTCTGCACGTGAGTGACACCTCCACTGCCTACCTGGCTGAGCCCAGTTCTTAGGGCTCTGCACGTGAGTGACATCTCCACTGCCTACCTGGCTGAGCCCAGTTCTTAGGGCTCTGCACGTGAGTGACATCTCCACTGCCTACCTGGCTGAGCCCAGTTCTTAGGGCTCTGCACGTGAGTGACATCTCCACTGCCTACCTGGCTGAGCCCAGTTCTTAGGGTTCTGCACGTGAGTGACATCTCCACTGCCTACCTGGCTGAGCCCAGTTCTTAGGGCTCTGCACGTGAGTGACACCTCCACTGCCTACCTGGCTGAGCCCAGTTCTTAGGGTTCTGCACGTGAGTGACATCTCCACTGCCTACCTGGCTGAGCCCAGTTCTCAGGGTTCTGCACGTGAGTGACATCTCCACTGCCTACCTGGCTGAGCCCAGTTCTTAGGGTTCTGCACGTGAGTGACATCTCCACTGCCTACCTGGCTGAGCCCAGTTCTTAGGGCTCTGCACGTGAGTGACATCTCCACTGCCTACCTGGCTGAGCCCAGTTCTTAGGGCTCTGCACGTGAGTGACACCTCCACTGCCTACTTGGCTGAGCCCAGTTCTCAGGGTTCTGCACGTGAGTGACATCTCCACTGCCTACCTGGCTGAGCCCAGTTCTTAGGGTTCTGCACGTGAGTGACATCTCCACTGCCTACTTGGCTGAGCCCAGTTCTCAGGGCTCTGCACGTGAGTGACATCATGTGGTATCTGTATGCGTCTGGTCTATTTGACCTAACATATACCCCCGGGCCCATCCGTCTCATCACACATGATAGTGTTTGAACAATTTTTTAAGGCTTAATAATATGTCATTGTGTACATATTACAAATTTTTTCCTCTTTTTTATTTTTGAGATAATTTTTTACTTTACATTATAGTCAAAAACCTAATGATCCACTAAATAAAGAGTTCAACAAATAAAAAGACCACAGTTCAGCAGAAATATAGGCAAGGGCAATAAATAATAATCAAATGAAAAGCTGTTCAACTTCAGTCATATAAAGTAAATTTTAAAACAGTCACAGATCATTAAACTATACTTGTATGTAGTTGATGAATATTAAGACAAAGTGTAACAAAACTTTATATCTACAGCAGAACTGACACCAGCATTTCTTTTTTGTTTTTGTCCTAAATTTTAATATTTTAGTTCCCACCTGTAAGGGAGAACATGGGGTATTTTTCTGTGTCTGTCTTATTCTAATCAACACAATGTTCTCGAGTTGCATCATTTTGGTGCAAATGACAGAATTCCATTGTGCGTGTGTGTGTGTGTGTGTGCATGTGCATGCGTGTGTATCGCGGTTTCCTTATCTGGTCATCTGAGGACAGGCACTGGTTGGCTGTACGCTTTGGCTGTTGTGAACAGTGCACTACAAACACCGTGGTGCAGGCATCCCTTTGACACAACGTGTTCTTGTCTTTTGAACACACACCCAGTAGTGGGATCGCAGGAGCATGTGACAAACCTGCACACTGTTCGCCACAGCAGCTGCACGACTTCACACTCCTGCCGGCGGCTACAGGGTTCCCCTTCTCCACATCCTTGCCAGCGTGTGTGACTGTCTTGGATTTTAGCCATTTGACTGGGTGCAGTGACACCTCCCTGTGATCTTGCTCTGCGTTTCCCTGATGCTAGTCACAGTGAGCACTTTTCATGTACTTATTGGCCGTTTATGTTTCTTCTTTTGACAACTGTGGTTGAGGTCCTTTGTCCATTTCTTAACTGCATTGATTTTTTTATTATTGAGTTTTTTGTGTTGCTTATATGTTCTGCATATTAATCTGTCGATGGTTGATGGAGAAACAGTTTATAAATATTTTGCCCATTCTGTTGGGAGTCTCTTCATGCTACTGATGATTTCCTTTGATGTGCAGAAGCTTTTGAGTTTGTTTCAATCCCATTTGTTTAGTTTTGCTTTTGTTGCCTGAGCTGTGGGGTCTTGTCCAGGCAGTCGTCCCCCACACCAGTGTCTTGTTTCCTCGAGATGTTCTTCAAGCAACTTCATTGTCTCAGGTCTCAAATTTAGGTTTTTTAAAAGATGTATTTATTTATTTGAATGTCAGAGTTACAGAGAGAGAGGGAGAGACAGAGAGATCTTCCCTCTTCTGATTCACTCCCCAGATGGCCACAGCAGCCAGTGCTGGGCCCGGCCAGAGAGGGCAGCTCCATCCGGGTCTCCCATGTGGGTGGCAGGGGCCTAAGCCCTCAAGCCGTCCTCTGCTGCTTTTCCCAGGCCATCAGCAGGGAGCTAGAAAGAAAGTGGAGCAGTCGGGACTCAAACTGGCACATAGATTGACCCCAAATTTAGATATTTGATCTTTCTTCAGGTAATTTTTATATGTGGTGAGAAGTAGGTTCTAATTTTATTCTTGTACATATATACATCCAGTTTGGCCAGCACAATTTGATGAAGAAATGATCCTTTCTCCAGTGTATGGTCTGGGCACTTATGTCAAAAATCAGTTGGCTATGTGTATGTAGATTAATTTCTAGGCTCTCTGTTCTGTGCCATGCTGTTTTAATTACTATAGTTTTGTAGTATGCTTTGAAGTCAGGTATTATAATGCTTCCAGCTTTTTTGGGGGGGGCACTCAGATTTCTTTGGCTATTTTGAATCTTTTATGATTACATAGGAAATTTAGGATTGATTTTCCTAATTCTGTAAAGAACGTCATTAGTGTTTTGATAGGGATTACTTTGAGTCTATAGATTCTTTTAGGTAGTACAGATATAATTTAATTATTCTTAGTCTTCCAGCCCCTGAGCAAGGAGTAGCTTTGCAGTGCTGGGTGTCCTTGCTGATGTTTTGATCTAATTTCCTTCGCCGAGAGCGTCCACTGCTTCGGTTCCCTTTATTCCCGGCTGGGTCTCTGTAGCAGCGGGGCTGCCGGCTGACTTCTGATCAGTACAGAGTCTGCAGCAGCTCTCCAGAGGAAACTGAGTCTGGAGCTCTGGGGATGGGGAGGGAGGGGTGCAACAGGGCCTCCCTTTTTAGAGCAAGGTGGCACTCAGCCCTGGTGAGGCCTCGGGCTGGCCTCACGTCACTGAGGACTGTGCAACTCCCGGCAGTCGGAGAGGCCGGGGTGGGGCCCTGTGGCACCGCCCCCCCGCCTGTCTTGGCAAGGTGGCATTTCCCAGCTGGGAGCGCGGGGGCAGGGGGGCGGGCAGCATGGCCGCTGGTGGCAGCGTCCGTCCTCGCTCCTCGCCGCCCCGCAGTCTGTTCTGTCCTCTGAAAACCTCTGTGAGTCCCCTGGGGATGTGGGCCCTCTGGTCTCTGTGGCTGAGTCCTCGTGGCTTCTCCCTGTTCAGCCACGTGGGTCTCCTGAACACTGCCTCCTCCACCTGCTGTTGGATACTGAGGTTGATTCTGTATCTGGACTACTGTGAAAGGTGCTTCGGGAACATGGGCGTGAGGTGTCTCTGTGACAGGTGATTTCATTTCCTTTGGCTACGTACCAGGCCGCGGGATTGCCGTCTCCTAGGGTAGCTCCATTTTTTTGAGAGGACATTAAACGATTACACCCCAACAATTTTGTCAACTTATTTGAAGTTACACGTAGTTTTTCAAAAGCATAAAATCAGATGCTGACATGAAAAAAATGTTTTGAATAGCTCCATATGTATTGCAGAAATCGACTTCACTTAAAAAATCTTCTCCCAGACATAACTAAGGGGCTAAGTAGTTCTGCTTGTAAGCTCTCCTAGATGCTTGAGGAAATAATAGCACAATATGTTTTTTCAGAAAACAGAATGATGACGTTTCAACTCATTTTAAGAGACTGACGTAACCCTGTAATAAAATCCAACTGCGTACAAAAGAAAAATTGCAGAACTACAATCCTAAACCTCCCGTTAATCCCAAGTTTTCAGCTCTGCAAATATCGCAACAACATTGACACGGGTACACTAACATAGGCTGGAAGTCATACCCTAGAGCTGAGGTATCCTTTATTGTCATTAAGAACAAAAATAGGGATGGCCTGTCCGTAGGACACCGGGACAACAGAGAATCTTTCATACGTATACGCGGTCCCTTTGGGATGTTACATGATATAACACACGTTGAAGTGGCTGGTATGACTTGTTCAACCGTTGTTTTTGGTGGAAAGTAAGCAGCACACTTCACAGGGTCATGTCCCATTTTGACAACGTGTTTGCACGTGACATGTCTTGTTTTGACATCGTCATCCTCCCCGTTTGAGTGTAGTGTCTTCTCCCGTCAAGTCTGTTGTCGTCTTGGACGGTCCACATTCCTGCTCCTGATGGTTTCTCACTGCACTGATCCAGGGCTGCTACGCAGAGGTTTCCTTTGAAAATCAACCAATTTATGAGCTCTTTATTGTCTCTGTTTGCAAATTTGTGAGTGCTCCATGCTATGACGCACGTCAATCATTTGATGAACAAAGGCGAATACCACACGTTACCTCTGGCGGGAGTGGAATATTTGGAAGCCAGCCAGTGCTTCTACCCACACCACCAGAGAGAGTGGTCCAGGAACTCACCGCCTTGGGAGGCACACTGGCTCTACCCTGTCTTTCTTTCTTCCGTCATTCGGTTTTGCCAAGTGCCAAGTGGTTTCCTTGTATCGTAGTTCTTTCCAACAGTGACATATTTATTATCTAACCAATTTACAAGGAGAATTTCATCATTTGTAGCAGGTCTCTAAGCATCAGCCCTCTTGTTTTTAACTGTGCTATTGGTTTCAGAGGACTCTTGTTTCCGTCTGTCTCACCTCATGGTGTCTGAGCTGCTTAGAGTACAGTATTTCAAAGGTGTATCAGTGTGTCGTAGATTGTCAGAACAAAACAAGACCAAACACAGAGCGCGACTCGGACATCAGGGCGACTCCCTTACTCTGTAGCACACAGGTCGCCGCGGGCCAGCAGGCAGCACCCACTGGTGTCAGGCACCAGTGCAGTCCACCACGCAGCACTGTCCAGCACCCACTGCCCGGGGTCCCAGTTACAGGGCAGCTGTTTCCAAACATGGGTATTTGAAACAGTGAACTCCTTGAGGTAAAATGACAACCTATCTCTGGAAAACACTTGTATGAATGCGTTTCTTATATTACATATCAGTTATGCACACGATCTTTTGTTCAGTTGAATATTTAACAAAACTTTTCTGGTAAAGTTTGTGACATTTTCACAAGGAATTTTAAAGTATTTTCAAATGCTCTAATTATTCACCCATTTTCTCAAAAGGCTAGAATGCTAAAAACATCTATTCCAAAGGTACCATAAGTGGGATGTTTAATGCTCAATGTTAAGTGTTTGTAGGTGTCCTTTATATATAGATGATGGGGCAAAATGGGTTAATATAGTGAAAAAACCCTTAACCAAATGTATATAAAGTCAAATCCAGAATAAATTAAAAATAAAACATGACCATTAGATACCGCTTCCTTTTTCCTCTGTGTATCAGTTGACTTGCGAGCTGTAGTCTGTGTGTTCTGGGTGGGTGCTGGCACCTGCTTGTTCCTCTGGTAGGACCCCAGGAAGCGTTTCCTGTGAGGCTGACTTGGTAGCGGCGAATTTCTTCGGTTTTTGCTTGTCGTGGACAGTCTTACCCTCTCCCTCATTCCTGAAGAACCGTTTTGCTTGGCTGGAAATTTTTTCTTTCTGGACTTTGACTGTTTCGTCCCTCTCTGTCCTGGCCTGAAGGGTTCCGCTGAGGTCCTGGTCATTCATTTGTAAGTGGCGGCACGCTTCTCTCGCTGTCGCAGGGCTCTGTTGTGTCTTCGATGGTTTGACTACACAAGGCGCTTCACGCTCCCGGGACTTTTTGAAGCCCCCCCTGTATACGTCTTGGAGAAAGATTTGTTGCTGTTGCTCAAATCCATTGGGGGCCCTTCAGGCTTCTTGCACTTACACACCTATAGCTTTCCCAAGATTTGCAAAGTTTCCAGCAATTATTTAATGACATAAGATTTCTGTGCCTTTCTCTTTTCTTCTTCCAGAACACTCGTAAGTCAAATGTTTACTCACTTCACTGTGTCCCGTAGCTTCAAGGATTTCTTTTTCTGTTCTTTTGGAAAACCTGCCCTCGAGCTCAGAAATGCTTTCTTCTGCGTGTGAAGGTCTCAGTGTAGGTTTCCATTGCGTTGGTTGTCTCCAGGACTTCTGCCTTTCCCCGACCTCTTGGCTGAGCTGCCCAGGCGCACCGTCGGTTGTCTCCCTGACACTGGTGCCTTCCCGCCCGTGTTCCCTTGGGTCTCCCCGGGTGGCCTTGCAGTCATCCTTTGGATTTGTTGCCAGCAGCTCGTTGGCTCCCGCTGCGGTCCTGGCTGGAGGCTCTGCTTGCCTGCCGGTGTCCTGGCAGCCACTTCTTCACGCTCTTTGTGCCTCTCGAGCACCTATCTCGTGGTTCAGCTGCTTCTCCCGGTTCTGCAGGGCGGCTGTTGTCATGGAGGACTCCTCCGGCAGTGTCCCCGGCGCCGAGGGCTACGCCACCGTCAGCTCTGATGTCCGGGAAGCGCTGCAGCCGCCTCCGCTGTGGTCCACACTGGCGACAACCACAGCAGTCTCAGCGGCCTGGACCGCAGGGCTGGGGCTTTGCTGCCAGCTGGGAGGTCCCTGAGCGGGGCAGGCGTGCTGGCAGCTCTGGGCCTGGTGTGCCTGGCTGCAGACGTGTGGCGCCCGCCATTTCCTGTGTGCCATGTGAGTGCCGGTCACCCTCGCGGCCCAGGGAGTGTGCTGGGTAGTGGCGCCGGGTGCTTGTCAGCGTGTGTGGGCCATAGTACACCGCTGTGCCCGGGTCCTGTGCCTGGGGCTCGTGGCTGCACGGGCGGCTTCATGGGCCGCTGGGGGGCAGCCTTTTCAGGGAGCTTCTACCCAGCTGCTTCCTGTGGATGAGGGTGGATGTGTGGGACCAACCACCGGTGCCTCAGGCCCTCAGTGGCCCAGGCTTTTGCGAACAGGCTGCTCAGCTGCTCACTGGAGCCACAGGAAGGCCTGTGGGGCCTCCGGAATCTTCCGGGAGACCCCAGGGACCAGGCCATTCCGGAGAGGTTGCTCTGCTGCTTCCCGGCGGCATGGCTGGGGCGGGGGGCTGCCCACCTGCTCCCTGGCCTTCTATGGGCAGAGCTGCTCATGGCTGGTTCTGCAGGTGCTTCTTGGGGCCAGGGCTGTGTGCTGAGGCCTCCCGACTGCTTCTGGGGCAGGGCTGCCCCCCCATTTTCTGGCGCCCTCTACAGGCTGAGTCATTCCGGGAGTCTCTGTTCCCAGGGTGTGCGAGGGTGGGTGGGCCCCTGGCTGGCTCCCGGGGCTGGGTCTCAGGGTTCCAACCAGCAGAACCATGGGCGGCGGGTGTGTGTGTGTGTGTGTGTGCAGTGTGGGCTGGGTTCTTGCTCGGGCAGTGCAGCTGTGCGCTCACCTAGCAGCTTCCGCACTGGCTCTCTGCACACGAGGGCCACGGAGTCCTCCAGCGGTCAAGGCCTCGGTGCCTGTGGCGGGAGTGGGGCTGCCTGCCCAGCAGTTCGCGTCTGAGCGAAGTCGTCCTTGGTTCAGGGAGAGCGTGAGGGATGCGGTGGCGATGCCGGGTGCTTAGCGCCTTCCCTGCAAGGCCATCTCGCGGCTCCTGGCTCTGCAGCGTCCACTGCCCTGCCCGCTCCCTGCCCGCTCCCTGAGCTGTGGGGCCCGGTGACGGGGCGGGGCTGGTGGAGCAGGCCCTCAGCCACCTGGCTAACGTGGTTGCAGGGGCTCAGTCGGTGGGCTCTGGCTGGGGGCGGGGGCTGTGGGGCTGCACCCGGGCCTGGGCCTGGGCTTGATCCCGCTCCTTTCCCAGTGAGCTTCTGGCTGCTCGCTGTGCTGCCTGGACCTGGGGAGGGCAGTGTGGGCAGCTTCCTCCTCCTCCTAGAGCAGGCCCTCGGGTCTCTCCCCCGTCCCCGGCTCCCGCAAAGGAGGGCTGGCGTGAGAACACCTGTTCACGTCTGCGCCTCTGTGGGGAGCCGACCAGTGGGGCCCACATACCAGACAGACATAAAAATATTTATAAAGCCAGGCGTTCTCAAACGTTTCCATCTCAGAACTTTTACATTAAAAAAAAAGTTTAAAGAACCCAAAGAGCCTTTTATGTGAACTTTATTACTGTATTAGAAACTAAAACTGAGATAGTAAACAAATTTTTTAAAGATTTATTTATGTATTTGAAAGTCAGAGTTAGGAGATACAGAACCTTTCATCTGCTGGTTCATTCCCCAAATGGCCACAACGGGTAGTGCCGGGCCAAGCTGAAGCCAGGAGCCTCACTCCCACGTGGGTGCAGGGGCCCACGCACTTGGGCCATCTTCCACTACTTTGCCAGGCCATTAGCAGGGAGCTGGATGGGAAGTGGAGCAGCCGGGGCTCGAACCAGAGCCCACATGAGATGCCGGCAGCGCAGGTGCCGGCCCTGGCATTTTAAACTTGATAGGAATAAACTCATTACATGTGAAACTAAAATAACGTAACAAAAAAGCCTTTTCAAGATACTGAGGCACGGCACTGTTCCATATTTTCAATGGCTGGCCTAACAGACGACAGCTTGGTGCTGCCAGCCGTGCCGCGCTGTGTGTGGCCCCGTCTTTTGTCACAGGCACGCTGCAAACCCCACTAACACACCCACGGGAGCACGGCGTGGGGGTGGCACCTCGTGCCCTTGTGGACCTCCCAGGGGAGCTAGGACACAACAGGCCCTCCCACACCGTCTGGGGCTCTCCCGCCCGAGCTCCTGTGGCCAGAGGTAGCAGCCCACTGTCTGCGTGGGACTTGTGTGCAGGCGGTGGTGTTGCGTGGGCTCTCACTCCGATCACGTTCAGCTGTGTGCCATCTTCCTGCAGCCTTGTCTGCCCTCGCCACTGAAACACTCACCTCCAGAAAGGCCCCCTGTGCTCCTGGCCCTCTGCACGGGACGCAGTGTGAGAAGCAGACGCAACCCCCCTCCCCTACCTGGGACCACGCAGCCCCCTTAGGAAGCAGAGCCTAGGGGCCTTAACAGGGGATTAATGGCAACAATGGGAGGTGTGTGCAGAGCTCGCTGCAGCCAGGGAGTGAGCGCAGACGGCAGCATCTGGGTGGGGGCTGGGAGGCAGGGACATGTGGGGAGCTGGGACGGTGGTGCACCTGCCCAGCCGGGAGCATCCCGTGTGGGGTGGCTGGAGACGGCTGTAGAGGCTGGCAGATGTGGGATGGTTAGGGGACAGATGTGCTTCCTCTGCTTGGTCCTAAGACGCATGCGTGCACAAGGATTCAGGGAGCGGGGATGGCTTGCCTGCTCGCCGTCCCTAGAGGCAGCAGCCGACTTAGTGGGCTGGCCTCCTGGACAGGAGGTTGCAGGACAGTGCTGTGGTTGTGTGTGCCGTCTGGCAAGGCGGAACGTGGCTCTGCGGTGTGGCCACAGGTGTGCCAGGGAGAAGGCAGCAAGGGCAGGAATTCTGCGGTCCTCAGTCCCCACCCTCTGTCACTGCTCTTTAATACGCTTCATTAAATGTGCAAATGGAATCAAACATATTCACGTCCCTAAAACGGTGGTCGGCACAACTTGTGAGAGTTAGGACTACAGCAGGGTTGGGGCTGAATATACAGGCTTTCAGAAATGACCGGCTCACTGCAGGAGCTCTGCGCGGTCTCGCTGGGGCCCAGTCCGCCTCTGCGGACCCCAGCTCACGCACTGGGCCCTCTGGGAGGGGTCGGGCCTGGGGCTTTCACCACAGCCTTTTCGTACAGCTTGTGTAGACAACACAGCGCGTTTCTGTTCCCTGTGTGCTCTGCTTAAAACCTCCACGCGGTAAGGGCACGCTGGCCCGGGGCCTGGGGCGCGTCCGGAGGGCACCGCCCACGGAGGACCCTCGCTTCGCAGTGCGCGCTCACCGCCCTGTGCTGGGCCGGGGCTGCCGAGAGGACCAGGCTCACCACGGCGCTGGTCCCCAGAGCGACGCGGCCAGGGCGGAACACACCGGACTCGGCTTCCTGGCTTGTGCTCGGGAGACTTGGGCAGGAGTTCCCATCTGTCGCGTGCGTCGTTCAGCACACAGAAAAGGCTGCTTTTGTAGATGATCTTCCATGTTCTCCCCCCGATTCCTCTTTCTGCACGCGGGGCCATTTAAGGTCCATGCAGTCATTTTTTTCTTTCTTTTGAGATTGATCTTATTTGAAAGTGAGAGTGACGGGGTAGGGGAAAAGAGAGATGGATCTTTAATTTATTGGTTCACTCCCCAAATGGCCACAACAGCCAAGGCTGGGCCAGGCCAATGGCAGCAGGCAGGAGCTCCATCTGAGTGGCCCAGGGGGTGGCAGGGGCCCAAGGACTTGGACCCTCCTCTGCTGCCTTCCCAGAGAGCTGGCGCAGAAGTGGAAGAGTCGGGACTCGAACCGGCACTGACATGGGATGCCAGCATTGCAGGCAGTGGCTGAGCCCACTACAGTGCCGTGCCAGCCCCCAGTGCCAGCAGTGGCTTTAAGATACTTACAAGGACTTGAACTCTGAGGGTGACTTCCTTCCTGCTGACCTGGGTGGTGAGCACAGGTGGCCTGGCCTCTGTGTCCCACTGGTCTCTGTGCTCAGTGCCCCGTGCTTGGTCCCAGTAACTGTGCAGCAGACCTGGCTGAAAGCCAGCCCCCATGTTCTTAAGGAGAACCATGTTCTAAGCCACACAGGAGCAGGACTTGTCACCTGATAAGCGGTCACTGCTAAACTGTAATCTCCACTTGCTCTTGTGCCCAAAGCCACAAAGACAAACATGAGAGCAGACCATGGATTGTCTGTAAAAACAAATTTATTAAAAGGCTCATAATTATAAAAGAATATTAAAATGCACAGAAATTAACGAACATTAATTACAAATGCGATACCTTAGCCACAGTGTAGGAAAAGCGTACGCAGGTTTCGGATCTGCATAGGTTTTGACTTCTTACGCGTCTCACCACGCAAACGCAAGACGACGGTGCGAGCTGGGCTTCAGCGACGAGGCCGTTCCGGCACCGGCCCCGGCCCCGGCCCTGCCTGAACATTTTATGAAATTCTAAATGCACCTGCGATGCGAGGCTGGGGGGTCGGTGTTTCAAAACAAAAATGATGGCTTTGCCTTGCAAGTAACACATCTGAAATACCGGAGGGAAGTCTGTGAAAGCCCCGAGGACCCCGTCTACACTGCGGTGGCCGTCACGCGGCCTCGCTGCCCCAGCTGCAGCAGGCGAGACCTCGCGAGTGGCTCCCGCGGGCAGGCGGAGCGGACACTCAGGCTGGCCGCCCAGGGCGGAACGTGCTTCCTCGCTAGTGGTCGCCCAGGCCCACGGCCACGCCCGCTGATCTTCCCGCGCCGCCTCCCCTCCCACTCCCAGCCGCAGCCAGTGGGGGGGGGGGGGTGTGCCGGGGGTCCGGGCGGCCCCAGACCTTCCTCTGCCATACGCAGGGGTTCTCCCTCCCACCACAGCAGCGCATCTGCAGCTGGGCAGGGGGCGCTCTGAGCGGGGGATCTGCTGCTCCGGGAGCTCTGGGCACGGTGAGGTAAGAGCCTTGGCTCCCCCAGGCTGCCACACGCAGGGAGCGCCGGTGGCTCCGCTGCGGCACAGCCCGGGCTTGAGCAGAGAGAGGTAGCGTGGGGAGCAGCCCTGCACTCCGAGCAGGGCCGGGAAGCAGCCTGCCCCCGCGGCCAGCCTGGAACCCTCTGACCACCTCACTGTCGTGATCAGAGGCCCACGGGGACGAGGCAAAGGCCCAAATACTGCTTTGGTGAACTCCGTACAAACACTGCTCGCTCTTAAACATTCATGGCCGGAACTGAAAACTGCAACTCGGACGTGAGCTCCTGGATCTCAGGGAGCCTTAGCAGCACCTCAGGGCGGAGCCGCCCCGTCTGCCACAGCGCAGACCCTGCCCCAGCCCGCCCCAGCCAGGGGAGAGCGGGCCGTGGGCTCCAGAGCCTCCAGGCCCCAGCCCTCCTCTCGGCTGAGCCAAGTGGGCACGGGGAGGAGGCCCAGGCGGCGGGAGGGTGGCCCACCCGATGGGCGCTGCAGGGGCCTGGGGTCTGGGCTGTGTTGGCAGTGAGCTCGCTCGGAGAGGAGTTTGCTGGGCCTGTGGCTGCCCGGGCCGCGCTGGGAGGCGGAGGGGCCTATCTTCTCCAGAGGAGTCTGCCGCCACAGGAGACTGTAAGCATCTGATTATCCTGGGGCTTTGGGGAGGGAGAGGTCAGTCAGGAGCCGGGCAGCGGGAGTGCGGCCTCTTTGAACCTGGCGCAAGTGTGCGTGAGGCGCAGAGCTCCTGGGAGGCTGGGGGCTGGCACACGGGGGCGTCACGCGGCGCGTGCGGGCTCGGGGCGTGGGGGGCCTTCCCGGGGCTGTGATGGCACCGAGCACTGTGAAGTCAGGCTCCGTGCGCCACACAGCAGCGCCCGCCCCGAGTGCGCACTGGCGCTCCGCTCACAGGTCGTCTGACGCGCACACGGAAGGAAGAGTTAACTCCGGAAGCGCAGACCTGCAGGGCCAGAGCTGACGACCAGCTGCAGACGAAGGCATGCGTGGCTGAGAACCCAGAGGGAGAGTCGGAGACTCATCCGCGCGGGGAGGGGGGACACTGTGGGACTGCCCGCTGCTGCTCGCCGGCGGAAACGGGGGCAGCAGCTGGGGACGGCTGGCCGATCGGGCTTGACATTGTCACCAGTGATTGCAGTCTATTCTCGCGGGCTGATTGCTCGGAGCGCGGGTCGGAGCGGGCGGCTCTCACTCCACCTTGGGGTGCCGGTTGTGGTCCACGGCCTGCACCACCCGCTCGGCGATGGCCCCCATGGTCCTCGTCATGTCCTGGAGGTGGCTCTCGTGCAGCAGCTTCTGGGTCAGGTACTTCTCCCTCTTGATCTTGCTCTTCGTGGTTTTCGACACGTCAGGAATCGCGTAGGAAATGAAGAACTTCACGGAGTAGATGACGTGCTGTGGAGAGGGCAGAACCGTCAGCCTCGGGCTGGGGGGCCCCAGTGCCCCTCAGCGGGCGCCTGGCCGAGCTGTGCACCCGCGCCCCCGTGGAGAGCGCGCACGCTGAGTGCCAGGGGCCTCAAAGGCTGCCCGGAAGTGGAGACGCAGGTCTGCTTGGGTGAGGGAGACCCTGAGCTCGGTGCAGTTTTTTCATGACACATTTCGACAACTTTTTGAAGACCCTCTGTATGCGTGGATTGCAATTTTTCTGCACCAAAATAAGCATTTTTTAAATGTTTAAATAAGTATTTTTTTATTTGAAAGGCAGAGTGACAGAGAGGAAGAAAGGGAGAATGAGAGCGAGCTGTCTTCCATCCACTGGTTCCTCCCTCAGCACCTGCAGCGGCTGGGGCGCAGCCGGCTTCCCCAGGTGGGCGGCGGGGTCTGCCGCAGGGCGCAGAGCAGCCTGGAGCCGGAGCGGACGGGGCAGAACGCCAGGTGGCGACCGGCCTTATGGCCTTTCCAGAGGTGGCCTGCCTCTCTGTGCCACGGTGCCCGCCCTCACACTTGCAATTCCATCTCCACAAACCCATCCGGGTTCCCTAGGGGCAGGGGCGTGGGGCGAGGCTGCGTCAGGCCTGGTGGCCACTGAGAGATCGTGTGGCTTTTCCTCCGAGACAGCGCGAGAGGACAGGAGCCCAGGGAGAGAGGGTGCTGGGGCAGCTGCAGGAGGCAGCAGAGCTGCTAAGAAGGGCTGGGGGGTGGGGGGAGGCGAGAGAGCAATGAGGAGGGCCCTGGGGGCTCGGGCAGAGTGCAGGGGAGGCGAGGGCGGGAGCGGTGCCTGGGAGGGTGCCTGGGAGGTGCCCTCTGAGCCTGTGTGGCACAGGCCTGGGTGTGACGGGAGCCGGCAGACAGCAGGGGTCCCGGGGTAGGCAGTGAGGGAGAGAAAGGACAGCCCAGGGCTGTGTGCGGGCCTCCCGAGGAGGGGAGACTCGGGACAGCTGGCGGCACTGCCCACACACAGCGCCCGCAGCCGTGTGGGAGCCGCTTCATTTCACCGACACAACGCTCATGCGGGGAGGTGTGTGCGGCAGGGGCTAAGAGGCTTGCACTTGGCTCAGCCCTGGCTGCGTGAACCAGCGTCTGAATGAAGGAGACATTACGGCTTGTTTTTTTTTTTTTTTTTTTTTAGCAAGAATAATATGTCCTAAAATAATTATCTCCCAGCGATAAGGAAGAAAGTACCACATGATGATACTTCAAAAAGCTAAGCTTGTTTTGGTGCAAAAAAGAGTGTTGCAATCCATGCGGTCTTCCCCTAATGCCCGTTTTCCAGGCCCGCGGTGCAGGCTGCGTGTCTCCTGCCCTCTCCTCCTACCTCCATGACGATGATGAAGGCCAGCTTGGCCGCGATCACATGCCAGTAGTAGATGTTGTGTTTGTACTCCTGAGGGTGGCCAGGCGGGTATCGGAAGTCGCGGTACCTGTAACCAAATGCGGACGCGTCAGGAGACAGAGCTGTCTGATTAAATACTGTCAACAAGGCCCCATTTAAAAAGAATTCACGGGGCTGGCGCTGTGGTGCAGTGGGTAAACCTGGTGACTGCAGTGCCGGCATCCCACGTGAGCACCAGTTCCTGTCCAGGTGCTCCCCTTCTGATCCAGCTCTCTGCTGTGGCCTGGGAAAGCAGTGGAAAATGGCCCGAGTCCTTGGACCCCTGCACCTGCATGGGAGAACCAGAGGAAGCTCCTGGATCCTGGCTTCAGACTGGCTCAGCTCCAGCCATTGTGGCCATTTGGGGAGGGAACCAGCGGCTGGAAGACCTCTCTCTGCCTCTGCCTCTCGGTAACTCTGCCTTTCAAATAAATAAGTAAATCTTTATAAATTCTTTTTTTTTTAAGATTTATTTATTTATTTGAAAGTCAGAGTTACACAAAGAGAGGAGAGGCAGAGAGAAAGAGAAAGTCTTCCATCTGCTGGTTCACTCCCCAATTGGCTGCAACGACCAGAGCTGTGCCAATCCAAAGCCAGGAGCCAGGAGCTTCTTCTGGGTCTCCCACCTGGGTGCAGGGGCCCAAGGACTTGGGCCATCTTCTACTGCTTTCCCAGGCCTTAGCAGAGAGCTGGACGGGAAGTGGAGCAGCCGGGTCTCAAACCGGCGCTCATATGGGATGCCAGCACTGCAGACCAGGGTGTTAACCCGCTGTGCCACAGCGCCAGCCTCTCAATGTTCTTATAAATTGAATGGCATATAAACTTTCTCTCCAAGCTCAATTTAGTAACAAAACCCTAAAATAACTAACTCTAGCAATACTTTATTTAACAAGTAATCAAAAATGACAATGATTGATGGCATCCTTGTTTTTTTTTTAAAAAAGGAGTCCATCTTTAGAAAAGAACAAAAGGATCTTAATTTTTTCCATTTTTAAATCTGAAAGGCAGAGAGACAGAGACAGATCCTGCATTGTGTCACTCCCTAGATGCCCCGACAGCGGGGCTCGGACACAGCCCAGGCCACGGCAGGAGCCAGGAGGTCTGTCTCAGTGTCTCTCAGGGGTGGCGGGGCCTAAGTGAGTGGACCGTTAGTTACCTCCCAGGGTGCACAGCAGCAGGAAGCTGGGCTGGGCTGAAACCAGACGCCCCAGAATGGGACACGGGTAACACAGGTACGCGAATGCCTCCTGACTGCTCCTCCAAAAGCCCACCCGCTGCGATCTTGCGCTCCGTTTCTGCCAGCGCTCTCTCCCCGCCTCCTGCGCTGTTGAAGAGCTTAGCCTGTGTTTCCGGAGACTGCGGTACAGTTCTGCACCCGGCACTGAGACGGCACGGTGCACAGCACCGCCTGCCGAGTGCTTCTTCCCTCATTCTTTGGTCTCAGCGGCGCTCCTGCTGCCGGAGTGTCTCAGGCAGCACCGCTCCTGTCCCGCCTGTGATCTGTGGGACTGGAAGGGTCACCGACTGGAATCACATGACACGCAGGTGGGTTCAATGAGCAAGTCCAAAGCGGCTGGACTCCATGCGACTCTGAGGCACTTCCTTTTGGCTTTCTCTGGTTTCCTGGCTGCATTACTGAGAATCTGAATCAGTGAAGCTTTGCAGAGTTGGAATAAATGAATTCTAAGTCTTCCTTCAGGTTAAGTTGCTGGGGTTGGAAGGAAAACGCTATGAGCTACGGTCACAACTATTGGCCGGTGATGGAGCCAGATACTATGCCGACGGGTGATCTTACCAGCCACGACACGGAACGCCGTGGCACCGAGCGCTGGGAGAATTCTATTAGCCAGTGATGGAGCCGGGTACTGTGCTGACGGGCGACCTCACCAGTCATGACACAGAACACTGAGGGTGCCGAGTGCTGGGAGAATTCTCTGAGGTACAAGTATTTAGATCTCCCATCTTACAAGGTTTCTTTGGGGAACACATCTTCAGGGTAGAGTGTGGTGAAGGAACAGAGCGGGGTAACTGGTACACCTGTCACCTCAGCAGGTGTTGGGAAAGTCGCATTCCCATCAGGTGTTCTGAGTGCCTGTTGTCAGCCAGGGTTCTACACTGCTGTGCTGCGGAACTGCGGAGGGCCGAGTGGCCCCTCTCCACCCCTGCATGCTGCACACCCGCCCCAGGGCCCGGGAACCCCTGCTGTATTCTCTGCTGCCCCGAGATCCGCGTTCGCCCGCACACATAAGAGAGCACCAGCGCTGTCTCTCTCTGCCTGCCCTGATGTCCTCCAGGTCTATCCCTTCTGCTGCAATGATGGAATTTCAGTGTGTGTGTGTGTGATCCACTGTGTAAACACTGCACTTCTTCATCCCGTCATTGCTGCCGGACACCACGCCGGCTGTTTCTTGGCTGTGATGAACAGCGCTGCAGTCAGCATGGGAGTGCAGATGTCACCCTGACCCCCGGCTTTCATTCCCTTGGGTGAGCACCAGCAGTGCGACGGCGCAACCTGGACAGTGCTACTGTTGGCGTTTGGAGGACCGTCCACACTGCTTTCCACATGGCTCTCCAATCTCACTCCGCACCCGTGGTGTCCGAGAGCCCTCTCCCCAGCATCCTCGTCAGTGTCTTTTGATTCTAGCCTTCCAACTGTGGGGAGGAGGAACTCAATTAGCTTTCAGACGGCATTTCCGGATGACCAGTGACGTTCAGCAGTCTTTGACAGGTTTTGAAGACATCTTCTTATCTTTTGAGAAATGTCTATTTGGGTCACTTGCTCAGTTTGAAAAACCTTTCTGGCCATTTACTTGTTTGCATTCTTTACATATCCTGGAAATTAACCTCTTACCAGATAAGCTGGTGGTCAATGCTTTCTCCAGCTCTGCAGGCTATCCCTCACCGTTTCTTTGGCTGTGCAGACTTTGCCTTGATATAATCCCTTCATCAGTCTTGCTTCGCTTGCCCATGCTTGGGGTCATATCCAAAAAAGGTTTGCCCAGACCCATGTCCTGATGTGTTCCTCCTGTCTCCTATTCGTTTCAGCTTCTGGTCTTAAAGTGGGTCAAAGACCTAAATGTGAGTTCACTTTTGTATGAAGTGAGACAGGGGTCCAGTTTGTTTTTCCCACATACAGACACCCACTTTTCCCAGCACCACTGATTGAGCCGACGACTTTTATCATTCATCCACGTGTTGCCTTTGCAAAAAATAAGTTGTCTGCAAACAGGTGGATTTATTTCTGCATTCTTTATTCTGTTCCATCAGTCTGTATGCCTGTTTTTATGCCAGTACCAGGCTTCTTTGGTTATTGCAGCTTTATAGGATCGTATGAAATCAGGCATTGTGATACCCCCCGTTTTGTGCTTTTACTCAGGATTGCTTTGGCTACTCGGGGTCCTTTCTTGTTCTGTACATACTTTGGGAGTGCTGTTCCCATTTCTGTGGAGAATGTCATTGGTATTTTCACAGTGCACTGAATCTGAGCATCCCTTGAGGAAGTATGGACATTTTACCACACTCCTGTGCCTCAGCTTTGGAGCCCGCTGCTCACAGAGCAGTGCTGGACTGGACCGCGGGCTTGTTCTGATCAGTTCTGCTCCGCGATGTTCCATGTTGACCGCTCTGCGTCTGTCGAGCCGTCCCCACGTGCCCAGGATGGCCCTCTCAATCGTGGCCTAGAGGCCTTTATATGTTGCATTTGACTTGCTGGCATTTCTGTTGAGAATTTTTGCCCTGGGGATTCTGGTCTGTACTGGTCTTTCGCTGTGTTGTCTGGTTATGACATCAGGGTAACACTGGCGTCTAGAAGGGATCTGGAGGGGCCTCCTCCCTTCCGGACATTGGAAGAACTCTGCTTACACTCACCAGGGAAGCCTCTAGTCATGGGAGACTTCCCATTGGTGAGGCAGTCTCGTCCCGTGCCGTTGGCCTATTAGCCTTGGTAGGCTGCATGTGTCCAGACACTTACCCACTGCTGGTCTATGGGTGGGGGTGCTGGTACCCGTGACAGTCCTCTTCACCCTCTGCACTTCTGTATCAGAGTGTTCTAGCGCCTCCTTTCCCAGCACTGATTTTATTTATTTGAGGCTTCTTTTTTTCCCTCCTGAGTTAGCCTACCTAAATATCAGTTTTGTATTTTTCAGAAAATGAACTGTTCATTTCATCGATCTTTTCTCTATTTTTTAGTTTCTATTTCATTTATTTCTGCTCTGATCTTGGTTATTCTGCTCATTCTGGGTCTGGCTTGTTCTTTGTTCCCTGAGTTGCACAGTTAGGTTGCTTACTTGACGTTTTTCTGCATTTCTGATGTAGGCGCTTGTCACTGTACACTACCCTCTCTGTACTGTGGCCCGCAGATCAATTTCAAATTTCACTTTTGATTCCAAGCTAGTGTTGCTGCGCTTCCATTCACTTAGACAATGTCTGTGGTTCCTGTTGTTGATTTCTAGTCTATTCCACTGTGGTTAGAGATGACACAGGACAGAGTTTCTTTCTTTCATTTTTTTTACTTTCCAACACTTCTTTTAGGGCCTATCGTATGGCCCATCCTGGGGAATGTGCCATGTGCTAATGAGTAGAGTATGTATTCTGCCGCTGCTGGATAAAATGTCTCATCTCATCTTTGTACGTCTTTACATGACATTTGCCATCATTCATTGTCCTCAGGTGGACTTCAGTAACAACCTGGATCTTACAACTCGTGGGGCTTCTCCTTTTTTTTATTTGAAAGGCAGAGTTGGCTGGTGCTGCAGCTCACTAGGCTAATCCTCCACCTGCGGCGCCGGCACCCCAGGTTCTAGTCCTGGTTGGGATGCTGGTCCTGTCCCGGTTGCCCCTCTTCCAGGCCAGCTCTCTGCTGTGGCCTGGGAGTGCAGTGGAGGATGGTCCAAGTGCTTGGGCCCTGCACCCCATGGGAGACCAGGAGAAGCACCTGGCTCCTGGCTTTGGTTTGGTGCAGCAGCAGCCGTGGCGGCCATTTTGGGGGGTGAACCAATGGAAAAGGAAGACCTTTGCTCTCTCTCTCTCTCTCTCACTGTCTAACTCTGCCTGTCAAAAAAAAAAAAAAAAAAAAAAAAAGAAAGAAAGAAAGAAAGAAAGAAAGAAAGGCAGAGTGGCAGAGAGAGAAAAAGCTCTTACATCTGGTTCACTCCCCAGATGGCCGCAACATCGGAGCTGCGCCAATCCAAAGCCAGCAGCTTCTTCCAGGTCTACCATGTAGGTGCAGGGGCCAAAGGACCTGGTCCATCCTCTACTGTTTTCCTAGGCCATTGAGAGCTGGATAGGAAGTGGAGCAGCCGGGTCTCGAACCAGTGCCCACATGGGATGCTGTAACTGCAGGTGGCCGCTTTACCCACTACTCCACAGCGCTGGCCCCTGGCTTCTCCATTCTTAAGCTGTGAGGCTGTGGTGCTGTGGTGTAGTAGGCTAAGCTTCTGCCTGTGGCGCTAGCGCTGGCATCCCAGAGGGGCACCAGTTCAAGTCCTGGCTGCTCCACTTCTGATCTGGCTCCCTGATAATGGCCTAGGAAAGCAGTAGAAGATGGCCTAAGTCCTTGGGCTCCTGCACCAGCATGGGAGACCTGGAAAAACCTCCTGGCTCCTGACTTCAGATAGGATCAGCTCTGGCCATTGCAGCCATGCGGAGAGTGAACCAGCGGATGGAAGAGCGCTCTCTCAGTCTCTCCCTCTATCTGTAACTCTGCCTCTCAAATAAATAAATCTTTTTTTAAAAATGTGAAGCTATTCTCCCTGTGACCACTCGAAAGTGTCGGAACAGAAGTGGAGCAGCTGGGACTCTAACGGGCACCCATATGGGATGCTGGTACTGCAGGCAGATGCTAAACCTGCTGTGCCACAGCACTGGCCCCCAAAGTGTTGTCTTTTAAACCAAGCCATAAAGCAATCTGGTCTCTTCAAATTTTTACCCTTTTTTTTGGAGTTGGATTGAAAAGAAAGCAACTGAAAAAAAGTCTAGCAGCCGTGCTGAAATGGCGCACGTGGGGTTATGTCACAGAAAGCCCGTTCAAGAGGAAGCCCCTCTCACACGGGGAAGCGGACTTGCCTGCACGTGGTGTGGTTGCCCTGCCCCGTGTAGGGGTTCCCCTTGCTTTTGTTTTTGAAGTCAGCGATGTTGAAGTAGGAGAGGGTGTTGTTGATGTAGCCTTCCATGGTGGGCTGCGTGTGGTTCCCGTAGGGCGGGATGGAGAAGGACCAGTAGTACACCAGGCGGGGGATCATGTCCGACGTGAACGCGATGATCATAGCCTGTGTTGGGAGGAGAACAAGGGGCAGGAACTCAGAGCGCTTAAGGCCCAGTTAGCAATCAGCCTGCAGCTGCTGGCTTTACCAAGCTAGGTTTTTCTGTTTTTAAGGATTTGGAAGCCTCATTCTTTCTTCATTGTGAAATACATTTTAAAGTGGAGTGCATTTTCCTTGCTCTTCCATGCTAAGGGGATGTCTGCAGCCCACCTGCAGCTCAGGTGCGAAGGCCTGGCAGTTGCCTGCTGGGTTTCTTAAGTGATGTAAACGCGTGTATTCAGGATAACGCAAACTGTGGACAAACCCAGAGTTGCCTGCAAATACTCTACGAAAGTTAGCAGTTTGTAAAACTTCGGAATGAAATTCAGTTTTAACCTTCCTTGGTTTAGATTTAGAAGATGTTCATAAATGTCACAGTGAAACCAGTATTAGGAAAAAATAGCTCTAGGTAATTACTTTGTAGAACACATGACTGGTACACACCTGATTTTTATCAGTTATTGCTCATAGAAACAGAATTGCAGACCGCATTTTAATCCAAAGCTAAGCAGTGGCCTCAGATTCACACTCTGCCTCCCCCCTCCCCATTATCCTGACCCACTTAGGTCCACCCAGGGCCGGCTTCTCAGCCCGACAACCAACTGAGGTTTGCTGCTCTGTCAGCGCGAGCATTTTTAGATGAAACTGAAGCGTGGGTAGCACGGCTTTCTACGGGTGTCCCTTTCAAAGAGCTCGGCAGTGATGGCAGTGTTGGCAGATCTAGCGTCTAAGTCTCTAACCCTCCCAAAGATTAAATGGACTAAGTTATGAATTATTGAATATCAGAACTTGTGTGCCTACATAAAAGGAACAAATATGGGTCAATTATGCAGCTGTGTGTGTGTCAGGCAGACATCTACGGGGATGTAAAGCTATTAGGAATTACATGAGTTTTCTCCAATCCTTTAACGTGGGCTCTAAACTCTCTGATGTGTAAAACTGGTGTGAAGGCAGAAGAAAGGAATTTAAGGAGTTTAAGACATCTTAAACTCAATTCCATGCAAGCCGACAGCGCTAATTAGTCCATCAAGAATGGAAGCCCAAGAACAGACATGCTCTAGGCTCAATAATCTGAACATACAGTTGAGGCGCAGTGAGACCACAGACCTCAGCAAAGCCATCGGGGCTTCCCAGTGCAAAATCTCCCCGCTAGGGCCGGCGCCGTGGCTCAACAGGCTAATCCTCCGCCTAGCGGCGCTGGCACGCTGGGTTCTAGTCCCGGTCGGGGCGCCGGATTCTGTCCCGGTTGCCCCTCTTCCAGGCCAGCTCTCTGCTGTGACCAGGGAGTGCAGTGGAGGATGGCCCAAGTGCTTGGGCCCTGCACCCCATGGGAGACCAGGATAAGCACCTGGCTCCTGGCTTCAGATCAGCGCGGTGCGCCGGCCGCGGCAGCCATTGGAGGGTGAACCAACGACAAAAGGAACACCTTTCTCTCTCTCTCACTGTCCACTCTGCCTGTAAAAAAAAAAAAAATCTCCCCGCTAGGAGCAGCTCTGTGGCTTCCTGGGGTGTGGAAGTGTGTGTGCATCTCTGTGCGCTGTCTGCACCTGCCCGTGCCTCCTCTGCCTGGACTCCAGTGGATTCCATCTGCCAGCTCCCAGGGACCCCTGTCTCCTCCCACAGTCGCCTGCGGCTGTGCCTCACGAGGCTGGCTCCCGCAGGAGACGCCCCCTGCCTTCCTCCTGCCGCACACAGATGCAGCCCGCTTCCTCCTGCACGCTGCTCCACACGCAGCTTTCCATTTACATCAAACAAGCTAAAGCCGGCCTGGAAGCAGATGTTCCAGATGACACTGCTCTGTCGATGCGGCGTACCTACGAGCCAGCAGCTTGAAAACACGTCATTTTACATCAGACTCCTGCATGAGGCCTCCTCCCGCCCCAGTGGCCACTTTCTTCTTGCTCTGTGTCATGTTAGGTCGTGCAGGTGCCCACGGGGTGTATATGGGAGAGGACAGAAGATGCACGTTCAATGCTTGCCTATGGGGATGCCTGTCTGCACTGTACTGTGGACGTGTAACAAAGCCTCCATGGTTTAGCTGTCCCAGGGCAAACTGCGAGACATTGTAACTGTGGAACAGTGGCAGCCATGAGCCGGCCTGTGTCTGCACAGACGCACACTCAGGGTAGCCCTGGAGATGGCCGACCCCCCCCCCCCCAATGGGCTCGCGGAGAGGAGCCTCAGGTGGACAGTGCGGAGATGCCTCGTGTCATGGTACCACACCAGAGTGCGGAGGGGCGGGGAGCTTGAGACAGCTGAACCTGACACAGTTTCCATTCTGGCTGCACAGGATTTCCTGGAAGCACCACGTGTGCACATCTGCCCTGCTAGGGCCCTGCAGCTGCGCACAGGGCACTCGCCTGCAGCCTCCCAGGAGCACAGTGGAGGGCGTGGGCTTCTGGCTGCAGGGAAACTGTAGCACGCGAGCTGCTGCGGTTTGCAAGGCCTCCAAGGAGTAGGGAGCACTCCGGTTCAGATACGCTGAGGGCCCGGGCTCCAGACAAGCGTGTTTGACTGCAGGAACTGCAACTGCAGTGCAGACGGGACTGATTTTGCGACTGTTTTGTCTGCCTGGGGGCCTGGCAGAGTGCTGTGCCAGTCGCCGTGGGTAAGGATGGTGAGTCACGCTGGGGGAGCAGCAGCTCCCAGCCAGCAAGGACCAGGCGCCGGGCCTCCACTCACTGGGGCCACGTGGCAGGGAGTGACTCACTCACTCTCAAATACCCTGGCCTGGCCCAAGGCCCCAGCACTGGGAGGCACTCGGGAGGTGCCTGGTGTCGGAGCCTGGGACACACAGTGCCGGTTCTGTTCTCCTGCAGGTGCTTGTGGGAAAGGCTGGGCCTCCAGGCGAGTGAGGCCTGAGAAACTGCCGCTAGGGAGTCACCGTGTGGGGAAGCCGGGCTGCGGGCAAGCGTGGCAGTGACACGGGCAGAGACGGCCCTGGGGTTAGCACACTTCTAGGGAGGGAGGTCCTGGAATCCGCTGGCATGCAATGCGCTCTGCCCCCGAGCTCCCTCTGGGTCTGTGCGTGAGCAGGGACTGTTCAGTGGGTCCACAGGGGCTCAGGCTGTCGGCACCTCAGTCCTGACCCGCACAGCTGGGCACATGTGGGGGTGAGGCTGTGTCGGGGGCGGTGGGAACAGTGCTGGACGCGCCCAGGCCCACCTCCTGTCCGAGTGCACAGAGCATTGATGGCCCGTGCGTCGGTACTCTGGAGGGCAGAGCGAGGGCCAGGGCCCTGAGACTGCATACGAGCAGCCCTGTCTGCCTGGTCAGCGCACTTCGCGTGACTCCCGTCCTGGGTAGGCCGGCGCTCAAAGTGCCAGCGCCAAATTGCTCCTGACTAGAAAGGTCAGCCTGTGAGCAACCACCTGACGTTGTCCATCAAGAAAACGATGCAGAAAGCACGGATGGTCGTTGCACCACGACCACTATGCACAGACGGCCACCCCGGCATCTCCCTCCTGCCCCCGTGGGGCGTGGACCCGCCGCGTCTACTCACGTTGGTCACCACGGCCAGAATGGCTATTCCTTGCATGATGGGCTGCCACGCGCCGATGTCCCGGGCCTTCTCTGGCACCAAGCGTCTAAACTGGGTGGTGAGTTTCCACGCGTCCACTCTGATCTCCAGTATGTTGTTCACCAGGGCCAGCAGTGGGGCCAGTGGGAAAGAGGCCACAAATAAGGTGACGAAGCCAAACTGAATAACTGCCAATGGAATGGACACACATCACAGACGGGCGGATGGAGGCGGGCAGCGTCTCCTTCCTCACGCGAGGAAAGGAGAAGGCAGACGTCCACGGCACACGATGACCTCATGTTCACCAGTGAAAGATTCAAACACAAACATGGGCTCTCTGGGAAGACGGCAAGGCCAGCCTGGCCCCCTTCCCAGGTGTGCACGCCACACAACAGCACACGTGCGGCCGTCTCTGCAGCCACACACCCTGTGGTGAGACTGAGCACTCCCAGCAGGTGCCTGGTGCTCGGGGCAGCTCACAGCCCACGTAGGGACCGTGGGGGCTCAGATTTTAACAGAAGCGATGGGCCTGGGGAAGTGGTGTGGCTCCTGCAAATGCCAGACACAGGTGGTGGGAGTGAGTGTCTGGAGGCCACTGTAACACACGTGGGGACTCGGCAGGGCCGAGTGGTGGCTGCACAGCCTTCCTCTGCGATGTGCATGCCTCACCACAAATGGGGCGCCAGAGACTTGGGGTGAGCTGCACTGCAGGCCCAAGAGCTGCTCTGAGCCCTCCCCCGCGACTGGCAGGCCCTCAGAGGAATCGTGTGCAGGCACGTGGCTGGCCGGGGGCGGGGGGCTGCTGTCCCCTTAGTCCAGCTGCTGGAACACGAGCAGGGAGCACGTGCTGCCCACGGGGCGGCCGAGGGCATGTGATAGAGCAGCACAGGCTGGAAGGGCCCGGCCAATCGTGCAGGCCAGACGGGAGCACCGCACTCGGAGACGTCCCACAGGCCAGCACCAGAGCCGGTGACGTCACACGGGCAGTGGCGAGCAGTGCTAAGTAAGCTCACCGCCTCCGGGGCCAGGCGAGGGCTAGAAACGTGGGCGGGGCCAGAGTGCGATGGGGCCAGTCTAGAAACGTGGGCGGGGCCAGAGTGCGATGGGGCCAGTGGGCAAGGGCACGTCCCCCAGCCAACAGAGGCCAGCAGCAGAGCCTGCTGGGACCCAGGCCAACACCCCAGAGACAGACACCACTTCCAGGGACGACCCAGGCACAGACCATTAGGATAAATACACGACTCAAGGCAGACAGACGATGAATGAGTGAACATGGGGGGAGGTGCCCGGCTCTCACAGGACACACTCCAGCTTGGAGACACAGCAACTATTCTGTTTTTTTCTGCACAGAGTGATGTCATTCAAGTGCAAATTCAGGTAGGAATCTCCAGTGGATTCAAGGAAACAGGCTGGAAGGTGTAAGCAGACAAGGGAAAGGAGAGGCTGCTCTCAGGGGTGGCGTGAGAGACTCCAGCCCCACAGACGGGGAAACACAGCGAGCCGTGCGCACGGCAGCACTTCAGGGCACGCGGACGGGAGATGCAAGGGCTCATGGGAGTTCAACATGTGAGCAAACTGGCTCCCAGAACCAGCCAGGCAGCTCAGCTGGTGGGATACCTAGGGTGGGGTGACCACCTCAGAACATTCCAGATGGATTAAAATATTTACATTAGCAAACAAAGCACCAGGAAAAAATCGACGTGGTGTGAACCTGATATTCAATTGAGAAGCGCTTTAGAAGCAATTTCTGAAATCAAGAAGAACAACACAAGGCTGGGCTGCTGAGCAGGCAAACAGCCTCCAGTCCCACAGCCCCCAGCCACGGCACCCACAGGAGCGTGCCTGGCCTGACGCCTCCGGACCCCACACCTCCCTCACACTCCCCACTTCCTGCCTCCCTTCCATCACCCTACCCGACTGCCCCTCCCCCACCCGCTCCCCTGCTCCTCCTAGCTGGGAGGGGCCGCAGCCCACACAGCATCACTCTTGTTCTGTGGTCACGAGCAGTTTTGGCCACAGCCAACCACCTCCTTCGGCATGGAACGCCTTCCCCCTGGTTGCTGTTTTACACAGTGATGGTTAAAGTCCCGCTGAGTCCCGGCGGCACTGCTGTTCCCACTTTCGAGCCTGGCTCAGCGGGGAAGTGTGCTTCAGCTTACTCCTTCCCCTGATTTCCCAGCATGCTCCTTGCAGTCCTGTTCCCATCCCCCAGGGCAGCGTCCCCACCTCCACACACTGTGGATGACAGCGGGCTTCTTCCACCTGCTCTCTCCCTTCAAACGCCCCTCCCCCAGGCCTCACCAGCCTCTGCCAGTCTCCCTGGCTTTCCTGCCAGGCTGACCTCCTGCCATGACACCACACACTCCAAATGCCCGAGGCAGGGTCATCCACTGGGTGCCACAGGCCCCTCCTGGGAGACGCTGCTCCTTGCTTGCGCTCTGGGTCACCTCTACCACCTGTCACACTCGTCTGCTCGACCTTCCTGAGCCTACAGCCACCTCCACGAACCTGGGTTACCTGCTGTAGCCCCCTACCTGTCCCGTTCCACCAAACGTGGGCCTCATCCATGTTATCTGCCCCTAGACACAACACTCGGCAGTTCACTATCATCCATCCAGAGCTCCCCCAGCTGAGCACACGAGACCTCCACGACACGGCCGCTGCTTACCTGATAGTCCCACCACGGCACTTGCTGATCTCTAACTGACCACACTGCTTTGTGCCCGTGCACTTTAAGTGTGTGCACCTCTGCGGAAAACATCCAGTCCCTTCTCTGTGCCGAAGCCAACTTCCACTTGCCCTCCAACCGCTGGTCAAGGGCACCTGCTAGAGTGGTCTCAGCTGCCTTCTTCACCTCCCCCCACCTCTACCCTCCGGGGTGGGGGCAGGGGCCAGGTCTGTCCTGCGTCCCCAGCAGCTGACGGTGGTTGGCACGTGCAGGGGCTCAAGGGAGAGCTCCCCATGCAAGGTCGGGAGCCTTCAGTGTAGGTTATGGGCAGGACTGTCCTGCAGGGGGCACCGCACGTGCGAGATAGTGAGGACCGGCTAATGCTGGAGGCTTAGGTTACAGGGAGGAAAGAACAAATGCAGGCCCTGCTTTTACCGGAACTTGGAGAGGGAGGGACGCACGGGCGGGGCGGCAGTGCTCCCACCTCCGGCACCTGCCCTCGGGGAAGGTGCCGCCACGTTCAGGAGCTCGGCATGTGCTGTCTCAAGGGCAAAGTGGGCGAGGCGTGTGCCATGCCTGCCACACACACAAAACCACACCTGCAGGTGTCAGTCCAGACAACCCCAGCAGTGTGGTCTCAGGCCTCAGAACCAGGACCAAACACACCAGACGCAGTTTTGGTTAATGCTAAGTTACCCCAAATCTCAACAGATGGGGGGAAACCACTATGTAAGAGAAGTAAACATTTCACTCAAAGTCAACGAAAGCAAAGCCTTCCCGAGCTTGGTGGGGAGAAGGGGTCACCATGGTGAAGGCAGCCTTTGGCGCGCAGAGCTTGAGGGGCGCTGCCTGTAGGGCTGGGAAGCACCACCCACCCCAGGGCTCAGCCCAGCAGGCAGGGCTGCTAGCTGCAGGCAGGGCGGGCGCAGAGCTCCAGAGCCCACGACCTGGGCGGAGCCCCAGGAACGAGGCAGAAGTGGCATCAGCAGTGCACCCGGGAGGAGGGGAGGCGGGGGCACTGGAAGCAGCTGTTTCTAGAGGAGCAAAGGCAATGGAGAAGGCACTGGGGAGCTCCACCTCCCAGGGACCAGCAGGCCAAGAGCAGGCTTCTCTGGCTGCAGGGCACACAGTGACGGCTGTGCCCACCACCAAGCACCACGCTGAGGCAGGAAGGCGGTATCTGGATAACAGGAAGACAATTTAATAAATCTAGACATCTATCTGCAACAGCTGTCCGTCTACCCTTTCACGCGGGGTGAGGCCCAGTTATTTAGCTGGGAACTCTCTCAATCAGGCTGTGAGTCGCGGTCTTATCAACTCCTGCCCAAAGCACAGCCGCCCGGCCAGCTCTTCTCTCTACATCATTTAGTTGGCTAATCATCTGCAGGAAAATAACTTTTTTTCCTGGGGCTAAAATAACAAAAACCTCCTGCTGCAGGGTGCTGTCAGGAACCCCGAGGGGCTCCAGTGAGGGACGTGCACAGTCAGGACTCGCTTCGGAAGAGCAGGTAGTAGCCTGCAGCCCTTTCGAGAACAAGCAGAAGAAAGAAAGATCGTTTCCACGGCAGCTACGCCCTTCATCAAATCCGGTCACGAAACCTAACAAACAGAGATGAAATTCAAATCAGGCTCCAGGCTCGGCGGGCACTGTTGACTGGAAGCCACAGATGAGCCGTTTGCTCAGGGCAGGAGGCACATGCGTCTCCATGTATAATGTATATTCTTTAAAAGCCGTTATTTTATGTATAGAACGCGACTGGATAAAAACCACTTTCTATCCAGACTTGTAAATGGGAACCGCCAAGCGGTGTCTTTGCAGACACACCAATCCCCACGCATCAATGCAAGGCTCATCAACCCAGACTCTGTGCCTGTCTATGCTAAGCTTAAGAAAACAGGAATTGAACGCAATGGTTAGCCGGAAGGGCAGACACAAAGCCGTGGCGTCTCAGCCGTCAAGGGAGACACGGGACGCCGTGCAGAAGAGACAAGACGGTGCTTCCTATGGAAATCCGTTCTGAAGACTGAGACCTCAAAAGAAGAAAACAGCCCAAGGACACACCAAGGACAGAGCACTCAGGAGTGAGGGCCCCACGCTGACTCTTGCTTCCAGAAGAATGGTCCCCCGTGCACAGGGTCAACGGGAGGGGAGGCAGAAACAAGCAGCCCAGAGAAACAGAAGGGACCCGCGAGGGGGCGCTGGGACCCTGCAGGCTCTCGGAATTGACTCGGCGCAGAAGGGGAGGGGCCAGCAGCGGGGGCTGTGTGCACCACGGCCCGGCTGAGCCTGTGACGGCAGTGGGGTTCACTCTGACGCCCGCGTAGAACGCTGAGAGCACGTGGTGAGGCCACGCCCTAGGGAGCCCTGCATCTCTGCACAGTACTCAGCCCTGAGCTTGGACACACACACCGATACACACGGCCCCCCGACTTGAAGGCCTGGCATGCAGTGGGGTGGACATGATCATTGAGCCCAGTGACAGGTGCTGTAGGGATCCTTAAAGCTTCACGAAGGACTTACTCATTTCCAGATACTCATAAAACAAGCCCAGCTTGCTCATGGCCTGCAGGTGGTAGTCCTGCTCCCAGCGCGGGGTCAGGTTCTCCGGTCCCGAAACTGAGTGATACCGTCCGATGAGGTTCATGATCCACCTGCCAAGGGAGCCGGTGACAAATCAGAGTGCACGTCCACCGCTTGCCCAGAGCCGACCCCGTAAGCGCCCTGGAAGCATCTGCCTGCGTGCCTCACACCCCCAACACTCTGCAAAGCAGGACCCGGGCCCCATCAGAGCAGCTGCCGCGACTTCCCCTCCTGCCTCTAGTCCTGTGGGCGGTGGGAACCTCAAGAGGCTTCTCCTCATTCCACTATGTTTTCACCTGCCGCCATCATTCCAAAGGCTCTTTCCCGGATGCACATAAACCAAGGTCAGACCCAGGGCCTGGAGCTACAGAAAGCAGGGTGGGGAGGGGCTGGTGGCCAGGGATGGCCTCCCTGAGTGACAGCCGAGGGACGCCTAGATGGAGGTGAGCGAGGGTCCAGGCAGGGGCCCAGCGAGCATGGGGTGGACCATGGGGATGGAGGCGGCAGGTGCAGGCCTCCGGTGTTTCCCGGCCAGCAGGGAGGCTGGCGAGGCCCAGGCTGGGCGGAGAGACCACAGGGGAGCCCTGGTGCTTCCCACTCGGAGGGAAGTGTGGGTCCACAGCAGGTGCTGAGCAGAAAGGGGACGCCACTGAGATCACACGGGTCCCTGTCCTCGGCCACAGTCTGAGGTCACACGGGTCCCTGTCTGTGGGGAGCAGCCCGGACTGGACTGAGTTACTGGAATTAAGACTTATTCTATGCATCTGCTCTCCCACAATATGGCGCTGGGAGAGAAGTAAACAGCTTCCGCACAGCTGCCTCCAGTTCAGCTAATAAACTGTAGGACTTGCTCCTGATTGGAGGAGAGCAGCGTACTCGGCGTGTGGGCAGCCGAGTTGGGATTGGCGGAGGAGGACTATAAAGGAGGAGAGAGACGGCATGCACTGGGAACATCTATGGGGAACATCTAAGGGAACCCGTGCAGCCCCCGAGAGAGCCGGCCGGCGGTGTGCCGCTCCCCTGCGGAAGTGGGGAATGTGGCCAGGGGGAACTGCCCTTCCACGGAGGTGGAAGGGATAGTAGCCAACCCGGGAAGAACCAGCAGCAAACCCGGGGAGGGCCGAGCAGACGAAAGAACAGCGCAGGGTCCTGTGTCGTTCCTCCACGAAGAGGGGGAGCGACATAATGGTGCCGTGACTCGGATATGAAGCCTAGGCAGGGTTTAGTGTTGCTCCTCCATGAAGAGGGGGAGCGACATAATGGTGCCGTGACTCGGATATGAAGCCTAGGCAGGGTTTAGTGTCGTTCCTCCACGAAGACGGGGAGCGACATAATGGTGCCATGACTCGGATATGAAGCCTAGGCAGGGTTTAGTGTCGTTCCTCCACGAAGACGGGGAGCGACATAATGGTGCCGTGACTCGGATAGGAAACTTAGGAGGGAAGAAATGACTCGGATAGGAAACCTAGCTCGGATAGGAAACCTAGGACGGATATGAAACTTAGGAGGGAAGCAACGGGAAGAAATGGGCAAATATCGGAGAGAGAGACTAGCAAACAGCCTAGGGAAAATATCGGAGAGAGAGACTAGCAAACAGCCTAGGGAAAATACCGGAGAGAGAGACTAGCAAACAGCCTAGGGAAAAGCCGGACGAAAAGGGTGCCAGAAGAAGCTATTGAAAGCCTAGGCATAGACTCAGATACGGACTACGGGGGGAAGCTGGGAGAAATCTCTAAGGTCGAAAGCGAAAGTGAAAGCTAGAACAAACAGACTCGGATGCGGACTGTGGGGAGAGGCCAGGAGAAATGAAGGAGGAATATTGTTGGAAGAAAACTTAGGGAAACATACCGGGTAGAGAAAAATGTTAGGGAAATTGAAGCCGTGGGGGGCAGGCCAAGGCGGACACGAAAGCCACTTTGGGGTTCTCAAGTTAGCCCGGGAATAGGGGGCGAAAAGTTGAAACCAGAAGCTGAAACGTAAGCCAGATTGGGATCCGTCTGATTAGCCCGGGGAACAAAGGACGGGAAGCCAAACCGTGGGGCGGAGACGTACGCTGGGTTGAATTCGCCAGGCTAGCCCGGGGAACTTAGATTGAATGCTAGTGGCGGACACGTAAGCTACGCTGTGTTACTCGCGGAAGCCGCCGCGTGCAGAGAGAGCACGGGGCGTGAATAGATAGGGAACGGGGCTGGCGCGAGGCCGTGGTGCAGACGCGAAGGGCGTGGAGACCGCGGAGCGCGCGAAGCCAAGCCGCGCAAAGCCGGGAAGCTGCGCAGATGAGAGAGGCGCGGGCTGAAGCGGCTCAGCCGGGAAGCCGCCGAGAAGTAGCCTCGGGGCGGGCAGTGGGAAGCTGCGGGGATAAGAGAAACAGAAGTTTAGAAGTAAAAGAGAAATAGGAATGCTGGAAGATAGAAGTAAAATGGGAGAAATAGGAATGCCCGGAGATAGAGAAATAGAGAAATAGAAAGGCCTCCCTACAACACTGCAATGTGAGAGCTTGGATTCGGTCTGCCTGATTAAGTGAGGCGATGAGCACGATGAGCACCTGGGCGGCTAGCAGCTTATGCGCCGCAGGTCACCGAAGACAGGCACGAATTAACATCAGTAAGGCCTCCCCACAAAAAGGCAATGAGAAGGCTTGGATTCGGTTTGCCTGATAGAGCTTGTAAGCCCCTGCAGGCAGAGCAGAGCATGCGCTGCGGGGCACCGAACACAGGCACGCATCAGCGCCTAAAAACCTCCTCACAACATGGCGAAGAGAGGACCTGGATTCGGTTTGCCTGATTGATAGGACTTGTAAGAGCCTGTGGCAACTCTAGCAAGTAGAGCAGAGTGTGTGCCGCGGGACACCGAAGACAGGCGCGTATCAACGCCAAAAATAAAAAGAAAGGGGGATCTGTGGGGAGCAGCCCGGACTGGACTGAGTTACTGGAATTAAGACTTATTCTATGCATCTGCTCTCCCACAATATGGCGCTGGGAGAGAAGTAAACAGCTTCCGCACAGCTGCCTCCAGTTCAACTAATAAACTGTAGGACTTGCTATTGATTGGAGGAGAGCAGCGTACTCGGCGTGTGGGCAGCCGAGTTAGGATTGGCGGAGGAGGACTATAAAGGAGGAGAGAGACGGCATGCACCAGGAACATCTATGGGGAACATCTAAGGGAACCCGTGCAGCCCCCGAGAAAGCCGGCCGGCGGTGTGCCGCTCCCCTGCGGAAGTGGGGAATGTGGCCAGGGGGAACCGCCCTTCCACGGAGGTGGAAGGGATAGTAGCCAACCCGGGAAGAACCAGCAGCAAACCCGGGGAGGGCCGAGCAGACGAAAGAACAGCGCAGGGTCTTATGTCGTTCCTCCACGAAGACGGGGAGCGACACCTGTCCTCGGCCGCAGTCTGAGGTCACAGCCAAACGCTTCCGCAGGGTCCCAGTGCAGGGCACGAAGACGCAGCCTGCACGGCACCCAGCACAGCCCTGGGGGGGCTGCACCGTCTCCTCGTGTGCCGTGGTGGTCTCGCTCCCGGAGCCCACAGCCCACACATGCGCTTCCCCCTGTTGGAGGCTCGCCCTCCCCAGAAACGGGCCAAGACCTCGGCCAGCCCAGCACTCACGGCAGCAGCACCTCCTGGATGTTGTTCCAGATGGCCTTCCCGCCCATGATGATGGTCAGCTGCGTGGTCAGCTCCAGCAGGCAGCCGCCGGGGTCACACTGCAATGCCAGAGAAAACCCTGCTCACACCCTGGCTACTTCAGTGTTTCCCACGGCTCTTCTGTCCAGGCTTAAGGATACGGAAGGGCGGACGGTGGAGACACCAGGCCACCGGGCGAACGCACACAGCAGCTCCACACGCACCTCCTCGTTCCTGTACTTTCCCAGCCAGTAGACGGGGTCGCCGGGGTAGCCCACGAATTTGCCCTTGAAGAAGGCGATGTAGAAGCAGGAGGAGTAGTAGTTGACGAACTGGAACAGGAACATCTTCATGGTGAGGCTGTTCTCGTAGTCCGACTGCGTCCTGGGGAGCTCTGCAGGGGCACACGGGGGGCAGCGCTGAGCCCTCAGCAGGCACAGCCCGCGAGGGCGCTCCAGACCCCCGCACGGCCGCTGACGAGCCTCCCCACCCGCGAGCGCGAGGGCCCACGGCAAAGGAAAAACGCACTTGACTCCACTGCTCCTGAAAACGCGCAGGCAGCCACAGTGGGATCTGTGAGCACGACTTGGCCCAGACTGAGGCAGCTGGTTTTGAACTTCCTGCTCAGTAGACGCCCTTGTCTCCCTGAACTGCAGGTGGGCGGGTCTGCCCACAGAACCAAGCGACACAACAGGAGGGGCCCAGGCGAGACAGGCAGGCGCCCTGGTGGGGGCTCCACTCAGCTGCGTCCTCTCCAGATGACCTCGACGTGGGCAGTGTGGGGGAGGCCCTCAGCCTAAGCACTGCCCAGGACACTGGCCAGGGCACATGCCAGAGCCACGAGGACTGTGTGACCAGGGCAGCGTCCGGAGACATGCGGCCACGCTCGGAGCACGTGTGCCGCTGGATCGTGGCCCCCTGCCCCTCACTGCCCACAGAGACGTCTGCTCTCAGCAGCCAAGCCCACGAGCCAGCATCCATGCAAGAAAGCCTCAGCCTGACCTGTTCCCACGGAGCCTGCACATGGCAGTGACCCCCTGTCCCTTTCAGGGACACAAGACTGTACCCCCTTCATTTCCCACAGAGGCCGCAGGCAGCACCCACAGGTGCCTGACCCCACCTCCCCAGGGCCTCACCGAAGTTGGTGATCATGATGGCCACCTTCTCGTAGATGGTGTTCAGGATCATGATGATGATGAAGCTGATGATGGAGGCGGTGATGGACGTGGCCGTCTGCGGGGTCAGGTACTTCTGGATGGCTTCTGTTCCGTTGAGGGTCTTGGGAAGTTGGGCAGAGAACACGATGAACACGGACAGCCTGTAGACGATGATGCCGATCACCGAGGCGATGATGAGCAGGATCTGAAAGCACGAGAGAGCCGTGGGAGACTCGTCACTCGTCTCATCTGGACTGAAACCAGCGAGGTGCACCTGTGACGCAAATCCTGTAGCGCCCCCCTGGGAGACTGACGGAAGACAGGGCATGAGAAAGGGAAAGGAAGGGCAGTGGAGGGGGCGTGTCCAGCCGTGTCGGGCTGATGCCAGCCGGGCAACCGTGTGCAGGGTGTGAGCGGAGGCTGCGCATTCTGTACTTCCTGTGCAGTTTTCCTGAAGCCCACAGCTGCTCTGATAAAGACAGTAGTGGAAAATAAAGTCTCTTCCACCAGCATGGCAAAGGGGAGACTGCGAGTGTGTCCCCATGGCGGGAAGAAGTGTCCAGAGCTAACGTGGACACCCCTGGGACAACTGGAGTATTTAGGTGCACGCTGCATTCGCTTCCATCCTAATCCCACAGGGCCAGAGCGTCTCTGCAGGACAGGGAGCTTCGTGTGCCCCAGATGGCTGCCTTTTCCAGCGCTGCTACCCCTCTGGTCACAACCCTGGGACAGGCACACTGCAGAGCACTGCTGGGTACCCCGTCCAGGCACTGGTGGCTTCAGCTGGCTGGGATGTGGACCCATGCTAGCAGAGAGCCACAGCAGAGCACAGCCCCTCCCCCATGCTCAGCCCTGGGTAAGGAAGGTGCTGGGTGGCTGTAGACAGCAGGTGTCTCACCCCCCAGGCCCCAGCCATGGCTGCTGGGACCGACATGGAGCCCACGGAGCCCCCTGAGATGTGGGAGACACTGAGGGTGTCTTGGGAAGGGGTAGCTGCCCACACCCCCAGGAAGCCACTGCCAAGGCCTCCCTGCTTGGGCAGGACGCAGGGGCTGGGATGCCGCTCCCGGGAGTGGGGCTGCCAGCGGCACGGAGACGCTGTTCCAAGGCTGTGCTCCACGCAGCCTGTGTTGACACCACCCTCGGACCTGGAGCTTCCAGCTTCAGCAACCAAAAAACCCCAGCGCCCTCTGTTGTTGTTGTTGTTGAAACTAACTAGGGGTTGATTTTCTGCTATCTACAACTGAGGCGCACAGGCATAAAAACAAACAGGAAAGGGGCGAGCACTGTGGCTCGGGGCTGAGCCACCGTCTGGGACACCGACGTCCTAGACGAGTGCTGGTTTGAGTCTCACTTGCTCTGCTTCTGCTCCAGCCCCTGCTTAGCACCTGGAAGGCAGCAGAGGATGGCGCAAGGAGCTGGGACCCTGCCACCCATGTGGAGACTGGCCCAGCTCCGGCTGCTGCAGCCATCTGGGGAGTGAACCAGCAGACGGAAGATCTCTCTTTCCCTCTGTCTTGCAAACACATAAGTAAATCTTTTCAAAATACAGGACAGCACCTGCCTCCTATCTGCAAGTAGGCCCAACCCTTTCAGAACCACGCACTGTTCACACCTGGAAGACTTCAGGGGAGCCTGAAGTCCGTCGTCATCACACCTTCACGGCACTCAACATTCCAGGGTGTGGAGGGCTCACAGAGCAATGAGTGCATTTACATTTCTCCCACCAAATGAACTCACCACAAACTCTGCTAGGGATTCTCCTGTGTCTGAATGTCCACCGTGCGGACGCACACGTGTGCATAAAATGCTGCGGTAAATGTCAGCAAATCGTACAGGCCTCCCCTTAGCATCCCCAAGAACTTCCCGGTGAGGGGCTCCGAGAGCGCTTCTCGGGCTCCGGGCCCACAGCGCCGGCCGCCTGGCCTAGCCCTCACCAGCTCGGAGCTTCTGCTGCAAGCACAGGGATGAAATCTGAGGGGGACCTGCAGCTCCCCACACTGCCCGGCCGTCACTGCTTCTCCTCCGCGGATTTGTTTTCTGCTCTGTGAGTGCTGGGATCTGCGGAGTTCCAGGTGATCTGCACTCTTTAGTGATGTCTTACAGAATTTATTTATTTATTTACTTGAGAGAGAACAGGTGTGTGCACACTCTGCCCTCTGCTAGTTCTCCAATGCCCGTCACGGCCAGGCCAAAGCTGGGAACTGAAGTCCAGGCCTCCCGCATGGGTGGAGCAGGAACCCGGCGACCTGAGCCTTCGCTGCCGCCGCCCAGGGTCTGCACGGGCAGGAAGCTGGGCTCAGGAGCCAGGGCGTGAGTCAAACCCAGGCTCTCTGACGGGGGCCTGGGGGGCAGTGTCTTGGCCTTCGGGCTCAACACCTGCTCCCCTGGGGCGTTTAAGGTATTAGCTCTTTGTTTGCCCTATTTATTAAACATTTCTTTTGGCGTTTTAAACTTAGGATACTTTGCATGTTGGCCAATCTTTAAATACTTCCCTCTGAGGCCGGTGCCGCGGCTCAATAGGCTAATCCTCCACCTTGCAGCGCCGGCACACCGGGTTCTAGTCCCGGTCAGGGTGCCAGATTCTGTCCCGGTTGCCCTTCTTCCAGGCCAGCTCTCTGCTGTGGCCCGGGAAGGCAGTGGAGGATGGCCCAAGTGCTTGGGCCCTGCACTCCATGGGAGACCAGGATAAGTACCTGGCTCCTGCCATCGGATCAGCGTGGTGCGCCGGCTGCGGCGGCCATTGGAGGGTGAACCAACGGCAAAGGAAGACCTTTCTCTCTCTATCTCTCTCTCTCTCTCTCACTGTCCACTCTGCCTGTCAAAAAAACAAAAACAAAAACAAAAAAACCTTCCCTCTGAAAACTTCTCCCATTGCTGGTAAGTTTACAGAGTGCTTTTTACATCCGGGGACTGTACACGCATCAGTGTTACTTTTAGGTTTTTATGCTTTACCTTTGGAAATGTTTCTGGAATTTACTGGAGCACATGGTTCAAAGCATGGCTCTAAACTTCCTTGTCCTCCCAAGCAGCTAGCAGAATTCCGTTTATGGGACAACCTCTACGTGTCCCTGGCAGTTACGGTCCTTTGCAGCTGTAAACCATCACAGATGTAACCAGGCTGTTCTTAAGTCCAGAAAACTCCAAGTTTTTATAGCACTAATATCATTTCATGAATAAATCCCAACTCAGTAAGTCCGGATTAGAAATACCGCCTTGAGGCTGGTGCTGTGGCACAGCAGGTAAAGCCGCCACCTGTAACCCCGGCATCCCAGTGGGCACTGGTTCGTGTCCCTGCTGCTCCACTTCTGATCCAGCTCCCTACTGTTGGCCTGGGACAGCAGTGGAAGATGGCCCAAGTGCTTGGGCCCCTGCACCCATGTGGGAGACCCGCATGAAGCTCCTGGCTTCTGGCTGCAGCCTGGCCTAGTCCCAGCCATTGCAGCCATTTGGGGAGTGAACCAGGGGATCCAAGACCTCTCTCTCTGACTTGCCCCCTCTCTCTGACTCACCCTCTCTCTCTGACTCACCCTCTCTCTCTGACTTTCAAACAGATAAATAAACAAATCTATAAAAACAGAAATACTGGTTAAACTCTGGAATCATTTGCTGAAGGCTGCTTTTACTTCCTAGATTTCTTGTTATATCTTTAGGATAAAGGTATTCCTGGACGTTCTGTTTTGCTGTTGGAAAACTTTACAATCCTGGTACCTCCCATTTGGGCTCCCCAGAACCAGGGTGATTCTGCCCCTCTGATGTGACCCACACGGGAGAACCAGCGCAGACGGCCACTCAGAAGCCCGCGGTGGCCGTGCAGCTCCCCGGGGACGAGCGACAGTTGTGGCAGGCGGCCTCCGTGCAGCCTCTTACCCAGAACAGGACGGCGCTGGCGCAGAGGGTGATGCGGATGCACTTCCCCCAGGCGGTGAACGGGATGCGCTCCTCTTCCTAGAAAACACAGCGGCTTCGTCAGCACAGCGGCTCTGCTCCTGCGCCTGCAGGAGTCGGGGCTGCTACAGTTTCAAAGACTCTGCTGGTAGGCACAGGCTCCGTGTCACAACCCCAGCTTCGGTGGTTAATCTCAGGCACGCCCACACAACTCGCACCGGGGATTACGCGCACGTCACAGCACCATGCTCTGCGCCACGCTCCTGGGCTCGTCAGAGCCGCGGGAGTGACCGCAACACCTGCACACGTGCACACGGGCGGCCCACAAGTCTCCCGGGCGTCTGTGTTCACAGTCGCCACCTGCAGGGGCCTACATGCTACAGCTGCTGCCCGCCCGGCCACGGGGACCCGGCTGCTGGGCAGCACACGGCCACGGTTCTTGTGCCACGTGGGAGGATGTCATTTCTCAGTACTCAAGACTTCACGGACATCGAATTTTGACACAGTTTCAGCCTTACTTTCTGAACACACAAGCGTTCAGGAACTCCCAGCCTGCCCCCGTCGTGTCCACCATGGGAGACAATGCCAGCTTCTATGATGAACCTCACTTTCTCCACGTATACAGCGAGGGGGCCGCCTGCTCCCTCCGGGCCCTCTGCATGCAGCACCCGGCACGTCTGCCCTGGGACGTCGGCAGGTGCTCCTGCTAGTGTCGCTGTCTTTCCAGGAGCGACCTGCCTTCGGAACCTGCTGTCCTCTGCTGGTGGCTGTAAGCACCTGGCTCTAAAGTTCTCGCGTGCAGGCAAAGGTGCGAGGGTGCAGGCAACTGGACGGTCAGTGTGGGGTCACCGACGCCGGACGCACGGTTCTGCTTCTTACTCCCCAGGCACTCAGAGCAGTGGCCGGGCCCCCTCTCCAAGGACACAGATGCCCAGCGCAGCGCCCAATTGCAAGTGGACTCGACACTCACTCCCTGTCTCCCGACTGTAGCGTCGGAGCTGTGCTCTTCGCAACCAGAAGATGGAGCAGTGGCCCTGGCTCAGCGTGAAGTTAGGGGGCAGCTGGTCTGGGAGGACGGGGCTGCAGAGAGGATGGGCGGTGGGAAACAGCACCAGGTGTGAAGCCATGCCCTGCCCCTGCACGGCTGTGTCACCGTCTGAGCTTTCTGGATGCACTCTTACCGTTAGTCTGAAAAAGCACAGGTTTGCCTCCTACGTGCACTAAGCAGGACACAGCCCAGGCTGCTGAGTGCCCTGGGGATGCAGTGGGGGCCCAGGGGTGCCAGGTGCAGCCGGTGAAGAGGCTGCCGGGAGTGCGCTCACCTGCGTGATCTCATTTATCACCACGTGCGTGCACTGCGCCTCGTACTCCGGCCGGGGCTGCTCCTCCTGCTGCAGCTCGACGGTGTCCCACTCGTACTCCAGCTCTGCCTGCCGCCGCTTCCAAAATTCCAGGAACAGGGTCACTGAGAGATGGACAGCAGAGGGTCAGTGGGTCTGCAGGGACGGCGAGGCAATGAGTACACCCGCATGCACACCGCCTGTGCTCGGTCACCCAGATCCAGGGTCTGGGGGCTCTGAGTGCACACACCCGGTGCTCGGTCACCCAGATCCAGGTCTGCAGGGACGGCGAGACAATGAGCACACCCGCATGCACACACCCGGTGCTCGGTCACCCAGATCCAGGTCTGCAGGGACAGCGAGACAATGAGCACACCCGCATGCACACACCCGGTGCTCCGTCACCCAGATCCAGGTCTGCAGGGACAGCGAGACAATGAGCACACCCGCATGCACACACCCGGTGCTCGGTCACCCAGATCCAGGTCTGCAGGGACGGCGAGACACTGAGCACACCCGCATGCACACCGCCTGTGCTCGGTCACCCAGATCCAGGGTCTGGGGGCTCTGAGTGCACACACCCGGTGCTCGGTCACCCAGATCCAGGTCTGCAGGGACGGCGAGACAATGAGCACACCCGCATGCACACACCCGGTGCTCGGTCACCCAGATCCAGGTCTGCAGGGACAGCGAGACAATGAGCACACCCGCATGCACACACCCGGTGCTCCGTCACCCAGATCCAGGTCTGCAGGGACAGCGAGACAATGAGCACACCCGCATGCACACACCCGGTGCTCGGTCACCCAGATCCAGGTCTGCAGGGACGGCGAGACACTGAGCACACCCGCATGCACACCGCCTGTGCTCGATCACCCAGATCCAGGGTCTGGGGGCTCTGAGAGACACCTCGTGCACACAGATCCAGATCTGCAGGGACTCTGTGTGACACCATAATCAGGGCACCCTATGCTCGGTCACCCAGATCCGGGGTCTGGGGACTCTGAGAGACACCTCATGCACACACCCTGTGCTCGGTTACCCAGATCCGGGGTCTGGGGATTCTGAGTGACACCTCATGCACACACCCTGTGCTCAGTCACCCAGATACAGATGTGCAGGGACCGCGAGACACTGAGCACACCCACATGCATACAGCCTGTGCTCGGTCACCCAGATCCAGGTCTGCAGGGACTCTGTGTGACACCATAATCAGGGCACCCTATGCTCGGTCACCCAGATCCGGGGTCTGGGGACTCTGAGAGACACCTCATGCACACACCCTGTGCTCGGTTACCCAGATCCGGGGTCTGGGGATTCTGAGTGACACCTCATGCACACACCCTGTGCTCAGTCACCCAGATACAGATGTGCAGGGACCGCGAGACACTGAGCACACCCACATGCATACAGCCTGTGCTCGGTCACCCAGATCCAGGTCTGCAGGGACTCTGTGTGACACCATAATCAGGGCACCCGGTGCTCGGTCACCCAGATCCAGGGTCTGGGGGCTCTGAGTGACACCTCGTGCACAGCACCCGGTGCTCAGGCACCCATATCCACGTGTGCAGGGATAGTCAAATGTGAAAGTGATGCCAATAGTTAAAGGGAGGAACTGATTTGAAGAAAATGTTGGTAATGTCCATATGTCACCCCCAGAGCTGGCTGTCAGAGGAGAGGGCACAGTGAGGGGAGCACTCTGTAGTCAGAGCACAGGGCACAGTGGGGGGAGCACTCTGTAGTCAGAGCACAGGGCACAGTGGGGGAGCACTCTAGTCAGAGCACAGGGCACAGTGGGGGAGCACTCTAGTCAGAGCACAGGGCACAGTGGGGGAGCACTCTGTAGTCAGAGCACAGGGCACAGTGGGGGAGCACTCTAGTCAGAGCACAGGGCACAGTGGGGGAGCACTCTAGTCAGAGGACAGGGCACAGTGGGGGAGCACTCTAGTCAGAGCACAGGGCACAATGGGGGGAGCACTCTGTAGTCAGAGCACAGGGCACAGTGGGGGAGCACTCTAGTCAGAGCACAGGGCACAGAGGGGGAGCACTCTGTAGTCAGAGCACAGGGCACAGTGGGGGAGCACTCTGTAGTCAGAGCACAGGGCACAGTGGGGGAGCACTCTAGTCAGAGGACAGGGCACAGTGGGGGGAGCACTCTAGTCAGAGCACAGGGCACAGAGGGGGAGCACTCTGTAGTCAGAGCACAGGGCACAGTGGGGGAGCACTATGCAGTCAGAGGACAGGGCACAGTGGGGGAGCACTCTGTAGTCAGAGCACAGGGCACAGTGGGGGAGCACTCTAGTCAGAGGACAGGGCACAGTGGGGGAGCACTCTAGTCAGAGGACAGGGCACAGTGGGGGAGCACTCTGCAGTCAGAGCACAGGGCACAGTGGGGGGAGCACTCTAGTCAGAGCACAGGGCACAGTGGGGGGCACTCTAGTCAGAGCACAGGGCACAGTGGGGGAGCACTCTGTAGTCAGAGGAGGGAGCACAGTGGGGGGAGCACTCTAGTCAGAGAACAGGGCACAGTGGGGGGTGCAGTCTAGTCAGAGCACAGGGCACAGTGGGGGAGCACTCTAGTCAGAGCACAGGGCACAGTGGGGGAGCACTCTAGTCAGAGGACAGGGCACAGTGGGGGGCACTCTAGTCAGAGGACAGGGCACAGTGGGGGAGCACTCTAGTCAGAGCACAGGGCACAGTGGGGGAGCACTCTAGTCAGAGGACAGGGCACAGTGGGGGGCACTCTAGTCAGAGGACAGGGCACAGTGGGGGAGCACTCTGCAGTCAGAGCACAGGGCACAGTGGGGGAGCACTCTAGTCAGAGCACAGGGCACAGTGGGGGGAGCACTCTAGTCAGAGGACAGGGCACAGTGGGGGAGCACTCTAGTCAGAGCACAGGGCACAGTGGGGGAGCACTCTAGTCAGAGCACAGGGCACAGTGGGGGAGCACTCTGTAGTCAGAGCACAGGGCACAGTGGGGGAGCACTCTAGTCAGAGCACAGGGCACAATGGGGGGAGCACTCTAGTCAGAGCACAGGGCACAGTGCGGGGGCACTCTAGTCAGAGCACAGGGCACAGTGGGGGAGCACTCTGTAGTCAGCACAGGGCACAGTGGGGGAGCACTCTGTAGTCAGAGCACAGGGCACAGTGGGGGGAGCACTCTAGTCAGAGCACAGGGCACAGTGGGGGAGCACTCTAGTCAGAGCACAGGGCACAGTGGGGGAGCACTCTAGTCAGAGCACAGGGCACAGTGGGGGAGCACTCTGTAGTCAGAGCACAGGGCACAGTGGGGGGAGCACTCTAGTCAGAGGACAGGGCACAGTGGGGGAGCACTCTGTAGTCAGAGCACAGGGCACAATGGGGGAGCACTCTAGTCAGAGCACAGGGCACAGTGGGGGAGCACTCTAGTCAGAGCACAGGGCACAGTGGGGGAGCACTCTAGTCAGAGCACAGGGCACAGTGGGGGAGCACTCTAGTCAGAGGACAGGGCACAGTGGGGGGAGCACTCTAGTCAGAGCACAGGGCACAGAGGGGGAGCACTCTAGTCAGAGGACAGGGCACAGTGGGGGGAGCACTCTAGTCAGAGCACAGGGCACAGTGGGGGAGCACTCTAGTCAGAGCACAGGGCACAGTGGGGGAGCACTCTGTAGTCAGAGCACAGGGCACAGTGGGGGAGCACTCTGTAGTCAGAGCACAGGGCACAGTGGGGGAGCACTCTGTAGTCAGAGCACAGGGCACAGTGGGGGAGCACTCTGTAGTCAGAGCACAGGGCACAGTGGGGGAGCACTCTAGTCAGAGGACAGGGCACAGTGGGGGGAGCACTCTAGTCAGAGCACAGGGCACAGAGGGGGAGCACTCTGTAGTCAGAGCACAGGGCACAGTGGGGGAGCACTATGCAGTCAGAGGACAGGGCACAGTGGGGGAGCACTCTGTAGTCAGAGCACAGGGCACAGTGGGGGAGCACTCTAGTCAGAGGACAGGGCACAGTGGGGGAGCACTCTAGTCAGAGGACAGGGCACAGTGGGGGAGCACTCTGCAGTCAGAGCACAGGGCACAGTGGGGGGAGCACTCTAGTCAGAGCACAGGGCACAGTGGGGGGCACTCTAGTCAGAGCACAGGGCACAGTGGGGGAGCACTCTGTAGTCAGAGGAGGGAGCACAGTGGGGGGAGCACTCTAGTCAGAGAACAGGGCACAGTGGGGGGTGCAGTCTAGTCAGAGCACAGGGCACAGTGGGGGAGCACTCTAGTCAGAGCACAGGGCACAGTGGGGGAGCACTCTAGTCAGAGGACAGGGCACAGTGGGGGGCACTCTAGTCAGAGGACAGGGCACAGTGGGGGAGCACTCTAGTCAGAGCACAGGGCACAGTGGGGGAGCACTCTAGTCAGAGGACAGGGCACAGTGGGGGGCACTCTAGTCAGAGGACAGGGCACAGTGGGGGAGCACTCTGCAGTCAGAGCACAGGGCACAGTGGGGGAGCACTCTAGTCAGAGCACAGGGCACAGTGGGGGGAGCACTCTAGTCAGAGGACAGGGCACAGTGGGGGAGCACTCTAGTCAGAGCACAGGGCACAGTGGGGGAGCACTCTAGTCAGAGCACAGGGCACAGTGGGGGAGCACTCTGTAGTCAGAGCACAGGGCACAGTGGGGGAGCACTCTAGTCAGAGCACAGGGCACAATGGGGGGAGCACTCTAGTCAGAGCACAGGGCACAGTGCGGGGGCACTCTAGTCAGAGCACAGGGCACAGTGGGGGAGCACTCTGTAGTCAGCACAGGGCACAGTGGGGGAGCACTCTGTAGTCAGAGCACAGGGCACAGTGGGGGGAGCACTCTAGTCAGAGGACAGGGCACAGTGGGGGAGCACTCTAGTCAGAGCACAGGGCACAGTGGGGGAGCACTCTAGTCAGAGCACAGGGCACAGTGGGGGAGCACTCTGTAGTCAGAGCACAGGGCACAGTGGGGGGAGCACTCTAGTCAGAGGACAGGGCACAGTGGGGGAGCACTCTGTAGTCAGAGCACAGGGCACAATGGGGGAGCACTCTAGTCAGAGCACAGGGCACAGTGGGGGAGCACTCTAGTCAGAGCACAGGGCACAGTGGGGGAGCACTCTAGTCAGAGCACAGGGCACAGTGGGGGAGCACTCTGTAGTCAGCACAGGGCACAGTGGGGGAGCACTCTGTAGTCAGAGGAGGGAGCACAGTGGGGGGAGCACTCTAGTCAGAGCACAGGGCACAGTGGGGGGAGCACTCTGTAGTCAGAGCACAGGGCACAGTGGGGTAGTCAGAGCACAGGGCACAGTGGGGGAGCACTCTAGTCAGAGCACAGGGCACCGTGGGGGGAGCACTCTGTAGTCAGCACAGGGCACAGTGGGGGGGAGCACTCTAGTCAGAGCACAGGGCACAGTGGGGGAGCACTCTAGTCAGAGCACAGGGCACAGTGGGGGAGCACTCTAGTCAGAGCACAGGGCACAGTGGGGGAGCACTCTAGTCAGAGCACAGGGCACAGTGGAGGAGCACTCTGTAGTCAGCACAGGGCACAGTGGGGGAGCACTCTGTAGTCAGAGGAGGGAGCACAGTGGGGGGAGCAGTCTAGTCAGAGCACAGGGCACAGTGGGGGGAGCACTCTAGTCAGAGCACAGGACACAGTGGGGGAGCACTCTGTAGTCAGCACAGGGCACCGTGGGGGAGCACTCTAGTCAGAGCACAGGGCACCGTGGGGGAGCACTCTAGTCAGAGCACAGGGCACCGTGGGGGAGCACTCTAGTCAGAGCACAGGGCACAGTGGGGGAACACTCTAGTCAGAGGACAGGGGCATGTTGGTGGGGGTGGGGACTCTGCAGTCAAAGGCGGGGGGAGGGTAGGTGTGGGTGGGGACTCTGCAGGCAGAGGCACGTGCCACGTTTGTGGTCATGGCCCCTGCAGGCAGCACTCTGCTCACAGCCCAGAGACCCCGTAACCAGCCCAGCACCCCGCAGCCTCGTCCATTCACTGCCTCTCGTCCCCCACCTGCTCCTCTCCTGCTCCGTCCCAGCTCCCTTCCTGATGGGCTGGGACACTCAGTTCTCTCCCAGGAAAGTCATATTCCTGCGCGTGGAAAACTGGAACTTCCCTCAGCCTTGTGAAAGTACCAGTCACGCTCAGGGGTCAGCTTTCCAGGTTCACAGCTTCACTACCTAAAAGCCAAAAGATCACTAAAAATGCAGCTAATAAGGAAACCCCGCTCCTGCTGCCTCTGCCCAGGGCCCTGCTGCACAAACTCTGGCATTCCAACGGCTCCGCCCACGACAGTGTTCGGGTATCTGCAATGTGCAGAGAATGACAACAAATAAGACAGCCCCTGTTTCAAGGAGATCCTGGGTGCTCAGCTATGAAATGACAGGTGCAGGCCACACACGGGGCCTCTGGGTACTCAGAGCCACATCCACCTACCCGGACGGCCACGGAAGGGCTGCTAGGGCGCCGCGGGAGTCTGAAGATGACTCAGAGCTTGTTGGATGAAGGCGGGGCGGATGAGAGCTAAGGCCACTGCCCCTGATGGGCAGGGCAGGGCAGGGCAGCAGGTGAGGGAGTGCAGGGTGCAAGACAGAAGGCTCTTTGTGTGCCCTGGAAGGAGGCAGGGCTCCCAGCAGAAGGTGCAGACTTGGAAGGTGGGGTCTGTGGGGAGCCACACAGGAAGACAAGACTGCTGGGACCTGGCGTGGGAAGAGGGATGGGTGGAGGCCCAGGGTGCCGGCTCACCACCTCACAAGTGCAGGAAGAGGAGCGACCTGGCTCGGTTAGGATCAGGAGCTGGTGCGGGAGCACTGGCTGGCAGGCAGGCAGGCAGTGACCATCCAAGCACAGAGCAGACGGGCGGAGCCAGGGGTGCTCAGGCTGTAAGGCAGCCAGGGCCTGGAGCGGACGAGGTCAGCCAACGGGGAGGGGAGGCAGACGCGGAGCCTACGCCACCGCCAGCACCGCCCTGAGATTCTGACTTTGCCGGTCTGGAATGGGGCCTGGGCGCAGCTTGGTGTTTTCTTCACAGCCTTAATTAGCAGCTGGGGACCCCTGGGGCAGAGAGGCAGGGCAAGGAGCGGGCGCAGCCCCAGAGGGAGGTGGGAGTCTGGGGCAGGGCTTGAGGCGTGGCAGTGGTGACCGACACCCAGAGGCGCCCGCTCCGCAGCAGTGCCAGTGCGGGCCACTCTCACGACAGCTGTAGGTTACAGCGGCAGGGAGCTGGGCGTCCCAGCAGGCTCTGCACAGCGACCCCCGACTCCACCGAAGAGTCCCCCAGCCACCGGTGGCCCTGCCCACGCCCTCAGGGAAGTGTGGGTGGAAGACAGTCTGGAGGGCCCGAGGCATGCTGGGGGCGGCATCTCCTCCTAACTCCTGTCTGTCATGCCCACGGGGACGCCATCGCCACGAGCACAGCGGTTTGCGTGTACGAGCACACAGCAGGCACCTCAATGACCAAACTGGGGGAGACCACGCCAGAGAGCAGAGGCCCCATCACTGCCGTCGCTCACACAGAGGTGCCCACGTGTGACCCCCACCCAGCCAGGCCCGCAGAACACGCCAGGTGAGCACGACACTGACGGGGGTCCCAGCTCCCACCCCCACCGCTGGGCACACAGACCATGGGGGTCACCAGGCACACCCGCCGGCCACAGACTTCAAACGCTCTCCCGACGCCGAGACACTACTGCAAGTCCACGGAAAGCAGAATGGAAAGACTGACCTGATCTTGCTGCAAAATTATTGAGACCCCTTCACGAAGAGCGCGGGGAGCAGCAGGGGTGGCGCAGCAGGCAAGCGCTACGCGCAGCGCTGGCAGCCCACACTGGGGCCCCAGGTCTCAGTCCCAGTTGCTCCAGCCCCTATCCAGCTCCCTGTCAATGTGCCTGGGGAGGCAGCACATGATGACCCAAGTGCATGGGCCCCTGCCGCCCACATGGGAGACCTGGATGGAGTTCCAGGCCCCAGGCTTCAGCCTGGCCCTGCTCTGGCCACTGTGGCCCTTTGGGGAGTGAGCAGTGGATGGAAGATCTCGTTCTCTCTCTCCTCCTCTCTTTCTGTCCTCTTTCAAACACTTAAATGTTTTTTAAAAGTTCATAGGAAATGACTACTTTGAAAAAATTATGCATGGATTTCAAAATGTTTTGCACTAAAATAAACCTCTCCCGGATCCCATTCTTTCAGGAACTTTGTGAAGTGCCCGCCTACCTGACTAAACTGCCATTGGGAGGGCTGGCGTCTGCTGCTGTGGTGCCTGCAGACAGAAGGAAACGGACCAGGGCTTCTCGGGCCCCTGTCGAAGTGAGGCCAGGAGACGTGCTTTCCTCCCTATCCCTGTCCAAGGAAGCGCGTCAGGGCGCAACCCAGACCAGCTGGCCCTGCCTAGCCCGGCGCTGCTTCTCAGAGCCCAACAAGAGCACAGTTTTATCAACGAAGACAAGCACCTGTGCAGCGTCCAGGCGCTCACGTGGCTTCCTCGAAGGCTCAGGGTGGCGGAGCGCTCACAGGGCTGAGTCTGCGCCGCGGCTCTCTGCGGAGCTGGGACGCTGCCCTCCTGTCCTCCCACAGCGTGTACCGGCCACGGGAGCCGCAGAGCCGACTCCAAACACACAGCTCACTGTTCCCGCAGAAAGCTGTCAGTGCGGTCGGGGAAGACCGCGGGCCGACACTCGCCCCTCGCTGAACTGGCGAATGGCGGGCAGCTCACAGCGCTGGGCTTTCGGAGCCTCTTGCCTGGGGACTGAGAGGACGGCAACACTCGCGGGAGGCTGCCTGGCTAATCCTGACCTTGCAGGCGCAGCCACGTCCTGGGGAGGCACAAGACCCGAGCAGGTCTGGGTGACCACTGCTCACAGGGACAGCCAGCCAGGGTTTTGGGCCTCTCCTGGGCCACATGGCTGCTAACTCACAAGGCTGCATGTTCGCAGTGAGAGCCAGGACCAGGCCGACGGCGTATGACCACAGGTGGGGGTCCCTGTCCTATGTCCACGGCCCTCTCGCCCTGCAGAACTGCGGGGGTGGGAGGGATACACATGCGCTTGGTTCTGTGCGCCGAGGCTCCACGGGTGACACAGCTAACACTGACAACAACACACAATGCGAGGAGAGAGACGGCGCCTGGGACCTGGGACCCACCGGCAGCTTCTCCATCCTGACGCTATGACACCCCAGGGCAGCGAGCGAGGGAGGGCCATGCCTGTACACAGTGAGGGCTCAGGGCTGTCGCGTTCTGCAGCCGCTGCGGCCAAGGGGCACCTGCGGGTGGACGGATGTGTTCTGGTCACTCCGAGTCTCCCACTGGAGGTCTGGGTGTGAGGTCCTGAGACTCACGGAGGAGAGCCAGATCAGCCTCCTCGGCCGTCGCTGCGGCTCCCACTGCGAAGGCCCAGGTTGAAACCTGCACTGCCCAGACTCTGGCAGCCAGAGTTCCGGATGTGATCTTAAAAATGCCCAGCACGCGCACCCGCGAGTCACGGAGGGCGGAAAGCAGAGGCAGCCCACGGTGTGGACCCCGCGGCAGCAGCCACGTCTGGACTGGCAGTGGCCGGGGCCGTGTGCTGACCCCACAGGCAGCCCCTTAGGCTTCTGCCTCCGGGGGCGTCCCCGTGAGCCAGGAACCAGGAGCCTCCCTGGAAGCCACGGGCCCAGCCTGTGAATCCCTCCTCTCAGGCGAAACCAAACCTGCTTTCGTGCAGCCAAGATGGAAGCCACAGGGAACAGGTGGGGGTCGGGGGTGTGGTCAGAGCCTCCCCTTCAACCAGGGGCCGCGAAGGCTGGCCGCTGTCCAGGAAGGAGAGAGTGAAAACTAAATGCACCCCAAGAGGTTTCTTACCCCCAACTTTTCTAATTTCTAGGGAATGTGTCTTTCTGGGCACGAAAGGGTGCTACAGGAGTCACTTCCTGTACCTCCCGCCTGCTGAGCTCTGTGTGACGAGGTCACACAGCAGTGGTCAAGGAACCAGGAAAGTGAGACAAAGCACTCACGCCACAGCTCGTCCCGGGACAGCAGCACGGAGAGTTTCCTGCATTCCAAAGTCAGTTCCAGACACTTGGCAGGGTGCACGGTCAGGGAAGCAGGAGGCTTGTCCTCCTTGTGTCAGAGTGAACACACACACATGCACATGACACACGTGCACATACATGTACACACAAGGCACACACATACACACAACACACATATACTACATGCACACACATACCCAACACACATGTACATACTCAATATACAACACACATGCACACACATGCCCAACACACACCCACATATGCATACAAATATATGCATGTACACACACAACATGCACACATGCAACAAACACATGCACACACATACACAACACACATGCACACACATGTACACACCACACATATACACCAATACACATATAACACACATATACATAAACATACACAACATATACATACACATAACACAATACACGTGCACAAATACACATATACACACACTCACAGCATACATATGTGCAACACAACACACATGCACATGCATATACATGCACACATACATGCATATGCACAAATGCACACCCACACAATACACACACATACAATACACACATGTATGCACACATACATATATTTATGGACACACACATCCACACAGGTACATGTAACACACATGCAGAGACATGCACGTGTATACACAAACGTATTGCTTTGTTTAAAGTGCCTTCTCTAACCAGGGCCATCAGCACCCCCTCGCACAGGGAGTGCAGCACACGCGCCAGCATCTCACAGAGGACGAACCACACCGCATGCAGTGCCGGGCAGGAGCGCCGCCCGTCAGAGCCGCAGCTCAGTGCTGACAAGATAAAGTGTACACTGCGCCCTGGAGCAGAACAGTGGGGTTACCTCCTCCACGTGACCTTGACCCTTCCGTGTTCGAAGATCACCAGGGTCTGATCCCCGGCCAAATCACATTCACCGTGAGGGTGACAGCATCACCCACGGCACCTGGGCAGTCCCCCTGACAAAGCGTGCACTGTAACCGGACTTTGTGTTCCGTAGCCTGCTCGGGACCACCAGGGGCACAGCACTGGGGTTGCCAGCAGGGCCCAGGTCTGTGCTGAGCGTGTGCACAGGGGAACACGATTCCACCCCTGCCCCTGCCTACGACCCGGCTCACAGGCCGCTGAGGACGCATTCCCCTTCGAAAGCAGGGCTCTATCTAACGTTAGATCTGAGCTCAGCACATGGATGACGCCATGCAAAGTCAGCCGTGTGAACACGGAGCTAAAGCTCCTGCACGGGACGTCGTCTGCTCCCTTTGTCAGTCACACAACTCCGCACTCACACACAGGTGTCTGAGAGGGTGGCTCCCCGCCGTCCCCGCTCCTGCCCCCCACGGCGTCCACGGATGCCCTCCAGTATCCCTGCCCCTGGGCGGTGCTGCCCCTGGCCAGGCCGCAGGACTTGCTCTGACTCCGGGGAGATCAGCACACGGCACGCCACGCAGGCTCAGCATGCAACGCAGGCTCTGAAGATGTCTGTGCACCGGGTGCATCCTCCCACGTCTCCTGGAAGTGAGACTGTGTGGAGGTCCCCGGGCAGCCTCCTGGGAGCTGAGGGGCCGTGTGGAGCAGGGGAGCCTCTGCAGCTGAGCCCGAGACCAGGCTCGGTGCCCAGCAGCAGGCCCCACAGCCCCAGGAGCCGCCTCTCACAGAGGTCCCCGAGCCAGTGCACAGCTGGAGAACCTCCAGGGACCCCGGGAGCCCTGGGGAACAGCAGGGCCCAGGAATGAGGTTTCTGCTCAGAGCAGCTGCATTCTGAAGCAGATTCTTACACCGCCGAGGCGGACGGACGCAGTGGCCAGGGGAGCTACACCAGGGCAACCCAACGTCACAGAAGTGGCCACTTACTTTGACAGCATTTATAAAACCACCTGATACTGTTCAACTGAGTGCATGAGAAATGTGAAAGTAACTTACCCCACACGCCCATGAACACTGCAAAGATCAGGGTCCCAAAACTGTCAAAGATGCACAATTTCTGGAAGACAAACAACGACACAGTAAGCCGCACACCCCATCTCCCGGACCTCAGCCAGTGAGCACGGCTTTGTGTGTGCTGCACTCTGTGGTTCTTGTCACCCAGCTCTGCTACCACCCATCTACCTCTCTCCCCCTTGTCACAGCAAAAAACCTTTACTTTTTTTTTTTTTTAATTTATTTATTTGAAAGCAGAGTTACACAGAGGGAAAGACAGAGAAACAGAGAGATCTTCCATCCACTGGTCTACTCCCCAAATGGCTGCAACTAGGGCTATGCCAGGCAGAAGCCAGGAGCCTGGGCCTCCACCTGAGTCGCCCATGTGGGTGCAGGGACCCAAGACTTGGGCCATCTCGCTCTGCTTTTCCCGGGCCCATCAGCAGGGAGCTGGTTCGGAGGTGGAGCAGCAGAGACATGATGTCCCAGTGTGTCACAATGCCGGCCCCAGCAACCTTTCCCTATGCAGCTAAGACAACGGTGCCGCCACTGAGGTCCACTCCACGGAAAGCCGCGATGCGCTGCAGCAGCAGCCTCTTCTGCACGCCGTGCTGCACGTCTGCGGGACGGCTCTCAGTGTTCCTTGAGCACCGTCCAAGCCAATACCTCACGTCTCCGCACCATCCCACCCAGTCAGGGGCCACACCCTGAGTCCCCGCTTTGCTTGTCAGGAGCTTCTCTCCGAGAGGGTCTCCCCAGGAGACCTGTCCTCAAACCACGATGGCTTTTCCAGGGTAACACACAGGCGTCCCCTGAAGTCAGGACACGCAGGTGCATCTGCGCTCACAACACTGAGCGCAAAGGTCAGGAGTGATGTGGACAGGGCAGCCAGGACGCCGTGTGCACTGCCCTCAGTGACCGTAGACAGGGCAGCCAGGACGCCGTGTGCACGGCCCTCAGTGACCGTGGACAGGGCAGCCAGGACGCCGTGTGCACGGCCCTCGGTGACTGTGGACAGAACAGCCAGGACGCCGTGTGCACTGCCCTCAGTGACCGTGGACAGGGCAGCCAGGACGCCGTGTGCACGGCCCTCAGTGACCGTGGACAGGGCAGCCAGGACGCCGTGTGCACGGCCCTCGGTGACCGTGGACAGAACAGCCAGGACGCCGTGTGCACTGCCCTCAGTGACCGTGGACAGGGCAGCCAGGACGCCGTGTGCACGGCCCTCAGTGACCGTGGACAGGGCAGCCAGGACGCCGTGTGCACGGCCCTCGGTGACCGTGGACAGAACAGCCAGGACGCCGTGTGCACTGCCCTCAGTGACCGTAGACAGGGCAGCCAGGACGCCGTGTGCACGGCCCTCAGTGACCGTGGACAGGGCAGCCAGGACGCCATGTGCACTGCCCTCAGGGTGGCCCTCAGACAGTGCTCTCCCTCTATTCTGAAAATCTCCCCATGAGTCCCTAAGGCTTTGTTAGTGAGCATTTCTACATTTCCTAAAACACTTCCACTTCACTGATAATGGAAAACGTGGCAAGCATATGTGATGTCGGCTTTATCGCTGTTCATGTGGAGATAAAAGATGTGGAGGGGCTGGCATGGTGGTGTGTGGTCTAAGCTTCTGCTTGTGGCACTGGCATCCTACATGGGCACCACTTCTAGTCCTGGCTGCTCCTCTCCCAACCCAGCTCTTTGCTGTGGCCTGGGAGAGCAGTGGAAGATGTCCCAAGTGCCTGGGCCCCTGCATCCAGGTGGGAGACCTGGAAGAAGTTCCTGGAAGAAGCTACGGATTGGCCCAGCTCTGGCCACTGTGGCCATTTGGGAAGTGAACCAGTGGATGGAAGACCTCTCTCTCTCTGTCTCTACCTCTGTCTGTAATACTTCTTCATTCATTCATTCATTCATTCATTCATAGATAGATAGATAGACAGATAGATAAATGGGGAAGTGGGTAGGAAAAGAATCCAGAAATGAAAAAGCCAATGTTGAAAAGCTAAGGACAGTTCAACACTGCTTCTACTTCTGCTTTGGGTAATTTGTGATGTTGCCTTCACACTCATTTATACGAGAAACACCTCCATTCGTTTTTTTCACAGCCACTTTCCAATCACCGGGGGCCCGCACACAGACCTAGCTGGAAAGCACGAGCCCAGGCTGTCTTTCCCCGTCTTCTCAACAACACCACTCAGGGAGACAGAGCTGACCACCACGTGACGGCTGGGGCTGCTCTCCACGACTCCCCAAGGTAGGGAGACCACGGGTTTCAGATCTCTTAGCTTTGACCTCCACGGAGCCCTCTTCTCCAGGCTGTCTTGTAATGTTATGCCTTGCTTTTGGCTGACAGCTACGAGCAAAGTCCTACAAACATGGCTCCCATGCGGCAAGGCTCTTACTACTGAGGATTCTGTCCGATGTCGCTCCCACTTCAGACATCAGGGCCAGCCTGTCTGCTGACACCACCCGGCTGTCCCAGCGCCTCTGCCCATGCACCCTGTAGAGCAAACACCCACCCTGTGAACTCTCAGCTCCACTCTCTGGAGAAAAGGCAGGGGGACACATTTGTTGGCGCCAGAGGAGAAACAGGGGCAGTGAGACAGGGCAGCAGGGTCTGCACAGCGGCCTCAGGCTGGAGATGTGCCCTGTGCCGTGAGGACAGGGAGACAGGCGGGGACGCGGTCGCTCTGGCCGCATGTGTGAGGATCACGGCCCACGGGAAAGGTGATGCAGGTCAGCTCGAGAGAGGCACAGCTCAACATGCAGCAGGGAGCCAATCAGAATGCTCCAGAGGAGGGGTCTTCACACTGTTCACCAAGAATGTGACTCAGGAAAAAACCATGCATGGGTTTCAAAAACTTCAAGCACCAAAATACACCTATCCTCTAATTGCCCTTCCCGGGACGCGTCTGAAGGACCCTCACATACATGGTGAGAGACGGGATCTGAAAACCTGCCCACGGGGGACACGGGCGCAGCCTCAGGCTGCCCGTCCCTGAGCCAGGGAGGTGCTCGCGGCGTGAGCCGCTGGAGGGACCCTCGGATGCCTGCATCTGCCATTGGCTCCTTGCTGGCACCTGTCCCCACCGAGCCTCCCCGAGACCTCGGCTGAGACTCTGAATCCCACCTTACTGTCCATGCCGAGGCGGGGTGGCACTGCAGGCTGCTTTGCTAGTGTTTAGGGGTTGGAAAACACCCTTCTGGAAAACCCAGAGGGCAAAAAGACGCAGCTTCTCGGTTAGAGACCCAAGTGCTGATCAGGAGAGCCAACCTTCCCTTCCGTGCAACGGCCGGAGCAGCCAACCTACCTTGGAGGACTCGCAGGTAATGTTGAGCTTCCAGAAGGGACAGAGCCTGTCGCACTGGGGACACATGATGATCTGGCCCCCAATGTCAGGGTCACACACTTCTTTGCTAAAGAAGAGAGAAAGGAAACTTGCAAAGATTCATGAATATGACTAGCTTCCAAGCAGCCCAACAACACGCAACACCCATTTGTGAGGAGAAAGAAACTAAACTATGCTCACAGAAGAGGAGGCTGAGGGGCGCCCTTCTTCACCCGGTGATATCTTGCTAAGAAAAACCTGAGAACAAGTGCACTCAGGGGTGAAGGCTGCGAGCACTCCCCTCAGTGGGAGCCAGACCAGGTCCTGCTCCCGCACTTCCTGACAGACAGCACTCAGCGGGACCTAGGGTAAGCGATTAGCATTAGGGGGTGTACAAAGTTTGCTGGACACGAAATCAACAGACGAAATCTACACAGGGACACGGAGAGGCGCTGTGTGCCCAAACACCGTCGGCAATTACAAAACCTGTTGTAGCACAAACTATTTCAATAGCTAGAAATCTAAGTTGTCTGGGAATAAGCCTCAGTGCAGACGGGCTAACACTGACCCAGAGAAAACCACAAGTTGCTCTGAAAGACAGAGAGGATGACTTCCAGCACCACACTCACAACTGGGGAGACCGGGTATAACGATGGCAGGTCTCTCCCACGTGAGCTCTACACTGCCTGGAAGATCAAAGGCTCGGAACAGCCCCCAGGCTCCCGAGGACTGGCGCGTGACTGGCTCAGGGAGGAAAACGGATCGAGAGAACAAAGCAGCGTTCAGGGGCAGAGCGCTGCCCACACAAAGCTGACTCGGGACAGCGCTGGCCCAGCGAACGCGGCAAGTGAGAACCTGGCATTCCACACACAAGGCTGCCGGGACAGGAGAGCTGTCAGGACAGGGACCGAGCCACCCATCATCTCACACGCTCACCACTTCCAGGTGGAAAAGGAGACTGCCCTAAGTACTAACCCAGAATACCCAGGTAACCTCTGGGCAGGTAGACACGTCATCGATACGCAACCCACAGGCGGAAACCACACAGGCATAGAGGGGCAATGCTGAGGACCTCCCCCAGGGACAACAGAGAAAGGGAATCGGAGGCGGCGCTGACGGTGCAGAGTTCTGCAACGTGTCCGCAACACGCAGGCTTGTGAGCCTCGGGTCTCACATAATTCCTACAGGTTGATGAGAAAAAAACAAGGAAAAAGTCAGCTGTCCTTGTTCCTCCGGGGGACTGGCGCCGTGCCAGTGGGCAGGGGAAAACTTGAGACGAGACATCCCATCTCCCCACAGAAACATGGGAGCACTGGTGAGAAATGGTCCCGTCGACCGTTCCCGAACTCCGGAAACTGGCCACGTGCTTGTAGTGATCCAAGCAGAGTCTGAGAACTGGCTGAATCTTGCTAAGAACCGTGAAGTCTGTGACATCTCACCTTGACCTCTTCCCATCCCAGCTTCATGGTCGCCCAAAAGCCAAAGCCTCACAACCACAGCTGCACAGCAGCACCCAGTGCAGGGGCACAAGTAGTTCGGAGCTACCCCGAAGCCCCCTCCCCAGACAGCTGTCTGTGCGACCCTGCTAGCAGCCCCCAGAGACGCTGCATGGTCAGGATTTGTCCTTCTCTCTGACCTCGTATCTGGAGTCCCCGAGCTGTCCGCTGCAAGCTGTCACAAGAATCGCTCAACACTGCAGCTGCCTGTGCGCCGGCCCCAGCAGAGGCCATACACACCTAAGGGACAGTGCTTGTGGCCAGGACAGGGTGCGTGGTCAGGACAGAGCGTGTGTCCAGCAAAGGCACGGGGAAGGGCTGGCAGTGCCGCTCGGCAGAGGCTGTGGACAGGGAGTTTCATGGACTCACTAGCTAATCCAGTCGCTGGCTAACAACTCAGCCTACTACAGTCACTGATGACAAAGACGCGAGTCTTCACGGAATTCGTTCAGGAAAGTAACTGAACCACGAGAGGCAGCAGTGCCCACAAACCCTGAGTGGGGTAAGCTGACTTCCAGATTTGCTGCACTCTGCACTGCGCTCAGTCCCCCACCTGAAGTCACAACACAGGGCCACAAGCTGTCCACACACCCACGCGAGGGCTCCTGCTCACGGCACATACAGCACAGACTTCCGATCAGGAATGCCATGCATTCTAAGAGCCAAAGCGAAGCATGCGTATGGACGTCTTGTTTCAGAAAGGACATCAGCAACGAGGCAGGAAGTATTAGAGAGGAACAAGCAGAAATCCCAGCAAGGCAAGGTACGATGACTAAATGGAGCTTCCTAGGGGTCCAGGGGCGAGGCGGCAGAAGAATCGGAAACTCAGGTGAAGTGGGACCATCAGACAACTGCGCAGGAGGAATGGCAAGGACAAGGAGGGAAGGCAAGGGGCACAGCCTCCGAGGAGAGCGTGACAGCATCACACCGACGCGCGCAGGACAGCGGGCCCCGTGGCCCTTCAGAAACAAAGGAGAAACCGACACCCCAGGACCACCACATGTGGAAGCACCTGTGCTAGCTGACCTGCTCTGCAGACACCGACAGTGCTATGAGACACGTCAGCTCGGCTCCTTGGCTTAATAAATGGACACTTGACGGTCACTCACATCCACCTACAGGAATAGAGCGCTGGTAGAGACAGAGCAAGTAACATTTTGTACATAGCTGTTTTCTTCTGTAACAAGATCTAAAATATAACTGCTTAAAGCACTAATTAGAAGACCGTGATGTTGGACTTAACATGTGTCAAGTTTTAATTTGCCTGACGGTAACAACACCAAGGGCGGGCACGGGCACAGACCAATGCACAGGCCAAGTCTTCAGCCCTTCCACACTGAGCTGCTACCTGTAATCCCTACAACAACCAATAAAAAAGCAAACACTGGAACTAAGGTGAGAACTGCAGAATATCTGATGAATAAAATCATAAATGCAAAAACCAAAATATTAGGAGACCAAACCTAGCCACATACACAAATCATCACGTACCAGAACTGATAGGATGTGTCCAGGAAAGCAAGGATGAGTCAGCACAAGTCAGTCCATGTAACACCGAGTTAACGGAAAACCGGCCAAACCCACACAAGGACGTCAGCAGACACAGGAAAACGCAGCTGACAGGACCACCCCTCTCATGACACGAACACTGAAGACCGGGACTGGAGCAGACTTCCCCAGCCTGAGAAGGAGTGTTACTTAAGTCCCACTGACGGCCGGCGCCACAGCTCGCCAGGCTATGCTCTGCCTGCGGCGCCGGTGCTCCGGGTTCTAGTCCCGGTTGGGGCGCCGGATTCTGTCCCGGTTGCTCCTCTTCCAGTCCAGCTCTCTGATGTGGCCCGGGAGTGCAGTGGAGGATGGCCCAAGTGCTTGGGCCCTGCACCCCATGGGAGACCAGGAGGAAGCACCTGGCTCCTGGCTTCAGAACGGCACAGTGCGCCGGCCGTAGCGGCCATTTGGGGGATGAACCAACGGAAGGAAGACCTTTCTGTCTCTCTCTCTCACTGTCTAACTCTGCCTGTCAAAAAAAAAAAAAAAAAGTCCCACCAAGGCTGAAGGCTCTCCTCCTAGGGGCACGTGCTGCCACACGTGTTAGGCAATGCAAGCAGGCAAGGAGGAGGTAAAAAAATTCTGATTCACAGCTGGCATAACATCGTAGACAGAGCTTCTAAGGAATCCACCAAAAACCATGACAGCAAATACGCCAACTTAGCAAGGCAGCAGTCCACAAAACCAACATAGAAAAAGCAATCACTTCTACACACCAGCGATAAATAATCCAGAAATGAAGTTAGGGAAACAATTTGATTTACAATAGCATCAAACAGAATGAAATACTTAGAATTTAAGGAATAAAAGTAGAAGACTTCGGACTGCAAACTACAAAATACTGCTGATAGAAGTTAAAGGCTGGATTTGGGGGAGGGGGACGCGGGCACAGTGCAGTGGGCTAGTAAATGAAGCATACAGGTGCTGGCTTGAGTCCCAGCTGCTCCACTTCCCATCCAGCCCCTAACGCACCTGGGAAAGCAACAGAAGATGGCTCAAGTCCCTGGGCCCCTATGACCCACGTGGGAGACCCAGAAGAAGCTCCTGACTTTGGCCTGGCCCAGCTCTGGCCATTGTGGCTATTTGGGGAATCACCAGTGGATGAAATCTCTCTATATCTCTGCCTTTCAAATAAATAAAACTTAAAAAAATTACAGGCTGGGAGAACGTTTGGTCTTATGGTTAAGATGCCTGCCTCCCATAGCAGCTTCCCTAGGTCTGAGTGCCAGCTCTGGCTCCTGATTCCTGCTTCCTAGCTAACGTGGACCCTAGAAGGCAGTAGATGACTGTGCAAGTGGTTGAGCTGCTGCCTATGTGGCAGAACAGGACTGGGTTCCTGGCTTCCAGCTACTGGCTTTGGCTTGGTCCAGCCCCAGCTGTTGTAGGCTTTCTGGAATGACCCAGTGCGTGGAAGACCTCTGTTTGCCTTCCAAATAAATGAAAATAAATACAAAACTTAAAGAGAAGCCACAATGGGTAGAGGACCGGTCATCTGCTACACCAAATGGGCACCGAGGCCTGGACTCTGGGCTTCCACACCTGCACCTGCTGCCATGCTTGTGCTGTCAGCTCATCTGATGCAGCTGTGGCCTGCGACGGGGCCAGATGACCCGAGAGTGGAGGCAGAGGATGCCACTGGCCAGAGCCATGTGGGCAAAGTCAGAGTGCTCTGGCCCCCGGACGCACCCCTGGACAGTACAGCCAGCATCCAAATCCAACATCTAGCACAGAGAGGGGTCAGTGCTGTGGCGTAACAGGTAAAGCCGCTGCCTACAGTGCCGGCATCCCATATGGGCACTGGTTTGAGTCCCGGCCTCTCCATTTCTGATCCAGCTCTCTGCTGTGACCTGGGAAAGCAACAGAAGATGATCCAGGTCCTTGGGCCCCTGCACCCACGTGGCAGATCTGGAAGAAGCTCCTGGCTTCAGATCAGCACAGCTCTGGCTGTTGAGGCCATCTGGGGAGTAAACCAGCAGATGGAAGACCCCTCTCTCTCGCTCTCTCTCTCCCCCTCTCTGCCTCTGCCTCTCTGTACTTCTCCCTTTCAAATAAAATAAATCTTTTTTAAAAAAGCAACAGAGAAAACCCTCTAAGCACTTACTTTCCCTCACATTGTAAGGAGCACGTTCTTCAAAGTCAAAGACCAAACACCCTGTTTACTTGGGCCCTCACAGGCATCTCCGAGTCAGGATCTAGAACACTGATGGGCTGATGGTCCGCCTGCACTGGCCCTCCCTGCCCCGTCCCTGCATGGCTGAGGCAGGCATCCTCTAGGGGCCACCACTTCAAGTCAACCTCCCCTCTAGCCTCCTTCCTGTTTCACGCAGAGAACTGTTCCCAAACCCCAGAGGGTCTCCAAGGGTCTATTCCTGTCAGAGGCTGGGCTGGACCAGCGGAGGAAAATGCTTTCTCCTTCCCTTACTCGCTCCACCAGGGAGCGTCCTCTGATGGGGCTGCTTTCACAGAACACTCTAGAAATCAGGCTGCATCTGAGTGAGCTCCCAGGGAGGCAGTGAGGAACAACAGTACGTTACCTCCACGTGCAGTTATTTTGGTTCAGGTAGCCATACAGGAAGCAGGCCACGCCCACCACTGCGGCCAGCAGAAGCATCTGCGTGTAGTAGCCCAGCCACGCGAAGTAGATCCCGATCTTCTCTCCGTAGTACTTCCTGCGGGGGAGACAGGAGTTACAGCAGCAGACACGCAAACCCTCGACTGCCAGCTGCACAGCAGACCGCATGGCCTACCGAGACCACACGTGCACCACGCACCACGCGGGCAGAGCGCCAGCCCCAGGCTGCCTGTTGGAGCAGGGCACCCGCAGGACAGCGTGGGAGTGGAGATGCTCAGTGCGGGGCAGAACAGCTCCAACAACACTCCCGTGAAGACAGGCACTGTCCCCAGCATCCCGCTCTTAACACACACACTGCTCACGGCCCTGCTTCCCCAACGTGCGGATCGTCCTTGGAGGAAACGCAAACCCCACACAGTAAGAAGGAAACGACTGACAACAACGCAGGGGTCCCTCCATCCCCGTCTCTGGGAGACTCTGCAAGACCCCCGTGGACACCTGGAACCTCAGCCAGCGTCCAATGCCATGCCCACTGTGCGTTCTTCTCTGTGGACATAGCATAAGGTTTAGTTTACAAACTAGGAGCAGCAGGACAGTAACAAGCAGTGAAATAGGGCAATGACAACACTGGAAGAAAATTACGTATGCCTGATCTCTCTCCTGGGCTCTCTCTCAAAGTATTTTATGTACCATTCTCTTTCTCTGAAGCTGCAGAATGTGAAACCACAGAAGGGGGAGCCACTGCACTTGGGTGGAGAAGAAAGTCCACCGGGAGCAGAGCTCACCGTGGGTGTGGGAGGCAGCAGGGTGGGGAGACTGTGGAAGCCACTGCTCTGCATTTCTGCTCTAGCACGTCTGTTTTATCCTAAGGTTTCAAAGTTAATCACCAGTGTCCCGTGGGGTAAGATGGAAGAGGCCAGACAGGAGAGAACAGAGGGCAGGCCGAGCACGCAGCAGGGCCAGACTGTGCCCGAGAGGGAGCAAACACAGCCGGCAGGACGGGGCTCCGGGATGAGGGTGCTGCGATGAAGGCACCGCCTTCTGCCTTGGCCTCGCTCCGCAGCCCCAGCAGGCGCTTCTAGGCCCCAGGCCCCCTGTGCGACTGCAGGCCCCGTAGGAGCCTCCGGGGGTTCAGCCTAGATCAACAGGTCCCAAAGCACAAGCAGGAGTCCAGAGATGGCAGAGAGGAACGCCCCTGGCCATGCTCACCGCTTCAGTGTGGGACTAGTGCCACAACCTGGGGCGTGGGAGGGCTGAGACTGACAGAAGTGTTCTCGTTGTCACACCAAGGGGCTGTCGCCTAGCTGGTGCCCAGCTGTAAATGGCGGGCCCCACGTGGTGCTGGTGAGGTGAGCCTGGCCACGGGCCTGTGATGTCTCGGCTTCTTCCCTGCCGTGCTTTCTGGAACACACGTGCACCAGCCATGCACCTTGCAAATGCTACACAGAGAACTGGAGGCATTTGGCACGTTGGTTAGGATGCACTTGGGATGCCCGCATCCCGTGTGCAATGCCTGGTGAGTTCCAGCTCTGCTTCTGAGTCCGGTTTCCTGCTGACGAGCAGCCGGAGAGGCAGCAGCGATGGCTCAAGTACTTGGGTCCCTGCCACCCACGTGGGAGGCCTGAGTTGAGCTCTAGGCTCTGGCTCTCGCCTGGTCCAGTCCTGGCTGTTGCATACCATTTGAGGAATGAATCAGGAGATGAGAGATCTATACCTGTTTGGCTGTCTACCTGCCTCTCTCTGCCTTTCAAATAAAATGAAAGAAAAATTACATAGTAAATAAAACTGGAGAGAATCTTTCAAGCTGCCTGCCTGACCTTTCCATTTAGAGCACTGGGGGCAGGGGGCAGGTGGTCTCTCTTGGACATTTAACGAGGGCTGGGGGCTGATAACTACCAAAGGTATCACCATCACTGTGGCTTTTCAGGTCTGAAGCCACAGCCTGCATCCCTGCACTTGCCGAGAAGATGGACCTAAGGAGGATCCCATCATATGGGCTGTTCTCTGCCCAAAGCACCCACAACTCAACGTGCATTTAGCAGTAAGTGCACATGCAGTAGAGCAAGCGGCTGCGGAGGCTGAGCACAGCCCTCCCCCGCTGCCTGCTGCCAAGAGGGGCCACTCCCAACCCTGACAACCAGCCCACATCTGCAGGCACGAACTGGGGGTGGGGCCAGGGGCTTCCAGACTTTCACTCTGTCCACTACCTACTGACTTTCTCCTCTGGGAGATGAGCATGTCACAGGGACGTGTGACACTGCCACCCTGCCCTGTCCACACACCCGCGTGCCGGGCCTCTCCTCTGTGCATGGCTATGTCATCACTCCTGGTTCGATCAAGACCCCTGCCTTGTGCTACTAGGGCTCGGTGAGCACAGCGCAGAGCTGGGTCTAGACATCTACTAAGATTTTTTGTTCCGTCCTTTTAACAGTTTGCTTGTCCTGGAGTTAATAATTCTCCGGAGGGCCCCCTGCTTACTTACTGAGCACGGAGCAGGCTCTCCTGATAAATGCTAACACCCTCAGTGCGTCCAGACACAGAGTGACTCAGCGGACCCCAGGCAGCCATCCACCGGCCTGTTCCCTCATTACGTCCCTTCCGGGCACTCCCGACCTGGACCAAGGACCAGGGCCTCCCCCGGCACCTCTGTGCCCATCCTGACCGGGATCCTGCTCGCTGGGCTCCTCCTTCCACGCGCACGCGGCAAGACTCCCTGCGCTCAGCAACCCGGCCACACAGCAAACCCCCGGCTGGAAGGCCACTTCTGGCAGAAACCGGAGGTAGCTGCTCTCTCCTCTAGACGGGGTAGCTGGGAAGCGCCATGTTCTCCCAGTGCCACCCGTCCTGGGGCTTCTTTTCCGCTCCTCCCCTTCACTGGCCTCTCCTGTCCGAGATGTCCCGTGGCCGGGACCGGCGGCACTGGCGGTGCCTTGTCCTGCAGGCGCCAGCGTCAGGGCGCCTCTGTGGCCCTGGGGTTCCTTCCCGCGCCCCTCACTTCTAATTCTTTCCCTCGCCCTTTCCGCCTGTGTCTGTGCTGCCTCCCTCGGATTCTCTCAGGCTGTCTGCGGTGGACACCCTCCAGGCCACCACGCCACACCCACGGCATTCCTGCCCCGTCCATCCGCCACGCGGAGGTAGAAACGGAGGCTTTGGGGGTGGGGGAGCGTCTCGTGTTTTCCCGCTCAAAGTCCATTTCCGGTTTGTGCGGGCTGTTCTGGGGAAGCAGCTTCTCCTCTCTGTGGTCCTCCTGCCTCCACAAGCAAACCTCGCGGAAGCTCAGGGCCCCACTGAGCACCTGTGGTAGGTGACACAGAGCACCACCGGGACACGTGAATGTCCCGGGGACACCGAGTACCGGGACATGTGGATGCCAAGAGGGACAGCCCACGCCCTCTCTCACCTGATGAGATCCAACGGCTGCTTTTTGTATATGCTTCGGGGGTGAGCCCACTCCCGGTATAGCAGGTACCGCTCGTTCGGGCAGCTGGGGTCCTCAGAGCGATAGCGGAACCTGCACTGTGGGGCAGAAGCACACTGTGAGCGCCCCCTGCCGGTCTTCTCAGGGCTGATCCTCAGGCATCCCTGCCAGGGCCCTCGGGCGCTGGAAGAGGTGGCCCTCCCACTCAGTGTCCAGGGACTGCCCTCCAGGGTCAACACCACCCCTGTGGGCCACCTGCAAAGCAGCACGACAGGCACCTGGGAGGAGCCCCAGGATGCTAAGGTCCTGCACGCGGGGCGCTCTTAGAGAGTGAAGATTGGGACACCCCCCCCCCCCACGCCATAGTCACCACACCTGCCTGTGGCTAAGCAGGAAAGTGGGGCCTTGGCTGGTCCATAGCGGGCCAGTCCTAACTCAAGCCAACCTGTAGAAAATCAGAAGCCCAACATCCTGTCCTACACTTAGCTCACTCAACAAACAAAACCTCCCACCTCTGCCCAAACCCAGCTGCCCTTTGCCCGCCTGGGCTCATTGTCTTTCTTGGACTGGATCTTGCAGCCCGGTGGGAGCCTGGACCCCGACCTCAGCCACTTAGCCTGGATCTCTGACCTCCGTAATTGAAGGAGGCTTCAGTGGGAAAGACCTGGGCCTGGCAAATGCCAACTGGCTGCCGAGGAGTCTTGGCATCCAGATCAATATCCACAAGTATTTATCTGTGAAGTCCCCAGAGTTTCTATCACGCTGTAACCCAGCTAATTTTATGGGAGCACAAAAATAAAACATGGACGGGCAAGCTGGACACCACACTGGGGCTCTCGGTTCTCCACTAGGACATGTGTCCAGAAGCTGTACCCTGCCCTAGTTTCATTATTTTGCATCACACATTTCAACTCTGTCTCCATGCACAGGTACACGGACCACACAGCAGCAATGATCCATGCTTCCTGGTCCTGGAGTTTCAGATACAGTGGTAAGGGCTAATACCACAAAGTAACAATGCATGTAGTGAAGTGTTTATTTCAGTGGTAGAATTTATTTAGTTATAATGTTGCTGCATTTAAGACATCATGAGAGGTCAGAGGCAGTCATATTTTAATAATTTGATTTCATCAAAGATTTCATCAGCTGGAGAAGCAGCCTTGAGTTTAAGGGGTTGCTGGGGTCTCAGAAAGCGACCCTGAACCAGTGTCAACGACGTGGAGTTCCACCACTGTGACAGGCCCTGGACCCTGGGCAAAGACTAGTCATAGAAAATAATGCATGAGAATGTAACTCTGGATCTGAAACGATGCTTTTCTGGTGGAAAACAACATCTGTTGGTAATAAGGAAAGCAGCTAACACTTACACAGCACTTAACGTGCCAGCGACTAATATTTAATTAACTCTCGTAACAGCTCTATTTGGGCGGCACTATCATTATCTCCATTTTATTGGTGAGGAAATTTAAGGCTAAAGGATTTCAAAAGGTCATCGAGGTATAGACATGGCAGGGCAGGCCTTCTGGTCCCCAAAACGCTAGCAAACATTAACTGCTCACGGGTCCTGCTGCACACATCTACTGCAGGGAGACATGGCTCATTATCTCATTCATTCACTGCTCGCGCCTTTAACCTCGGCACCGCCTGTAGGCCTGGAGTCTGTTCCCGCCCTCAGTGGGCTTGTGGTCTGGCAGCCTGTGATCATTATTTCAGAGAGAAAGAAAGGGAAGCCCCACCCGCCCTGCAGAGCAGGACACATCCGGGCCTCTCCCTGCGTCTCTGCTGACTTACATCATGGAGGGGGAAGGCTGCCTTGTAGATGCCAGAGTTCACCAGTCTGTTAATCCCAAACTTGTTAACGTTGTTCATCACTTGATACTTGACCCGAGACAGGATGAAGTAAACCTGCAAGGATTCCAAAACACAGGGCGTGGTTTACACTGTGCCAGTGACCCACTCAACAGCTGCCTGCATCCGAACAGGAATCTCAAGGCACAAACAAATCCCAGCCAACCAAACCACTCGTTACGCCACAGCAGGCTCCAAATCAGCCCTAGGGAGCCACCACACGTGCTCCCGACTCACAATGCGGCTCCTGGTGGCTGGGTTGAAGAAGGCGTCCCTGTCCACAATGTAGAAGTCATTCATTCGATTCTTCTCAAACGGGGCTGTGAAGAACTCCTGCTCAGGCTTGATAATGCTCTCGTCCACTCTCAGGGCCCGCGTGAACCAGCCGAGGCTCCCGAAGGCCGAGGAATGCGATTTCAGGTCGTTGGGCTTCAGGGGCAGCTTGATGTGCATGATCTCTGCGTACGTGCACAGCACGTCCCAGGGTGCGTGCACTTTCACAAACACAAGCTTGTCGTCCAGAACCTGCAGGCACACCAGGAGATCGGTCCAGGATCCATACAGTCTAGTCTGCTGGTATTTAACACACACGCATACATGGACAGACGCACATATGTGTATACATGGACACACACACAAGCTTGTCATCCAGAACCTGCAGGCACACCGGGAGATCGGTCCAGGATCCATACAGTCTAGTCTGCTGGTACTTCACACACACGCATGCATGCACAGATGCACATATGTGTATACATGGACACACACACACACAAGCTTGTCGTCCAGAACCTGCAGGGCACACCAGGAGATCGGTCCAGGATCCATACAGTCTCGTCTGCTGGTACTTCACACACACGCATGCATGCACAGATGCACATATGTGTATACATGGACACACACACACACACACAAGCTTGTCGTCCAGAACCTGCAGGCACACCAGGAGATCGGTCCAGGATCCATACAGTCTCGTCTGCTGGTACTTCACACACACGCATGCATGCACAGATGCACATATGTGTATACATGGACACACACACACACACACACACACAAGCTTGTCGTCCAGAACCTGCAGGCACACCAGGAGATCGGTCCAGGATCCATACAGTCTCGTCTGCTGGTACTTCACACACACGCATGCATGCACAGACGCACATATGTGTATACATGGACACACACACACACATAAGCTTGTCGTCCAGAACCTGCAGGCACACCAGGAGATCGGTCCAGGATCCATACAGTCTCGTCTGCTGGTACTTCACACACACGCATGCATGCACAGATGCACATATGTGTACACATGGACACACACACACACAAGCTTGTCATCCAGAACCTGCAGGGCATACCAGGAGATCGGTCCAGGATCCATACAGTCTCGTCTGCTGGTACTTCACACACACGCATGCATGCACAGACGCACATATGTGTATACATGGACACACACACACACACACACAAGCTTGTCGTCCAGAACGTGCAGAACATGGCATGCACACATTCCAGGAAACCAGTCAAGGAGCCGCACAGTCTACATCTGCTGGTAGTTCAAGCACACAGATTATACATGTACATGCACATGCATGTGCACCCACATGCACATAGGCACACAAACACACACGGACACACACACACACACCTATATCATTAGGACTGAAGATGTGAATAAAAACAGATTTGCAAAACATCATCCTACATTTTTGCCTTATTTCTTGGTTTGATTTCCAAGAAATTCAAATTATCATCACAGTTTTTTCATAAAACTGGCATTTTAAATAAAGAAAACCTTCACTAATTTATCCATCACTCCATCCTAATCAGTCACTTAACATGAAACACCAGAATATTCATCGCAGTGCTAGAATAATGAAAATTTAATCTAAAATTATATTATTTAATTCATTCAACATCGGGCTCATTATGTTATGGAACTATTAAAAATGCCAAAAATGGGGGCCAGCACCGTGGCTTACTTGGTTAATCCTCCACCTGCGGCGCCGGCATCCCATATGGGTGCCGGGTTCTAGTCCCGGTTGCTCCTCTTCCAGTCCAGCTCTCTGCGGTAGCCTGGAAGGGCCGTGAAGGATGGCCCAAGTGCTTGGGTCCTGTACTTGCATGGGAGACCAGGAGGAAGCACCTGGCTCCTGGCTTCGGATCAGTGCAGCGCTGGCCGTAGTGGCCATTTGGAGAGTGAGCCAATGGAAGGAAGACCTTTCTCTCTGTCTCTCTCTCTGTCTATAACTCTACTTGTCAAATAAATTTTTTTTAAAATGCCAAAAATGATATTTATTGATACAGAAATACATTTACATAAAGGAAAAAGCATATAAAACTGTGACATAATTATAGTAATCTTTATCTTACACTGCTCCTTTTTAAAAAAATGTTTATATGAAAGGAAGAGTGTCAGAGATGGAGGGAGAGACACCAGGCTGATCCATCTTGCATCCACTGGTTCACTCCTCACATGGCTGCAACAGCCAGCGCTGGGACAGCTGGAACCAAGGAGCCAGGAACTCCGTCCAGGTCTCCCCTGGGGGTGGCAGGTGTCCAAGCACTTGGGCCGTCACCTGCTGCCTCCCAGGTGCACAAGCAGGGAGCTGGATTATTGGCTGGGTTAACCTGCTACAGCATCCCTGGTACACTACTGTTGTTCAAAAAAAAAAAAAAAATCTTAGCTCCAGGTCTCACCGATCGTGTTGCTTCCAGCTCCAGGCCGTGGCAGATGAGGTTCGACTCGTAGGCTTGCCTCTTCCTCTGTGAAAACAACGAGAACATTTGTGAGGCCTTTAATTTTACCAAACTCAAAAGAAAAACTACCAAAGAAAAAAACCGCGCAACCAGTTCTGACCTGACGAAGAGACGGCGCCTCCTCCAAGTGCAGCCTAAGCTAGGGAGCAGCCCACACTCAGGGGACTCAGAGCTGGGGACCGGTGTGCAGGCTCCTGGACAGCCTGGGGGGGCGCTCTGGAGGGCCTTGGTTTTGTGTGCACTGGGCACACAGCAGCCTCCCGCCTAGGCACAACCCCAGGGACGGGGTGGCGCATGAAGCGGGGGGCCCGTAGGGAAGTGAGCCCCAAGCTACGGTCACAGCCCCCTTCCCCACCTGCAAACACGCTCAGCTTCCACCCTGCAGGTCTCAGAACCTGGCCTCTGCTTTTCAGCACCAAACATCTGAATAAACTGGCGTGCCAACCTGCTCTGCCTGCACACCCTACACCTGAGGCATCCTCAGCCCTCCAGGGGACCGCCGCTGGCCCCTGTTCTAGAATGCCGAGAGCCACCCCCAAGCCCTTTCTGGACTCCTCCGTACCTCCCGGCCGATCCAGCCCCCTGGCCTGCTTCTCGGCCACCTGAGGCGTGTGCGACGTCATCTTTCTCCCTCTCTGAAAGCTCTGGACCCACTCCCCCTCCTTTCTCTCCCGCCCATTTCTGAGTGAGCTAAGGGCGGGGGTCGTGATGTGGCAGCGAGGCACCAGTGGACATCACGGGTGCAGAAAGCCCTGGAAATACTTTTCAGCCTCCTGTTAAGAGCTTGATCACAGTCTCCCAGAGAGGTGGGCCGTAATTTATGCAAGCAGTGTATTGGCGCACACTGAGGCTGTTTCTCCTCCTTCCCTCCCATGGACATCCGTGTAGAACACTCTGTGCATTCCTGACGACTTCCTCAGGAGAAACTCGGGGAAGTAGAACCGTTAAATCAAGCAGTGCATCCAATCTGCAGTTCTTTCATATGTATGGCTGCGCTGCCCTCCAGGAAGGTTGTACTAATTTATCCCATTTAAGTTCTGATCTACTTCTGCACAAAGGACTCCTGAGATATTTACCTGATTTCTCTGGGGATAACTGGTAGACCTTGGAGTTGGTTTATAATGCCCTCTATTTCAACACCAGCTATAAATACTTGAACGGTGGGATCAAGGATAGGACATTTTTATTTGCTTAACCATGTGAATATATCACCTTGGTGTTACCTTAATGAGACAGTTCTTGTTATTTTCCTTTGGCATGGCAATTCACAAAGAACCAGTAGAATATTTTAAAAATTGATCAAACCAGTTTCCTTGGTCTGTCAGGTAGCTAAAGTAAATTAGTGTGCGTGCTATAATTGTCAAACAGGCACCTGTCAGGAAAAGACTGCTCACTTTAGAAAAGGTTGCTTAAGTCTCTTTAATATGAAATTGCCACCTTCACTCCTGGTAGAATTTACACTTGGATAAGCAACAGTGTTCTTGACATTTAAAAAATTAGGATAGAGGCTGTCTTCATGTTAAACAAAAGATAATTAATATTGCATATTAGCTGACAAAGTCATTGCTCAATAAATATTTGTTGAATAAATGCATATCTGAGGGCACACAATTTCTAACTAGAAGTTATCTGCGTGCCTTGTTGGAAAACCTTATGGATCAGAAAGCAAGCCACCTTCTGTAATCTGTAATCATTTGGCAAATGATTGAGCTCACTGGCTCCAAGAATGAGCCTGGTCATAAATTAAACTGCACTGTGCCTCCTGCCTGCAGGGCAGCAGATTCATGCCCATGGAACTCAGCACCATCATCTTCACCTCCCAGAATGCTAGGAAAGGCAGAGCGGCTGCCATCACCCACGGCCTGCAGACCTCCCTGAACGGGCGTGAGATCCCATCCCTGCGGGCGGAGGGAGGCACGGGGGCGCAAAGAAAAGCCTGCACCGGCAATGCTCCAGAGCCTGGAGTGCTTTTATGCCCCTTCGTAGGGGTTATTAAAGCTGCTGGGGACATAAAGAAGAAAGCAGTCGCAGCCCCGGAGGGCAGACAGGCGTGATTACGGAAGCGTTTTGGCCCACAGCACTTGAGGACCCAGGTGACACACCTCCCTGGCTTTGCAGCAGGCACCTGTGACCTGCACAGTGCTAACGCTGCCTGCAGACACAGCATTGCCTTTTCTCTACGTCATCTGGCTGTTTCAGGGTCACGTGCGGAGGCTGTCGCACCTGAGCAGAATCAGTGGACATACCGTGAAGATGAAAGACAAACCAGAGGGGACGCATGAGGTCCTCCTGGATTAGTCTCAGACATGCTTACAGCTCTGCGAGGCAGAGCGCCAGCCGTGCTGCGCTCTATTTCAGATGTGCCAATCTCCACTAAGCCTAGGAAGATGAGAGCTGGGTCAAAGGTTCCCGATCCGGGCCAACATTATTGTCTAATTGCTCCACACACTGTCTGCCACATACCATATATTCCAGAAGGTTTGGCTGGCAGAACACGAATTATTTACTCAGAATTTAATTGAAATTCATACGTTCGTGATAAAACAATGCTAGTGGACTGACACAATGGGATTTACTCAAGTGGGTGATGTATGGTCACTGCAGGACAGAAACAGACAAGCATTCAAACACGCACAGGAGTGAAGGTTCAGCTTAAATCACTTCCAAATCTACTTGGCAAATCAACATTTTAGTAATTGTGCAGTATAAGTGTGCACTGTGATAACTTGGAAAACAGAAATCTTCAGAGAAGGAAAAAACCCTAACCCACTATGAAAGTAAATACTGCATTTCAGTGAAGTGTTTTCCAACCTTATCTGTTCATGAGAGTGACTTGGACGGTTTATTTAAAACGTAAGATTCCTGGGCTCCTGTCCTGGAAGTACTGAGTCAGCAGGGACAGAAAGGGCCCAGACGATCTATTTTTAACAATAGCCCAGAAGAATCTTCACGACACTCAAGGTTAAGACACAGACACAGTGTTCTCTAGGACACGGCTTTTCTGTGCACCCAGGCATGCACACCTATGTATGGGTGCACACACATGCAGGTATGGGTACATGAACACACAGGTACAGGTGCACAGGTATACAGGTACAGGTGCAGGTATACAGGTACAGGTGCATGAACACACAGGTACAGGTGCATGAACACACAGGTACAGGTGCACAGGTATGCAGGTACAGGTGCATGAACACACAGGTACAGGTGCACAGGTATGCAGGTACAGGTGCATGAACACACAGGTGCAGGTGCACAGGTATGCAGGTACAGGTGCATGAACACACAGGTACAGGTGCATGAACACACAGGTACAGGTGCATGAACACACAGGTGCAGGTACACAGGTATACAGGTACAGGTGCATGAACACACAGGGGCAGGTGCACAGGTATTGCAGGTACAAGTGCATGAACACACAGGTACAGGTGCACAGGTATGCAGGTACAGGTGCATGAACACACAGGTACAGGTGCACAGGTATACAGGTACAGGTGCATGAACACACAGGTGCAGGTGCACAGGTATACAGGTACAGGTGCATGAACACACAGGTGCAGGTGCACAGGTATACAGGTACAGGTGCATGAACACACAGGTACAGGTGCATGAACACACAGGTACAGGTGCATGAACACACAGGTGCAGGTGCACAGGTATACAGGTACAGGTGCATGAACACACAGGTGCAGGTGCACAGGTATGCAGGTACAGGTGCATGAACACACAGGTACAGGTGCACAGGTATACAGGTACAGGTGCATGAACACACAGGTGCAGGTACACAGGTATGCAGGTACAGGTGCATGAACACACAGGGGCAGGTGCACAGGTATACAGGTACAGGTGCACAGGTATACAGGTACAGGTGCACAGGTATACAGGTACAGGTACACAGGTATGCAGGTACAGGTGCATGAACACACAGGTGCAGGTACACAGGTATACAGGTACAGGTGCATGAACACACAGGTGCAGGTGCACAGGTATGCAGGTACAGGTGCATGAACACACAGGTGCAGGTACACAGGTATGCAGGTACAGGTGCATGAACACACAGGTGCAGGTGCACAGGTATACAGGTACAGGTGCATGAACACACAGGTGCAGGTGCACAGGTGTACAGGTACAGGTACATGAACACACAGGTGCAGGTGCACAGGTATACAGGTACAGGTGCATGAACACACAGGCGCAGGTGCACAGGTATGCAGGTACAGGTGCATGAACACACAGGTGCAGGTGCACAGGTATACAGGTACAGGTGCATGAACACACAGGTACAGGTACACAGGTATACAGGTACAGGTGCATGAACACACAGGTGCAGGTACACAGGTATGCAGGTACAGGTGCATGAACACACAGGTGCAGGTGCACAGGTATACAGGTACAGGTACACAGGTATGCAGGTACAGGTGCACAGGTATACAGGTACAGGTACACAGGTATGCAGGTACAGGTGCATGAACACACAGGTGCAGGTACACAGGTATACAGGTACAGGTGCATGAACACACAGGTGCAGGTGCACAGGTATACAGGTATGGGTGCATGAACACACAGGTACAGGTGCACAGGTATACAGGTACAGGTGCATGAACACACAGGTGCAGGTACACAGGTATGCAGGTACAGGTGCATGAACACACAGGTGCAGGTGCACAGGTATGCAGGTACAGGTGCACAGGTATACAGGTACAGGTGCACAGGTATACAGGTACAGGTACACAGGTATGCAGGTACAGGTGCATGAACACACAGGTGCAGGTACACAGGTATACAGGTACAGGTGCATGAACACACAGGTGCAGGTGCACAGGTATACAGGTACAGGTGCATGAACACACATGTACAGGTGCACAGGTATACAGGTACAGGTGCATGAACACACAGGTGCAGGTGCACAGGTATACAGGTACAGGTGCATGAACACACAGGTGCAGGTGCACAGGTATGCAGGTACAGATTTAGGTGCACTCGTACGGGTGTATACAGATACAGGTGCACGTCAGCAGCTCCTCTTCTGTGATCATTCATCCCCTCCAGGCCTGTTCCAAATCAGCGTTTTCCAAAGCTGACTGTAGGTGACCCTATACCCTTTTACAGACAATCTTTAAACAGGAGACACACCAGCGAGCTTTTCAGTACCAGGGCAAACAGCCGCCTCTCCGTTCCAGCTGAAGGCCAGACCTCCCAGCAGCCGTCGGCAAACACTCTTTTCTTCCCACCTCTGCTCTATGCATGTGCTGCTAAGGCCCTGTGTGAGGCGAAATGGAATCAGCAGATTTGCTTTGCAGGAATGCGCTGTCCTCTCTGTCTTCAAGGTCTAAGCCCCAGGACATTTCCCATCTTGAAAATAGGAAGCAGGAGCTGCGCAATGCTCTTGTGCTGAGTGCAAGTGGAACCAAACACGCGTACAGCAGCAACACACCCAGAGCTGTAACGTCAAACTGTGACCTGATTTAATGTGTTCCTCTTAACCAGCAATCTCAGTACAAGCAAGTAGGGTATAAAGGAGGAAAAAAGATACAAACTAAAGCAAAGCTCCCTATGTCAGTCTACAATATTAGGGCAGTACAGCAAGTCCTGATTTTACTTCCTCAACAAGATGGAACCCTACCAAAAGTTATCTGGGAAATTAGGCCACCCAGCACTGGTCACCATAAACTCTTACTAACCCATCCTAACAGGAGCCAGGAGCCTCAAGGACAGGTCACCATAATTTCTAACTAACCCACCCTAACCTGAGCCTCAAGCTTGGGTTACCCTAACCCCTTACTAACCCATCCTAACCTGAACCTTAAGCTATGACTACCATAACCTCCTACCAACTCACCCTAACCTGAACCTCCAAGACTGGTTACCATAACCTCTTACGAACCCATCCTAACAGGAGCCTCAAGGACTGGCTACCATAACCTATTACCAATCACCCTAACCTGAGCCTCAAAGAATGGTTACCATAACCTCTTACGAACCCATCCTAACCTGAGCCCCATGCTCTGGTTACCATAAACTCTTACTAACAGAAGCCTCATGTTTCCAACACTTGGACTGCCTGTGGCAATACCTCACTCTAAGGAAATCCTCTACATTTTGAATTTCTTATAATCTCCCTCCCCTCCATTCCAACACTGGTTTGTTTCTTTAACTTGGATAAACCAAGTGGATTTTTAGTTTATTCAATCATGCCTTCCTCTTTGTGAGTTCTCTCCAGAAGACATGGTATTTATGTTGAAAACCCAGTATTGTTTTTCACTGTGTTGAAATTGAATGTTACTGATAATATCCTCTCATTAGCCAGAATAATGAAGCAAGGAAAGAAACGAGGAGGAGCCACATAGCAAAGGAGATAAGTTCTCCCTGTGTGCAGCGGACATGATTCCACAGAGAGAAAAACCTAAAGACTCCATCAAACTGCTAAATGAATTCAGTAAGGTTTCAGGACACAAGATCAACATGTAGAAGTCAGTCGTTTTTTCTTACATAGACCAGCAAGAAAACTGCTGCTAAGGAACTAAAGAAAGCAGTCCAGTCCCATTCACAAAAGCTACAAAAAGGCAGATCCCCAGAAGCAGATTTAACCAAGGAGCTGAACGATCTGCGATGAAAATGACAGAACACCAAATAAACTGAAAATGACCCAAAATGATGAAAAGACATCCCAAGGTCATGGATTCGAAGAATTCTGTGACAATGTCCATGCTATCCAAAATGATGTTTGGATTCAATGCAATTTCTATCACAATGCAATATCTACCACAGAAACAGAAAAAGAAACCTATCAAATTTGTATGGAACCACAAAAGACCCTTCAATATGGGCGTTCCAGTGCCTGACTTCAAAACATACAATGCTGTCGTAACCAAAACAACATGGTACTGGAATAAACACAGACACACAGGCCAGCGGAAGAGGACCCAGAAATAAATCCTCATCTGTACACTCAACTGATTCTCCAGTAAGTATAAGAACATGCACTGCGCAAAGGAACGTCTCTGCGAGTCCCAGCGCTGGGGACACTGGACGTCCACTGGCAGCACAGTGCAGGCCCTGAGCTCTCCCCGTACAGCAAAGTCCACTCCAGCTGGTCACAGGCGAGTGCTGGCAAGGCCTACCGTGTGCCAGTGTGTGCAGTGCAGTTAATAACAACACGCGACACCAGTGAACGCCCAAGAGAACAGACGGGAAGGGCTCTCAGACAGGGAAGAAGGACGGAGGTGGCGCGTGCGTCCAGTTAGGGCCCTCCCTCCCACAGGACTCCTCTTGGCCTACACAAGGGCCCTGAGCAGGACCTGCCTGGCCCTGGGCACCTGGAGTTGCAGACCTGTGGTGGCCCCTGGGGCAGGAGGATGGAATGGCCTCATTAGCCAGAAAATGATCTAGCCAGAAATGGCTGCCTCCCCAGAGGGCTTCTTAAATGAGAAAATAATTATTTCCTTTTGCCCTTTAAGCCATTTTGAGGTTGGTTTTCTGGGACTTGGGATAAAAAAACACTGATCCCATGCCAAGCAGTGTACAGGCTAGGGAAACACGGGGTGCACTAATAACTCAGCCCCTCCTGGTGACAATCTCACTGGGAACGGCTCACGCCTCTCAGAGGAAGGCGCTGAACTTCGCGGTGTTTTCACTAATGTAAGGGGACGGAGCTGCCGGCTAGCTGGAGGCTGGGTGAGAAAAGTCTCGTGGTTTGCTCATGAGGAGATCATGCTTCTCATTTTCTAACATTTGTTTGTATTTATTGGGAAAGCAGAATGATAGAGGGAGAGACAGACAACTCCCCAAATGGCTATAACACTCAGGGCTGGGCTGAGCTAAGCTGAAGCCAGGAGCCAGGAACTCCATCCTGGTCTCCTACCACATGGGTGCAGGGGCCCAAGCACTTGGGCCACGTGCTGCTGCTTTCCCCAGTGCATCAGCAGGGGGCTGGATTGGAAGTGGAGCAGCCGGGTCTGGAACTGGGGCTCTGATACGGGACACTGATGCCATAAGGAGCAGCTTAGCCCACTGCACTGCACCACAGCCCTAAGACGCAAGGCTTCAGCCCTCTGCTCATATGTCTGGTGTCTGTGGCTCCATCACTCCTTTCTCTGGCAGGAAGAAGTGACCCCTGGCAAAGCCAGCTGTGGGGCTGCTTTATGAAATCAACTGCATTCACAAACACATTTTTCTCTTTCAAGGAAAACAGGACTATGACATTTCTGGTCTTGGTATTGTCCTAATTAGCGCTGTTCCAGTGCAGCCTGAGGAGCAGTATATGGAACCTGCAGAAGTTTCTCCAATCAACAGAAACGTGAACCTGAAGCCGACCTTTGGATGTCTGGCAGCGCTCACATTAATCACGGCGTACATCACAAACAGAGACTGCAAACACGCGAAAGCACAGCTTCTAAGCACCTCCTCAAGGTGGGTCAGTCCACAAGCTCAGGGACTGCCAGAATGGATGGCGAGTTTCTTCTCTTCGGATCAGGAGAGCTACCCTGGCAGCTACGTCTCTGTCTGGGGGAAATGCAGAACTCACGAGTGATGGAAGCAGCTGCGGGCTCCACGCCAGGCCGCTGAGCTCTCGTCCGCAACCAGAGCCGCTGCCTCTACCCGTTAGTGATCAGGTCCGCTTGACCCATCTCAGCCGGTGCTCAAGCCAGCCCCACACAGCTGCCTAATGGACACCGGACAGCGTGGCTGGGACTGTGCAGGACGCGACTCCCAGCTGCTGTATGACAAGATCCCATAACATGTGGAGGGCCCCAGTTTGACACACCAGGGCATTTTTACAGAAACCCTTAAGTAAAAAAGAGAAGGAACCTAAGTAACGTCTACCACTGAACATGAGCTGAAAATTTACAAGATAGCCACAAGTGCTGTTTGACTGGCACTGCAATGGACTGACTACATCACAGCCACAATGTTAGGTACCAGGAAGAAAGAACACAGCCAGGGAAATTTCGACACGCCATCTAGAAGCTGGAACCACATTTCAGAGAAGCCAACATCAGAAAAACAGCAGCACACACCAGCAAGAAATCTGCCTGTATCAGGTGGTCAGCTGGCACCAAGGCAACGACCACCCAGATGCCAAGCAAAGAGCCTTCTGCCCCCTCCAGCAGGCAGAGCTCCTGCTAGGAGGCTAGGCACTCACTCCCACAGAACAGCAGCGACTGGCACCGCCGCTTCCTGACCACACTCACCACCCTCACTGTCCACCCCACTGCTCACGCCTGCCTTGCTCAGCCTGAGTTCCCGGGCCCGCCCCGGGCATGTGCAGACCAGGGAGCCGCAGGAGACTCTGATGGGGAGCTGATGAGCTTCTGTCGTGTTAAGTCACTGTCATCAAGGGACCCGTCTGCTGCACCCAGAGTTACTCCAGCGGAGACTTACAAAATTAGCCCCTGGATGTCAGATTCTAAAGCCTGCACTCGTCCTGGGGCCTCCTGCAAACACGGAACACTACACAGCCCCCAAAACAAGCAGATCAGCCAGCACCGCAGACCACGCCATTTTAGAAGGTTTCATTTGTCTTGAAAGAATGGACAGAAATGAAGAGACCTAAGATCAGCATGGCTCAGGCAGGAAGTCCAGAGCGGGACAAGTAAAGCTGCACGTGCTCAGGGCACGTCTGCGAGGAGCCATAAAGAACACGGGAGAGGGGGCACTGATGCAGCAGCTCCGCTGGCCCTGCTCTGCGTTAACACAGTCTGGGCTCAGGTAGAGAAGTTCCGGGGTTGTTACAGCCCTGGCCGAACGGCTCTGAGCAAGGCAAAGGGCACAGGAAGCAGCTGCACCGGGGACAGATGGCGGTGACCGACAACGTGTGAGGTCACGGGCTCAGGGGCTAGGGTCAGGGCGGAGCCGGGTTCCTGCTCCACGCCTAGCTGGAGACCGCGGGCAAGCACCTCACCTCCGTAACGGTCAACTCTCATCTCCGCAATGGTGTGGGACAGGATTCACCCCCAGTGCTGTGTGGGTTAAGTGAGAACTCACACACAGGGCACCTGCCCTGCCGGTGAGCACGCGCTGAGCCCCGGCTGTTGTCTCCCTCTCCATCAGTCATCCACGGCTCCCTCTCCACACAGCTGCACACAGCCGGGCCGGGCTGCCGGGAACATCTCTCCCGCAGCACAGGAAGTGCAGCCTCTCAGCTGTGACACCAGCCCAGCCTCAGAGCCCCAGGAAGTCTGTGTCAGATTCAGAAAACGTTTTTTGCTAACATGCCTTGAGGGCACGAGAGTATTTGAAAGTGTGTTTGGTGTACAACATGTCAACACCCCTCCACTTTACTGCTTACAGAAACAGCACTGTTTTCATTTTACAGTATTACAAAAATGATTTAAAAAAAGAAAATAGCCTAAAAACTTACCCTTTGTTTCTCATTTGTGCCTTTTTTATTTGTCTCTTTTTTACTTTCATCTTCGTATACAAGAACGAAGTCGATTCTTCTCTGGCCATCGTTAAAAAAGAGGGAGTCAGATTTTCCATTAAATTCTTCCTGTGTGGAACAGAAACACAAAATGTAACAGGATCTCTTGGAAAAGGGTTGACGGGTGTGTTCGCCTCCTCACTCTAACAGGCTCAGGGATGTGCACCCTGCTAAGGAGGAGCGCGTCCCTCAGCAGCTCCTGGCCGGGCAGTGACGCCAGCAGGGCCTGCAAACTCTGCTCTTGGGACAGGGGCCTGGTGTGGGGCAGTCAGCATCGCTGCACACATGTGAGGGCCACCCCAGGGTCACACGCGCCACCTGCAGCCAGAGGGCCTGTCCAGAACAAGTGGGATGTAACAAGAAGGAAACGCCAACAAAACCCTGTTGATGAAGACCTCAGCCTTCCTGTTGCTTCCAAGCTTTTATTTAAGAATATTTATTTAAAAGCGTTACAGAGAGGCAGAGGCAGAGAGAGAGACAGACAGGCAGAGAGAGGTCTTCCATCTGCTGATTCCCTCCCCCAAATGGACACAATGACCAGAGCTGGACCAATCCAAAGCCAGGAGCTTCTTCCGAGGCTCCCATGTGGGTGCAGGGACCCAGGGACTTGGGCCATCTTCTACTGCTTTCCCAGGCCATAGCAGAGAGCTGGATCGGAAGTGGAGCAGCTGGGACTCAAACCAGCACCCATATGGGATGCTGGCTCTGCAGGCAGCATCTTTACCTGCTACGCCACAGCACTGGCCCCACTTCCAAGCTTTTGATCAGTTTCCATGACCACCCTGTGGAGCTCATCTATCAACTTTTAAATCATTTTGTAACCGTAAACCAAAGCCAGAAAGATGCACCTGCATACACATACCACAATCGAGGCTCCCTTGTTACTTGCAAGCAAGCCCAAAATTTAAAAAACAACAACGAAATAAACCAGGCTTTTAGAACCTAAAAGACTTACAGCTTAACAACAAAGAAACAACGGCAGAAAGCAAGCCTGACTCGGCACCAAGCGCCCTGGGTCACCACATGGACGCCGGAACTCGGTTCCCGGCTCTGCAGAGACCGGACGTCGCGTCCTCACACGGTTCGTCAGGCTGCCTGCGTGAGTGCCTTTACGGTGAGACTGGAGCACGTCCCAGGCTCATCTGGGTTACCGGTCTCAACCTGCACACTCAGCAGGATGAAAGGAAGGGTCAGTGCCCGAGCGATCAGGCTATGAAATACACACGGCACCAACACACACAATACATGTGAAAGCAAAGGTTAGGTACAGGTGGAAAAATGCGTAGCCCTCTGCACACTTGAGACTAGCAAAAAAACAAAGTTCTAGTGCATCCCAAAGGGAACACACAAGGAAAAGAAACGTTTCATCATGACAGAGAGCTAAAGCAAAGATGTAAGACCTATTTTTCAGGAAATCCTGAACCCGCGCTCAGAGCCAGCTCCAGAGAAACAGTCACAAAGGTTAGACACAAAAGCCTTCGTGCGCATATTCAGGTCTCACAGAACAGGGATCGCGAGGGTTTTATTTGCACACCACGCAGCTGGGAACGCCACGGATTCCCAAGTGTTGTTCTGAACCGTGGCACAGCTCAGGCGGATTCAAGCCACCCGGAGGACTTGCTTCTTCTTTACACAACTGTGCAAAATGCTGCAGAGGGAGACATGGCCAAGGCAAATTTTATTCCCTTTATTGCCATCAAAATGCAAACTGCAAACAAAAATATGCTAAGAATAGAGCCCAAAAAGTGCCAGGAGCTGTGGGCGTAGAAGGCTGAAGGCTGAGGGTGGGCAGATGGACATGGAGAGGAGCGAGGAGGCCACAGTGAGTCGGTGGGTGCGCGGGGCTAGCTCAGGTGCGGCCGGGCTGTGGGGAGGAGAGGCCGAGGCCTTGCCGTGGAAGGGAGCAGGTGTTCAGCAGCGTGCAGACAGCAGAGTCAGGCAGTGGAGATGCAGCCATTCCCGGGGGGGAGGGTGTAGCTCGGGAGTAGCCCCGAGCGATTCTGCACAAACCACACCCCCCACCCCCGACTGTAACCCACACCATTCATTTCCAGGCCTTTCTCCCTCGCGCTCTCAGCCAGGCCTTTGTGGGCCATAGAGGTTAAGTTTCCTTTTTTCTTAGGAAAAAAGATTTTTATCATTATAAAATCAATAAACAATACAAAAAATTTCAGAAAATACAGAGAAGTACAAGGGACAAAGTGAAAATCATGTGTGACCCCATCTCTCAGAGACAAACCAAGTGTCTCAGACTTGTGAAGTGAGCCCTTGCAGGTGCACACATGTGTGTTCTCACACTCACACACACACACACACACACACACACACGGAGCGTGCCCCAGCAGGCATTAATTCTCTCTCTGTCTCTTTCTCTCTCTCTCTCTCTCTCTCTCTCTCTCTCACACACACACACACACACGGAGCAGGCATTAATTCTCTCTCTCTGTCTCTCTCTCTCTCTCACACACACACACACACACACACACGAAGCGTGCCCTAGCAGGCATTAATTCTCTCTCTGTCTCTTTCTCTCTCTCTCTCTCTCTCTCTCTCTCTCACACACACACACACACACACACAGGGCATAACCTTGCAGGCTCTGAGATGCAGACACGCAGACACACACACACACACGGAGTATGCCATGGCAGGCATTCTCTACATACACACACACACACACACACACACACACACAGACGCAGGTCAAACGTGGGGCCGCACTACACGTCCTGTTCTGTACCACCACGGCGGACGTCCTCGCTTTCTAAGCGGCTGTGTGCCATCACTGGTAACGCGGCAGTGAGATGTAATGAAAGGGCTCCGCCCACCCCAGCCATGAGTACAGATCACACTGCCAGCAGCAGCCTCCTTACACAGGTACGTGAGCACGTGTGCGCTTACCAGCTCCCCACGCTAAATTCCTCGAGCAGAGTTTAGGTGGCACAGCCTTTGTAAAGTTCTGATACATAGGTGCTAAGCTGTCATGAAGTCAAATTTAATGAAATTAAAAGAGAAGTTCATTTTGGTGCAAAAAAACTTTGAAATCCATACAGCTCTTTCATAACGCACAATAGCTACAAGCTTCCGGAAAACCTCTTGTATTTACAGAATCGTCACATCCACAGCACGGGAGTCCCTGGCCCCACACTCCCTGGCTCCCCGTCTTTCCCAGTTTCCCAGTGTGTTTTCACCTGCACCTGTTCATGGGTCACTATCAGAATCTGGAGTCCGGTCACTGCTTCTCTGCATGGCGTCCACCGCTATCCCCGTCCTCGACCTGTGACCTCATCACTTTCCAACAATCTCCCGCTCTCTTGGGACTCATGGATGACATCCTAACAGCACCCAGCTCAACAGGCCAGTGAGGGCCACTCAGGGCAGGGCACAGCATTCCACGTGGTTCAGTCTGGGGAGCCACCTGCTAAAAGACGGCCGTGTAGGGGAGGAGGAACACCTGTGCGAAGGCACGCCCTCTAGGTGAGACGCACAGGGTGCCCTGCGTCGTCTCCAAATGCAGCCCTGCCGGCAGCCCAAGTGCAGGAACGAAGAGTGACCACGGGGACTCCAGTCTCCACCTGCCGTGGCTAAGGCAGCATGAGAGCAGGTAGCCGCAGCGTGCAGCAGACAGCACCCAGTGCTGCTGTGGCCACAGGAGAGAGGATGCGGGTCACGATGATGTGTCTAGTGACCGTGAAACAGCTCAAGTCCCAGAAGGCAAAGGGAGAACACCCAGGGCGCTGTCGATGGGTGCTGGGGTCAGCAAGGCTGACATGTTTTCTGCAAGGTGGACACTCAGCGGGAAAGCCCCATGCGGACTGTCTGCCGCAGTCCCAGGCTACCTGCACACCTGCGGACTTCCGGTTATCGACCATGACAAATCCAGTTCTTTAGACTGAGGGCCCACCACTTGATTCTGATGCATGTTACTACCCATGGACACCTTCTTACAAAACAACCTGTCTGCTTTATCTGTAAATGCACACGGCTCTTGTTTTCTCTTGTTTTCCGACGTTTCTCCGAGGGAGAGACGTGGCTCACTTATGAGCACCGTTGGATGGTGCCATGCAAATGCCCATCAGTGCCTGTTGTTGCTACTCACGCCCCAAAGGAACGCCTACACACCAACAGCCTCGCAGTGTGGTGCGTGCATTTATCCAGTGTCAAATAAACCTAGAGTTCTGTTATCGCAACACCACATTTCAGGAGCAGGACGAGGATGAAGGCACAAACCCTGAAGCCTGATTCCTACAGATCATCCCCTCAAGCCGGCACTGGCCTACTGGCTAAGCAGCTCACAGCCCACATCCGAGTGTGAGACTCTGGGAGGCAGCACTAGTGACTCAAGCAACGAAGACCCCCGACATGCATGTGGGGGACCTGGGCTGAGTTCCCAGCTCTGGCCCCAGCCCAGCGGGGGTCACTGAGGGCCTTTGGAGAGTGCAGAACCAGTGGGCGGGGGAGCAGTCGCTCACTCGTTCACTCTCTCCCATCTGCCTCTCAAATAAAGAAAAATCTAAAAACTCTTTGAGGTTAGTATTTAACGGAATCAAGTATAAGAGCGTAAGTTTAGAATTATTATATATCATTCATTTTGACTCTTAATTTAGCATTTATAATATAAATTTGAACTGTATCATGCTACACATATATAACACCACCTGTTCGTAGGTATAACTTAACTGGCATCTAACACTGATGGGAAATGACTGTTGTGTTCAGCCTATCACCCCCAGGACTGCCAGCCAACAGCCACTGGCTGCACTGGCCCCAGCTAACCATTCAGACTCTGTAATTAGGGGCAGAGACTACACTAAAGGTCATACCTTGCTGCTTCCCAAAGCCTGCTCCAGACAGCTTAGAAACTGAACCTCTGACCACCCCAAGGCTGATGGCAGCCTGTGCCCCACCAGGGTTCTCCACAGCAGCACGGGGCTCCCACAAAGAGCACTTCCCTCGGGTCTGCATCCCCGCCACAGAATCTACTCCTGCCCCTGAATCTCTGCTCCTCACCGAGCATCCTGCCTTCCCTGGCTAGCTCAGGGGTCCTCCTTCCACACTCACACACACACACACACGCACCCATCTCACCAAGCACCCTGCCCTCCCCAGCTAGTTCACGGGTCCTCCTTCCACACTCACACACATCCACCCACCCACGCACACACACACACACACACACACACATCTCCTCCCCAAGCCCCTGCCCTCCCCAGCTAGCTCAGGGGTCCTTCTTACATCCACACACATACACAGAAAACACACACACACTCATCTCCTCCTAACCAAGACCCCTACCTTTCCCGGCTAGCTCAAGGGTCCTTCTCTCTCTCTCTCTCTCTCTCTCTCTCTCTCTCTCTCACACACACACACACACACACACACACACACACACATCTCCTCCCCAAGCCCCTGCCCTCCCCAGCTAGCTCAGGGGTCCTCCTTACACACTCACACTCATCTCCTCCTCACCAAGCACCCCGACCTCCTTACACAAGCTCAGACCACGTCACACGTCTTAAAAGTCACTTCTCTCAAGCTTCCCAGTTGAGCCGTTTAAGTATTTGAGTGTCTGTCTCGCTGGAATAACTGCCCCAAAGGAACCCAGATGGTGCCATCTTCCGGTGACACTTTCCTTCTGAAACATCGGGTGGATACAGGTGATCCAATAAACCATCTGATATTAAATTACTATCTAAGGGCCGGTGCTGTGGTGTAGCAGGTGGGGCTGCTGCCTGTGGTGCTGGCGTCCCATATGGGCACCAGTTCCAGTCCCAGCTGCTCCACTTCTGATCCAGCTCTCTGCTCACGGCCTGGGAAGCAGTGGATGATGGACAATGTAGGAGACACAGAAGAAGCTCCTGGCTTTGGATCATCTCAGCTCTGGCTGTTGTGGCCATCTGGGGAGTGAACCAGCGGATGGAAGACCTCTCTCATTCTCTGCCTCTCTGTAACTCCGCCTTTCAAGTAAATATATAAACTTAAAAAAATTATTAAATTTCCCATCTATCCTTTGTCAGTGTGAAATGCGACAGAGAAATGGAGAAATCCCTCAGGGGAGCGTGGAAAGAGGGAAGTGACCCAACTGCTGTCTTCAGGACCACGTGTGTTCTCCCAACAAGGCTGGAGTGTTCAGAGCAGAGGGAGAGAACTGGGAGAGAAGCGGGATCAGGCGGGAGAGCAGGGCTTCCGGACACGCGCAGAGGCAACGTCAGAGTGCGGGGCAGTGTCAGGCAGACCCAAGACCTGGGTGCTGCACTGAGCGATGAGTGTGTGGGCAGCGCTGAGCCCGCGGGGGGAGGCCGGGGGTGGCCAGGGAGCCCTAACAAGGTGGTCGAGGGTTGTGCAGTCCAGTGGCCACAGGCAATAATGCAATGGACACAAATGTGATCTAGACTTCAGCTCTCACACGAGTGTGTGTGGTGGGCGGGGACAGGACGCCTCCAACCTTGGGGGCGGGGTGCTGCCCACGGCCTGTCTCCTCCGCTCCCAAGTACAGCCCTTCCACACTCAGCAGCTCCCACACGGGGCTCCCCCTGCCCGGCCCTCCATCACGTGCCTGTTCCTGGACACCCTCATGAGAGGTTTCCACAGAGACATGTGCTTGCAGCGAACCTGGCTGAGCCATCACCGTAGCGGCACTCGGGCGGCCTGGCCTGATCAGCCACAGGCCTGGGCACGCCGATAGGACCAGATCCTGGTGCCGATCTCAGGGCCTCCTGAGGTGCAACCTTCAAGACTGAGCTGCACACAGCCTCCCTCAGAAGCACAAACCTGGCTGTTCTAAGACAGCAATTCTCAGCCAACCCGGTCAGGTCCTTCCACAGGTGATCACTAATCCAGGACAGGATCAACCACGGAGTGGGAGGCACCTGCAGGGAGCTGCGAGCTGGGCCAGCACTGACAGGCGCGGCCCAGGAAGCTCCCCAGCGTTCTGGGGGCACGGCCGGAACTCATCAAAGGGCAGCCTTCCAGCACTCCCTGCGATTAGGCCAGTGCCCAGCGACTGTCCGTCAGCCAAACAACGCTTGGATGGCAGTGAATGAACGCAGGGACGAAAACTGCCCAATTTAGGGAAGCTGCCAGTGGTTTGCTCAAAATACTGCGTCATTGGCATAGCTCTTGCTACTTCACCGGACAGTCTAGCACCGTTACGGTAATGACTGGTGACTGGTAATGGGGTCGGCTGTGAAGGGCCTGCAGCGGCACTTGCTCAGGAGCACAAGTCACCGGCACCCCGGCCTGCCCTTCTGCGGGGCGGGGGGACCGCCTCCTGAGCCCGATTCCACGGAAAAGGGAGTGAGGAGAGGAGGCTGGGCCATGTAGTCGCCCCTGCCCCGCCCACGATGCACCTGGTGCGCCGAAAGTGCCCATAATGCTACCATGATTATTTTATGACTACGCTTGTAACCCAAAACACTTCTCCATCACCGTGCGGTCACTGAGCAACCCACCAGAGTGGACATCCTCGCTGACTCCGCCTCTTCCCAGGAAACTGAGGCTCCAAAGGGAACAGGGACGTTGCCCGCAGGGCCTGGAGGCGGCTGCGTGGGAAGACGCCTTCTGCCGGGACTCCAGCTCCCGCCCAGCTTTCTGGGGCCCCTGCGGATGACTTCTGCCTCCGACTAAGACAGTGGCGCCTGAATCGCCGCAGTGCCTCACCTCCCCGCCGCGGCTCTGCAGCCCTCACAGGACAGAACCACGACTGTCTGCAGACAAGCTGAGCGACCCCAGCAGCAGCACGTGATGATCTGACGACCCTGACCTGTTCCACCGCAGGGAACCTGGACTTAGCCACCGACTTGTACTCCAGCTGCAAACACTCCAATGTGATGTCAGCCCCGGCACAAGCCACGCTGCTGGCCTGCCCGGTACTCAGGGAAGACGCGCCTTGGTGGTTCGGTGGGTGCCTCGGCTCACGATGGTGGCCTGGGACACGTGGCTGGAATGCACTTCCCTTGGGAGCAGCCATTAGGGTTTTCCAGGCTAAAGCGCATTCACAGTGTATCATCAGGGACGGATGCCAGGGTACACGAGAGACTTAGATGCACTTGTCGTCATTGTTTGTTGAAGCAGGGAAACCACAGGCGACTCAGGGGACCTCAGAGGCAGGAGTGTTCCCGTGCGCTCTGCAAAGCCTCAGCCTCCAATCGGGCGAGGGCTTGCACTGGGAAGGGGAAGGGATCCTCCAGGAACCCTGCGAGTCTCCCCCACCCCGCTCTGCGCTTCTATCACACTTCTGCTTCCGTCCTGATCTTTGGGTCCTGCCCGCAGGCGCCTCTTTCACCTCCGTGGACGGTGACCGAGAACCCACTGAGGCCCGCGGTAGACACTGGCACCGCATCTGCATCTCTGCTGACAACACCGGGGCCCCAGATCACGCACGGCCTGGGGGACTGAAGACGTCACACTTCGTGGGCAGCCTTTTGCAGCTGAGGATTCCTGAAAATAAGGAAACAAAACCAGGCGGCACGACCAGGGTTATACGGAGGCCAGTTTTCAGCAAGGACATAATGTGGCCGCTGGATGAGGGAAAAATCCTGCAACAGAATCAACGCAGACGCCTCCGAGAGCCACGTTTCAGCCACGGGGAAAACACGCGGGCTTGTCCTTTCTGTCACTCCCCACTTCCCGCCCCACGATGACATACATGTCCAGGCCCCCCCCCCCCCAGCCCCAGCAACCCGACTGAAATTCCCGTTAACTCGTGCCTCAGCTGCTGCCCACACACATAGTCCAAGCGCCCGCACTCCTGCAAGGGGCCAGGGGCTTGAGTCCCAGGGTTCTCTCTGCCTACACACACACCTCTGTTCATGGCCTCACTGCCGCACGCTGCAACCTCACCTGCCGATCCCGCTGCCTCTGATCTACGCCTCCCGCTCACACTCCTGGCCTGATGCTAGGACTCTCCCCACACTGACCTCCCCTCTCAATGTGCTCCCCTTAGAAAGGGCCCCCATCTCCCGAGCAGGAGCAGCCTAGTGTGTGCAGCGTTCCAGACACACGAGTATGCTCACAACCTGGTTTGCATTATCTTTCTGACACTGCTGTTGTACACTCAGTTCCTACCTAGCTGGATTAGCCAAACACCTGGCCAAGTCACGCCATCGGCCATCAGCTTCTTGCACGGGTAATACCTAAGCAGCTGAGATTTAGGAATGACGGACAGGAACTCACGGCACTTCGCATTGATCTTTGGCTCCTAGAGAAAACGATCCATCCATTACTCGACAGTATTCTTAAGATCAACAGCCCAGGCAAGCACACTGTCCAGGATTGCATTTCTTCAAGCACTTAGGATGCACTTTTTACTTACTAGATGGCAGAAAGATGGAGGGAGACAGGGGAAGCTCCTATCCACAAGGCCATGGCTGGGCCAGGCCAAAGCCAAGAGCCTGGAACTCCATCCAGGCCTCCCATGTGGATGGCAGGAACCCAAGTACTTACCCCATCACCTGCTGCCCTCCAGGGTGTGCATTAGCAGGCAGCTGGCATTGGGAGCCACGCTGGATCTGAACCCAGGCACTCAGACATAGGATGCAGGTGCCTTAACCCGCATCTTAACCACTAGACCAAATGCCCACCCCTCTTTTTGTATGTAAAGGTGATCTCCCCCACACACTATGCTAAAACCAAAAATCACAAAAATGTCTGTGTTTTCTCTGACATTCGTCCAAATAACACCATTAAAGAAACAAAAAGGTAGGTGCAGAGGCTGAGATGGCCTGCTATGCATTCAGGCTGGCTCCACCCCTCTCTAATACCCACAACCCAGCTGCTCAAACATCTCATTCTGCGGAGGGGGATGCAGCACGCAGTGTGAAGCTGCTGCCTGTGACCCCCGCAGCCCACGCCAAAGTGATGTTCAAGTCCCGCTACTCCGACTCCTAGCAGCTCCCTGACAGTACGCCGGGACACGGCAGACAACGGCTCAAGTGCTTTAGTCCCTGCCACCCACGTGGGAGACCCCAGTGCAGGTCCTGGCTCCTGTCTTCAGTGCAGCCCAGCCCTGGCTGTTGTGGCCATTTGGAGAGTGAACCAGCGGATGGAAGATCTCTCTCTCTCTCTCTCTCTCTCTCTGTGTATATGCCACCGTGCCTTTCAAATCAATCGTTTTTTATTCAGTCTGTCATATTCTTGCAGGGCAACACCCCACCTTCAACGTCTCTACTAACAACACTCACTCCACGCTCAGTCTACCCTCGTTTTCAGGAGCTGCAGGCACCTGTCCAGCCCCTGGAGTCACCCAGAAATCACCCTCTGTGGTTGCACAGGCCAACACAGCCCCTTTCACAGCCTGGTTGACATGTGCGTCTCCACCCAGGGAGTGCAAGCTCACTGGGAACACCTGCAGGATTCTCTAAGTGCCGCTGAGAGCAGGCGCTTCCACAGCCCCTCTGCAGGCCGCGGCTGCTTCACTCCGAAACCCGCCTCCATCAGCAGAGGAGATGGGAGCAGAGAACCCGGCACCACGGAGCCCATCACTGCCTCCTCCTCGTTGGCCACAGCTCAGAAATCTACCCAACCCCTCCTCATTGCACCAGGCGGCTGTCCACACCCTCCACTCCCCGTCTGACTCCCACATTTCTGGGTTTAATAATGTAAAACTTAGGAGCCAGTGCAGTGGCGCAGTGGGTTAAAGCCCCGGCCTGCAGCACCAGCATCCCATATGGGCACTGGTTCTAGTCCCAGCTGCTCCACTTCCAATCCAGCTCTCTGCTATGGCCTGGGAAGGCAGAAGATGGCCCAAGTACTTGGGCCCCTGCACCCATGTGGGAGACCTGGAAGAAGCTCCTGGCTTCAGATCGACACAGCTCCAGCTGTTGCGGCCATTTGGGGAGTGAACCAGTGGGTGGAAGACCTCTCTCTGGCTCTACCTCTCTCTGGGACTCTTTCAAATAAATAAAAATAAATCTAAAAAATAATAATGTAAAAATTAGAGCACTGGTGCATTCCTGAGGGTCGTTGGTAAGAACAGTCACCTGCTAGCTCCCCGGCTACACTGACGTTAGCGGGCCTGGCCTGGATGGGCCTTGCGGCCTGGCCACCACCTGTGACTGCTTCTCTGGGAAAATCCTTCTGCCTTCTCAAGAACTGACTCAGAGAGGAATTTCTCAAGGACATCTTTGCACGCTCCCCTGCCTACTTTTGCTCCACCCCCCAACCCTAACCCACGCCATGAGCTTCGGAATCAGGAAACGCTCCTCCACAGTCACATGAAACACACATTCCATCTCGTTTGCTCTCCAGTGCACAGAAAGCTTTCAAGCTGGGATTCCTGGCAAATTCCTCCCACTGCAAAAGCCCAAGTTAGCATTTTCACTGCTGGGCTCATCTCCTTTCCCCTGTGAGTCCTCTTGCCGATTACTGTGGCTTTGTTTGGTTTCTTCTCTGGCTGAGTTCCTTTTCTCTCTAACTTTGCCCCAAACAAGGAAATACCATCAAACAGAGGCTCCTGTGGGAGGTTCCTGTCCTATTCCCAGACTCCCAGGCCCTGAAGGAAGATCCCAGGGGACCGAGGCAGCCTTGGGACTTTCACCAGACGTCTGGGATAAGCCAGAAGGCCCTTGTTCTGAGCATAAAATAAACCAAAGCATCTTCCAGCAGCCCGAGCACCGGCTCAGTCCCCTGAGAAATGACCAGGAGTTCCTGCTCTGCTCAGGGGAGAGGTGTGCCAGTGGAGATGAGACACATCCTCCATCCCTCTGTGAGACAAAACCTGCAGAGGGCGCTGTGCAGACAGGGGGCAGCTGGTGGCGGCATCCCGGGCCTTCCACACCTCCGGCCAGCGGCTGACTCCTCCTCCTGCACCTGCCCTCTCCGAGGACGCTCCTTTCCTGCACCTGCTTCCCAGCTGCGGCCCCAGCTCACACGCCCGTCCAGGGCCACACCAGAGGAACAAACGCAGCCAAAGACAGGACACGAGCCGGGCCCGCATGCGTTCTGCCTTCTGTGCTAACGGCCACCGTCCTACCCCGGACCTGGCCGTCCTGTGGAGAGTCCCCTCCAAAGCCGCTTTCTAAGAACCCCACCTGACCACAGCTGCAGCTCCTCCTCACCTCACTCAGGCCTCTGAGACGCCCTGTTTGTACCGCTCTGCCTGAATCCCCTCCCATCCCGCCTTTTCTAAGGCATCCACTGCGGCGTGTTGCCATGGCTGTGCCCTTGCCTGCCCCCGGCTCTGCAGCGTCTCAGTGGTGCTGGTGAGAACCACTGCCTGGGCAGCTTGGCATCAGGCCAAGTCAGCACCGCCAGCTCCACTCAGGCCCTTGCTGCCCACAGCACTCCCGGGCCAGCTCCTGCCCCGGCTCTGCGCTCTCAGCAGGCGGAGGGGCGAGGTCAGGGGTGCTCCCTAGGGGACAGGGCTGCCGGCCCCCCAGTCCCCACCCCTCCACACAGCCCTGTCTGTGTCGGAGCTCCTGGGAAGCCAGTCCCTCCCCTCTACCTTAGCTCAGGCTTCTCCATCCGAGGGAAGAAGTCGTCCGGGCTCTCCTCTCCCATTCCCTGGCCACCACAGACTCCAAGCGAGCAAGGCCAGGATGTTCTGTGTGCTTTTCTCCCACTCGTTCCACAGAGCACCCTCGCCGGGACCAGCGTGGCCTCCCCAGGCTGGTGACAGGCTCACAGGCTGTCCCGTCACTGTCTGGCAGGGACCCCCACCCAGGACCTCCCACGAGCAGCTTCCTAGCTGCTCCATCTCCTCCCCTCAGCATCCTGGGGACCCAAGCCTCAGGGCCTCACACCAGCACTCGGCTAACGTCTGCTCCCGTTTCACGGGTCAGCAAAAGCATCTCAAGCCCTCCAACCATGGAGCCTCAAGCTAATCCACTGTGCACCCGCCCCCAGGCTTCCCTCCACTCAGGGCCAGAGCTCACCCTGCCGGCTCCCCGGGGACCTCATTCCGGAACAACTGCCTCCCACACGAGCAGGCTTGGACATCCGCCGCAGGGTCTTCCCCCACTCAAAGCTGAAGGAGCTGTCCTCCCTACGCCCCATTCCTGAGACACCCTCTCTGCATTATGCTCAAGGCACCTGCATCCCCGCTCAGGGGCACCTGCATCCCCTCAGGACACCTGCACCCCCTCAGGGACACCTGCATCCCCTCAGGACACCTGCATCCCCCCTCAGGACACCTGCACCCCCCTCAGGACACCTGCATCCCCTCAGGACACCTGCATCCCCCCTCAGGGCACCTGCATCCCCCTCAGGACACCTGCACCCCCCTCAGGACACCTGCATCCCCCTCAGGGCACCTGCATCCCCTCAGGACACCTGCACCCCCTCAGGACACCTGCACCCCCTCAGGGCACCTGCATCCCCCTCAGGGCACCTGCACCCCCCTCAGGACACCTGCACCCCCCTCAGGGACACCTGCACCCCCCTCAGGACACCTGCATCCCCCTCAGGGCACCTGCACCCCCCTCAGGACACCTGCACCCCCCTCAGGACACCTGCACCCCCCTCAGGGCACCTGCACCCCCTCAGGGCACCTGCATCCCCTCAGGACACCTGCACCCCCCTCAGGACACCTGCACCCCCCTCAGGACACCTGCACCCCCCTCAGGGCACCTGCACCCCCCTCAGGGCACCTGCATCCCCCTCAGGACACCTGCACCCCCCTCAGGGCACCTGCACCCCCCTCAGGGCACCTGCACCCCCTCAGGACACCTGCATCCCCCTCAGGATACCTGCATCCCCTCAGGGGCACCTGCACCCCCCTCAGGATACCTGCACCCCCCTCAGGACACCTGCACCCCCTCAGGGACACCTGCACCCCCCTCAGGACACCTGCATCCCCCTCAGGGCACCTGCATCCCCTCAGGACACCTGCATCCCCTCAGGATACCTGCATCCCCTCAGGACACCTGCATCCCCCTCAGGACACCTGCACCCCCTCAGGACACCTGCACCCCCTCAGGACACCTGCATCCCCCTCAGGGCACCTGCATCCCCTCAGGACACCTGCACCCCCCTCAGGATACCTGCACCCCCTCAGGACACCTGCATCCCCCTCAGGGCACCTGCATCCCCTCAGGACACCTGCATCCCCTCAGGGCACCTGCACCCCCTCAGGACACCTGCACCCCCCTCAGGGCACCTGCACCCCCCTCAGGACACCTGCACCCCCCTCAGGGCACCTGCACCCCCTCAGGGCACCTGCACCCCCCTCAGGGCACCTGCATCCCCTCAGGACACCTGCACCCCCCTCAGGGCACCTGCACCCCCCTCAAGGGCACCTGCATCCCCTGCTCAGGGGCACCTGCACCCCCTCAGGATACCTGCACCCCCCTCAGGGCACCTGCACCCCCTCAGGACACCTGCACCCCCCTCAGGACACCTGCACCCCTTCAGGGTACCTGCATCCCCTCAGGGGCACCTGCACCCCCTCAGGGCACCTGCATCCCCTCAGGGCACCTGCACCCCCCTCAGGACACCTGCATCCCCTCAGGATACCTGCACCCCCCTCAGGACACCTGCACCCCCCTCAGGGGTACCTGCACCCCCTCAGGGCACCTGCATTCCACCCGAGCCCCATCAGCTCGGCAGCCTCCTCCCGAGGCCACGGGCCTGAGGCCTCCTCAGCCCAGGTCTTCTCCCCAGGGCCTGGGCCAGCCTTGTCCCCTGCCTCTGGGTCTCACATCCTCCTGCCATCCCAGCCCTGCCCCTCACCCCCCACCCTCCCTGACCTGGAGACCCAGGGCTCAGAACAGCAGCTCCGCTCCCTGGCTTTAAAGCCACCTGCGGGCCGATGATCCCTCCCGAGCTCGCACCTCCAGCCCCGTGTATCCCACTGCATGCTGGGAGGTCCGCGACTTCACGCCCACACAGAGCTGGGTTTCTACCACACGCCCCCCTCAAACAGCTGCCACCACATTCTTCCAGGTCAAGGCTTCTGGGCCCCGACTGCTCTTGCTCCCACACCTCACACCTGACCTCGTCTCCCCACCTCCAAAACCCACCGCCCGCACCTGTTCTGCTCTCAGCACGGCCAAGGGAGCCCACGAATCCCAGGCAAGGACACTGCTCAGTCTGCAGACAAGCAGAAGAGGAGCACGGAGGGGACGCAGGTATCAGGCAACAAAGGACAGCTCTGCCACAAGCCTGCCAGGTCACACATGCGCCCAGGACGAGGCTGCGACTCCTAAGTGCCTGCACCTGCCCCCGATCCACAGGGACGTGGCAGCAGTGCTGGCCCATGGCGACCCCTCAGCCGCCTGGGCTGTGAAGGAAAACCCAACCACGGTCACGGCGCTGCTAACCGGGGCCACTTGACCAGCGCCGGCCTCCTGGGCCTTGCCTCAAACAGAAGCGGTAACTGTCAGCTGAGGACGAGTACGTCCCTGGGCGGGCCACGCGGATGAGCACGCGGCACCGCACCAGAGCAGCAGGCTGGCAGGACGGCTGAGGCCATGTGGCCAGGCCTCCGTCCCCTGCAGCACCCAGGGGACCTTCCAGGGCCGGGGGAGGAAACAGGACCCTGGCTTTCACTTTCATTCTTCTCTCCTCGTATCTCCAACGTCTCTGTCTTCAATTTTTCTCCACCTGTTGTTTCCTTTTGCTCCATCCCCACACAGCGCCCCGAATCTCCGACAGAAAACCTGGGCTGGGTGAACCCATCAGGCCTCGCACTGGCACCTGCCCAGCCTGCTGGCCTCCTCGACCGGAGGCCCTGTTCTCACGGACCCACAGAACCCCAATCACAATGCCTGAGTCCCAGGACACCCTCATCTCAAGGACACCCCACACACAAACAGCTCCTGCCTGCCACGCAGACGACGGCACGGGTCACACACGGGGCCGACGCTGGCTCCAGGGAGGCCGAGAACACACGGCACCTATCATGCGCTCCAGAAAGAAGCGGCTGCTGAGGACCCAGGAGCCAGGAAAGCCTGCCTGTGGGCATCTGGGGAGCAAGGAAGTAGACAGGAGCTGTTTCACCCCTCCACCTCTCAAATAAGTATTTTAAAGCTAACCAAACACGTAGAACCAAAGACAGGGTGGTTCTGTGCATCCTGATGGTGTGCCCAGACGTGAAACATCTGCATCGGTCCTGCTGGGGCTAACCCCAACCACAGAACTGCTCTGCTACTCGAAGACACAGGGACATGGGTGGCCCTCGCAATCTCCCTTCCCTGCAAATCTCAGGGAACCTAACAGGGAAGTCGCTGGATACAGCCTTCCCACCACACCCAAGTGGCTTTCACAGCAGGCAATCTGCTGGTGTACCACGGGAGCACACGCTTCGTGCGTGTGCAGCTGTGCGTGTCTTCCCCCACTCCCTGCCTCTCGGCTGCACTGTGCGTGTGATGAGAGGAAGTCACACCACCAGAAACGTGCTGTCAGTGACTGCAGGGGCGAGTTGCCCTGCACTTCGCAAACACCAGGAAAGACCCGTGCGCTGCTCAAGCCGCAGACGGGCCGTGCAGCAGGCACAGGGATCACGAGTCCGGGTGGGTCCTGGCGGCCTGACCTGCACATGTGGCACAACAGGAAGGTACCCGCACCACTGAACATCCTCCCGTCCCCGCCCAGCGGCCTCACAAACCTATCTCCGAGGCACACAGCACACAGCAGCCACACGGCTCAGTTTTCTTAAAACAAGACGTCCATATGCTCACGGTGCCCTCTAACAAGATGCGCGATTGCTGGAGGCAGGCACCACGGCAAGCCCCCCAGTGAGTCCAGTTTAGGAGGAGCATCTACCTTCCTTCTTGGTCCGTGGCCCTCCAAGACCCATCGATGTAGCCACTGCCACCCAAGGCGCCAGGCTGTGACCCCCCAGTGCAGCTGGCACTCGACAATGAACCTGCCTCCCACAGTCACCAGCAGCACAAACCCACGGCAACACCACCACGAGGGAGGCGGCAGCTTTGGAAACAGTGGACACTTGGCTGCGGGATGAGCTTGCCTTAGCGACCACAGGAGCAGCCCAGAGAAGGAACCGTGGAGCCCACGGCACGGGGACAGCTCCCCAGGGCCACGGGGTGTGGAGCGCAGCAGGGCCAGGGTGCAAGTGCAGAAACCCCAGCCTTGGGCGGGAAGACCCCACCAGCTCATACTCACAAATGCCGGCGAGTGGAAATCCTGCAGGCTGTCCGGGGACCCGAAGCTGGAACTGACGCTCTGTTCAAAGTTTTCCAGCACTGAAAACAAACACACGCAAATCAGTCAATGGAGGGTAACTCTCCATGCTCTCGCGCCTCCCTGCTTCTCGGTCGGCGGCCCCAGGACAACAGCGGTCAGCCTGAGTCCAGCACGTGCACTCAGCATGTGCGTCCACGAAGACTCACGTCCTTCACACGCCCGGTCAGCACACGACACCCTCGCAGACCAACTGTACTCAACATGGCCCGGGACCGGGACACTGAGGACCAGCGGCACTGCCCCGCTGGTCGGCAATGCCCGCAGGACACCCAGCCAACCTTCTAGGCTGATCCTCAAATCACTCAGTGGCTGCACAAACGTCCCACAGGCCTGGCTGGGAGCCCCCAGTTCCCGACGATCGCTCCTCTGCCACCTCTCAGGCCACTGGCCAGTACTCATTCCAGGTAGCAATTTTCTGTATTAAGATACAGGACAGCAACAGTATCTGGTAGAAATACAATGGGATCCTTGGGGAGGGCACTGTGCTGCAGCTGGCTAAGCCACTGCCTGCAACACCGGCATCCCAAATGAGCGCAGGTTCAAGTCCCGGCTGCTCCACTTCTTATCCAGCTCTCTGCTAATGCACCTTGGAAAGCAGTGACAGGTGGCTCTAGTCCTCAGGCCCCTTAACCCACATGGAAGACCTGATGGAGCTCCCAACTCCTGGCTGTGGCTCAGCACCGGAATCCGGTCACACAAACCATGTGTACAGAATTTCAGATGGGTGGTGAGAGCGGGGGTGGGAATTTGAATATTTTGCTGTTGATAAGTTAATTATATTTTTGGTTTTGCAGAGAAAGCGCTGTTAAATAAACTTACAGAGCCATTCTTAAATATTTAACCAAGTGTCACTATGGGTTATTTAATGTTTAAGTACGCAGCCTCATTTATCAACAGACCTGGTCTCCTCCAGAGACCCAGGAAACACGTGGGAGACCCTTAGAGATGCAGACGCCCAGGGCCCCAGTGGCCCCAGCCCTGGGAGAGATGGGAGACCCTTAGAGACGCAGACGCCCAGGGCCCCAGCGGCCTGCCCTGGGAGAGCCGGGAGACCCTTGGAGACGCAGACGCCCAGGGCCCCAGTGGCCCCAGCCCTGGGAGAGACAGGAGACCCTTAGAGACGCAGACGCCCAGGGCCCCAGCGGCCCTGCCCTGGGAGAGACGGGAGACCCTTAGGCGGCTCCACTGCTCTGAGGACCAAAGACCGTTGCAGGTGAGCCCAGTGGGACCCCCAACAGGAGGGAGGCCTGCAAAGCTGCAGCCCAGGTGGAAACCGAGGACCAGGCTGGGCACTTGGGCATCGGAGCGGGGCTGTCCAGGTAGGTGCCGTCCAGCAACCCCCTTAGCTGACAGTGTGCTCACAGCCTGGCAGACGCGGGCTCGAGACGGCGAGGGGCAGGACAAGGCCTGACCTTTCCACAGCGGTCAGGCGGATGCCGAGGACGTCAGGACTGTGGTATTTATGATCTATTTACTGCCCTCTGCAGAGCCAGCAAGTCAGGGGAACTTGACACTGCTCATGATTGCCACACGGGGGCTGTAACCTGGCGGCTGACTCACGCTGACATCAGAGACTCCCGGAGCACCGACGGTCACTCTCTCCACTCTACGCGGGGCCCACAGACGGGACAGGGCCGCCAGAGTGCCGGTCTCCGATGAAAGCATGGGCTCCGGGAGCCACTCCACACACCACCCAGTGCTCCCAGACGCCCAAAGGCACCTTGCGGCCTGGAAGGCTTTGTGAGGGCCCCTCGAGGGCTACTGACAGCTCCAGTTACTCCTCCGCTGATGGAAGCGGACAGATTCAGGGTTAACGCTAGCACAAGGGAGAAACTGTGATGTGAGTGAGTGCAAACAGAACCGGCTTTCGTGAACCACCACCCAGGTAGAACACAGCCCCAGCTGCTGCCCCACGCCTGCTACGGCCCGAGAAGCCCATGAGTTATGACGCTGATAGGATCACTATGCTTCCAGCACCCAGGGGCTGTGAGAGCCTCATTTCTCGTCATCTAACACAACTAAGAGGTGCATTCCTCAGCAAAAATAAAACCATTAGGATCAAGGTGACCCGGACGGCGTTCTGCTAAAATGGGGACAGAATGCAGAAGGGGGGCCTCTGGGACGGCAAAACAAGTTCGTCCTCATTCTTTGCATGAAGCATCTCTCCCAGTGCCTTGACAACGAACGTCTGGCACTGCCCCCACGCCTCGCCTGGTCCAGAGGAAGCACTGGCTCGAACGGTGTCGCAAGTGATCCGCTTAATTTCAGCATTTGGAGCGTAAAAGTCTGGGACTTCAATGTTATCCGTTTCTTAAAAGACGGGGGAAGAAGGTTATTTAAGGGGCCGGCGTCGTGGCACTGCTTGTGAGGCCAACGTCCCGCATAACCGCCATTTGAATCCCGGCTGCTCCACTTCTGATCCAGCTTCCTTCTAACGCACCTGGGAAAGCAGCAGAAGGCGGCCAGTGCCTGAGCCCCTGCCATGTGGAGACTCAGACGAAGCTCCTGGCTCCTCACTGCGGCCTGGACCAGCCCTAGAGGCTGCAGTCATTTGAAGTAAACCAGCACACGGAAGATCTTTCCTCTCCTCTCTTTCTGCAACTCTGCCTTTCAAATAAATATAAAAAATCTTTAAAGCAAAGAGACTGACGAGAACTGAGAACTGGTTTCAGGATATGATGGAATGACTTTGATCCCCACGTCCCTGCATGCGTGCATGGATGCGCAGGAAGGGCCGGTGAGTCCCAGGCGGGACAAAGGCCAGCACCTACCACACACCCTGCGGGCGCCGAGAACAGCCACACTCCTCCCTTCCTCGGGAAAGGAACCCGAGACACGCCCTGTAAGTGCCAGGCTGGACAGATGGATGGACGGACAGGGTGCTCTAAGACGTCTGTCAGCTGGGGGCAGGTCGGGCACCGACACAGTGGTCAGCACGCCACTCGGGGAGACTGAGTGTCACGCTGCAGTCTGGGTCCAAGTCCACCCTCCTGCTGATGTACACTCTGGGAGGCAGTGCACGAGGGCGCCACCCACAGGAGGAACCTGGACCGACTTTCTAGTACCTGGCTCAGTCCTGGCTACTGTGCGCTTCTGGGGAGTGAGCCAGTGGAAGGGACATCTCACTCTGTCTCTATCTCTGCCTTACAAATACAATACAAATAAAACTTCATGTTCACGGAAAAATGAAATTAAAAACATTTTTCAAGTAGCACTATCAATTGAATAACTCTAGGGAAAAGTCAGTAACTGAGCATTTCGGTCAAAAGAAGCCTGCTCCGTGCAAGTGCTGTGGCACGGCGGGTAGGGCCGATGCCTGCGGTGCCACCATCCCGTATGGGCGCTGCTTCGAGTCCCAGCTGCTCCACTTCCGTTCCAGCTCTCTGCTACGGCTTGGGAAAGCAGTGGAAGATGGCCCAAGTCCTTGGGCCCCTGCACTCACGTGGGGGATCCAGAAGAAGCTCCTGGCTTCAGATCGGCACAGCTCTGGCCACTGAGGCCAACTGGGGGGTGAACCAGCAAATGGAAGACTTCTTTCTCTCTCTCTCTCTCTCTCTCTCTCTCTGCCTCTCCTTCTCTCTGTGTAACTCTTTCAAATAAATAAACAAATCTTTAAAAAAAAAAAAGCCCACTCAATATATACTTTTTCTAAATTCAACAATAGTCCCATACAGTTAAAAATGAAATGAAAACTCAAAGAAAATATATTTTCAGAACATTATCAATGCAGCTCACGCAGCTCAGGCTGATCTAGTCCTGACATTCATGTATCTGCAGTCCACCACGGCGGGCCGAGCGGCAGCTCCCATGTTTCCCGTCTCCCAGTGAGAAACAGTAAACAGCACTGGGCATCTCCATCATGACACAGGGACAACGGAGTTGAATAACACTTAGATAAACTGCCAATAAACGAGCCATATCTACCTTGTATAATCCAGACTGTCTATCATTCATCAGGAAACGCCTGGGTCCAACCCAAGCAGTACCCTAGGAATGAAGGTCATCTGGATTAGGCACCCACACGTCATGCCACTCACAGCACCGGCATGGCGGTGGAGGACGGTGGCTGGCTGCCAGTGAAATGACCTGAGATGCAGCGAATGCACAAGGAAGAGCAGACAAGAAGACCACGAGGCCGGCAGCAAAGGGCACCGGGCACGCCTCCAGGACCCGGGTGTGGTTACGTCTTGACCTGTAGCTTAGCTGTATTATCCTGAGCAATGCTTCTATCAGCTTATTTATCTCACGATGGCAATGACACTGCTCTCCCTGCTTATCTCACAGGGCACTGCAATGATACAAATGAAAAATCAAAAGCATGTTGTAAAAAAATAAAGCACTAGGTAGGTACACATTAGTTCACGGCACAGATTCAGGGATGCGCAGAAATGTATGTGGAAATGTATGGGGTGTATTGCTCTGTGCCTGGCATTTCTAAACATCTGATCTTATTTAATTCTATTTTGTCCCTGTTTTCACAGATGATGTGAAAGGTTGTGAGTTACTCCAAGTCAACAACTAGTAGTGAGACAATGAGAATCTGAACCTGATTCCAAAACTGGAATCCATTAATTTGTCTCCTAAGCGGCTGTGAATTATCCAAGGGCTCTGGATGCTACATGTAAGCTTGTGAGGAATTAAGATAACATTGTAGACATAAACCAAACAGCGAACACAAACACGACTAGCAAATAACTGCTTCAATATGTAACAAACTGACACACCTTGAAGAACAATTTAAAAATGCAGAACTTACACACAAAGGGTTAAATTAGAAGAACTAGCCAGCGCTGCGGCTCACTAATCCTCCGCCTAGCGGCGCCAGCACACCGGGTTCTAGTCCTGGTCGGGGCGCCGGATTCTGTCCCGGTTGCCCCTCTTCCAGGCCAGCTCTCTGCTGTGGCCCGGGAGTGCAGTGGAGGATGGCCCAGGTCCTTGGGCTCTGCACCCCATGGGAGACCAGGAGAAGCACCTGGCTCCTGGCTCCTGCCATCGGATCAGCGCAGTGCGCCGGCTGCGGCGGCCATTGGAGGGTGAACCAACGGCAAAGGAAGACCTTTCTCTCTGTCTCTCTCTCTTACTGTCTACTCTGCCTGTAAAAAAAAAAGAAGAAGAACTAAGGGAGAAGCTCCACAAGACAGACAGGACTCGTGCCAAGGGCGGATCTAGGTGGCCGGAGCGTGTGTGTGGCTACTCACATCACCCCATCGAAGAAGGCACAGGAACCGAACCGCCCTCAGAAAGGAAGGACAACTGAAAACCTGGGGAGGACTGGCCTGCACGGGAAGCAAGGAACAGGTCCCACAGGGAGTCTTTTCTCATGGCGTTCTCTCGGCTCCCTTTCCAGAAATCAACCGGCCGCACGTAGATGGTTTACTCCTGGACTCACTCTATCCCACGGGTCCGTATCCATCCGTAAGCCAGCGTCACGCTGTGCTGCTTATGGTGGCCCAGTGGGAAGTTCTGAAATCAACATGTGTGAGGCTTCCGCCTTTGTTTTTTGTTTTTTGTTTGTTTGTTTTTGTTTTTTTGGCTGCTAGGGATCTCCTGCAATTTCTTAGAAACCTAAGGAAGTGCTTTTCCATTTCTGCAACCTTTACCACTGAGTAAACAGATATTTTAAAATTAAGATTTAAGATGAATAATGGACCATATAATGAAGAAGAATGCTGGCACTGCTTTCCAAATCCTGGCTCAAACAACGGATGTTCTAGAAAGACAAACGGTATTAATTACGGAAATATGTTCCAGGGACATCTTGGAAGGCCAAGACCAAGCAGTTCCGGTCTCCTGAGACTCTCGCGTTTCCCAGCTGAACCCCACCCTGAGTGTGCACTGGCCGTGCTCGGCGGAGGCCTGGTTCTCATCACTGCCCTCCGATGAGACCGATCGCTTGGCTGGGGATGCAGGCAGCCTGCACTCGTCCATCCTCTGCCCCTGCACTCAGAGCCCACCTGCGGCACCACTCCACGCGTCACCTCCCAGGGCACGCGTCACTCGCCCGAGAGACACAAGAACCTAGGAAGGGAAGGAGGAACAGCAGCAGCCGCAGGCACACAGGAAGTCCACACTCCCTCACCTAACCGCTGTGCTTCAGAATCCAGATCTTTGCAGAACCTGGAAAGACAGTAGCTCTCACACGGACACAGGGCTAGAGCAGCAGCCCACACCCAGAGGCGTTCAGGGTGTGCCGCCAACCAGAACACCTGCTCCGAGGGGGTAACGAGAACATCAACAGTGTGCCGACAGCCGAGGCCAGGCTCCTTCACTGACTCGGTTTACGTCTAGCAGGTTTTACAACAAAATCAATCACCAAAACGGTTTTCAGCACTTCTCAGGCTTTTGAATTGTGATCCTGTAACGGTGAACACCAGATTCAGCACACAATAACAGCAGATCGCAAACTCCAGGACCGCAGCCTGGGTACACACACAGCAAACAGCCGGTCGAGCGCCGTGGAATGAATAACTGACCGGCAGAAGAAAGGACCCACCGTTGTCTCCTTTCAGCAACTGGCAAGCTGAATCTTAACCAAACCCATGTCCCCCAGCAATGAGCCACAAATAAACTGTAACCCTGAACATGGAGTCTAAGTTCGGATTATAAAAAAAACAAGCAAACAAACAAAAACACAGCGGTGCCATACCAAGTTCACCTGTATGCTGTTAACACCAAAGCCCAGCAAGGGCGCAGGGTACCCGGGGCACGCTGCCGACTTCGGGTGCCACGACCTCCCTGGGCAGTGAGCTGTACCACTGGTGGTACCTGCTGATCCTGGAACTCCGTATACAGGAAACACACTTGGCTGCTTACATCAATTACCACACAGACACATGGCAGGACATACTTAAAATAACCGCTGGAAGAATATTCGTGACACAGAAAGCTTCAGCAAAATGTTGTGATGTGAACAGGTGGATCATAAAACTAGGTAAGAAGGGCCAGCGCTGTGGCACAGCGGGTTAACACCCTGGCTTGAAGCACCGGCATCCCATGTGGGTGCCAGTTCTAATCCCGGCTGCTCCTCTTCCAATCCAGCTCTCTGCTGTGGCCTGGGAAAGCAGCAGAAGATGGCCCAGGTCCTTGGGCCCCTGCACCCACGTGGGAGACCTGGAAGAAGCTCCTGGCTCCTGGCTTCGGATCAGTGCAGCTCCGGCCACTGCGGCCAATTGGGGAGTGAACGAGCGGATGGAAGACCTCTCTCTCTCTCTCTGCCTCTCCTCTCTTTGTGTAACTCTGACTTTCAAATAAAAATAAATAAATCTTAAAAAAAAAAAAAAAACTAGGTAAGAAACAGCATATACCCCAAAATTGAAAGCAGGACCTGGCAGGTACTGGCATCTCTATGGCACAATCACTCATCTGCCAAAGGCAGACCAGTCCAGTCCAAACACAAAGCCCAGCACAGAATACTACTCAGCCTTAAAAAGGAAGGGCGTCCTGACACACTCCACAGCAGATGCAATCCCTAGGACGTTCTAACTCCAACAAGCCAGTCACGCTCAGCACTGCCCCACCCCCAGCCTGTGCCCTATCTCCCCTTGGCCACTGAGCCAGCCCCCACCCACCCCGGCCTGTGCCCGAACCCCCCTTGGCCACTGAGCCAGCTCCCACCCACCCCGGCCTGTGCCCTAACCCCCCTTGGCCACTGAGCCAGCTCCCACCCACCCCGGCCTGTGCCCTAACCCCCCTTGACCACTGAGCCAGCTCCCACCCACCCCGGCCTGTGCCCTAACCCCCCTTGGCCACTGAGCCGGCTTCAAGTCAAACCCTTATACACTGTGTGATCTAAGACGTGTGCAGTAAAATTTAAGCAGAGGACACTGAGCAGCGGGAAGCCAGGGTTTTTTTTTTATTTTCTTAATACTTGTCTGGATTCTGCAAACTTTCTATGATGAACAAAATCAAGCCGCACACACACAGCCGGAAGCTCCAGCCTCACCGAGTCCGTCCAGTCTTCCCCCAAAACCAGTGGAGCCGGGCCCCGCTCCCCTGCCCCACATCCCATCCCACCATAAATCCCAACAGCTGGACTTTCGAAGCCCTCTGAGGAACAGCCTTCTCCCAGCTGCCCCTCAGGGTGCTCACCACCTTTGCTGCCCACCACCCCTAGTTCCCTGCCTCCTCACCAGCGGCCATTCAGCCGCGACAGGCGCCTGCACGTCACTGACGAAGGGGCACACAGGCGGCAAGTGTGCTGCCTTGGGTCTCACCGCTCACCGGCAGCACAGTCAGAGCCTGAACCCAGCGTCACACGATGGTGCCCTCACCCACTCTCACCACCCCCGGCTGTAGGGATCCTATCCTCCTGTTAATCCAGTCAGTCCTTGTTCAAGATCTCTGCCTCAGAGAGGCCGCCCCAGCCCCCCAGTGAACAACCCTTCCCAGCAGGGCCCTGGGCAGTACCTAAGGGGTACCTGCATCCTGAGCGTGGGAGCCCCAGGAGTGCAGACACCCCACTGCACTCACAGCCGCATCCAGGCACCCACAGTCACCCACCAACACACTGCCCAAAGAACCCGGAGGCACAGGGCGGGACCCAGATCCTGGCCACACTGCCTACCTGGGAGAGCCGGCAGCATGCCCAGCCAATCGTGCAGGCTGTTTGCAGCGCCGGCATCCCACGTGGGCACCTGTTTAAGTTCCAGCTGCTCCACTTCCAATCTAGCTCCCCGCTAACGTGCCTGGGAAAGCAGTGGAAGATGGCCTAAGACCTTGGGGCCCTGCATCCACGTGGGAGACCCAGAAGAAGCTCCTGGCCCCTGGCCCCCAGCCTGGCACAGCTCTGGCTATTGCAGCCATTTGGGGAGTGAACCAGCGGATGGAAGATCTGTGTCCCTCCTCTCTCTGACTTCCAAATAAATCAATCTATCATTTAAAAAATAATAAAAAAAGCTTTCCTTGGAATTCTCTCACTTTCTTGAAGGAGACAGACTGCGGAATATGGGTTTTATCGAATGTTTCGCTACATCAAAAATGAGGGAAAATGCAAGGGAGTCTGGTCCAACGCTGGAAGCGAAGAGAGCTCCAGGCCACGGCAGCGCTGTCCGATCCCACCTGCAAGCATTCTCCGCTGAGTTCCTACTTGGGTGCTTCTGAACCGTGGCCACCACGTGGATTTCGCAGGTCATGGGCACCTCTTTAGCCCAACAGCCCAGTAACAAAGCGAGGCGACAAAACCCCTTCCGAGGGGAGCAGCTCTGGTGGTTCTGGCGCTACTCGGGCTGACGGTGCAAACTCGTGCTGCTGCTGGAACTGACACGGCCGGGGTCAAGGGTGACTGGGCAGCTTCGACAGCCAGCTGCCCGCCTGACTGCTCTGAAGCAGGGCTCCCCAGCGACGGAACGTCCCTGAGACTTCAAAGCAATAAACACGTCATGTGAATATCACGAAGGGGCTCAGGGATGTGGGGGACTGACGCATGCCAGTTACACACATGATGCCGGGACACTCACCTCCACCCGCCCCTCCCCGGGCAGCTGCAGCTCCAGGAGCTCCAGCTGTGGGCCCTTCGTGAGCCCACCAAGGCCTGCCTCTGCCCTGTCCCTCCTCTGTGTGCTCTGGGCATCAGATTCTCCCATGCAAGTAACGACCCCATTCAGCACGCCCCAGGGGTGAGAACTACAGGCCTGGAGGGGCAGGCAGCCACGAGGGCGACTTCCTGTGAAGCCTTTTGCTAACTAAACACACGAGGGCCACGCATGCAGACGAGGACCGTGCAGTGACCGGGACCCACACAGACTCCTGACCCAGCCTGGTGGCAGCTGGAGCCCTGAAGGCTACAGGAGACCCCCACAAGGCTGCTCCCGGGAGAAACCCCAGGCTGAGGCCACGCCGTGACGGTGAGCACAGGGGTGGGGGCGGACAGAAGGTGTGCATGCGGTCACGCCAGGAGTGAGCACCCACAGGCTCCGCAGTGGGGCTGGAATGGAAGATGGGAAACGCCTGCACTCGAGCCCTGGCGGACCTGGGCAGGGGCTCCAAGTACGGGGACTCCTCCCCCAGGCTGCAGGGAGAGCGCGGAGGTGGGCACCATCACAAAGACCCATCACGGTGCGCTGACACATGTGCAGCATTCCATACGTGTGACTCACCCACATGCATGTGCTGCCAGACTGCGGCTTGCAGGCTGCAGACTCAGCCCCCAACCCCTCCCCCCGGGTCTCAGCCTCACTGCCCCCGCCCCCCACGGGTTCTCATCCCAGGGCCTCCTCACTGGATCATGCAGCACTTCCTCTGGAATTCCAATCCGTTCTTTGCTCCCCCTCATCAACAGTTCTCACACTCAACTTTCTTCTGTCTCAAGAAAGCGGACGAGCAGCGCCCCGTGGTTGGCCACCATCATAACGCAAACGTGCACACTCTGACCCTACAAGTCCACTTCACGAACCCCGTACACACGCAGAGGCATAAATACGCACGCGTGTGTCCACAAAGTCTAAATAAAGCACGAAGCTCCGACAGCACCACAGGAAGGTGCGCTTGCTGAGGCCGTGGCGTGTGGAGGTGTGGACCAAAGCAAGGCTCCCCCAGAGCGCGCGGCAGTGAGCAGGGTGAGCCGGGTTAACATGGAGGACGCGTGCACGGAGGGCTCCAAGGAACTGCCTCCACATCAGCAGTGGCCCAGAGGGAGGGAGGGCAGTTACCGAGGCTGCGCAGAGCCCTGCGTGGAACACGTCTACAGTGTGCGCACGCTGCTCCGCAATCACAATAAAACAATAAAGATAAGAGATCACCATAAACAGAAAACAACTTTCACCGGCCTCCTCCACTGTGCCGACTGCACAGTACCACGGTCCAAACTCCTCAACACCGTGGCTCAGGGTGCCCGGGCCCTCCGGGGCGCCCACTGGCCACCCGCTCTGGCTGAGGACAGCAGCTCCCGCCGCTGCAGTCCACACGTTCGCTGTAACTTCACATCTCACCCATCTCTGACACTGCTCACCATGTAAATAAAAGCCACGTGTCTGTACACCATGCAAGTTATTATCTTAAACACACATGTAGTGTGTCACAGATCACATATGTGTACACAAACATCATGGGACTTCAATTGCCTGGGGGAAAAAGGAACGAAAAATCTGACTTTATTTTGGCACAAAAATGTTATTTTCACAATACAAAGAAACCGTGTATTGAACAGCCGGCTCTGCGGCGTAGCAGGTAAAGCCACCACCTCCAGTGCCAGCATCTCATATGGGCACTGGTTCCAGTCCCAGCTGCTCCACTTCCAGTCCAGCTCTCTGCTGTGGCCTGGGAAAGCAGTAGAAGATGGCCCTAGTCCTTGGGCCCCTGCACCTGCGTAGGAGACCCAGAGAAGCTCCTGGCTCCTGGTTCCGGATCGACACAACTTCAGCCATTGCGGCCATCTGGGGAATGAACCAGCGGATGGAAGACCTCTCTCTCTACCTCTACTCCTGCCTCTCTATAACTCTGCCTTTCAAATAAAAATAAATAAAATTTTTAAAAAAAGTGTATCATAAAATAACAATGCAGGGATCTCAGAAAGCTCTTCGCACCAAAGTCAACTGCTGCTTTGAACCCCGGGCTTCTGTGCAGACTTTGAAATTCCCTCGCACGCGTGTGTGTGCATGTGTGTGTGCACGTGTGCATGTGCATGTGCGTATTCCGGAGGGAGGGAGAGAACAGCCCCCTCCCCGGCTTCACCTTGGGCAAGATGGGGGGCAGTTGGGGATGCAGTGGCCGTGCCTGACCTGAGAGCACTCAGCTCGCCTTCAGCCCCCACTGCTGCTCCGAGCTCTGCGGCTGCCAAGACCCTGCCCCTCCCTCCAGGCCTCGTCCCCACCCAACAGTTCCCCAGGGCCAGTGCTGGAGCCGGGTGGGAGCCTCTGTGAGACGGGCCCTCGCCCTGCCCAGCAGAGACGCTGTTCCAGGGCTGCTGGCCCCACCAGCCCTGTCCTCCTCTACCGCTGTGCTGACCACAGTGGGCAGCCGTGGCCTGCAATCAGACCCACAAGGCAAGACCACAGTGACTCGCAGAGTCCACCCTGTCCTTCTGCCCAGCAGGGACGCAGCGGAACATGGGGTGGGGCTCTTATCTCCCCACACAGGGTCACTCGGAAGCCCACAGAGGCTGATCTCTGTGCTCACGACCAGCGCTCGCCTCCAGGAACAGAACCCAAGCCTCCGAGCTGAACCGCTATCAGCTGAAAACAGCTCCCAGGAAAAGAAAAAGCAGGAGTTGTTAACGTCCCACAGCCTCCCGTTCAGGAAGTGTGAGTTGCAATTTTGCACGAGGCTTTGAAGATGTCCGAACGGCCGAGACTTCCTGACAACACAGCAGCAAAGCAGACTCTGCCTCTCTTCCGGGGCGGCCACCTGGTCTCCACCTCCACTACCTGTCGGCAACGACGGGCTTCGGACATCCTGTTCCGATCCCTCGGTCCCACAGCTAAGACACCAGCGCAAGAGGGAAGGGCCCAGATTAGAGTTAGGAGGAAACCGGGAGGAAGCGCAGGTCTCCTGCCTCCTGTCCAGGGACTTCCCTCACCTCCCAGCCAGAACAGCTGAAGGGGGTGAAATGCAGTGTCAGGGCACGTGTGGGACCTGCGTCACACGTGCGATCCATGCCTCAGACGCAGCCATCAGAACCTTGACTGACAGCTGCAGCCCAGAGCGCTGGGCTCTGCTCCCTGCTCGGAGAACAGGAGCCCAGAGAGGGGGCGGTGTCAGTTTTGGAAGGTGGAACAACCGGCTTAGCAGGATGCGGACAGCACAGCTCTCAAGCATAGGAGCCCCGGGTCCGGGAGGTGGAGGACGGACTCTGTGACACCTCAGGGCATGAGCACTTCACACAGAAGGCACCCGAGCTGGCACCATGCCCCACGCAGAAGAGCCAACCCTGACACGTCCGTGTGCTCAGGGCGCTGGGCTGCGTGTGGCAAACACAGGCACCGTGTCAGTAACTGACTCCGCCTGCTGGCCAGAGGCAGCGCAGGGGCTGCAACCCAGGGGACAGCAGGCAGGCACTGGGCAGGTGGTCCCAGGACACCTCCAAGGGCTGCCACTGCAGGTGAGACCCGAGGAGCAGGCGCAGTGGCCACACAGGGAGAAGGGGAGGGCGGAAAACGCTGATGCCCAAGGACAAGGTCAAGGACGCACGTGACTTCCAGGAAAGGCTTGAGAGGCCGGCGAGGCGGCAGACACCCTGCTCCTGCGCAGACAGCGACATCACAGAAACAGCCTGCCAGTCATCAGACTGCTGTCAAGGGGGGCGTGGCGAACTCGGCCTGGGCTGGGGGTCAGCCCACCACCATGCTGAAGGCAGAGCTGAAGGCACCAGGGGAGGACAGGACAAGGAGGCCACCTGGGGTCCTGGCTTGGGAAACGGGGAGGGGACGGTGCCAGTCCTGAGGCTGCAGAGACAGAGGGGAGAGACAGGACGGGCAGACTAGACTGGAAGGCCAATCGAGTTCACGACACGAGTGGACTGAGACAGTCGGCCCGGGGGCAGAGCTCAGCGTGGGACATCGCCTCGGAACCAGGAGCCCGTGACCGGTACTCAGAGCCCTGGGCGGTGCAGGCGTTGGGCCTCACGGTTAGATGCCCACGTCCGCTGTCTGAGCACCACGTGCCATTCCTGGCTCTGGCTCCTGATGCACACCCTGGGAGGCAGTGGTGACTGTTCAAGTAGCAGGGTTCCTGCCACCTACATGGGCAACCCGGAGGGTGCTTCCAGGCCTCTGTGGACTGAACGAGCAGACGGGGCACTCGTGTGCATGCGCTCCTGCTCGCTCGCTCTCAAATAAATAAAGTGAATACACACAGAACTCCCAGCAGCAAGGGAAGGGAGAAGACAAAGTCAGCAGTTTTTTCCAGAGGAAGTGGGACACTTTGCTCAATGCTACTCAGAGAGCCTTCCCTGGCAGCAGCCGCACACAGCCTGGACCCTCTGAGTGACAGCAAAGACACAGACAGGACAGGGACGATCCGAGCAGGAGGCCAGGGAGGCCAGAGCCCCAGACACAGAACTTCGCAGACTTGCCTTCAGGGGACAGAGCAACGGGGGACAAGGGACTTCAGGAAGGTGTGTAACACAGGGTACCAGAACACGAAGCCACTCCCTCAGTCTTCCAACACATCTCATAGTTAGTGCACATAAGAACATGCGTTAGGAGCTCACAATCCAGCCAGGTGAGACCAAACACACACGCCACCGTGAGGCTCAGAGCTGAACCTTCTGAAGGCAAAGCAGGCCCGCACCTGCAGATTCAGCCACCGTGGAGAGAAACTATCCCAGGAAGTCCCAAAAGGCAGAAGGTGAACTCGCTGCAGGTGACAAGAGTGGTGCACGGGCACCCCTGTGGGCCCCAGAGCCTCAGCGTCTCTCCAGCTGGTGCTGCCCGGGCACTGCTCCTCCTACCTCGCTCGTGTGCATGTACGCTGAGAGGGGACGGACTCCCCGCCTCGTCATCGGTCGCCGTGGTCCTGGGGAGGAAAGGTCACCTGCAGACTTTGCACCACTTTATCTACAGAGCCAGCCGTGCTATGAGGCTGCTCGGGAACGGGGAAGCGCTCTCTTCCCAAGCCCCCTCCACGACTCTCCCAGGAAGCCACCTGAGATCCAGCAACAGCTCCGAGGGGCAGGTGAACACGTGGAAGAGTCTGGGCTCCTGCCAAAGGGAACCAGATCTGCCGGGCGGGATGCTACGCCTTGTGCAGCAGCAACACAGCGCCCGCCATTCCCCAGATCTGAGGCCCAGAGCACAGAACTCCCCACCACTGCGGGATTTCGGACCCACACCAGCCGTCCTCCCTCTCCTCTAGATTTCACAGACAGACCTGTGGCGACTTGACAGGCACCGGGATCACTGGAACAAACGGCCCCCTCGCTCTCTGGACGAGGCACTGGGTCCCAGAAACTGCTCCCGTGAAACCCGGCCTTTGTGCCCTCCCACCCCACGCCCACATCTCCCCCTCTGCATCCAGGGGCTGTGCTTTGGTGGCACCACTTGTCAGTGAAGTAACGCAGGGTCTGTCCCTTGGCAGGATGTCCTCCAGGTTCACCAGGCTGTGACCAGGGCAGGCTTGGCTCTCCCATGGGTGGACACTTCTCTTGAGTATATTTACCGAGCAACCAACTGACCAACCTGCGCTCTGTTTCCTTACCCCTGCGCGCAGCAGTGGGCACGTGCATTGCCTCCAAACCCTGGCTACTGTAGCACCGCAAAGAGCACATCTATTCAAGACACCGATCTCATTTCCCCCGGAGACACTCCCAGGAGTGCGGCTGCTGGGCCACTCGGTGCTAGTAGTTAAATCTTCAGGAAGCTCTACCCTGTCTTCCAGCCTGGATGGATTCATCTGCAACGCCCCAACAGCGTGCCGGGGTCCCCTGACTTCAGCGTCACCAATTCTTGTTGGAGAAGAGCTCCAGGGAAGCCAGAGCCGGCCCTCTGCTGACCCAGGCCAAAGGCTCACAATCAGGACATAAGAGGCCGCTGTCGACGGAAAGCTCAGAGGACCAGGGAGCAGACAAGCGTGGATGGATCCAACGGTGGACGATGCCACTGGGCGCTTTCCTGGAGAAGGTGATGCCCGACCCGGCCGGGGCAGTTACGGGCACGCAGCAGCACAGCGCCAGACTCGCTGCCCTGTGCCCCTGAGAGCCCTCCCTCCCCTCCTCCTCCTTGTCACCTCCAGAACATGACGCCAGGTCTGACACCGGGATGGCAACAGTCGGCTACCCGTCCACAGCTTTTCTTGGCTTGTTCAATTTTCCATCCGAACAGCAGCAATTAAAACCGGAAGGTCGTTCTTCAATACTCTCAAGTTTTATGCCTTTTTTGCAAACATGACATTGTGATTTCACAATAAAAATGTTTTAGATTTACCTCCGGCTAAATTACTTGGCTGTCTCCTGAAGCCTCTAGGAATATCTGTTTCGGGGAGATTCTCCGTGATGTTCAGTGGCTTCACTTCCGCCCCGCCCCTTGCCCTGGGATGTGCCGGCTCCGGGCGGTCGGCTTCAGTCCTGATGCTCCGGTCTGTGGCATCTGAGCAGCCTGGCGTCCACCCGACAGCACAGCCCAGTTTGCAGTCTTGGCTCCAAATCATTTCACTCTCAATCTGCCAGCCAGGAAAGCTGCTACTCTCTCCCTCTCCCTCTCTCTCCTCTCTCCCCTCCCCACAGCCTCCTAAACCACCACAGGCTAAAGCAGCAGCAGCTGCAACCTTGCTTTCAGAGACAACCCTCTGTTTCCAGCTGTGTGAGTAGTGCCACTGCTGCAAACCTGAAACATCCTCCAGTGAAAACAGGACACTGGCCAAGCCAAACCTTCAGCAAAACAGCATGCCGGAGGGCAAGAGCCGTTTTCTTTCTGTCTTCCTTTGAAACCACAGGAAAAGACTGAACATATGGATCCAAAGACGCTGAGAAATGTAGCCCAGAGATGTTAACGGAACGCAGCTGCCCAGAGCCAGGTACTGGGCAAGACCTGGACGACAGGCAGTCCTCCACACGCTGCCGCCGGGGCACTGCTGCCTGCAGACGCGGCGGCTCCCCGCACTGCACGTGTGCTGCAAGAGCTCAGCCCAGGGCTCAGCCCGGGGCCCGCCGCAGGGCACAGGAATCTCCGTTCCCTGTCCTGAATCAAAATCCCCCCGCCAGATACATTCTGCCGCAAGGCTCTCCCTGGCAGGCAGGCTGGGATCCCGTCCTGGGGGCCTGGCCCTGGTTCGCTGAGCTGCACACGGGAAGAAGTGGCTTCTGCGTCACCAGCGCTTTCCAAGGCTGGGGCACGGCAGTCGGTGATTTTCAGCGATGCATGGAGACCGGCTGGTGAGTAGACAGTTAGGGACTCTACACGACACGCTCGCTGGGGCCCGAGCACACGCAGTGAGTTAGAGGAAGGTGAGCACTACAGGGACGTGGGCGTGTGGGAGAGCTAGGGAAGGTGCTGAGCACACACAGGAGACATCTTACCCAGACTGGATGGGAGGAGGCTGTGAGGGGCCAGAAACGGCCTCCTGGAGGCAGGCGCATCACCTGAGGACGAGGAGGCACAGGTAAATACCACACAGAAACTCCCGGGCCGCAGGAGACCAAAGCTGGCCTCACCCCGGGCCAGCACCCACCGCCGCCACCACGGCCACCGCCACGGCCACCGCCACCGCCACCGCCACAGTCACCGCCACCACCAGCACCAAGGCCAACACCACTGCCACAGCTGTGGCCACCGTCGCCACCACAGCCACCAATGCCACGGCCCCCACGGCCACGGACTGCCCTTCCCAGTTCCCATATCCCCCCCACACACAGCAGGGACATGGGACCGGCCAGCTGACCCTCATGCCTGATGTTCCCCAGACGCACTGGGGAGCTTTCTGAAGGTGCCAGCCCCTTTTCCAGAAATGTGGTTTCGCCTCCCGGCCAATGGCTTTGTTTCTCACGCTCCCCAGGGGACACAATGCGGCAGCCAGGACCAAGAACCACGGCCGGGGCGGTCTCTCCGGGCCCGGCGGCTCCCATCCCTGGTTGCACAGGAACATCCTCTGGGAAGCTCTGAAGGCCCAGGACGACTGCATCCCAGAGTTCCGGGGGTGGACCCTGGAACCCAGCCCTGACACCTCCCAGCTCCGTGCCGCATCCTCCTCGTGGGCCTGGAACCCAGCCCTGACACCTCCCAGCTCCGTGCCGCATCCTCCTCGTGGGCCTGGAACCCAGCCCTGACACCTCCCAGCTCCGTGCCGCATCCTCCTCGTGGGCCTGGAACCCAGCCCTGACACCTCCCAGCTCCGTGCCGCATCCTCCTCGTGGGCCTGGAACCCAGCCCTGACACCTCCCAGCTCCGTGCCGCATCCTCCTCGTGGGCCTGGACCCAGCCCTGACACCTCCCAGCTCCATGCCACATCCTCCTTGCGGGCCTGGACCCAGCCCTGACACCTCCCAGCTCCGTGCCACACCCCCCGCGGGCCTGGACCCAGCCCTGACACCTCCCAGCTCCGTGCCGCATCCTCCTTGTGGGCCTGGAACCCAGCCCTGACACCTCCCAGCTCCGTGCCACACCCCCCGCGGGCCTCTCTTCCAGCCTCGGAGGGTGACAGGAAGGGAAGAGAAGCTCCCGCGTGCCCACTCCCTCGTTCCTATGACAGATATTAACGAGAGCCACAGACCCAAGGCCACAGGGTGCACCTTCCCTGGGCCGCACCCCACGGCGGGTAGACAAGGGACCTGGGCATCACTCCTGCCGAGGCCATGCAGGTGGGGAGTGCCCGGCCCCAAGGCCCTCCGTCTCGAGCTGGCTCCCACAGATCCCTGTGCCAAGCGGCCCCGGCACGCGGGTGCAGGGTGAACACCACAGCACCACCCCCCAGCACTGATGTCCACTTATCCGGCGGTGAGGAGCCCACACCACAATGGGCAGCACGGCCGGCTCTGCTGGAATCCGCATAGGGCAGCAGAGATGCAGCCTGGCAGACCACCTGGTCCCGTGAGGGGACACGGACAAGTGCACAGTGGGCTCAGGGGTGATGCCTGGGGCTGGCACGGGGCTCGGCAGCCGCTTCCCGGGCCAGAGTCTGCGAGGCCGGCAGGGCCAGACAGGGCTGCTGGGCCGTCGTGGGTGCGGGACAGGGAACGGTGCCCTTGCTCTGAGGGGACAGGCTCTGCCTGCTCTGGCTGGGGCAGAGCTTGCTTCCTGAGCACAACACGGGCAGAGACGGCCGAGGCTACCCAGGAGAGCCTCCCTGTGGCCCACACGGTCAGGGGCGGGAGGACAAGAGACGTGGGGTCACCGTGCACAGGAGCAGCACCACGAGCCCAGGACACAGTGGGAGGGGCCATGGGCCTGCTGTCTACTGGGGCTCCTGACTGTTCTTTCCAACACCAGGGAAGAGAGGGGGGAGGGGTCACGGGGACTCCTCACAGGTGATGAGGGCCTGGCTGTCACAGGGACCCCTCATAGGTGATGAGGCCCCGGGGTATCACGGGGACCCCTCACAGGTGGGTGAGGCCCCGGGGTATCACGGGGACCCCTCCCAGGTGGGTGAGGCCTGGCTGTCACGGGGACCCCTCCCAGGTGATGAGGCCTGGCTGTCACAGGGACCTCTCACAGGTGATGAGGCCTGGGCTGTCACGGGGACCCCTCCCAGGTGATGAGGCCTGGCTGTCACGGGGACTCCTCACAGGTGATGAGGCCCCGGGGTGTCACAGGGACCCCTCACAGGTGATGAGGCCCCGGGGTGTCACGGGGACCCCTCACAGGTGGGTGAGGCCTGGCTGTCACGGGGACCCCTCCCAGGTGATGAGGCCTGGCTGTCACGAGGACCTCTCCCAGGTGATGAGGACTGGGCTGTCACAGGGGCCCCTCACAGGTGAGTGAGGCCCGGGGTGGTACTGTCAAATGGGTGCCCTCACAGGTGACTGAGGCCCGGGGTATCACGGGGACCCCTCACAGGTGATGAGGCCCCGGGGTGTCACGGGGACCCCTCACAGGTGGGTGAGGCCTGGCTGTCACGGGGACCCCTCCCAGGTGATGAGGCCTGGCTGTCACGGGGACCTCTCCCAGGTGATGAGGACTGGGCTGTCACAGGGGCCCCTCACAGGTGAGTGAGGCCCGGGGTGGTACTGTCAAATGGGTGCCCTCACAGGTGACTGAGGCCCGGGGTATCACGGGGACCCCTCACAGGTGATGAGGCCTGGCTGTCACGGGGACCCCTCCCAGGTGATGAGGCCTGGCTGTCACGGGGACTCCTCACAGGTGATGAGGCCCCGGGGTGTCACAGGGACCCCTCACAGGTGATGAGGCCCCGGGGTGTCACGGGGACCCCTCACAGGTGGGTGAGGCCTGGCTGTCACGGGGACCCCTCCCAGGTGATGAGGCCTGGCTGTCACGAGGACCTCTCCCAGGTGATGAGGACTGGGCTGTCACAGGGGCCCCTCACAGGTGAGTGAGGCCCGGGGTGGTACTGTCAAATGGGTGCCCTCACAGGTGACTGAGGCCCGGGGTATCACGGGGACCCCTCACAGGTGATGAGGCCCCGGGGTGTCACGGGGACCCCTCACAGGTGGGTGAGGCCTGGCTGTCACGGGGACCCCTCCCAGGTGATGAGGCCTGGCTGTCACGGGGACCTCTCCCAGGTGATGAGGACTGGGCTGTCACAGGGGCCCCTCACAGGTGAGTGAGGCCCGGGGTGGTACTGTCAAATGGGTGCCCTCACAGGTGACTGAGGCCCGGGGTATCACGGGGACCCCTCACAGGTGATGAGGCCTGGCTGTCACGGGGACCCCTCCCAGGTGATGAGGCCTGGCTGTCACGGGGACCCCTCCCAGGTGATGAGGCCTGGCTGTCACGGGGGACCCTCCCAGGTGATGAGGCCTGGGCTGCGTCCTGGCTTCACGGCGAGGTCCTCACAAGAGGGTCAGGCAGCCCTGACACTCCCACTGGGGCCGGCAGGCAGAGGTGACCCCGCGAGGGCGCTCGGAGGCGGCTGCGAGGAAACCGAAGTGCTGAGGGCTTTGCTGTGGACCTGCAGCTGCGGATCTGCGAGAACAACTTCTGCCGCCCGACAGCTGGTCTGAGGAGCCCCGGCAAACCCACAGGAGAGAGAGAGAGCGGGGCGCACAGACAGGCCCCTGGGCCTAAAGCCGCCCCTCCTCCCTGGTCTGCCCTGAGGGCTCTGGGCACCCCCACAGTCAGGCTCGACGGGGAGGGTCTGGTGGGGAGGAGAGCAGGTCTCTGCCCTCTGCCTCAGGAAGCGCCGCGGTGGACAGACCTTCTACGGCAGTTTTAACAAACCCCGTGACTCCAAGGACTCGCACTCAGGAGATCTATTTATGAGGGGATTTTTAGGGCTTGGCTCACACCCGGAAGTCTGCCTTGCTGTGCCGATCACTAATGAGAGGAAGGTGCCACAGAAACAGGACTGATTTACTCTTTGAAGAGATTCTGCACAGGGTTTTAAAGAATCCAGAGAAAGGAGCGAATGCCGTTTTCGTGTGACAACCTCATTTTTTATAATTTAGGGCCAGTGTCTCAGAGTAATGAAATATATTAAAAGAGGCAAAAGGAGTACCCCACCAGTCAGTTTCTTAGGAAACTTCACAAAGACTTCTACAAACTCATCAAGTCTCTCAAAAAAAAAAAAAAAAAAAAAAGAAAAAAAAAGAAAAAACAGAAAAAAAATATGGGATCAAAGGTAGAAAGCCAGACTTGGGGGCAGGCATTTAGGCTAGTGGTTAAGATGCCCACGGCCCACATCAGAGAACCTGGGCTCAACTCCTGGCCCCAGCTCCGACTCCAGCCTCCCACAAACGCGCATCCTGGGAAGCAGCAGTGGTGGACTGAGGCAGGGTGGGGGTGGGGGGTCTGCACCACGGGGGGCCAGGCAAGAAGTGCAGGACGCAGAGAGCCAGCACTGAACCCAGTGCAGCACGGCATCCGGAGGAGACAGGACCCAAGAGAATCCATGGGACTGTGCGCAGTGGCCTGGAGAGACCGGAAACCCTGGGGGCGTCGGGACGTCGGGCCGGGGGCGGGGTGAGCAGCTGGGAAAGCCTCCTGTGCAGTAAGATGGGCATCTACTCCCCGTCTTCCAGGGCTGCTGCAGCCCCAAACAGGACAGTGAAGGTACCGCACAGAACACGAGGCCCAGGACGCACTGAAGAAACACCCATCCTAAGCCCTAGCTTCCAGCTTGCAGCCCATGCTCCACTTCTGATTCAGCTCCCTGCTAATGCACCTGGGAGAGAGTAGAGGTTGGCTCGAGTGCTTAGGCCCCTGCCACCCACGTGGAGACCTGGATGGAGTTCTTGTCTCCCGGCTTTGGCCTGGCCTTGACCTGGCTACTGCAGCCATTTGGGGAGTGCATGGAAGATCTCTCTCTCCCTGTCCCCAGCCCCCTTTTGTCACTCTGCTTTTCAAATAAATAAATCTTATAAAGAGATACAGCAGCTATATTACTTCTTTTCATTATCCCACGCTGCAGGCCACAGAAGGAACCAGTGAGAAGACAGCCTGGGGTGCAGGGCGAGAACGGGGCCTCTCCTGCACAGCGCAGCGGAAGGGCTGTCCTGGGCTGCATTTACTCCACGGCTCCCCAGAACCTGATCCACCCAGGGATCACCAAGGAGGAGCCCATCTTAAAGGCAACAGACTCCAGATCGACTCAGGTGCAAGCCTGCGCCAACAAGTGTGACACACTGAACTCGGGGACTCGGCGTAAATCCCGGAAAGCCAGCTCCATGGTGAAAAGGCCAGCGCCTTTTTAATTAAGGGCGCAAGTGCCACCAGGAGGAACCGCTCCTGTCACCATCAATGAAAAGGCCTGAAAGCTCTGGGACCTGTTCCGAGATCCTTGCTTAGTGCAAAGAGGACAGAAACGAAGCTACTGGGTTTTTGCAACGGCACCACAACCCCGTGGTGCTGGCGCTCGCAGCCTCGGGCCAGGTTTGCTACACCAGCTTTTCAGGTTCCTTTTTCTAGTTCTTGCTTTTTTCATTCATTCATTCATTTGAAAGGCAGAGTAACAGAGACACAGTGAGACACCTCCACCTCCTGGTTCATTCCCAAAATGCCCACGATAGCCAGGGCTAGGAAGGCGTGAAGCCAGGAGCCGGCAACTCCGCCTGAACTCCCACAGGCGTGGCAGGGACCCGAGTCCTTGGACATCCTGCACTACCAGGAAGCTGGATCAGGAGTGACAGCTGGAACTCGATCCGCCACTCAGATGGGGGCGTGGCAGCCTCACCTGCAGCACCAGGCCTGCCCCTGACTCCTGCCTCTGCTCACTGCACAGATATGAAGCTCTGCCAAGGCCAACAGCATGCGTCCAGCAGGAGCAATGCAAAAACTGGTGCAAATTGGCTTCAGAAGGCAGGTGCACCACACGTCAACAGAGCACACCAACGTACCACAAAAAGTTCATGCGAAGTGGAACTGAAAGATAAGCTAATTTTGGTGCAAAAAATTGTCAAAGCCATGATGGGGGTCTTTAACAAAAAATGTAGGGGCCGGCGCTGTGGCAGAGTGGTAAAGAAGATACTACGGCACTGGCATCCCAGCGGGTCTTGGTTCAAATCTCGGCTGCTCCACTTCTGACACAGCTCCCTGCTAATCTGGGAGAGCAGTAGAAGATGGCACAAGTGCTTGGGCCCCTGCACCCATGTGGGAGACCCAGAAGAAGCTCCAGGCTCCTGGCTTCAGATTGGTGCAGCTCCAGCCATTGCAGCCACTCAGGGAATGAACCAGTGCATGGAAGACCTCTGTGTATCTCTCCCTCTCTAACTCCGCCTTTAGATAGACAGAAAGAGAAGAAGGAAGGAAGGGAGGAAAGAAGAGAAAACATGGATTATGATAAAAACTATGCACCCCAATAAACTCTTTTTTCTAACCTCCATTTTCCCATGAACATTTACAAAAATAGATTTAAGCTCATTCCAAGCACAGCTTTACCAGCTATCCATAGTCTTCCAGACACCATACGGTTAACACACCAGCGATCTGTGCTCATGCCCTCTCAGTGTGAAATCTAGTCCAGGCTCAGGACCGGCCGTCGATTTAAACGTTGTCCACTCTCTGCGTCAGGATCAGCATCCTACATCACTGTGTCCCTGGAGAGTGGACCACTTCTCAAAACTACCAACAAGCAAAAGCCAAGGAAGTCACCCACAGGGACAAACCCAGCAAAAAGGATGTAACGACTTCTTGCGGCCTCACTCAACAGCCGCGTCCCAATACGCAGAGGCCAAGTCAGACGCCTGGAGCAGAGTAAGGTGTGCAAAGTCACGGACAGACAGCGTGACAATGAGTAACACTGTAACATTCCGAGGAAACAGCAGAGAACAGAATCAGGAGCTCAGAAGTGAGAGGAAATGAACTCCTGTCAAGGAGACGCACAGGCCACAGCCAGCGGGCAGGTAACAGGGCAGCCGAGGTTACAGGTTACAGGTGAGCCGAGAGCCCGCACTTTTATCCCCTCGTCCTCATCTTCCCAGCGGCTTCCTGGCTGCCCTCAGCCCGGTCCTCTTGCTTTTCATAATTTGTATTGGTTTACTGTGCAGACGTAAAGGAGAGAACACTCCTATCCACCGGCTTGCTCCCTAAATGCCCACAACAATCAGGTCTCTGCCCTCGGTGGCAGGGACCCGAGAACTGGGCCACCACGGCTGTCTGGGCAGGAAGCCGGGTCAGGTACCCAGGCACACGGCGACACGCGCACCCTCCCGGGTGCTGGTGCCGCAACTGCCAGAGCGACGGCCTGCCTGCACTCTAATTCTGCTCAGCCTCAGACCAGCAGACCGGCCGGCTGAGGGGCTTCTGCTTTGACGACAGATACTTCTCGTAAAAACCAGGCCACTCCGAGTTCCCACTGGACCTCAAGTTCCCAAGGTGCCTTTCACAGAAGACAGGCAGGTCTGCAGCCCTGCACAGTGCCCCTGGGAAAGCAGCAGAAGGTGGCCCAAACGCTCGGGCCCCTGCCACGCGCCTGCGCGACCTGGATGGAGCTGCAGGCTCCTAACCTTGGGAATGAGATGGCAGAGCACAGCTGCGGGGCCCCAGGAGCACACCTGCACACAGCAGCCCTGGACGTCTCTGCATCTCGCAACGTCGCAAGACCATCTGAGTGCACACAGCGCTCACGCCCACAACAGCTCCCCACAGGTGCAGCGCCACAAAAACCTCTCACACGCAAGATCTGCAAGAACCAAGGAACAGTGGAGTCACGTTCCCCGCCCCCATGATCCCGTGCCGACCCCTCCAGGGACTCAACCTGCCTCTCAGGGGCCATCTTCTCCCTACAGTGCAGCTCCCAGATGGCAAATGCCACACATGGTTCTGCCTGCGTGTGCAGTCCAGCTCAGAGCGACCGCTGGTTAAGTACCCCTGAACGTCCCCTGGGAGATGCCTCTAGCCAGCTGTACAGGACGGGCTGCTACTCAGCCACTGCGTGTCGTTTTAAACATGGGGAACACGGACAATGGAATGTTCTGGAATGGACAGTGGGGAGAGTTGCACATACGTGAACGTACAGGGTGACTCTGAACTGTACACATAAACGAGTAGGTCTTAGGCTACGTACACCTGACCACTACAAAAAAAGAGTAAAATGAACACGGCCCCGTGTGAGCCAGGGAAGCGAGAATGCAGACACCACACTTCCTCCTCCTGGGCTCCTCCCCCTCCTGGGCTCCAGCCTCCACGGAACCACGTCTGCACGCCAAGCACTCTCGCAGGTGTCTTTGGGAAGCAGCACTGGGGTGGTTTTGTGGGCTGTTTCCTGCATTTTCTGGGATTTCCGCAATGGTCCCCGTGTGACACCAGCAATCAGAAAAAGCCGCCACACAGCGAGGTCGGGAACGGGAAGGCTTGGCTAGCTCAGGTCAAATGCGGCCGGCATTGTTCCCCCTGCTCCGACCCTGGACGGCCCTGGGCACTCGTGCCTCCCTCCCCCACAGAGGACAGAGGACGGACGCCGGCCTCCAAAGGCCCGCATTCGACTTGCAATTTTGTCTTTACTATGTGCGAGTGGCTGCTCCTGCTTTTTGCTACTGCAGCACTGCCGGACACTCTGCTCAGCCTGAGAAGAAGCAAGCGATGGCTGCTGGACACACCAGTGACCACGGGATCAGATGTGTTCTCAGAGGAGAAGGCTCTCAGAGCGTGACAGTCAGCCTGCAAGGCTTCGCCCTCCTGAGAGGCACCCAGACAGCTGGGTGGACGCGCATCCGTCACAGTCACGGACAAACCAGGAGGACAGCTTTTCTATCTCACAAACGCAGCACTGAGGCCGCCCAGACCAGGACGGGCACTCGTCAGCCGTGTCACAGCGACCACTCCCGGCCTCAGTTTCCCCACAGGCGTGCGGGGACATGGCCTTTACGTGCTACATAAGCATATGTCACGTGCACCTGACCCTGCTGTCTGGTCTGACTTCACTACCAGTCACCAAGCAGGCAGCAGGCACAGACACGTGCGCTGCACGTCAGGCCTCAGCGTTCTCAGCGGTCCACAGTGTCCACAGTCGTTCACTGTGTCCTTTAGAAATGGACACAGCACGGTGGGGGAGACCACACCTCGCAGCCGTGGGCAGCACAGCTGACATCCGCTCCCAGGGCTCTCCAAAGACCTCATTTTCTCTGACTCTCACTTGCTTAATTTACTAGGTAGGTGAATCACTTACTCCATTTTTCTCAGAGAAATCCCTTTGGGATCTGAATTTGCATCACAATCAACCCCAAAAATAAACCTGAAAAAAAGGGCCCTTCACTCTTTTGTCTTCCACACAGGGAGCACAGAAAGCCCAGCATCTGCTCCTGGACCTTGGCAGAGTCTGAGGCTGCCTCCCTGAGGGCTAGAGTTCAGGCGGGGGAGAGGCCCAGGAAGGGGAGAGGCCCAGGAGGGGGAGAAGCCCAGGAGGGGGAGAGAAGCCCAGGAGGGGGAGAGAAGCCCAGGAGGGAGAGAAGCTGGGGCGGGGGGCCAGGATGGGAAGAGAAGCCCACCAGGGGGAGAAGCCCAGGAGGGAGAGAAGAAGCCCAGGATGGGAAGAGAAGCCCAGAAGGGCGAAAAGCTCAGGAGGGGAGAAGCCCAGAGGGAGAGAAGCTGGGGGGGGGGGAGCCCAGGATGGGGAGAAGAAGCCCAGGATGGGGAGAAGAAGCCCAGAATGGGAAGAGAAGCCCAGGAGGGGGAGAAGCCCAGGAGGGGGAGAAGCCCAGGAGGGGGAGAAGCCCAGAGGGAGAGAAGCCTAGGAGGGGGAGAAGCCCAGGATGGGGAGAAGCCCAGGAGGGGAGAAGCCCAGGTGCTCATCTGCGATGAGTGAGGAGGACCGGAGCATGCACTCCTGGGAGGCTGCAGCCCCAGCTCAACAAGGAACGCAGGCGGCGCCCAGCCTGGACACAAGGCAGTGACGACAGAGGTGACTCAGGACACGGCAGCAGAGCCTCCAGGGTGTGGGAGCGAGAAGAAGTGGTTGGGGGGAGTCATGGGAGGGTGCACTTTCAGGGTGGCTGCCAGGGAGGGAATGAGCTCAGGTGCACAGGGGTGTCGCCCAGCACACGTGGTCGCTGAGCACACGTGGTCGCCGAGCACACGTGGTCGCCGAGCACACGTGGTCGCCAAGCACACGTGGTTGCCGAGCACACGTGGTCACCAAGCACACGTGGTTGCCGAGCACACGTGGTCACTGTTACAGGCAACAGCCTCATGGCATCGCTGGGATCAGCAGACACCAGCGGTCCCTACAGCAGGCCTGTGAGGTGGGGGCGGCACATCTCGTGTTCCAGAATGGGCCGGAACTCACCACCTGAGCATGGAGACCACCCGGCCAAGGAGGCAGCGCCAGGGCATGCTGGACCTCAGAGGCTGGACATGGAGCGGGCGTGAGGCCCGCCCTGTGCTCACGGCCCTCGCCCTCCTAGCAAAGATGGTCACTCAGACGACCGCAGACACCAAGCCCGTGACATGGGGAGAACGCATGTCGCCCGGTGGCGCCTCTCGGAGTGGCCCCACGGGTCCCACCGTGGACTCAGGAGGAAGTGAGGTCATGGCACCAGCCTGCCACTCAAACATGAAGGGAACACTGGCGCATGCAACAGGACATTCATCTCTCTCCCGTTTAAAGGACGGCTATGAAGGATTTCATACATCTTATGAATTTCTTGGCAAGAATAATAGAACAATCTATTTTCACTGCCACGTGAAATGGGAAAGAGGAATGAACCATCCCGTTAATCAAGGAATTTAATCTGCTTTATCATAAATATGAGACAGCCATTACCCGGGCTATACACAAGGTGGCTGAGGTCAAACGATGATCAGAATCCCAAGAGGCTGTGCTCACATGGATTCTGCCAGTTACTTGTGTCTGCGTAACAATTTTCCTCTATCCGTGATTTTTTTTTTACCCCATTGGAAAGCTAAAAATCAAGTTTATTTTTTCTGATTTATGCATGGACCGCAGTAACAAGATTCTGCCATGATCAGCAGAGTAACCATCTAATAAACAGAGCACTGCCTCCCAAGATTCCCAGGCACAGGGACGGCCCAGGCTGTGCCTGATACACGTGGTTCCAGAGGCCGGGAAAGCTCCAGAAGATAAACAATGACCGGGCAGCGGCAATGAGGCCGGGCGTCAGAATACCATGACGGCCTCATCTTCCGTCTTCAGCGTGGACATGTGTGGACACGTGTGGACACGTGTGTGCCCGTGGAACCTCACGGCAGCCCAGCCCCACGAAGAGGGGCACTGACCTCCAGGCCGTGGGGGACCCGAGCAGGAGACGCCAGCTCCACTCCCAGCTCCCCCGGACGGCCACTGGCACTGGGGCGCCAGTCTAGGGCTGTTCTGCCTGCTCCATTTCCGGCTCTCAGGTCAGGATTCTTTTTTATTAAACAGAACCACCTTTGGGGTGATTTGTCCTACGGTAAGGATTATCTCACACTTCCCGGTGGCCCTGCTCTGCACACCGCGCAGCCGGCTGATCCCGCCTGGGTGGCTGCAGGGGCCCAGCCTGAGGGCGGCCAGGACACTGGACGCTCACAGCCAAGACATGAAAGGACAAGAAGCAGACAGGGGCACCAAGGAGTGACAGGAAGCAGGGCGACACACGATTAGGACTCTCAGGTAAACGGAAACTGACTGAGTTCCACAATCCGGACAGGCAACCCTTAAGGCTGCTTGACTTTCTCCATTTATAATGTAGGAGATATTGAATCACACATGGCAAGCTTAAGCTAAAAAAAAATCTTCTAAGACAACTATAAAACTCAAGAGTTAACAATTTGGATCACCTCTTGAACGGGGCTATTTTAAAATCTGATTCTTTCATGATCTGGCATTCAGATAAAAATGCCTAATAAAAAAACAGGATCAGGAAACTCTGCCTTCAGGCATTCAAACACAGGGAACTGATTTGTTGACACAACTTGGTCGTACTGCAAATTTCTACTTCATTTTCCCATCGATGGCTAGGTCTGACCTTTTATAGTTCTAATTTTGTGAAATTTCACAACCCATTTAATCACAAGTCCACTGAGCAAAAAAGTGAAATGTCACCATTTTCCATTCTCTGCGATGTGATAAGCATCTGATTAGCCAAATCCACAAAGAGAAATTCAGTTACTCAAACCAGGTTGGACTTACATCATTTTCCAAAAGCCACTTAAAACCCCACAAGCAGGTACTGCGTCCACGAAGTCCCCAGCAAACTGCCCTGACTCCGGCACAGACTCGGGCCAGGAAGCCTGGGTTGGAGTCCCAGCCTAGCCACCGGCTGACTACACGACCTTGCCACGTTCCTCGGCATTCATGTGCCTCCGTTTTGATATCTGCAGACAGGACAGTGCGGGCGCATGCTGCCAAGGTTACCACGAGAAGTAAGCAGGCAGGGCGCAGAGCCTGGCGCACAGCCCCCACGCGGCAGGGGCTGCCTCGCCGTCACCCTTGCAGCAAGCGTCCCGCTCGTGCTCAGTGCAACCATCACCCAGCCTGCACGGACTCCCCCGAAACAAAACCCAGCTCAGGTCTAAGCCACGATGAGTTTCTCACGTAAGATCCTGTTTTCAACAGAGCACGCCAACACGTGAGGCCCCGACTTGCTTGTGCTGCAACACGGAAGACCAGCAGCCGAGGGCTAGTGGGGGCCGGGGAGGCCACACTGCGATCTCAGTGGGACACAGCAGCACCGAGTGTGGCCACGACAAACCGCCCGGCAGGTCCCTGCAGACCAAGGAGACACCGTGAACACGTGCAGCCTCCTGGCTGGTGGCCTCCAACCTCAGTCTGTGACAGCCACGTAGGAAGGCGACGGGACAGTCGATCTGTGCTGGGCCTCAGCCAGGGACCTGAGCAGACACGGGTGCCCCGGCCACCTGCAGGAGCTCGTGTCCCTCTTCCCCAGCAGTGCGGCATCCACACACGACCTATGCATGGCTCCCGGACTCTCTAAATCACCCCAGATGACCCAGAATGCCCAAGACTACGTAAACACTATGCAAACCACGCTGAAGCTCATGTGCCCAGGAATGAGGACAGGAGAAAGCCTGTGTGTGTTCTGTAGCCAGCTGACCCTGTGCGAGGCAGACCACTCGGGACCGACCGTGCTGCTCCCCAGGCACCCCGCCCCCTCCCCCATTCCCTGGCCCACCTTCAGGAGCCATATACAACTCTGACACGTTTGGCACTCATGCTCTTGCTGGGACCTCCAAGCTTGGGCGCTCTAACTCCCCAGTCTGTCCCCAGTGCATGCTGCTTCCTGGACACTGAGTGTCCACCTTCTGAGGCCATAAAGGCCTGGGAGGCCTCTCCCAGGATCAGACCTTGAGCAAAGCTCAACCTTTTGAGCGTGTGCCGCCTGTGGACCCCGACTCCACACTGCACAGCTGTCACGGCGTCACCATGAAGCGCAGGGAAGAGCCAGCACGTTTGAGACTTCTCCGCTCGTGCTCCCCCTCACAGCCGGGCCACGGCAGGCGGTCAGCAGGAAGAGGTCGAGACAAGTCCTCCGCAGGACTTCAGACGGGCGAGTCTGGGGGATGAACAGGCTGCGGGGGGCTCAGGGTTACACCGAGGGCCTCCAGAAAAGCTTCTCTTTGTAAAAGTGCAGTACGATCTCACACCGCCCGCCTGGAGGCCTTTCACTGTGATCTGTCCAACAGCCAAGCCAGAGGTCAGTGCACAAGCAAACAAGGGGATAAACCTTTTCAGTTCTGTGGACTCAACGCCCACGCCTCATCCCCAGAACGGAGTGGTGGGACAGCCTGTGGGACCGTCTAGACTTCTGGGGCGGCCATGACAATAGGGGGAATTTTTCAGCACCCAGAGAACACCTGTGTCCGTGCAGGGATAGCCCAGGGGCAGAGCAGGGGCCCTGCAAGGCAGGGGTCCACCAGGATCCGCCCCCCGTGAGCCGGTGCGCCTGTGCCATCCTGATTGCTAGATGTCCTTCATTTCCCTGTAAACCCACATGATCAGAGCCATTATTAGGCACCCATTGTTTTTCCTTCTCTGTATGTTCTCATTGCCTTCCAGTGACAACTACACAGCACTGCTGCAGCTCCACGAAAGCCAGAGCCAACAGCTGGAATTCCAGAAGGCTGCCCGAGGTGCGGCGAGCAAGGTAGCAAAGAGGTCCTCCCAGACGCCGTGAGCCTGCAGCTGGGGCTCGTCCACGTCCGCAGAGAGTCACGGAAGTGAGCGGCAGCTGCCCTCCCCAAGCGCGCAGCAACAGAAAGAAGGCAACCACCTGAGGGGTCCAGGGCAAGTCCCCGTGGTGAGAAAGTGTCCACGCAGCCCTGGAGCCGACTCGCAGGAGGAGACGGGCGTCAGGTCCACCCCGACCGCTGCGGCCCCTCCCAGCCAGTGGTTGTACCTCCACTGAGGGCCCTCGCTCAGCAGACCGTGAGATACAGTCGAACGTCAACAGCTGATCCTCATCTAGACCTAAGAGAGTGCCGACCTCCCCACCCCTTCGGCACGCTGGTGCAGCCTCAGAAGCAGGAGGCCTGCCAACAGCCCCGACGATGCTAAGCCTTGCGGGCCTGGCTACCCAAACTCCTCCCTGCAGGGAATGAGGGATTCAGGCAGAGGCCAGCCTGTGCGTTTGAGAAACAGCAGAGACGCATCAGGTCTCATGAGCCAGAGCGGGATCTTGGGAGACGCAGGTGTGTCTGTGTCTAGAGTTTCCCAGCCCCTTTCCTGCAACATTTGCTTAAATAATTCCTTTGAGCCCTGTTACCTTCAGGACAAATGCAGGTCTCCAGGAGACAAGGGGTCACGGCACTTCACTTCCAAATGATGGAAAGGCGGTGCTGGCCTCGGGCAGCCCGGCTGTCTCGTCCTAGACGATCGGCCCTGTGTCCCCACACTGCAGGGTCCTCCCTGTGACCGTGGGCTTGGCCGGGGGCTTCTGGACTCCAGGCACCCCTGTGCCGGAAATGGAAAGGCAGGACAATGTCCAGTACCCTCCCCCAAGTCAGCCCACGGAAAACGCTCTCCAACCCTACTGTTCAAGACTGCAGAGCTCTTCCCGAGCAATCAGGACAATGGCTTCCAGAAGTACAAGCAGCGGTTGAAGGAGCAAGAAGTCTCGGCCAAACAAGTGAACTATGAGGGTAAAAAATGGAATGCAGACACAAACACTCCAGAAGCATGGACGTGGAGGAAGGAATGCACACCCAGTGCCCGTCCTGGTCCTCGACATTCTCCCTCCGGACATCAGGCAGGCTTTTCGGTCAGAAGGGCGAGTTCGGTCAGAAGGGCGCTGTGGCTCAGCGGATTAAGCTGCCTGCAGCGCCTGCATCCCACGCTGGAGGGCGCTGCTCCAGTTCCAGCCGCTCCACTTCAATCCAGCTCTCTAATGCACTGGGAAGGCAGCGGAGGAGAGCGACTGGGCCCCTGCGCACACATGGGAGACCCGGGAGAAGCTCCTGGCTTCCGACTTCGGCTTAGCCCAGCCCTGGCCAGTGCAGCCATTTGCAGAGTGAACCGATGGAAGATCTCCAACTCTGCCTTTCAAACAAATCAGTCTCTAAAAGTCCACAGGGGATCGTCCAAGGTGGGTAGGAGACGCACCAGGTGCTCCCTGGGCAGCAGCCTCCTCCCTGAGCACGTCAGCCTCTGAGTGTGCAGCAGACCAGGCAGAGGCTAGGGGTGCAGGGAGGGGGAGGAGGAGACGCAGACGCAGACGCAGACAGAGCTGAGCGCTCAGGCCCTGAGCCCCGGGAGGAGCTGGCGCCCGAGCCCCGCATCCATGAGACCCTCTCCCCAAACGCATCCTGCCTCTCCACAGCCAGGCTCACGACCCCACATCCAGCGTCGTCCTCCCAGATCCTACAATGAACCTAAGAAAGGGGCCCAAAGTGGGGGCTGCCTCTGCCTGCCAGGCAAATCCCAATTCCCACACGCACCCCAGCACCTCCAGGCCCTGTGTCCCCAGTCCCCAAGTCCCCGGACTTGGCCGTTTGCAAACCCTTACAAACTCGCAGAGCGTTCAGCAGAGTGAACTCTGCAAAGTAGACTAAGATCCACAGGGCGGCCATCTCAGGAGCCTGCTCCAGGTGAGACGCTGACCACAACTTCAAAAACTCCTGCGCCTACTTCATGGACTTGCCGCAGTTCGGCAAACTTCCCGCCTGACACCACTGCCCGGATGATGGTTCTCTTAGCTATGTCTTTTGTGACTGCTTCTTTGCCATGAGAACTGCAGTTGGATGCAAACCCAGCTCCTTGTTGCGACGCCCTGGGTCCCACTGGGCAGCTCCGAATCTCTCGAGCAGCTGAATGACTATTGTTTCACGCTCACAGGATGCCCTAAGTGGTTTCCCCAACAGACATGAGGAGGATTTCCCCACAGCCAGAGGACCGGAGGGCTGAGCATGAGGCCATGGCCCGGCCTGCGCTCCTGATGGGACAGGCAGCCTGGCTTTGAGCTGGGGCCGCCCACACCTGCTCCAGCTGGAGACTGCCTCGGTTAGCACTGAGCGACCCAACCCCTGACTCCAAGGGCGAGCAGGCGAGACCCAGCATCCCCATCACAGGGCCTGGGTTCGAGCTCCAGCTCTGCTCCCAATTCCAGCTTCCGGTGGGTGCGCACCCTGGGAGGCGAGACTGATGACGGGGCGGGGCCGGGTCCCCACCACCCACCTGGGAGACCCGGGTTCCTAATTCAGCCAGTGCAGCGCCAGCTTCGCAGGCATCTGTGGTGTGAACCAGCAGATGGAAGATCTCTCACTTTCAAATAAATTTAAAAATAAAATTTCTTTAGAAATGACTCTTGCTAAAGGCTTCCTCCATATTCCCTCAGGTGGACTGGCTCCAAATTCCTGTTTTTCAACAAGGTCTGCTTTTTTGAGACCCATTTGCTGCACTGCCCCGCACACAGGCCCTGGAGAGGCGTGCTAACTGGCAGAGTCTTCCTCATGGAGGAGCAGACGGCTCAAGGCATGGGTAGGTGGCCGCACAGGCGGCCCTCGGCGCAGGCACCCCGTGGGCACACGAGCTCGGCAGGGACAGGGTCATCACTGACACGGAAGGGGCCGGGGAGGCTGTGGTGGGGCTGACTGTGCCACTGTGGCCCTGCAGCCCTGCAGGACCTACTGACTGCACCTGGCCCCGTTTCATCTCGCTTTCCGGTGAAATACGCGGATGCAAGTGTCTGCTTGTTGCCCAGTGGTGTGAAAAACCAACATGGTGCATAAAAGCAGCTGAGAGGGCCCCCCCCCTCCAGAGATGATCAGACTTGCCCTCTGCTGTCGCGAGGACCTCCTGTGTGCCACAAGCGTGATCTTCAAGTGCATGGAATACAAGCGAAACGAGATAACGCGGTTTCTGAAATAAATGAGCTAATCAGACGTTGATACAGTTCCCGCCTGTAGCTGCATCCAGGTGCTCTGGACAGAATTATGCACCCCAAGACGTGGATGCTGAAGCCTGAGCCCCAGTGGGGTTCTGAGATGGACTAGCGGCCTCATGGGGAGTGGAGTGGGATGGGGCTGGGGGGTCCTCACGGTGGGACTTGCGCTCTCACCAGAAGACATGGCAGAGAGCTGGTGGGCTCCTGTCCACAGGGGACACTGGCAGAAGGTGGCCTTCACCACAAAGCAGCCTCCACCGGAGGCCCAGAGCTCAGCCTCAGGTCTGGGAGAAGATGAATTCCCGTTGTTTGAGAACAAAAACCCGAGATACCAATCTGAGATACCAGACTATGTGGGCAGGAGCCAGCACGACTGCAACGCCTTAACGTTACACTTGCTGTGAGACAGCGACCGAAGTACTTCACATTCCCGATGCTCCCCTTCACCACCAAAAACCACGGCCCTGCAACAGCCGCACCTCCTAACAGCACCGTCGCGACAGGGAAGTGTCTCATCAAGCGTGTCAAGACAAGGCTGGCACCCAGCACACAAGAGCACTGTGAACAGTTCATGGACAAGTAGAATTCAAAGAGAAGTTTACGGAGGCAGGCGTCTGGCACACCGGTGATGGCAGACCTGGAAGGAGTTCCTAGCACCTGGCCTTGGCCTGGCCCAGCCCCGGCTCTTGTGGACATTCGGGTAGTAAACCAGAGGATGGAGGGTCTCCGTCTCTCTCAGTCTCTCAAAAAAATATAAATAAATACACAGCACTTATTAAAACCTAAGTCTAGGCCGGCGCCGTGGCTCACTAGGCTAATACTCCGCCTTGCGGCGCTGGCACACCAGGTTCTAGTCCCGGTCGGGGCGCCGGATTCTGTCCTGGTTGCCCCTCTTCCAGGCCAGCTCTCTGCTGTGGCCAGGGAGTGCAGTGGAGGATGGCCCAGGTGCTTGGGCCCTGCACCCCATGGGAGACCAGGAGAAGCACCTGGCTCCTGCCATCGGATCAGCGCAGTGCACCGGCCGCAGTGCACCGGCCGCGGCGGCCATTGGAGGGTGAACCAACGGCAAAGGAAGACCTTTCTCTCTGTCTCTCTCTCTCACTGTCCACTCTGCCTGTGTAAAAAAAAAAAAAAAAAAAAAAAAAAAAAAAAAAAGACTAAAACCTAAGTCTATTTTGGTGCATAAACGTTTTTGCAATCCACACTTAGCTTTTCCATGGCAAGCATTTTCCAGGAACACTTAGGAGACCCCTCTCAGCTGCTTTTATGCACCATGTTGGTTTTTCACAGCACTGGGCAACAAGCAGACACTTGCATCCATGTATTTCACCGGAAAGCGAGATGAAACGAGGCCAGGTGCAGTCAGTAGGTCCTGCAGGGCCGCAGGGCCACAGTGGCACAGTCAGCCCCGCCACAGCTTCCCTGGTTCCCAGGCACTCTCAGCGTGTCTCATACTCTGTGCCGAGGTGGAGCCGAGTCCCCACAGTGCCCTGAGCCCTGTGCCCAGGACGGCTGTCCCCGCCAAAGCCCGCACCTCCAGCTCACAGCTGCTAACGTAGTACTACCTGTGTTTACCTCGATGCGAATTTTCAAATACTGAGCACACTGACCTGGGTTAAAAAAATCCTGAAGAACTTAAAAAGGATTACACCGTGGAGAAGGAGAAAACCAAAAACCACAAATAAACTTCCACTGGTTTCGGCTTCACCCATTGGCTCCCCAGGACACCGCTGCCAGCCAGCCTCTGGGAGCAGAGCTGTTTCCTGTTGAAGGTGAATGAACTCATTCATTCGCACCCACTCCTGTTAGATCTACAGAAAGTGAGCTCCGGAACACACTGCACAAGCCACCAGAGGCGCAGACTCCAGTGCAGAGGAACTGTGCACTTCCGCAGACCTGGACATGTGGTGCTTTAAGCTAGTCTCCCTCTAGATAGTTCTCCATAACGCAAGTAATGCTTCTTGGTAATATATTAATTGTACCATATGCTATCTTCATCAACTTAATAATCTCAGTTTTATTTTTTTAATGAAATGTCAATCTAACTTCTAGAATTCCACCCTAGAGAATCTAGACAAATTATAATTAACAGATTCGTTCTATAGGCATGGTAATTAGCAATAGCCCCCTCAAAAATGCCTCTAATTATGTGATTTTACATATTACCGCTGAGTTGAATTCATGAGGTTTGCACTATTTCACTAATATAAACAGCTGGTGGCAGCGGCTGCAGACCACGTCCTCAAAGTGCATTTTCCCATGCCATCGGCACCATCAGAAAGAGGGGCTCAGAGACTCCAGAGCGCCCTTCCGGCCGCACAACCAGGAACAGTAGAGTCGTGACGCTAACCCGGGCGTTCCAGCGTCAGCCGCCCCTCAGGAGCCCTTTAACTGCTTCAGAGGGGCCAGGAACAGGAGCCGCGAGGCCCCCAGGGTGGGGGGACTATGGAGGCCCCCAAAGAGAGGGGGGACTATGGAGGACCCCAAATTAAAAGATAGTACATTATGTCTCTTAAGAAAAACACAGCTTTTAGATTATATTAAAAAATGCATTGCTGGCACCGCGGCTCACTAGGCTAATCCTCCACCTAAGGTGCCGGCACACCGGGTTCTAGTTCCAGTCGGGGCGCCAGATTCTGTCCCGCTTGCTCCTCTTCCTGTCCAGCTCTCTGCTGTGGCCCGGAAGTGCAGGGGAGGATGGCCCAGGTCCTTGGGCCCTGTACCCACATGGGAGACCAGGAGAAGCACCTGGCTCCTGGCTTCGGATCAGCGCAGTGTGCCAGCCGCAGCGGCCACTGGGGGGTGAACCAACGGAAAAGGAAGACCTTTGTCTTTGTCTGTCTCTCTCTGTCCATTCTGCCTATCAAAAATAATTAATAAAAAAAATTTTAAAAAAATGCATCACAGCACACTGGTCAAGGACCCCCCCAACAACATCCCAGACGGCAGCAAATTTGGAAATAATCCCAATTCCCATGCAGGGGATTCAAGAAGTCCCGTCTCCCAGCCCACCCACCCCACCTTAGGAACCCCAAGTAGTACCTGTGCTTGGACAACAAGCCAAACAGAATAAACAGGGCGGCCAGCATCGGGCAGAGGTCAGTGTCCCAGAATGGTCACCCACCGGCTTTAGGGTGGCCACAGTCCGCTCAGAGACGCCGGCAGAGCCTCCTTGAGGACACCTGTCTGCATCCACCCATCCCCTCGTCATGTCTGAGAGGCTGGAGCAGGGACGCCTCTGTCTGCTGCTGAGTCCCCGATGCCCAGGCAGGCTGGAGCTGCAAACTCAGCTCGGGTCTCCCCGTGGCCGGTAGGACCCCAATGACTACAGGCGTCGCTGCTGCTTCCCAGGGCCCCAAGAGCACGATGCTGAAGTCGGGAGCCCGAGATCAGCCTCCCCGAGTCTGCGATTCGGGGTTCTACCCGAGGGCTACAGGGCTAGCGCAGCTGTCCGTCTTCTCTCGGTTAAATGAAAGGCGGTAATGACGCACACAAGACGAGCACAAACTCCGTCATCTACGGCAACCACGCCACAGCACCTCTGCACGCCCCTGTGCGGCAGCGCTTCAGGCACTAGCAACGCCCTACACGCATTGACGCTGGATCAAGCCTGCGCAATTACTTACACATTTATATAAAAGGCAAGGGAAATGGCCCTTGTGTAATTTCTCTTCACGCACTGTTTCCAGGGGTAGACTGAGCTTCAGTTTAAGCTATTTTCGCCTCACTGTGCGGTGCCAGGAGAAGGCAATGCATTCCGTATCTGAACCTCTCCCATTTAATCTGCAGGAATCATACATAACAGAAGTTATGCATAAGGATCTGTAGTAAGACCAGAAATAGGTAAATTCAATCGCTTTGTGTGTTAGGAAACGAGGCATGAGGAAATATTACATGCCGCGCTCCAGGCTGATACAACAACTCTGTGAAAGAAGGGGTTTCGCAAGTCCAGAGGCACGGCCGCGCGACCCCTATGCAGGAGACATGCACTTCGGCCTCCCTCAGCTACCAAGCCTCTCATCACCACAATTACTACCTTACAGTCCAAGCAATCCTTCCTGACTGTGGGCAAAGCAGTGAAGAAATCTATGTGGCACAAGCCAAAATTGCAGACGTCTGATTTTCCACACACTCGGGGAGCTTCAAAAGATGGAAGTACAAGTACATCTGGCTGCAAAAAAGGCTGAAATCCATGCCCAGGTTGACTGTAATATGCACCTTCCACGGACATTTTGAGACACCTAACAAGCTCGGGTATTTCTGAACTAAATCTCTCGACTGCTTTCCGTGAACTGTTTGAGGGTCTCTCGCAGCTGTGGAGTAGCAGCATCTAGTCTTTCTCCCAGCCACAGGTTAAAGACCAGCAGTCACAGCCGCCTGCTCTCAAAGGCCTGTCGAAGCTGTCACGTTCCTATTTTACCAAAAGCCACTCGGAAGGCAGCTGCCACGATCCCCACGGCACGTGCTGCCTTATTCAGGTGAAATCTGAACCAGCAATTCTGCCCGTGTCTCTCCTACACACAGGCACTTCCACAAGCCTGGGGAGTAGTGGACTCGGATACTTTCATGGTAAAGCAAAGAGATCTCAAGCCCATGCACAGCCGTTCACAACACGCGTCTTCTGTGGGCATTCAGGGGACTCTTCGACAGCCGACTGCCCCGCCACAGCGGACGAGACCCTTCCCAGCGTACCGGTCTGCCTCCGCTCACTCCCAAGCACAGCCAGCCGGGCCCCGCGGGCACCCAGGACGGGGAGCACGGGCTGCCTGGGAGGATCAGGCGCCTGGGGACAAACGCAGTGGGGGGCCCCGAGGATGCAGTCAGCAACAAGTTGGGGGCAGGGGGGTGGGGGGAACACTGCTTCAGGAAGGCAACTGTGTGCCGGGAGGGAAGGCGTGAGCTAAGCAGGGTTCTCAACCCTGGACGCCTGCCCATCTCCAAACGCTGGGGCTCTGCAGGCGGGGACTGTTCTAGAACTGTACTTGCAGGGACCTGGGGATGCCCGCAGTGGGGGTGGGAGAAGGCTGCCTGCAGCCCCAGGGGCTGGAATCAAGGTCCCCAAGGGGGCACCCCTGCCTGCTCCACTCCACTTGGGTTTCTCTGCTCAACAGGCCGACTTCTGCCACTCCCAGCAGGTGTCTGTCCCACATTCCAGGGTTTGTGCCAGGCTGCGGCTAAGCCTCTGCCTCTCATTACAGGAAGCCAAACCTGACTCTCCCTCCAGCAGCCAGGAGCAGTGGCTAACGGAGCACAGCGCAGATAAACACGACCCTGGGACCACGAGTCAGTCAGCAGCTGAAGAGGGGAACAGAGGGACAGGACAGGCCCCACACTCACGTCCCTGGGCTCGGGAAAGGCTGTGGTCAGGGTCTGCTCCAAGCCCTGGGCTGTCTGAGCGGAATGGAGACAAGAGGGGGAGGAAAGCCAAGTGACCAGAACCAGGCCCAAGGCTGTGACTGCTCACTGCCAGAGTCTGACCCCATTCCAGGGATGGGTGTGGCTGAGCCAGGAAGTGCAGTCAGGAGCCCCCGGTGGGTGGGGGGAGTCTGGGATGGCTGGACCCCAGGCAGCCAGGGAGAATGACTAACGGTGGAAACTGGCTCAAGCAATCTGAGTCACCCCGAGGGAAGCCGCGTCAGTGGCGGTCACTCCTCTGGGAACTTGGCTCCCGTGTGTGGACAAATATTTGGGAAAGCAGCTTCTGGAGCCAGCCCCGAAGCACGGCTCTCTGGCCCTTCTCTGTGCTCAGAGCTGTGCAGTGACCACGAGAAGCTGAAGGTGTTTGTATAAAATATTTCACTTGTTTAAAAAAGAAAAAACACCTGACCTTTGAGAAAAAGAAATTACTATTTAAATGACCCCGCTGAAGGGAGGCGCCACCAAGTGTCCCCTCTGGACCCACCTCACACCCCCCAGAACCCGCCAGCGGCTGAGGCTCAGAGGGCAGCACCATCAGCATTCAGATCTGACTCATAAAACACTCCGTGCGCGCCCGTTCCTCATGCGCTTCCTTCCAACCCGGGACAGCCTGGGCTGAGTTCCTATTACAGGCGCGGCATCACGGAAGCCGCTGGAGCACGACAAAGAACAAAAACGCCTGTTGTTGTTGGAAATTAAAACAGAATCGGAAGGTTACGTAGTATTAGGTTGCTGCCTACCAAAAACAGACTCGAAGATCTGACTGAAAATCTCCTCCCCGATACCCTGCTAGTCGAGACACAGCGGGCTACTCCTGTCCGCCACACTGACACAGAGAACCTCCAAGTGTTCTCACTCAGACTACACTGCACAGGGTTCCAGAACCCTGCGGCGGGCACCAGGCACGAGGACCGGAGGGAGGGGAAACCGCCTGCATCGTAACCGGGAGGCGATCACATAACCCGGTCCCTCCCCCAACAGTGCTGGAGCAGCTCACAGCTGACGGTGCTTATTTAAGTATTTAAGTCGTAAAGGTTGGCCAAAAAAAGCCAAATACCACTGAGCTAAATAAACATTACTAAGAATAGGAAGTTCAGGCAAACACAGAAGAGGGCCACGACCTTTATCAAGGAAAGATCCGCAATTTGGCAGGAATTAGACTAACAGGTACCACACATTTAGTAAGAGGGCCACAGTGCTTGCTCAATGTCAGGCATGTATGCAAGATCCTAACATTAAAGAAAAGAGTAAGGAACAGGATTCTGTCCCTAAGAGAAGGGAATCTCCCGCCCTGGGGACTGGAAACACAGCAGGCACTCTGATTTGCCGGTTCCTTATCACCCCACTCCCAGGGCCTGGGGCTCCGGGAGAGTTTCCAGGGCACAGACCAGAGGCTCCCCCACCCGCCCAGGAATCTGGATCCATGCCCCAGGAATCTGGATCCATGCCCCAGGAATCTGGATCCATGCCCCAGGGGCCTGGTCAGCCGCAGGAACTAGCCACACCCCTCAGCAAGGACAGGAGAACCAGCGCCCAGCAAGGATCCCACAGCCGGTTCTCCTCTGGCTCCTCGCCTCTGTCAGGCCGGGGAGGGAAAGACGGAGCCCAGGGAACCCCAGGGCCTGGCCCACCTCTCTCCTCCTCCCGGGACCACAGAGTCACAGAGCCCCGAGCTTTCCGCACCTCCTCCTTCAACTCCAGGAAAGGAGAAAACAGCGCTAAACTGTGCTGCGATGGACCATGAGACAGCTGGGGTGACCAACCAGGCTCTCCGCTTTGGTAACATTTTAGCCTATGGGGCAAGGAATGGTAGGGAAAGAGTGGGCATGGGGCTGGGGGCAAAAGCATCACTCGCCAGGTGCATAAGCAGCTGTGGAGGTCAGAATGAAGCCCTCCCTCAAAGTGCCCCTAGCGGGCAGCCCAGGACCAGAGGGCCTGCAGGCAGCTGTCCTGTGGGGTCTCACACATCCACCTCCTGCCTCCCCAGGCCCCGCATTTTCAGATACCCATCTGCAGCTGTGCCATTTTTAACATGGTAACAGTCACAGCTGCACTTGCCAGCCACCTGCAGTGAGGGCCCTTCTCCGGGAGCCGGCTCTGGATGCGGCCACGGTCTGTCCCCAGCTGTGGGACCCTGGCCCAGTGTCCTTGGCTGGTCGTGGACAGAATCTGCAGCTGTGCTGTTTGTCTTCCAGGTCAGGCTGCACTTCTGCCGTGTGGCTGCCCAACTCCTGGCTCCTGGCACCCAAAAGGTGCCGTATGGACGTGAGGGACACAAGGGGTCTCTGTGTGCACCGCCGGCCATTCCGTCATCACCAGCAGAACCTACGCTGCCTGAAGACGGGGTCCCACCTGCCTCTGCACCCCAGACCTGGCCAGCACAAGACCCGTGGGAGGTCACGCAGATACCTACCAGACTAACACAGACCGAGGCACACGATCACCCATGCGCTGAGCCAAAGCAACCCACTACACACATTCCTCTTCAGAAGACCGGCACGCCACTCACTGCTAGCAAAATGCCACCGTCAGCTGTCGGGGATCTACTTTATTTTTTTGGCCAAATAACTCAAGATTGTGATTGAAGCCTTCAAAATGAGTACGTAGAGGCATAAAACAAGCCACCGGCCGCAGCAGAGGCAGCCCTGACTGGGGAAAACCACGATTACCCTCTGCTCAACAGCCTGTGGCTGCGCCTGCCCAGCCTGGGAGCGCCGGCGGGGCAGGCTCAGGGCTCCCCTGTGATTAGCAGGCTGCACTGGGCCCGATATAGAAGCTTGTACCCAGTGGGCACCCGACACGACTTCAAATTAAGGCAGGAAACGTGAGCCGGCTTGGCGACCTTCCGTGTGGGGCAGAGGCCAAGCCCTGCAATTCTGAGAGCAGGGGCTCCAGGGTGGGGCTGGCTCAGACTGAAAGTCACTGCTATGACAGCCACAGACGCACAGCAATCACCTGAAACCCCACTGGGGGTAAAACAGTCTTCCCCCTGCCCCCACCCGGCCGGAGGGGACGGGACGCCCAGCCTCCCGAGGCCAGAGTGTAAGTTCTAAGCACGGGACACAGGATGAGGGCCCCAGCACGCAGGCCCGCCAGACTGGAAGTGCTGCCTCACAGGAGCGCTTTGCAGGGCAGGCGGACCACGGCCTCTCCTGATCACCGACTGCAATACGAGTCCAGCTCTAAGGGTGCTGCACCGTGGGTTCACGTCTTCAGTCTTGGCACCGCTATCATTTCACCTTTTAATGGGTTTTGTTTGCCCCCAGATGTGCCGATCATCCCCTGTGGACAGATATTTTGGTGTCATGGGCAAATTCATCATTTTACAATCTTCCCTTTAAAACAGCTGCCTACGGGAATAAGTAAAAACTATGCCTGTCCTAAAAGTCCTCATGATCAGTACCAAGAACACCACTCTCTGGACCTTAACACAAGATACTTCAAAACCCTGAATTTGCTCGCCTAAGAAATTTCTTATTTCTCAAACAGTTTCTTTAGTAATAAGACTACCAAAGTGTCATCAGCTATCCCGAGTTGCTGTGCTAAATGCTCTTGCCTTCTTACGAAAATTATGCATTCAAAGTCAAAGCCAATGTGACTTAATTACTCCTCTCCCACTTTATTTCTGCTAGTTCATAACCGCTGCACCTGCTCTTGCTGTCTGCCCAGGCTGGAACCCGTGCCTTGTACGGCATACACACTAAGCGATGAAACATTTTAACAGTCCTGTAGACCAAGTCTCATCACCCACTCCACGTGACTCCCCCTGCTACACACTTCTGATGACGAAACCAAGCCTCCACGCGGCCACGTCCACCGAGGGCCTGCCGTCACCAGCGTCTTCTCACTCAACAAAAACCGACTCATCATCGGCTATGAGCCAAGCACTATGCTATCTTCCTGAAGGCACTCAGTACGAAACAAGACGACAAAGAGTAACCAGGAACTGTAGAAGTGGAAGGCACAGGCTTGGAGAAGGGCAAACTCTCATCTTAAAGTCTAGAGCCAGCACTGTGGTGCTGCAGGCAGAGCCAGCACCTGGGACGCTGGCAACCAATGTTGGCAATCAATGTGGGCACCGGTTCATGTCCCGGCTGTTGCACTTCCAATCCAGCTCCCTGCTAACGTGCCTGGGCAAGCAGCAGATGAGGGCCCAAATCCTCAGGCCCTTGACCCACATGAGAGACCTAGAAGAAGCTCTTGATTCCTGGCTTCAAGCTGGCCTAGTCCCAGCCATTGGGATCACCTGGGGAGTGAACCAACAGATGGAAGATCTTTGTGTCTCTCGCTCTTTCGCTGTAACTCTCCCAAATAAATAAATAAATCTTAAAAAAAAGGGCCGGTGCCATGGCTCACTAGGCTAATCCTCCACCTGCGGCGCTGGCACCCCAGGTTCTAGTCCCGGTTGGGGCGCCAGATTCTTTCCCGGTAGCTCCTCTTCCAGTCCAGCTCTCTGCTGTGGCCCGGGAGTGCAGTAGAAGATGGCCCAAGTCCTTGGGCCCTGCACCCCATGGGAGACCAGGAGGAAGCATCTGGCCCCTGGCTTCGGATGGATGCAGCACACCGGCCATAGTGGCCATTTCATGGGTGAACCAACGGAAAAAGGAAAAAAGACCTTTCTCTCTGTCTCTCTCTCTCTCTGTCTAACTCTGCCTGTCAAAATAAAATAAAATAAATTTTTAAAAAATCTTAAAATAGGCCGGCACCGTGGCTCACTAGGCTAATCCTCCACCTGTGGCACTGGCACACTGGGTTCTAGTCCCGGTCAGGGCGCCGGATTCTGTCCCAGTTGCTCCTCTTCCTGTCCAGCTCTCTGCTGTGGCCCGGGAATGCAGTGCAGGATGGCCCAAGTCCTTGGGCCCTGCACCCACATGGGAGACCAGGAGAAGCACCTGACTCCTGCCTTCGGATCAGTGCGGTGCACCGGCCGCAGCGGCCACTCGCAGGGTGAACCAACAGAAAAAGTAAGACCTGTCTCTCTCTCTCTCTCTCTCACTGTCCACTCTGCCTGCCAAAAAAAGAAAAAAGAAAAAAAAAATCTTAAAGAAAAAGAAAAGAAAGGAAAAAAACACAGAAAGTAAGTCTGGGTAAAGACCCAGGTGACAAAAGCCACCCTGAGTATTAATATCATCAGCTTATAATTATGGAGGGCTCCCAGCGCATCACAAACCAGACATTTGGACAACATCACTCATTTGACGCAGTCATCCAAGGATGCAGGGTCCACTGTTGGCTTCAGCCCAGAGGGGGCACTATGTTCCTCCTCCAGGTCACACAGCTGGCGAGTGTCTGGGTCAGAACTTGAACCCACATCAGTCCACAAGGACAGCTGAATGGCAGACGGGGCTGCTGCCCTGGGCAGGACCAGGCTGAGCGGCCTGAAAACACCCGGTGCAGGCAGGAGAGACTCAGGGTGCAGAGTGCAGCCCAGGGCCAGGGCACGGAGCTGACGTGTGATGAGGGAGAGGCACGCAGGCCGCAGCTGTCCTCTGCCCCTGACCAGCGTCACAGCACAGCAGAAGTCATGTGCCAATGGCACGAGGCATCAACCTTCTCGTTAAGCCTCCAGAAGAGGACCTGCCTCCTAATTCAGGTTTCCCCGGGAGGGCCCGGACCTGACCACTGGTGCTCACGGTCGCCCAGGGCTCAGGGCAGGGATGCCCGGCCTCTCCTCCCCCCACATCCAAGCGCAGGCCGGCTCCCGAGGCATGCAGGAGGTCGCCTGTGGGTGTGCAGAGGAATCGGCAGGGCTGTGAAGGCCCCTCTGAGCCCCGAGCGCATCCCCAGTTCCGGAAGGCGTTCGGAGACAAGAGGATTGGCGCTGTCTGCATGGGTGATGCAGGCAATTCGGGGAGGTGGGGACGGTGCGGGGAGGCAAGGAGGCATCGGGTCACCCATGCCCCAGTCTCAGGCTGCCTCCTGCCCTCCACCAACAGCAGACGCACACAGGGCTATGCCTTCTGAGCAGCTTCCTCTCAACTGTCACAGAGGCCACTCTCTGGCCACCTGCACAACACGCAGGGGCTGGCCTCTGCCCAGCAGCACTGGGAGCACGGGACAAGCCACGGGGACTGCAGATGACCAGCAAGCCCTCCCTCGGGGGTGCTCACCGGGCCTTCTGCTGGCGCCGTGGACCCCAAACGAGACCCACCCTGAAACGGGTTTCCTGGAGCATGAGCATCAGATCTGAAGACCGGAGAGAGCACAGGACAGGGCACACGCAGCTGCCTCTCGGCAGAAACCACAGGCTGCCGCCAGCTCCGTTATCTTTAAGGGCAGCCCGGTGCGTGGGCAGCACAGTCGCTGCGTGGCTGACCTTGCCCGACACTCAGGAGATCAAGGACTGCGGCTCTCGGGGGCTAAGAGAGCCTGTTCAGACCCGTGCTCCGCACACAGGCACGTCGGGGCTTGGATTCCTCATGCGGCTCCTCACTCCAGCTTCCTGCTAACGCGCACGGGGCGGCAGCAGGGATGGCTGAGCACTTGGGTCCCTGCCACCCACCCGGGATGGAGCTCCTGGCTCCTGGCCATGGGGAGTGGTCTAGCAGATAGAAGATCTCTCTCCCCTCTGTCATTAGGTGGTTCAAATAAATAGATACATTTTCTAAAGTCTACTCTTCCTTCTCTCCAGCACCATGAACGCTAAATGGATACTCTATTTCTGAACCATCTGATTCGCTTAGAATAAATAAGGATGGTGGGTGTTTGCTTCCATTGTTATTTTTTAAAGAAAGCTATCCTAGATCTCAAGCAGACTAAGCACTCAGGAGTTCATTAAGTACCCCCAGAAAGCCACAAAAGGATACAACAAACTCACACAATTGTCTCAAATCATAAGACACATTATAACAAAATCTTTAAACAACCTTAAGGGTCTGACCACCATTTATATACAGGGAGAAGGCATTAGTTTTACTTTTCCCTAAAACCTTGCTGCAGACCCTGAAGGAAGGAACTGCCCGGACTAAAAAGAAGGCTGAGCCGTCACTTCCCCGGAAGCCAGCGCTCACCCCACAACCCTCGCAGTGGTGTCATGCAGACTCCAAGGACATGAATATAACCTCAGTTTCTATAAAACAAGCCTTTAATCTGCATACTTGTACTCTGTAGAAGAACGTCTATTTACATGACTTTGGCCCAGGGCTACAGTTTTGCCACAGTTAAAATACATATTATAGAAGCAGGAACTTTAAACACCAATGTCTTTTTCTTCCAATTTCAAGGATTTGAAATTTTAAAATCATGTGGCGAACAGCAGTGTTCCAACGCCCTACAACGAAGGCACTTAGCATAAAAGCGACATCTGGCCTTCACGGAAGAATCTATTTTCTTGTATTTGTGTTTTTGGCTGCCGAGCAACTCGGAGCAGCAAATCCTTTCATCTGGGCAGCAGTCAGTCGTCCTCCATTAACCCCTCAAGCTGCCTCCTCCGCCACAATGCACAGCAGGCGAGCTGCTCTTTGGCCCCTGTCCTAAATACTCCACTGCTGACAGATTCACCCAGCATTCTGCAGGCTGGGGCTTCTGGGGCGGGTGCTAATGAATGTCGGGGCAGTCTTTAAAAAGCAAAAGTAAAGCACAAGTAATCATCACAGTACTGTAAGAAAGTCACTTTTCTGTTAACTTCCCGCAATCTCTATCTGGACGAGCAAGTTCCCCTCACTGCGGCTGGTGGAGGGTAACTGGCAGTGATGTTTTCTGACCGGCACCACCAGCAGATCCGGGCAGGCAGGCGGAGGGCGAGCGTGAAGCCGCCCGCAGGGCTGCCCGCGTCCACACTGAGGCGCCTGGGGTGGAGTCCGGCTCCACTCTTGACTTTAGCTGCCTGCTAACGCCCACTCCAGGAGGCCACGGCTCCAGCAGTCAGCTCCCTGCCACCCACTGGGAGACACGGACTGAACTCCTGGCTTCAGTCCAGCCCAGCCCTGGCAGTGGCAAGCATTTGGGGAGTGAACCAGCAGACGAGGCCTCTCTCTCTGCCTCCCTTTAAAACAATCACTACTGTTTAAGAAAGAGACCGGCAGCTTACATCACACAACACGCACTGCTTTTCCTGGAGTCTAAACACCAGCCCCCGACACAGGCTGTGCAGAGCACACACTGTGTGGAGAGCACACGGGTACCTGGGCTGAGGGACACAGTGATGACTGAGACCTTCAAGACCAAGGCTCCTGGGTAAGGCGCACTGAGCCAGGCAGAACACGCCACGCAACCCGACACACAGCACAGAGAGGAGCGAAGGATCGGCAGCAGTGGAAGCTTAGACTGAAACGTCGTCCCGTCGACCCAGCTTCCTTCCCCTGGCTGCTGAGAGTCAGTGCCAGTCCCACCCACAGCTCCTATCGGTGCTCCACGGTCTTCCCTCGGGAACGCCAGGATTTTTTTTTTTTTTTTTTTTTAACAGGCAGAGTGGACAGTGAGAGAGAGAGACAGAGAGAAAGGTCTTCCTTTGCCATTGGTTCACCCTCCAATGGCCGCCGCGGCCGGCGCGCTGCGGCTGGCGCACTGCGCTGATCCGATGGCAGGAGCCAGGAGCCAGGTACTTCTCCTGGTCTCCCATGGGGTGCAGGGCCCAAGCACCTGGGCCATCCTCCACTGCACTCCCTGGCCACAGCAGAGAGCTGGCCTGGAAGAGGGGCAACCAGGACAGAATCCAGCGCCCCAACCGGGACTAGAACCCGGTGTGCCGGCGCCGCTAGGCGGAGGATTAGCCTAGTGAGCCGCGGTGCTGGCCAACGCCAGGATTAAAACCAGACCACCGACGGAAACCTGCACGGAAGCGCTCGGCCAGCAAAAGCAGCCACTGTAGAGCAGTGAACCCAGGTGCCCAGGGCAGGCCCCAGGGCCACAGGCAGGGGTGGCTGCGCATGTCTGTTAGAAGTGTGTCTGTCACATCCAACAACAGGGGCACCTACAGGAGACGGGGAGCCAGCTGGAGGGCCAGGCCTGCGACATGAGTGTCCGACACGGAAGACGGATTGTGAATGCGATCTCACACTGAAACCGACCCACGGTTCACAAAGGAGCGTGAGGGATAGTTTGCTGTGCTGTTTCCTAGCTGTCATCCCTATAGGAGTGTGCGTGTGTGGGTGTGTGCATGTGTGTAACACAAAAGCCCCTGCCACAGTAAATAAGTCACGGGCAGGGTCAAGGGTTGCTTTCTCAGAAGTTTACAAACCTCTCAGAACACTCCGGACATTCCATCGCCAAAGCCCTGCGTGTCTTCTCATCCCCCGTGGGCTGGCTCAGGCCGGGCCTCTGTGGAGATGTCCGGGGCACCCCTGAGCCGGGACAGTCCCTATCTCCCCGGTGCCACTGGGTACCAGGCTTTCCCCTGCCACGCCTCTAGATTACAGCCGTAATCACCTGCTCACTTATCTTCCCCCTCCCGAGACACGGAGGTCAGGGACCCAGACCCAGCAGAGGCCTGGAACAAGGAGTGCTGTCCACACGCACAGGACAGATAACCGAGGGCATCTCACGTGTTGCAGACGAGAATTCTGCTAGGCCATAAACCGCCAGGCATTCCGCCACTCAACGCATGCTAAAAGGTACATCATTCTTCCTCTCAACGGCTACTTGGTTGGGTCTACCCAGAGCGCCAACAGGGACTCAGCTGAAAACCGAACACACAGCTGCCTTCAGGGAGCTTACATTTCAGAGGTGGATGAGGAAGAGAGAATCCTTCTTTCTAATCGTAACAATGAAATAGCCACACCACGTCGGGTATTTACATCCAGAAAACGTAAATCACACAGACCATCACCGACAAGGTGACCTGCAGCTGCGGGTGATGCGGAGTGCACAGGTAACCAACAGCAGAGGCACAGCACAGCCCCGGGGCTGAGCGCACAGGACCGAGAAAGGAGGCACGAGCCGCCTCACCCGGGCCCGCGGGCTGGGGGAACCAGCAGCCACCTCCCGCGCCTGGGAGAGGGGAGCGAGACGGCTGAGAAGCAGAGTGGGCCGGCTTCCCCTAAGACCTTCAGGGGCGAATCCCACAGCTCCAGCGGGGAGTCGCGCAGGGACAGTTCCACACGCAGAGCCAGCCCCACCCAAGCTTTCCTTGAAAGCCTCCCAGAGTGCCAATGCACGCACCAAGGAAAACCCCAATGCCTCACGTACCCGGAGGAGCCTGCCCCTCCCAGCCTGGGGCCTGCCCCACTCACCGCAGGCACCTGCTCCACCAGCCCACCCTTCCAGACCTGCCCAGCAACCCCTTCTGAGAAGGCCCTGGCAGCCCCCTGCGTGGCTCTGAGCGAGGGGCCCTCCTGTTGGGGGCCGGGGGTGACTCATGGGCTTCGTCCCGGCTCCTCTCTGGGCAGCTCCCACAGGACGGCTCACGAACGCTGGCCAAGCACAGCTGGGGCTGGGCAGCTGTGCAGCTGACTAAAGGTGTGCAAGACCAGCCTGAAGCTATGACAGCGACAGGGTGCTGGCCATCAGGGCTACCCTCCACACCCACACCTCCTCAAGCCAGCGCCGGAGCTCCCCGCACCGCTGCTTCTCCGGAGCACTCTTCCTCCTCGGCAAAGTGTGGACACCGAGCGCCCACCTTCAGGCAGGAGATGCCCCCCGCAGCTTCTGCACCAACAGGGAGACGCCAGGCTCAGTGCTCCCGGGAGGACGGGGCAGGGAAGCAGTGCAGGCAGCGGCTAAGGACTGACTCCCAACCCACCGGGCAGGCGGCCCAACCTGAGGCCGGGCTGTGCCAGGCACGAGGTCCCCACCACAGCAGCAGGGCCACGGGCCCCCGACCTCCCGCCACGGCTGCCTGGACCTGACTTCTGTGCACAGTGGTTGGAGCTGAGTGGGAAAATCAGTGGCTTTTGCAGACGTGCGCTCACGCCAACAGGCTGCCTCACTAGCAAACGTTTGAGGTGTACTACCTGGTGTCCCCCAACTCAGTAAGGGAGAGACACAGTGTCTCCAGACCACACTGCAAAAAGGCTGAGGCCCAGGCTGTCAGAGGACACGGGTCCACAGGGGTGCACAACGTCTGTGATGTCACTGCGCTCACTGCCAGGCCCCAGGTGAGTTTTCTGTCTCTCACGAGCTGGGCCATGATAAGCCCAATGTTACTCCCAGCACCTGGGTCAACAGAACGCGGCTGCTTGGAATTTCGAGGTTAATGTTTGCAGAGGGACTCCGTAAAAACCTGCAGTAAGTACTGGAGTGGCTTTAAGTCACCGCACAGCTGCTGGCAGCGGCAAGCACGTGCTGGTAGAAACGCGTCCTCGAAGCACTGCATACCTCAACGGCGATCTGCATGTCACAGCCTCCTCCCCAGCGGTGGAAATCGTCATTATTTCCCAACAGGCCGAGCACCACTAGAGTCTACTCCGTAAGCTCCAGAAAGGCATATTCTTTTATGATGATATGAACACGCCATCAGCACGGTACGACAATTTCTGATATGAGGTCACTTCAATCCACATTAAACTCGCAATTCCGAAAAGCATAACCGAAAATTGCTGAGGCCTGTGTAAATGAACACGCGCTGGGTGACATCAAACACGTTGAGTTGGCCCCATCTCCCCCTAAGGATCAAGTTCTGCAGAGGGGCATGGGGAGAGCCAGGGGTGTTGAACTCTTTCTTAAATATAGCTACACTGTCTGACTTCTTGGAATCTGCATGAACTACATCTGCCACCGAAAACAGAAACAGCTGACTGCCACAACCAAGGAGACCACACCACACAGGCCTCGGACGGCACAGAAAACGCTGCAGGATCCTGGCTGACCGTCACATCCTCTCTCTTGTTTACAACCCCTGGTGGGGACAGCGACAGCCCAGGCAGCACAGAGGTGCAAACACACCGGCCTGACTTCATTGCGACTTCTTATCTGTGCCCTCCCCCACTTACACCCCTGGTATCCACCGCTCACTGCAGATTCTGCCATTCATATCTGCCACTCGTGTGTATCTATGTGTACCCATCACTCCTGTGTACCCATCCCTTGTACACATCTGCCACTCCCGTGTGTCACTCGTGTGTCCTCATCACTCATGTGTCTCTCACTCATGTCTCTCTGTGTGTCCCCATCACTCGTCTGTCACTTGTACACATCTGTCACTCCCGTGTGTCACTCGTGTGCATTCCATCACTCATGTCTGTCACTTGTACACATCTGCCACTCCCGTGTGTCACTCGTGTGCATTCCATCACTCGTGTGTCCCCATCACTCACGTGTCTGTGTGCACCATCACTTGTGTCTGCCACTTGCACACATCTGTCACTCCCGTGTCACCCGTGTGCATTCCATCACTCGTGTGCATTCCATCACTCATGTCTGCCACTTGTATGTATCTGTCACTCCCGTGTCACCCGTGTACATTCCATCACTCGTGTGTCCCCATCACTCGTGTCTGCCACTTGCACACATCTGTCACTCCCGTGTCACCCGTGTACATTCCATCACTCGTGTGTCCCCATCACTCGTGTGTCCGTCTCTGTGTGCACCATCACGCGTGTGTGTCACTTGTATGTATCTGTCACGCACGGGCATCCATCACTTGCTACCAGGCCCTGCTGAACCTGCCGGAGCAGCTGGTGGAAAACCTCTCCTGCGCAGGCCCTGCGACTCAGAAAACCTGGGCTCGCACCTGCGCGCTTGTCTTCTCCTACAGAACACTCTGCTCGCCCCGCAGAGAGGAGCCCCCAAGAAAGCCCAGCGAATGCGTCAACAGGCAAGGCTGGGCCAGCGCGGGGAGCCTCCCCTGCTGCCGGAGCCCCTGGACACGGAGCCCACACGCCTTTGAGTCAGTGCCTCAGCTATGAGAGGAAGGAAGCCCACGCCCAGCTTCAACATCAAGTTACCCTGAAATTCATTAGAGAGCCACAGGCGCCAGGGTAGGAGCCGCTCGCGCAGAAGGCGCCGGCGCCGGAGCAGGGGCCGCAGGGGCCGCAGGGGCCGCCCCGCACGCGAACCGGCCGGCGCGCCCGGAGGGCCCGGCGGAGCCTCCGAGGGCCGCCGCGCCCCGGCCGCCCAGCGCCGCTCCTTCCCCCACCCGGCGGCCCGAGCTTTTGTCCGCGTTCTCTCTCCGAACAGCTGCCCTGGGCTCGGTCTACCCCGTCCGGCCAGAAACGGGCTGCCCGGGCCTGCTGCCCGGCCTGCGGATCCCCCAGACCGCAGCGGCTGCCTGCGCTCCACCTGCGCGCGGCGCTGCCCGGGGCCCGCCCCTGCCCGCGGGTCCCTCTCCCCGAGCCCTGCCTGCAGGGTCCCCCCCAGCCTGGGGTCCTACCGCTCGGGGCTCCCCCGCCCGCGAGAAGGCCGTGGCTCCGGGGCCGTGCGCCCGCTTCCCCGCACGCGCTCCCGGGGCACGCCCTGCTCCGAAGCCGGGCTCGCCTGCGCCCCGCACCTCTCCCGGCGCGGGCCGCCGCTCACCGATTTCGCCGTCGTCGTCGTCCTCCTCCTCCTGCTCCATGTCCAGCAGGACGTTCCTCGTCAGCATCTGCATGGCTCCCGCGGACGCTGCGCCGAACTTGGCGCCAAGTTGGGCTCTCGGGTTCCGGAAGGAGGCGGCGGGCGGGGCCAGGCCGGGCCGGGGGCGGGGCGGCCGGGCGCCGGGGCCCGGGCCGGGGCGGGGGCTCTCGGGGGCGGGCGTGGGTCCCGCCCGGCGGTCGGGCCCAGCCCTGCGCGCACGGGGCGGCGGCGGCTGCACTGAGCATGCCCAGTGGGCGGGCGCGCCGCGGGCCCGGAGGAAGTGGGGCGGCGAGGGGGCGCGCGCGGGGGCTCCGGAACGGGGTTGCCTGCGCCTGCCGCCCGCGGGATGCGCCTCCTGGAGGAGCTGAGCTCGCGCGGAGCGGGAGCCCCCGGGGACCGCGGCGTTAAGGGGCCCCAAGGTCCTGGGACTCGCGAGGGGGAGTGGGCGTGCTGGACGCACGGGCAGGGCTGCCCATCCGCGGGCCGCCGGGCAGGGGGTCTCTGTCAGGGGGCGGCTGCTGCTTCAGAGCCGCATACGGTTTTCCGTGGGTCCTGCTTGGCCTTTCTAAAGGCAGGACCAGCGAGCGGGCACCGCGGGTCCCTTTGGCCCGGGTGTCGCCCAGAGGACCCCGAGGCGACAGGGTGGGGCAGCAGGATGGGGCGTTCACCTGGGGGGGAGGGGCGTGCCGGGGTCCCCCTGCTCGCGCAGCCGGCCTGCCGTAGCCTTCGCCACCCCTTGCTTGTGATACGCCTTGAGCAAGGTTTTGGGAACCCTCTGGAAAACAGGCTCTGAGCGGTCAGGGGAGTGGCGTTGGGCGCGGGAGGACACCCCTTACAGGCCCTCCTCCCTGTCCCAGAGCCCGGGTTCCAGCGCAGGCTCTACTCCTGCTCCCTCCCCCTGCAGATGTGCACCCCAGGAGGCGGCAGCGATGGCTCAGGTGCCAGGGTCCCTGCCGCCCAACGTGGGAGACCCGGATGGGGCTGCTGGTTCCACCTGGTCCAGCCCGGGCTGTCGCCAGCACCCAGGGCGTGACCCCGTGGGTGGGAGATGCTGGGCCCTCTGTCTCCGCTGCGTTCCTGTGCCTGCCTTGGCCTGCACTGCTACGCGCCTCGCTGTTGGTTATGCGAAGTTACATTGTCTCTAGCGCTTCGGGTTGAAACTTTTTATAGGCAGCTTTCTCCGCTGCAGAACAGGATTACAAAGCTGAATCCACTGTGTGCTCCGTTCTCCCGTGTATTTTTAATGTTCTCTTGGGAAAGAATATTGAGAGCAGTCTTAGCCAGGAAATTGCCACGAAAATGTACTAAAAGATGGTGGAGAAGACACTATACTTGTTTCTTGAGATGCCTTTTTGGTAAAGAAAATGGTGTCTCGATTTTAAGAGCAAACAACTCAGCACTGTCAAGACGGCCGGGGCAGCCGCGGGTGAGAGAATGGGAGGTTGCTTTCCTGCCTGGACTCTGGGCCCTGAGCAGAAATTCCAGAGACGCTTGGTTGTGCAATCGGCTTTCACAATTCCCTGGAGAGGCCCTGCAAGGCACTTTCCCTGCATGATGCCCGGAGTGTCTTACCCACTCCCAGGGTGAAACTCCCCAGTAAAGGTGGTCCAGGGACTTGTCCAAAGCAGCCCAGGGACTGAGCAGCACAGCTGGGGTCCAAACCCCAGCAGCTGGCTGCAGGGCCTGCACTCTGAGCACTCCGTAAACCGACTGTAGAGACAGCTCCAAATCCTTTCTCTTAAACAACTTTTCCACCCACCAATGCCAAACTCCCAAAGTCCCGTTCACTCCCTGCCAATTGTTCCGGTTTTGATGGCCCAAGACTGTGCTCAAAGTTAAATCGTCGTTCGAAGATTCCCGTGGCTGATTTTGCAACAGGACTGAATGAGTCACGTGGAAGCCCTCACAGATCGCAGAGTTTACATTTCTCTTGCTTGGTGAATGTGGCAGAGGCGAGGCTAGCCTTATATGTAGAGGGGACTGTTGCTGGAAGGGAAATGACTTATTTGCTCAGGTTAGCCGGGAACCTACTGTTAGTAAATTCCTTTCTATCTGTTAACCCATGTCACTTCTGTAGCTTTCCTCATGCGTTATTTTGTAATACAGCAATATCTGTTGCAAAACTAATCAAAGTCATGGTCTTAAGTAAGAACCACACCTTCAACCCTGAAACAAAGTGGTTTATATCGTGCATAGTTTGAGAGATAAATGTTCCTCATGACCTGGGGTCAGGTTGTGTATGCACAGCAGTCCCAAGTCAGGCAGCAAAGCATTGTCCTGCCCTTCTCCTCTGCAGCCAGGCCCAGGAACGCTGGAGCCCCTCTGCCTGCAGTCCCTGGCCCTCATCTGTCCCCCACAGAACTGAAACTGCCCGATCTGTGCAATGTCTATTTCATGGACTTTGGAATGCTGCATGCACACAGGGTTCAGTTCTCAGAGGGCATTGAAGGCTCTCTGCCTGCTATCTTGAGATTCTTAATGAGGTTCCCTCTGAATGTTGCCCGTGACATCTGAGGGGATGGTGGAGTGTGTCTGAGTTCCTGGGCAGGGCTGCCTCCAGCGCCACGCTCCCCCTCTGGGATGGGTTCTTAGCCACCAGCTCCTGTGTTCCCTGGCCCTGCAGCCATGGCACAGCACGGTGGCTGCTCCCTGCCCTCTACCAGTGGTGCCTTGAGACACCCATTGAGATTCTCAGCAGTGTAAGCCAAGGGCCATGCCCTGTGCAGGTGCATCCTGACACTAAGTCGCAGTCGCCCATGGGGTGGTCCTGGCACAGTGGGTGACAGCGGCAAGCCAGTGCCAAGGGGAGCTCCATTTTCCTACACCTAACTGGAGCATGGTTCGTCCTGCCTCTGGTGGGAGGCAACAGCAGCTGATGGGCCCCTTGTGCTCTTTGAATAAGGGACCCTGAACATTCATTTTTGCACTCGACCCTGAAAATTGTACAACTGCCCTGATCCCAATCTTTAGTTCCAGCCCCAAGATCTCTTCCATGTTGTACATGGCATCCAGAACCAAATGTGTAATCTCTGCATCTGACCTGGCTCTCTAAGTCGAGGAACGGCACGAGCTAGTTATGTGAGACAACACTGTGAGTATCACTCTGACTCCCTATTTATTTATTTTTTTTTTTTTGGACAGCGTGGACAGAGAGAGAAAGAGACAGAGAGAAAGGTCTTCCTTTTGCCGTTGGTTCACCCTCCAATGGCCACCTCGGCCGGCACACCGCGCTGATCCGATGGCAGGAGCCAGGTGCTTCTCCTGGTCTCCCATGGTGTGCAGGGCCCAAGCACTTGGGCCATCCTCCACTGCACTCCCGGGCCACAGCAGAGAGCTGGCCTGGAAGAGGGGCAACCGGGACAGAATCCGGCGCCCCGACCGGGACTAGAACCCGGTGTGCCAGCGCCGCAAGGCAGAGGATTAGCCTAGTGAGCCGCGGCGCTGGCCTTGTTTCTGTCACCTTACACACGGGACTGATAGCAGACATCCTGGATTGTTATCTATGGCTGCCTCACATGACACTTTAGCTAAGACCCAAAAAAGTGTCGAGAGTCACACAGGTGACGACCCAAGGAACAGGAAAAGCAGCTGCCACAGTTCACAGCAAAGAGGCTGTGACCGTGGGAAGTAATAGAGCACTCCCAAATGCAGCAGCTCAGAGCAAGTGTGAACATGCATGATATCTCTCGGTTTCCATGCCCCTTTTTGGAGCGATACTACAGCTGGTTGATTGCTCCTGGTGGCACCGATGGAGTCCACTTTGTCAACAGAGCAGGTAAAGAACCAGTGAATGTAAGAACCTGGGAGCTTGCCCAAGACAGTGTTGTGCTAGAAGGAGATTCTGCCAGATGCTATGAATGGCGTGAGTCGATGCAGGATTTCTTTCCAGATATTGCTGGAAGGAGACTCCTGGGCTATCAAGAGCTGCACAAGAGACGGATCCTCATGGGTGCTGTGGGTCAGGTGTGCAGTGCCTTGTCATGGGGAGGCACAGATCTCGCCAGCTCACTGCTCCTCACTGCTGTATGGCGTCCAGTGGCCAACACCGCCCCAGCCCTGGGCAGCACCACTCCACTCTGCACTTGTGTGAGTTCAGCTTTTTGAGAGTCCGTGTGTAACAGACTGCGTGGTCTTTCTTATTTCACTCCACATGGAGTCCCCCAGGCTCGTCCCCGCCGTCACCACGCGTCATCCTCTGCCATAGGTTGCCTGTGCTCGGCTGCAGTGCGCGCGGGTGCAGGTGTCTCCTCCAGTGCAAGGAGGCGGTGGAGGGGTGGCTGCATCACACAAGTGCTGGTTCAGCTTCCTGAGGAATCTCTGTTCCGCTCTGACCATGGCTGTGCTAACAAGGCACAGTGTGCCCTTTCTCCACACCCGCACCAACACCCGTCTTTGCTCTTTTCCATAAGAACCATGCTAACAGATGTGACACCTCGGTGTGACTTTAAAAAAAAAGATTTATTTATTTATTTGAAAGTTGAGTGATATGAGTGATACAGAGAGAGAGGGAGAGGGAGAGGGAGAGGGAGAGGGAGAGGGAGAGGGAGAGGTATTCCATCCACTGGTTCACTCCCAGTTGGCCACAATGGCCCGAGCTGAGCCGATCTGAAGCCAGGAGCTTCTTCCAGGTCTCCCACGCAGGTGCAGGGACCCAAGGACTTGGGCCATCTTCCACTGCTTTCCCAGGCCATAGCAGAGAGCTGGATCAGAGTGGAGCAGCCAGGACTAGAACCAGCGCCCAGATGGGATGCCGGCCCTGCAGGCGGCAGCTTTACCTGCTATGCCACAATGCTGGCCCCGCCTTGTGACTTTAATTAACTTTTCTGTTGATTAGTGATTTGGGAAATTTTCTCATTTATCTATCAGCTACTTGTATAGTTCTTTTGAGGAATATCTATTTAGGTCCTTGGCCCAATTTTTAATGATTTCTTACTATTGAGTTGTTTGGGCTCCTTGTATGTTTTTGATATTAACCCCTTATCAGATGTGTGGTTTTCTGACATTTCTCCGATTCTGTAGGTTTTCCCTTCACTCTGTTGATTGCAACCTCAGCTGTGGAGGAGCTCCTCATTTGCTGTAAGCCCATTCTAAATATTTGCTTTGCTGCCTGTGCTTTCTGTTCGTATCCAAAAATAATAATAATATGCTCCAACAGCCTGAGCTTTCTCTCATGTCTCTTGCTAGTCTTTTTCTTCAAGTGTTTAAGTCTTTGCACCATTTTGAGATGCTTAACGTTGATTTATTTATGTATTTGAAAGGCAGAGAGAAGGCCGGGGGAGGGGGAGATTTTCCACCCATGGGTTTACTCCCCAGCAGCCAGGTCTGGGCCAGACTGAAGCCAGAGTCCTGGAACTTCATCTGGGTCTCCCAGGCAGGTGGCAGGAGCCCAAGCACTTGGCCCGTCACCGGCTGCCTTCCCAGCGGCATGAGCAGGGAGCTGGATCAGAAGCGGAGTCGTCAGCACTCTGACAGGCGAGCCGCTCCGTCCACCACTGTGCCACAACGCCGGTCCCGAGAAGAGTTCTGCGTCTGGTGTGAAACAAGACTCCAATTTCATTCTCGCATGTGCGGCCGTCCAGTGCCTGTCACCCTTTAGTGCAGAGCCTGCTCTCTTCCCATTGTGTGTCCTCCGCACCATTGTTGAAAATTGATTGGCTGTGAACGGGTGGATTATGCTGGGCTCACTGTCCCGTTGCTCCGGTCTGTGTGAGAGTTCTGTGATCCGCAGAGGAAACGTTTTTATGAACATGCTCACCTCGCGGGACCAAGTCCTCGTGGCAGCTCTCGTCTCCCTTGTTGAAACTGTTGGCCCGCTGGCCCCCGGGCCCCACCTTCCCCCCCTTGCGCTGTTCCAGATGTCCTGCCTGTGCAGAATCCCAGCTGTGGCTCTCCTAGGCCTTGCCTCATTTCCCTTGCATAACGGAAGTTCCTTCTGCTGACGCCTGCTGTCACTGTGGAGTCAAAAGCACAGCCATCAGCGGCCGGGGGAAGGAGTGGGAAGCGGACAGGGGCAGGAAGGGCAGCTGGAGGGGAAGCAGCCTGGGGAAACAGCTCAGGTGCCCCCCATGGCCCCAGGTGAGGGCGGGCTTCGTTTGCCAGCACAGTCCACGGTGCTGCTGGGTACGTCAAGCAGGTGGACTGATGGATCGCACCAGGGCTGGGTTTGCTCAGGTAGGCTCGGCGGGGGCAAGGGGGTGAGCAAGGGAGTGCTTTCACTGAGGGCGTCAGGACTGAACTTGGAGCCCCACGGAGTGGGCAGAGGTCAGCGGGCTGCAGACTCTGTGGTCCTGCTCATCCCTTCTGCCCTCACCATCCACCCCGCCCCCCGTCGCCAGCATGTCCTGGTGGTCTCACTCCTCCCCCGTGCCTGGGGGTCCTGGCTCAGCTTCTTCAGCACTGGCGGCCTCTGCACCGCAGGCTCCTCCTGAGCTCCTCCAGCTCCTGCGCCTGTCCTAAGGCCGGGGTACCCAGCACCCCTGTGACACTGCGTGGGCCGTCATTCCTGGGCTCACTCCTCCTCGTCTCCCACCGGGTCACCTCCTCCTGGCAGTGTCCTCCCTGGCAGTGTGTCCAGCCCACATGGAATGTCCCCGTATACGCAGGCAGAGCCCCATGCTGCATTTCATTCTCCATACCATGCATGCTTGCTTAATTCACTAGATTTTCATTCTCTGTACTTTCTAAGAATCTGGGGTGGGATTTTAAAACACTGAAATCCAAGCACAGAGCAGGTGCTTTTAGACTTAATTTTGAACACCAGAGTTCAGCGAGAGAGAGGGAAAGACAGAGAGAGAAATCTTCCACCCGCTGTTTCACTCCCCAGATGGCCACGACCGCCAGCCTTGGGAAAGGCTGAAGCCAGTGGCTTCCTCTGGATCTCCCGCGTGGGTGGCAGAGACTCAAGATCTTGGGCCATCTTCTGCTGTTTTCCCAGGCCACTAGCAGGGAGCTGGATGGGAAACGGAGCAGCTGGAGCACAAACTGGCACCCAGATGGTTCAACCTGCTACGCCACGTGCCACTCCCAGCAGGTGCTCTTGGGGAGTGGCCCTACTCCCTCTTTCAGACTCTTCTCTTCTCGGAGCTTCCAGGGCATCTCACTCGTCCAGCTCCCCCTGCTCCATCCCCGGACCACCGCCATCAGACCCGGAGCCTGGATCCCATCTCCCCATTGTCAGTTACTCTGTTTCTCTCCCGGTCTCAGGATTTTAAAGTGCCGACCAGTCTGGATGACCTCTTGGTGTTCACCTGCTGGCTCCGTGAACACAGACGCACTCTGACCAGCCTAACTCCATGGCCACGCTGGGCCCTTAGCGTGTGGCGCGTGGTCAGGTCTTGCTAACAACAGCCTCGCCGTCTGCTTCCCCAACTCCTCCTACATCATTGCCAATCTGTGGGCTCTCCCCGTGGAGCCAGGCAAGGCTTGTGACCGCCTGGCTGGCGGAGCCTGGGGGAAAGTGTTCCAGGGGACATGAGACGCGCCCAGAGGAAGGCCACGGCATCCTGGGCTGGCTCTCTGTCTCTCTGGAGACAAGGACTTCGGGCAGCCAAGCCCTGACATGCTGAGAACGCGGCCCCAGGCAGGGCTGAGCTGTGTGAATGAATCATCTGACCCCAGGGGAGCCCACCTGCAGGCCTCCAGCCTTGCAGCTCAGAATTGCCCAGTCCGAGCTGCGGAAGCACGGCCGGCGCCTGCGTGTGTTCGCGGCGCCTTGTTACACAGGGTGAGGTGATTAACAGCACAACGCGGGTCACTTGTGGGAGTCATCCACGCACACCCACAGCTGATGCACCCCACGCCTGAAGCCCCTTCTGCAACACACCTCACACGTCAGTCCTTGCTCCAGGTGACCCCGTCCTGGCCAGAGCCGGCGGCACAGTCCTGGCTGTCTCGCAGGGCCCAGGCCCTGCTCCGTGGTTACAGTCCTCCTTTGAAACCCCGGCATTGTGGAGTCAAGCACGGCCTGTGCGTGTGAGGGCGCTTGGAATCAGTGGTGAATTTTTAACACGAGGTAGCAGCATCAAGCTGCAAAGAAACTGTGGGTACACAGAGTCCTTGCTGTGCTATGATTTCTGGGACTGTGCGATGATCAGACAGGAACGGTGGCACAGAGGTGGGTTTTCAGTGCGTGTGCTGTACATTTACAAAACAAAGAGTAATGCCGGGAGTGTCTTTCTCTTCCTCTTGTTCCGCTCTCTTCCTTATAAAACCTCACTGTCTTCCTTCTCCTTTCTTTGAGGCAGCTGAGGAGGAGTCCGCGGCCCTGAGCCGAGTGCGAGGTTCAGATCAGTACCTCAAAGGGGAGGTAGCACGTTCGTAAGATGCAAACACGGCTGGGGAGACTGGAATGAAGTCTGTGGTTTTCATTAGAACTGGAGACACTGGGGTGAAGTTACAGGATTTCAAAGTACAGGCGGGCTGCACAAACAAACGTGGACATGCAGTGTGTGTGTGTGTATGCTGGGGTGTTGTATATAAATGTATGTGTTGTGTACATATGAATGTGTGCTGTACATGCACACGTGTGTGTTGTACACATATGGGGTGTGTGTTATTTATGTGTGTGTGTTGTGTGTGTGGGCATCTCCTACTTTGCTGCCGTGGGCAGATCCGATGGCAGTGACGCTCTCGTAGTGAGCACAGGTTTCCCGCCAGCCCCGGCTTCCAGACACTGTTCCCCACGGGAATGAACAGGGCTGCTTCCTGCAGCAGGGCAGAGGTGCTCAGGAGGAGCCAGGAACCACATCCTGGAGGAGAAAGAAGGCCTTTAAGTGAGGGACCTGGCAGAGGCACAGGGGCCGCACCTGGGCGATCTGAGCTCCAGGGATGACGGAGGAGTGGGTGCCAACCTCTGGGTGCCAGGGCTCCAGGCGTCCACGCGTCCACGCGTCCACGCTGGTACAGGCGGATGAGCGAATGGGGGAGGGGAAACTGCCTCATTGCATGCAAGGCCATCACTGATTCACACGAGAGGATTCACCTCCATGGCACTAGAGCCAGGGGTGAGAGGTCAGTGAGCAACGGGGCGTTCCCTTCGTGTGCAAGCTTCTCCCCCACAAGCAAGCTCAGCGCATACAGAGTGAGAGTGAAGACTCAGTGGAGAGAAACCTGACGAGAGGCAGAGCCGGCCTCCCCAGAAGAGGGGCCAGCGAGCACCGCACACCTGCCGGCGCTTCCTGCTGGGGACACAGTGCAGCATCGGCCCCGGGGCCCATGGAAGCAGCAGACCTGGGTCTGAGCACGAGGACACGGGGGGGACCCAGACCGAGGGCGGCTCGGGAGACCCCCAGCTCCAGGTGCGCTTGGTTTCTCTGATACCGTCCCTTCCTCGCTCCAACGAGAGATTTTCCCAGCGGGTCTGATCCAGAGCTCAGAAGACCAGGCCACGGCGGTTCAGGGAGCAGAGCAGTGGGAGGGGACACACGCAGGGAGGACACTGCAGAGGGCGGCGGCCAGTTCTGCCCGGAGCCTGCGAGGGAGCGTCCAGGGTGTTTGCAATCCGCTGGCATCACCGCAGCTTCTCCCTCTCTGCCTCGCGGGGCAGCCGCGGCCCAGGGCCCGCAGCTGACAGGGACGTGATCCGGCTGTTTGACAGAGGCCACAGTGACCCAGAAGCTCCAGCTGTGCCATAGCATCAGGGTGGGGGTGCGCTTCGGGTTCCACGCGGGGAATGGGCGTGAGCCTGGAGGAAGGCCTGTCCAACAGAGGGCTGCCCCTTCATCCTGTGGCCCCTGCTCCCCATGGGGGAGCTTCTCTCCACCCACGGCCACCTGTCCCTGTCTCAAAGCCGTCTGCCGAGAGTCGGGAGGCTGATGTGCTGGACGAGTGGCCAGGCTGCCCCTTCTGTGCATCACTCTCCACATTGCTGGGGTTGGGGCACAGAGGAGACGGTGATGGGGGGACTGAGCCCCATCTCACATCAGAGTCCTGCTCCGGCCGCTGATCTCTGGTCTCCCTGTGCATGCACCCTCGGGACATGGCGTGAAGGAGACAGAAGCAGCCCCGGGGGACTCACAGGTGAGTCCACACCATGCACCTGCTGGGATGGTCAGCGGTGGCAGGGCACTCCCTCCCTCCCGCAGGAGGCCGGCGGAGCAGTCATTCTCTGGTGAATGTTGACTGAGGCAGGCCATGTGTGGCAGGTGTCGGGGTACCCTGCTGGGGGGTGCTGGGCTTCATCCAGCCAGTGTGACCACTTCCTTTGCATCTCCTGCACAGTGGAACCACATGACCCCACCACTGTGAAGCTCTGGTTCCCACACAGCTGAAGAGAGACCACAAGTGTCCACCGTGGACCTCCCACATGCCGGGATTGGGCCTCCTGGGCCTCTTCCTGGGAAGACAGAGCGAGCGCTGTCCTCACTTCCAGGAGGCTGAGGCCTGGAGGTTGCCATGGTAGGGGCACCTCGGTTTCCAATGCTGCCCTCTCAGTTGCGGAATCACAGGGCTGGTTTCCATCCTGCGTGGGCATTCCAGGGGGCTGGAGCAGCCCCGCAGCAGAGGTGCCCCTCACCTCAGCACTGCCTTCTCCCGCGTGGTCCGCCCCACGTCCTGTGCAAGGGGGAAGGTGGTCTCAGGGAACACAGATGTGTCTTGAGGACGATGCCCAGAAGTGTGCAAATCCTTCCCAGTCACATCCTGCGGCTCATCACACGGCAACACCCAGCTGCCAGGGAGGCTGGGACATGGGGCCTGAGGCTGGGAGCCAGATGAGAGCCAGGCAGAGTGACAGGGACGCTAACTGGAGCAGGAGTGGTCCCCACACAGCCGACCAGAGCTGAGCAGGGTCTGCGGCAGTGCAGCCCAGTGGCCGCCTCGGCGATTTCCTGTGATGCGTACTAGAAACAACACTCAGTAGGCAAATCTTATCACTAGAAAGGGCAGGAGCAAGCATTCAGGAATAATGTCAATCTCAGAATTGGGGGGGGTCTTTTTTGACTTTTGTTTTTATAGATGCCAATTCTTTTTCGTTTTCTTGGAAACATCTGAAACTTCTAAGAACCTGGCCCTTGTGACTCACGTGAATGACTTGTTTAATGAGTTAGAGAAGAAAAGACAAACTTGGTCACTTGAAAAAAGAAACCAGGGGCTGGCGCCGTGGCTCACTTGGTTAATCCTCCACCTGCGGCGCCAGCATCCCGTATGGGTGCTGGATTCTGTCCCAGCTGCTCCTCTTCCAGTCCAGCTCTCTGCTATGGCCTGGGAAAGCAGTAGAAGATGGCCCATGTGCTTGGGCCCCTGCACCCGCATGGGAGACCAGGAGGAAGCACCTGGCTCCTGGCTTCAGATCGGCACAGCGCTGGCCGCAGCGGCCATTGGGGAGTGAACCAATGGAAGGAAGACCTTTCTCTCTCTCTCTCTCTCACTGTCTATAACTCTACCTGTCAAATAAAAAAAATGTTAAAAAAAAAAAAAAAAAGAAGAAGAAACCGCCCGTCTATACCAGGAGCTGGTTTTTTTTTTTTTTTTTTTTTTTTTTTTTTTACAGGCAGAGTAGACAGTGAGAGAGAGAGAGCCACAGAGAGAAAGGTCTTCCTTTGCTGTTGGTTCACCCTCCAATGGCCGCCGCGCTGCAGCCGGCGCACCGCGCTGATCCGAAGGCAGGAGCCAGGTGCTTCTCCTGGTCTCCCATGGAGTGCAGGGCCCAAGGACTTGGGCCATCCTCCACTGCACTCCCGGGCCATAGCAAAGAGCTGGCCTGGAAGAGGGGCAACCGGTAACTGGCTACAGCAGGATAATGTGGGAAGAGGCAGAAAGATGAGTGACAAGCCTTCTTGTCTCTAAGGGTTTCTGTCCCACCCCCACCTGCCAGGCCCTGCCAGGTCTCTGTGTGTGGTGGATCCAGCAGCCTGGTCCCAGCTGCGCCCAGGCAGCTCCCTGAGCCAACAGGAGAGAGCGTGGTTCCACCTCCAAGCACTGCGTTTGGGCACGGTTTGTCATGGGGCAATGGAGACCGCAAAATAGCCAGAATTGGAGCCAGCCCTCCTGACAGCAGCCCCGAGGCCTGCGCCTGCGTCTCACTCCTGCTTACCTCCTGGCCTCCCGGTCCCTGCCCTTCACGACGTCCTGCTGAGCGGGCTCGCACCTGCCCCTCACACCTCCCTCGCTGCCCTTCAGGTGGGGGCTGCCCTCTCCCTGTGCTCCTCCCCTCCTCACTCCACGGTGCCGTCTCACCCACTCAAGCCAGCGACCCCTACCCGGACACGCGCGCCCTCTGGAACATCAGCCTCGAGGACACGTGTGCGGGATGCGGGGACGGCCCCGCCTGCACGCGCCTCCTCCAGAGCCTGGGCTTCCTCTGGTGCCTGCGGTTCGCCTTCCTTCTCTTAAGGAGGTGCCCTACACCATGACCTTGAAGCAGTGAGAGCCAAGGTGGCCACTGGCTTCTGTCCACAGTCCTGGCCAGAACTCCCTCTCCAAGCCCCCGACTTGCACCTTGCTGTCTCTGGGCCCTGCCTTATCTGATGGTAGAGAAGACCCCCCCTTCAGAAGGGCCCAGGCCCAGAGGGGATTGGGAGATGGGGTGGGGAGGGGAGGGGGAAGAAGGCCACACCCAGAGGCCCGGCTGCCTCCCCACTCTGACAGTGGGGTCCCTGGCCAGAGCGGACAGTGTCAGAGGCGTCCAGGCGGCGTCCACTGCAGAGCTGACTGCTCGCTGCTTAAGGGAGGGGGAGGGGAGGAGGCTGCACACACCGGGCAGCAGAGGTGACGGCCGTGAGAGTGCAACTGGAGAAACTGAGTCTGAGTTTCTTTCTTCCTCTCAGGGGTGAGATGGCCCTGGGTCCCGGGTGAACGAGCAGAGGCAGGGGAGGCTGTGCCTCCCCCACCAGTGCAGTTCAGGGAAGGCCTCTGCGCGCGCGCATGCCTGACCCCCCCACCCCGCCCGCGTAAACGCCCCCGCAGCCCGGGGACCCCACGTTGCTTCATCGCCTGCAGATCGGCTGCCCCCAGCAGGCCGGCACCCCTCCCTTCACGGACTCCAAGCCGCTCCTCTGTGCACCGTCTCCCAGGACAGGCTTCATGGTCCCGGGACTGGGGCCCCCTTCGGGCCCACGGGGCCCCGCCGGGTGGTGTGAGAAGACATGATGGGACTTTCCAGACTCTCCAAACTTTCCAGAGTCTGCAGACGTGAGTGGAAGGGAGAGTCCGCAGGAGTGAGGAGGGCGTGGTTTCACGGAGGTCCCGACGCCAGGGGCAGCGGTCACGCAGCTCCTCCCAGTACGCGCCGCGCGGGCTCTGGCTGCAAGGTGGCCTGCGCGGGGCCGGTGAGGCCCTGAGAAGCCCACGCGAGGCCTTCAACCGAGTGCGGCCTTGGCACCGTGTCTGCACTGCCCCCGTGTGTCCCTAAGGCCGCAAGCGTCTTCCTCCACAAGGCACTTCTCGAAGCCTGCGTCACCCAGGAAGCGGTGAGGGCTTTGGATTCCTGCCGGCCTGGGCTGCTTGTGTGTGTGTGTCACTGAAAGGCAGAAGTGGCAGCCCTGAGCAGCAGATAAAATGACACTCCTACGAGGTCTACTCAAATGTGGTGTTTTCTGTGGGTCCAGACGCATCTCCAGGTGCCTCAACCTGGCCCGGGCTCCGCCGTGAGGTACCGTCGCTGGTCTCCTTGCCCTCTGTTGAAATGCCCCGCTAGTGACAGTCACCGGCCAAACGCTGGCCCTCCAGCTTGTCGGGGAGACATAAATATTTGATTTCAGATCAGTGATGTGTGTAATTGCAGCTACAGAGAAGAGCTTTGGTTGCTGCCCAGATCCAAGGGCCCATGGACATTTCATTCCTGAGCCTTCTCCACACACACAACCCAGAAGTTCCCACGGTGGGGAGATTAACCCTTCCCTGTTCTCCTGATAAACCCTCCTCACGGCCAGAGATGGAGCAGGAAGGCACACGTGGGCTTAAACAGCGGAGAGCTGTCCCTTCTAAAGTCAGGAAAGAAATACCCCGGGAAATTGTGGGTGGTCTTCCCTAAACGTCGTTAAAAATAGGATAGGTTCTCCTTTGATTACACATCTTCTGACTGTTGATACTGCTAATGTTTTCTTAAAAACCCTTAGAAAATATCAAAGAAGATAGATCCGAAAGCAATTATTAGTTTGCTTTCTGAACATTTTTAGAAACCGAGTTAATGCCAGCAGGTTGGAAAACAACAGTTTCACAGCAATTAGAAGCTATTCACGAGTCGCGTCGGAGAGTGCCAGCCACAAAGAAAACATAAAGCAAATGTTCTCAGGGCGACAATGGCGGAAGGCTAACCTGTAACAATGGCCGGTGATTTAGCCACTGGCTGACTCATCTCATTACGTCCAGATGAACGGAGCGCTAAAGCAGGACGTGATCCTGGGGCTCAACTCTGCACTGCGTCTCAGTGTCTGGCCGTGCTGAGCGGCCGCGGTGCCACAACCACAGAGCCGTTTCTGCCTCTTCTGGGCTCTGCCTTCCTCCCCAGCAGCGTGGGGCAGCTCTCCCGACTGCAGAGTGCCGTCTGCATAATGAGGAGAGTAAGACCTCCCAGACTGTCCTGGGACAGGGAGGCAAGATGCGCACGACTCCAGGGCAGACCTGTCAGGACACACAGGGAAGCGCTCGTCACTGCCCGCTTCGCCACAAGGCCTGCACTCTGCACCATCTCAGGCCAGCATCCACCACAGATGACGGCCACAGTTCTGAACAAGGAAATGTCCCTCGCTCTCTGCTGGGGAAGAGGGCGCATGTCCGGTCTGACTTCCAGGGCTCCCCAGCCCCACTGGCCTCCTGCCAGCCCCGCCCGGCTGTGGCCCAGACAGGAGAGGCCTGCAGCACCCCGACGTGCCCTGGGGGACCCCTGTGGCTACCGCACACTCTGAGCAGGGTCCGGAGCTGTTCAGGTGCCTGATGAGCCAGCGCCCACGGCGGCCTGGAGCCATCAGGTGAACAGTTCTGGTCTTCAGGCGTACAGGGTCCTGGTCCGGAACAAGAAGTGGAATGTGGATTTGATTGACTTCACCAGTTTCTCACAAAGCAAAAAACTGCTACACACCATGGTCCCAAATCATCCAATCCGATGACTGACTGACTTCTGTATTTACATGTCGTCAAAGCGTGTGTAACTCTGAACAGTACATAGCCTTTGTTCCAGTACAGGCGTTTGGAAATTGGGTGTAAGAGGCTTCCTTTTCCTTTCTTGCCATAGTGTCTGAAAAGCCCATGTTCAGCCATTTAGAGGGGGTGGAAGGACCATGGAATCAGTTTCTCCTGCCAACCAAGCTCTACTGTCTGAGAAATAAATCTGGGAGTTGGTGTCATGGCTCAGCGGGGAAAGTGCAGCGTATGATACCAGCATCCATATCAGAGTGCCAACTTGAGTCTCAGTTGCTCTGCTTCTGATCCAGCTCCCTGCTAATGTGCCTGGGAATGCAGCAGAGGATGGTCCAAGTGCTTGGGCCCCTGCACCCACATGGGAGAGCTGGTTGGAGTTCGTGGTTCCTGGCTTTTGTCCTAGGCCTGATTGTTGTGTGCATTTGGAGAGTGAAGCAGTGGGTGGAAGATCTTTCTTTCTCTCTCTCTGTCTCCCTCCCTCTGCCTTTCAAATAATTCTTTTTTTAAAAAATTTTTTTTATTTGAGAGGTAGAGCTACAGACAGTGAGAGACACAGAAAGAGAGAGGGAGAGAGACATCTTCCGTCCTCTGGTTCACTCCTCAAATGGCTGCAACAGGTGGAGATGAGCCCATATGAAACCAGGAGCCAGGAGCTTCTTCCGGATCTCCTACGTGGGTGCAAGGGCCCAAATATTTGGACCATCTTCCACTGCTTTCCCAGGCCATAGCAGAGAGCTGGACTAGAAGTGGAGCAGCTGGGACTAGAACCAGTGCCCATATGGGATGCCGGCTCCGCAGGTGGAGGATTAACCTATTGTGCCACAACACTGGCCCCTCAAATAAAGAAGTCTTTTAAAAAATAAGTCTCTGTACTATTTTTATTATTATTCAAACAAGACCTTTCAGTCAGGGTGCCTTCCTCTGGGGTTTTCCTGTTGCAATGAGCTGGGATATAAATGTCAGAAAGCTTACTATCAGACTCAGAGTGTTGCTTCATCACTCTAGACACTCCAAGGAGGAAAATTCAAACACTTGGGATGAAACGTCTCTAACAGGACTGCTGCTGACTGCCCCACTATTACAAATCGACTCCAGGAAACGCGCTCTGGGTCTTTTTCTCACTGGATGTGGATGTGAGCTTTGCACTTGGGTTTAGGTCAGGGCTCTTGCATTGGCTTAATGTAGATCTCAAGGACTCCTGGTTTATTGGCACGGCTCCAAATGCAGGTCAACTCTCCAGGCATATATGATTTTTTTTAAAAGATTTATTCACTTATTGGAAAGGCAGAGTTAGAGAGAGAGACAGAGAAAGGGCTAGAGATAGAGAAAGGGGCTAGGCCAGACTGAAGCCAGTAGACTGCATCTCTGGGTATACCACATGGATGCAGGACAGCACTTGGGCTGTCTTCCACTGCCTTCCCAAGCACATTATCAGGTAGCTGGACTGGAAGTGGAGCAGCCAAGGCTTGAACTGATGCCCTTATGGGATGCTGGTGTTCCAGGAGGCAGCTGAGCTCCCTCAGCCACAGTGCTGGCCCCAAAGACACAGACAATCGCTGGAGAAATACAGACGGGGAGTATGATGTTTATGTGTGTGGTTATTCCCCAGATAAACACAGATGATGACACGAGTGCAGAGCTTGAATGGTTATACATTATTCTGCAGAATGGGCTGTTGTTGGGAAGTGACTTTTTTTTTATTTACCTGCATTGCAGAGTTGTAGAGAGAGGTAGAGACAGAGAGCAAGAGAGAGAGAGAGAGAGAGAGAGAGAGAGAGATCTTCCATCCTCTGGTTCACTCCCCAAACAGCCAGGGCTAGGTCAGACCTAAGGCAGGAGGCAGGAGCTTCATCTGGGTCTCCCATGTGGGTGCAGGGGCCCAAGCACTTGGACCATCTTGGACTGCTCTTCCAGGAGCATTAGCAGGAAGCCAGATCAGAAGAGGAGCAGCCGGGACATGAACCGGCGCCCATGTTGGATGCCAACGTTGCAGGTGGCATCTTAGAACGCTATGCCACTTTAAAGCACCAGAAACCTGGTAAGACACCTTGGTGGGTGCCCCCACCCCTGGCTGCTGTTAACAAGCTGTGTTAACTTTTCAGGCACGGAACCCAGCAGTAAAAACACCAAAGTGTGGGTTGGCAGGAAGCGGCTCTAAGTTACGAATCCCTTACCAGCAAGCTCAGAGCTTTCTCCTCAGATGCTGCCAGCACTGTTTAGTGCCATTTCGTGTCAGGGTGAAGAATCTCTCTGGGCACTCCCTGTAAGGCAGTGAGGTGGTGATGCATTCCCACACCTCCGTTCCTGTGGGAAGGTCTTTCTCCCTCTGGTTTTTGAAGGCTGGTTCTCCTGGTACAGGGGTAGCAGCTCTGTTCTTCAGTGCTCTGAGCGCATTATGCCACTCTGCAGGATCTTCTGGGAGTCTAGCGGAGGGCCCCTGGTATGTCGCAAGTCGCCTGTCTCCTGCTGCTGCCCAAATCCTCTTCCCATGCTTGGTTTCTGACACTGGTGACAGTGCGTCTCAGGATGGAGTCCCATGCTTGGTTTCTGACACTGGTGACAGTGCGTCTCAGGATGGAGTCCCGTGCTTGGTTTCTGACACTGGTGACAGTGCGTCTCAGGATGGAGTCCCGTGCTTGGTTTCTGACACTGGTGACAGTGCGTCTCAGGATGCAGTTCTTCGGTTCACTTCTCCTTCCTTTGAGTCTCTTGGATCTGGATGTCGACTTCCTTACCCAGATGGGGGAGGTTTCAGCCACTATTTCTTTGAATTGACGTCTGCTTTTCCCTCTTTTCTCTTGTAACCCCCAAGGTGTGTTCTTGCTGACTGACAGTGTGGTGTAGCTGCCCTGAGCTGTCTCCACTCTCTGCTCATTCCCCTTCCCTTCTACTCTCCCAGTGACCTGATGATGAGTTTGGCTCCTGCCATCTGCTCCACCTGTCTGCTCCTGAACCCCTCTAGTGAGCTCTTCAGCTCGGTTATTGGGTTCTCTAGCTCCAGTTCTGATGGATACTTTTTACGATTTTCTCTCTGCTGAAATTCTCTCTTTGTCCAAGTTTTGTTCTCTCAATTTCAGTGAACGTCTTCACAGGGGCTATTTTTAATTCTCTTTAGGTCAGTCATGCCATTCTGTTTAGTAAGGGTAATTTCCTGCCTCATTTTGTTTCTTTGGGCCATCTTTGCCCAGCATCTTGCTATTCTTGGCTTTCTGTGTTGTGCCCGCATATTAGAATGCAGGTGCCTCTTCCTGTCTTTGTGGACTGGCCTTGTCCAGAAGACGCCCATCCATCAGCCTGGCCGGAGGCTCCGGGAGCTTCTGCTGAGTCCTCTCCTCTCCCAAGGAAGCAGGCCGCTGTGGATTGTGTCTGCAGGCTCCATGCAAGGCCAGCGAGGAGGGAAGTTGTGGTAGCCACCAGCGGAAGCCACTTCTCTGTCCACCTCCAGGTGGCCATGTCCCACCAGATCCACTGCAGCCTCGGGGCTGGTGGGACACACAACCCTGGGGAAGCTGCGGCATGGATCGGCCGTGCCCCCTGCCCTGGGATAGGCTGAGCGCTGGAACTTTGGTCGCTTCCTCTGTGCTGAGCAGGACTGAGAAACAATGACATCCACAGCCCGAGCCATAGCCCGTGTTCTCCTCGGGGCAGCTGGACTGTGCCAAGCCTGTCCAACAGAAGCCAGTCCACTCTGGATCCCCGCAGAGATGTTGGGGTGCTGGGAACCAACCTCCCTCCTCTTCTGGTGAGGCTGGGAGGTAGGGGTCTCTTCCTGGATGTGTGGCGCCCATGCCAGGGCAGTGGCTCCAGTAGCAAGATGCCTTAGTCTCCTTCCTGCTCCTGCTGAGCTGGTTTCACCTCCTGTGGGGTGTGGAGCCTTCCAATTAGCTAACGACCTCTCACAAAGGGAACTTCTCCCTGAATTGTTGCTGAGTCAGTGGGTTTGCGGGTGGTGGGTGAATGGGGATGCACACAGCAGGCTCCGGGCTTCCTCCTCCACCATCTGACTAACATCTCCTCCACTATTCGACCTGCATCCTCCTCCTCCCCCTTCCAGTAGAGCCCGGCCAGGGTGGGGGTGGGGAGCACGTGCTGAAATGCATCATCCACGGAGGAGATCGTTAGCTCCTCTGTCACTGCTCTTTGCAGATGAAAGGTGGATGAGGCGGTGAAGAGAGACCCCCTGAATTGGGAAGTGATTTGTCAAAAAGCCGAGCTCTATCCACTCATGTGCAGTTAGGGAGAGCGGGGATCTGAGCTCACTGAGCGGCACCGAGCCTGAGCGGCAGGGCTGGGGAATTGGAACCCTTGATGCTCTGCCGCTGTGTGATGACACTGAAGGAACTCAGGAAACCGGCCACGGTGAAGCAGCCCGAAGAGTCGGATTCCTTCTTTACAGACTCTGAAAACCCACGTAATTTATCACAGGCGACTCCTCCAGGGCGGTGGGCTGACTCACTGAGCTGTTAGGATTTATACAGCATCCCCCTCTGAACCACGTCCCTTCCTGCAGCTCAGCCTTCATTTTGAAAGATTTGAGAGAGAGAGAGAGAGAGAGAGAGACAGACAGACAGGGAATCTTCCATCTGGTGGTTCGTTCCCCAAATAGCTACAACAGCTGAGGCTGGGCCAGGCAGAGACCTGGAGCCTGGAACCCCATCGGGTCTCCCATATGGGGGGCGGGGCTCCAAGGATTTGGGCCATCTTCCAGCACTTTCCCAGGAGCATTAGCTAGACGCTGGATCAGGAGCAGAGCCACTGGGCCTGGAGCTGACACTCCAGTGCAGGACGGCAGAACCACCAGCAGCAGCCTCATCTGCTGTGCCTCGGGTCCCCCCCCCTTTACATTTAATTCAGTGACTGCCCCTTGGATGTCTCCTGCCTGTGCAGCACTGGCCTGGGGTCTTAGCACAGCAGCCCAGTCTCTGGCCACAGGAAAGGGCTCAAGTTCTGGTTCACTGGGCTGTCCCCAGGGCCCTGCCTGGGCCCCTGCTTCGTGCTGGGGTGCCTGCAGACCCTCTGAGTGACGCTCACTCCTGGGGCTGCCTGGAGCTGGACGGCCGCTCCCCTCTTTGAGGATCCCAGCTGGCTCTCCCACTCAGCCACAGGGAGCAAGTCCCACCCCCTTGTCGACATCCTCACAGGAAACTGAAAACTGGACATGGTTTTGGGTGTTCCTGTCCAATGGCAGCCTCTGTTGCCCCGCCCCTGCCCTGATACTCCCGGGGGGCGCATGCAGGGCAGGAAGTCACAGGAGCAGGAAGCAGGGGTGGGTGTGGGGCAGGGTTAGAGCTGGCGCTGGAAGGCAGTGACTGTCATCCAACAGCAACCAAAGTGTAATTGAAACCATGATTCACAGCATCAGTCATGCTTTGTACATTCCGAATTTCAAGAGTTCATCCTGTTATATTTTTATTACTTCATATTCCCAAATTACCTGCAGCTTTGATCTAAATCTCCCATGTGATTATAAATGTTGGGGAAGGTCGTGAAGTCCTCACAAATTATTCATTTCCTCAAGATTAACCATTACATTGGCCATCATATTCTCTAATGAATCCTTTCATTATTTGTATAAAAGATTTACACATTCAACTGCATTTTCAGCTTTCTACTTATTAAGTCTTTAAAAGATGAAATTAGAAAGTGCTTCACATAACATATTTTACATGAATTGAGTGATTCAAAAACAACTGTAAGAGAAGCAAATCCAATTGTATTTACCTACAATTGCTAAGTGAGTTCCATTATGTGGTTTGTTTTGCTCCCTGTCTCTCTCTCCCTCTTTCTCTCTCTAAGATTTACTTATTTGAAAGGGGGAGGGAGGGAGAGTGATATCTTCCACCTGCTGGTTCACTCCCCAATGGTTGCAACAGCCAGGACTGGGCCAGGCTGAAGCCAGGAGCCGGGAACTCCATCTGGGTCTCAGGTGGGTCTGCTGCCTCCCAGGTGCACCAGCAGGAGCTGGACGGGAAGCAGAGCAGCCAGGACTCAACTTGGCCCTCTGATACGAGATACTGGTGTGGCAAGTGGCAGCTGAACCCACAGTGCTGCACCACTGGCCCCGCGTGTGTCGTTTAAAATGGTCCTTTGCTTCCACGCTGAAGCTTCTGCCCAGTGTCTCTGCATGTCATGTTGTCCTGAATTCCTCTGCCCCACAATGGGAATAAGATGGTGCACACATGCCCGGCACATGGACACAGCCTGCAGTCTGAGGGTCTGCCGGTGCACACAGATCTTGTCCCTCACCTTCCTGCTCCGGTCTCGCCTCCCGGGGCACCGCTCTGCAGCTGTCAGGCAGACTGGCTCCCTTGCAGGCTCTGAATCGTTGCAAAAGCTCCAGCTGGAAGAATGCACTTCCTTTGTCCCACAGAAACCACGCTCATTAATTTAAAATAAGTTTCAGCACTGTGGTCATCAGAAAATAGTAGTAAGGTAGCTTTAAAAATTGGCGTGATGTACAGATTAAAAACTGGATTGTGTAACAACACCTCCTTGCTGCAAACAGGAAGCACCATGACTTACAGTAGGCTCCCTAAGGCCACAAAAAATAATTGCGAAGGAAACGAGTGAGTCTGTCCTGAAAATGGCCAACACTGAGGGCCCTCGTGTGACAAGCGCAACGTCACTGGCCCTGTGAGTCTTACTCATTCACTCTGCACCACAGTGCTGGAAACAGCTGCCAACACTCTGCCCACTTAGGGGCTGGAGCAGGCGGAGTCCCCGAGAGACGGGCTGGTCGGCCGGGCTGACGTGGCAGCCATGGAGCAGAAGCTGGTGCTGGCACCACTGCCAGAGTCCCCACACTGCGCTGGGTGAATTCACAGTCACCAAGCCAGCACACAGCCCCAGACCACTGTGCTTGCCCAGGTGGATACAGCTCATGTTGCAGACAGCACAGGCAGGCAGTGTGGACGGCAGCCCAAGACGGGATGGGGCGGGGCATCAGCTATGGATGAAAGGTCCTGGACTCACCAGCAAGACTGTGCCTATGGTGACAGAGTGTCGGGGGGCAGAGTCACATCTGGGGGGAAAGAGGTCTGGGGGGGCAGAGTCACTTCTTGGGGGAAAGAGGTCTGGGGGGACAGAGTCACATCTGGGGCAGTCAGGTCTGGGGGACAGAGTCAGGTCTGGGGGACAGAGTCAGGTCTGGGGGGACAGATCAGGTTGGGGAGACAGATCAGGTTGGGCAGACAGAGTCAGGTCTTGGACAGAGTCAGGTCTGGGGGACAGAGTTAGATCTGCGGTACAGAGTCAGCACTGGGGGGCAGAGTCAGTTCTCGGAGGATGGATCAGGTTGGGGAGACAGAGTCAGGTCTGGGGGACTGAGTCAGGTCTGGGGGACAGAGTCAGGTCTGGGGGGCAGATCAGGTTGGGCAGACAGAGTCGGGTCTAGGGACAGAGTCAGGTCTGGGGGGACAGAGTTAGATCTGGGGTACAGAGTCAGCACTGGGGGCAGAGTCAGTTCTCGGATGACAGATCAGGTTGGGGAGACAGAGTCAGGTCTGGGGAGACAGAGTCAGGTCTGGGGGACAGAGTCACTTCTAGGAGGCAGAGTCACCTCTGGGGGCAGAATCACCTCTAGGGAGACAGAGTCACGTCTGGGGCACAGAGTTACATCTGGGGGACAAAGTTGCCCACAGCACCCCTGCTGCCTGGTTAGCTCATTCTGCCCAGGGCAGTGAGGACTGACAGGACCTGAGGCGTCTCCCCAGGAATGAACAGGCTCCTTCTTGTGTGCCTGAGTCTTGCCCCAGGGGTGACCTCATAGCCACTTTGTCCCAGATGGGGGCGAAGGCCCAGGCACGCCACCATGCCCGCTGTGCCCCACGCTCCCCCGAGGATCACCTTCCTCACGCAGCTCTGCACTCCACCACAGCGCCAGTGGTCAGGCCTGCCAGTGGTCACCAGTGTGACACAAAGTGCCCAAAACACCACCACAGCAACAACGACGCATCAAGACCCTGGCATGGCTCTGAGGACCGAGAAGGAGGCGTGGCTGACGCCAGGCAGGGCCAGACCCCTTCTGGGACCCCTGTGGTCGACAGCCTACTGCAGGGTCACCCCCCACACTCCCAGCTCCGAGAACAGAGCAGGTAAACTGAGTCACAGAGCAAGCCATGGGCTGAGTCAGAAAGAAGCCTTCTCGTCCCCGGTTTACACTGCCCCCCCCAATATTATAAGGAACGACCAGAACTCCTCCTTCTCACATCAACGCCGCCACGAATGTGCTGCAGCTACGTCTCGAAGCTTGCTCTGAGAATCCTCTGCTGCTCTGCAAGGTGAGCAAAGCAGGTGTGATGCTTTTGAAATGTGCTACTGGGCCGGCGCCGTGGCTCACTAGGCTAATCCTCCACCTGCGGCGCCGGCACACCGGGTTCTAGTCCCGGTTGGGGTGCCAGATTCTGTCCCGGTTGCCCCTCTTCCAGTCCAGCTCTCTGCTGTGGCCCGGGAGTGCAGTGGAGGATGGCCCAAGTGCTTGGGCCCTGCACCCCATGGGAGACCAGGAGAAGCACCTGGCTTCTGGCTTCAGATCGGCACAGTGGGCCAGCCACAGCGCGCCAGCCGTGGTGGCCATTGGAGGGTGAACCAACGGCAAAGGAAGACCTTTCTCTCTGTCTCTCTCTCTCTGTCCACTCTGCCTGTCAAAAAAAAAAAAAAAAAAAAGAAACGTGCTACTGGAGGTGCCACTGGCACATTATTAAGGAACACCACGAAATCTCGAACCTCTGCCTCTCTCGGCTGTATTGCTTGTACATTCTTTGACCTTCAAGTCTGTGGGAAGGACACACATAATGACCAGATAACACTACCAGATAGAAATATCACTTCTCTTTAATGTGGCCCAATGAAGGAAGCCTTCTGGGTCTACGTCCCCGCTCCTCATCACGAGCGTCGCGCAGCCCACAGGTGACACAGGCCTCCATGGATCTGCAGTGTTGACGCTCGGCCTACAGAGCTAAGCGTCCAAAATTCCCAGTACCTTCATACATATGACTGTGTTAATTACCACAGTCTACCAAATCTTGGAGAGAAATAGGGGGAGACATTCTATTACAACAAACCGCATAGTGTCCCTGAAGTGGAAGGGGCGGTGTGCGGCCCTGCATTTAAGAAGCTGCGTTCCATGTCTGAGTGCCTGAGCTTGATGCCTGCCTCCGGCTTCTGACTTCTGCTTCCCACTGGTGCAGACCTGGGAGCAGCAGTGGTAGCCCCTGTATGGTCCCTATGGGTCCCTGCCACCCATGTGTGGGACCTGGACTGAGTTTCCAGCTCCCAGCTTTGGTCCTTGGCCTGCCCTGGCCATTGCAAGCATGTGGGCAGTGAACCAGTGAGTGGGAGTTCTATCTTTCTGCTCCTCAAAGTGTGTGTGTGTGAGAGAATATCTTCCATGCACTGGTTCACTCCCGAGTGGCCACAATGGCGCGGGCTGGGCAGGCCGAAGCCAGGAGCCTGGAACTCCATCCAGATCTCCGTGTGGGTGGCAGGGGTCCAGGTACCGGGGCCATTTTCTGCTGCTTTTTGAGGAGCATTAGCAGGGAGCTGGATCGGAAGTCGAGTAGCCAGGACATGAACCCGTACCCATATGAGATGCCAACATTGCAGGAAGCGGCTTGACCCACTGTGCCAAAATGCTGGCCCCCAGAGACCATCTTTCTAAACGCACAAGCCAAGAACGAAGGGCCAGTGTCCCGTCTCTTTAGTTTACCTTATGAGACAAAGATTCTGGCCACCTAGAACTTTGCAGAATCTATGTCTAAGTCAGGTTGCACCAGGCGCTGGCTGCAGCGGTGACAGTAAACCCCAGGGGAGCTGGTGAGTCCCTGAACCAGCTCCTGAAGGAGGGCTCCATGTGCGGTCTGGGCGACGCCCCCACAGCAGGTGCCTCAGGAGCCGCCCCCTGCAGCAGTAGCTTGGGGCCTTGTTCTGCCGGTTCACCAGGGCAGAGAAGCGAACATTTCCTTGAGTGAGCCGGATTCATCCTGAGGTTGAGGCTTTGCTTTCGCTCCCTTTCCAGAGTCCTGGTGGTGCACAGCTCAGACCTGGAGGTGTTCACATGCTGCTGCGCTTGGCGTGAGAAGAGCGAGGAGATGAAGCCGCTAGAGGTTGACTGGCTTCTGTTGGGAGACCTGCTGGGGTTTGTGGGTTTCCTTCGCACGTTAACAGAAGTGTGATTTGCTCTGCTGTGGAAGTGGGTGTGTCTCGGGTGTGCATGGAAGGATTTGTACCCACTGAGTCCCCACGGCGCGTGCAGAGTGCACTGAACAAAACCTACTGATGCAGTGCGATGGAAACAGACAGCCGTGACGGGGAAACCCAGGGCTGCTTCCGCTGTCCACACGGCTCAGGGAGACACAGGGAGGGGAAGTTTGGAGACAGCAAACGAAACATTTCAGTTCGGAGTCCCTGATTTTAAGTCTAAGTGGTGATTCGGACTCAGAGAGGGTTGTTCTGATGATGCAGAACCGGAGGCGATCACCACTTCCCGCCTCGTGTACTCGAAAACGCTCGCGGGAGGCTTCGCGATGGGCGCGACACAGCGGAAACTGTTCTTCCGTGAGCAGCTCTCTGCGCAGGCTCTGCGTGCTGCTGTCGTCACTCCGCCGCTGCCACTTACAGTTAGAGTCCAGCCCCCAGCCGGCCGCGGTCGAAGCAGGCTGCCAACCACTGCCGCTCGGGGTGCCCTGCTGGAGGGCAGCTCTGGGCCACACAGCTGCTGGCCTCTGGTTTCTTCTTCACAGCTTCCACTCCCAGCGTCCCCGTGGTGGACCCACAGGCTCCACACCTGCGCTCCAGCCCCCAGGAAGGAAGGGCACCAAGCAAAGGCAGGCTTGGCCCTGCCCTGACACACCGGATGCAGATTATCAGCCAGCCCCAGGCGGCCAGGGGACGGATGCCTTGCTGTGTTGGATGGTGGGGGACGTTGTCAGCTCCGTGGACAGGCGGGCACAGTCTGCAGTGGAAATGGTCAGCCTGCAGCCAGGCCACGTGCTCCGGTCACCGTGTATCCCGCATCTCGCTGCACACAGGACATGCTCTGCTCTCCCTGGGGTCTGTGGAAGCACCAGAGGCTGGGCGACTTAGAAAGCACAGGTTAGCTGTCCCACAGCGCTGTGGGCTGGAGTGCACGTCACAGCCTTGGCAGCTGGTTCCTCTGAGGCTGGCCAACAGCTGCCTTATGGTCTCAGGACGTTGTCCCCGGATCGGTGCCGCTGCCCCAAGGGCTCCTTTTTATGAGGACAGCAGCCATATTGGATTCAGGGCCCACCCTAAACCACTATGACCTCAATGTATCCCAATTCCAGCAGCAGTTTGGGCCACACTTTGAGGATTCCCGCCGAGGAATTTGGAGGAGACACAGCAGGAGGCGAACCTCCTTTTCGATGCAGGCATGGAGAGGAGCCCTGTCTCCGGCACATGCTGTAGGGATTCCCTGGAGCAGGTGCGCCTGGCCCACTGCCTTACCCACCACGGACACCTGTGCAGCGCCTCAGCCCCTGCAATACACAAGCTCATCCACAGAGGGCAGCACTGTCTTCTCTCTCCTGAAAAACGCGGCTCTTCGGGGTTCTGCGGGAACCCTTGAGCGCGGAGGGGCCTTGGTGGAGCGCCCTGGCGCGGCTGTGCCCACGGACTCGCCCCCACCGCTTCCAGACCGCTTGCCAAGCTGCGTCTTCCTTTCACGCCCTTGTCACCACGGAGTCTTGTACTGCCCGTCCTCCTCGGGCTCTGTCCCCTTCTAGAATTTCCACCCTGTGAGGGCAAGGACTTGGCATCTCGACCCCAGTACCTCTGGCACAGCGCTCCAGGCATCGCGGCTGAAGGTCCCGCGCTTTCGGCTTGGCATGGATCTGGTCATCAGCAGCTAAAAACTTCTGGGAGTCAGGGAACAGAAGGCAACTTTTTCACTCATTTCTTCAATGCTTTTAAGAGAAGAACAATCAATCTGGCTAACACGTAACTGTTTTCCAAACCATCTGTACCCGTGAAAGCTTCATCTCCTGGCAGGGAAACTGGAAACACTCCCTGGTGTGGCAGATTCGACGTGCAGCATGAATCTGGGGAGACCCATTCCCCGGGAGGGCAGACGCGGGAGATGCACAGAGCAGGTGCTAATGGAAGAACAACGAGGGGGCATCAGCAACTTTTGTGGGAAGTGGAATTAAGTAAGTTCATTTTAGTGCAAAAATGTTTGAGATCCATGCATATTTTTTGACAGTACACATTTTCCATGACCTTTTGGAAGATCCCTTTATGGCTGGACTTCACAAGCTGTAGCACCAAAAAAGTATTTATTGGGGCTGGCGCTGTGACACAGAAGGCTAAGCCTCCTCCCGCAGTGCCGGCATTCCATGTGGGCACCAGGTCAAATCCCGGCTGCTCCTCTTCTGACCAGCTCTCTGCTATGGCCTGGGAAAGCAGTAGAGGATGGCCCAAGTCCTTGGGCCTCTGCACCCATGTGGGAGACCCGGAAGAAGCTCCTGGCTCCTGGTTTCAGATCAGCACAGCTCCAGCTGTTGTGGCCATTTGGGAAGCAAGCCATTCAGTGGAAGACCCCCCCCCCCTTCTGTCTGTAATTCTGCCTCTCAAATAAATAAATAACTTTTTAAAAGTACAAAAAATATTTATCTATTTGAGAGACACAGGGAGAAAAGGGAGAGGGAGAGGGAGGGAGAGAGAGCGAGCGAGAGCGCTCCCACCCACAGGTTCAGTCTCCAAACGCCCACAGAGGACAGAGAAGGGGTGCAAGAGCTGGATGCAGGAACTCCATCCAGGTCTCCCACATGGGTAGCAGAAGCCCTATCACTTGAGCCACCATCTGCTGCCTCCCAGGGTGCACCTGAGCAGAAAGTTAGAATCAGGGCCCGGGTCTGGGAACTGAACCCAGGTACTGGTGTGGGGACGAGATGCGCTAACCAGTGTCTAACCGCCAGGTCAAACACCTGCTCCCCCTCCCCTTATCTTTTACTTCAGTTCCCACAACCTTTTTGAAGTACCCTCCAATGCATATATATGCAAACATTCCTGGAAAACAGAACTAAAAGATGAGTCACCACTTGGAGTTCTGCATCCCATACAGGGAGTCTGGTCCTCGTCCTGGCTCATTTGCTTCCGACCCAGCTTCCTGCTAAGGCACATGCTGGGAGGGGTAGCAATGGCAACTCATAGATTTGTGTCCCTGCCACCCATGTAGGAGGCCGGGTTTAAGATCTGGGATCCTGGCTTCAGCCTGGTGCAGTCCAGGCTCTTGTAGGCATTTGAGATAGTGAAACTAGATGGAGAATCTCTCTTTGCCTTTTGAATAAAATGAAAAGAGATACATAAAAATTAAAAGATAATAATCAAAAACCTCACAAATTTCATTCTTCAGCATGGGCACCCTCAAGTTCAAGACACTTTAGCCGGCAGCACCAGCAGCCACTCAGACCCCCGCCAGCGACGGCCCTGGGAATTTAGCCAGGTCAGTGCAGTTGGGGCCACATCATTAACTGAAGAAAAATGGGTGCCCTTTGAGGATCATTGAAGATTAGGAAAAAAAATAAGCCAGGAGCCAACCAGCACGAAATTCCCCACTGGAATAATCCCTTCACCTACATCTGTCCTGGCACCTTAGGAGCATGGTAGCAATTTTAACACAGATGCTAGGTGCTAACTCTTTTTCTTTTTTAAAAAAGATTTATTTATTTATTTTGAAAGGTAGAGTTATAGAGAGGCAGAGAGAGAGAGAGAGAAGTCTTCCATCCGCTGGTTCACTCCCCAGATGGCCTCAACAGCCGGAGCTGCACCCATCCAAAGCCAGGAGCCAGGCACTTCTACCCTGTCTCTCATGTAGGTGCAGGGGCCCAAGGACTTGGGCCATCTTCTACTGCTTTCCCAGGCCATAGCAGAGAGCTGGTCAGAAGTGCAGCAGCCGGGACTAGAACTGATGCCCATACGGGATGCCAGCACTGCACGTAGCAGCTTTACCCACTGAGCCACAGCGCCAGCCTCCTAGCTCATTTTCCGAATCCAGAGCTATTTCTGTCCACAGAGGCGTGGTCTGGTGAGGCGTCTTCCATGCCATGCTCGCAGCCCCCCACACCTCAGATGGGGTCACCCTCTTTGCGGGGATTGCTCCTGGCACCATACAATTTCCCCCTGTTTAAAACAGAGCAAAGCCCGGTGAGGTGCGTATTTCCTGGTCCTGGCGACTGATGACGCAAGATGGGGCTGTAGGCGCTCTAGAGCGCACAGTCCACCTTGAGTTTCCTCCCAAACAGCTGCCTTGCCCCCCGCCCGCCCCGTGTGGACTGCCCCTCGCTCTCTGTTCTCTGAGGGCACGGCCAGCTGCTCGCACAGCTGCCGTGCTGTGTGCATGTGTGCAGCTCCCTCGTCGGGTTGGGCTGTCTCAACCCGTCAGCTGCTCTCTGGAAGTCTGGTGGCGAAGCTGTTTCACAGAGGGGCTTCTGCGGGGCGAGCCCCCTCCTTCCTCCCTTTCTCTCACACCCGGGACGACAGGCTGACCCCACTGATTATGTTTTTTCTGGCATCAGCTGCGGCTGCCCCGCCTCCTCAGCACACCCTGGCTCCACCTGTGCCTGCCCCACGCCCTTCTCCCCGGCAGCACTGCAGCTGGACAAGACCCTCAGTCCTGGAAGACAAGCTCGGGCACCTGGTCATTTTTTCCCATGTTGTTGACATTCGAGGGCATCCCAGTTCCACCAATCAGGTGCTCCTGCAGCATGGTTACGAGGAGGAGAGCGTCCGCTGTCACTTCAGACTGACAAATCTAGGCGCGTGCTGATGACAAGAACATGACAAACCGACCGGATTCCACCAGGACGAGAGCGTGCTCAGCCAGAGCCACCACAGACCCAGGCCGACAGAGGACAAGCGAGTGACTCCGGCTGTTTTTGAAAGTATTCATCACGTCAGCACCAGCTGGTCACCAGGCACAGCCGTAAACAGGGGTGATGCTGACCCCGACACCACGGAGCTTGCTACTCAGTGCGGGGAACACTAAGTGAACGTCCCCCCCAAGTTAACAGGCTGCCACTGCTGACTGCTGGCAAGGACCGGACGGGTGAGGTAGGAACGTGGAGTACAGGACGGTCCAGTCTGGTTTGGGTGCCGGGACCCACAGGGTGGATTGGAGCTGAGTGCAAGCCACTGGGCAGAGGGAGCCAGAAGCAACTCCAGGCCACACCATGCGGCCTGGGAGGGGCTGTGGCGCACCTGCAGGGCAGAGGGAGCCGTTGGAGGGCAGCGCAGGGAAGAGGGGAGGGAAGGTGGCACCAGGGAAGCCCAAGGGGCCTAGAGAGACCTTTAGGTCCCAGGAGGACCCCAGCTCGACCTCACACGGGCTCCGCTGCCCCCACAGTCAGTCTGGCGGGCTCAGCAAGGCTGCAGGGGCACGGTTCAGGACCTCAGCCTAAGGGCCAGGTGTTCCTCCAGGTGACAGCAGGAGCACAGATGGGACCTCACCTCCCACTGCGGGAGGCACTGCACGAGCTTCCCCCAGCTGGAAACAGGGCACGGACCCAGACCCACCTGCGAGCCCGTCTTGGCCGGGTCCTCTCCGGCTTCCCAGGCCCAGCTCCTGCCTCTGGCTCTGTGCTCTGCCCATCTCTGCTGTACTGGATGTTCACCTATTCACTTTTACATGAAATCTGGGGCCTTCAAAGTCTCCCTCCCTCCTGTGTCACTCTTCAGGCTGTCATCTAAGCCTGAGAGAGAATGCCACGGCCTTGGGATGACCTTCCTCAGCCCCCACACCCTGGACGGCAGGTGCGGTCCAGAGCGCTATATGGTGCATTCCTTCAGGAGGCAGAGACACAGCCTCCAGGGCACAGCTGCCCCTGTGTCCTCCCCAGCTCTGCAGGGAGGAGAACTCTGCCTCTGTCCTCTGAGGCGCCCCAGCGGGCCTTGGAATTAAATTGGCCCAGACAGGCGAACAGCAGAAAGCACACACAGCCACCTAATCCAGGCTTCACAGGACACGGGACCTTACAGCGAGTGGAAAAGCTCGACGCGGTTAACACCTGCTCCTCTGCAAGCGGCATGAGGGGAAGCCCCTGTGCCGAAGTACCAACATCCCAGGAGCCAGGAAGAGGGGGATTGCTGTAGCAAGGCCTCTGCACGGAATCCCCCCAGCCTCCACCTGCGGTGCTTCCTGGAGTAGAAAGGGCCGCTCTCTCGTGGGAATATCACCTCCCACTTTAATGAGAAAGGAGGCAGGGGTCGGCATTGTGGCACAGCAGGCTAAGCTTCCCGCTGTGACGCCAGCATCACATTTGGGCGCCGGTTTGAGTCCCAGCTGTCCCTTTTCTGATCCTGCTACCTGCTGTTGAGCCTGGGACAGCAGCAGCAGATGGCCCAAGTGCATCGGCTTCTCCTGGGGCTGGAGCTTGCGTAGTGGGTGAAGCTGCCATTGCAGTGCTGGCATCCCGTGTGGGTGCCGGCTTGAGGGCTGGCTGCTCCTCTTCTGATCTAGTTCTCTGCTAATGCACCCAGGAAAGCAGCAGCAGATGGCCCAAGTGCTTGGGCCCCTGCACCCACTTGGGAGACCCAGAACAAACTCCTGGCTTCGGCCTGGCCCAGCCCTGGCTGTTGTGGCCATTTCAGAGAGTGAACCAGTAGATGGAAGATCTTTCTGTCTGTCTCTCCCTGTAATTCTGACTTTCAAACAAATAAATCTTAAAAAAAAAAAAAAAAAAACAAAGCCTGCTTCTTTTATCTGTATCTGTTGCACCAACCTAGTATGGCTGTAGTACTGAGCTCCCCGTCAGCCAACGCCAAGAGGGGAACAGCAGGAACCTACACTCCCACTGTCGGGCTCAACAGGAGAGACTGCCTTTTCTAGCCCTGAGAACTGAGAGAGTGTATTTATTTATTTTTGACAGGCAGAGTTAGTGAGAGAGAGAGAGACAGAGGGAAAGGTCTTCCTTCCATTGGTTCACCCCCAAAATGGCCACCACAGCCAGCGCGCTGCACCAATCTGAAGCCAGGAGCCAGGCACCCTCTCCTGTCTCCCATGTGGGTGCAGGGCCCAAGCACTTGAGCCATCCTCCACTGCCTTCCTGGGCCACAGCAGAGAGCTGGACTGGAACAGGAGCAACCAGGACAGAATCCAGCGCCCCAACTGGGACTAGAACCCGTGGTACTGGCGCCACAGGCAGAGGATTAGCCTAGTGAGCCGAGGTGCTGGTCAGTTTATTTTCTAAGTCCTAACGCAGAAGATGGTGGGGGCAGTGGTGGGGGGAGGGATAGGAGTAAGATCCTTAATGTCAGTTTTACAAATAAAGATGAAAAAACGAATATAGCTGGGTGGCAAATGAGGTCATGACACCCTATTATGGTTCTAGAAAAAATATTCCGGCCGGCGCCGTGGCTCAATAGGCTAATCCTCCACCTAACGGCGCCGGCACACCGGGTTCTAGTCCCGGTCGGGGCGACAGATTCTGTCCCAGTTGCCCCTCTTCCAGGCCAGCTCTCTGCTGTGGCCTGGGAGTGCAGTGGAGGATGGCCCAAGTCCTTGGGCCCTGCACCCCATGGGAGACCAGGAGAAGCACCTGGCTCCTGGCTTCGGATCAGCGCAGTGCGCTGGCTGCAGCGCGCTGGCCACGGCAGCCATTGGAGGGTGAACCAACGGCAAGAGGAAGACCTTTCTCTCTGTCTCTCTCTCTCACTGTCCACTCTGCCCGTCAAAAAAAAAAAAAAAAAAAAAGAAAAGAAAAAAAATATTCCTTGATAGATGAATACTTCAAAAACATTTAAAGAAGATTCTATTTATTTATTTGAGAGGTAGAGTTACATACAGTGAGAGGGAGAGACAGAAAGATTTTCCATCCACTGGTTCACTCCCCAAATGGCTGCAATGGCCAGAGCTGAGCTGATCCTAAACCAGGGGCCAGGAGCTTCTTCCAGGTCTCCCACATGGGAGTAGGGGCCCAAGCACTTGGGACATCTGCCACTGTTTTCCCAGGCCATAGCAGAGAGCTGGATCAGAAGTGGAGCAGCCAGGACTCGAATCAGGGCCCATATCATAGAATATATAGAATATTAACCAAGTGCACCAGAGCACTGGTCCCCTAAAAACCTTTTATGAGAGACTTAGAGACACAGAGAAAGCTCTCAGCCATTGGTTCATTCCCCAAAAGCCCACAACAGTTGGGGCTGAAGCCAAAGCCAAGAGCTGAGAACTCAAACCAGGTTTCCCAGCTGAGTGAGGGGACCCAAAGACTTGCATCATCACCTGCTGCCTCCCAGGGTGCACACTGGCAGGAATCTGGAGTCGGGAGCTGGGGACATGATACAGGCGTGAGTGCCTTCTCCACTGCGCTCAGTGCCTGCCCCACCATCACTTGTTTTGAGAGGCAGAGGGAAAAGGGGAAAGATCAGAATGTTTGTGTTTATCTCGAGGACAAACATGAGACTTGGAGAGGATCAAGACCTAAGCCCAGGCTCTTTCTTGGTCCCCCCAGGTGATGGAAGCCATGAGGTAGGTGCCAGCTCAGAGCCCCCAGCACCCGCTTCCACCTGGCGGGTTCCTCTCTTCTCGGTGTGGTACTTTGGGTCCTTGGAGGATTTCCTGTGAGAGCAAAGTCCTGCGGGACACAGGACAACGTGTCATGTCGCCTGCTTCTCACGATGGAGCCTTCTCTGCTGCTCTATTGAAGAGGCGCCCTCCTGGGGTGGGCAGCTGGAGGGAGATGCTGGTCACAGGGCACAGAGCCCCCAGTAGGAGGAATGTGTTGTAGTGACCGTGGCTCAGCATGGCGATCCCTTGCTAAGAGCAACATGTTAAATGCTTCAGAATTGCTCAAAGCGTAGATTTTAAATGTTCTCACCCAACAAACCTGATAGGGAGGTGAATAAATGCTTCTTGCCAATTTTTCACAACCACTTACATATACATACATACACATCAGAACACCGCCCTGTACCCATCACTATGTACAACTATTCTTTGTAGACTCAAGCATTTTCACCAAGTACCTACCAGCCCTCAGTGTCTCTTATCTGTATCCCCAATTTGTTTTCCTCATGAGGACTTAGCCACACTTCATCCACTGTGATGTTTACTCATTGTGTCTGCAGGGTCAGGGTTCCAGCACATATCAGTGTCCTTGAACCGGGTTTAATAGAAGGACTACGAGCAAAGGCATGGGAGGGTTCAGGGGCAGAGTTAGAGAGGGAGATGCACACACACACACACACACACACACGGGGGGCGGGGAGTCTATCTTCTGGTTCACACACCAGATGACTGCAATTGTCCCGGTTGGTCTACATCAAAAACAGGAGCTCCGTCCAGGGGTCTCATGTGGGTGAGGGGCCCAAACATTTTTGGGCCACCCTCTGCTGCTTTCCCAAGTGCATTATCTGGGAGCTGGATTGCAAATGGAGCAGCTGGACTTCAGCCAGCACTCGGATGTGGGATGTCAACATTCCAAGCAGTGACTTACCCTGCTGTGACATGATGCTGGTCCCTAAAATATGATTTTTAAAACCTTTTAAAAATTATCTAAGAGCATTTGATTTTTAAACTATATTTATACCGCTTATTTAGCACAAATGACCTCCAATCGATGTTTACTCCATGTTTTTCACGTCACATCACTCTTGAGGCTCGGTGGCCCTGTCCCCAGGACGTCCACGCTCTCACTTCAGACTGATCTGAGGCAGCACGTCTCCTGCTGAAGTGAGCTGTCAGCCACTCGTCACTATCCAGCTGTCACAGCTCTGAACCTCACTCCCCCGTCATCACGCGGGACTTCTGTTCATTGTCTTGTGGCATTAGTGTCACATAGGCAGTCGGAGGTGAGGCTGACTCTGTAGGAAACCAAATTTTCTGCCTCAAAAGCCCTGGAAAATTTTCATTCTCCTTGAAGGTCAGGAAATTCACTAGAAGAATTGATGATTTCATTTCCTTAATTTTGTCTGGAATGTAGTGTTCCCTTTTTCCTATGCCTACGCAGCACTTGTAACAAAGTTTTCCTTAATTCTGACCCCTCAAAACCCTAGGTTTGTTCCTGGGTGCTTTCAGGTAAGTCAGAGTCCCAGTCAAACTCAAATTCAGACAGTTGATGCACAACTCTTGGCTTTCAATGATGGTTAACAGTAAGATATCTGAGTAGGGAGGTGGACTGAGTAAATTAATAGTCTCTTTGCACCTACAAAACCAGGTTTACAAAAAGTCTCACAACCCTTAGCAATGGATGTCCACAGTCTCAGTGGAATTGTCCTGGCCATTCAAGGTCAGAGTGGGGCAGGAGAGGACACCCAAGGAAGTCTGTGACAAAGCGTGTGGAACACTTGTCATGGAAAATACAGCAACTGCAATTTAACTGATTTACAGGAAAAAATAAATAAGAGAACAAGGATTTACATGAAGAGTAAAAATAGAATGTATAATTGAATTCAGACAAAATTTTACCTACTCAGTGGAAGACAAACAGAATTCAAACAATAGAAAACAAAAAAAAATTAGCTTGAGTTCTAATATAACACCACTAAAAATAAATAAAAATGCATTGAACTCATTAAAATTTGCATTCCATTGGTCTGGCTGAAAAGCCCACTAGAGCATTCAGGCATGGAAAGCCAAGACACTATGGCAAAATAACGACCTACATGAAGGACCTTGGTGGGTGAGAGCCCAGGGGAAAGAGTGGTCATCGACCTACATGAGGGACCTTGGTGGGTGAGAGCCCAGGGGAAAGAGTGGTCATCGACCTACATGAGGGACCTTGGTGGGTGAGAGCCCAGGGGAAAGACGTGGTCATCGACCTACATGAGGGACCTTGGTGGGTGAGAGTCCAGGGGAAAGAGTGGTCATCGACCTACATGAGGGACCTTGGTGGGTGAGAGCCCAGGGGAAAGAGTGGTCATCGACCTACATGAGGGACCTTGGTGGGTGAGAGCCCAGGGGAAAGACGTGGTCATCGACCTACATGAGGGACCTTGGTGGGTGAGAGTCCAGGGGAAAGAGTGGTCATCGACCTACATGAGGGACCTTGGTGGGTGAGAGCCCAGGGGAAAGAGTGGTCATCGACCTACATGAGGGACCTTGGTGGGTGAGAGCCCAGGGGAAAGAGTGGTCATCGACCTACATGAGGGACCTTGGTGGGTGAGAGCCCAGGGGAAAGAGTGGTCATCGACCTACATGAGGGACCTTGGTGGGTGAGAGCCCAGGGGAAAGAGTGGTCATCGACCTACATGAGGGACCTTGGTGGGTGAGAGCCCAGGGGAAAGACGTGGTCATCGACCTACATGAGGGACCTTGGTGGGTGAGAGTCCAGGGGAAAGAGTGGTCATCGACCTACATGAGGGACCTTGGTGGGTGAGAGCCCAGGGGAAAGAGTGGTCATCGACCTACATGAGGGACCTTGGTGGGTGAGAGCCCAGGGGAAAGAGTGGTCATCGACCTACATGAGGGACCTTGGTGGGTGAGACTCGGGTCCTCTGAGTTTGGAACCAGCAGCGAGGCCTGGCGTTTGCTCCCAGCGTCGTGTGGAGCCCGCGGCAGGGCCCTGCAGGCCATCAGCAGTGGTCGGACGGTGAGGGAGGGGCTGAGCAGGGTTCGGGGCGCCCCCGGAGCCCAGAGAGCGGGGGTGGGCGCAGGCGGCCAGGGCGGCCAGCACGGGTCAGCGCGGGCCACGCGGCCGCCCGCTGCCCTGAGGGCGGGGCCAGGGTGCTCCCCGTCGGTGCAGGCCCTGTTTGTCCCGGCTCCCGGAACTCTGTTTTCACGCCCAGCTAAACGACTGCCAACACGCGCAGGCAACACAGCGACCACCTATTCGTCCTCGTCTTGAGGGTGGGTGACAGCAGGAGGGCTCAGCAGCGGCCGGAAGTGTACGTGGTGGGCGGGGACAACCGCGACAGCGCCCTGGATTCACGACAGTGGACAGTGCCCCTGGCTTTACGACAGCGCCCTGGCTTCACGACAGTGCCCCTGGCTTTACGACAGCGCCCTGGCTTCACGACAGTGCCCCTGGCTTCACGACAGTGCCCTGGCTTCACGACAGCGCCCCTGGCTTCACGGCAGTGCCCCTGGCTTCACGACAGCGCCCCTGGCTTCACGACAGTGCTCCTGGCTTCACGACAGCGCCCTGGCTTCACGACAGCTGGCTCGCACAGCGCCGGGTCAGGCCTGGAGAACAAGCCCCGCCCCGCCCAAGGCCTTCCCCGCTCCTCCCCCATCACCCTCACGCCTATCAAATGTCGCTGTGAATTTGGCGGGAAAACCCACAGCCACACCCCAGCACAGAGGTTGTTCAGAGGCCCCAAAGTGCTTTTCCGCCCGAGGCCCTCGGCTACGGAGCTTTTTCTAAGATTTGCACTCATAACAACAACGAAAGTACTGGAGGGACAAAGCGCGGTGTTAAGGATTAATGGGATTAATTAGTTAATTTTAATTAATTACATTAATATCTACAAATGAGGGAGAACTCGACGCGTAGTTAGAGTCACGGCTCACTACAAGGACAGACACTGGAACGTTTAATGTGAACGCAAGGAAGAAGCATAGAAGCCGAGAGAAATCATGGGAAACCCGGGAGAAGTCACGGGAAACCCGGGAGAAATCACGGCAAACCCGGGAGAAATCACGGGAAACCCGGGAGAAGTCACGGCAAACCCGGGAGAAATCACGGGAAACCCGGGAGAAGTCACGGCAAACCTGAAACATCCGTAATATTCAGGCGCCAGCAATCGCAGCAGGTACGAAGAGACGCAGCCGCTGACACGCACCTAAAGACCGCCTGAAACCGGCCATGTGTCCCCGGACACCACAGCAGTAACCGCACGCTCCACGCACGAGAATCGCATCCCACAGACCCTTCGGCACCGACGACGGCCGAGACCAGCCGAGCCCGGCGGAGCGGCGCTGCGCGGCGAGCCAGGCCACCCGCGAGGGACGCAGGAGCTGCGATCCGCAGCGCTGGCCAGGGGAGCCACGACACAGAGAAACGGGCGTCCACAGCTGTGCCTGAGCAGAGCCGGAGCTACAGGAGGCTAACACCGAGCAGGGGTGCGCAGTGTTCGGCCTGCTCAGAGTCTACCCTGCACCGCCCGCAATGCACGCACAATCTTTTGCCCCATATAGAAAAGTATGTTTATTAAGCACAGGCAGAAAGTTTATAGAAAACGGACCATGTATAGGTATCAGAGACTGTTTCAACAATCTTCAAAAATATCACCCAGACCATGTTCTTTAATTATAATGTAAGAAATTAGAAAACAAAATAACTTAAAAAAAAAAAAAAAACTCAAACAACTTATGGGTTAGAGGAAACCACAGGGCAATGACAAAATATTCAACACTGAATAATAAAAATCTCATTTCAAAGTTTGTAGGATGTAGCTGTAACATACAGAGGGAAATTTTGCTTTGATGTATTTGCTTATAAACAATAAAAATCAGTTCAATAAATTATGATATGGCCTAACACACTATTAAAATACAATAATAAACCCACAGGAAAAAAGATAAGAGGCTAATAATGGGAAGAGTAGAAAAGAATAGAGAAAATAATCAAAGAGAAATAGTAATAATGACTAGAAATAATTAGAAATGCCAATAGCGATTACTAGTAATGGTTAACAAAGTACTAGTAATACTGAAACTCAAATCCATTCCTTGAAAATATTAATTAAAAGACACACCCTCTTAAAACCTATTTAAAATGTAGCTAACAGGGAACAGAATTACAGTAAGAGTAGGGACATAACCACAAACACTGTTTTTATACATATGCATATATATCAAATATGCAACCATATATAATTGAAGAGACTAAACAGCTTTTTTGCCAATAAACTTGAAAACTTAAATATAATGGATCATTTTCTAGAAACATCAATATTCAACTCAGGAGAAACAGGAATTCCAAATAACTGAGCAAGCACTAACTACCCTGTGTCGGCTTTCACAAGTCTGTTCTTCCAAAGAGCACGCTTCAGGTCACCACGGATGAGCTTCGAGAAAGCGTCCAGGCCCAGGCTGGCCAACTTCCAGACCAGGGGAAAGGAGGGGCAAGCGGCCCGACTCCCTGGAAAAGCCACACACAGCCCTTCACACGCCAACTGTGCAATGAACTCGCTACAAATCACACACTGGACATACACGTGAAATCACGAACCAAAATACTAGCAGCTCAACCCAACCAGTGATATTTAAAAATAGTCATCACGGCCAGCATTCAGTTTATCACGTGAACACAAGGATAGTTCAATAGTGGAAAAATCTATCCAGACAATTTAATACATTGACTGAAAAAGCAAAAATCATGTAATATACACCACGACAGATATCTAAAACAAAACATTTGATAACATTCAAGATTCATTTCTTTTTAAAATCTTTATTAATATGAAGAGGACAGATTTCATGTTTCATAAGTATAGGTCTAAGAAATAACCTTATTTCCCTCCTCCCCCCTGCCTCTCTTTCCCTTCCTTGTTTTCATTAGTTTTTGCCAAGACATAATTGTAATGCATTCTACAATCACGGCTGAATTCACGACTTACTATAATATTCAACAAGTAGAAAATGGGGAGACCCCAGTTCCACAGGACAGGAAACACAGGCTAAAAGCACAATCCTATCACAGGCTGTCCGCTCCATTTCTTTACTTCTTTGTATTCTAACTGCCACATGTCAGAATAAACATATTAACTGCCACATGTCAGAGTAAACATAGGAGATTTGTCTTTTGGAGACTAGCTTATTTCAGTAAGTGAAATGGAAGATTCCTTTCTTATAAGAAGTTATAACTGGCGAGAATGGTCTTTAACCTGATAAAGGGTCTTAAAAACCTGCTAGTTACAGCCAAAGGCTGGAAACCATCCCATCCAAATGTCATGGGTAGGGGAGTGCATAAGTAAAATGGCTTACCCGTACACTGGCACCCTGACAAGTCTGTCTTACGCAGTTCTCTACCAACCAAGATAGCCCCAGACACAAGCGTGAGAAGGAGCGGGCACTCGTCTGTGCGTGCATGCAGACAAGGCAGAGACAAAGGTAACCTGACCTGGAGAAGGAGCAGAGGTCTGCACAGTTATCTGTCAGGTTGTTTCTGTAAGAAATACCCTTAGAGCAGGTGAATGCTGATGTTTGGTATCCCTGGATACCAGAGGACTCAGCAGAGGTATCCCCTCGAGAAAAAGCCAGCACCCTTTGTCAGCAGAGGCCTCCAGCGCCAGGTACTCACGGCCACTCAGTGCTCCCGCTGTGCAGCTCCCTGATTCTGACGGAGGCCTCGGACTTCCTCCGCTCACACAGCCTAGTGATAAAGATAAGCGGGGCTGTATGTCTTCCATTCACTGGTACTTCGTGTATGTGTACTCCTACAGCGAAACAGCGTGCACATTTATGATATACCCAGAGAAAGACAGAAGACAAACCAGTGCAAGTCCTGGGGTTCCCCTGCAGCCGCAGGCCAGGCACACCGGGCAGCCCTCATGCATGAGTGCACTGCCGCCCAAGTCCACCCAAACCCCGATTCTCCCCATGACTGACAACCGCTGGCCCCATCACGACTCCTGCCTTTTGTGCACTGGCAAGTGTTTATGAAGTCAGGCCGCAGCTACTGGATATGCAAAGGAACACACGATAGGCGAGGTGCCGGTCCCCAGTGATTTCATTCCTATAACTACGTAAACAATCAAGCAGGTCCATCCCAACCTAGAATAATCACTACTTAGCAGTGCTTTGGGGAACAATCGGTTAAAATCATACCAGGGACTGGCCAAAGACTGAGCAGGTGACATGCGGACAGCGGGACTCCCAGGACAGGAGCTCCAGGCAGGGAGAGCTCTGATGCTGAGAGCAGCCTGGGAAGGGCAGAGGCAGACCCTCCCCAAGGCCCCTGAGAACCTGGGGGTGAGGCGATCGCAGTGCAGGTGAAGTGGGCAGCCACGCGGAGGCGGAGCTAGGGGAGCGACACCTGATGTGTGCTTTCAGAACATCAGCACCTCTGTCTCTGTGGCAGCACCATTTTTAACCCATCAGCACTTTTTTTTAAAAGGTTTGTTTATTTATTTGAAAAGCAGAGTTACACAGAGATAGATCCTCCATCCACTGGTTCACTCTCCAGATGGCTGCAACAGCTGGAGCTGTGCCAGTCCGAAGTCAGGAGCTGTGAGCTTCCTGTGGGTCTCCCACGTGGGTGCAGGGGCCCAAGGACTTGGGCCATCTTCTACTGCTCTCCCAGGCACATTAGCAGGGAGCTGGATCAGAAGTGGAACAGCCAGGACTTGAACCGGCGCCCACATGAGATACCAGTACTCAGGGGCAGCTTTACCTGTGAAGCCACAGTGCCGGCCCCCAATTGTATCTTTCTATAACCAGGTCCATGCCCTGTGTTCCGCCTACAGGTAGGTTTGAGAACCGCAACCCGCCAACACCATTTACAATGTTACAAATCCATGAGTGCACCTCCTGGTATGAGCAGGTGACCTTGTGGTGACCTTCAGTGTGCCTGGGGCTTGTCCTCTGGGAGGGGAGAGGCCTGACCCAGATTGTGGAGTTTCTGGGTCCTTCTGTCTGAAGCCGGATGGCACAAGGCCAGCTTTGCCTGGGATGGCGCTACACTGACAACAGAGCTAACAGGTGCGGGCCGATGCCAGGAGAGGAGAGAGGGCCTGGTTGCATTTGTCCTGTCCTAGTCCAACCTCACAGCCAGACGTGGTCCTCACCTCTTCCCTGGAGTGAAAGGGAGGCTGTTGTAGAGAAACTACCCCCTTGGGGCTGGTGCTGTGCCGCAGCAGGTTAAGCTGCCTCCTGCATCGCCATACACCCCACGGGCAGCGCTGGTTCAGTCTCAGCGGCTCCACTTCAGGTCCAGCTCCCTGCTGAGGCACCTGGGAAAGCAGTGGGGGAATGCCTTAATGCTTGGCCCCTGCACCCGCATGGGAGATCTGGATGGAGTTCTGGGCTTTCAGATTTGGGGAGGGAACCAGCAGATGATTGAGCTCCCTCATTCTCTCTCCTCCTGCCCCCTCTCTGTCACTCTGCCCTTCAAACAAATTCATCTGTAAATAAAACAAAAGCAAAAGCCTCCCTTCCCAGGCGGGAGTGGAGGGAGCAGGCTCTCCCCTGCGTCGCTCTCCTGTTTGAGGCCGTGTCCCAGGCTCCCCTGTCCCTCCGCCGTCTTTGGCCTCTCTTCCAGCTCCCCCCAAGTCAGGCTCTGTCCACCCAGTCGGTGCCACCCTGTGCACTTTCCCAGCTCTGCCGTGGGCTCGGGGATGGCAGTAGGCAGAGGCGAGAAGTCACGGGCACCCTTGTGTTCTAGTTTAACTCCTTGTCCTGAACTCCACAAGGGCAAGAACCAGGCTATCCACGCTCAGCTGTCTTACACCACGTCCTGGGCTCCGTCCATGGCAACACAATGGCTCTCTGCTTTTAACTTTTACATTTCCCCCGATTGCTTCTTGATTTGCTAGCCACTTTCTCGGTAGCCTCGGTATGGGAGAAGAGGGTGGCCCTGGGGCCAGCACTGTGGTGTAGCAAGTAAAGCCACCGCCTGCAGTGCTGGTGTCCCATATGGGCACCAGTTTGAGTCCTGGCTGCTCCATTTCCTATCCAGCTCTCTGCTGTGGCCTGGGAAAGCAGTGGAAGATGGCCCAAGTCCTTGGGTCCCTGCACCCACGTGGGAGACTCAGAAGAAGCCCCAGGCTCCTAGCTTTGGGTTGGCACAGCTTTGACCATTGTGGCCATTTGTGGAGAGTGAACCAATGGAAGGAAAAATCTCTGCCTCTCAAAGAAATAAATATTAAAAAAAAAAGAGGGTACCCCTGCAGAGCCAAGATGGTGACTCCCAGCTCAACTGTGGCCTGGTGCCCTTGGCTCCCCTCCTGAGTGCACACAGAGGGTGGACGGGAGGCAGCAGAGCATTCCCGGCAGATTCCTCTGAGCTGTCCACGACCCCGGGAGGCCAGGCTCCCCGATTCCTCTGAGCTGTCCATGACCCGGGAGGCCAGGCTCCCCGATTCCTCTGAGCTGTCCATGTGCCCGGGAGGCCAGGCTCCCCGATTCCTCTGAGCTGTCCATGTCACCAGGAGGCCAGGCTCCCCGATTCCTCTGAGCTGTCCATGACCCGGGAGGCCAGGCTCCCTGATTCTCCTGAGCTGTCCATGACCCGGGAGGCCAGGCTCCCCGATTCCTCTGAGCTGTCCACGTCCCCGGGAGGCCAGGCTCCCCGATTCCTCTGAGCTGTCCATGTCACCAGGAGGCCAGGCTCCCCGATTCCTCTGAGCTGTCCATGACCCGGGAGGCCAGGCTCCCCGATTCCTCTGAGCTGTCCACGACCCGGGAGGCCAGGCTCCCCGATTCCTCTGAGCTGTCCATGACCCGGGAGGCCAGGCTCCCTGATTCTCCTGAGCTGTCCATGTCCCCGGGAGGCCAGGCTCCCCGATTCCTCTGAGCTGTCCATGTCACCAGGAGGCCAGGCTCCCCGATTCCTCTGAGCTGTCCATGACCCGGGAGGCCAGGCTCCCTGATTCTCCTGAGCTGTCCATGTCCCCGGGAGGCCAGGCTCCCCGATTCCTCTGAGCTGTCCACGACCCGGGAAGCCAGGCTCCCCGATTCCTCTGAGCTGTCCACGACCCCGGGAGGCCAGGCTCCCCGATTCCTCTGAGCTGTCCACGACCCCGGGAGGCCAGGCTCCCCGATTCCTCTGAGCTGTCCATGACCCCGGGAGGCCAGGCTCCCTGATACTTCTGAGCTGTCCATTACCCCGGGAGGCCAGGCTCCCCGATTCTCCTGAGCTGCCCATAACCCGGGAGGCCAGGCTCCCTGATTCTCCTGAGCTGTCCATGACCCCGGGAGGCCAGGCTCCCCGATTCCTCTGAGCTGTCCATGACCCCGGGAGGCCAGGCTCCCCGATTCCTCTGAGCTGTCCATGACCCGGGAGGCCAGGCTCCCCGATTCCTCTGAGCTGTCCATGTCCCCGGGAGGCCAGGCTCTTGGCCAGCTCGCTCTGTGTGGAATCAGTCGGTGCAGAAATCTTTCCCCAGCTGGAGGCTCTGCTGCCAACTTCTGCTTCACCTCATTTGACCCACTCGCCCTTGCCTGACCCCCCCCCCCCCACTTAGCTTCAGGAGCAAGACCACCCCTTCCCACAACCACCTCTTCGAGCCACTGACTTTTAAGAAAAAGCTGTTATAAAACGGTTTCGAATACATGGAGTGTAATGAGTTGCTGCATGCTTGGCACCCAGTACCAGCGTCAGCGATGCTCACATCATGGCCCAGGGCACTAGGCACGGTTTTCTCCGCTGAAATACTCTGTTCAGTGACTCTCATACCTCAGCCCTCTTCATCGGGCTGAGCCGGGAGCGCTCAGCGTCACCAGTGCTCTGCTAAGGAGAACGGGATTTTCTCTCCCGTTCACAGCTCACCACTTTCTTTCATCCATGCATTTGATGCCCAAGTTTCTAACTCTCCCACAGGGACTCAGTAGATTGTGTCCACCCCAATACCTGGAGGAAGAAGCCCACATAATTCAAAACATGGGCCCGGAGTCGATGGCTCCAGCTGGATGGGCAGGCAGGGCAGCGGCCGTGACAGCTGCTTGGCCACTGGGCCGCTGGAAGCCGGGGCCCTGGCTGTTTGAGGTCCTTCTGCCCGGCCTGCCACAGCTCCACCTGCTGTCTCATGAGCGCTCGCCTCACCGCGGACCCCAGGGAGGAGCTGTGCTGGGGTCCCCGGTGCCTGTGGCGCAGGCCACCCCAGGGAGGAGCTGTCTGGCCTTGTACCCTGTGCACCTGGCGCAGGCCACCCCAGGGAGGAGCTGTCCGGCTTGTACCCTGTGCACCTGGCGGCCCAGCGAGGACGCCTGCCGGCTGTGCCGGCTGGAATCGGCGTGAGGAGCAGGTGCAGCCCCACCGGGACGTGCGTGTCCGTTTCTCTGCTGAGAATCAGGTCGTGAGCGAGCGGAGAACCCCGGCACTTCCACCAGGAGGAGTGGAAGCCGCACCGCCGCGGCGGCCTCGTTCCCCCACCCGTGCGTCCACCTGCGCGCCAGCTCCTCCTGCATCCTGCCCCGCGTCTCTACTGGGGCAGCCCACCGCGCTCTTCCCGTTGTCTCCCCGTGTGCAAACGGCTGGGGCCGCCGGCCGCTCGGGCACGCGAGGCGCGGCGTCCGCGCGCGGGAGCGGCTGCCGCAGAAGCCAGGCCCGGCTGCTCCTCGCCCCGCGACCCGCGAGTCCTTCTCGCGGCGGCGCCACGGCGCCACCCCGTGGACGCTCGGCCGCGGGCGAAGCGCGCGTGGCGGCGCCTGGGCCTAGCTGCGGGGCTCCGCCGGGGCCTGCGCGCTGGTGTGGGATGGGCCGGGCACGGCTCCCCTCCGGATCCTCTCCAGCCCCTACCTGCTCTTTCAGGACAGGCTAAACTTGGGCGCTTACCTGTCCTGCCCTTGGAAAGAAGGCAGGCTGCGCAGGGTGTCCCGGTGTCCCGGTGAGCTCTCGGCGAGGGTCCCGTTTCCTAGGAAGGCCTCCGGGACTAGGATGAGGCTTGCTCCTGGGCACCTGCCGCGGTTGGAGGGTTCCGGAAGCTCATCTCTCGGTTTTCCTTACGTCCAGCAAATGAGGCTGGACAGCTGGACATCCATACACGCAGAGATGACCCTCACATCTGACTTTCAATCAGGCGCGAAGATTAGCTTGGGAGGGCGCCGGTCCGCAAGCCCCAGCTGGTGCCTGAGGCGGCCGCGGCGCACCTGCGCCCCTCGTGCACCTGGCCCAGACGTCTCACACCTGCGGTTTTATCAGCGCGGCCTCGCACGCTGAGAAGAGTTTTGTTCCTTTTAATAGCTTAGGCCAGGGTATAATTTTGTTCTCTATGGGAAGCTTAGAAAATTTTTGAAGTTATAGATCATAAAACCGTCTCATAAAAATGTAGGCAAGTGCATTGGACCAACAGCCGAGGGACCCGAGGTCTTAGCCCTGGGCTGTGGTAAGCCATCAGAGTGGCCACACGCAGCACTGGCGACTGGGGCGGTTCCCACGTGTGTAACACGTGTGGCACTGTTACTCTCCTGTAAGGTTGGGCAGGACCTCGCGCGTCCCCCCCGGTCTTTCACTCGCTGTTTTCCGTGGCTGTGTGTCTGCAAGTGAGCATCTGCATGACGACGACTCCTCACGTCTGAGCTTAGGCTGATAGTCATGACCACCCATGAAAATGTCCAGGCTGGATTTCTGATCTGCTAAGTGCATATTGCCACAAGGGTATTTAAATACTTTTTTGGGGCCAAATTTCCAGTTTGTTTAACAGTTTCTTGAACCACACACCATAAGAGTACCATTTTCAGTACCTGCACTGTTTGCCGTAAGAGGACAGGCACAGGCTGACTTGGGTGCACGCCTGCACTGCCAAGTGTCTGCCTCCCACTCGGGATCTGCCAGTCCCAGAGGCCGTCCCGACGGGTGCCGTGGATGGACTACCTGAAGCCGTGGGCTTCAGCCTGAATCTCTGCCCTCGCAGCCCGGTCAGGGGAGGGACCATGAACGTGCCTGAGCCTCTGCTTCCTTCTCTGCACGACGGTGACCATGACACCCCCACCCCCACCCCGGGAAGGCAGTTCTCAGGTTCCAGGCTCGAACGGGCAGGTGCAGTGGGAGGGGAAGTGGAGACGGCGGTGCTATGAGGGTCAAGGGTGACTTGACCAGACGCAAACACTGGCGCTGCCCTCTGCGAGGCTGCCAGCCTGGCTCTTCCTGGTCCCCTCGTCCCAGCATGGGCATGGAGGGAAGAGACGAGACCTTCTGTCCAGGCCAGGGAGGCAGACAAGCAGGCTGTCCCCATTGCGGGTCAGCCCGGGAGGGAGGCGGACGGAGCTCGCATTTCCCTATCGCTGTGCCGAGTCTGGCTCGGGGCTAAGCACTGCGGCTGAGAGAGAACCTTCAGCTGATGAATATAAAATAATCATTAAAAAGTGAAGCAGTTAAACGAGGAACATTCTGTTTTTAAAAAACTGGAGAACCATATTCTTGGGAAAGAAAGAAAAAGCATCCTGAGAGAGCAGGAAATGCTGTGGTGGCGTCCAGACTAGGGGGCTGGAGTTGCAGGCTGAGTGCTCACCGGGGAGCAGGTGCACAGAGGCCAGCACCGCTCACCTGCGTGGCAGCTTGGACGCACGTGCCGTGTCCAGTCCGCTCACCGGCTGCAATGCAGCCCCTGGAAAACTACTGAGAGACAGAGTGGGCTACGACGTGCTAACCAGAGACCTAACCAGCCCGAGCAGGAGGCACATGGAGCTTTCGTGCTGTGCTTATTTCTGCAAGTTTTCTGTACGTCTCCATTTATTGCCACATACTTTTTAAGAAGGTGAGAGAGTCTACGGCCACACCACACTGAACACGCCCGATCTCGTCTGATCTCGGAAGATAAGCAGGGTCGGGCCTGGTCAGTACTTGGATGGGAGAAAGTAAGAGAGATTTTCAGAGGCCCTCTGGTTGGTTCACCACCCCAGCCATTTTTAAAAACTCATGCCCACACTTCACGTCTGCCTGGCTCTTAGTCGCTTACCGAGTACTTTGCACCCTCTGCTTAGTCTTCAGTAAGAAACCCTGCTGTGCAGGCCAGGACACGGAGACCCACAGAGGAACGCCAGCTGAACCGTCCCGTGCCTCCCCTGTCAGCTCAGCCATGAGCGAAGGCAGGAGGGTGGCGGACTGGATGGACAGGTGGACTGCAGACCCAGGGCTCCGGGCCAGCCGAGGACCACGTGACTGTGCCACACGGGGACGCCCTCATGCTCAGACCAGGAGTAGCCGCTCGGTGGCTCACAACCTCGCAGTGCCTACAACAGTAGGAAACATGCCAACGAAGCCTTGGAAAAGCGAGACTCGCTTGCAGGGAGCCCTGGCAGCTGCTGCTGCTCGAGCCGGCCAAGGTGAGCAGGTGTTGCCGTTTGACCTGCCGAGGTGGAAGGATGGTGCGGCCGTAGCGATGTGATCCCAGGGCCCGCCTTGCCTGTGCTGGCGGTCAGCCTTTGTTCCGCCGTGTTGGCTTGTGCGTGGGCATGCGGAGCATGTTCCTTGCACTTTGCACTGGAGCTGGAGACCTGGGGCAGCTGCAGGACTGGGCTCTCCCTGGGGCAGGAGAGACGTGTTGCCGGAGCTGGAGCAGTTTCTTGAGAAGTCAAGTGCCATGTCTGAATGTGTCTGAATGTGTGCCGTGTACACCCTGACATCCGCTGAACTGGAATTTTATAGTGCACGGTGCTACAGTGATGAAAGACGACAGCAGCGCATCAGTGAGGGCAAAGGGAGGAGGTCGGGGAGGGAATGGCCTCCTGGAGCCGGTGCTGGGAGGACACCGCGGCTCAGTGCCCCGCACCTGCGTGATGCAGTCTGCACCCCCAGGGCATCTGTGGTACCCACAGCTGCTTCCACTGTCAGCCTTGGCCCAGCCTTTCCACGCAGGCATCGTGAGTCCCACCCCAGAGACTCCTGCAGGGGTGTGTCCCAGCCCAGAGGTGACCCGGGTGCCCCCTGGGGGAGGGGACGGTTGTGCATTTGACAGGGCCCAGAGGACAAACAGGCGGGACGCGGCTGGGCCCCGTCTGCCTTCTCCAGCCCTCCTGCAGGAGGCGGTGTTTCCCCGCTGCTGGAAAATCAAGAACCAGGCGCACGTAGATCCTAATGCTGAGCCCAGAGCTGCTTACAGCACGAGTCCTCGCAGATGCTAGTCGGGGGCAGCAGCAGGAGACGCCTCTCCTCTGGTTTAGCTCCACCACGAGTGCTCGTGGCTTTTGGAATCTCGATGCGATGGGAGCAGATGGGCCCGGGGTCGTTTAGGCTCCTCAAGTCCTCATCCAGCGGGCCATGCCGGGCGCCCACTGTGCATCAGGTCCTCATCCAGAGGGCCGTGCCGGGTGCCCACCGTACATCAGGTCCTCGTCCAGTACTGTGCTGGGCATCCACCTCGTCCAGCAGGCCATGCCGGGCGTCCACCGAGCATCAGGTCCTCGTCCAGAGGGCCGTGCTGGGCATCCACCTCGTCCAGCGGGCCGTGCCGGGCGCCCACTGTGCATCAGGTCCTCCTTAAGAGTCTAAGGTGAGTAAAGCAAATTCCCTGATTCTTAGAGCTGTGGAGACCAGTGGTTCATCGCATACAGACACAGAGCCAGAATGCACTGAGGTAGTGCGGGGTGAGAACACATTTCCGTGGGAGGACTTCGAGGGGCACCTGACTTAGCTGTGAGAGTCACTGGGTCCCTCTGTAGATAGGAGCGGGGCGGCTGGTCAGAGCACTGAGGCTCGAAGGAGAGCTGGCCGCGGGGCAGGTGCTGGCCCTAGTGGTTAGTGCAGTGGTGAAGGTTTGCATGAACGTCCTAAGCAGCTGCTTTAACATGAAGCGTGTGTCACTTGGGACGAGGGCAGCGCCTGTTGTGTTTGCAGCACGGGTGAAGCACGGGCGGACCCTGTGGGTGAAGGAGTGAGGAGTTGGGGCTTCCTCACTTGGCAGTGTCTGAAACAAGAGTTGCCGCGTGGCCGCAGATGCCCTGGTGCCTCGGGAACTTCTTAGGGCGGGGACTACGGACAGAGCATCCCTGAGGCCCTCTAATGCCAGGGTGACAGCTCTAGAGCAGGGACCGTGAGCGCCTGTGCACATAAGAGCTGCAAAAGTCTGTGTAGAGCCAGGCACCCAACACCCGGGCGTGCCCAGATGCTAACCCGCTGTGATCATTTATGATCACAAAACCCTTCAGTTCTCGGAAACCCCATTACGTGCTTTTCAGAGGCCAGTGTTCCATTTTCCCTGGCTGTGCCAAGTGCTGCTTTGGTAACAGGAAGCATTTATTTTTGCAATAGAAGCAAGCGCTTGAGACAGGGAGAGGGTGGACGGTGCACCTGCGTCTGGCGCAGCGGCACCGGGCAGACCCTGCCTCCCGGGCATGCAGTCCTTTCTTGGATTTTCCCTGCTGTTAGAGGACATGGTTGTGTCGAGTGTTCAGTGTGAGGTCCTGCGTCCGAGCAGCAGTTCCCTGCCTCCTTTTCTGTGTAGTTTGTGTTGTGCCTCAGTCGATGTCCCCGGAGTTCTTAGTAGGGTTAGGGTTAGGGTTAGCTGTGGTTTGGGTGGAGACAGTGGGACAGTGTACTCCTGCTGGGGGCAGCGCTGTCCTGGACAAGGTGGGCTGACCAGGTGGTGGAGGGGCCTGTGACTACAGAATGTTGTGAACCAGTTAGGTGAGCAGAGACAAAACCTTCCTACACGTACAGCGAGGCAACCTTACTTTAAGAAAGCCAAATAAATATGCGAGACCAAATTAACTGAGGGGTGATACTCTCAGCGTACAAAAAACTAACATCCTCTAGGTGATAGCGTTTCTGTTCAACATCTGATATTGCCATTTTATTTTATTAAATATTTATTTATTTGAAAGGCAGAGTTACAGAGAGGCAGAGGCAGACAGAGAGAGAGGTCTTTTTTTTTTTTTTTTTTGACAGGCAGAGTGGACAGTGAGAGAGAGAGACAGAGAGAAAGGTCTTCCTTTGCCGTTGGTTCACCCTCCAATGGCCGCCGCGCTGCGGCCGGCGCACCGTGCTGATCCGATGGCAGGAGCCAGGAGCCAGGTGCTTTTCCTGGTCTCCCATGGGGTGCAGGGCCCAAGCACCTGGGCCATCCTCCACTGCACTCCCGGGCCACAGCAGAGGGCTGGCCTGGAAGAGGGGCAACCGGGACAGAATCCGGCGCCCCGACCAGGACTAGAACCCGGTGTGCCGGCGCCGCAAGGCGGAGGATTAGCCTAGTGAGCCGCGGCGCCGGCCGAGAGAGGTCTTCTATCCACTGGTTCACTCCCCAGTTGGCCGCAACGGCCTGAGCTTTGCCGATCCGAAGCCAGGAGCCAGGAGCTTCTTTCGGGTCTCCTACATGGGTGCAGGAGCCTAAGGACCTGGGCCATCTTCTACTGCTTTCCCAGGCTGTAGTAGAGAGCTGGATCAGAAGTGGAACAGCTGGGACTCGAACTGGCATCCATATGGCATGCTGGCACTGCAGGCAGTGGCTTTACCCACTACACCACAGCACTGGTCCCAGATACTGCCATTTAACACTATGACTTGTGCACACCACAGTACAATGTACCAGTGCTGAGTGACAAGAGATCACTTTGCCGGTGCAGCTTCTACAGTTCTGCCGTCCTGTTACGGTGCCTTGTCTCACTGTGATACCAAGTGTGTGGTTTTGCCAGCAGAGGAAAGGCAGGGTTAGCCAGGTGTGGAGAATTGGCAATGGCATGACCTGGTATGGAACCTGGCACCCAGTACCGCCTTCACAAAACTTCCTCCTTACGAGGTTTTGCTTTGCTTAGTGCAGGCAAATTCTACTGCACAATCATTTTAGACGTCTGCCTGTATGAAAATACTGTTGCGTTTGGTGCAGTCTCGAAGTGTGTCTTTTAAGCTGTTGAATAATGAAGATTTTGTTTCACCTTGAGCAAGCCTCCCTTTTATTTGAAAATATTTAAGCAACATATTAAAAATATTTAATCTACATATGGCAAATTGAGGACAGCCACCAGTGTCCTCAGTATGTTAATGAGTCTCTGCCACTTCACCCCGTGTTCTGGAATAATAACTGGACACTTTCCCCTCTAATGAAAATGCCCATTCATCTGCTGATGTCACACCCATCGATTTCCTTTGATGAAATACTACAGCTGTGCCTTTGCTCCGTGATTTGAAGGTAGGCACAGTCTGCAAGTAGAATGAGCAGAGAATTTACCCTTAGCATCGTACCGGGGCCTGAATGAGGAGCAGAACCTGATGTTGTTCTATAGGACTGGGGAGGAAGGGACGTGGGAAGCAGGGGCCCTCAGGTGCTGGGCGTTGGTCAGCTCACAGCCCGAGTGGCCCTGGGGCCAATCCACCGCACCTGGCCCGCGCAGGGTACTGGGCACCACGACTTCCCAATGGGCTGGGTTCCTTCCTGGCCTCTTGTCCTGGCCGCTGCCCGTGGGCGTCTCAAAGCTGTCCTGCCATTCCTTTGTTTTATTCTTTAAAGTGTCCCGGAGAAGGTTTGATTTGGGGCAGGAAAGATGGCAGCATGGGGTGGGACTTGGGCTGCCGCAATGAGAGCTGAGGTGAGGAGAAGCAGAGGGGTGGGGCTGACCTCGGGGTGACCCGTGCACCTGTCACCAGGGATGGTGGTTGCCAGTCCAGAGCTGCTGTGAGGAGACTGTGTGGCCCCCTGCGTGTCACCAGGATGCACGTACCAGCCCTCAGGTCCTTCTGAGTCTGTGAGATTCTCCAGGCACCTCTGCTGGGCTTGGGCTCGGGCTCCCCGGGGACCACAGTGGGACTCTCTGTAGGGACTCTACCCGCTGGCTGTGAGAGCAGCAACAGACTCAGAGTTCGTCCTTGTAGCTTGCTTCAAATGTTAGAACATGGTTATAAACCCAACCATTACGTTGGAATTCCCACTGGCAAAGACAGGTTTGGGCTGGAATTCCAGGCATGTTCCAAGTGCAAGTTTATCTCAGATGGCGACGAAGGGGTCTCTGATGTGGGGTCTGCACCAGAGACACCAGAGGCAGTGCTGTCTTCTGCCTGCCGTGTGGCCCTGGGCAGGTCACAGAGCTGGCCTGCGCCGCAGCTGTCTCGTCCACCTTAGCTGTGTGCGGGTCCTGGGCAGGAAATGGGGCTCGTACACCCGGACTTGCATAGAAACCTGAGGGGTCTGGAATCAGAGTCCTGCTGTTGCTGCTGCAGTGAGCGAGCGATCCTAGTGTTGGTGTGGGGGAGGAAGCGTGCCGATGCTGGGTGTGGTTGAGGCGTTCCTGCAAGGCTGCTCTAATCAGCAGTGATACCAGCACTAGCCCAGGCAAGAGCGAATCGATCAGTGAGAGAAACCACCCACTCATCCTGTAACATAAGAACTTGCTACAAGGTGATGCTGGGAATAGAAGGACCTGCCTTGCAAACAGTGTTCAAATAAGGAAATATTCACCTGGAGGGGAGAACAGGACCTGTGACTTACAGAACATACAAGCAGAAACTGCCGCTGAACAAAGACCTGAGTAAAAAAGTACATAGCTGGGGCCAGCGCTATGGTGCAGAGGGTTAAAGCCCTGGCCTGAAGTGCCGGCATCCCATGTGGGTGCTGGTTCTAGTCCCGGCTGCTCCTCTTCCCATCCAGCTCTCTGCAATGGCCTGGGATAGCAGCAGAAGCTTGGGCCCCTGCACCCATGCGGAAGACCTGGAAGAAGCTCCTGGCTCCTGGTTTGGATCGGCGCAGCTCTAGCCATTGCGGCCATCTGGGGAGTGAACCAGATGCCTCAACCTCTCTCTGTAACTCTGTCTTTCAAATGAATAAAATAAATCTTAAGAAAAAAAAGTATATAACCAAAACCAGTAGGCTATAGTGGAGGAGATTATAAATAACCTTGGGGGTAAGATTGGGGCCTCCTGGTCAAGACAGAAAAATCTAGAAACTACATAAAGATTGCACATACTTGGCTACATAAAAATTCATAACAATTATATTTGTTTGATGTTAAGCAAAGCCGAAGGAAATAACAACACACTACTGTGTTTGGTTTAGCTTTGTATGCTTGAAGCCAGTTATACACGAACTTCAAAATTTGTGTGAACATTCTGAAATGCTCTTGTACTGTAATATTTTCAATTGTGATTAATTTTTAAATTGCTAGAGAAAATTATATGTATTTCTGGTATACAACATGATTTGAAGCAAATACACATTAAATTATGACTAAATTTAGCTAGTTTACATGTTTTCCCTCACATAGTTAGCATTTTTATGATGAAAACACTTAATATCCACATCCATCATGTTTTAAGAGTATACTACAGTTATTGAATATAACACCTTGTTGTACAATGGATACCATAAACTTATTCTTTATAGCTGAGATTTTGTGTCCTTTGACCAATGTGAGAGACCTGGGTTGAGTTCCAGGCCTCTGGATTGGGTGAGGCTCAGCTCAGGCCATTGCAGGCACTTGGGGAGTGAATCAGCTAATGGGAGCTGTCTCTTCCCTCTGCCTCTCAAATAAATAAAAATTTTATAAAAAGATGAGTGAAACTCTATATCACTGCATTAAAAAAATTGGCAGGTGTAAACTTTTGAAATACCCTGAATATCTTCCAATGGGACAGTGTTGAATCGATTATGATTGATTTATACTATAGAACATGATATAGATATTCAAACTGGTCTAGAGTCATTGATACAAGTATGATGTGTTGATATATTTAAAGGAGAAAGTGGCTAAATAACATGTAAAAATTTAATTTTTATGAAAAATAGAAATTCTATGTATGATTACATGTAGTACTATATGTATGTGTTTTTGAAGGGGCATAGAAAGATTATGGGACAATACATTCTAAAATGTGAAAATCAGAGAAGAATGGGTATCTGCATTTTGATGATGGAAGGACTGATGCTCACATTAGTGCAGGAACCTGTCCAGTGAGGCTCAGTGACTGCGTGTCAGGGTGGGAGACGGCCCTGAGATCTGGTCAGCGCGGGCGTGCAGGTCGGGGTGGGAGACGGCCCTGAGATCTGGCTGGCTGGGGCGTGCAGGTCGGGTGGGAGACGGCCCTGAGATCTGGCTGGCTGGGGCGTGCAGGTCGGGGTGGGAGACGGCCCTGAGATCTGGTCAGCGCGGGCGTGCAGGTCGGGTGGGAGACGGCCCTGAGATCTGGTCAGCGCGGGCGTGCAGGTCGGGTGGGAGACGGCCCTGAGATCTGGTCAGCGCGGGCGTGCAGGTCGGGTGGGAGACGGCCCTGAGATCTGGCTGGCTCGGGCGTGCGGGTCGGGTGGGAGACGGCCCTGAGATCTGGTCAGCGCGGGCGTGTAGGTCAGGGTGGGAGACGGCCCTGAGATCTGGTCAGCGCGGGCGTGCGGGTCGGGTGGGAGACGGCCCTGAGATCTGGTCGGCGCGGGCGTGCAGGTCGGGTGGGAGACGGCCCTGAGATCTGGCTGGCTGGGGCGTGCAGGTCGGGTGGGAGACAGCCCTGAGATCTGGTCAGCGCAGGCGTGCGGGTCGGGGTCGGAGACGGCCCTGAGATCTGGCTGGCTAGGGCCTGCGCAGTGGCGCGTTTCCGTGCTGGGTCCATCACTGTCCATTCCAGCGCTGGTGAGCGTATTCAGTGAAAAGTGAGTCTCGCCTGCCCTGGCGCTTGTGGTGTGAGCACGAGGCATAGAGCAGACGCCAGCGTGAGACTGCCTGTGCTGCCGGTACCAGGCTGGAATGCGTTCATGCTGTCTCCTTTCATTGCACAGCGATGGAGGGAGAGACCCTGAATGTGGTGTAGCCTCCTCTTGGTTGTCCCCAACATTTCACATCAGTTTTCATCTGGCCGGTTGTCTAAGCCAGAGGGCTACAAAGTGGGAAGACAGGAGAGAGGTATTGCAGAGATCACATGGTTTGGCTCACTGACATAAAGCAGTTTTATTGAGAATAAGTCACATAGAAAGTACCTGTGACTTTGGGGTACAGACGTTGGGAGCATTTGTTGTTCAAACTACTTCCGTTGTTCTGTCTGTTGAGCCTAGTGATGGCTGCCACGTACATGGGATGCTGATCATCTTAGGCTGTCATTTGTGAATGCACTCTTTTTTTTCCCCAAAGAAACCTTTTACTTAAGGATTACAAAGTTATTAAGTACAACTTTAGGAATATAGTGATTCTTCTCACCCTACTCCCTTAGCACCCACACGCCCATCCCTCCTCCTCCTCCCTCTCCCATTCCCAGTCCCATTCTCCATTAAGGTTCACTTTCAATTAACTTTATACACAGAAGACCATATAGAGAAGTGTTAAAGTGATCATATAAGTAGGGTTAATAATAGATAGAATTAAAAAGGAAAGAATGTTCCAACATGTGAAGCAGTCTAAATAACAGACTCATAGAATGACAGTCGCTCTAAGTAGCACTCTAACCTCAGAATCAACCCTTAAGGCATCTTGGTCTGGCTGAAAAGCCCATGAGAGCATTTCAGGCATGGATGCCAAGACACTGTGGCAGAAAAAATATACTACATGAAGGACCTTTGTGAGAGAGAAGCAAGGAGCCATCAAAGAAGGAGGTACCTTTCTCTGAAGGGAGGAGAGAACTTCCACTTTGCTTATGGCCTTACCCTGACTTCTGCATTATTTACATATCAAATTCATCTGCTAAGCTATAAATTAATGAGACCATTCTTGGCCTTTATCAGCATCTCAAAATATGCAAGTAACAAGTAAGCAGGAGAGGGAGAGATTAGGGGCAGAGGGTGGATTAGGGATGGGCAGAAAGGTGCCTCACCACTCACCTTTCCCAAGTGCACTGCACTTGCTTGGCCTGACCTGCAGGCTGTTCCCTCTTTTGAAATGCATAACCTTCTTCCCATCTTTGCTCTGTCTTAACTCTTTCTCTCTGGCAAAATACAGTTCGTAGTGTTGGTCATAGTACCAGGACTGTGACAAGTACTGGGGATAGCTAACACATAGAGAGCACTATGATGTGTGGAATTGTTCTGAGTGCTTTATGAGAGCTAATTTAATTCTTAAATCTCTTGGATAGGTGCTGTTACTAGCCCCATTGAATAGATGGTAAATCTGAGGTGCAGAGAGATGAACCTGCCTCCTGCCTGAGGCCGCACAGCTCCACGGAGGCAGAATTGTAACTGGACCAGGCGGTCTGGCTCCACAGCCTGGTTCCTGACCACAGTGTTCTCTTTATTACATTCGTAATCACACAGATCTGGAAGACAGAAATACTTCTTGGTATTTGCCAGATTTTTTTTGTCTCCTCTTCACACAGCATCGTATTAGGGGTTAGAGCCCCGACATGTGTGTTTTGGGGAGGAGGGGCACAACTCAGTCCCAGCAGGCCCTGATGTGCCAACCGGCCTGGGATCTTGGAGGTTGAGCCAAAAGGACAATGTCAGCAAGAGTGCAATGATCCAGGGTGGACAGCCGGAAACAAGGTCCCAGGGTCACCTGGGTGCTGGAAACCGGGTATGGCCCAAGGGTGATGGCAGCCGATGGCAGTCAAGATCAGGCACGTGACACGATGCATATTTTTCACAGAAACTCACTCAGTGCCAACGGGAGACGATACTGGAACTTAGAGGCAGAGGCGAGAGTCGGTTAATATAATTCAGACAAGAAATGGTGGTGGCTTGGCTGGGTGGCAGGTCACCAGCACTGGGGTTTTTGGTGAAATCAGACCGACGGGCCTCACTGCCAAGTTGAGCCTGGAGGGTGAAGGGGGCCACGCTGACTCCAGGACTATGCCACTGGGTGAATATTGGCACCATTTGCTAAGAAGGGGGCACTGGTGTCAGATTGGATTTGGAGAAGAAAATCAAGAATGCGGTCTCAGATTGAACTGACAACCATAACCTTCAGTAGTTGGCCTCCAGTGGACAGCTGGGCACCTGTGTTTGGAGGTCAGGGGAGAGCTGCGGTGAGGACATCCTGCCCAAAGTCTCAGGAGAGAGGTCACTGGGGAGCAGGTGTGCCAAGGCAGGAGGACGGCGGCTTCTGGTAGTTAAACGCCAGGATGAGGAAGAGGAGGGCTCGAGTAGCTTCTTATCACTCCAGCTTAAGTACGCCAGGAAGGGTGTGGTGTGGGCTGAAAGTGCGGAACACAGAGCTTGCTGGAGCAGTTGGAGGGCCCAGAAACAGAATGGCACACATGCGATTGGCTGATCCTTGCTGGAATACAGTGGAGCAAGGACAGTCTGTCCAACAAATGGCACTGGAACCTGGTCATCAAGATGCAAAAGCAGTATGGCCAGAGGTCTTGCATCTGTGACAAAAGTTACCTCAAGATGGAGCACAGCCCTACATGTAGGATACAAATGTGCAGATAATGTGGGAGAAAATCGAGAAGACTTGGGCAAGGTGATGACTTTTTGGATACAACACCAAAGGAATGTTCCAGTAAAGGAATGACTGATGGACTGGAGTGACTTCAAGTTGCAAACATGGGTGGGCGCTGGACCTGGTGGTTAAGATGCATGTTGGGACAGCTGCACCCCTCGTCCCAGCACCACGCCTTGGGTCTCAGCCCCAGCTCCCCAGTAATACAGACCCCGGGAGGGAGCAGTGATGGCTCCAGTAGCTGATCTCCTTTCGCCCACATGGGAGACCTGGATAGAGTTCTTGGCTCCTGGCTTTGGCTTGGCTCAGCTCTGGCCACTGTGGGCCTTTGAGGAGTAGGCGGCGGGTATATGGGAACATTGCTTTTCTCTCTGCCTCTGATTTCTTCTTCAGACATGAGAAGACACTGTCATGACCCAAACCTCAGGCTGGGGGAAATATTTGCCAAGCACCAGTCAGACAAAGACTGCTGCCCAAGACGCACAGAGAACCGTGGAAAAGACAGCAGTAGGAAAACGAACGGCTGACTGAAGGAGGGAGAGAGACCTGAGCAGAACCTCACAGCAGAGACACACAGAGGCTGACACGCAGGTGGGAAGAAGTTCCGTGTCGCGTCCTCGGACTGCACCTCGCAACAGCAGTGGGATGCCAGAACCGCCCGTGAGAATGGTCGGGACCCCGGTGTGACCATGCCCCGTGCTGCAGAGGGTGCAGGGCAGCAGGCACTCTTGTCCTTGGCTTCGTGGGGGCGCAGACCAGCACGGCCAGGTTTGAGGAGCAGTCCCTCCCCCATTGTGTTAGAGAGTGAAGTAGACTCTTGCCGTGTGATCCAGTCGTTCCATTTGGGTATTCACCCAAATGAACAGAAAACTTGTGTCCACACAAAACCTGCACACGGTGTTTCCTGCAGACTGATTCAGAACTGTGAAACCTTGGAAAAACCACGATGTTTCAGCAGGGAAATGGATAAATAAACTGTGACCCATCCAGACAACACAGTATCATCCCGCGTCATAGAGGAACGAGCTATCCAGCCATAGAGAGACATGGAGGAGCCTCAACTGCGTGTTACTGAGAGAAAAGTCCATCTGAGAAGGCTGCATTCTGCATGGTTCCTTCTCTGCGACGTTCTGGGAAAGCCACAGGACGCACACAGTGAGAGGATCCGTGGCTATGAGGGGCGGGGCGGGAAGGACGAGTGGGCGGAGCACCTCTCCTCTGCCGTGTGACTCCAGGACATTGCTTGCAGGTGGTCGTGGCATCGTCAGAACGCAGAGGATACACACCCGGCAGAGTGGATTCCCCTGGAATGATGGGCTTTGTTTAATAATGCCGTCAGTGTAGGCTCCTTGGTGGGAGCATGAGTACCACTCTGAGTGCAAACACTCAGCGCCCACCCCGTGTTTGCAGCTTGAGATGCTACCGTGTGTTGGGGGAGGCAGGGCTGGATGGGACCCCCCCCCATCCTGTGCTCAGTTTTGCTGTGAACCAAAGATGGTTCTAAAACACAACATCTGTTTTTAAAAAATCATTCCAAAGATCACTGTCCTCTACTTCTTAGTGGTGTCTTGAAGTATTGTTTCGAGTGTCTGTGTGTGCATGCGCAGGTGTGTGTGCATATGTGGGGGGGGGGTATTCTGGGCCCTGTTGCTCCAGTGTGGCAGGAAGTGGGAACACCTCTTCTCTAATACCCATGTTGCTCTCACTTCTAAAAGTTATCAGAAGAAAGGAATTACACACTCACTTTCAGACTAAATATAGCACGTCTGCATGTATACAGGAAATAGAATTCTCAATTCCCTTAAGGAACTGGTTAATTAATTGCTAAGTGTAGGGAAGCATCTAGAAACAGGTCATCGAAAGGGCGAAGGCTTCAGTCTCCTGCGTCTTCTCGCTTCCCACGCCCAGTGCCTTTGTGACCTGGCTCTGCACAACCCCGGCCAGACCCCGCCTTGTTCAATCTGAACTCTCTTGGGCTCAGACAGTCCCTTCTGGAATGTGCCCTGCTCAGAGTGAGAATGAGTGATGCTGCGTAAGTGAGCTGCGTCTGCCTGTCAGTGAATAACTGTGTGTGATGTCACAGTGGAAACTGCGTGCTGTGACCCAAAGGATCCTTGTAGGCGGGTCAGGGTTGGGATGCTGCCACATCACACACATTCAGACCCCCAGCATGTTTCTGGGGGTGGTCAGCACCCTCAATAAGTAAGCACTTCTCTGTGTTTCCTTCCAAGTGGCAACAAGTAAAGCAAAAATGATTATGTCATACTTTCCATGTGTACTAGAGAAATGCTCAGAGAGATGGTAGCAGTGAATTGTGGCATCTCACGGCCCGGGAACATCTTTTGTCATTGTTCTTTTGTGAACTTGAACCATGAAAGCAATTCTCTGAAACCTATGATGTTTTGCATTGCTTTGGGCCTGGTCTAGATTTAGATATAGAAAAGTGACATTCACATGACCTTTGACAGTCAGTGGGCGGGGTAGACCCTGGGACTCAGACCAGGAGCACAAGCGTTCATGGTAGCATGTGCTGGCCAACTGATGTGACCCGAACTTCCTGACCAAGCGCCAGGTTTCCACTGTGTGGCCAAGTGGTGGAGACAGGGAAGTTGGTAGGCGATGCATTCTGTTTCTTCCCCACCCGTCAGGTGTCTGGTTGGTCAACCAGACCATGCCGTGGCTGTGCCTGTGGCGCTGGGAAGTAGAAACGTGAAGCAGGGGTAGAGACAGAGTTCTTGTGCTCAAGTAACTTCGCACCTGTTGGAGTCCATTCCAAAGAACAGGACTCCATTAACCCAGGAGGAAGGAAAACCGCGGCAGGCAAAGCAGCAGGCGCAGATGGCTGCAGATCTCTCCCGGAGGTCTCTCCGCGCTGGCCCCCGCGAGAGCCACGGAGCTTTCTGTTAGCTTCGAAGCACAAGCCTGTCAGCCCCCAGGCCTGTGGCTGCTTGGCCTCATCTGAACCGGTTCCCTCTAACGACCCCCTGGGGACTGGTGCTGCACCAGCAGCTCCACCGGTGAGGGAGTCTGGCGACAGAGTCCCGTGTCTACACATGTGGTCCTGCCCTAGGATCTCACACTCGTGTGTCTGTGCCTGCCTCTGCAAAGCCTGGGGCGTCTGCTCTGTCCTGGGGAGACTGGACCACGAGAAAGAAGTCGCGCTGCTTTGTTGAGAGAGGACGTGCGCTCAGGCCCATGAGCCGTTAGTGCATCCGGCACCGAGAGAGCAGCGCGGTCCCCTCAGTGCGGGGGCATCCTGATCACTGACTGGGGCCGGAGCCTGCCAGGATCTAAAAATAATTGCAGATGGTCACAGGTTTGCGAAACTTTCTGTTCTAATTTGTTACGTGCTATTGGAAAGCAAATTCCTTCGTGTGTGTGTGTGAACAGAAGCTGTGTGGCAGGGGTATTTCATACATGGGAGATTTCCAAAGTCTGGCCGCGGTGACATTGATAGAGTGCCACCACTCGGTGATAACCTTTGTGTACTATTGACGTGGAACAAATCCTTCATTCATTGCCTGCCCTAAACTCTGCATGTGCTGACAGTCCTGCTGCTGTGTTAATATCAGGTCTATTAAGCTAGACCTCATGGTCCATTACCCTTTCTTTAGATTTGACCCCATGAAGTTGAGGGGTCTTGAGCACAGTGTGAAAAGGCACAGGGTCCCACTCTCAGCCGCGGAGCTCATTAGGACTTTATAGAAACACAATAAATACTCACAGGGCGCTTGCCTTCCCTGCAGACGGCAGCCTGGTGTCAGAGGTGCCCACCGCTGTCTGTCTTCACCTCGCACCCCGAGCTCACCTCCCAGAGACGGTGCTCATTCGGAGCCTGGCGTTTCTTCCTTGTAGGAAAGATTCGCCGACTGCTGTCTTAGCTCTTTGGGATTTCCCCTCATCCTCTATGTCTGGACCCTCTCACTGAAACTTCACATTCTGTAACTGAAGTGAGCTCCCGCAGTCATGGAGGAAGCCCACTGGGACTGGAGACCTTTACTCTCTCCTGAGCCACGCTGCCATGCACGACCCCCACCCCCTCCCTTGCAGATGCGGGGTCACAGCACAGGGAGATACTGGGAGACGGGCCCCCTTAGACAGGCCCGTCTTCCAGCAGGTTTGCGTTCTGTAATGAGGAGTTCCGGCATTACGCAGACCACAGGCATTTTGATTGTATCATTAATTACCCTACATAGGTTTCTGCTTTTAAAATGTACCCATGGTGACAGTGCCGTGAAATCCCGCCCCGTGAGTCGTGCAGGCGGCGTGGAGCAGGGGAGAGAAGCGCTTCTGAGCGTGAAGTCTTCTCTCCTGCTCTTAGCTTTCTTGGGGTCGGGCTGGAGGCTCCAACTCCGCTGTTAATTCTTCAGATTTCCGGGGCCACACGGCTTCTCGAGCTGGACAAAGACGCTTCCGCCCCTGCTCTGCACACTGCGTAATGAAAACACCGGATTATCCAAAACAAAAGGGTTTTCCTGCTTGTGTCAATCAAGCTTGGATGGGGTTGGTTTTGTTTCTACAACAAGAAAATGAAGGGTGGCTTTTGTTTGACAGTCTGAGTCACTGGCCCTACCTCTGCGTGGCTTTCCAGGACAGCGTCGCGGGAGCCTTGGGGAAAATACTGGCTACGCAACAATTTCCGACTGAGGGCCACGTGCTCGGGCTCACACAGGAGCCCAGACGATCATTCCACCAGCCGGTTACTGCTTACAGAGAAAACCGGCCTGTAACACGGGTTGGCTTCCCCTTGCCTGTGCTGACGGCATTTGCTGTCCCCTTGCTCTGCATCCTACATCCCGGGGTTCATCTGAGGGGTCCACACAGGAACGGGACTCTCCCAGGAGCCTCCAGCCCAGTCAGGGCCGGCCCCACAAGCCGTCATGCGCCGCAGCAGCACGAAGCAGTCACGGCGGCTGGGCTGGCGGTGGTGGTGAGGGAGGCTGTGCGGTAAAAGTAGCTTGGGCCCACAGCGTGTCTGGCTTGCGATTCCATGCCAAGAAGGATTTTTTTTTAAGATTTATTTATTTGAAAGCCAGTGTTACAGAGAAAGAGGCAAAGACAGAGAGAGAGAGAGGTCTTCCATCCACTGGTTCACTTTCCAAATGGCCACAACATCTGGGGCTGTGCCAGGCAGGAGCCAGGAGCTTCTTCTAGGTCTCCCATGTGGGTGGCAGGGAGACCACCTGTGTACCTGGACCACCTTCTGCTGCTTTCCCCAGGCTGCTAGGGAGCTGGATCAGAAGGGGAGCAGCCAAGACAAGAACTGACACCCGTCTGGGATGCCAGTGATGCAGGCAGTGGCTTTACCCTCCCTGTGGCAACGCCAGCTCCAGCACTTAAGAATTGTAAGGGCCGGCGCCGCGGCTCACTAGGCTAATCCTCCACCTAGCGGTGCCGGCACACCGGGTTCTAGTCCCGGTCGGGGCGCCGGATTCTGTCCTGGTTGCCTCTCTTCCAGGCCAGCTCTCTGCTGTGGCCAGGGAGTACAGTGGAGGATGGCCCAAGTGCTTGGGCCCTGCACCCCATGGGAGACCAGGAAAAAGCACCTGGCTCCTGGCTCCTGCCATCGGATCAGTGTGGTGCGCCAGCTGCAGCGCACCGGCCGCGGCGGCCATTGGAGGGTGAACCAACGGCAAAAGGAAGACCTTTCTCTCTGTCTCTCTCTCTCCCTCACTGTCCACTCTGCCTGTCAAAAAAAAAAAAAAAAAAGAATTGTAAGGCACTGAGTTGGTCAAGTCCATGCCTGAGGAAGGTCTCTGAAGGTGAGGTGGGGGGACTCGTAGGGGACAGTGATGCGTTCACGGAGAACGAGAGGCCATCCTTGGGTGTGCGCTAGGGAAGTGCAGTGAACAGAAGCTGATGGTCAGTTGCAAGCGGAGATGGGTGGAGAGAGGAGAAAGCAGAGGTGATAGTAGACCCCTGAGCAGCTTTTATGGACCATACAGTCAGCACAGCTTTGGACACAGTGGATTTGAGACAGAGAGTGGAGGAAGACCATGGCTTATGGGAAATACACGTCCAGAGTTCACTTGGCTGTCAGTGGGAGTCAGGGTAGATGGGGTCACCTGTGGAGCAGGTGCAGGGGCCAGGAAGACTGCGGGGCAGGTCACAGAAATGACTGACAGCTCTCTGTGCAGTGCTGTGTTAGGGTCCACGCCGCCTCCAGCATGGTGGGGAAGAGCTCCAGGAGTGGTGAGGGCCAACTGCCATTGGCTGCAGAGAGCCAGTGACTCTGCCTGGTCCGACCATGGCCAGGCTTGAGGACACCAGTTTGTAAGGCACAGTGGGGACATTGTGCTGGCCAAGGAGCAGAGTGGGGAGGACAGTGGGCCAGCAGGGGCCCCTTTGCACATCATGGCCCATGTGTATTTGTTGAATGGAGGATGAGTTCACACAGCCAGCTCTTGACAAGGACTTGGCACTTGGAGCAGTGCACCGAGCAGCATGGTTGGGACAGCCTCCTGCCACCGCGGGCTTCAGGCTGGAGAAACTGGTGCTCCTGTTGGTTTCTTCAGAAGTGCATGCTACTTTCTCACTTTTCACAGGTAGGCAATTTATTCTGGCATATGAACATTTGGGGTGTTTGGGTTAATACTACAGAAAAAAATCATGAAAATGCAAATGGGATATGAGTTTATAGGATCTGACATACAAATTAAATTGAGAGATTAAATGTAGGGAAAAAATGGAAATGAAAGAAAGGTACTAAAAATCCCGAAGACATCCAGAGAAAAGTAAGCTAAATTCTCCTTTCAGGCATGAAAAGGAGAAGACAGCCAGCTACACTGATAACATAGAGAATCAGCCACACGCTCACCACCAGCGGCGGGCAAGGAAGCCTGCTGGTAGACCCCGATATTTGTGAACCTCCGGTGGATTTAAGGGATGGAAAACGTGATTTACCTCTGGATGAGGGTCCCCTTTTCTCTAGGAAGCACAGGTGTTTCAGCTAAGCTTGTTTTTTTTTTTTTAAGTGTATTTATTTGAAAGTCAGAGTTGCACAGAGAGAGGAGAGGCAGAGAGAGAGAGAGAGAGAGAGAGAGAGAGAGGTGTCTTCCATCCGCTGGTTCACTCCCCAGATGGCTGCAACAGCTGGAGCTGCGCTTATCTGAAGCCAGGAGCCAGGAGCTTCTTCTGGGTCTCCCATGCGGGTACGGGGCCCAAGGACTTGGGCCATCTTCTACTGTTTTCCCAGGTGTATTGCAGGGAGCTGAATTGGAAGTGGGATGCCGGCCCTGAAGGCAGTGGCTCTACCCGCTGTGCCGCAGCGCCAGCCCCTGGCTAAGCTTTGTAATCAGGTAGAAGTGATGCATCCTGCCTACTGTTCCATGGGGAGCCTTGGGTCGGTAGCATTCACTGAGCTGTTTATGATCAGGAGGCAGCATGGCCTTGCCTGGGCTTCAGCGCTGCACTCTTGACTTTGCCTTCCCAGAACCTGGTATAAGTTTCTTGATAGCAAGAGCTCCATTTTATGCTTTTACTAATCTGCTGTAAAACCTAGCCTGTTATCACCTAATACATTATTCTATATAACATCTCTTAGCATTACTGAAGCATATGCCATTGAACTAGAGAAAGGCCTGGGAGATTTTCGTCATCCCTTAGAGATAATGATTTAACCAAAACTTACTTTCAGTATAAAAATAATGACATATAGCACAACAGCGGAAATCTGGAAACAACCCAAATGTCCATCGAAAGATAAAAGGGGAGGGGAGGGGAGGGACGGTGGGCACTGGGCACAGTGGAGATGCTGCTGGCGTGCGTGCATCCAGCGCCGGAGCGCCTGGGTTTGAGTTCCAGCTCCGCTTCCCATTCCAGGGTCTTGCTGAAAGTGCACCCGCGAGGCAGCAAGTGATGGTTCAGACACTTGGGTCCCTGCTGGGGTGCCTGGATCCTGGCCTCAGCTTGCCAAAGCCCTGCCAGTTGTGGCCATGTAGGGAATGAACCAGTAAATGGAAGATCTCTCTCTCTCTCTCCCCACCCACCCGCTGTGTATGTGTGTGTGTTTCTCTGCCTTTCAAATAAAAATGTATAAAATCAATCATTCAGAGTTAAAAAATGTAACAGATGAATGAACGAAAAAACGTGGGCCATGCATTCAGTGGACTCCTGACTCTAGAAGGAAAGGATCCTTCAGGACACGGCACAGCGTAGGCCTCAAAAAGGCTGCACGTGAAAATGTCTGACAAAAAGGCCACGTGTTGTGTGATTCCATTCGCATAAAATGTCCAGAACAGGCACGTCTTCGGAGGCAGAGAGCAGAAGAGTGGTGGCCAGGGCCTGGGGAGACTGGGGTGTGAGGAATGGACGTAACATTTACAGGCTTTCCCTTGGAGATGACCAAGTTCTGGAGCTCACTGGTAGCCATGGCGGCACAACCCCATGAATAAACGCAATACCACTGAGCTGCAGACTGAAAATGGCATGGTGCTCTCCACCATCTTATGGTGTATTTTATGCTAGCTGTATTTTGCACACTAAAAATAAGTGTCATGTTTATCATAGAAAAATCCCCCCACTAAATTAAATTCCTCATAAGTTAGGGTTGCTAGATTAAATATGACATTTATAATAAAACTTGTTTATCTGAAACTCAGTCTTAGCCGGGAGTGTGACACTTTGATCTGTTGAGTCTAGCAGCCCTATTGGGAGTGGAAGTTTTGTTTTTATCATCATTTTACCCAAGCACTTATGGCACAGTGTCTGCAACATGGTAGATCCTCGATACATACTTGTTCCATGGATATGTTAGCAGAGATGGATACAAGAGAAACTACCATAGCAGGAGGAAACTGCAGTCATCCATAGAGTGGCCTACTACGGAAAGCACCTCTGGGCCTTTCTGTCGGTTTCCACTACAGCCTCTTCTCTTCTTCTTTTTCTCTTGGTCGTTGTCATTTCCAGGACAACTGTATGGCCTGGGTTTGTTTTAAGGATCTTAACAAAGCATCCGCTAAGCAGCCAGGCCTTCCTAATACACACATGATTTGAAAGCTGGCCAACAACTTCTTATGCAGATATCATAATTTACTTATCTACTCTTACATCGTCAGTCTGCTTAACCATTTTTCAAGGCTTCATATAATGGGTCAATAAAGCTGTTGGTCTCTCCATCTTTTTTTTTTTTTTTTTTTTTTTTTTTTTTTTTTTTGACAGGCAGAGTGGACAGTGAGAGAGAGAGACAGAGAGAGAAAGGTCTTCCTTTGCCGTTGGTTCGCCCTCCAATGGCCGCCGCTGCAGCCGGCGCACCGCGCTGATCCTGGCAGGAGCCAGGAGCCAGGTGCTTTTCCTGGTCTCCCATGGGGTGCAGGGCCCAAGCACCTGGGCCATCCTCCACTGCACTCCCTGGCCATAGCAGAGAGCTGGCCTGGAAGAGGGGCAACCGGGACAGAATCCGGCGCCCCGACCGGGACTAGAACCCGGTGTGCCGGCGCCGCAAGGTGGAGGATTAGCCTATTGAGCCACGGCGCCGGCTCTTTTTTTTTTTTTTTGACAGGCAGAGTGGACAGTGAGAGAGAGAGACAGAGAGAAAGGTCTTCCTTTGCCTTGGTTCACCCTCCAATGGCCGCCGCGGCCGGCGCGCTGCGGCCGGCGTACCGCGCTGATCCGATGGCAGGAGCCAGGAGCCAGGTGCTTTTCCTGGTCTCCCATGGGGTGCAGGGCCCAAGCACCTGGGCCATCCTCCACTGCACTCCCTGGCCACAGCAGAGGGCTGGCCTGGAAGAGGGGCAACCGGGACAGAATCCGGTGCCCCGACCGGGACTAGAACCGGGTGTGCCGGCGCCGCTAGGTGGAGGATTAGCCTAGTGAGCCGCGGCGCCGGCCCTCCATCTTTGTTTTTATTTGCCTAAGACAGATCAACAGAAAAGAATTTACTAGATCCAAGGAAATAGACATCCTGCAGCATTGCGAGATTGATTTGGAAGATCTGATTAATACACGCTTCTACCCACAATGAATTCAGCTGCTCATTTCATCACACTCTGGGCCAGTACTAATGGTTTAAAATCTCTGCTAATTTGACAGGGGGAAATGTTATCTTGTTGTTTTAACTTATGCCATTTTAAGAAATGAAGAATGAGCGCTCTCCTAGGTATCTGCCCATCAGTCATTTCTTCTTCCTTGACAGGCCTTTGCTGATGTATTAGTGGAAGGTCTTACTGTGCTCAGTAATTTGCATGCACTTAGAATAGAGCAGAGGTATGACTCCCTTACCTGCCATTCGTTGAATAAATGTTATTTTCAGTTTGTCTTTTGATTTGGGTCGTGACTTTTCTGAGAAGGGCTTATTAAGAGATTGCTGATTCACTGCGACTGTATCTCAGGTTTGCCCTGGTGTGGAATGCCAGCCGACTGGCACATCTCCCGGCCCAGTGTCTGGGGCAGACAGGGGAATGAGCAGAGAGGAAAGGCAAGGGATTGGCCATTGGAGAGGATCATGGTCCCAAGCAGCTTCTCTTCTTCCCTTCCGGGGTCTGCTACTAGGGTCAGCCACAGCCAGCGTGTGTCCTGTTACTGTCCAGCACCCAGCGTGCCTACAGGTCTGATGCGCTTTCTTGTCTTGTCTTTGTTTCTTTTTTGGAAAATTCTCTTTGCCCAGTGGATACTGGTCTCTTTTAACTCATTGTATGCTTTTGGCCGTCACACACAGATTCTCAGGGCACTTAGATAAAAGGTTTTGTCTTGGAGACTTCACCTTGAGATACGCTTACCCCTAAAAACCCCGACTCTGAGAGCTCAGAGAACTGCCCCGCAGATGCATGGTGCGCCAAGGAAACTGCGACTGGAACCTGCAACCTCAGACGGCGCGAGGTGGTCTGCTGGGCCTGGGGAGACGTGAGAATGTCCACCTGTATTTGTGATAGATCGCACTGGGCACTTTGCGTGTGGATTGCTGTAATGTGCAGAGCACCTGAGTGAGCAAGCATGGGTCGGAGGGATGCAGGCCTGCTTAGCCATCAGGAGAGGCACAGTGAGTGCGTGGCTGGCACCCGGGGATCGGGAGTCCCTGACACGGACTGTGCTACATTCTGTTTTATGAATTTCCACGTTCTTAGAGACCTGCTTAGCATCCTGAATTTGCTTTCTGGCTGGTTCCACACGAGCATAAACCGGGCACCTGTGTCTGTCCTATTTGCTCTGCCAGGTTTGTCTTGGGGGATGGACGTTGTAGTGTATTACTGTGGTCCAGCTGCCAGTCCACATGACCCTTACCCCTTCCTGCCTTTCCACTGAGCCTGAGCCCTGGCAGCCAGTTTGAGAAACACGTATTGAGAACTCCGGCTTGAGCCACACCCTCACCCCTACAACCCCCGCCGTCCCTTCTCCAGAAGCTTCTAGTCTCTCTGTGGGGCCAACCACGACATGGCAAGAGGCTGTTTTCCTCCATGGATACGAGGCAACAGAGGAAATTGGTGGGGGCAGAAAGAGAAGGAAGACAGACCGGCCAGAGGGAGGGGAGCAGGGGCAGGATCACGGGATGGCCAGAGACCCCCATTTTCAGTCCCAGGAGCCTCTCGGGTCATGGAATCCTGACAGAGCTCCACCCTCTTCACTTTTGCCACGGAGCTGCTCGAGCTGGGCTCAGCACCCAGTCCCAGAGTTCTCGGGAGTCCACCACTCCCAGCTGGACCCCTGGGCGCAGCCTCTGTCCTGCTGGTTCCAGCCACAGTTCCTTCAAGTCCTTCATGTGTCTATTAATAGCGAGTGTGACTGACCAAACTGCAGCCAATAACGGGGACTCCGTCCTGGCCTTGTCCTGGTGATACTTAGGTTCCTCTGAGAGTCTGCCGCAGGCCTCTGTGGGCGGGCACTTTGGGTGACGCTGTGCACCCTTGGGTGGGGGGGTGGGCCAGGCAAGTGAGGGGACACATGTCTCAGAGGCCAGGCTTGGAGGCTGCGGGGAGGCCCTCTCCAGTGGTCCCGGCAGGCCGCTGCCTGTGCCCTCCTGGGGAGTGGTCAGGGCCTTGGAGGCGGCTGAGAGCCCAGCCGGAGGAAACTTTGGACAACCCGAGTTTACATGGGGTCAGAGGGTGAGGTCTGGCCCTGCCAGTTCCTCTTTCCCAAGTAACAGAGGCTCTGCCCAACCCCTCAGAGGCAGCTGCTCAAGTAACTGGGTTTGGAGAGTACTGCGCATTCGCCCTTGGAAAAGTAATTCCCTAGGGGCCGCCACCCGTGCCTGCAGGAAATTACAAATTACTTAATGACCAGACAACCAAGGTGTGGCGGGAATGGCCCCGGCAGGCGGCTGTTACAGAGCAGATGGCACCCAAGACAGGAGAACGCGGGGCTCTCTGCGTTTTGGTGTTGAGTTCCTCAGTACTGGTTAACTAGACAGGCACTGCTTAACTAGACAGGTGCTAGTTAACTAGACAGGTGCTGGTTAACACTAGGCAGGTGCTGCTTAACACTACACAAGCACTGCTTAACAATAGACAAGTGCTGGTTAACTAGACAGGTGCTGGTTAGGTTAACACTAGACAGGCACTGGTTAATGAGACAGGTGCTGGGTAGCACTAGACTGGTGCTGGTTAACACTAGACAGGTACTGGTTAACACTACACAAGCGCTGCTTAACAGTAGACAGGTGCTGGGTAGCACTAGACAGGTGCTGGTTAACTAGACAGGCACTGGTTAACTAGACAGGTGCTAGTTAACTAGACAGGTGCTGGTTACACTAGACATGTGCTGGTTACACTGGACATGTGCTAGTTAACTAGACAGGAGCTGGTTACATTAGACATGTGCTGGTTGATACTACGCAGGTGCTGGTTAACACTAGACATGTGCTGGTTAACACTAGACATGTGCTGGTTAACACTAGACAGGCTCTGGTTAACAGCAGGCTCTGGTTAACACTACACAGGAGCTGGTTACATTAGACATGTGCTGGTTAACACTAGAAGGAGCTGGTTAACACTAGACAGGAGCTGGTTAACACGAGACAGGCTCTGGTTAACACTAGACACGCTCTGGTTAACACTAGACAGGAGCTGGTTAACACTAGACAGGCTCTGGTTAACACTAGACACGCTCTGGTTAACACTAGACAGGCTCTGGTTAACACTAGACAGGAGCTGGTTAACAGCAGGCTCTGGTTAACACTACACAGGAGCTGGTTGGTATTAGAGGGGCAAACTGCTGCCTTGGGAACCAGCAAAGGGAAGAGCTGGAGCTTGGAGGTGAGAGTGGGCTAGAACAAGGTCCAGGATGCGCCCAGCTAGCTGGAGTGGTCGTGACACCCTGGGGAGGGGGAAGCCAGGTTGACACAGCTGGAGCCCAGGCAACCGACGACCCATGTGGTTGAATGCAGAGCAATAGAAGGGACCGAGGGTGGTGTCAGGAAGTGTCCCGGAGATGACAACAAAAGTCGTTGAGACCTCAAAGCTGTGCCTTGATTGTCTTGCTGATCAGAACAACTTGTATTTGCAGAATTTGTATTAATAACTGGAATTATAGTTCCTGGATTCCTCAGGTATCCACTCTGCCTGTGAGAATGTAAGGATTAAGTTATAAATGGATGTCTTTGATCTTCCAATCTTTTTCTTCTCCCAAAACATTGCCTGAAGAAAATTTGTGGTGGCTGCATACACACCGCAAAATTGGCTAGGGGTAGCTTGATGCCCACCACAATCCACTGCTGCCCAGGAGTTAACCCTGATGGGGAGCCACTGGCACGTTTTGAGACTAGGGTTGCCAACTCCAATTTAAAAAAATCAGGATGTCCAGTTAAATTTGAATTTCAAATTTCAAATAGAAATTTAACTGACTAGTCTGTTTTATCTGGAAATCCTACTTTGGAATCAATGCAGAGTTTCCTCGTAGAGGAGCTTGTTATAGTTCTATAGGAAGAACTAAAATGGGTCACTGCTGATTATGTTAAATTCACAAAATGATTGTGAACTGTTTTGCTGGGCTCCAGGGAGCCCAACGTGATTAATGTTTGGTCACTGGTTCTCATATGCTCATTCCTGGGCTCCTGATATAGGAGGGAAGCTACTTGTGTAAGTGCCTACCAACACCAGGAGGCAGAAGGACACGTGCAAGACACGCTGGGTGCTGGGGTCCCGGCCACCGAGGAAGGCGTGGTTAAAGGTGGTGGCAAGAGTATGGAAGGGCCTGGAAGAAGCAGTGGGGTCTCTGTCAAGAGAAAGGGAAGGGGCTTCAGACTCAGGGCACAGTGGGTGTGAGTGAACATGAGGAGAGGTGAGGGCTCAAATCTATGTCTGATAAGTGGGGAGTGGCCTGTGCTTGGAGCAGAGAGTGTGCAGAGCGATGGGGTGGTGTTGATGCTAAGACAGGAGGTTAGGGCTGGATGGAGACAGATAAGCACACCATGCTGATTGCTAAGACTTTGCATCATGAACTAGGATGTAGAGGCATGAGCAGAAAACATATTCTAATACAAGAGGAGCAGAATGCACCCTGTGTTTTAGGACAGCACTGTGGCCATGCAGTGAGGGTTTGGTGAGGTGAGAATCCAGATGCAAGGAGGTGGCTTAGTGAGATGACTGTGGTTATTGGCAATGAACAGGTCACAGTCATGATTTAAATTTTATTTTCATTTCATTTCAAAGGCAGAGAAACAGATAGAGATCTCCACCTGCTGATCCATTCCTCAAATGCCCACAACAGCCAGGGCTGGGCCAGGCTGAAGCCAGGAGCCAGGAACTCTAACTATCATGCCACCCATGAGCTATCCCGGTGTCCCAAGTGGTGACTTGATTGTGTGTGAAATACCCTCCCCATATATCCTGATTTTAATAAACATCAGCCACTCTCTCTTTAATATACCAAAAGTCATACTTTCAGATTTTGAAGTAGATCAATGCTCTTCCTGGGGCTGGTCCTGGCCCCTGAGGTTACACTTGGCCCCGACCTGCATGTCTCCCTGGAGCTGGCAGTGTTATGGCCCTGACACCTCCTGAGAAAACAAAGATTCCTGCATCCCTGGGGACTGACAATATGGGCTGGCTACCCTGTTCCTGAAGTGAGGGGTGGGGCCGGTGCTAGTGCTTGGGCACTGGGGATCAGGAAGGCAGGAATGGTGGCCCAGGACGTCTTTCATATGCAGGTTGTGGCTTCCTGTTCTTTCTAGAAAGCTCAGCCTAAGCTTGGTGTAATGGTAATACTGTGTTCTTTTACATAGTTTGCCTATTGATCACATGTATGTCTGTAATACAGAGAGACAAAACAAATCAGTAGCCATAGTTGTAATCTTTAAAAAAGATTTATTTATTTATTTGAGAGGCAGAGTTTTATATCTATCTATCTATCTATCTATCTATCTATCTATCTATCTATCGAGAGAGATCTCCCATCCACTGGTTCACTCCCCAGATGGCCACAACAGCTGGAGCTGGGCCGATCCTAAGCCAGGAGCTGGGAGCTTCTTCTGGGTCTCCCACGGGGGTGCCAGGGCCCAAGGACTTGGTCCACATTCTACTGCTTTCCAAGGCCATCAGCAGGGAGCTGGATTGGAAGTGGAGCAGCCATGGCTGGAACCAGCACTCATATGGGATGCCGGCACTGCAGGCAGATGCTTAACCTACTACACCACAGTGCCAGGCCCCCATAATTATAATAATTAATAGTAAACTTTCTAGTCACTATTTTAAGCACTTTATGTGAATTATCTCAATTTTCCCATTGACCCTATGAAAGGATTAGAGATGATAAAAGGCAATTCATATAAGAACATTAAAGAATCATAAACATTATTAAATTTATAAAAGATGTATATTTTTAAAAAAGATTGATTTGTTTATTTGAAAGGTAGAAGTAACAGAGATTCCCTCCCCAAATGGCTGCAACAGCCAGGGCTGGGCCAGGCAGAAGCCAGGAGCCAGGAGCTTCTTCCAGGTCTGCCACGCAGGTGTGTGGGCCCGTTCCATCCTCCACTGCTTCCCAGGGGCATTAGCAGGGAGCTGGATCAGAAGTGGAGCAGCTGGGTCTCAAACCAGTGCACATATGGGATGTCAGTGTTGCAGGCGACGGCTTAACCCGCTACGGCACAACGCCAGCCTCAAGATACGTGTTATTTTAAAAGATGCCATTTCATTCATTAATTTAGTACAAATGAAGAGACGATCTCCTGAAATGCTGGCTCTGTTACGTTCTCATCTACCTCTGGCAGGAGGAAATTAATGACACCTTTCTGCACGGCCATTTTTCAGTAAGTGAGATGTCCCTGCCCCAGTGACCTAGAAATTAAATGTGAGGGAGTTTGTCCCAGAGAAATAATCAGAATTGTACACACACATCATGGTACAAGGTTGTCCTTGTGGTGTTACTGGGAAATAATAACAGACTTCTGAAGTGAATTTTTTTTTTTAATTTGGCTAGGAACATAGAAGGTGATGACTTTTTTTGTTCATTCTTCAAATTTTCTTGGAGGAAGAATATTGAAGTATTTTACAAATGTTCTTCATGTAATTAGTATTTTAATTTTATTTGCCTACTTATTTTTTAATTGCTTAAATCTCCTTAATACATTTTTCTTTATATATTACTATAATGTCTACAGTGGGAGAACAAATATAGCTTAAGAGTTTTGAAGCTGATTTTTCATCTCTTTAATTTAGGTCAACAATCTTCAAAACACACATTTAAGAAATCATGCATGTGATTCAGCTAAGTCTTCCGTATAAGTGAACGTTTTTATTTTTCCATGGATTTGATTGCCTACCAAGCTGAATTTTTTTCTCTTTTAAAAATTTTCTTTCAATTTCGCGTTATTTTCGAGTGAGAAAAGAGACCTGAGCACCTCATCAGCTCAGCCAACGTCCCCTTCATGGAAGTGAGACGGAGAGAAAGACGGGCCTGAGTCTCCGCTGCTTTCATCCGCTCGGGAACGCCTTCGGCTTCATTGCTCCTTCCTCACACGTCCTGTGAAGACGAGGGGGCTCCCTGTCTACGTTTCTCTATGCACCTGACAATCAGAAGAACTCCTGGCTTCTGGAAGGACGAAGCCAGGAAGCAGTTTTTAGCTACAACAAATTGAAACGTTTGCACAAGGAAGTGTTGCTTTCACAAGTGATGGGAAACTTCAAATTTGATTACAAGCAACCTTTGGCTTCCCATCTGCCCAACAATAGGCCACGCTGTTGAGGGCGATTTCCATGCACAGCATGTGGGTCCCATTTTTTCATCCTTAGACATGGTTGTTTACTGTTCGGCACTGTTTATGCATTTTAATCAGGCTTTTTCAGTCTCCCTTCATAAATCACTACAAAGCGAATGTACCCAAACAAGGACCATTATGCAGCATCGGGCGCCCTTACACATCCGTGCTGCCCTGGAGTTTCCCTCCGGACTCCAATTTTAAAAGTAACGACACGGAGCACGAAACCTCTCGGCCAGAGTATGAGATTTTGATGCTTAGAACTGCAGCGTTTCTGGCTGAATGTCTTCTTTGAGCTCCGTTCCTTAGCAGGAGGGGCCTCACTTTAAAATTCAGTTCAAGCGAGAAGGACCCAACAGTCAGATCCCGCAGTCTGACCCTGGGACCAGGGTGTCTTTTGATGGGACGGAGCTGCCAGGCCGGTTCCTGCTTGGCAGGTGTGCACTGGGGAGGGAAATGCCCCCTCGTTCAGGTATCTGCCGTCCGGGCAGTCTCTCACTGGTTAAAGCGACCATAGGCAGAGCAGCAAGGAGTTCGGGGCACTTATGCCTGAGTGAGGAAGGACAATGCGGCATCAGCACCCTCTGGCAAGCAGGAAAGAGACAAAGTTGGATCTGTCCTCGCCCCTTAGAGCCCAACGTTGGTGTGCTTTCAAATGAACTTTAAAAAAAGTACATGTTCTTCCTCCAAGAATCCTGTTGCTGAATTCAGTGGGTATTCTTGACTTTGGTTTCCAGTGTCAGAGGCAGATTATGACTGAGCTGTAATATTTTCAAGCACAGGCTAGAAGTTAGAGTGCCCTGGAGAGAAAAGGCGGCAGAGGGGACTCGCACAATGCAGGTTTGCATTTTAAAACGAGGCTCGCGCGTAGAATGCAGATCCCCTCAACGGCGCTCACGTGTTTCCTGAGAGCCGCTGGAAAAATCATAGCAGAACATGCGCTGCAACTTGACACTAAGAGGGGTGCTTCCCCCATGGGGAATTACAGGAAAATACTTTAAGTAAATTGATGGGTCCGAAATCAAGAAACTATTTGGAAAAGTCGATGCTACACCATGTTGCAAAATACCCTGTATTACCCTTTGATACTACTTTATAAAATGCTTGGATGTTCCATGGAATTTGATGAAAGTACATTTTTTAAAGGTTTGTTTATTTTAAAGGCTGAGTGACACACACACACAGAAACACACACATAGGGAATGAGAGAGAGAGAGAGAGAGAGAGAGAGAGAGAGAGACTCTTCCCTCTGCTGGTTAACTCCTCAAATGCCTGCAGCAGCAAGGGCTGGGCCAGGCTGAATCCGGGAGCCTGAAAGTCCACCTGGGTCTGCACACGGGGGGAGGGAGGGGGCCGGAGCCTGAGTACTTGGGCCATCCCTTGCAGCCTCCCGGGCGCGTTAGCAGGAAGCTGGGTCAGAAGCATGGACTGGTGAGACTTGAACCAGGCGCTCCTAGATGCGGGCATCCCAGTCAGCAGCGTCACCCGCTGCCCAGCAACCTTGCCCTGGTCCTCAATCCCTCACAACCCGAGCAGCCGAAGTGCCGGGAAACGGTTCACGAGTGGGAGGCGTGTTGTCAAGGCTTCGCCAAGAGCTGGACGCAGGTGCTCGAGGACTTGCTTTTGAGAGAATTCATCACGAAAGCAGCAGGTGCCCCTTGAGCGGTTTGGATTTTAATCCCTGAGCATTCACAGGTGCGGTGCAAGAAGATCCCACTGGGAAACTGTCCAGTTTTCTGCCCTCAGATTTGCAGACCTTTTCTTTCCAAGTAACTTTCCTCCAGCCCAGCCCTCGAGTGCTGATTTCTTTGCCCCAGATGCCTCCACGCTGTTGGCTGCGTTTGGGTGAAGCCACTTGGCAAATGCACGACTGAATGTAGTCTCGCAGTGAGCTCACCACAGTTCTCTTTACTTTTCAGGCACTGACTGTTAACCTTTAATATCGACGCTCTCCTTCCTGTGCGGTGAATTAATGCTAATTATAGGCAGGCACATAAGGCACAGATAAACAACCACACCTCCAGCCTTCCTCTTGGCCAGGCATGAAAATGCTCTAGCTAATAAAATGTAAGCAGAAGAATTGTGGGGATCCTCCAAGAGAAGAAAAGGAGGTGCTTCCCCCGGCCCCCTTGTCGCCTGGAATGTGGATGAGATGTTGGAGCCCTAGCAGCCACATGGGCCTTGAGGACTGGTACATGGCCATGCAGTACTCTGAAAACTCATGACTGTCGTCCCGGACCTGAACTCAGCTAGGTTTCTCTGATGTGCACAACGAAATCGGCCTAGTGGGTACGCTCCAGCCCCAGGATGAGAAAAAGCTCAGAGAAAATGCAGAGCATTTGACCCGGGCAGCAGAAACTCATTTGACTATTTTTGAAAAGTCACAAGTATTTTAAAAAATAGCTTAACTCAGCTGGAAATTTTACATTTACCAATAATTCCTTTTGGGGGTATGATTTATGATTTGGACAGATTATCCCGCTGGCCTGTGATAAGTCAGCAATGGACAAAACTTACGAGAGCTCTGGCTTCCGACTTCGAACTGAGCGCTGCCAGGCGTGTGGGCCACGTTGGGGATCTGGGTTGATACCTGGTTTGGTCAATACAACGAGTTTCCTTGAAGTTCTGAATAGTTTGGTTCTTGATCTGCTCTCATCTGAGAAGAGACGTATCCCCAGATACCTGGTAACTAGGACAGTACCACTCTCACCAGCACTCACCACGCAAGCACTTGGCAAAGCGCCTTATCTGAGCAAGCTTACTCGCTGCACATGTCAGTGGCGTGCTCTCCCGGGCTTCGCATGTCATCAGGATCCTCACTTTACAGTGAAGCAGGGCAGCACCCCCGCGAAGTGCAAGGTCAGGGCATCTGGACTCGCCACAGAGAATCGGCAAGGCTGCAGGGACCCCCAGATGGGCACGTCTGCCCGCTGGTGAGGTTGTAGAACAGTGAGAGCCCCCGGTGCGGGAGAACACAGAGCGCAGAGACCACGTTTCACCTCTGTGGGAAGCGTGGGGTGTGCAGGAAGAGGGATTCATTGCCCTGCTGAGACCTGAGCCTCTGCAAAGGTGAGAGATGTGCTGTGACAGAACCACGGGGCTGGGGGCTCTGCCGCCCACAGGCAGGGCTGGGTCCTGCAAGGGTTACACTTAGAAACAAACCAACCAACCAACAACAACAAAAGCAGTTTGCCACGGGTAAGCCAGCCCTCCCACCATGACCTAGAAACCCCAGTTACTGAACTTGAGCACAGGTGACCCACGAGTGCTGCTGTCCCCAAGAGGCTGGCGAGGGCACGTGAGAACCCCCTCTGGAGACGGGGCGTGCTCTCCCGGGCCTGGGCTCGTCCTGCAGGTTGTTAGGATGCGCAGGGTGCGCTCCCCATCAAGGATGACCTGCCCAGGGGGCTACTACTCAGCGTAGATTCAGCAGAAACAACACACAGGAGCTCCAGGTACCCAATTAATAAGACACTGTGGCCGGGCTGCGGCTCACTAGGGTAATCCTCCACCTAGCGGCACCGGCACACAGGGTTCTAGTCCCGGTCGGGGCGCCAGATTCTGTCGCGGTTGCCCCTCTTCCAGGCCAGCTCTCTGCTGTGGCCCAGGAGTGCAGTGGAGGATGGCCCAAGTGCTTGGGCCCTGCACCCCATGGGAGACCAGGAGAAGTACCTGGCTCCTGCCATCGGATCAGTGTGGTGCGCCGGCAGCAGTGCGCCGGCCGCGATGGCCATTGGAGGGTGAACCAACGGCAAAAGGAAGACCTTTCTCTCTGTCTCTCTCTCTCTCACTGTCCACTCTCCCTGTCAAAAAAAAAAAAAAAAAGAAAAAGAAAAAACACACTGTGGTGTTTTTAGTGTTTTAAGATTCATTTATTTATTTGAGAGGTATGGTTATAGACACAGAGATGGAGAGACAGAAAGGTCTTCCATCCACTAGTTCACTCCCCAATGGCCGCAATGCCTGGAGCTGAGCAGATCTGAAGCCAGAAGCTTCTTCTGGGTCTCCCACATCGGTACAGGGGCCCAAACACGTGGGCCATCTTCCACTGCTTTACCAGGCCACAGCAGAGAGCTGGATCAGAGTTGGAGCAGCCAGGACATGAACCGGCACTCATATGGGATGCCAGTACTACAGGTGGAGGCTTGGCCTCCTATGCCACAGAGCCATCCCCAACACTGGTTTTTAAATAAGTTGTTTTCTAAGTTCAAGGAGGTAAGAAATTATATTAAAATTTATTTTGAGAGCTGGGAACTACAAAAAGTGATATGATATATCTCACCCATCCAGAAAACTCCTTTTCAAATAGAAATGTTACAAGCAGAAAAAGTGATAGTCAAAATTGAGACGTTAGTAGATGGAAGCAACAGTATATTAGACAAAGAAGAAGAGAGAATTAGTGAACTGGAAGAGAATCCAGCAGAATAGCTGGACTTCAGATGCAGAGATAAGACAGCACTATGGGAGAGAGAGAACACTGATGGTAGGCAGAATGGAAGACTGAAGTGTATCTCATCTATCTCATCCGCATTTAGTTGGAGTGCCAACAAGAGCAGAAAACGGGAAGAAGCAAAGTTTGAAAAGACAACATCTAAATTTTTCAAAAAACTTCCCAGAGACAGCAGGTTGCAGACTCAGGAAGCTGTTTAGGGGCCAGTGCTGTGGTGCAGTGGGTTAAGCCTGCGGTCCCAGCATCCCATGTGGGCACCAGTTCCAGTCCCGGCTGCTCCACTTTGGATCCAGCTTCCTGCTAATGTGCCTGGGAAAGCAGCAGAGGATGGCCCAAGTCCTGGGGCCCCTGCACCCATGTGGGAGACCTGGAAGAAGCTCCTGGCTCCAGACCTCTGCCTGGCTCAGTCCTGGCCTTTGTGGCCATCTGGGAAGTAAATGAACAGATGGAAGATCTCTCTCTGTCTCCCCCCTCACCCTATAACTCTGCCTTTCAAATAAACATAAATAAATCTTTAAAAAAGAAGCTCTTTACCTGGATTTAGGATGCATAGAATGATACCTGCATCTGGAATATCATAGTGAAATCAACAGTGAAAAATGCAAAACATGTAGGAAAAGGAGATGACAATGACAGGAGTAGCAGCCTAAACTGTCACTAGAGACAGTGGAGGGCAGTAGACCACAGGTGACAGCACTGATCTGACTTCTGGGAGTCTATTTTATTTTATTATTTGTCATCTGAAAGGCAGAATAAGAGAGGGAGTGAGAGAGGGGGCGAGGAAGAGGGAGACACACACACGGAGACAGACAGACGGACACATCCTCCCTCCCCTGGTTCACTTCCCAAATGCCCACCACAGGCAGGTCTGGGCCAGGTTGAAGCCAGCAGCCCAGACTGCCCTCCTGGTCTCCCGTGGGGGTGCCGTGGGCCCAGGTGGTCAGGCAGTTTCCTGCTGCCTTCCCCGGCTAATCAGCAGGAAGCGTGGAGCGGAGTATCTGGGATGCCAGAATTGCAAGCAGCAGCGTAGCCCACTGTGCCACAGGACTGGCCCCTGCAAGTCTCTACGCAGTCAAAACCTCTTCCCAGAGTGAAGGCCAAACAGTCACAGGGAGAATTTATTACCAATGCAACCTGGAGGGCGTCCTTCAGGACGAAGGAATGACATGCATTTAAAGTCAGAGGTTAAGGCCGGAAAGAATAGAAACTGTAACATTTTGGGTAAATGCTGACTGTGCGAAGTGACTGATGTAATAAAAATATATGGAATTAGAATGCAAGCCAGCGATAGCCTGTAAGTGGGGAGGGGTTGATGGTGGTAAAATACTCCTAAGTCCTTTCAAGACAAGCGTGAAAGAGGCTCGTCTCTGCAGGAAGATTGGACAACCGTAGAAGTGTACAAACTTAGTAACATGATTTCACAGTAGACAAAGAAAATAGAGAAAGTAAACAAGGACAAAGCTGCTACTTCACTGCATATTATATAAAAAGCAGACCAAACATAATACCAGAATACAGAATATTTGAACAACACAGTCCACAACCTAGATATAAGGGAATATATGTAATGCTCTGCCAACCAAAGCAGAACAACCTTGTTGTAAACATCTGCAGAATATTTACAAGGATGAGACGTCTATGGTGACATAATGTAGGTCTTACCAAATTCAGTCCGTGATGATTCCCAATGAAAATGCTACTAATGTAGGGGTCGGCACTGTGGCTTAGCGAGTAAAGCAGCTGCCTGTAGTGCCGGCATCCCACATGGGCACTGGTTCGAGTCCTGGCTGCCCTACTTCCAGTCCAGCTCTCTGGTATGGCCTGGAAAGGCAGTGGAAGATGGCCCAAGTCCTTGGGCCCTTGCACCCATGTGGGAGACCTGGAAGAAACTTCTGGCTGATGGCTTCAAATTGGCCCAGCTCTGGCCATTGTGGCCATTTTGGGAGTGAGCCAGTGGGTGGGAGACCTCTCTTTCTCTCTCTCTCTTTCTCTGCATCTGTAACTCCACTTTTCAAATAAATAAATCTTTTAAAACGCTACTAACTTTAGAAGATGATAAAAAGATAACTTGAAAACCCAACATATCAAGCAATTTGATCCATAGATCAAAGAAATTACATTGAAAATTAAAAAATATTTTCCATTAATTGATGATGAAAATAACAAAGTAAAAACTCTCAGTAAAAGCAGTTTTTAGGAATTTTGTAGAACTGTGAGGGCTTGAGGGAAAAAGGTAGACATTGCTGCACTGCGTACTGTAGGAAGCTAGGGAGGGGTGTGGTGCAGCAGGCTGAGTCCCCATCTGTGTGGGAGTGCCAATTCACACTCTGACTACTCTGCTTCTCATCCAGCTTCCTGCTAATACACCTTTGAAAGTGGCAGAAGAGGCCCAAGTGCTTGGGCCCCTGCCACCCATGTGGGAGACTGGGATGGAATTTCTGGATCCTGGTTTTGGCTTGGCCCAGACATCACTGTTGAGGCCATTTGGAGAGCAAACCAGCAGGTATAAAATCAATCTCTCTCTCTCTCTGCCGTTTAAATAAATAAATCTTTCAAAAAGTGTTAAGATGGGAACTGGCATCATTGCACAGGAGGTTAAGCCCCAACCTGCAATGCCAGCATCCCACATGGTTGTTGGTCCCAGTCTCAGCTTCCCCGCTCGTAATCCAGCTCCTTGCTAATGCGCTTGGGGAAGCAGCAGAAGATGGCCCAAATGCTGGGCCCTCCACCTCCGTGGGAGGCCCAGATGTAGTTGCAGGCTCCTGGCTGCAGCCATTTGGAGAGTGAACTAGCACATAGAAGATGCAGCCTGCTCACTCACTCTCTCACACACACACTCTCTTTCACAAAATAAATCTTAAAGTTAGTAGAAGAATAGCAAAGTAAACCCGACAAAAGTAGCATGCAGGAAGTAATACATGAGCAGAAATAAATGAAATAGGAAAAGAAGAGACTGATCAAGAAAAAAGTAGAGAAGATATAAATAATATGTTAAGAATAAGAGCATAGGCCGGCACTGTGGCTCACTTGGATAATCCTCTGCCTGCGGCAGAGGTTCTAGTCCCAGTTGGGGTGCCAGATTCTGTCCCGGTTGCTCCTCTTCCAGTCCAGCTCTCTGCTGTGGCCTGGGAAGTGCAGTGGAGGATGGCCCAGGTCCTTGGGCCCTGTACCTGCATGGGAGACCAGGGGAAGCACCTGGCTCCTGGCTTTGGATCGGCACAGTGCCAGCTGTGGTGGCCATTTGGCAGGTGAACCAATGGAAGGAACACCTTTCTCTCTGTCTCTCTCTCTCGCTGTCTAACTCTGCCTGTCAAAAAAAAAAAAAAAAAAAAAAAAAAGAATAAGAGCATTGTGTTATAAACCTTGCAAATATTAAAAAGATACTGAGAAGATGTTCCACATAACTTTATTCTAATATATTTAAAAATGAAGTGAAATAGATACATATTTGTAAAAATATTTCATTCAACACTGAATCTCAATGTTCTTACAGTTACCTAAAATTACTAATGAAAAATTTATTTTCATATTATTGGAAAACATTTTCATTTTATTTAAGAGAAACAGACCTTCCATCCACTGGTTCATTCCTCAGATACCTGCAAACAGCCAGGGTTGGGTGAGGCTGAAGCCAGGAGCCTAGAACTCCATCCAGGTCTCCCGTGTGGAAGGGGCTAAGCGCTTGAGGTGTGCATTTGCTGAACGCTGGGTCAGAAGCAGGGGAGCTGGGACTCAAACCAAGCATTCGTGTAAGGGATGCAAGTGTCCCAGGTGGCAACTGAACCAGTGTCACATTCCTGCCCCCCAAATTACCAATTTTTGAAATTTAAAATTTTCCAGAAAGAAAGCTCCAGGCTCCCATGGTTTGACAACAAATTCTAAAACATAATTGAGAGAGAAACTTTTCTACTCTCACAAAAATCCTCCAGCAAGTTGAGTTTTAAATTTTATTTATTTGAAAGGCAGAGTTACAGGGAGGCAAAGAGAGAGAGAGTACTTCCATTTGTTAGTTCACTTCCCAAAAGGCCACAGTGGCCAGGTTGAGCCAGGCCAAAGCCAGGAGCCAGAAACTTCTTCCAAGTGTGCCACGTGGGTGCAGGGTCCTAAGCATGTGGGCCATCTTCTGCTTTCCCAGGCTATAGCAGAGAGCTGGATCAGAAGTGGAGCAGCTGGGACTTGAACCAGCACCCATATGGGATGCTGGCAGTGCAGGCGGTGGCTTTACCTGCTATGGTACAGCAACGCCCCCCCCCCCCGAAAACGGAAAGAGAGGGGATGCTTTTATTACTTTTATGAGCTAATTTTATCAAGCCAGCACATCATCAATTCAAAATCTGACAATGATATTATGAGAAAGAAGAATTATTAATAAACATAAACATAAAGAAAAACAGCAAACCAAATCTAGCAGTACCCAAAATGAGTACTACATTCTTTACAACCTGAGGAAGTTTGATTTTCAGGAATTCTGGGTTGGATATAATCCACAAATTAATATAGCTAGGCCAGCGCCGTAGCTCACTAGGCTAATCCTCTCCCTTGTGGCGCCGGCACACCGGGTTCTAGTCCCTGTCGGGGCGCCGGACTCTGTCCCGGTTGCCCCTCTTCCAGGCCAGCTCTCTGCTGTGGCCCGGGAGTGCAGTGGAGGATGGCCCAAGTGCTTGGGCCCTGCACCCCATGGGAGACCAGGAGAAGCACCTGGCTCCTGCCTTCGGATCAGTGCAGTGCGCTGGCCGCAGCATGCCAGCTGTGGCGGCCATTGGAGGGTAAACCAACAGCAAAGGAAGACCTTTCTCTCTGTCTCTCTCTCTCACTGTCCACTCTGCCTGTCAATAAATAAATAAATAATAATAAATAAATAAAAATTAATATAGCTACTCATATTAACAAATAAAGGAGAAAAATCATTATTCAATCCATTTATAATTTTAAAATTCTTTTAGCAAACCAGGAATGGATTTACTGTTAAGGGTGTGTTCAAAACCCAATAGAATCATCATGTTCAATTCTGAAATGTTGAAAACTTCCTCTTGAAGTAGAAAACGAGAGAGGGTCTGCTATCACTGGGTCTGCCCCACATTGGGCTGGAGAATGCATGAAGAGACCTTTGTGTGAGCAACAGAAAACTCAATTAAACGTGGTTAAACCATTAGAATTAGGAAAATCTTGTGTCTCAGCTGACAGGAGCCCTGGCAGGAAGCTGAGAGCTTATGGCCTCCTATTCTCCACTCCCGGGGAGGGAGGCCCCTGGGGAGCGTCTGGCTGGTCGCTTCAGGCCACACGGGACAGCACGGCCACAGGCCAGTGCCTGGCTTCAGAGGACGCGAGGGAAAGAACTGATGTGTTCAGCCCCTCTCCCTCCGTGCAGGCTCAGTCCACAAGCTGAAGCCAGAGGACCACAGGGAGAGAGCATCACCTGTGGCGGGCACAGTGGCACAGGCTGTGGACGGCTCTTGGAGCTCACCCAAGGGCCCCTTCCAGTCGCCGGTGGAGCGGGGCCTGACGCCCGCACCGTGCTCCAAGCTGACACACCCTGCATTTCAGCTGTCACTCCGCTCTCCACCTGGCCCCCCAAAACAGTTGGGAAATGGTCGTCCTCCCTTAGCTCTGGGGATGTGTTCCTGACACGGCGGCTGGCATCGCGGTCTGAGATGGGGGAATATTATTTGTTCTGATGCAGCCTCTTATGATAATATTTCGTTTATAAATTAGGCATGCTAAGAAATTAACAATAACTGATAATAGGTAGAACAATTAGAATTAGGACATACACTGTAACAGAAGTTCCTTGAAACTTGAATTACTTATTTCTGTAATTTGCCATTTATCATTTTTGGGCCATGGCTGACGGGGTAACTAGAATCTCAGAAAGCAAGCTTGCAGGTAAGGAGGGACCTGGTGCCCCTCAGAATTCTCAAATTCTGACAGCTTCCACAGCAATCCATAGACAGCAACGAGGAGCCCAAAGAAGCCAAGATTCATCTGTCTTCCACAGAAAGGCTTTCGTTTCACATAGAATCTTCTAGAATTACTTATAACAGTTGAGAATGTGGTTATCAAATCTGTGATGTGCGTTTGAAAGAACCTGAGAACAGCCCAACAGACGAGAGGCAGTGATGTGCTCACGAATCACGTAAGAGGCTGATGATGGGAAGACTCAGTATCGCTAAGCAGAAACAGAAACACAAAATACAAAGGCACGATTAAAAATCAGATGGGCTATGGCGCCAGCACCGCGGCTCACTAGGCTAATCCTCCGCCTTGCGGCGCCGGAACACCGGGTTCTAGTCCCGGTCGGGGCGCCCGATTCTGTCCCAGTTGCCCCTCTTCCAGGCCAGCTCTCTGCTGTGGCCAGGGAGTGCAGTGGAGGATGGCCCAAGTCCTAGGGCCCTGCACCCGCATGGGAGACCAGGTGAAGCACCTGGCTCCTGCCATCGGATCAGCGTGGTGCACCTGCCGCAGCACGCCGGCGGCGGCCATTGGAAGGTGAACCAATGGCAAAGGAAGACCTTCCTCTCTGTCTCTCTCTCTCACTGTCCACTCTGCCTGTCAAAAAAAAAAAAAAAAATCAGATGGGCTCATCTTAAAGCTTTCCAGCAAGGTCGAAGCAGTAAAATATACTTATGTGGGAGGAAAGTTCTTCAGCTGTGAAACCCTCACAGTTCCCCTTCACAGGGTGTTTTATATCACAGACATGCTATTAAGGTGTGGTATAGCACAACGGTTATACCGACACTGGTAACAAAAGCAGATGTAGTCAAATGATTAAAATATCCTCAAATACCTGTAATTATATAAACAAAAGTAGTTTTGTAAGAGTGTCTAGGTATGTATTTAGTATCAGTAAGCAAAATATCCTTGTAAAATGAAGTACCCTTGGCTGCAGCCATTACTATGAGACCAAAGTCTTCTGGGCACGGTGCTCCCTACCTGTGTTCTTACAGTGAAAAGCGGGCTCCTGAGTGCTGAGTTCTTCCTGTTTCCAGCCCAAGCGGGGCAATGGTTTGCTTCCATGTACATGCGTGGCTCACAAGTCAGAAGTCACTGTCCACAGCCCTGTCCCCACACGGCACCGAGAAGGCTCCGTCTGGGCCTCCCACTTTTCAGGGATGGCTGTCCCCTCTCCAGCACAGAAACCCTGGGACTGGGGTGGGGGAGGTGCCCTTCGCCCCTTACTGCGGCTCCCCACGCAGTGCTCCCTCACCGCCTTACTTAACCATGTTCCTCCTGGCCGCTCTGCTTACTTACTGGGGAAGCCACACCTCTCTCTGCTTGTCCTGCGACTGCATGTGGTTCAGTGACCTGTCACCGTTCTTTGCTAGTTGTCTGCACATCACTGTGTCACCTCAAACCCTACCAGTCCAGTCCTGCAGCCTCCGTGCCTCCCGTGTACTGTCCCTCACTCCTCGCGACCCATTCCCATAGAACTCACTGTTCCCACAGACACTTCCAATAGCAAGCACCACACTCGAGAGAGCACCAGATCTACTATTTTAAACATTATTTGTTTTTATCTGAAAGGAGACAGACATACGTTGATAGAGCTCCCATCTGTTGGTCACCCCCCAAAATGTCTGCAACAGTTGGGGCTAGGCTAAGGCTGAAGCCAGGATCTGGGAACTCAAGCGAGGTCTCCTGTGTGGTTGGCAGGCACTGGATCACCCGAGCCATCGCTGCTGCAGGGTCTGCGTTGGCAGGAAGCTGGAATTGGGAGCCAGAGCTGGGTGTTGCACACAGGTACTCCAACAGGGGATGTGCGCACCCCAGCCACTGGGCTGCAAACCCGTCTCTGCCCTGTGGTTGCTCAGCTTAGATTCCATGGGTCACGGTTATACTCGTTCCCTTCATCTCATTCAGCTTCTTGTCCCTCTCGCTGTGCTATGCTCCCTGGAAAAATGCAAACGGAGCTTCAGTCCACCCCTCCACCTGCTCTGCCCCTTCTCAGAGCGGCTACCCTCACGACCACCCAGAATGCCATCAGTCTGAACTCATGACCACAAATCTTCCGTGAGCTGTCCAGCCTCTCCCTAGTCAATTCTCGTCATTATTCGCTGAGATTTTTTCCTTGTTAGTGCTGTTCCTTTCTCCTCAAATAAAACATTAGCTCCCTTTCTACTCACTCATTGTTGGTAGCTTTATTTCACTACCCAGGAAAGTAATTGGTTAAGAACTCATTGCCCACCAGCAAATGTAACCCACTCATGTCTGTCTGTCTACCAGTTAAAACAGATGCATCACCCAGACTCCTGTGTGAGGTCAGGTAACCGGGCTGTGCAGGTGAGGACCTGCTTACCTACTCAGGACCCTACTCCTGCAATTATCTAATTATCTTACAAAATCATTTTTTCCCTTTACATTAGACTATGACCTGACATAGCTCCCTCAAAACACAACACAAAACAAAAAGCAACTGACCTCACAGCACCTGGTGAGGTCACACCTGGGATCCCCTTCACAGTATAACTCTGCAAGAATTTCCAGGCATCAATAAAGCACCTGGGAAGGCACAGGTGGACTTACCTGCAGCACAGGCCTTGCGTTTCCTGCTAGGGACAGGCAAGCCTGACCCAGCACTATCTACATGGATGTTTGAAGATTCACTTACTTGTTTGGGAAGTGTGAGTTACAGAGAGAAGGGAGAGACTGGGAGAGAGAAATCCTCTCCATGCTGTTTCATGCCTCAGATGGTCGCAACCGCCAGGGCTGGGCCAGGCCAAGGCCGGGAGCCAGGAGCTTCATCCAGGCCTCCCATGTGGATGGCAGGAGCCCAAGCACTAGGGCCATCTCTGCTTCTCTCCCAGGAGCATTAGCAGGGAGTGGGATCAGAAGTGGAGCAGCCGGGACTCTAACTGGTGCCTTATAGGATGCCAACATTGCAGGTGGTGGCTTTGCCCACTATGCACCCCTGTCAACCCCCTCATGGATCTTATTCAGGTGAAAAAGCCATCAAATTATTAAAAAAATAATTATTCTTAAAGAACATCTGAGGGCTCTTTGAGAGTAACACGGGGTCCAGCCTTGGTGGGCTGTGAGATCAGGGAGTCCAGGGAAGGCCTCCCGAGGAAGAGAGCCCCACACGGAGACCAGAGAGACAAGCACTGATTTCCCAGGGGAAGCTGGGACCAGCAGGGAGCTTTCAGGCAGGGGGCGGCTGAGAGACGAGAAGTTGAACCCGCTCAGGAGCTCTGGGAACTGACGGACGCAGGTTTCTTGGGAGTGAGGTCATTCAGGGGTTTCCAGGGTAGTTAGCTATGAACGCAGTAATGGATCTTATAGTCCACTGTAAAAAGTAAAATAATAAACAGAAAACTAGTGAAGGTTTTAAGCAGGGGAGTTATACAAATGAATTTATACTTTATAAAAAGGGGCATTTTACAATTCTGTTATTAGCAATATAGAAAACGTATTTAAACATAAAATTTAAACCTCACTGATACAAAAAATTAAAAATACAAGATATAATATGACATGTTAATTTTAAATATATAGTTTAGACTTCAGTTTCAGTTCCTCAATTTGCATCTTCCCATCTGCTCTAGGGCTCAGCAAATCATATAGTACAGCCACAAGTATGTTAGAGTGATACACCCTGAAGCCAGACCATGGGATGTTCCTGCATGATAAACTGCGTTAAAGATAACTTCACAGGGGCTGGTGCTGTGGTGTAGATTCATATGAAACATATTACAGGTACAGAAACTTAGAAATTCAGGTAACTAAATTATTGCTAGAATCCATAAAATAATTATGCTTAAATTATTTATATTGATTGCAAAAGAATAGAGCATGAGAAAATATGAAAATGGCCAGGAAGATTTGGAAAGAGAACTAGTGGTGAATTATTTAATTAAAAGTTTCAGTAATTCTATTTAATATCAAATTAAACAACTGCAGAGAGAAATAGGGTCTGGAATTTCCTAAAAGACTGAGGAAACAGAAGAAATGAGCAGCCTGCGCTGTGGCATAGCAAATATAGCCGCTGCCTGCAGCACCATCTGGGTGCTGGTTCAAGTCCCACCTGTTCCACTTCCACTTGAACTCTCTGCTACAGCCTGGGAAAGCAGTAGAAGATGCCCCAAGTCCTTGGGCCCCTGCACCAACGTGGGAGACCTGGATGAAGCTTCTGGCTCCTGGCTTTGGATCAGCACAGCTCCGGCCGTTGTGGCCATCAGGGGAGTGAACCATCGGATGGAAGACCTCTTTCTCTCTCTCTCTCTCTCTGCATCTCCTTCTCTCTCTGTGTAATTCTGACTTTCAAATAAATAAATAAGAAGAAATGAAAAAGATGAATGGACGACAGAGCCAAAAAGCATAGAACTGGTATAAAATCTAATGGGATTTTGGTAGAGTTACTAGAGAATGGTGGGAAGCGTAGTAATATTTAAGGAGAGAATAGCTGAGAATTTCCTAGATGTGTCCAAAGATGAGAATCCACACTACAAATGTTGAGGATGCTTTTTTTAAAGAGTAATCGCTAGCTACATAGCAGTGAAGCAGAGATCTTCAAAGCAACCAAGAAAGATAGATAACCTATAAAAGAACAGCCGTGAGGCTGCGCACAGACTGTGCCAGCAGCAACAGAATCCAGAATCCGGATGATGGAATAATATCTCCAGAGGTCCAGGCAAAATGGCTGTAAATGTTAAATGTACACACGTTTGTCGTGCCTTTCAAGTTCAAGAAGACAGGAAACTGGACTTGTGTTAGCGAGAATTGCCACTCACTGAAGAAAAAAGAATGCACTTCATAAAGATGAATGATGAACTGGGGAAAGTTAATGATGTACAATGAGGAATAGAAAGTTAAGAACACTGGCCAGCTGAGTGCCCAGAACTCATCATCCTAGTGAGGATATGGGGCTGAGTTGGAGGGAGGGCGTTCGGCACGGTGGCTAAGATAGTGCTAGGAGCGCTCGTACTCTGTACGGGAGAGCCTGGGTCCAAGGCCTGGGTCTGCTCCTGACTCCAGCTCTCTGCTACTGTGCATCCTAGAAGGCAGCCCTGATGGCTCTGCCGGGGTCTCTGCCATCCATGTGGGAGACCCAGATGGGCTTTCTGGCTCCTGGTTTGGCTTGGCCCAGCCCAGGCTGTTGTAAACATTGATGGTAGTGTTTTTTTTTTTCTTTCAAGATTTTATTGATTTATTTGAGAGGTAGATCTACAGACAGAGAGAGGGAGAGACAGAGGGAAAGGTCTTCCATCTGCTGCTTCACTCCCCAAATGGCCGCAACGCCCAGAGCTGGGCTAATCTGAAGCCAGGAGCCAGGAGCTTCTTCTGGGTCTCCTACACACTTGGGCCATCTGCTGCTGCTTCCCCAGGCCATGGCAGAGAGCCGGATCAGAAGAGGAGCAGCCAGGACATGAACCAGTGCCCACATGGGATGTCGGTGCTGCAGGCGGTGCAGCCTCCTATGCCACAGCGCAGCCCCGAGGATCGTCAGTGGCTCTGTAACAAAGCACTACAGGAGTCAATGGCCTAAAACACCATTCACTATTGTCCTCCGTGCTTTTGTGTGCCGGCCAGGCTCAGCTGCATGGTGCTCATCTTAGCAACTTGGCTGATGCAGTCAGAGTGCACCAGAAGCCAATGGGCACTCAGCATGACGGGACAGCCGAGCTGTGCCCTCACACATCATAGCCCTGGTGGTCATAAGGTCTGCCTTGTTCTCTCTGCATGGCTTTCATCCCCTTGGGGCCTGCTCAGCCACCCGCTCTTTGGGTGGACACGCAGCCCTGATGCTTCCTCCTACCAGTTTTTCTACCCAGTGACCCCCACTGCGCTCCTTGGCCATCAGCCCCTCATCCATGCTGCACTGGGAGTTGAGCCCCGTCTCTCTCCCCACAAAGCGGCTCCTGCACCTGTCACCAAAGTCCTGCATCAGCCCTCCCTTAAGGGGCTTTATCAAGGACCATTGACTGCTGCCTGCCCTTGGCAATGTGACAGCGTGGTGTGAGAACAAAGGACAGGTGTGAGTGTCCGCTGGGTTAGGTGCTGAGCGTTTAGCCAGGGCTTCACTGAACAAGGCATGGCTGGAAGAAGGAGGACAGCTCTAGGGGCTGCACTGGGGCTGGGGAAGGAGAGAGTGCAGCACACGGACGAACTTGAAAAGGGGGGAACTGAGCAGCATATGGAACGCCACTTGAGAGTGATGCCATGCCGTGTCAAGGGCTTATTGTCAAGCCTTGCTTTAGGAGCCTTACAACACCACTCTGATCCCCAGATACACAGAGTTTCCCAGTAAATCAAAGCTGTGAAACTCAGCAGAGGACTCGGGGATGGGAAGACACAGCGGGGACGGATTTTGGTCTATGTGCCTAAATCACATACGTATTTTACACAGGGCAGGTTCCTAGTCAGGGGCCCCACACTCTAGAGCCAAGGAACTTAGACGTCTACGTTTGGTCTAGAGGGCCTTGGAGCAGAGCTTCCCAGGGGACCAGCTTCTCCACGTGCTCGCTGTAATTGGGCAACCGATGCGGAATGCTGGAGGCAACGTTCCTCCAAAGGCAGTGTCTTGTTGTGAGCCCTGGGCAATGCAGCAAAGCCCTGAGTGCACTTTGCTCCTTCACTCTGTCGGTAGGATCTCAACATGCAGGAGTGGCACCTGGGACTCGGGACACAATGACAGTGGCAGACGGAGTAATTCCTCAGAATCTCAGTCGCCTCACATGTCACTGGGCCAAGCAGGAGAAGTGGAGAAGTGTTTGGCTGTGCCCAGTGAGCGAGTAATGCCAAAGGGACTGAATGGCCTGGAAGGAAACCAGGAAGTCTCCCGGTCCCAGAAGAAAGTCAGTAAAATAGAGCCTGGACGTAGAATGCAGGGCACGGCCACGAGCAAATGCCCAAGACACGGCAGATAATACGCTGAGAGCCGAGCGGGGCCAGCCAGGAATCACCAGGGCAGCAGAAGTAGGGCAGAAAGCACAGGTGCTGCCCCTTGGAGACGGGCGCTGTCTGCGCAGCCGCTCGGCGCTGAGCTGGCCCTGCAGAGCTTGTGATGGAGGCCTGTCACTCCGCCTTTCTTCACAGCGTGATCTTGATTTTTGAAGAGAAAGGAATGCAAGGATTCGGATATAATGTGCCACAGTGCTGAGGCACGGGTGGGTTTTGAGCTGCGAAATCTGCCCCCTTCGCAGTCATGGGGATGTGTTTGCTTCTCCCTGAGTGACCATGCACTGGCCCCTGCACCAACGCAGCTGAGACGCCTACAGCGGCTCCCTGGGGTCTTCTCCTGGCTGCCCAGCTCATCATCCTGCACAGATGTCGGGCAGCGGAGCCGCACTGAGACATTGCTGCTGGGGTTCACCGTCAGGGTCCATGCCCAGGGCACGAGAAGGCTGCACCCTGCACCAGGTGCAGAGGGAGGCAGTTAGGGGATGTTGGAGCCACAGGCAGGGGTCCTCCATGCTCCCAGTGCAGCCAGGTTCTAAGTGCAGTCCCCTGAGTGTGCGCCGTCAGCGGACCAAGGATGCATCTACTGTTGTGGTTATTACTTCTCTCCGCCTGGATGCACACACAACTGAATCACTAAAATAAACTTTGAGGCACTAAAGCCACTGTGGGTGAGTATGGCAGTGAGAGGAACAGAGAAGTCAGGCGACTGAGCTCCATGGCTCCATTTCCAGCAGCCAAAACCCACTGGGACACACAATGGGCCACGTGGTCCTCAGGGCTATTGAAGCTGAGCTTGCTGGTTGCACAGGAGAGGCCAGATTTCCTGACTATGCCGTCACAGAGGAGTGGATTCCACCTGCCAGACATCCCTCAGCCTCTCCTACCTCTCTCGATCCTTGCTGCTGGTAAACCCATGTTGCCTCTGAGTCACTGTAAGGGTCTCCAGCTGGGGTCTTCAGATGCCAGCATGGTCTCCACACCACCCAGGACCGGACTTTCTAAAATGCACACAGGGCCACTTGCACTATTTTCAGGACAAAGCCATAAGTGCTGTGGATGTGGCCCCAGCCCACTTCTGCAGCCTGGGTCAACAGGCTTGTGGGTATGCCCTTTGCCATCGACCCTTCCCCCTCTCTCAACTCTCCCAACACCCAACCCCTGCTCAGCCACCGCACACTCCCAGTTATCCCACCACACACAACCTCTTCTCTCTGGTCCATCTGACCCTGAGCTGTTCCATGTTTTCAAGATGCTCTTTTAGGGCCAGATCTCAGCACAGGACCACCTGGTCTTTAAGGACCTGTCTTTAAGACAGCCTGAGCTTATTTGGTCATTGTCTTCGATCACATTGTTTTTTAGACTTATTTATTCACTTGAAAGACAGTTACAGAGAGGGAAGGAGAAACAGTGAGACCTTCCATTCTCAGGCTCATCCCCATGTAGCTGCAATGACAGGGTTAGGCCAGGCCAAAGCCGGGAGCCAAGGGCTTCCTCTGGGTCTCCCATGCTGGTGCAGGGGCCCAGGCACTTGAACCATCTGCTGCTGCTTTCCCAGGCACATTAGCAGGGAGCTGGATCAGAAGTGGAGCAGCTGGGATTCTAATTGATGCCCATTTGGGATGCTGGTGCTGCAGGCTGCAGCTTAACCCGCTGATCCACAGCCAGGCCCTGTTCTTAAATATCAGTAACAACACACTAATCATTGTAAATAGGGGGCATGGTGCCATCCCATAGCCCCACCAACAGGTGTGGAACGAGTTTCAAACTGAATTGCATAGGTCAGGTAAGCCTTGCTGTGCTGACACTGGGAAGTCATCCGATGCTGCAGCGTGGATGTTGGGGCCATAGCAGGTCTCCAGGTCAGGGGCTGAACGGGGCACAGCTCCGTAGCAAGTGCTGGCCCCATCCTGGCAGACACAGGCTTTGATGCACACGTAGAAGTGCTTTTCTCCACCCCTTAACAGCACTTGTTGGTGGCCCACCTTGTGGTGAGGACCACATCACCTGGGATTATTTGGACGTGAACACACTGGGTGCCCATGGGAGTCCCCACTGTGTTCCTGGCTGGTGGAGAAACACCAGTGCATCAGAGCTGAGGGATGCAGAACGGGACCCTGGCTTCCCTGGCCGAAGTATTTTAAAGGGAAGTACTGATGACGGTTTGATCTGCGGCATTCCAGGGCGATGCATCACACTCAGAGACTAAATGGGACTTAGAGAAACAGACTGTACAGGGCCAAGACATGCTATCTCCCAGAAATGTAATTTTTTCCCACAAGCATTTTTTGGCAGAATTTGGAGAGCCTTTTTTATTATGACTGAATTTTCAAGCAGATATTGTGCGTGTGCTGACAGATTATCAGTTGGCTGCATTCACCAGCCATGGCCAATATTCACCTGCCCAGACCTGGGAGGGCTATTTGTGCTTTGATTAACAGGGGCTGAATGGTGGGTTGCAGGGTTTCCCAGAGCAGCAGGCTGACCGGGCCGAGTGCTGTGCCGATGACCAGGCAGTAGGCAGGTCCACGGCATGGGGCTGAGGTTCTCTGTGGCCTGAGATGTTTTTAAAAGGAAATGTGTTTACTGGGCCTTGATGAGAACACACTTTTGTCCTGGGTTCCTCAGTGTGTCTTCTCTTGAATGTCACCTCTAGTTGCCTGGTGTTCATCACAACGATTTTGCTCTTATTATTCCAGGATTGTGGAGGATGACATTGCGTGGCCTCTGCCGTGGGTGAGTGGTTCGTCCCCTGCTTGTGGGGACCGGCTCCTTCCACGGGCCGAGGCTGCGCTGCAGCTCTGGGCGCACAGCAGAACGCACGGGTGTCTGTCAGGCTGCGGCTGCCAACCTCCACCCCTGTCTGCTGGCGACTGCATCCCACGGCTGGGAATGGCCATTTTCCCCACCGCAGTCACTGGTTGCCGTCACCATGCCCCTCCCTTCTAGGTCCACATGCAGCCATGGCACCAAGCCCTCTGCCCGCACCTCCTGAGCTGGGATGGCAGAAGGAGCTGCAGAATTTGGGGCGTGGCTCTGGAGCAGGCACCAGTCATATTTCCCACCATGTGTGGCAAGCGGTGTCTGGGGACGTTCACTGTGATGGCCCTCAGAGGCCGCTCGCCGGCTCAAGCCTGCTGGCCTGGGCTCCATGACCACTCCTGTGGGGAGTTTCCTCCATTGGAGCCACTCTGCCTCGGAAAGCTGACCGCTGGGAGCCACCCCCCTGGTCTGTCCCTCCAGTCACATCCGCCACTCCTGGGTCCGCTTCCCACAGCCTGCAGAACTGCCACTGTGAGCTTCAGGAAACTGGACACCAGTGTGTGCCCACTAAGAGCCACTGCAAAGTCCAGGTGTCCGGCCTCAGCTGAGCTCGGTGGCTGCCGGTCCTTTCCCCTCCTGCTTCGCAGCAGCCCCTCCTGAAGCCCCCTGAGCCCTCTCCTCACTCAAGGGCCCAGCCCTTGGGGCCTCCATCTCAGCAGGAAACCTCACTTTGAGCTTTATGGTAGCAGCGATCCTACTGCGTTCCCAGGCAGCACGCTGCAGATGCATCATCCCATTTGCTGGGTGTGAGGGATAAAATCCCATCTCACCAATGAGGAAACGGATTCTAAGACAGGTAGGTGACTGCCCCAAGAGTGCGCAGCATATTTTGCTAACAACTCCGACTCATTGGTTTCAAACAATAATTTACCATTTCCCACAAGTTTCGGGTCCACGGGCTGGGGGACCCCTGAGTCTAGTCAGCGGGGACCCTGGGACGATCTGGCTGTGCTTCCCATGGCCTCGTCTCCTGCGGACCCCAGCCTTGTTCTCATAGCGGCTGCAGGAGCCCAGAGAAGGAAGCACACGCACCCAAGTCCTTGTTCCAGGCCTGCTCCAGGCCCGTGGCCACTGCGCACCCATCTCTTGTGCCGACCCATCCCTCCCTGCGGTACATCACCTGTCTTCTTCCACCTCCACCTCCCCCCTTCCCACATCCTGGTGACCCCCAGCCCTCCACGAGCAGCTTCCACCTCCCCTGTCCCTGTGAAAAGCTCGTCGCTCAACCCACTGATGCTCAAGTCACCTTGTGTGGGCTGAGACATCCTTGAAGTTTGTGTCACAGCTTTGTCATATACCTGCTTGGCCTCCCACGGCGGGCACCAGGACTCAGGCTCAGTTCCTCTGTGGCTCCACCTTCGCCGTGCGACTCAGGGTCCTTAAGGGACCTCTGCCTCTGGCCACTGACAAGTGCAGGGTGTGCTAGGGGCTGTGGGGGTCACGAGAAGTGGACAGAACTGGAAGACGGAGATGTCACTCTCCGCAGCGCTGCCGGCAGGGCAGGTAGGGACAGGCCCTGCAGCTTGTGTCCAGTAGAACAGACACACTCCCACGTGGACAGCAGAGCTCTGCAGGGTCTGCTCCCCTCCTTGCTGAAATGCCCCTCCCTGTGTTCCCCGAAACCTTGGTCTCTGTCCTCACCCGTTCTGTGGGGCTATAACAGAACATTGCTCACGGGCCCTCTATAAAGGAAGCAGGTTTACTTCTCACATTCTGGAGGCTGGGAAGTGCAGTATCAAGGCACTGTCACTCACAGCAGAAAGAGACAGAGAGAGCGTGAGAGAGCAAGAGCCCAAACTTCAGCCTGGAGCCTTTTTATAATTATTAATCCGTCCATGAGGATGGAGCCCTCGTGGCCCAGTCACATCTCAGAGCCCATGTCTCGATGCTGCTGCATTGGAGGTTAAGTGTCTAATACGCGATTCTGGGAGACACACTCAAACCACAGCAGTCTCTGTCTTCAAATTCTGCCTGCTCATTTTGTCTGTGTAGCTGCTCCTTCTCCTTCCAGACGTCAGCATTCCCTGGGCCTTTCTTTGACTTATTTCCCTCCTCGTGACACAGGCTCCATGGAAGAGTCCATGGGGCACTGCACTAGGCTACTGTCAACACTGGGTCAAAATGGTGACTCTGCCATGGGGCGGCCAGTCTTTCTCTTCTCTGCTGACCCCAGCTGCTGTGCGCAAGGTTCTCTCCCACACCATCCCTCCTCGGAGGGTCCTCGCTTTTCCTCCGCTGCAGCCAACGAGGACACCTTCCTTCTCTCTGCATATTCCCAGGACAACTTCAGGTGCACGAGAACCAGGAAATGCTCAGAGGTCTGCAGGATCACAGGTGCACACTAGGTGGAAAAATCGCCCATCAGGTTAGAACATGACTCCAATTTCATTAACTTTGCCTGTTCTCATCTTTGGGAGGACAGAGCTTTCCAAAGCTTTGGACATAACTTGTGCCAATGAAACCTAAACCAACCAGTCCACCAGTGGGAACATGCATCTCACTGGCCTGGCAATGCCAGCATCTTCTAAGTCAACTGAATTGAATTTTTGTCCAGGAGCCAAAATATTCTCAGGGTTAAGAAGAAACCACACAGGTGACTGTGGGGAGCAACTCGGACTAGACTGTTACTGGAATTAAGACTTATTCTATGCATCTGCTCTCCCACAATATGGCGCTGGGAGAGGAGGAAACAGCTTCTACACAGCTGCCTCCAGTTCAACCAATAAACAGCAGGACCTGCTCCTGATTGGAGGAGAGCAGCGTGCTCGGCGTGTGGGTAGCAGAGTTGGGATTGGTGGAAGAGGACTATAAAGGAGGAGAGAGACAACATGCACCAGGAACATCTATCTGAAGGAACACCTGTGCAGCCCCCGAGAGAGCCGGCCGGCGGTGTGCCGCTCCCCCGTGGAAGTGGGGAAAGTGGCAGGGGGAACTGCCCTTCCATGGAGGTGGAAGGGTCGGTAGCCAACCCGGGAAGAACCAGCAGCAAACCCGGGGAGGGCCGAGCAGACAAAAGAACAGCGCAGGGTCCTGTGTCGTTCCTCCACGAAGAGGGGGAGCGACATAATGGTGCCGTGACTCGGATATGAAGCCTAGGCAGGTTTAGTGTCGTTCCTCCGTGAAGAGGGGGAGCGACATAATGGTGCCGTGACTCGGATATGAAGCCTAGGCAGGGTTTAGTGTCATTCCTCCATGAAGAGGGGGAGCGACAGGTGACTCCAAGGATTGCAGAATCCTTAAAAAGCCTTATTCTGAATAAACTTATCTAAGTTTGGACAGGAGGCAGCACTGCTAAGTGTTGATGGAGAAGCCACAGTACTAACATTTCATTATTTGAGGATAATTTAAAAGGTTTGTGGAAAATGCAATGAAAAGTACATTAATCTTGGTGCAGAAACTTTGAAATCCATATACACATTTTCCATGAACTTTTTATAGGGCCCTGGCAGAGTTTCCAAAATGAGAAGCTTTTAAAGTTGCCTTGTGATTAAAAGGAGCTTTAGGGGCTGTGTGGTGGTACGGCAGGTGTGCAATGTGGGCATCCATCTGGGCCTGGTGTTAGTGTCCCGGCTGCTCCACTTCCCACCCAGCTCATGTGGGCACCCATCTGGGCTCCCTGCTAACCTGCTTGGGAAAGCAGTGGAGGGTGGCCCAAGTGCTTGAGCCCCTGCACCCAGTGGGAGACCCAGATGGGGTTCCAAGCTTCTGGCTTCATGTTGACCCAGCCTTGGGCGCTGAGGCCATGTGGGACATGGCCCAGCGGACTGAACATCTCTCTCTGCTCTCTCATCTCCTCCCTCTCTCCATTTGTGTGTGTCCCTCTTTCTGTAAACTCTGCCTTTCCGAATAAATGAATCCATCTCTTAAAAAGGAGTTTTAACATCTATCTATCTGTTTCTCTCCCCTTCTTCATCTGTCCAATAGTCTCTTGGCAAACTGTTAATCAATTAAAAAACACGCGGAGATGCGGGAGGCAAAGGAGCCGCCGTAACCTCCCAGGAGCCAGCGGACTCCCCAGTCCCTCCGGGAGCGCGCCCAGGGTCCTCCTCCCGCTCAGACCTCCTTAGATCCCGTTTTTCCAGGGGAGCAGCCGCGAGCACCTCTCTCCAGAACAAATCCCATTCCCAAATCGCTAGCGGGTCGCGAGTTCCCAGAAGTAGAAATTCCTCTTAAAATCACAGAGGGACCGCATTTAAAACGCAGACAACCCGCGTCCCCCAAGCGTGGGCCGCGCTCAGCCTCGGCTAGTCCTCCCTGGGCCGCGCGCGCGCCGGTCCCGGAGGTCAACAGGTGGACGCGGGGCCGGCCGCACTCCGTCTCCTCCCGCCCGAGTCCCCACCCCCGGCCACGGCGCGGACTCCCGGGGCGGCTCCCATTGTTGGCCTCGTCTGTCTTTTCGCGCGCCGGGTGACATGAATGCATGGGCGGGACACACCTTCCACCCTTCTTGGGGAAAAAAAAAGAAAAAGAAAAAAGAAACAGACCCACAAGCGCCCGGACGAGCGCAGCGCGCGGGAGCGACCCCAGCCCGGGGACCGCACAGCCTCCCCCCACCCCGCCCCAAGCCACTCCGCCCATCCCTCCCGAACCGCCCGGGGCGGATAAATAACGCGCCTCCCCGCCCCGCGCTCTCCTCGGCGCGCGCTCCGCGGCCGGCTCCGCGCGCTCCAGCCCCGCGGGAGGCAGCGGCCCGGCGCAGCTCAGGGTCCGGGGCGCGCCGCGCGATGCTGCCCAGCGCCGTGGCGGCCCACGCCGGCGCGTACTGGGACGTGGTGGCCTCCTCGGCGCTCCTCAGCCTCCCCGCGGCGCCGGGCTTCGGCCACCTGGGCAAGAGTTTCCTGATCGAGAACTTGCTGCGCGTCGGCGGCGCCCCGGCGGCGCACGGGCCGCAGCCACCGCCGCCGCCGCCCCACGGCCCGGCCGCCGCCGTGGCCACGGCCGCCGCGGGCGCTCCGAGGGCCCTGCCCGCCAGCCCAGTGCCGCTGAAGCTGTGCCCCGCCGGGGCGCCCTACGGCCCGCGCTGGGCCTTTCCGGGGCTCACCCCGTCCGCGGACGGCTCGAGGCTGCCGGGCCGGGCTCCGGGGGACCGAGACGGCGCCTTCCAGCCTTCAGCGCCAGGTGAGCCGCTCCGGGTCTGGCCGGGAGGCGCGCGCCACGCCGGGGGCCGCTGGCCGGAGCCCTTGCCTGCCGCCTGCCACCTGCCGGCGTCGTGCCCAGCGCGTCTGGGGCCAGCGGGAGGGCTGCGCTGACTCCGGCTCGCGGGAGGAGAAGGCAGCCCATCCTGGCACCCTGGGGTTTCGACGCCAGGCGCCCCTGGCCCGCCACCGCCCAGCCGGAGGCCGCGCCCCGGTTCCTCCGAGGTCTGGGCCCGGAGAGCCCCGCGCGGCCGGCCCTGGGCAGTGGCCCGAGAGCTGCGACGGTCGCGGCCACTGCACTCCTCACAGTTTTGTTGACTTAACGCTCACAAGGCCACCTAAGAGCTGAGTCGGCAACCGGCGCCGGAGGCTCAGCGGCCGCTGGGTTTACCTAAAGCAGGGCGGCTTGGGGATGGACCCCGGCGGGGAGGACAGAGCCACGGTGGAGCCAGGAGCGCGGGGAACGCTCTCGGACGCCCTGGGAGTCCACTCGGTGTCTCTGTCTCTCTCTCTGCGTCCTTAGACGATCTAACGCTTTCCTTTAACCCCGGTGGGTTTGTCCGGAATGACTAATAGACGCTTTTTCAGCAGTTTGCATTGTCCCAACGAACTGCCGGATCCAATTTACTGCTAATGGCTTCATAGAATCGAGCGTGGTCAGAACTCGCCCGTCGTTCAGCCTGAAGTGGTTTCTAACAGATGGAGCAGAGGTGGTTACGTGAGCCCCGGTGCGGTGCGGTGCGGTGCGCGCGGGGCGAATGCTGCGCGCGCCAGGCGGGAGCGCGGCGCCTGGGGCGCGGGGCCGCTGCGCCCGGTGCTGGGCTGGGGACCGCGGGGAAGGACGCGGCGGGTCGCCGAGGCCAGCGAGCCAGGTGATGCAGCAGCTTCTGGTGCTTTGGTTGTGTCCCAGAAGTTGTTTTTCAAAAGTTCTTACGTTGTTCAGGATCGCGGTTGGCTACTCAACCATGAAAATTTACTCCGTTTTAACCTTTGCAGATCTCACAGGTTAAATCTACATGAGCTATATTTGAATCAATGGCGGATAGTCGGGAACCCTCAGAAATAATTCTATACACCTATCCGTTGCATTAAATAGATTGCAGTCAATGAGTAAAGGTTTCCCTGCGTACATCGCCTTCATTTTAGGACATATTTATGCTGGTAAACTTATCGAAGTGTCCAAATGGAAGAATGATTTTCTTGGAGCAATTAGGAGGGTATAACAGTGTATGTTTCCCTTTGACGTTTTCTAATACAATCTTATGTGTGTTTTTCTGACTATTTTATTCAGTCCTCAATGAGGATTTCCTGTTCCCTAAGTTAATTTTCTTCTTATTAAGCAACCATTGTTTCAGAAATGGTTTCTGTAAAGAATGCATCTGATTTTTCAAACCAGAATAATAAAGGAGAAACCCCAGTCATTTAAATCTGCCCACAAAGAGGTTGCAGGAGATCAGCATTTACCTATTTACCTATTATATTACTTAAATTATAATTTAACAAAGAAAACGCAGAGTCTGAGTGCTGCCCCAGTTTTATATGGGTGACAGCTTCTTGCCTCGCTGACAGTTGTGGGAACTCTTGTACGCTATAGAATCATGAAGTTAAAATGAGTACCAACTGTTTTACCGACTTCCTAGAAATTAGGTGAGGTGGAGAGTGATTGCTGTTGCGTGGAGAGCAGACAAGAGAAGAATTCGTGTTGGTTTTGGAAAGGTAATGCCCGTAGCGAGGTGTCCATGAGCCGCCATCCCTGATGCTTGAGACGCTAACTTGGGAGTGGATCACAACGATACTGTAGTCCGTCAGGGTATCAACCACGTCGTGTGTTTGGGGCGTCAGTCTAACTGCGGAGTAGGAACGCACCGGAGTTCTCTTTAAGTGCGTTGGTGAAATCGCTGAGGAATTTATGGCCCCGCATGGGTTTTGTTTCGTTATTTTGTCACCTGCAGTCAATTAGACCGCGTGCTTCATTGCTTGCTGAGGGTCCCCCGTGGGTCAGGCCCCGACCTTGGCCTTTGGCACAGAGAACCAAGGCCGTGGCGGCTCAGGCCCCAGGCTCTGCTCTGCAGAAGAGGCCGCCTGTCGCTGTCACAACGGTTAGCATCTTCGATCCTCATAGTGGACAGGACTAGGATTCCACTGCTTTCCTGTAAAGAAGGTAACGACTGTGCTTGCTAAACCTGTGCTTTCCCAGGCATTGCTGTAAACAGCAGTGGATCCATGGGAGAGAAAAAAATGGCCCTGAGCCCTGCAGCTCCACCTTAGGCTCTTTTCATCGGCCCTGGGAACCTAGGCAGGGCTAAGGGAGAGCCTACTGCAGGTTACACTGAGGTTTTGTATCAGCCCTGGGGGGGACGCTGGCTTCTTGTCCTGACACCCCTGAGAAGTGGTGGCAGTTAAGTGGTCACAGCCTGGCAGGCCGTGGGTGGACGTGTCCCAGCCAGCGAGGAGCATTCCGGCATAGATGTTGCCGAATCCCTGAGAACACAGAGGCTTACCAACTGCCAGACGTCGCCGGGTGCTCCTCAAGGCCGCAGGGCCACCTGGAGCACCGTGGGGGTGGTCCTGGGCTCCACGGGAATCTCTCTGGCAGACAGAGGTCCTGGACCCGGGGTGGGTTGGCAGTGGAGCCTGGAGGCTTTGCAGGAGGTCACTGCGCTCGGTACTTGGAAAACGGCGTGCTGCAGTGCAGTGTTCACGTCCTCACTGTGAGGGTGTTGCGACGCAAACAGGTTGAACTCCCCTTGGTCATGACAATGCCGACAATTTCCCATGGATCGTTATACCAATGGTTTCTTTCAAAATAAATGGGTCCTCTGGCTTCTAAATTACACGTTACTTCAAACATTTTAGAAAATGCCATAAAAATGTGTGGTTAAATCCATTCTTTGTGTTGTGTGTTAAAGCATTGGAAAGCAGGTGTTTATTTGGGATACGTGAGCTGAAAGCTGTTTTTCTTTTTAAAAGTGTATTTTATTTATAAGTCAGAATTACAGGTTAGGGGAGAGAGAGAAAGGGAGAGAGAGAGGGAGGGAGGGAGACAGAGACAGAGACACACACACACACAGAGAGAGAGAGAGAGAGAGAGAGAGAGAGATCGATCTTCCATCTGCTGGTTTACTCCCATAATGTCCACAATGGCTTGGGCTGTGCGAGGCCAAGGCCAGGAGCCAGGAGCTTCTTCCAGGTCTCCCTTGTGCATGGCAGGGGCCCAAGCACTTGGGTCATTTGCTGCTGCTTTTTCAGGCCATCAGCAGAGAGCTGGATCAGAATTGGAGCAGTGGGGACTGGTACTGGCGCTCATATGGATGCCTGTGGTGCTGCAGACATCAGCTTAACCTGCTGTGCCACAGTGCTGGCTTCTGTGTGTTTGTGTGTATTTTTTTTTTTTAAAGTGATCTTGCCAGGTGAGTTGACCTGTGTTGTCCAGAAGCAAAAGGTCTGTAGGGTTTTCTGGCGTCCCATTAGGGTCTTGTCTCACTGTCATACTGCCCATTGCTGTTCACTGTTGACCTCCTCGGAATCTACTTGCAGCTCTGCTTTGCCTTCCCAGAGGTAGTTTCCCTCCCCCTGGAAGGTGTGAAGCCCCCCGAGGAGGGAGCAGTGGGCTGTGCTGCCCATGGGGGCTCCAGTCTGATGGAGGACTTATGGTCGGGTTTAGGTTGTGGTTTGCTGTTTTGTTGCTGACGCTGTTCCAGATTTTATTTATTTAAAAGATTATTTATTTAAAGAGTTACACAGAAACAAGGGGGGGGGGAGAGAGAGAGAGAGAGAGAGAGAGAGAGAGGTATCTTGAATCAGCTTGTTCATCCGCTAGATGGCCACAGCAGCCAGGGCTTGGGCAGGCAGAAGCCACAAGCCAGGAGCTTCTTCCAGGTCTCCCACGTGGGTGGCAGGGACCCCAGCACTTAGGCCATTCTCACTGTTTCCCAGGTGTGTTAGCAAGGAGCTGGATCAGAAGTGAAGCAGCCAGAGCATGAGTCGCTGCCCATAGGAGATACTGGTGTAGCAGCTGGCAGCTTAACCCACTATGCCTCATCGCTGGCCTGCAGACTTTATTTATTTATTTATTTATTTATTTATTGACAGGCAGAGTGGACAGTGAGAGAGAGAGACAGAGAGAAAGGTCTTCCTTTTGCAGTTGGTTCACCCTCCAATGGCCGCCGCAGCCGGCGCACCATGCTGATCCGATGGCAGGAGCCAGGTACTTATCCTGGTCTCCCATAGGGTGCAGGGCCCAAGCACTTGGGCCATCCTCCACTGCACTCCCTGGCCACAGCTGAGAGCTGGCCTGGAAGAGGGGCAACTGGGACAGAATCTGGCACCCCGACCGGGACTAGAACCCGGTGTGCCGGCGCCGCAAGGCGGAGTATTAGCCTATTGAGCCGTGGCGCCGGCCAGACTTTATTTATTTTTAAAATTTTTTATTTTATTTTGTTTAAGGAATACAACGTCATACATTTAATTTATACAGATTTGGGAACATGGTGATTCTCCCCCACCCTATACTCCTGCTTTTCTTCCTCCTCATTCTTCCTTTCCCATTCTTATTTTTTACAAAGATCAATTTTTTAGCTAATTTTTATACTCATAAAATTAACCTTACACTAAGTATTAGAATGAAGAAAAAAAAAAAAAACAGAAAAAAAAAGTGGGGAATTCAAGACAGGAAGGGCAGTGATGGGGCCCTTTCTACTGGCCCCTTGCTCCAGCTGTCCACCCTGGTGACCTGTGTAGAATTTGTAGATGACACCAGAACATTATTCTTGTAAGATCTGTGGTTTGTTGTGATCTTACCTATCTTTACATTGAAGTTAACGTATGGATAACTGTTAGCCAGCTCATGAGCAGTCAGCTGGGAACACATTGCACAGTCCCGAGTTAGTGAGCACCTGCAGAACGGACAGGCAGCGCCTTCTCTGGGTGCTCACTGAGTGCCCGTCCCTTATGGAATAATATCTGAGTCAGAACCCACGGTGTTCACCACGGGAGAGAAAATCTTCCATTTACAGGTTCACTTCCCGAATGACTGCAACAGCCAGGGCTGGGCCAGGCAGGAGCCAGGAGCCAGGAGCTTTCTTGGGTCCCCCACATGAGTGCAGGGGCCCAAGCACTTGGGCCATCTTCCACTGCTTTCCCAAGTGCTTTAGCAGAGGGCTGGATCGGCAGAACCGCCAGGACTTGCAGTGGTGCCTGGATGGGCTGCCGGTGTCACAGGCGGTGGCTTAGCCCTCTGTGCCACCACGTTGGCCCCAGGTAGTATGTACTGAAGCTGTCTGAGGTTTAGTCATAAAACAGAATGAACACAACAGGCACGTGGGAGCGTGGTAGAACTTTCCATTAACCCTCATTGCCTTCAGGGATTTGAGGTTATTTTAAGAGATACAGTGGTTTCAATGCCCCGAAATTTACCTGTGGACTTAAAGGTAGGAGTGGGCGGGCTCAGGGCTGTGTTGCCCGAGGGTGCCAGCTGCGGTGGGCGACTGCAGTGACCTTATCAGCACAGTGGGCCATCAGCGTGCTTCGGTGGGACAATGCTAAGTTGTGTGAGGATCCGTTGCCTTCCTCTTTGTGCCGCCTCGTTCCTGTTCTTGCACACACCAGAAGAAACTCTCCCAGGGCATTTTATGGTCAGTGCTGTTTGCTACTGGCCAGCCATAGCACTGGTGGACAGTGAGGGGCACACGGCCCTGCGTGGTTTCTGTTTAAAAGTTTGTTCATAAAATGCCACGTGAGTGTGTCCTGCACTTACAGAAGCCGAATGTTTTCATCATTGGTGGATTGCAACAGACGCGTCTTTGTGTCTGAGTGGGCAGTGAACTCTTGTGGGCTCCTCTCCTGGCCTGCTTCCTGCCACACGGCTCTGGGGTTTATGTCCTCCCTAACTTTAGAATGAGCATTCTCTTTTTCTAGGGGATTTGGTTTGTGGCCCTGGATACCATGTTTGTCCATTTAATGTTAGGTTGGGGGGGGCTCTAAGTAAAGTATTTTTCTCAATTACGGTGGTTTTTTTTCTTTATACACAGTGATGGTGCACAGTCTTAGAGTCGGTTTAAATACATTTTCATTCAGTTGCACCTGGAGTTGGCCGAGAATGAAAAGGCAAATTGTAAAATACAACAAGATGATTTTTATCTTGGAGCGCTTGTTAGAATCCTCATTTAAGGCTTCATTAGATCCTGCTTCTGCTTTATAGTGTTGGTAAGAAGTTGGATTTTTGCCCTAACACATAACATGCTTACCAGACTCTTGTATATTTTATTCCAAAATATTTTATTTTACTTTCAGTAATGTTTCCACTTTTAATGAAATCTCTCCCTTTCATTGCTTTTAGCCTCCGGTCAACACTTCACTTGGCAATGCCGAGTGCTTCATCACTGTATATAAAGTCACCCTAACTGATTTCATTTTTAATAGCATCATTCGTTTTGTCAGGCAGCTATTAGCTGTGAATAATTCAGGGGCATATTTTTGCGAGTTATGTGAGCAGTAAACTTATGGCACTAAAATTCTCTCTGAAGTCAAAGATCAAAAAGCCTCTAAGTTTTTAGACTTCTCTTTCAGAAAGCAAGCATCCTGGAAAAGGAAATAAAAATAAAAGGAAAAAGGTTTGGGTTTTCTGAATATATTGCTGGATATTTAATTGCCTTCTTGCTCTTAAAGATCCTGGAGATGAGGTGAGCTTTTCACCGTCTTTCACGTGTCCAGGCCCCCTGCCATGCTGACCTCATTTATTCGTTCCAGCTGACCCCCAGCGGTGGGCGGGGGCAGCAGTTATGCTTCAGGACACTCAGATTCTTGTCCTCTAAAACTTTAAGTCTCAGGGCCTACTGTGGCGTAGTAGGTTAAGCCCCTGCCTGCGGTGCCTGCATCCCGTGTGGGCTCCGATTCCTGTCCTGGCTCCTCCACTTCTGACCCAGCTTCCTGCTAATGGCCTGAGAAAGCAGTGGAAGACGTCCCAAGTGCTTGGGCCCCTGCACCTGCATGGGAAGGCATGGAGGAAGTTCCTGGCTTCGGATCAGCCCAGCTCTGGCCATTGTGGGCATTTGGGGAGTGAACCAGCGGATTGGAAGACCTGTTTGTCTCTGTCTCTCCCTCTCACTGTTTGTAACTCTGCCTCTCAAATAAATAATCTTAAAAAAAAAAAAAACCTTTAAATCTCCACTGCTCTTTAAATACACGAAGGAGTTAGCAAGTCCCTCTCTGAGCAGATCTACGCACCTTGAGAGGAGACTGAGTCATGGCTGTTGGCTCGTTTAGTAGACGAAGCCAAGGCTGGGTTGTCCCGTTGTGCAGGTCCGCGGGCCTGCAGGGAAGAGCAGGTCATTCCTTCGTGCAGGAACAGAATGGCCTGCTTGCCTGCATTCCTACAGCTTCACCTGCGTTGCAGATCGAGCCGTTGTAAGGGAGACCTGTGCTTCCTGCAGCACTTCCTGTCCGGGCTTTTATAACGCAGCTGGGCCACAGCTCGCTCCGAAGCATAAGTGGAAAACTGGGTATATTGGAAACTACTGTGTACTTTTCTGAGCTGGTTTTGCAGCTTTTCTATAATTTTGAAGACTAGATAAAGGTTAAGGTCTTTACACTGCTGACCGTTTAACCCCAAGCAGCTTCACACATTCTGCTTGAGCCTCTGTTTCCTTATTTTAAGACATGAACAGATGTTACGGTCTGCATTTGGCTTATCAAAGATTTACAGATAAGGAAAGGGTATGGAAGATCCCCTTCACCTTGGTAAAGCATTGGTCTAAGGGGCATTGCTGTCTTAGGAATCTCCCCAACCCAGCGACAGTTTTGTCATTTGGGCTCAGCTGGGCAGTTCTAACTGGCATCTTACACGGGTGTGGTTCCTTGTTGGGGCAGCCATTGAAGGCTCCATGGGGCTGGGTGTCCACTGGGGCAGCTCTGCAGGGGCTCCTGCTTGCGACCTCTGTTCTTGGGCTCTCCAAGTTTGAAGGGGACCGTGGCACGCACACATTGTGAGGAATGTCCATGGCTTGGGAGCTGTGGGCAATTCTGGAACTCCCTGGACACTCGAGTTTGGAAGACCCAGAAGGTCACTTCTGCCTTGCATCTTGGTTAAACAAGCACTCAGACCCTCCCAGATTCAGGAGCCGGGGAACCGGATCCCACCCCCCAGTGGAAGGAGTAAGGGATCCCACCCCCCAGTGGAAGGAGTAAGGGATATTTTGTAGCATTAGGGATCTGCTGCAGGGGAGGTCAGGAGCAGTGCAATCAGACACAGGTGTAGGTGGGTCTGTCGCCTGCAGGAGGTCCCTGCAGGGGCTCTAGAAGACTGGCAGCTCCAGCTCACGAGCCGTCACAAAGGCGTTAAGGGCTACAGGTACTGTTCTCTCAGTCTGCTGTGACATGAAGTTCATATCAAATAGAGCAGGCCTTCTTTTCATAGAGCATGTTTCTCCCAAGTTGTCTAGAGGAGACGTCTTGAAGGTGAGGCAGCGGAGGGAGAGACTCAGGGCACCCGTGGTGGCCTCGGAGCGTGCCGATCCCCTGGCTCGAGGGGAAGCCAGACCCTGTCTAGCGTTGGTGTTGTGAGGATCTAGAGGAGGTGCCCAGTGAAGGCACTGTGGCTGCAGCATGTGGTCAGAGCAGGAGTGCTGACTTACTCCCCTGTTGTCCACAACAGCTTGGGCTGGGTTAGGCCAACGCCAGGAGTCAAGGGCAGAAACTCCATCCTGGCCGCCCGTGTGAGTGGCAGGGAGCGGAGTACCTGAGCCATCATCTGCTGCCTCCCAGGGTGCATGAGTAGCAAGCTGGATGGGGATGGAGCTATGCCACAAACCCAGCCCCTTCCCCTGTGGGCTGTGGGTGTCCCAAGGGACGGCTTAACCTTGTGTCGCAACTCTTGTTCTGGTGAATTTAAAAAATTACATCTCCTTCTTGGGGAAAGTGTCAGCTTTGATGAACAAAACTGAATCTGGAGTACTGGGAAATTTTCATTTCATTCCTTTGACCAGCATGTTCAGATCTGTACATTAAGGAAAATTTTAGAAAAAGTAAATGTTTCCAAGAAGCAAAACGGTCATTCTCATCTTTGTGGTCCTGGCACATCGTGCAGTCCGTGGCACCTGATGGGTAGGCACTGCACTATTATTTGTCTTGAACTGAAAGGACAAAATCCAACAGGTAGAAGCTGCCCTGGGTTTGTCTTCTCATGACCTCGCCAGAATGCTGAGATTCTGTTTTCTGATGAGCGGAGAGGTCCAGGGTGAACTTGTCCGTAGTGAAAGGCAGGCACGGCCTGCAGCTGTGTCACCGTACGTGAGTGACTTCAGATTATGGGGTAGGAATCGGGTATTTCTTGGGTCTCGCTACGCAAGACAAATGTTTGCCATGCTTGAGGTCTGGGTGCTGGAGGCACCCGGCTCCAGATGGTCCTGGTTGCTTGTGTATCATTTTCAAGTCCAAAGTTTAGATTTACTTATTTCCAGAGCCCACAGACCTGGCACTTGAAGGAGGTCATTCATAAAATCCTTTGAGCTTATTTAATTCCCTTTACTGTTTCTTACATTTTTTTTTCAGCTTTTGATTGCCTTAGATATCATGGGACCTTCTCCGATTTTCCTGTATTCTTACAATGTCTGGTGGGCCAGAGGGCTCAGTGGCTCCCTTAGTGGTCTTTGGTGTGCTGTCTTAGCAATCCCACCTTCAGTCAGTTAGGGTCACAGTGTGCATTGGTTGTATAAAGAATGTTGTTTTACATTCTTCGGATTCCCACTGTTCTTCTCCATCAACCAAAAAGAATGAAAGTGGTGAAAAGCAATGTGAAAATGATTACTTTCTAGACAACAGAATTGTGAAAATAGTTTCTAATGGCTGGGCTTGGGCCTGGGGTTCCTGGTTGTGGGGAGTTTATACTGCGGAGCCACGTGGCTGGTTACGTTAGCGCATTCCGGACAGGTCACCCCTGAGCTGGCTGCACGGCCCCCTCCTGATGAACTAGTCAAAGTAATCAGAAGATGTTGTGAATCGTGTCTTCAGATGAGTCCTACCGAGGGAGTGGAGGTGTGCAAGGTTAGGACGTTGTCAGTGGACGTCAAGGGGTTCAGGCAGACTCCACTTTGGTTCCAGAAATTTCAAGTCCTTTCATTTGTAACGTGTGACCGTGGCTCACAGAGACTGGCAGCTGGACTTGTTGGTGGCACTTGAGCTTTGACGTGTCCTGTGATGTCCTCCTCCCAGATCCCAGCTGCGTGTGGTCTCCCCACAGGAAGGGGACTCTTAGGAGATGTGTCCATTGTGCGCTTCAGGCTCCAGTCTCACCGAGTGACCAGCACGGTCTCTGGGTGAAATCACCATGCCTCACGGCCAGTTGCTGATTATTACACTGAAGTCTTCGCTGTCTCACGTTTGCTCAAAGCAGTCACAGTTCCTGCTCCGGGTGCATGGCCCTTGAGATTGCCTGTCCTGGGGGCTGGGGTGGCCTCTCTCACATTCAGGGCCAGCCCGGGGCTGGACGCAGCATGAGCCTCCCTTGGTGTCATCACATGGATCAGGAGGATGGCAGTGAATCGGGAGGGACGAGGTGCATGAGGAGGGACTGCACCTGCCGGCCCTGCTGGGCTGGGCACCATCCTTTCCCAGCGTGAAGGTGCCTTGTTGCAGAGTGTTTTCAGAGTACTTTTAAGGGCTTAAAACAGTTTTTTTTTTTAAGATTTACTTATTTATTTGAAAGCTAGAGTTAGAGAGGGACAATCACATCACTCACAGAGAGGACTTCCATCTGCTGGTTCACTGCCCAGAAGGCTGCAATGTCTAGAGCTGGGCCAGGCTGAAGCCAGGAGCCAGCAGCTTCGTCCAGGTCTCCCACATGGTGCGGGACCTCAAGTGCTTACACCATCTTCTGCTGCTTCCCCAGGCTATTGGCAGGGAGCCGGATGGGCAGTGGAGCAGCTGGGACACGAACCGCTGCCCACATGGGATGCTGGCGTCACAGTGCTGGCCCCGAGCTTATAAAAGTGCTAATGCATCAGTCCCCTTGCCACTTGGTTTTCCTCCGAGTTTTGAGTATCTTCATCATTCATTACTTCCAGAAAATACGTGGTTCCCTTGAAAGGAAAAGTGCTGGAAGTGTGAGACCCATGTTGAATGCACGGTGCTGTGGTAAGCACTGACTTCTTCGCGCCTCTCAGCAGAACGGCAGCCACATGCCCAGCTGGGCCAGTGTCTGGCTTACATCCTTGTGGGTGCGTGGGGAGAAGCAGAAAAGGGGCACCCAAGTGGAATTTCACAGTGATTTCCATAGACCAGCCTAAACCAGGTACATTTATGTGCCGTGGTCATCGATTGACCTGTCTCCTGTGTCAATATGTGTGGCACAGAGGTGATGGTTTTATTTTTTTAAAGATTTATTTATTTATTTGAATGTCAGAGTTACAGAGAAAGAGAGATCTTCCATCTGCTGGTTCACTCCCTAGATGGTAGCAATGGTCGAGGCTGGACCAGGCTAGAGCCAGGAGTTCCTTGCAGGTCTCCCACGTGGGTGCAGGGGCCCGAGTACTTACGCCATCTCCCACTGCTTCCCCAGGCCATTGGTGGGGCGCTCAGTCAGAATTTTAGCAGCCTTGGCTGGCGCCGCGGCTCACTAGGCTAATCCTCTGCCTGTGGTGCCGGCACACCGGGTTCTAGTCCCAGTCAGGGTGCTGGATTCTGTCCCAGTTGTCCCTCTTCCAGGCCAGCTCTCTGCTGTGGCCAGGGAGTGCAGTGGAGGATTGCCCAAGTCCTTGGGCCCTGCACCCCATGGGAGACCAGGAGAAGTACCTGGCTCCTGCCATCGGATCAGCGTGGTGCGTCGGCCGCAGCGCGCCGGCCGTGGCGGCCATTGGAGGGTGAACCAAGGCAAAGGAAGACCTTTCTCTCTGTCTCTCTCTCTCTCACTGTCTACTCTGCCTGTCAAAAAAAAAAAAAAAAAAAAAGAATTGTAGCAGCCAGGACATGCACTGGCACCCATATGGGATGCTGGCTTAAGAGGTGGTGGTTTTACACACTATGCCGCAATGCAGGCCCCACAGAGGTCTTTAAAATGTGAATAAATGCTATGTACCAGGATGCTAAGGCTGGTGGTGTCACAGAATGGAAAGCCAATTCTTTAGTCAAAACTGGAGTTGTTATGGTAGATTCTTCTTACATGTTTTTGGTAATTATAACTCTCTTGTATTAGGATAATATACAGAAATCTAGGACTGTTGGGTTACAACTTTTTCTAGTTAAATTTAACATTAAAAATATTTAACATTAAGATAGACATATGCAGACCACAAGGAATTTGACACTTGTTTCAGATAAACCATGTGTTATCCTTTATTTTTCAGTTATTACAACCATAGAGCTAGACTGAGGAACATTTTGGCTGGAATAGGAAACTGTAAATTATACATACCCTGCATCTTTATATTGATGTGTTGCTGGTATATGATTTTTTTATACACTATGTTGAGCAAAACAAAGAACACCCCCGAACCCATACTTTTGTTTGGTATTTCCATCTAACATGGCATATGTTTAATTTTTTATATGTAAATGCACTATTGCTGAGTCTTTTTCCTTTTTCTTCCTGTTTCTCTCCCTCCCTTCCTCCCTCCCCCCCCCCCTCACACACACACACACACCCTAACACACACACCCTAACACACACACCCTAACACAATAGCCATGATTTAGTTACCTATAGAGTGTGTATTTTGGAGTGGTAGTAAGTTAGCTAACACAAATTCTTGAATAACCGTCATAAGGCAACTTTTATACTTAGAAATATATTTCCATTTTCCACAGTGCTTCATATTTCATAGTAGTCATGAAGATGGAAATCTGCCGAAATCATGCCATACTCTTGTGATGTAATTTAAGTGAAATTCAAATGAAAACATTTATCCTCTCTATGATGGTTTTATAATCACTACTAGCAAAACTTATGGTAACTGTGAAACCTAAAAATAATTTGTAAAACTTTTTAAGTGCCAAATGAGTTTCCTTTTCAAACCTTTACTTGGTTGCCATGTTGTAAAACAGCATTAAAACACATTCATTTTTTTGAAATGCAGATATTAAATGCTAAAAGCATGAATACTGACTATTTTCTGTTGTGTTACAGGAAAAAACTGCATTTATGATTAATTGACCATTTCAAGGCATTCAGGACCATGGGATATTGTAAAATTATTGGGCAATACATTTATTATAATACATCCTTTAAAGAAATTGGTGAAAATAAACAGATGCTTATCGATGGATTAAAATTAACTGAATTTACGATGTTCTTCAAAAAGGTATATTGTCCTCTCAAAAGAACCTTCCCTTATGTGATTAAGAAAACAAAAGAAGTTGCCTCTTGAAGGAAGAAAAATAGAAAAACATTCTCATTTTCAAGTCATGTTGCAGACGTCTAGGTCCTAAGTTAAGTGGGATAGTTAGGGTGAGTCAGAGAACAGGGATGGAGGTCACTCACTCTGTAAGAGAGCCGGGGAGGTTTCCTATCTCATTGTTGGCTCCTTTGCTAAGAATGGGTTGACTGTCCAGAATGTAGAAGGCCCGCTACTGGGTGTGTCCTGGTGAAAGCTAGAGCCCAGCTTCAGCACCCCGGCACCCACACCCCTGCTCCCGGCACCCACACCCCTGCTCTATGAACTGCAGTGGGTTAAAGGGCCTGCTGTGTTGAAGGCACTTAGCCAGTGCCTGGGCTGCTGTGCAGGACACCAGGGAAGTCCTGTTCTCCCAGCAACACCCCTCGTGGGTATTTTCCACCTACTGAGGAATGGAGTTTAATATTTCACCTAAAGTGTTAAATTCAAATGAAATGACTGGTCATTACTATGGTGGTTTAACAGTCAAAATATGAGAGCAATTTATGAAAACCATGAAACTTCAAAACAACTTTATAGAACTTGTTGGACGCCAGCAAAGGTCCTTTGTGTACCTTTGCTATTAGAGTAGTTGGGACTCTTGGTGCCTATTTCTTGAAAATTCTGTGAACAGCACAGTCTAATAAAGTGAGCAGAGCGGAGTGATATGGGAACTTCCTATACTATAAACACTTGCAATGCTTTCAGGTTAACTAGATTTCTTAGACAAAATGTGGTTATTCTCAAATACTTTAAAACGCATAAATGTGATCAGAAACACTTTTTGCTGGGGAATTATCCAGTAAATGAACTGTTACCAACTTGGGAACCCAACTGTGCATGTTATGAAACCTTCTGAAAATGCGAGCAGTGAAGTGGTTCATAATCTCTTGGAAAAGTAGGCTTACAGATACAGCATTTAAATTGCTTCCTGGTAAGTAGAGTATCCAAAGCTGTACTATGTGGTACTGTAATCTCTAGCCACATGAGTCCAAATTTAAATTAATTTAGATGAAAAATTGAGCTGCTCATTCGTGCCGGCCACATTTCAGGGGCTCGCTGGCTGAGTGTGGCCAGCAGGTACCACACTGGGCAGTGCGGATGCGACATTCCCATCACCACAGATGGTTTTGGTGGGCTGCGTCCAAGTAAGGAAGGTCGCGTATTTATAATGAGGCGGGGAGCTCGGTGCCTGACGCTTATTTGTGTATTTTCCCCACCATATCCTCCAGCTCCTGACAGCTCCACCTGTGCACGGCTTTCTGCCCGAGCTCAGACGGGGGACGCGAGGTGCCTTCGGGGGGCCTGGGGTCCTAAGCCTCCTCTAACCCGCGCCCTCCCTGCTTCCTCCACAGCGCCCGCCAAGCCCCTGCTCCTGAGCGCCCCGGCCTTCTACTCGGCCTGCTGCGGTGGGTCCTGCCGGCGCCCCGCGCCCGCCGCCGCCTTTCCAAGTAAGTCAGCCACGCCGCGCGCGCGCGAGGGGAGTCGGGGAGCCCGGGCGAGGCGCAGCCCCCCGCAGCCCACCCGACGCCGGCCTCAGCACCGCAGCCGGGCGAGCACCCCGCGGAGGTCCCGGGGAAGCGGCCCCGGCGGGCGGGCGGGCCGAGGCGCTGTGCGCGGGTCCCCGCCGCCGTCGCCCGGAGCGCGCAGCCCCGGAGCCGCCCTAGCACCGCGCGGCGGTCCCGGGGAAGAGGCCAGGCGCTGTGCGCGGGTCCCCGCCGCCGTCGCCCAGAGCGCAGGCTCCCTCAGCAGCGCGCGGAGGTCTCGGGGACGCGGCCCAGGCGCTGCACGCGGGTCCCCGCCACCGTCGCCCGGAGCGCGCAGCCCGGGAGCCGCCCTCAGCACCGCGCGGAGCTCCCGGGGAAGCGGCCCAGGCGCTGCACGCGGGTCCCCGCCGCCGTCGCCCGCAGCGCAGGCTCCCTCAGCCCCGGCGCCGCCCTCAGCACCGCGCGGAGGCCCCGGGGAAGCGGCCCCGGCGGGCGGGCGGCCCAGGCGCGGCACTGCGCGCGTCCCCGCCGGAGCGCCGACGCCCGGGGCGCAGCCTGCAGACGCGCGCGGCCGCCCGCCCGGCCGCCTGACGAGCCGCGGGCCCCGGAGCGCCGCCTCGGGGGGCCGGCACTTTCCCACAGCGCGCCTGACAGGGCTGCGGCCCCGCCACAATGGGCGCCGGAGCCGTGACCAATCGGCACTGTCTCTCGCCTCGCCCACACGCGACCCCAGCGCGATTTTTCACTCGGCGGACGGAGCGCGGGAGCCGGTTCACATGGAGGGGGCCCGGGCAGGGGTCAGCCGCGCCTTTGTGTGCGGGGGAGCCGGGGCCCGCGCGCATTCCAGGCGGGCTTCTGGGCAGCGTTTCAGGCCCCTGGCTGAGAAAGAATGCCTGAATGCGCCTGACGTTTATAGACTCGCCCCAGCTCATCTTCCCATACAGCCCTGTCCACCTGAAAAGGGGCTGCGTGCGGGAGCCCAGGGCGGCGGCGACTTGCCCGGGACACAGGGCCCATTCTCCGCGGTGACCGGCGCTGACTCGCCTCTGTTTTGGAAGTGACCTATTAATTGTCCACTTAGCTAGAAGGCATTGACTGCAAACAGCCAAGTGGGAACCGTGACTAACCCTTTTACTCGCTCTTCAAGGTGGTCTGCCATGAGGGCAGTTGAAAACCACCGTGCAAATTAAGGGGACATTTATCTCCATCCCTGAGAGCATCGGGCGGACTCTCGAGCTGAGAGTTAAGTTAAAACGCAGACACCTGGCACCACGCCCAGGGGCCACCCCTGTGGCGGTCGGCAGTGGACAGTCAGTGAGGTTGGTTTCCAGGATCTCGCCTGGAACTAGCCTTTCTGGGCCTGAACCGACTCCAGCGCGTTTCAGGTAAGTGGACGTGGACAGAAGGTCCTGCCACGGGCATGTCTCGTGTATGTGGCTATGAGTAGGTGTGTTTATTTTATAGTGGGAATCCAGGCGTCTCTGAGTCATGACCGTTTGGGCCAGTTTAATAAACAGGACAAAATGTTAGGCTGGTTTTTTAAAAAAACAAAATGGAGCACGTAAAAGTCATGCTGAAGACACTCCTAGTGAACTTCACCTTGCCAGCTGTTGAGAAAGTGGGGCAGGTACAGTTTCCTGTGTCCGCTTCCAGGCCTCCCTGCCCCGTGCCTTTTGCAGAACAGTTGTGGACTATGTGTTTATCCCTGCAAGTTTGTGGAATCCTGTGTTTATCCTTTTTTTTTTCTTTTTGGTAAATATGCAAGCTGAAAATCAGCACAGCTCAGGACAAGGGTAGAAGACACCGCACTTGTTGTAGGTGTAGCTTGGCAGAGTGCTGGGCCACTGCTTGGGATGCCTGGGGCTCATGTCAGCGTGCCTGGGTTGCAATCCCAGGATTCCAGCGTCCTGCTAATGTGTACTCTAGGAGCAGCAGGTGATGACTCAAGTAATTGGGTCCCTTCCATCCACATGGGAGCCCTCGATGTAGTTCCGGGCTCCCAAATTCATCCTGGCTCAGCCCTAGTTATTGTGGCCATTGGAAGAGTGAACCAGCAGATGGGAGAGCTCGCTCTCTCTATCTCTTCCTGTCTCTGTCTCTGTATGTCTCTGCCTTTCAAGTAAATAAAATACATAAATTTTTTTAAATTAAGAAAAAAACCTCTGTGGTTTGCCTCCCTTTTTGGTTGGCATTTAAAAGGTTTAGAGAAATCACAAGTGGTTTTAATAAACTGGTGTCTCATATTATTAGCTATAACAACTCTAAAATGCATTTATTTTCTTGCTTATAGTATTCATTCATACTGGCAGCAAGTAATAACTAAATGGTGGAATTATGCTGTCAGTAAAGAATTTCACATAAATAACCATGATACCAAGGCATAGTTAATAAGGCTTCCATGTGCACAATAATACTTTTATTTAAGGCATTTACTGGATTTTCTTTTTTTAATAAGAATGATTTTTATGCCCAGGCTTTTAAATTATTTTCCACTGTACAAAGGAAAGAAAGTGAACTGCCCAAGTAAACTTGTATTAAGACAGCCAAAATTAAAGTTTGTGCTAGAAACCTTCAAAAGGTGATGGAACCACAGCCCGATCATGTTTCCTGATACTGGCATCACCTGATGCCTGTTCATGCTGCAAGTGAAGTATCATTTTGATCCTTCACATGTGATCCATTCGCTTAATACTGATTCCGTTCCTCTTGTTCTCCGAGTTAAGACTGACTTCTTGTTGCAATGTGGAAGCGATCTTTAATCGGGTGCCCTTCTCGTGCATAATGAATAGTTTCATAGGCTGTTGGAGCACAGCCTTCCAGGCAGGGGTCATGTTCCCGTCCCCCAGAGCAGTGTATGGAAAATCTGTGGTTTTGCTTGCAGAGGGTTCTTTTCAGGGGACCACATTTCCCAGCGAAAACAAAGTGGAAAGTTGCAGAAGTATGCAGATAATGACTTTTTAAAAAACTTCTGGAAAAAAGTCTTAATTATGTTGATGAGCTAACTGAATTAATTATTTTATTTTGTCTTTAAGTACCAACTTGAATTTGACCTTTTAAGAATTTCACTACCTAAAGGACAAAGCCTCAGTTTGGAGTAGAATTACGGAAACCTGAGGGGGTTTCTTTTGGGAGAAACTGCCCTGGCTTTTTCTTGGGAGATGACTGTGTTTTCTACATTTCGAGACCATTTTGCTATTCTGTCCTCCTTATTAAGACTTCAGAGAATGCGAACTGTCTTCACATGCGTCTAGGATTGTGGGGGGATGGGCAGTGGGGAAAAGGCATGATTTTTGCTGCCTTGGGCCCAGCTTTGCTCTCTGTGTTTCACGATGGAACATGGGAAAGCTCTGATGAGCATTGCTGCCTCCTGGGCTGGCCTCCTGCTGTTACTCCTCTCAGCTGCAGTGGTCAGGGGCCGCGGAAATGGACCCAGACCCGAGGAAGTCCCTGCAGGCTGCGTGCAGTTTTTTTTTTTTCTTAAATAAGGATTTAATGTTCATTCCGGATTTTCCTGCTCAGGGAGAAGCGTAGTTCTGTGGTTTCTTGTCTGTGCAGTGAGTTCAGTGCAGACACCGAGTCTTCACAGCTGAAGGGAGGGATGTTCCACACATAAATGGCATTCGGTCAACCAAGAAGAATCTTTCAAGGAGCAGAGACTGGAAGACAATCGATTTTCCAAGTTGATGGCTCTGTTCAGCAGTTACAGAGATGAGAAGGCGCTGACCGCGAGGGGCGCCGTCACTGGCGTGGTCAGCGGGGCGGGGCAGAGGGCATGGGGAGTGCTGGGAGGTATGGGGTGCTTGTCCCAGATCTGGTAGCCCTCGCGGAACATGATGTGAAATCTAATAGGGCTGCTCAGAGACTCCTACTCCTGCAGACAAGCACACAGGCACAGGGGAAGGGGAGAATGAGCTGAGCGGACCGAGGAGGAAGGGAGTATCTGTCGGCTCAGTGTGGGTGTGGGGGGTACAGCATGGGCCAGAACAAGCGAGACCGTGCAGTGGCCAGATACCTACACCTGCTGAGTTTCTGAGAACTGCTTTACCCACACTGCACAGACTCTCAGAGGAAACCCATGTGAAGAGGTAGGCGACAGCAACTCAAATAGCCAAGGGTCTGCGTGACTGGTCAGGAATTTTGAAAGAAATTGCATCTTCTTAGCCTGGGGAAGACATGATAGGAACGTGACTTCAACTTAGATTCACTCAATGCAGTATAGCTTTAAAGAGTGAGCTTGAGACCAGTGAGTGGAATTAGTAAACATTAAATTTGGGCTTCATTTGCGGGATGCATTTCTAGAAATCAGCCTGTTAAGTATTGTCATATAGCAAACCCTGCACCAGGTTGTGTGGGAGACTGGAGGGTAGACTTTTAAAAAATTATTATTTTCACTTTATTTGAAAGGCAGAGAGAGAGGTATCGAGAGAGAGAGAGAGAGAGATCTTCCATTTGCTGACTCGCTTCCTGATAGCTCGTAACAGGTGCTATTGGGCTAGACAGAACACAGAACTTGATCTAGGTCTCCCATGTAGGTGGTAGGGACCCAAGCACTTAAACTGCCTCCCAGGATGCACTTGAGCCGGGACGCCCACATCAGCACTCTAGTGTGAGAGGAAAGTATTCCAAGTGGCATGGCAGGTACCATGCCAAATGCCTGTCCCTGAAATTTACTGTAACACTTAAGGCAGGTTAAGCTAATGCTGTAGCAATTCTCTCCAGACTTCAAATAAACAGAAATTGCATATGGCTGCACAAGATAGGGGTGAGGAGAACTCTTTGAAGGCAGGAGACAGACATAGCAACCATAAGGACAGGATGAGCCAAGGGCAAAATCCACCCCCATTTGAGGAGAGATAGAGATGCATGGATGCTGGAAGAAACAGTTGGTGATGGCATCCTAGCCAGCTTGTGGGAAAGGCCCGGACTGGACAGATGACCTCCTGGCTCCTCCAGCTCTGAGAAGCTGCTGAGTCCTTGTAAAAGGAATGGAGAATTTATTTCAGAAAGGGTGGCTGTAGTCTCCAGAGCTGGTTCAGAGGTGCTTTGCACACCTGGACTATCACAGAAAGCAGCCCTTAGACAGCATGGCTTATTAGAAGGGGCCTTCCATGGCTCTCCGCGGCCTGCTGGAATCCCAGGCAGCTCAGATTGGGAGCAGAGGCTGGAACAGGACAGGAGACCAAGTGAGGCCCATCCCAGGTGGGACGAGCAGCTATGGGGGGCACAGGGCGGTCCTGGGCATGCATGTGGGCAGATTGGGAGCAGAGGCTGGAACAGGACAGGAGACCAAGCGAGGCCCATCCCAGGTGGGACGAGCAGCTATGGGGGGCACAGGGCGGTCCTGGGCATGCCTGTGGGCAGCAGGGAGTGGGCATGGTGTGAAGCCAGCTGCTGCAAAGCTTCAGTCGAGCTCCAGTGAATCTGGCATCTCACAGGTTGCTGAGCGCCACTGACAGGCAGGCTTCTGCTGGGTTGCTGTGGTGGGAAGACAGGACCCAGCAGTAGCTCTGCTTGGGCTGATGTCTAGGAAGACCATAGGGCCCCTCTGTGCTCTGGAGGGGCTGCAGGAGGGCGTGACCAGCACTGCCCTGCCGTTTGAGACATGATTTCCAAAACTCATGAGTGCCATAGGAATAACCTGGATCACACGGGGGAGTGGGTTCAGCACCCCTGGGCTACGGCATTGCTGCCCTGTAGAAGGGAGGCACGGAGGGGAGGCGGTGAGTGATGTTGTGGTGGTAAGGTGAACTGGAATGAGGGGAGAGCCAGGGAGAGCCTGTTTATAACCTGTTAGAAGTATAGGGAAGTGTCACAGAAGCAGAAGTGGCCAGCTTGATTGGCATCTTCCTAAATACAAGGCAGTGGTGTGGTGGTGGTGAAAGGTTTGCTTTGGAGTAGGCTTACTGGATTTGCAACCAGTGCCATGTGGACTTGGACAAAGTTACTCACTTTGCTTCATTTTATATCTGTAAAATGGAGAGAATGATGGTTTTCAGGGCATGGTTTGGAGGATTAAAGGAAATCGTGTGCATTGTGGCTACACACGGAGCTAGTGTCACTGCAGACTCAGCACTCAGTGGGTGCCCTGTTGCCACTCCTGCCTTAGCATCGACATCTCCACCATCTTCCCTTCCTGCCAGGTGACGTCCCAGACCCCTGCAGTTCCCTGTGATCAGCTCCTGTCCACTCCATAATCTCTGTGCCCAGTGCCCTCATGTCTTCCAGGCCCAGCCTGCCCTGCCCTGAGCATGATGACCACTGGGAAGTCAGGGGTGCCTGCTCCACCTCAAGGAGCCCCTGCCACTCTGCGGGTTGTGTTTTGTGGGAGGTTGAACCCGGAGTTGTAAACTCCATGCTGTTGCCTTTGAGGGAATGGTCAGAAACCTGGATTGCACATAAAACCTTCCAATTTTAAAATCTGGATGGATTAATCTAAATTATTTATTTTTTAACGCCCGAAACTTGTACATATGTACAAGGTGGCTGGTGATATTTTGGCATAGGCAGCTCCCCTATGGTGGAACCAAGCCCACCTCCAGGTTGCTGGTTGCACCTCTGCTCTTGCCTTTGCACAGTCTGCAGGCCCCTTGCTGTTCCCTGTACCCGTGTCATCCTCTCTGCCTCAGAGTTCCTGGACTGGCGGCCACTGAGCCTGGATTGGCCATGGTTCTTTCTTTATCTATCTTTTTTATTTTTACATTTTTCAAAATATTTATGTATTTATTTATCTGAAAGAGTTAGGGAGAGGGAGAGGCAGAGGGAGAGTGGTTTTCTATTCACTGGTTTACTCCCCATCTGGCTGCAATGGCCGGAGCTGGACTGATCTGATGCCAGGCACCAGGAGCTTCTTCTGCATCTACCATGTGGGTGCAGGGCCTCAAGGACTTGGGCTATCTTGTATTGCTTTTCCAGGCCATTAGCTGGGAGCTGGATTGCAAGTGGAGCATTCAGGACTTGAACTGGCACAATTATGGGATGCTGGTGCTACAGACCATAGCTTTTTTTTTTTTTTATTTTTTGACAGGCAGAGTGGACAGTGAGAGCGAGAGAGAGACAGAGAGAAAGGTCTTCCTTTGCCTTGGTTCACCCTCCAATGGCCGCCGCGGCTGGCATGCTGCGGCTGATGCACCACGCTGATCCGATGGCAGGAGCCAGGTACTTCTCCTGGTCTCCCATGGGGTGCAGGGCCCAAGCACTTGGGCCATCCTCCACTGCACTCCCTGGCCACAGCAGAGAGCTGGCCTGGAAGAGGGGCAACCGGGACAGAATCCGGCGCCCCGACCGGGACTAGAACCCGGTGTGCCGGCGCCGCAAGGTGGAGGATTAGCCTAGCGAGCCGCAACGCCGGCCGCAGACCATAGCTTTACCTGCTATGCCACAGTGCTTGCCCCTAAAATTTTTTAAAAGATTTATTTATTTATTTGAAAGAGTAAGAGAGCGAGCGAGTGAGCAGGTACACTTCCATCAGCTGGTTTACTCCCTACATGGCTGCAATGACCAGGCTGGAGCCAGGAGCCAAGAGCTTCTTCCAGTCCCCCATGGGTGCAGTGGCCCTGGCACTGGCCCGTCTTCCGCTGCTGTTTCCAAGGCATTAGCAGGGTGCTGGATCGGAAGTAGAGCAGCAGGGACATGAACCAGCACCCTTGTGGGATGTTGGCTTTACCTGCTTCACCCCAGTGCCAGCCCATGTGTTGTTTTAGATGTGACTGTGCCTGCCTGTTTGCTCTGAGCTCAGGGTTTCCTGAGTGCCCGTGTGCCAGGCACAGCTATAACTCACACATGCTGCTCTCCTAGTGCTTGGGCCATGGAGTTGTGTCTGTTCTTGGGCCACAGTGTGTCCGTTCTCCCGGGAGGAGGGGTAGCTCTCGGCCAAGGGCTGTGTGCTGTTTGGCTTTCTCAGCAGTGGCCTGGGAGGGTCTCGTGCCCAGTGTGCTGGTTTCTTGCTGCTGCTGGAGCAGATCACTACCATAGACTGTGTGTCTGAGAACCACACATCCTCACTGCCTCCCTCGTATGTGCAGACGGTGGCAGCCTGAACAGGTCTGCAGTGCTAACACCCAGGAGGCGGCTGGAGGCTCTGGGGGGAATCTGTGTCCATGCACTTTATTGGCTTCCTGAGGCTGCCCCAGTCGTTGGCCCACGGCCTCTTCCTGCTTCAACATGAGGCACATACATCTGCAGATCTAGCTCTGATGTCAGCCCAGCTTTGCCTCTCTCTTTCTGCCTCCCCTGGACTAACTGGACAGTCAGGATGGGAGCTTGGCGTCTTGGCTCCCCTGTGTGCAGTGCAACACATGCAGGGGCTGTGGGGCATCGGTAGGACACCCGGGGGGGGGGGGGCTGTGGTGCTGCCTGCCATGCCTGAGACACCAAATGAGTGACGAGTGCTTGTGGCTCCCAGAACGTGGGGGCTGGGTTTGGATGCATTGTGGGGAGGCAGATGAGAGAGTGACTGTGCCTGCTCTCCAGGAGCCCACAGCCAGGGCCCTCTGGGGCAGCCTTCACGGTCCCCCAGTCCTGCCTTTGGCTCTTAGAGTTAATCTGCTGGCTCTTGCAAGCTGGCCCCGGCATCCTAGACTCAGGTCAGGTCTTTTGTCCTGTGCTCCCAAAGCTCCCAGCTTAGGGATGCTTGTCCGTAAGATCTTCCAGGCAGTCGGGGTGACGACACACGTTTGTTTTATTTCTCCATCTGGATGACTGAGCAGGGGGCTTGGCGCCTGGTGAAGTACTCACAAATTTGTTGACAAAAGGATTTGAATGAATAAGAAGGTGGGGAATTGGAGATGTGTTCACATCACCTGCTGTGTGTTCTACCTGGGCTTCTGGGACCTGTGACTGTGGACTGTGCCACAGAGCACAAGTTGGGAGTGGCAAGTATTTATTTAGATTACAAAGGGGCCCATAACCAAAAGGAGGCTAAGGGACATGGCTTCCGGGTGTGCAGAGCTCAGAGGTGAGCTGGTGCCAGTTCGGCTGCAGGCGGAGCGGGGCTTCTCTGTGACGCTGTCTGGCTTTTGTCTCCTTCCTGCCCTAGGAGAAGAGAACGTGCTGCCAGTCCTGACGCAGGACTCCAACTCCAAAGCCCGCAGGGGCATTTTAAGAAGAGCTGTCTTTTCTGAGGACCAGAGGAAGGCCCTGGAGAAGATGTTCCAGAAGCAGAAATACATCAGCAAAACTGACCGGAAAAAGCTGGCTGCCACCTTGGGGCTCAAGGAGTCTCAGGTACCAGTGGGCAGAGAGCTGTTCGCTGTCCGAGTGCTGAATGAGCACCAGAAACCGCCTCACTTGCTCAGTGCTGAACCCCGAGCGTCCTCGGGGTTCTTTTCACGCTGTTTTAATGGGTGGAAGTGTGTATCCTGGTTTCTGTGTGGAAATGGGTCTGTTTGCTGAGAGCCGGGTTTTTGCCACTAGGGTTTTTTTCCAAATGAAGAGAAAAGCTTAGGTACAAACTTTATTTCCTATGTTGTTTGCTCAGTTTGCAGAAACAAACTAATCCGTCACAAAAGTGGGAGCGTCTCTCATCCTCCCCTTCCTTTCCAGTTCAGAGTGAAAGCATGGTAGACTCAGGAATGTGCTTAACGGACGTCACTAGCTGGTGCTCTTCTGTGTCCAGTAGTGAACGTCACTCCACATGGCGACACACGCACATCATGGTTGTGCATTGCTGCTTCATGAGACGTGAATCAGACGTTCTGAACTTAAGGGTACAGAACGTGAAGGAACTTCGAAAGGTTGAAATCCATGCCTCGTTTTTCCATAATGCGTATTTTCCATGAATTTTTTAAAAAAATTATTTGAAAGGCTGAGAGACAGAGATTTCCCCTCTGCTGGTTCACTCTCCAAATGTTTGGAACAGCCAGGGCTTGGCCAGGCTGAAGCTAGAATCTGGGAACTCCATCTGGGTCTCCCGCATGGGTAGCACAGACCCAAGCACTTGAGCTATAACTCGCCATTGTGCCATGTCATCTCATGTCGTGCCATGTCATCTCATGTCGTGTCATGTCATCTCATGTCGTGCCATGTCATCTCATGTCGTGTCATGTCATCTCATGTCGTGCCATGTTGTGTCGCAAGGTGTGCATCACCAGGAAGCTGGGATGAGTGGAGCTAGGACTTGAATCTAGCCTTTTCATCTGGGACATGAATGTCCAGGTTGGCATCCTAACTGCTGTGCCAAATGTCTGACCCTCTGTGAACTTTTTGAAGATCTCTCCATACATGGATTTCAATTTTTTTTACTACTTATTTTTAAATTTTATTTTCCAAAAACACTTTTGAAGTGCCTTTGTGCTATATTGAAAGTTTGGCCTGCTAAAAGCAACTCACACCATAAAGCCCATTGACTGATCCTCCCTGTCGTCATGGTGTGAAATAAGCACCAGAACCATATCTGCTTTTTTAAATTGAGTTTCGTTCTTTTTTTTTAAAAAAAAGATTTATTTATTTGAAATTCACAGTTACAGAGAGAGAGGGAGAGAGGGAGAGAGGAACTTTCCATCCACCAATTCACTCCCCAAATGGCCTCAGTGGTCAAGGCTGGGCTGGGCTGAAGACAGGCACTTTTTCTGGTCTCCCACCTGGGTGACAGTAGCCCAGACACTTAGGCCATCCTCCTCTGCTTTCCCCAGGCCATTAGCAGGGAGCTGGATCGGAAGTGGAGCAGCCGGGACTTGAACTGCTGCCCCTATTTACCCACTATGCCACAATGCCAGCCTCCGTACCCATTTTGAAGATGAAGAAGTAGAGAGAACTGAACATAGACCAGGTGTCCTGTGCCAGAGCTGCTGTGGAGCTGGTCCCCACCCAGGCAGCCTGACTGTGGAGTAGTGTTCTCTGGAGTCTTGAGCTGCCGTGCACAGTTGTACAGAGCATTCACTGTGCAAGGGCCTCTGACCGGAGGGCTTGGTGGCAGCTGGCGTCGGCAGGTTCTCTGCTTTCCAGGCGGGGGTTCCTGGAGTTTCTGAATTGGCACGAAGGGACTGAAGGGCCCACAGAGGCCCTGTCTTTCTGGCCGTGTCTGCTGCTGCTCGCTGCGGGAGACCTGGTTTGAACTTTGCGCCTCGCTGCAGCCGGCTTTGGTGGGAGGACACTCTTCTTCCCCACCCTTCCTCCCCCAGGGAAGTGGTCTCGCCCATGGCTGCCCACCTTCTCGGTAGTAGGGAGCTGTTTGTTGAGAGGCTGAGGGTGTGTGGCCCACATCCCTGTCTGTGGCCTGTGTGCTGTTGATGAGTCTTTACCATACCTGGTTGCTCTGTGCCTCAGTTTCTTACAAAACCAGGAGGAAACAGGAGTTCTGTGTGTGTCCCAGTGATTTTGTGTGTATGACAGATAAGGCAGAAGCTCTCTTGATGGTCACATGCTAGTGAGCAGGGGAGGGAGCGTTGATGAATACTGGGGACAACACTCTGTGCGCCCAGCTGCTTGCACACCAATGCAAGCGCACAGAAAGTTAGATGATATCATAAGACTATGGCGTGTGACATGCGGAGCCCGTATGTTACAGGCTGTCATGTGGTGAGCTGAGTGTGCAGATCTCAAACTCTGTGCCCCATGGAGCCTAATGTGAGTCACCAGATCCAAGAGGGTGGTGTGGGATGGTCCATTGCCCTGGTGGAACTGTGGCCCAGTGAGGGCCTCACAGGCTCCCAGGCCTTGCTGCCCCTCAGAGCTTGGAGGAGAAGCCCCCAGGCAGAGGGCAGGAGACAGGTGGGTGGGGGAGGTGCAGTGTGTGGTACTGCAGGTGTGAACAGGTAGAACATGGCGGTTCCATGATGGTGCTCAGAGGAGGCGTGAGAGCTCCAGTCCTCCAGGTCACGTTCCTCCAAGGAGACTCCCATCAGGAGAATACAGCAACCATACGAAAACAGGTTGGCGGGGCGGGGGTGGGGGTGGATAATAGCCCTACCTCCCGCAAAGCCAGCGTTTCTCGTGCGTATGCGGACTCCAGTTCCCGTCCACGGGCACACAGTTTCACACTGTAACCAGTCCATGTTCAGAAGCCAGTTGCCGCAGGAATGGATGCCTTTTAGTCTGAATGGACTTGTGGAGCATCTTAGAAGTAACCGCACAGTTTCTTATTTCCACGTACATATCCACTGCACACTTAACGCACAGTATTTACCATGGTAAATCCAATCTAATGGGAAATGAGGAAGTCGGAAATGGCAACCCTGGTTACTCCCCTCCTTGGGCACTGCTGTCATTTACGTGTGGCTTTTACTTACATGTGGAGGCACATCACATGTTCTTTTAAGCATGAATTTATGTGTCTTATATGTGCACAGGTAGCACACACACTTGCCTGACACTTGCCACGTGCCCAGACATTCTGTCGTTTGAGCCTCACACAGACCCTATGATGGTAGCTGCTTTTGTTACCTGTCTGTGTCAGTGACAGAGCTGGGACCCAGAATGTGTGTATTTGGATGAAAATGGGGTCGTCCTTTGCAGCTGTTTGGAGAGCAGCGCAATCTCTGGGAAAACCAGCACACAGAAGGCCCCAGCCGTCCACCCCCAGCCCTCACTGCTCTGTCCAGAGATTGCTAACAGCACTGAGTAGCTGTGCCTGTTTTCCTGGCATTCCGTACATGTTCTGGTTTCTGGCCCACAGCATGAACTTGATGCAGTTCCTCATGTGTCTTGTGGCAGTAGCTCACTTGTGCTGTCTGCTGGGTGGTGTCACGGTTTATCCATCCCACTGATGGGGCATAGCCACCACTTCCAAGAGCGCTGCTGCTCACGATGGGTTGTTTTGGGCTTTGCTTGTCCCCTTCCACGCCAGCGCATCCAGGCTGACTTCATCCTTTCTCTGCCTCGTAGTAAACAAGTACCTGGGTGTGTCACCAGTGAACTTTAGGTTGCTTCCAGTTTTCACCGTTACATATCTTCATGCACTTTATTTTTGTAAGCTAGGGAACTAGAAGTGGGATTTATATTAAGGTTCATATAGCTGTTACATATTTTATTACTATTGTTATTATTTATTTGAGAAAGAGATAGCTCCCATCTGCTGGTTCATTCCCCAAATGCCTTTATGGCTGGAACTGGGCAGGCTGAACCTGGGGGCTAGGAATGCACTCCATGTCTCCCACTTGGGCATCAGGGACTCAGCTATGTGAGGAATCACCACCACCTCCCAGGGTGCATGTTAGAAGTTTGGATCGGGACAGAACCAGGACCTGCCCCGGGCACTCCAGTGTGAAATGCAGGCTCCTCACCTGCTGGGCCATACACTTTCTCCATCCATTTTCAGTTGTGACAGATTAAAAATCCCACCCCCAGTACAGTATTGTATCAGATTGCATGCTGAACTACTTCCCTTTTGTTAACAAAGTCCCTTTGTGCAGACACTAGGTGATGGTGTTCATAATTTTTTATTTTATTTATTTTTTATTTTTTGACAGGCAGAGTGGACAGTGAGAGAGAGAGACAGAGAGAAAGGTCTTCCTTTGCCGTTGGTTCACCCTCCAATGGCCGCCACGGCCGGCGCGCTGCGGCGGCGCACCGTGCTGATCCGAAGGCAGGAGCCAGGTGCTTCTCCTGGTCTCCCATGGGGTGCAGGGCCCAAGCACTTGGGCCATCCTCCACTGCATTCCCGGGCCACAGCAGAGAGCTGGACTGGAAGAGGGGCAACCAGAACAGAATCCTGCACCCCGACCGGGACTAGAACCTGGTGTGCCGGCGCCGCAAGGCGGAGGATTAGCCTAGTGAGCCGTGGCACCGGCCAATTTTTTAATTTTAGTTTTCCTAATGACCAGAATTTGCAAGGCCATTCATGGTTTTCCTGTCCTTTTGTATCTGTGAAGGTGGCTATATTCGTTTTCTTTTTAAATTAAGTTGTCTTTTTGTTGATGTGTAGCAGTGATTTAGGCTGTTAATTAAAATACTTGGAATTTTATTGACAGAAACATTTTCTCACTACAGATGTGGCAAACTCCTTTTAGTGTGGTAAATAATGATTACCACTTTAACCTGTTTGAAAAGTGTTTAGTCACACAGAGTTCATTCGCATGGCATGACACCATTAACATCATCCATCTCTAGAATTTTTTTTTTTTTTGCTTCCAAAACTGCAACTCTGTATCCATTAAGAGTAACCCCCCCATTTCCCCTTTTGATAGCCCCTGGAAAGCTCCCCACTGCTTTCTGTTCCCGTGACGAGTCCTGGGGGGGGGGGGTGTCTCATGACGGAGTCGTGCACCTTTTGCTTTGTTCCCCGTGGCACCACGCCCTCAAGGTTCATCCTCAGGGTGTCAGGATAGCCTTTCTCTTAAGGCTGTGTGATATTCCCTGTATAGTGGCTACGTTTCGTGTGCCCTAGGCACTGGACACTCGGCTGCTGACAGTTTTTCACTGTTAAGATTGATTTTGCAGTGAATGTGAAAGTACCAATATCTCTTCGAGTCCCTTTTTGTAATTCTTTTGGGCAGCCTGCATCCTTTCCATAGGGCTACAGCCTGATTATTTGTCCAGAAATTTTCACTGTCAAGTGGTCAGACATGTCTTTGCCTTGTGGCCTCTGTGTTCTGTGCTACACTTTAGAAAATATCCTGGCCGGTGCTGTGGCTCACTAGGCTAATCCTCTGCCTGCGGCGCCGGCACCCCAGGTTCTAGTCCCGTTTGGGGCACCAGATTCTGTTCTGGTTGCCCCTCTTCCAGTCCAGCTCTCTGCTGTGGCCCGGGAATGCAGTGGAGGATGGCCCAAGTGCTTGGGCCCTGTACCTGCATGGGAGACAAGGAGAAAGCACCTGGCTCCTGGCTTCTGATTGGCACAGTGCGCCGGCCGTAGCGGCTATTTGGGGGTGAACCAATGGAAGGAAGACCTTTCTCTCTCTCTCTCTCTCTCACTGTCTAACTCTGCCTGTCAAAAAAAAAAAAAAAATCCTGCTCTTGTAGAACTTTCATAGACTTGCCTTTTATGTTTAGGTATTTAGTGCATCTGGAATTTGCTTTCATATTTGTGGAGAGATACAGCTTGTGTATTTTCCCCCAAATGTATGCATTTGTCCCCACGCTGTTAATTGTGGGGAACTCCTCTGATGGCTTTTTATTTTTTCTGTTGTGCTATCACTCGAAATGTCTCTGGATACTTGGGAAAGCTAGGGAAAGATGAAAGCAATGCGTGTGATAGAAAGGCCAGAATCACCAGTGAGGACAAACTGCCATCTCCTGGAAGATCCCTTGGGAACCCCTGGTCCCTGGGAGAAGCCACGGACAGAAGCAGCACCTGGTGTGCACTCCTCCCGTCTTCTGGTGAAAAGCTTCGTGCGCAGCCTCGTGCCTGGGGTTGCCATCTCCCACTCTTGATTGTCTGGGCTGGTTTCTTTTGCCCATGTTTTGAACACTGCCAATCAAGTTGAAAGAATGAAGAAATTGTTCTGTTAATCTTCAAAGACCACCTAAGAGAGAATGTTTTCCTTCACTGAGAGAAATCGTGGGTTGATACACTTGAATGTCACTTATTTCTTAGGTAGGATGTTTTCGACTTTTTGTTTGCTAAATGGTTAGGATGAGGGTGCAGGGTAGCCGAGAGGAAGTAGGGTGGCTGTGCTTAGGGAGTCAGGAAACTGTGTGGAGCCTTCCCAGGCATAGTCGACCCTACTGTGGATAAAGGGGCTTCTGGGACTGTGGGGGAAGCTGGCCTAAGTCAGGGACCGACATCATAAGCACTTTTGGCTTAATTACAACCAATTATTTATTGAGCCTAATTATCATGGTTTGATAAATCCTGGAAGTAATCAAAACTTGGAGTCTGTATAAAGCATGCACTTTATCAAAGCATTCTGAAATCTGCCTTTCATCTGGTCTCAGAAGGCCCTGCTGTGATCTGTTGACCAGAGCCTGGAGTTGCACAGACGTGGGCTCGGGCTGAGCATGGCCATTGACCCGGCTGTTGACCGTGAGCATGGTTTCCTACTGTGCCGTGATGGTATCAGGTAGCCACCATGAGGATCAGATCAGAGAATCCACCCTGCCTAGTAGCAAATAAACACTCAGATGCTGTTATTCCTCAGAACATTGTCTTGAAATAAATAATTTAGCACAAACAAAATGAGGTTTAAAGTTAGAATGAGAGTGTGGCCTAGTGTCCTGGGGCCAGCATTGTGGCATACCAGGTTAAGCCTCTGCAGGCACCGCCAGCATCCCATATTGGCACTGGTTCATGTCCCTGCTACTCGACTTCAGACTCAGCTCCCTGCTAATGCACCTGAGAAAGCAGCACAAGATGGCCCAAGAGCTTGAGCCCCTGAACCCATGTGGGAGTCCTGGATGAAACTCCTGGCTTTGCTCTGGCCTGGCCAAGCCTGGGCTTCGTGGCCATTTGAGGAGTGAAAACAGCGGATGGAAGATCTGTCTCTCTCTGTTTCTCCCTCTCTCTATATAACCCTGACTTTCAAATAAATAAAGTAAATCTTAAAAAAAAAAGTGCCCATGTCATTTGGTTTCCATTCTTCTGAGTCCAGCTTTTTGCCACTGTCGACCCTGGAGAGCAGCAGTGATGGCCCAAATAGTGTGATCCTGCCACCATGTGGGGGACTTGGCTCAGGCCCTAGCGCACCCCTGCTGTTGGGGACATTTGGGAAGTGAACCATTGGATGGAATATATCTGTCTATATGTCTGTCTCTGCACTATATCTCAAATAAATTTTAAAAATTGAAAAGTAAAAGAGTTAAATCAGCTTGAAAGATACCAGACTTTCAGATGTTTCAGAAGTGTGTTTGTGGGTGTCATACTGAAGTCATTGCTCAGATACCTGAAAAACCACAAGGACTTCGTGAGGTTGGCTCTCAAAATCAGTATTCTCAAGAGGGGGTAGTAGAAGCCAAGTGCAATGTAAAATGCCCAACTGAAATAACCTGGAATAAGTCATCACTTTGTCCACTTATTTTGCCCATAGGTGAAAATTTGGTTTCAGAACAGAAGGATGAAGTGGCGGAATTCCAAAGAGAAGGAAGTGCTCTCCAACAGAGGCGTCCAGGAAGCGGGCCCGCAGGAGGACGCCCTCCCGCCGTCTGTCCTGGCTTTCCCTCCTCCATGTGCCTCCCTGTGGGATGTCTCCCAGCGGCACTGCCCTGCAGCGTGGAGGGGGGGCTCCCCAGAATCTGCGGAGAGACTAATCCAGGAGAACACCGGGGTGCCCACCCAGGAAGTGAGTTCCCTGCCAGACGCCTTGTGCTTGTGTCCCCAGGAAGAGACTGGACACAAGGGTGTGCTCGCCGGAGTCGTGTGAGCGGGACACTCACTAATCACGTGTGGACCCTAACGCAGCTAGTATGTCCTCACCAGTGCCTAAAACCTAACGCCTTTGGAGTGACGCGTGGTCTGACGCCTTAGGAACCCTGCCCCAGTGTTCCCTTGTTTGGCCCTAGACTCAGGCTTAATTTGTAAGTGAAATAGAATCTCCCAGGAGGAATGAAAGACTGAAAGAGGAAGAGCAGTGGCCAGCGGCAAGTCCCTGTGGGGCGCGTGTGTACAGAAGAGCGTGTGTCTCTGTGTGTATATAAGTATTCATTAAACATACTTCGGTAGAACTAGTTCCTCTTTCAACATTGCACTGAGCAATTTTATTTCTTTTTATGTAAAGAAAACCAAGCTGTCAACAGATATTATTAATTTTTTCAAAATACTGTACAGTGGGGACTTTAGTTCATACTTTGATACAAGAACATGCGTAGACATTCTCTGTCTTCTTATGTCTCTGTAAGTGAATGTTAGTAAGTCACTCAGCAGTCCTAAGAAATGAGTGACCATTAGACACATCTACTGAGACTAGATACTTGAAATCAGCCCACCAAGCCAATTAGATGAATTCCTGAATGTGGCTGTCTTCGTGTTCCGACCTCCGGGTCTCTGCACTTCATCAGTGAGGGAGGGAGGCAGCCGTTTACCTCATTTGTCTTTTGTTGTCTTCTCTGTGGGGATGCGCCTGGCCCAGGACTTATAAAAAGCACTGCTAAGGGCCTATCATGTAAACAGGGACAGGGCCCACCCATGGGAATTGAATTCAGTCCAGTTTGGAATTACTGTGTGCATCAGAACACCTGTGGCTTGGGACCTCTGAGCAAGACCAAAGACCGCTGTGGTGTCGCACTTCTAGAAGCATTCCCAACCAGACATAAAAATCCAGCGTGCTGGGACCTACAGCGAGGCAGTGGTCTCTGTTTGCAGTTCCAGATGCAGGCTCGAGTCCCCGCGTGGCTGGGCTGTAAGTAAGGTGACCTCTCTGTGCTAGCAAATACCACCCAGATGTTCTGTGTTTTCTGATTACCCTGAAATAGCATTTGTGTAAGATTGCATTTCTGGTAACAATTTGCTTAGTTCGTCCAGAAATTTTTACTCTGGGTCTGAGGAAAAGTTACATTCCACTTTGAAAGCCACGAAGCAGAAGTGAAGTGAGGTGGCTTTGAGTGAAGTTGCCACAATCTGCAGACAAGAAGCATGAGCCGTCGTTAGGTGGCGTTTTGTTAGCTGTGTAACGAGGGTGGCCTCTGCCTGCCTGCCTTTCTCCCCTGCAGTTTTTGCTTGTTCAGTTTGGAAAAGCTAATTTTTGAGTCACATTGTCATCTTTTGAATCACCTGTAGGAAATTGTTTGCTATGAGTGTGGAATTTGAATTGGCGTGTCTGTCTCTTGTGATCTGTTGCTAGAAGTTGCCTCAGAAGCCTGTCTCAGGGCCTGTTTGTGGGTACTGGGGGCTGCATCTGTCGGCAACAATTTAAACCTTGAAGTCTATCTTAGGATGATGTGTAATACAGTCTCGTTCCGTTATAGAAGCTGACCTCATGCACGTGGAAGGAGGGCCTTCCCTGTGCCCAGGACTGCTGAGCACGGAGGGCGGATGAGCTCATTCACTCCTCGAGGCAAACCCCCTGTGATGCGAGTGGTGCTGCTTGCTCTCCCTAGATGGGGGCTGGGCAGAGTGCGGCAAGGGTGAGTCCCTGAGGTCACCAGCTGGGTGGATTTGGACCCTGGCAGTCGAGTTTCCAACTTCACGTCTTCCTGACCACCCCGGGTTACACAGCCCTGTGGGATATGTCCACCCGGCTCTGGGAGACATCACAGGAGATGCAATTTGGAGAATGTGGTCAGATTTGTTCAAGGAATCCCAAGCACCTTGTACTTTGCCATCTCCTGTTCAGGAATGGGTTTCTCTTCCGTGTTCTGTTTCCTGTTAGATTCTGAAGTTTCAACAAAGTAAGGAATTGCAGGAGCCTTTAGCTATGAAGCCTCTGTAGACAGTAGCCCCTCAGCAGAGATAAAGTCAGAAAATGAAAATGCAGGTTTGGTCACTCACTGCTGGAGGTCGTCACGTGCTTGTCTGTGGCCAGTGTTTCCTGAGTGTAATTTGAAAGGCGAGCAGAAGCCCGTCAGGGCCGTCTGATTCCCGGGTTGGAGAAATGGGCTGACACATGCTCCAGGGACTGCCCCGGGGTGTCCGGGTGCCCTCCTGGCTGCCAGGGGCCTTTCTGTCAGACTGGCCAGATGCACCAGTACTCAAATCCAGACTTAGACTGTCTTCTTTTCTGGCGTGCGTCCCAGCATAGCAAAAGCATGCTTTGGGTGGGTGTGCGAGTAGTGCTTGGGAAGCCCTCAAGGGAGTGTACACAGGGCACAGGCGTGTGTGCCTCTTGAGCTGTCTGCTGCCCTCAGTGGGGCTGTGGCTGCCTGTGGTCTCCTTCTGTCTTCTCTTGTGCTCCACTGGCCGCCACTGTCCTGGGGCATCTGTGTGTCCCTCTGTTACCCGGCATACGCCCCTCTTGTCCAGGCAATATGGCCACAGTGCCTGTATGGTCTACTTTCCAGGCAGATTCTTCTCTTAACAAGCACCGGATAGCACCAGGTCTGTGGGAGTAGGGAGGCAGAAGCATTGTAACTCTTTTTGAAAGAAATCGTGAGAAAAATGGTGAGCATTCTCCCCTAAGCTTCTGTGAAGGTGAGAATATTCAGTGTTGGAAACACACAGGCGGGTTAGGAGGATCAGCAAGTCTGGAGACGGAAGGCTGTGGCTGTTCACGGCTAAAGGCAGCTGTGTTCTCATAGTCATGAGGGGGAGTCAGAGGGGGCGCACTTGTTTTACCCAGTAGTCCCAGCCTTTGAACACCCATGGCTGCCAGCAACAGGGCGGGGCTTCCAGCCGGCTCGGGGTGCGCACTCAGGTTGGAGCACACACTTTGTACACACTCCTCAGCACCTCCGCCTCCCACCCTCTGAGAGCCACACACATTTGTTCCTTGTCCAAAGCAAAGTCGTAATTGAATGTGCTTGGGTAAGCCACACACGTTCTCCCGCCCTGCCCGCCCTCTGGATGCACCCCTTGAGAGCCGCCTGCTCCCCAGCCGCTCCAGGCCCCCCGCCCCGTGATGATGCGTGACTGTCCAGCGCTGGAGGCTGTTAGTGCCCTGGGGCTGATGGCACTGCATCATGAGCCTGTTTGACCTGGCAACTTCAATCCCCGGAAAAACCCCCAAATACCTTCCCATTCCAGATTTCGGCATTTTGTGGGCTCTGTGAAAGCGCTGTTCTGGCCTCTGGGAAACAAAGAGCAGGGAGGGGAGCGTGGGCTGGGCCCTCTCTGTGTGCTCTCTTTGCAGCCTTGAGATACCTGTGCGGCAGCGATGAGAGCCTGCGATTGGGAACAACACATCATCTTCCGACACCTTCCAGAACCCAGCTCTGCATCTGCAGCGAGCGGGTTCTCGTGTTCCACCGTGGAGAAAGGCACATGAATCTTCTGAGCTGCCCCAGTCCCCTTGGGCCCCAGGGATCCCCAGAGCATTTTTGAGAGACCAGGGAGGAATCTGCTGACTTGTGCACCTCCAGGGGATTCTGCAGGATGAATTTGTAGCATTGGTAAACCACTTCTGAAATGAGCCCCGCCCTCTGGAGCGGGTACTCTTCCCACAAGGAAGGCTCTTGGCCGCCAGCTGTTACTTGGTTATCAGAAGCACACTTGAAAATGTAGCTAACAAAGTAGAATTCGTACATTATCCCACCACCTGGCCATAACCAAATCACCGCTTTTGGGAACATGGAGGCCTTTTTGTGTATGTGTAGTTGTATCTAAACATGTTTGGGTCATAGTGTGTAGTGTCATGTCCCTCGACCAGCAAGGAAGACACGACCCGAACTCTTCTTCCAGCAGTTTATTCAGGAACCTCTTTCAAACTTCTACTACCGCGCCCTTTCCTCTCCCCTCCCTCTTATAGCCATCAGCGCACCAATCAAAAGCAGCCAAGTGGCAAGCATTGATTGGTACAGCAATGCGGAAGCCGGAAGGGAGCTCAGACATCTCCTTATTAGATGTTTGTTTCTCGCCAGTCCTTCCGGGGGAAAGGAGCCGGCGCCATCTTTAGGGCACCGTGCAATGGCTCCCCACAGTGTAGCAAAGCTGCTCCTGCATTTTTTACTCTGCGTGTGCACAGAACTTTCCCCCATGTCATTAAGAATTACTTGACGCTATTTTTGATGGCTGTGTTATACTCCATTATAGCCCCTCCCCCTTTGAGGTGGACTGGGAGGTGGCAGGGTGCTGCTGATCTCCTGGACCATAGAATCTATGTAAGAAAATAATCTGAGGTTGATTCTTCCCTTTAACTGAATGAAGCTTCGGCAAACCAAAGACTTTGAATGAGGTTTGAGGAAACTGGATGATAGTCCTACCAGTGCTGAATGTCTAGGGGTATTAGACATCCTAGTGGAAGAGCCTGTGGTGAAAGACCCCCATGAACTTGTCACGGCACACCACCCACTCCTAATGCAAGGCAGTGGATGCGCTTGGACTTCAGGCCTGCAGCAAGTGCAATAGTGTGGGGCACTGTTCCACCTTGCTCTCTTGGTGCTCCGTCCTCAAGGTGGTCCAGCCCTCCCAAGTGCTCATTACAGATTTGGCGTGGGGTACAGCCTCCTGAGTACTCACTACTGTTTGCAAGGTGCACAGGTGTCAAGCAAGTGGACGGAGATCTGGTGTCTCCCCACTCCCAGGACTGGGGTGCTGAGGCTGCTTAGCTGGTCTAGTCCAGAAAACCCAGTCCTCACAGCTTTGTGGATGGTCTCAAAGTTGCTCAAGTGACAGAAATTCAGCAGAGAGTAACTGTGGGATCGGAGCAAGCCAAGGTCAAAAGGGATCTGGGAAACCTTAGTGTTACTTAAATCTAAAGCAGAAACATCAAGTCCTTTGTGAAAATTGAAGAATCAGTGATGTCAAATTTGAATGAAATAATGTGATATAATTAACTCATAACAGGTTATCTTACTGCTATGAATTGTCAGCCAAATGTTGAATAACTGTTGTAGCTTCCTGGAGCCTCAGTGACAAATCCAAGCAACGGAAATGCCAAGTTTCTCAAACAGTGGGGTGGGTGTCACAGGGATCTAGGAAGCTCCCCCTTGGCTCTGGTGCTCCCAGCTCCCAGTGCCCTGTGTCCTGGACCTGTGCCACAGGTCTGTGCCTCCTGTAAGGACACCCGACACTGGGTTTGGAATCCACCCTAGGTCCAGGATGATCATATCTCAAGATCCTAATTCATTGCCTCTTCAGAGTTCCTCTTCTCAAATAAGGTGTCGTCCCCATGTTCCCAAAGTAAGGGTGAGGCATATCTTTTGGGGGGGCCGCCATTGAATGCACTGTAATCATATTCTAAAATTTCAGAGTAAAAGATATGGAATAAACACAGCAGAAGACGCACACTCTGTGAGCTGTCCCTGTGATAGACCGTGACTTACAACACTCTGACTTACCAAGCAAGCAGTGCACTACTCGCAAGAGCATTTGGGCAGGGAGGTTCCTTTCTACACTGGGAAAATTTAAGAAAATGCAACACTAATTTTTTAAAGCCCTCACATGGATTCCAGATGTTGATCATTTAATCAACAAGGTGTTTCCTTATTATACAAATGTGGTGTACATCAAAAAATTGGCATTGTTCAACTTATGACTTGCACATGAACCATTGTGTTTTTGTGATGTAGTTATTTTAAGTGACCCATAAACTAAACAGTGCCAACGTTTTGGACACATACCACGTCTGTGTAATGAGGAGACACCTTCTTGAGTGCGTGGTCAACATCTGGGGTCCATGTGGGAATTTTCTTTGAAATTTAAATCGAGGCAAATTATCCTGGCATATGCTTTCTCAGAGATGTAGCTGGCCGGTAATTAAAGGACAGGTGAACTTGGTAGTCCGTGGTGATTCAGCAGATGGGCATGCTGCTGACAGAAACACGCAGTGACGTTCTTACAGCCCAGTCTTGAGGACCGAGTGTGGGGAGGTGTGGAATGAAAGGAAACGTGTGCAGCGTCGGGTCAGGGATCACGAGTTGGCTCTCCAGTGTCCTGTCTTAGTAGGAGTGAAGTTGTCAAGCGCTTTCTTCAGGGAAGCGTGGTCATCCAGGCAACTTGTTGCATGAACACGCCCTTTGGCCAGATAGGTATGCTTCCTGGAATTCATCGGAGGGAAATGGTGCAGCTTTCCGGAGAGAGATTCTCTCTCTCCACATAGAGATCACACTTTATTTTTAGAGTTACACATATGTGGATATATGCACACGCGTTCATGCCTGTCACACTATTTTTAGAGCAGTTTTAGGTTCACAGCAAAAGTGAGTGGAAAATGCAGAGATTTACCGTATACTTCCACCCCAAAGAACCCAGTCTCCCCCATCATGAACATCTCAAACCAGAGTGGGGTATGTGTTACGCTCAGCTAACTCCAGCCGACCTATCACTGTCCCCCAGAGTTCATAGCTTATGTTACGTTCACTCTTCCTTTGTAGGGGGGTACTTTACCAGGTTTATGGGAAAATGGAATTAAAAGATGTTTGCTTTGTTGCCAAAATTTTAGAAATCCTGCATGGTTTTACCATAATATACATTTTTCATGAATTTTATGAAGGCCTCTCAGGCATGGATTTCAAAGTTTTCTTGCCATCAGAATAAACTTTCATTTCCTTTTCCATGAACTTTTTTGAAGTAGTCTGTTTTTACAAACATATAATGACATAGAAAAATTTTATTGCCCTAAAAATCTTCTATGTATTTTTGATGGCAGTAGGTGAGTTAAATTAGTTTTCTAAATTATTAATGAATTACTATGTGGCCATTGAAAATAACGTAGAAGAATTAATTATGTCTGTAGACATATATACACACATACACCCATATGTATATGTATATATCTATATGTGTACATGTGCATGTGTGTATCTGTATATATGTATGTGTATTTGAGTGACCACTATTTACTGTTAGGGGAAGAGTGAATTACAGAATAGTATGTTGATAGCCTAGTATTGCCACTGTGCCTTTGAGGTGTGTTGGGGATGCCAGAGGTGGAAAGGGCCACCCGTCCGCGTGCTACCCCTGGCTGTCTCTGGTTGCTGAGGCTATGAGGACGGCTTTCTTTTCCACTTTCTCTATCTTGCAAATTGTCTACAAGCATATTGCTTTTTTAATCAAAAACACAAATCTTGTCTTGGCTGTCTCATGGCATCTCAGATGCAAACAAACTCTTTCACCTCAAATCTTTGCTAGTATTTCTTTCTTTTATTAAATAGCAGAACTGGGTAATCACTTGCTGAGTTCAGCACTGTGGGAGTCCACTTGACCCTTTCCTGTCTCTCTCCCCGCACATACAATCAGTTGGTGAGTCTTGCCTCTTCGCCTTCCTAATCACGTTTCTTCCCTCCCATCAGTCCCGGCCACCTGCATTCCAGGCCACCTGCTCTCTTGCCTTCACCTTTTGTTCCAGGCAGCCTCTTTGCATTTCCTCTCACACTTTGCATCTCTTCCTCCAGTCTCTTTAAAATATTTTTATTTTAACTTTTAGTTAGTTTCATTAAACACATTCATTGTGGTTTGTGGATAGAATTCTAAGAACATAATAATACTCTCCTCCTCCCTCCCTTTCCATCTCCCCCACTGCCTCTTTCATTCTTCCTTTCTCTCGCTCTTTTTTTTAGATTTTGAGATATCATATTTTAAATTTACATTTCAGTGAAAAGGCTTAATACTTCACTGAATAAGAAATTTAACAAGTAAATAGCAAGAAGAGCCTAGTTCAGTGGGCATACAGACAACGGCTATAAACAGTAATTGAATGGAAAAATGATCATTTCACCCATATACAGTAAATTTTAAAGTAATCAGAGGTCATTAAAACTACAGTGATATAATATTCTTTTTTAAAAATATTTATTTTATTTATTTGAAAGAGTTAAGAGAGAGCTAGAGACAGAGAGAGAGGTCTTCCTTCTGCTGGTTCACTCCCCAGATGGCTCCAATGTCTGGAGCTGCGCCGATCTGAAGCCAGGAGCCAGGAGCTTGTTCCAGGTCTCCCACGTGGGTGCAGGGGCCCAAGGACTTGGGCCATCTTCCACTGCTATCCCAAGCCACAGCAGAGAGCTAGATTGGAAGTGGAGCAGCTGGAACTAGAACCGGTGCTCATATGGGATGCCGGTGCTTCAGGCCAGGGCTTTAACCCATTGTGCCACAGCACCAGCCCCAGTGATATACCATTCTTAACCTTTGGTTTGACAAAGGTATCAAAGTTTTACAAAACTATATTTTCAGCAATGCTGGTATTCACAAATGTTCCTTCTAAAATGGAAATCTGATGGTAGGAGGCTTCTTTGAAAAGTTCATGAAAAATGGATTGAAAACACAAGTATTTTGGTAAAAAATGGACATCTGTACCTAATGCTTTCTTGATACACATCTTCCATGAACTTGTTGGAGACCCCTTGTATCAGGTTCCTCCAAGGAAACAGAACCAATGGGATCTGTTCCGATATCTGATCTGTATCTGTTCATCATCAATAGGTAAGAGGAGATTTAGTGTGGGAGTTGGCTCACAGGAGCACAGAGGCAGAGAAGCCCCAGGATGTGGTGTCTGAGGCTGGAGCTCCAGGAAGTGGGTGATGTCATTCCGTGTGAGCAGCAAGGCCTGAGAACTGAGTTGGCGGGGGAGGGAGGGCTTCAGTTACTGAGTGTGGAGGCCCTGGGCATGGAGGGGCCTGCTGGGGCCAGATGGCTGTTACAGCTCGAGGAGGGAGGCCGGGAATTCACCCTTCCTCTGCTTTTTCATTCTATCTGGGGCTTCAGCCAAGTGGATGATGCCCACACATGGCAGGGAGGGCAGATCTGTACTCATTTCCTGTTTCAAAGGCTGATCTCTTCCTGAAAGAGCCTCACACACAAACCCAGAAATAATGTTTCACCAGGTATCTGGGCGTTCCCTGCCCCAGTCAAATGGACAGCACCTGCTGTTCTTTGGACTGACGTCTTTCTGTGGCTGTTTCTGGACCACAGATCAGGCTAACCTCACTCACGCTTTTCAGAGTCCTCTGAAGTGTCTCTCCACTTTCTTTCTTGCTTCTAAATTGCAGGCACACGGACTTCCTTCCTTCTTAGAGGTATCACATCTAGAACTCTCCCAAGCACATGTACCAGTAACTCATTGACTTTGCTCTCCACCTAGCTCTCTCAGCCAACTGCTCCACAATCTTCATATTGTCCCTGTTCTCCTGGTTTGAATCCTCTCGCCATTGTCCCCACAGCACCTTGAACTTCTATTTGTCCAATACTCTCACCACCCTCATAATTACCTCTTCATCTTTTGTTTCGTGGCATTAAGAATATAGCTAAACTTTGAGCTGTGAGGTCAGAAAACCTGTCTGTATTTTCTCTTTCATTTTCTCTTTCATTCATCTCTCTTTCATTAACTCCTAGAAGGGATGCCAGAATTGGGCAACCCCTCAACAAATCTTTGTTGAAATGTTTTGTAATGAAACAATACTCAAGTGCTTTACTGTAGTTTGCCACATGCATTTATGTCTCATACAACCATGTGGTTAGGAACACACAGCGTTCATGCGAGGCAAAGGCAGGGCCCGTAAGGCGGCACAAGCAGCAGCTGTCTGAGGCGTCTGAGGGACCATCAGGACGACTCTGCAGGTATGGCAGACAGGCACAGTGTGACTGGTGTGTAGTTTTCTGCAGTCCAGAGGTGCAGTCTCTTCCTAAATTTATTCTAAATTATTTAGTACAGGGCAAACACTTAGTAGCATGGAAAGGCAAGATGGCTCTCTGTTAAGGCAAGAAAAGGCATGCTTGTATTTGTGTCTTGTTCAGCTAATGCTGCATGGCCACACTGCAGAAATTCATCCTCTCATGGTTCTGCGGATTGGTAGCCCAAGATCATGGCATCGTCAGGGTTGGTTTCTGCTGATTTTATGTGGTTACCTTTTCATTGTGTCTTCACGTGAACTGTCCTTTATGTATGTTTGGGGCGGAGGGGAAGAGAGAGATTTGGTGTCACTTTCTTTTCTTGTAATGGACAGTGCTACCCAACTGACATACTAGGACACATGGCCAAGAGAAAGTCTTTTACTGTGAAAGCCGTCCTATAAATCTGGAAGAGGCAACTGATTCACCAGACACAGAAACATGAAATAACCATATAACACAATGCAAGGATGCAAGAGTAAAAATCTCAATATAATACAATAGCTATTAGCAGAGTAAAAGAAAAGGAAATAGGAGAATTTCCTGAAAAATAATTCAAAGTCATAATTTTAAGGAAGCTCAGTGACATAAAAAAGAATACTGACAGAAAATTCAAGAAAATTAGGAAGACATTCATGATCTGAATGAGAAATTCAGCAAAAATAGAAATCATATAAAGGAACCAGATAGAAATACAAAATACACTTGAGAGACAACCATAGGATAGATTAAGCAGAAGAAAGAATTTCTGGGCTTAAAGGTAAGTCTTTTGAAATAACCCAGTCAAACTAACAACAACAAAAAAAAAATCAAAAGAAGAAAGAAAGCTCATTAGAGGTATGGGATATCATCAAAATAGCAAACCTTTACATAATGGGTGTTTCAGAAGGAGAAGAGAAGGTAAAAAATTATGGAAAACTTACTCAACAAAATAGTTAATGAAAATCTTCTAAATACTGGGAAAGACAAAGACATCCAAATGCAGGAAACTCAAAATGACTCCCAAATAGGTTTGACCAATAGATTTGCCTCTCTGTGGCATCTTAGAGTCAAACTCTCAATAATCCAACTCAAAGAGAAATTTCTAAAAACAGCAAGAGGAAAGCATTGTGTCATGTATAATGGAGTTCTCACTGGAAAAACAGCAGACTTCTCAGTAGAAATTTTAAAAGCTAGGAGGTAATGGGATGATATATCAAAAATCCTATAAAGAAAAAAATCCAGTCATGAATACTATACCCAGTAAAGATATCTTTCAGAAATGACGGAGAAATAAAATATTTCCAAACAAAGGAAAAACTGAGGAAATTCATTACCACCCCTAATCCTCCAAGTAATGCCCAAGTGAGTGCTATACTAGAAGTAGAACAACAATAACCCAACAGCATGAAAATATGCTAGAGTACCAAACTCAGTAGTGGAGCATTTGCACAAAAGAGAATGAGAATAAAACCTTACCCACACAGGAAAGCACAAGCTTGAACAAGAGAGGAAGAAAAAAATATGATTTACAAAAACCAGGAAAAAAACCTAACAAAATACTAGGAATACGTTTTTTGTCATCAATAATAGTCATGAGTGTAAATGGATCCTATTTCCAAGTTAAGAGATTTAGACTGTATGACCATATTTTTAGAAGACCCAGACATATGCTGCCTACAGGCAACTCATATCATCAATAAGGACACACAAAGCTTGAAAGGAAAGGAGGGTTAAAGGAACACCATGCAATCAGAATATGAAAGTGAGCAGGAGTCATATGGGCGCCAGTTCTAATCCCAGCTGCCCCTCTTCCAATTCAGATCTCTGTTATGGCCTGGGAAAGCAGTGAAAGATGGCCCAAGTGCTTGGGCTCCTGCACCCACGTGGGAGACACGGAAGAAGCACCTGGCTCCTGGCTTCAGATCGGTGCAGCTCCAGCCATTGGGGCCATTTGGGGAGAAAACCAATGGAAGGAAGACCTTTCTCTGTCTCTACCTCTCACTATCTGTAACTCTAACTCTCAAATAAATAAATATAATCTTAAAAAATTAAATTGAAATAGGCTATATCTGTCTTTAAAAAGGAATCTGCAGACAAAAAAGGTAGAAAGAAACATTGGAATTAAACTGTGGCGTAGATCACATGGGCAGAGCAGACACGTACAGAACGTCTCATCCAGCAGCTGCGGATGCAGACTCTCGTCAGTATGTGGAACATCTCCAGGACAGACTCTGTGTTATGCCGTAAAACAGACATCAACCAGCTAAAACGGCCAGTCATCACATGTACCTTTTACGAACAAGATGGAATAGAAGCAGTAATTGACAATAGGTGGAATTTTAGAATTGTACAAATTCATGTAAATTAAACAGTGGATTGGTGAAGAAGTCAAAAGAGAAATTAAACAATTTCTTGAAGCAAATGAAAATTGAAAAACAATATGTCTAAACCTATGGTAGTCAAGAAAAGCAATACTAAAAGAGGCTAAGAGGGAAGTTTACAATAACTGACTACACAAAAAATCAGCAAGATTTTTAAAATAACCTAATGATACAACTTAAAAGTCTAGAAAAATAAGAACAAATCAAACCCAACATTGGTGGAAGGAAAAGAATAACAAAAAACCAGAGCAGAAACAAATGAAACTGAGACAAAAAACCCACAAACATAAAACAAAAAAGAGAACCATTAAAGATTTAAAAATTTAATAGTTAATTTTTTGAAAAGATAAAAGAAACCTGAAATACCTTTAGCTAGGTTAAAGAAAAGGAGAAAAAAAAAACAAATATAAAGGGACTTCAAAATATGCGTAGAAAAATGGAACTAAAAATGAAACTCAGAACTTTATTTCTGAACATAAGCTCATTCAAGTAAAAGACAGGTTTGAAAGTGGTGATGCCATCCATTTACTCCACCCAGAGAACCGAGGGCCCTTGGAAGGTAGTGTGTCCATGCAGTCTTTCTTTCCATTATTAATTGAAGAAAAATGGGAGACTTTTTAAAAGTTTTTAATTTTTAACAGATTCAGTGTGATTTGTAGATAGAATTCTAAGAACATAATGATACTCCCTTCCTCCTTCCTTCTCTCCTTCCCTCCTCTCCCTTCTTTCTTCCTTTTTTTAAAGTTTTTGAGATAACATTTTAAATCTACGTTATAGTAAAAATGGGTGACTTTTAAAGAAATTTAACAGTTAGGAAACACAAAGAAGTCGGAAGGAGCCCAATCTGGATTCCCGTAGAAGCTCCCAGGAAACTGCCCTTGTTTGATGGGAGGAGTAAGCAGAAGTAGGGTTGGGGTGGAGGAGGACCCTCTGCTGAGGTTTCCCAAGCAGTGGCCTGTGGGGCTTCGGCTCACTTTCTCAGAACCCTCTGCTAATAAAGCAAGGGTTCTTGTTCTTTGCACTCCAGAACGTCGGGAGGAAAGAATGCCTTGAGCATCCAGAACACGCTTCCAGGACCTCTGCGCCGACCGGACCACTTCGTCTGTCGGTAGCCACTGCTTGGTTGGTGCTTCATTGTCAGCATCCCACTGATAAGGTCGGGTTTCATCTCCTGTTCCAGTCCTTCGGAGACTGCTTCAGGATCTTGATGCAACGTGTTGGAGATTTTCATGGACATCTCGGCTCTTGTGTGGACCCACTGAGCAGAAACCCCTTTACCTGCTCAGTCAGATTGTTGGGGGGGAACTTGCTGAGATGTGGCGTTGGCTGTTGTTTCTGTCAATCACTGGTGCTCCTCAATTGGGCATGAACAATTAGGGTTTTCCTCACAGTTTGATATGGATGGTCTGTTGCCATGGATTTAATCTTTCATATCATCTCATTCCTTCTTAAAATGAGTTATCCATTTCTTTTTTTCAAGATTTATTTATTTATTTGAAAGGCATTACACAGAGAGATGAGGCAGAGAGAGAGAGAGAGAGACAGACAGACAGACAGACACAGCTTCTATCCGCTGGTTCACTCCTCAATTGGCTGCAATGGCTGGAACTGTGCCAGTCCAAAGTCGGGAGCCAGGAGCTTCCTCCAGGTCTCCCACACGGGTGCAGGGGCCCAAGTACTTGGGCCATCTGGATGGGAAATGGAGCAGCCAGGACGTGCCCATATGGGATGCAGGCACTGCAGGCGGCAGCTTTACCTGCTACGCCACAGCACCGGCCCCTGAGTTACCCATTTGTAAACTCCTGATTTCTTTGGGGCTGCCACCTAAACTTCTCATCAGCATCAAGAACTTTGCCATCCTGTCACCGAACCTTCACCATAAATTTATTGTTCTTGCTTCAATTTTAGCAGAATTCATGTTTCTCTGAAAGGGGCTTTTTTCTTTCTTTTTTAAAAAAAGATTTATTTTTTTTGAAAGTCAGTGTTACAGAGAGAGGAAGATAGAATCAGTAATTCCTGACATAGAAAAGCTTAGGTTCTGATGGCTTCACTGCTGAATTTTACCAAACCTTTGAAGAACTAATTCTCATTCTCAAATTAATTCAAAGAACGTGAAGAATTTGCTTTAAGAGGACAGTATTACCAACATGAGACAAGGACACACAGAAAATGAAACTACATACATATGTTCCCTGTGAACATAGATGCCAGAATTCTCAGGGAAACAGCAGCAAACTGAAAACAGTGGCACATCAGAGTGAACCACACGGTCAAGTGTGATTTATCCTAGATAGGCGGGGAGTTCACAGCATTAGATTCAGTGAAGACCATGTAACACAACAACAGAATGAAGGATCACAACTTTGTGATGATCTTAATATGGGCAAGGAAAGTGTTTAACAAAATTCAACATCCCTTAGTGATAAGATCCTTGGAAAAGTGGAGGGATGTATCTCAGTACAAAAGGAGTGTATATGAGAAATCCATACTGCCAACATCATACAGAATGAGAAAAAACTGAAGTCCTCTTAAAATTTATATGGAAATACACAATTTGCTCAGGCACCCAAAGCAGTCCTGGACAAAAAAGAATGAGCGTGGCAACATCACGGCATCTGACTTCAAAATATACTACAAAGCTATAGTTACCCAAACTGCATGATACTCACATAAAACCAAAATGTAGACCCCTGGAACAGAACAGGGATCAGGAATCAGTGTGTTTACAGCCAACGGATTTTTGAGGAGGGCAGCTGGAATATACATTGGAAAAGGCAATTTTTCTGTGAAAAGGAATGGAGAGAAAAGGTAGCACCTGGAGATGAGATTATTTTCTTTGGGAGTTATTAAAAATCATAATAATAATGGAATGATTTTGTTCAGAAAAGTGAAGCCGACTTAGGACAGGACAAGGAGCCAGGCTTGATGAGAGCCGGAGAGCCTGCTCACTGGGCAGCCTGTGGAGGACAGGGTGCTTCCTGGCCGCCTTCACAGGCAGGATTCCTGGTTGGCCGAGGACTGGGTGCTTCCTGGCCGCGTTCACAGGCAGGATTCCTGGTTGGCCGAGGACAGGGTGCTTCCTGGCCGCTTTCACTGGCAGGATTCCTGGTTGGCTGAGGACAGGGTGCTTCCTGGCCGCGTTCACAGGCAGGATTCCTGGTCGGCCGAGGACTGGGTGCTTCCTGGCCGCGTTCACAGGCGGGATTCCTGGTTGGCTGAGGACAGGGTGCTTCCTGGCCGCGTTCACAGGCAGGATTCCTGGTTGGCTGAGGACAGGGTGCTTCCTGGCTGCGTTCACAGGCAGGATTCCTGGTTGGCCGAGGACTGGGTGCTTCCTGGCCGCTTTCACAGGCAGGATTCCTGGTTGGCCGAGGACTGGGTGCTTCCTGGCCGCGTTCACAGGCAGGATTCCTGGTTGGCCGAGGACAGGGTGCTTCCTGGCCACGTTCACAGGCAGGATTCCTCGTTTTCCGAGTCTTCCCGTGAAGTTTGAAGCCAGTCATCAGCTGAGGGTGAAGGTGCAGGCTGAGGAAGGTGCAGGAGGTTAGGGACAGGAGATGGAATGAGAGTGGGCGAGGAGCTGTGTCTGTTGGAGAAACCGTAGGATGCTTGGGTTTTGTTGAGTACCCATTTGTGGTTTCTGATGTGAATTTTAAGTAGATCAAGTAAGTCCAAACAGAAATGGTTATTTTCTACCAATGTTCAGCTGTCAGAGTGCATAGGAGAAAGGCACATTAACGACTGGGCTTTTGCTGGGAGGGTAGCATAGAGCCGGGGAGCTGCTCTGTTTGCTGCCATCCCCTCGCTCTAAATTCTCCACCCAGCCGCCTCATTCACCACATGTCTTCATTTCAGACCTTTGTGGTCAGTGCATCTTCTGCTTGTCCCTACTCTCTACTGCTTAGCCCCTCGTTCATGTGTTTGCACTGTCTGCCACGCTGTCAGCCCACGGCTCCCACCTCAGCAGTCGTGGGGCAATCGGGGGAAGAGCGTCAGGGAGAGGGAATGGCCAGTGCACACAGGAGAGACAGAGTGCACAGATGCAGACGCGTGGCAGTGGGCGTTGGGTGGTGTGTTCAGAGCAGTGACGGGGCAGGGCCGCAGGCGGGACACAACACAGATGTAGGAGATGAGGTCAGGTCCTAAGGGATGTAGGTCATCGTGAGTTCTGTCGCTTTAGCTCTGAGTGAGGCGGAGGGCAGGGAAGTGACATGAGGCGTCACCATGACTGTTGTGTCTGTAGAAGAGAGTAAAAGCGGAAGGGCGGGAGCAGACAGCATGATGAGCTGCAGGACCAGGGTGAAGCGGCGGAGGTGCAGAGGAGCGACCTGGGAGATTACGGATGCGCTTCAAGATCAGGCTAAAAAGATGTGCTGGCAGAACAGTAGTGGTGAGACTCAAGGGTCCAGGATGACTCAAGGGATCTTCCTGGATCCTGCAGAGGCGGAATCATCATTAACCAAGACAGGGCTGTCTGTGGATGAGATAGGTTTCTGGGGTGGGGGTTGTAGGTTAGGTTTCACACGGGGGTTCAGGATGCTAGTGAGCCCTTCAAGTGGGTGTGTGAAGAGAATTAGACACACGGAGTCTAAGGCTGAGGACACACATTTGGATGGCGTTTTAGCCCTGAGTCTGGATGAGGTTGCCACGGGAGTGAATGTGGGAAGGGCTGGGAAGAGGGCCCGCAGCTGAGACTCGGGGCCTTGCCGTGTGCACAGATCCAAGAGGAGATGCGGAGCCAGCGGCCGAGGCTGAGGGGGACCAGGCTTTGAGGGGGAAGAAAGCCCAGAGGCTGGTGTCCTGGGAGCCGGTGAGGAAAGGGGGGAGTGGGCCAAGGGCTGATGTTCGTAGTGGTGCGGTGAGACGGGAACTGTGCCATGCCCACCGGATCCAGCAGGGAGCCTGGGTTCCATGGGGTGGGTGATGGCTGTGAAAGCCGAGGGAGCGTGGCTCTGAGGGTGCCAGAAGGCACGGGCTGGGCATGTAGTTTGCTAGCAAACTGGTAAAGCAGGGAGGAGCAGAGAGGGGGCAGTGCTTGTGGAGGGGCTGGACTGTGCTGACGGGAGTGCAGGTAGGAATTAGCCAGCAGGACGAGACAGGAGAGAAGGCAGGCTGTGGGGGATGGAAGTGGGCAGCAATGGGCTTGTGCAGACCCACAGGGGCCACCCGCAGTGCACTTGGGAAGGCGGGTGCTGGCCAGAGGCAGATACGGAGAGGCAGTCTGGGTAAGTACTGCTGCTTCACGTCATGCAGTGCCTTAGCACTGAGAGACAGTGTTGAAAAGATGAGGGAGAGGGCTTTTAAAACATTTTTAAAATTTGTTTGAAAGTCAGAAAGATAGACACACACACACACGGAGAGAGGGAGAGAGAGAAAGGAGAGAGAGAGAAATCTTCCTTCTGCTGGTTCACGCCCCAAATGCCCACAACAGCAAGATGGGGCCAGACCAGGCTAGAGCCAGGGGCCAGGAATCCATTCAGTCTGCTGCGTGGGTATCAGAGACACAAGTGCTTGAGCCACCGTCGGCTGCCTCACAGGTGTGTGCATTAGCAGGAAACTGGATCAGAAATAAGTCAGGCCTTGAACCAGGCGCTCTGATGTGGAGGCAGGCTCCTCAGGTGACATCTGCTGCACCAAATGCCTGCTCTGGGCAGAACCCCCTTTACTGGTGCCAGTGGAGAGATAAGAACCGGTCCTTCCTCGGTGGCCAGGGGTGCACGGCTACTTCTCTACGAGGTTGTAGCCACGGTGGCTTCTTCATCTCAGACCAGTTCTGGTGTCTCCGAGCTCGTTTTCCAGCCCTGCCGAGAGAATGCAAGCATCTCGGGTCCTATCTCAGAGACTTCTAGCTGTTTCCCCAAATCCATGCTCTCCTCTTGTTCCTGGGGACTCGGTGAGGCAACATCTCCCAGGCAGCTGTGTGGTCGGTGCACGGTGTGCCCCTTCCCAGCCTGGTGCAGACACGCACACGCCCGCCCCTCACCCTCACTGCTCTTTTCCAATGGGTGGAGACGTGCTGACAGCTTTGGAAGCCCTGCACTACAGGTGGCAGAGTCTCTCTCGGCTGGGACCCCCAGTGACGACTGTGCAGAGACTGCCCCCACCCCAGCATGCCCCTTTTGTACTTTAAGATCTCCAAATTGGTTTGTTTGGTCATTTGACTGGGTTGGAGCCTGGAATCTGTACAGTGCTTTGCCAGTGTGGCCCTGCGATTGGAAGCCACGGGTCTGTATGGGGAAGGGGCAAGGGAACACAGTGAGTTTGCTGGGGTTCCCCCTCCAGATATGGAAATTAGAACAAGCAGTGAAGTTACTACTGACGTCTTGAAAAGGAAGGCTGGGAATGCAGACTAGAAAGAGAGACTTTTGCAATATTGTAGCTTTTTATCTTATCCTCCTGGGTTATTTCTGTTATTCACTTTTGGATGTTCCCATAAATGCTTAGAATGAAAAACACCTCTGGCTTGTGGTGTGGTAGGTGAGACAGCTGTTAGGGGCCAGGGGCGGTGCACTGGAGAGACTGATGCCAGTTAATTAAATCGGAGGAGAAAATCCAGAACAGGGGAGTTGGTAGGAAGGAAAGCAGGTGAAATCGTGGACTTATTGGCAGAAGGAGAAGCTGCCCCTCCCTGCCCCTTCACCAGGCATTCAGAGGAGTGACGAGGATCCTGTGTGGGTTACACACCTTCTGGGATGCCTGTGACCTGCACAGGGGCCAACCCTGCACGGAGCAAAGACAGAACCCACAGCCAAGGAGTCAGGGTAGGGCATGGAGCTGGCTCATGGGAGTCTTCTTTCAGATGCAGTGAGTTTTGAGTGCGAGGCAGAGGAAGTGAGTGGGTTTAGAATGAGAAACAGAAGACATTAAGACTTTGAGAGGTAGTGTTTGTTTATTTTACTTATGTGAGAGGCAGAGAAAGAGACAGAGAAAAATAAAGAGAAGCAGGCAAAGTTCCCAGTGGTTAGTTCACTTCCCAGATGCCCACAATGCCCAGTGTTGGGCCGGGTGGAAGCCAGGAGCCAGGGACTCAGTCCAGGTCTCCCAGGTGGGTGGCAAGGATCCAACCACATGAGCCATCACTGCTGCCTCCCAGGATCTGCCTTGGCAGGGAGCTGGAGTCTGGAGATGGTGCTGGAGCCGGAGCCGGGCATCGAACCCAGGCACTGTGAGGGTGGGTGTGGGTGTCTCAACTGCTAGGGGCTCTGAACGAGGCATAACATCCCACAGATGTCGTGTGTTCATGATTCACCAAAGCAAGCGAGTTGCTTGTGCAACTCAGGCTCTGGGCAGGTGGTAGGGCATCAGAGCCAGATGGGCAAAGTGGATCCCAGGGAAGGTTCCAAGAGTCCCGCAAACCTACTCGTTAGCCTTTGATAAGCCATCTACCACCGGGAGAGCTGAGAAAGGAATCCTCAGGTGACAGCACTTCTCAGTGCAGGCAGAGCCCTCACTCTGCCTGACAAGGGGTCATGGCCACGGGTTCTGTCTGGGAATAAAATCTGGGCCCACGTATCTCCAGGGCCCCATGGCAGGGCGATGACATCGGCTGTGCTGTCCCTACAGCAATTAGTCTGACCCTGCTGGAAATCTGGCAAAAGCTGTGGAGCCTCGCCCAAGGTCGGTGGATCCCCAGGGACCCTTGGGAGAGCTGCAGAGGCTGGTGAGTCACCACTGGGAGTGTGCTCGTGGCATCTGGTGGGCAGAGGCCAGAGTGATGCTAAATGCTGCAATGCACGGGGAAAACCCACCACCACCAGCAAATAACTGCCTGGCCCCAGTCTGAGCAGTTCCAAGGTTAGGAGGCACACGACCCAAGACTGTGACCCCAGTTACGGGGGTGTCAGACATCCTGAAGCCGTTTTAGAAGCCCACTTAGCATCATGCGAGAGCCCTGCAGACAGGCTCCAGACAGCCAGAAAGACGGGCTCCTCTGCGTATCCTGAGCAAGTCGGACTGCGTTTCAGAAGGTGTCAACAGTGCGCTTCGTGGTTTGGATTCTTTGAAATAAAGCACACGCTTTTATAAAAACTTTCCACTTTATTTTCAAATCAGCGTAGGTTTCAAGCCAAACATGATGCAGATGTTTTTGATTCATGAACTAATGCTTCAAGATGTTATTTTGAATGGGTCATTTGATGTCAGCAAAGTCGAATTTGCTTTCTTTTGAGCGAGTCTCGAGAGTCATTTAATTTTTAAAGATAGGGGTCATAGTTTTCCATTAGGCAATGTGGTAACATGGCTCAGGTCATGTTCCTTGCACAGTCCCGTTAGGCTATGGTGAAAGTCGCAATCTCTTCCTTGCTTTATCGTGCTTATCCAATATGCAAATTCTTGCACAATGACTTAACGGATGGCTAAATGGATTTTTGTTCTATTAAGCTGCCCATAAAAGTTAGGCAAAATTGTAACTGTTGCCTCATTAAAGCACTTAAAAATCCCAGGAAATAGTGTAAAGTTCTTAGGTGAACAAGTGCACTAATAACTTTCATAAAAATCTCACTAATTTGGAATTTATAAAACTTTCTGCTGCGGTCTGGGGATTCATTAAAAGATTGATGAGATCAGCCCCGTTTATATGTTAAAAGGCACGTTTTATTGATCACTCAGTAAATGTGCTCTGACTTCAGAAATGTTTGATTCAATACTTGCTGTTTCTTATGTGTTGTTCTGAGACTGAAATGCAGATGGGCTTAAGGGAGCTGTGCTCCCAGCAGTCCTCACACTCTTGTTGCCATCTTCTCACACCTTTCACTTCTGGGGACCGGTATTCTCCCCTTTTCCCACTGAATAGGAGCTTCACATCCTGGAATTTACGATGATGTTTGTAGATTCGAACGTTCACTTATGGGTGCCTTGGTGACTGAGAAGTGGACATGGAGGGTTGAGGCAGTTGTTTGCGACTTTACACACTCATTCATTCATTCAGCAGAGAGCTGCTTGGTTCAGGCTATGAACTAGGAGTTTAGGGCAATACAGAAATGAATTGAACAAGGGTCATCTCTTCAGTGAACCAACAATCTGGGGTAGGGACCGGGCAGATGATTTGGTCATCTTACGAATACTCACTTAGTTCCTTTGAAGGTGCAGGCACAAGCCTAGGTCTGGGAGATCTAGCAGTGGAATTAAAAACAAAAAACAACAGAATCTCCACCTTCATTAGCTGTCACCGAGTGAAGAACGTGTTTGGAGTATGTGGATTAGAGAAGTCACTTCTGCAGAGGAATCTCCAAGCAATAATGTGGTATTTCTTCTGCTCGTTTAACTCCAGTAACCACTGAAGTTGATAGTATATTCTTATTTTACAATGAGCAACCTGAGTCCTCCGGAGACTCTGTTATTCAAGGACATAAGCTGTATGCATTGTTGACTGAGTTGGAATAGAACTCATCTGACTACATGCAGGTGAAGATCCTTACACTTACTCTGTTATGTAGGTAACCAGTAGCTACCCCCAGTCTTTGAGCTGTGTCTTAGGAAGCTAAACTTGAAAGTTGTTGCGTCATATGAGAAACAAGGAGGGATGCAAAAGCCGTTGTGAACTTACTTCCTCCAACAATCTCTGATTATGTAGGCACAAATACAGCTTATGTTGTGCGTATTGGCACCTGAGTGTATTTAGTTTTGCACTTTGTTTCACACTCTTTTGTACATGTGTCTGGCAATATGGTCATCTTGAAATTCTTTGTCCTTGCGTGTCAACAAATCCCAACCATTCCGTGTGGCCTGAGCAGGGATGACTCTATCGTCTGTGCAGGAGAGGGCCTAGGGAGTGGGTCTGACCAACTAGAGCGTCCCAGGCCCTGGACCCTCGAGCTTACTTCATGGAAGGTTGTCCTGGGGACCATCTGCCGGCACTAATGGGGAAGTTGCTTTCTTTCCATGGGGTGCTGAGGTAGTCAATGTGGGTCTTTTTCCCCCTTAAGATTTATTTTATTTATTTGTAAGAGAGAGAGAGAGAGAGAGAGAGAGAGAGAAATTTTCCATCCACTGTTTCACTGCACAAATGGCCTCAATGACTGGGGCTGGGCCAGGCCAAACCCAGAAGCCAGGAACTCTATCTAGGTTTTCCATGTGGGTGGCAGAGGCCCAAGTATTTGGACCTTTATCCACTGCCTTCCCTTGCATTAGCAGGGAGCTGGGTCAGAAGTGGAGCTTCTAGGACCTGAACTGGCACTCCAATATAGGATGCCAGTGTTGCAATTTGTGGCTTAACCTTCTGTGCTACCATGCCAACTCCCCAGTGTGGGTCTTGTGGGCTGCAAGGATTCATCATGCCTGGAAGAGCTGGCTGTCCAAGAAGAGGGGAGTGGACATGGCTCCTTCTGTGTCTGCAGATAGAAACCCAGAGCTGCTCATTCATTTAAGTTAATGAAGTCACTATCTCCCTCAAGTCAGTTTGAAATGGGTGTGTCACCAGCCATTGGATGAGTCGTGATGGACACTGTGACCATGTAGTTGATCTCTCTTCTATAATTCACTGTGCTTCCATCAGAAGATGTCATGAGATAGAAAGTTGTCAAATCTTTAAAAAAAAAAAAGGGGGGAGGCAGCGCTGTGGTGCAGCGAGTTAATGCCCTGGCCTGAAGCACCGGCATCCCATTTGAAATCCAGCTGCTCCACTTCCCATCCAGCTCTCTGCTGTGGCCTGGGAAAGCAGTAGAAGATGGCCCAGGTTCTTGGGCCCCTGCATCAGCATGGGAGACCCAGAAGAAACTCCTGGCTCCTGGCTTTGGATTGGCGCAGCTCTGGCCATTGCGGCCATCTGGGGAGTGAACCAGCAGATGGAAGACTTCTCTCTCTCTCTCTGCCTCTCCTCTCTCTGTGTAACTCTGACTTGCAGATAAATATATAAATCTTTAAAAAGAAAGAAAGTTGTCAAGCACAAATTTTTTAATTCAAATAATAGAAACAGATAAAAATTCAAAATATACTTAATAGTTTTTTTTTTTGACAGGCAGAGTGGACAGTGAGAGAGAGAGACAGAGAGAAAGGTCTTCCTTTGCCGCTGGTTCACCCTCCAATGGCCGCCACAGCTGGCACGCTGTGGCCAGCGCACTGCGCTGATCCGAAGGCAGGAGCCAGGTGCTTCTCCTGGTCTCCCATGGGGTGCAGGGCCCAAGCACTTGGGCCATCCTCCGCTGCCTTCCCGGGCCACAGCAGAGGGCTGGCCTGGAAGAGGGGCAACCGGGACAGAATCCGGCGCCCCGAACGGGACTAGAACCCGGTGTGCCGGTGCCACAAGGTGGAGGATTAGCCTAGTGAGCTGTGGCGCCGGCCCAAAATACACTTAATAGTTTTATAACCTGGGCAACTTCCACATTTCACCCCCTCACAAAATCCCCACGTGACGCAGCATCTGCTAGTAGAATTCTGCTTCTAAATAGAATGCTGGCATTTGCTTGAGGCCTCCATAGTGTGATTCTTCAAGAAAACTCAGCAGATCTATGTAACAGGAGAAACTGGATGGAGACAGCTGAAATTAGGTTTGTGAGAAGCAGTTTAGGGGATTCAGGGTTTGAATCAGAGAACATGTTTTCTTCAAGGCAGAGAAGTGTACACTATCTCATAAATCACAGAATCAAATCGTGAGTATCACAGACAGCACGGAGCCTGGTGTGGGGTCTGACTGGGATCCTGTGTGAGTGAGTTGGTGAGACTGAGGTGAAGCAACAGAAGGAGACAGCACTGGGAGCTGGGTCCTGTTTGCATCAAATCACTGCCTTGTGGTAGGCACGGCAGGGGAGCGTCGGGTACAACTTACTTGTCGGCTGTCATCTGCATATTTGGATTCCTGTGTGTTCTGCTTTGGTGCTAAAGTGCTGACAGCGCTGTTACTACAGGTCTGAAGAATTGAGTGAGTACACCACAGTGTTCGTAGGGCTGGATGGTCCCTTCACAGAAGTGCAGGAATGTTTCCCTGGAGTCAGAGAACATGGTTTTGTGACTGGGGTGATAGATAACCAGGGGAAAAGGAACAGCAGTTAGCAGCAGCTAAGCACTGGGGATATTTGCTCAGGGCTGATGATATGCATCCAGCGTGTCTTCTCTCATTTATCCCAAACTAAGTTGTATGCTAATCACTTACTACTCTTAAAATAATCCTGATACGGTTGCATGTTGTGCCCTACGTGGCGCCCGACACCATGCCAAGTAGGACTTCTTACATTTGCTAATCTATTTGAGACAGAAAACCACAGAGAGGGGACTTGTATCCACTAGTTCACTGGGGCCAAAACGGGGAGCCAGAAAGGAATCCCAGATCTCTGATGTGGGTGTCAGGCATCGCCACTGCCTCACGGGGTCTGCGTCAGCAAGAAGCAGGAATCAGGAGCTGGGTACGGGAACTGCAGCCGGATGCTCTGATGTGCGATGTGGCCATCCCAGCTGGTGGCTGAGCCACGAGGCCCATTGCCTGATGCTGAGCTTATATTTTATTGCATTTCCACAGACTTTTATGGATACCCTTGTATACTTGTTCCAAAGTGGCACATTTTATTCCATAAATATGTACCATTACTATGTACCGATTACATATATTTTTAAAAGAATAAAAAATTTATGTTGACTATCAAAAAACAAAACAAAACTCAAAATGGATCACAGACCTGAGTGTTAAACTATGAAATATTAGAACAAAGCATAGGGGGGAACTTGGGGACCATGAGTTAGGCAGAACTTTTTCAGATACATTAAAAAGATAAAATGGTAGATTTCATCAAAAGGATTTCTGTTCTTCCAAAGACCCCATGAAGAAAATGAGCAGACATGCTATAGACTGGGAGAAAGCAATTGCAAAGCTCATATCTCATAAAGGACTTGAATTTAGAATATGTAAGAACCATCAAACCTCAAGAATACAAATGGCCCAAATTTTAGAAATGGATAAAAGATTTAAACAACAGACACTACGCCAAATAAGATACCTGGTAGGAAATAGGCAAGTCAAAAGATCTCCACCTTGTTAATCACTAAGGAAATGCAACTGAAAGCCACAGTGAGATTCCAGTGTCCAATCTCTTCCTTTCTGATTTACCCTTTATACTCCTGAACACATTGCAAAGAGAAACGAAACATTCATCAACAGAGGAACAGGTGAATTGTGCTGTATCTATTCAGTGGACTGCTACACAGCGGTTACAAAGAATAAGCCATTGATTTGCTGCAACATAGATGACTCTCAAAATAATTAGTGAAAGAAGTCTGCCCCCAAAAATACATACTGAAAGCTTCCTTTTATATAAAATGAAACTCCTTTTTCAGGATGAAAGCAGAAAAATGGTTATGTGGATATTAAACCAGGAAGGGTGGGTAGAATGGATTATTAAGGGGTGAAGCAAGCTTTTAGGAGGATGGATTTTTTTATTGTCTTGATTGTGTTGACTGCGTATCTCAAAACTTCCCACATTATACCTTTGAATTTGGAGGGCTTATTGTATGTCAGTAGGGAGTAGATCTCAAGTGTTCTTATCACAATTAAAATGCACAAGAAACCTTAATAAATATTTTAAAATTCAATGTAAAGCTCTTAAGTTAAAAAATAGTTTTAAGGGGGCCAGCACCGTGGCGCAGTGGGTTGATCCTCCACCTGCAGTGCTGGCATCCCATATGGGTGTCGGTTCTAGCCCCAGCTGCTCCTCTTCTGATCCAGCTCTCTGCTGTGGCCTAGGAAAGCAGTAGAAAGATGGTCCAAGTCCTTGGGCCCCTGTACCCACATGGGAGACCCGGGGGAGGTTCCTGGCTCCTGGCTTCGGATTGGCACAGCTCTGGCCATTGTGGTCATTTGAGGAGTGAACCAATGGACAGAAGACCTTTCTCTCTGTCTCTCTCTCTCACTGTCTGTAACTCTGCCTCTCAAATAAATAAATAAAATCTTTAAAAAATAGTTTTAAGAACATTTTGGTGATTTTGTCATGATCAGATAAAGTTGTCATTTTTTTAAAAAAAATTTATTTAAAAGGCAGAGTTACAGAGAGAGAGGGAGTGACAAACAGGGAGATCTTCCAACCACTGGTTCACACCACAAATGGCCACAATGCCCTGGCCTGGAACTCCATCCAGGATTCCCACGTGGGTTCAGGGGCATCTTCTGCTGCTTTCCCAGGCATGTTAGCAAGGAGCTAGATGGGAAATTGAGCAGCTAGGACTCAAGCTGGCACTCACATGGGATGCTTTTCTTGCAGCTGGCGTCTTAACCTGCTGCACTACAATGCTGACCCCATAAACATTTCATATTAAGATAGCTGTACGAGGACGGTGTCGTGGCTCACTAGGCTAATCCCCCACCTGCGGCGCCGGCACTCCAAGTTCTAGTTCCATTTGGGGCGCCAGTTCTGTCCTGGTTGCTCCTCTTCCAGTCCAGCTCTCGCTGTGGCCCAGGAAGGCAGTGGAGGATGGCCCAAGTGATTGGGCCCTGCACCCACATGGGAGACCAGGAGGAAGCACCTGGTTCCTGGCTTTGGATCAGTGCAGCGCACCGGCTGTAGCAGCCATTTTGGGGGTGAACCAATGGAAGGAAGACCTTTCTCTCTGTCTCTCTCTCTCATGGTCTAACTCTGCCTGTCAAAAAAAAAAAAAAAAAGATAACTGTACGATATTAACCTAACGAACATTGACTTTGCTGTTTATAATCTCTCCTTTCTGCACTGTGGATGTCATCATGATCAAAACCAAAGTTGTCATTTTATATGTGAGTATGTGTGGATTCTGCAGTTAGGTTAGGGGTTTGGGCATTTGGCCCGTTGGTTAACGCCTCAGTTAGCATGCCCGTGTCTGTGGATTCAGGTGACCGTGTAGCCTAGTGCAGGGGTTGCCTCCTCCTCTTCCAGGATACTCCAAGCAGCTGGCTCTGGAGGTGGGCGCGGCAGGGAACACAAGGGGGCCTCTGTAACAGATGCAGCAGCTTGGCGAGGGGAGGAGGAGCAAGGCCAATCCTCGTGATGTCTGAGGCCCCAGGCCCCAGACCTCCCTGTTGCCAGGGAGAGGGTTTGCAGGAGAGTGTAGGCAGAGCCCGGCAGCCCAGACCTCTCACCCAGGGAGGTGTCCAGCTGCTCAGACCAGCAGCCCAGTGAGGAGCACTCCCTGGAGAACTCAGGACTCCTGGACTTCCGAGGGGGAACCCACACGGCTCCCTCCCCCACTCCTCAGAGCAGGGACTGCGGCAGGGAGGTGCCATCTGGACAGGGCAGCTGCCCACAAGGGGTTCCTAGCTTTCTTCTCTCCAGGGGCCCCAGACATTCCTGCATCCTAGCCGAGGAGGGCAGACTGAGCCCTGGAGTTCAGGCAGCTTCCGCACTGGCAGCCCAGGTCCACACAGCTCTGTGCCCTAACAGCGGGGGTGGGGCAGCTGGAACAGGCACTAGGACTCCTCCCACAGCCGCTTGACAAATTGCAGGTTCCAGCTAGGTTCCCATGCACCTGTCCTGCCTGACTGTGGAGGCTCAGAGCTGGGGACAGTTCTCACTTTGGGGACAGAGGGCCCATTATAGCATGCGTCAGTGCTGTGGACCCCATGCACGTCTGAGTGGGTGAAGTGCTCTGGCACCATCAGCTCCTTTATAGCTGTAATGCAGCCCCACCACATCCAACACAGTTGTCACTCTGGAATCGTGCCCTGCCCAATATGCCATGGCCCGATCTCCCTGGCCCCAGTCAGTTTTCAGCCCTGGAACTTGTATGTAACATTTAAGCATTCCACCTGTCCTGTCAACACTTCACTATTCAGGATTCCCAACAGAGCTCTTTGTAATGAGCACAAAACAGTTCAGTGCTATAGCGTACTAGGATCTTTGTGCTTGGACCAAGCCCAGTGTGGAGTTCAGAGCTCTGAGCTCCAAGCGTCAGTCCCTCCCATGGAAGTTGCCAAAGTTTGGGTAATGTTGCTCAGTGTTCTGGCCTGAAGTAGCTGCACCAAGTCCAAACCACTAAGCTGCACATCGAGAATGGCCCCAGAGGAGCTGGTCTGCCGGTGCAGCGCTGAAGTCACTCTAACATACAGCCATTCGCTCAGACAACGTCCGCAGGTCCCGCCTCCTTCCCCTAGCATTAGCACAATTCTTGGAGCTGTGGATCTGGGCAGTGGCTACAGTCTGTAAATTCACTCGGCTCCTGGAACCAGCACCTACTTTGCAACCCCAGTGTCTGATGTGGATACTGACTGGGAATTTCATGCCATGCACAGCCACAACACCAGCAAGGCCTGCTCCCCACACCTAAGAAGTTCATTATGACAGTGCTTCCCTCAAGAGCTGGCTGGAGACCTGCCTCACAGGAACCTCCATGACACGCTGAGCCACAGGGACAGCACAGATTCCTGCTGTGGCTACCATCAGCGAGGGACACTGTGCTACACACTCTAACTAGAATTAAAGGTAATGCATGCTACCAAACCAGCACCCAGGGGACCATCTCCAAAACTAAACCCGACAATAAACACAAACCATACACCAGAAGTGACAGAAGCAAGACGTCGCCAAGATGGGGAAAAAATCAATGTAGAAACACAAGAAAGACGAAAAAACCAAGGCAACGCGACTCCCCGCAATGGGAGGATAATGCATTAATATTGGCCTGTGAAGAAAGAGAGGTTGACACATGCCTGAAATAGAATGCAAGGAGTGTAAGGTTTCTCAAAAATTCAGAGAAACAGTTAAATGAAGTTAGGAAATCAGTGCATGACGTGGGTGAGAAACTCAGCAAAGAAATAGAGATATTGAAAAAGAACCAATAGAAATGTTAGAAATGAAGTACTCAGTAAATCAAATAAAAGTACAGTGGAAAACTTTAACAACAGATTAGATGATGCGGAAAAAGAATATCTGATCTAGAAGACAGATCTTTCAAGGTGTCTCAGATAAAAAAGGAAGCCAAAATTAGAAACAAGGAAAACAGTGCTCGGGATATGTGGGATACCATCAAATGACCAGATAGACAAGCCTTGGGAATTCCTAAAGGAATGCAAAATGTAGAAGGGTTTGGAAACATGTTCAGTAAAATAACAGCAGAAAGGTTCCCCAATTTGAAGAAAGATGTGGACATCCAAGTGCAAATAACTTCAAATAGGAATGATCAGGAAAGATCCACATCATGATGCATTATCGTCACATTTTCAAAAATAAAACGTGAACAGAGTATTCTAACATTTGTAAGAGAGAAATGCCAGGTCACTTTTCAAGGAACGCCCGACAGATAGACAGCAGATTTCTCTATCCAGAGGCCTGGGGCCAGTGCTGTGGCACAGCAGGTTAATGCCCTGGCCTGAAGTACCAGCATCCCGTATGGGCGCCAGTTCGAGACCTGGCTGCTCCAATTCTGATCCAGGTCTCTGCTGTGGCCTGGGAAAGCAGTAGAAGATGGCCCAAGTCCTTGGGCCCCTGCACTCACGTGGGAGACCCGGGGGAGGTTCCTGGCTCCTGGCTTCGGATCGGCAGCCAATTGGGGAGTGAACCATCGGATGGAAGACCTCTCTCTCTCTCTCTCTCTCTCTCTCTGTCTATCTTTATCTCTCTCCTTCTCCTCTGTGTAACTCTGACTTGCAAATAAAAATAAACAAAACAAAACAAAACAAAAAAACCCAGGAGAGAATGGAGAGAGACAGTCCAAGTTCTAAACACACACACACACACACACACACACACACCTGCCAACCCAGAATAATTTGCCCAGTGAAACTCTTATTCACAAGTGAAGGTGAAATAAAGACCTTCCAAGACAAGGATTTCCAGCCTTAAAATGATACTTAAGGATTACTACGAACAGAAACAGCAGGGAAATCTACATCATGAGAAAGGTAATGGAGTTAAATAATAAAGGAGAGTGAAAACAAACAATAGTAATATTTATGGAAAAATGGCCACACTCAGTCCTTACTTACTTTCTTAAAGATTGATTTACTTACTTGAGAGGCAGAGTTACAGACAGAGGGAGAGACAGAGAGATAGATCTTTCATCTCCTGGTTCATTCCCCAGAGAGTTGCAGTGTCTGGGGCTGGGAAGGCTGACCAGAAGCCAGGAGCTTCTTCTGGATCTCCCACATGGGTGCAGGGGCCCAAGCACTTGGGCCATCTTCTATACTTTCCAAGGTGCATCAGCAGGAAGCTGGATGAGAAGTGGAGTAGCTGGGACATGAACCTGTGCCCGTATGGAATGTTGATGCCATAGACAGAGGCTTAGCCCAGTATGCCACAGCACTGGCCCCATTCTCCCTTATTTTTGATGGTGGATTGAATGTCCTTAGAGATCAGTTTCCAGTTCCAGCTCTAAAATTCCGTGGGCCTGCAACACTCTGCTGACAAGAAGATCTTTGTAATGATGTCCACCATCATCTGTGCCTGCGTGTGAGCTCAGAGGGCTTGAGCTGAGTCACTGACAAGTGACATTCAGGCAGGGTTGTGCGGCCTACAACGTAAACATAGGGTCCCTTTCTAGAGATGTTTTCACTACAGTAGGGGGACCTGGTGGGGCACAGATACCCTACTCCTTAGTAGGAGAAGCTGACAATCTCTCCACCACGTGGTCAGTTAAGCCATAGGGATTTTCACGTCTGCACTGTTCAGAATTGCCCCTCCTTCTTCATGCGTCACTTCCTCCAGGATGCTTCCCTGCACTACGTGGTGGGGCAGAATGGCTCCACATGTCCCCCCGAGGCTGCATGTGCACCTCTGCAATGCATCTACTACATTTTATTGAAACGGTTTCTCCCATGTTTCTCTTACCCACAAAACTGTAATCTCTTTGGGAATAGGGATTTTATGTTACTCATCTTTGTATTCGCAGCACACAACGTTTGGTGTTCACTAAAAGTTCTGTGTAATTGTTCTGAGTTAAAATTGAAACTGATGAAGTTTATAACATTATATTACTATAAAATACCATGAAGTTGATGACATTTTATCGCATTTCTTATTTTCTTTAACTTTTACAACAACTATGAAATCTAGATCCTGTTATTATTTCTGCTTTATAGATAGAGAAAGAGACTCATAAAACTAGCAGTAGACTAAACAAGGGAGGTCTCCCATCACAGGATCAGCGCTCTGCTGAGTTATGCAGAACACTCTGGAAACCAGCAGGGCATGTAACATAGCACGCATGAGCTCCGTGTTACCTGACGTTGGGTTTCTGCTTGTTTCCTAGTGTTTGTGGTCGATTCCTCTCTGGGCTGGGTGGGGATAAAGATTCACAGCAGCCACTTCCGCTCCCACAGGTGGTGGGGGATTCCCCAGTCTCATCAGACGGCTCCCTATCCAGCAAGGGGTGATGGAATTTCAAGCCACTGAAGTGAGAATTTGCTTTACACGAAGAAATAAAACAATTGCCTTTAAAACGACGTTTTGCTGGCGCCGCAGCTCACTAGGCTAATCCTCCACCTAGTGGTGCCGGCACACCGGGTTCTAGTCCCGGTTGGGGCGCCGGATTCTGTCCCAGTTTTCCCTCTTCCAGGCCAGCTCTCTGCTATGGCCCGGGAGTGCAGTGGAGGATGGCCCAAGTGCTTGGGCCCTGCACCCCATGGGAGACCAGGAAAAGCACCTGGCTCCTGCCTTCGGATCAGTGCGGTGCACCGGCTGCAGCGGCCATTGGAGGGTGAACCAACGGCAAAGGAAGACCTTTCTCCTTTCTCTCTGTCTCTCTCTCTCACTGTCCACTCTGCCTGTCAAAAAAAAAGAAAAAAGAAAAAAAAAACTGACGTTTCCTTGACAGCCACAGGCTGAGTCTCGTGTGGTCCAGCTGGTTCAGCTGCAGGCCTCTGCTGAGCAAAGCTGCCTTGGGCAACAGTGACCACAGCCAGCCTCCTGTCCATGAAGTGCTCTACTTTGTTCCTGTGACCTGGACACTGGCTTTAAGGGGCACGCCCAGGGATCGACATTTGACCTGGAGTCAAATGCTTCGCCACCTGCTCTATGGGTGCCCTGTTGGACCCCTGTGAACGCGAGTGAATGGCATCGCACCCAGCGTGTTTGAGTTCTCTCCTTTCCGTGAAGGAACCTTGCCTGACTTGAGAGCAGAACCAAAGACTTAAGAAACAGGTCGGTGAATTTTCAACTTTTCCAGTTCTCCCAAGGGTCACTGGCAGGAAGCTGCAGGAGATTCCGCCAACCTGCCTCTGAGGTCAAATCAGGGTTTATGATTCTTGGACACTTGTAAAAGCCCCAGAACTTGGGAGCTCAAATTTCCCGTGGAGGATGGGGATGCACTGTGATGGAGTGACCAGGATAGAAGCTGGGATTTCTCCGAGAGCTGGGGCCGTAGACACCCATTGTCATTGTTACAGAAGCCCTGTTGATTGGCAGGAAGAAGAGGGTGGAAGGTCAGGCATCCCTGATAATCAGAGGGCATTTGACTATTAATGAAGCATTAATGACTTTTTAAAAGAATTATTTATTTGAAAGGCAGAGATACAGAGAGGCAGAGGCAGAGAGAGAGAGAAAGAGAGAGAGTCTTCTATCTGCTGGTTCACTCTCCAAGTGGCTGCAATGTCCAGAGCTGTGCCGATCCAAAGCCAGGAGCCAGGAGCTTCTTTGGGGTCTCCTGCATGGGTGCAGGGGTCCAAGGACTTGAGCCATCTTCTGCTGCTATCCCAGGCCATAGGAGAGAGCTGGATCGGAAGTGGAGCAGCTGGGACTGGAACTGGCACCTGTATGGCACTGCAGGTGGCGACTTTACCCGCTACTGCCACCAGGTTGTACCCCATTAATGACTGCTGTCATGAAGACCATAAAGGAAAGCAGTGTGACTTGTGTCCCGTATCCAATGGCTTGTTTCTGAAGCTGCAAGGATCCCTCCTAACCCCTAGCTGCTTTCCCATTGTCCTGTTACAATGCACATTATGAGCCAAGTGGTGGAGCATGCCTCTGGTTCTCTGCAAGCGTCCTGAGACTAGCACAGTCATCCTGAAGGAAACAAGGGGAGTGTACAGTCTGGAGAGACTCGGGTCTGCTGCGGTCACTCACGTGCAGCCCCCGGGCCTCAGTGCTCAAGGCCAGAGGGTTTGCTCTGGTCCGTGCTGTCCTGGTTTGGGGCTCGGTCTGATGGTGCAACCCCAGCTGCAGGGCACAGGTCACTGTGGCAGAGGGAAATGGAGCCGGGTGCCTTGTGATGATCACAGCCTGGCTCTTGAGGCCTCTGCCTGGCGCTTGTGCTCACGTTTCACTGGCCAGTGTGTCACACGGTCACAGATAACTTCCAGCAGGCCAGAGAGAGCATCCTAGTGGGTGCCAGGAGTGTAACCGGAAAGGTGCTGTGGGCAGCACTAATGATGCGGGAGAGGCAAGCAGGCATTGGGTGGGACAGGCTCTGTGCCGTGGGAACCGCGGGGTGTCAGCTCCCTGAGATTCACCGACAGGGTTTGACTGTTTTCACCACAAGGAAGTGACAGTTGCTTGGGGAGGTAGATATGTTACCCTGGTTGACATTACACAATGCTTCCATGTGTTGAAGCACCACACATGGCCGGCGCTGCGGCTCACTGGGCTAATCCTCTGCCTGCGGCGCCGGCACTCCAAGTTCTAGTCCCGGTCGGGGCGCTGGATTCTGTCCCAGTTGCTCCTCTTCCAGTCCAGCTCTCGGCTGTGGCCCGGGAAGGCAGTGGAGGATGGCCCAAGTGCTTGGGCCCTGCACCCCATGGGAGACCAGGAGAAGCACCTGGCTCCTGGCTTCAGATTGGTACAGATTGGCTGTAGCAGCCATTTGCGGGGTGAACCAACGGAAGGAAGACCTTTCTCTCTGTCTCTCTCTCTCTCACTGTCTAACTCTGCCTGTCAAAAAGAAAAGAAAAAAAAGAAACACCACACAGTACCCACGCAATGCATCCTGTATTGAAACACCACATGGTACTCATCAATATATACAATTTTTATGTGTCAGTTAAAAATCTAAAGATCAATAGAAATGAAATAGCCTACATTTTTAAGCATCAGGCCATTTGTGCAATGGCTTGCAGATAGAGTCTTTTATTTTTTTTGAAACAGTATTTGTACTGGGATGATATTTGCAAAGCAGTTTGTGACTAAGCTTTCCTGAGTAACACAGCATTCTTAGGGGACCATGGACCTTGGAGAGGCCAGAACCCTGTGGCCATGTGCCCGCCGAGGCTCATTTCCCCGTGCCACAGGCTGTGTACGGTAGATTTTCAATATTGTGTGGTGATCTTTGGCTTTTGAAACCTCATCACAGTGGCTAAAACTAGGAGATAGAGTAAAAAAAATAAAAAAGCAACAACTTCTAAGGACATGTGAATATTTAAATGCTTTTCCCTCCTAACGAATCTAGTCTTCATTTAGTATTTTGTGACATGCATTTTGGAGAATTTTCAGGTCACTTTAATTGGCACAGCTTTAGAGATGTATCACATATTCAAACATTGTGAAAAATGTTTCTGTCATGTGAAGATCTGTAGGAATTATTGTAAGATCATATATAGGAACAGAACAAAACTAGCTTTCAGATGTACTTTTGAAGTCATAAAAAAGTGATGATAATGATCGTGAGAATTCCAGTGGAGAGAAAAGGAGAATTTTTGTTCTTCTTTCTGCCATTTGGAGCATTTAGTGAATAAAGATCTGAAGTCACATGTTCCTATCTCTCAACTTAGTTCCTCATCATTAAAACAGGTCATGATTAAGTGGGAAGATTCAGGTTTGTGCATCTTCCTTGTTGAGCACACCTCTGTGTGTTCAGCTCTCGATATGCCAGATGTTGCTGGCATCAGAATGTCTGTATAAAAAGTTCCTGGCACAGCACCAGTCCTTTCTTGTGCATGAGAGTTACAGAGAAAAAATTAGAAAACATTGACTTCTAAACATTATAGTGTTTAACGACTATCATACAGATACCTCCCTTACATCTCATTTTTGCAGAGACCACCAAAGCAATTTATCTTTTTTTTAATTTAACCATTGTTAAAAAAATAGGAATATTATGGCTAAGCATTTCAAAGCTCTTCCATTACTGCAGGAAACTGTTAGAGTGCTTTGAACATTCCCTGCTTGGTTTCCTAATTATCCAATTTGAGATTTTAACCAGTCTCTCTGCTTTGAAAGTTTACACAAATGTTGAGGAACACAAGTGGGCTTGAGATTTATGAGTTCGATGATGGTGTTGGGTGTTTTATGCCTTTTGCTGGAGTTTTCTAAATGGGTGACACCTTATCAAAGAAATGGTGGTGTTGCTGGGAAAGTTTTCAAAGCTGCTCACATAGATCTGAAAGGAACCCCGGCTTGTCTAGGAGGATGATACTTTTCTTACTTTGAAAACTTTCACGGTTGAAAGAATGAGCACCTGCCTGACATCCCTTAGGCACATCAGTGCTGATGATGCGACCTTTGTGTTCCCTTTCAGGTCCTCTATGTAGATCTGGGTTTCCAGAATAGAGGTAGGCATTTGACCCGGCTGCTAAGACATTGGTCAACATGCTCGTATCTCACATCGGAGTACCTGGGTTTGAATCCTGGTTCTGGCTCCTGACCTCAGCTCTCTCTTAATGTACATCCTGGAAAGCAGTGGATACTGAAGTAGTTGGGTGTTGCAGTTGATTTCTCAAAATGTTGCAGTGGATTCTTTTCTGAGAGGAGGAACGTGGTGGGGGCAAGAGACGCGGAGTCACCACACAGGCCCCAGGAGTCGGGTAAAAGCAGGCCTGGGGTGAGCAGCCTGCAGACCCGTTTATTTGAGTTAGTGCAACACCTTATATAGCCAAGACCAGCCAATCCAGTCAAGGGGCAGTCTATGCCCCAACCAATCACAGCCTGTTGCCAGGCAGGTTCCAAAGCCATCCAATCACAGCCTGTTGCCAGTCAGGCTCTTGTCGCCAGGCAGTTTCTGAAACCATCCAATCACAGCCTGCCATCAGTCAGGCTCTGTTGTCATGTGGTTTCTGAAGCCATCCAATCACGGCTTGTTGCCAGGCAGTTTCTGTTGTCAGCAGCCATCTTGGCATGACCTTTTCACCTCATTCCACCACAGTTGGGTCTCTGCCATCCATATGGGAGACCTGAATTGAGTTCCTGCTTTCCAGCCTCAGCCTGGCCTGGCCTGTCATTATGAGCATTTGAGGAGTGAGCCAGCAGATGGGAGTGTTCTCTCTCTCTCTCCTTATCAAATAAATAAACAAAAATTTTAAAATAGTTGCAACCACCCTGCTACTGCATTTCTAAGTATTTTACCATTCCTTCTCTAGAAGTAAGATATGCCCTCATATCACAATGCTATTATTACACCCTTAGTTTAAATATTGATAAATTAATGGTATGTAATGTGCAGTCAGTATTCAAATTTCCTGTTGTTCCTTGCAGCTTTTTATTTTGTCAAATCAAGGAGCCAATCAAGGATCACATTGGCTTCTCTCTCTAGTCTCTCTTTGAAAAAAATTTTGTTTATTTGAGAAGCAGACACACACACACACACACACACACACACAATATAGAGAGCGTTCCCATGCCACTCCCCAAAAGGCTGCAGTGGCTAGGGGTTGAGCTGGGAGCTGGGAACACAACACAGGTCTCCTCTGTAGGAAGCAGGGACTCAAATATGTGAGCAGAAAGCTGGAATTCGCAGGCAGTGCTGGGAACCCACTGGATCTCTTTTTAATCGAAAGCAGTTCTCAGGGCTTTGTCTTTTCTTTCCTAGTGTTGACTGAAGAGTCAAGGTCATTTGTCTTGGAGGATTTCCCTCTGTCCAGTGGGGCAATATAATTTCCCTCCAACCAATGCCAATTAATTAGAAACCTCTCCTGAAAAGACAGCCTTTGTGCTCCACCTCATGACCACCTGTGCGTTGCTGATGCCGCGAGTCTTGTACGACAGAATCAGATGGAGGTTGTTTCCTGGGGATTCTGGGAATCTCACTTAGTAGAGGAAGGTTGGGGGTCGTGGAGGAGGGTCGTCCTGGGTTCTTTTCACTGTCAGTCAGCCCAGATGGCCATGGCCATAAGCTTTTCCTACAACTGCACTTTTCAACCCAGCTTTTCTTCCCTCTACAAACCTGCAGGTGGACCTGCAGCGGCAGAGGCCCTAAATTCAATCCAGCTCTGCCTTGCAGTAGGTGCAGCAAGGATTAACCTCAGTAGCAGCTTTGAGGAGCTTCCTTAATCCCTTTAAACTTATTTCTTATCTGCACACATCACAGGTTTGTTATGATGTTTACATTAAGCAATTTATATGAAGGAACATAATAAACAATTAGAAGTCATTATAAATAAGTCATGAGTGATGTGATCAGTTGTAAATATTTGTAGCTTGTATGCAGTACCTCTATGGTGTCTGGCCTGACTTTTGCTGATGACCTATAGCCATGTGGCCTCGGTCGCCCTGTGTCTCCCACGGTTTGAATGGACAAAGGCAGTCTGCTCTGGGGGACCTCTGTCCTGCTGGCCATAGGATAATAGCATTTGTCATTCAGGGTCTCTGTTAAATTACTGAGAAAAATATCCAGCAAAAGGCACCGGGCATAAAGAAAGAACTGACTGAATGTCCTTACTGATGGCGATAACTGTTCAGCAGCCAGGTGAGCTGTGAAGATGTAGCCACGGACTGGCAGCGCTGAGGACACCTGTGCACGTGGGTCAGGTCCACCTTCAGATTCCGGCTTTTCTGCTGCAGTAGGCGTCTCCAGGTGCGGTCATCGCAGGTGGTCACAGCCAGGAGGTTGTAAGGAGAAAATCTGGCCAGAGGGGAGTCTGAGTGAGGGGAAGCACAGACAAGAGATTATCCAGGGGACATTAGAAAATGCTGTCCTCGACGGGCACCCTACACATCTGAAAGACAGCATTGCTAATATTAGTAATTGATAATTAATAAGAGCAGGGATTGCAAGTCTGCACCGGGAGGACTGTTTGACCTGCCCTACCCCGTGAATTCTGAGAGACGCCTGAGAATGCAGGGCTCAGAGAACTGCGGGAGCGCCCTCAGGTCCCAGCCCCGCGCACTCGGGCTGCCTGCTTCAGGGCGGGCACTCCCAGCCTTTCCTGTTTCGGAGCTGACGTTAGAGCTGTGGTCTTTCAGAGATGGCTTGTTAGTTTTAATCTCATTTGGAATCTGTTTGAAGAGCGGGAGATGTAAGTCGCTTTAGGGACAGAATCTGTCCTTGGAGGTCTGTGGGGTGTCCCCGGCGCAGCTTTGTGAGAGCATGCAGTCACCCAGGTCCTCACGTAGACGCCTGGAGGGTTTAACAGGTGACTTCAGTGTACTCTAGGAAGCACCGTCTGAGGGTTCCCTGGGTGCACGCCTCTAATGCTTCGAGAAGGGGAAGGAGCAGAGATGGATAAAACAAACCACAGGCGGCTGACATTGTGCATGTACGTCTGATAGAAGCCCACCCATTCTTCCTGGCTAAATGCATCTCCACAGAAGGTTGTCACCTTGGAGGCAGCGAGGACAGCAAGGCTGGGACCTTCAGTGACAGACATTAGACGTATCTGAAAGGAAAGAGCAAACCCGCAGCTACCTTGATGACGAGCAGCTTTGGAATCCCTCACTCGCTCACCCTATGCCAGCGCACTGTCCACCTGGCCCCTCCTCGCACCCAGACCTCTTCCGTGCTCCTGGGTTCCTCACCTGAGCTGCTCATCTGCCCCCCACGGCCTCTGTTCCCACCTGCCCTGTGGCGCCAGGCCATGCTCCGAGCCAGGCTTACGCGATGGCTTCCCCCAGACACCCGTGGCTTTGACTTCCCTGCCCTCGCTCTGTCTTCATTCTCCTCAGCCTGCCTTCTCCTCCCTAGCCTTTGGCACATCCCCTATTCTGTCCACTTACCCAGCACTCTGGTTGTCTGTCCTGCCCAGGTGCAGGGGTGCAGGACCACAGCTCCGGGAAGGCAGGACTTGGTTTCACCTCCTGCTGGCCATCAGGTGCCTGGAACAGTGCACACATGTGAGGGGTGTTCGATTGTGTAATAAAGGAATGTTACCTTTCTCCAAGGACAAGTAAGTATTTATTGCAGAGAACAGAAAAATAGGCGAAGACACAAACATAGAAAGAGACAACTGCTGTTCACATTTTATTGGGTTCCCTCCAGGTTTTTTCCAAGGATATGTTTTTTCTTTTTGTGAGAGCAGGAGTATTCTTTATGTAAAGCTTACATGCTACTTAATATAATATTACAGTGAGAGAATTTTCACATTACGCAGGACTTTTGGTTAACTGTATGTGGTAAAATTTCTGGTTCTGTGCTTCCCGATCATTTATAAAACTTAGTGAGATAATAACTGTTTATGCTTATTTACACCTAAAGGGCAGGCCGTGATTGACATCATTTTAAGAAATTTACCACTGAGTAATTTTATTGACAGGGTATTAAATAGTTTAGGTACTAAAAAACACCTATGGCCGTTGATGTAATTTTCTGAGGGAATAATTTTCAGACCCCAGGAAACCCTGTCGGTGTGTCAGAATTGCAGGTTCTGGCACTACCGAATGTGTGCTGGGACATTTGCAGTTGCTTTCTGTTCAGCTCAGAGCTTGCTGAAAGTCACCTAGAAAACCTGTGCTATTAAGATGCTCTCAGGCTGGCGCCGCGGCTCACTAGGCTAATCCTCCGCCTTGCGGCGCTGGCACACCGGGTTCTAGTCCCGGTCGGGGCGCCGGATTCTGTCCCGGTTGCCCCTCTTCCAGGCCAGCCCTCTGCTGTGGCCAGGGAGTGCAGTGGAGGATGGCCCAAGTGCTTGGGCCCTGCACCCCACGGGAGACCAGGATAAGCACCTGGCTCCTGCCATCGAATCAGTGCGGTGCGCCGGCCACGGCGGCCATTGGAGGGTGAACCAACGGCAAAGGAAGACCTTTCTCTCTGTCTCTCTCTCTCACTGTCCACTCTGCCTGTCAAAAAAAAAAAAAAAAAAAAAAGATGCTCTCTTTATGCAAGCCTGGGACCCTGCTGCACATACGTAGTCATAAGCAGTTTGCTGTGTTTACAGCTCGTCACATCACGGGGCGTGAGAAGCGCAGCTCTGATAGAAGCTTCCAGTGAATTGTTCCTCTTGTTGACGGGGTGGGGAGACCTATTTCTCAAAATGAATAAGCCCACCTTGAGCTGCTAACTTTCTGAGGAGGCAGAGAGGAGTGCAATCATCATACTGTTACTAAAGCATCCATGGCGTAGGCATTTTGGAAATGTGGTAACTGTTTGTTTCCTAAAGTGGCTGCCTGAGCTCCTCCGTGTCAAAAGGTGACTGAACTCCTGGAGAGCAGCTGTCAGGGCTGCGGTCTGAGGATGCAGACTGCCTTGTCTGCTGCCTGAACTTCTGCTGTTTCATGCGAGGTAATTCAAAGGTTCATTTTCGTCACTGACAAGCGCGGCTCATTTCCTGTTACTTCAGCTATGGATGGAGGCAGTGCTTGCTCTCGTGGGTCAGAGTGTACCTGGGTAGCACTGGACATTGTTTCATAGCAAGATGAAAAACACCCAGTCACATAAATTAATTTCTTCCCTGCTCAACTCATTGACGAATTCACAGGTCATTAGGAACAGAGAAGGAAGAACGCTGGGCCTGGAGAGCAAAGGGCAGGTGCGGCGCTGAGCCCCAGACGAGGACCGCTGTCTGTCCTCCGTGGCGCGTTCCTGGTGAGGTCCGCGTTCCAGTGCAGGGCCCGTGGAAGCACTCGGTATCCCTTGCAATTTCTGGGCTGCAAATTAATTCCTGCACCTCTGTCTTCCCATCTTGCTCTCTGGACATATGTCACCAACCTTGACAAACACCTTAATACAGGGGAAAATAAAGCAACCAAAGCAAAGGAAAGGAAAGGCTTTGCAGTGAGGCCCTGGTGCAAATCACAGCCGGCGGCAGGCGTGGGAGCCGCCCGCAGGCTTGTGGGGCCTCTCCTGCTCCACTGCTCTGGGCCCTGGGCTCGGGTGGGAGCAGCCACAGGCTTGTGGGGCCTCTCCTGCTGTGGTGGCCCTGGGCGCTGGGCTCGGGGTGGGAGTAGCCCGCAGGCTTGTGGGGCCCCTCCTGCTGTGGTGGCCCTGGGCTTGGGGTGGGAGTAGCCTGCAGGCTCGTGGGGTCTCTCCTGCTGTGGTGGCCCTGGGCTCGGGGTGGGAGTAGCCCGCAGGCTTGTGGGGCCCCTCCTGCTGTGGTGGCCCTGGGCTTGGGGTGGGAGTAGCCTGCAGGCTCGTGGGGTCTCTCCTGCTGTGGTGGCCCTGGGCTCGGGGTGGGAGTAGCCCGCAGGCTTGTGGGGCCTCTCCTGCTGTGGTGGCCCTGGGCTTGGGGTGGGAGTAGCCTGCAGGCTCGTGGGGTCTCTCCTGCTGTGGTGGCCCTGGGCTCGGGGTGGGAGTAGCCCGCAGGCTTGTGGGGCCTCTCCTGCTGTGGTGGCCCTGGGCTTGGGGTGGGAGTAGCCTGCAGGCTCGTGGGGTCTCTCCTGCTGTGGTGGCCCTGGGCTTGGGGTGGGAGCAGCCCACAGGCTTGTGTGGCCTCTCCTGCTGTGGTGGCCCTGGGCGCTGGGCTCGGGGTGGGAGCAGCCGCAGGCTTGTGGGGCCTCTCCTGCTGTGGTGGCCCTGGGCTCTGGGCTCGGGGTGGGAGCAGCCGCAGGCTTGTGGGGCCTCTCCTGCTGCACTTGTCCTGGGCTCGGGGTGGGAGCAACCCGCAGGCCTTTGGGGGCCTCTCCTGCTGTGGTGGCCCTGGGCTCTGGGCTCGGGGTGGGAGCAGCCCGCAGGCTCATGGGGCCTCTCCTGCTGTGGTGGCCCTGGGCTCTGGGCTCGGGGTGGGAGCAGCCCACAGACTTGTGGGGCCTCTCCTGCTATGGTGGCCCTGGGCTCTGGGCTCGGGGTGGGAGCAGCCCACAGACTTGTGGGGCCTCTCCTGGTGTGGTGGCCCTGGGCTCTGGGCTCCGGTGGGAGCAGCCGCAGGCTTGTGGGGCCCCTCCGGCTGTGCGGTCCTGCTGCATCTGGGGTTTGCCCAGACGGTGACCCGGGTGCCAGGTGTTCGCGAGGTAGCCGGAGACGGCACTGGTCGGTGCCGCCAGAGCCGCAGAGATCACAGCAGAAATGCCGGCAGAGCCCCTCTCGAAGTCCCACTCCCTGATTGTGCACATTGTCCAGAGAAGCCCCGCGGGCGGACCCCGGACCCCAGCAGAGCCCGAGCCTGACTCTGAAGAGCAGCAGTCCCCGGCCGGTCTGCATCCAGGGACCTCCGGGTGCGGGCGGGCGCGCAGGTCCCGCGCCAAGACGGTGCGGCTTCCCTGCGGGAGGGACCCGAGCACGCGGGATTCCCGTGTCCGAGGGCCAGCCCGAGCACGCGGGATTCCCGTGTCCGAGGGCCAGCCCGAGCATGCGGATTTCCGTGTCCGACCTGGCGCCAGCCCGAGCACGCGGGATTTCCGTGTCCGACCTGGCGCCAGCCCGAGCACGCGGGATTTCCGTGTCCGACCTGGCGCCAGCCCGAGCACGCGGGATTCCCGTGTCCGAGGGCCAGCCCGAGCACGCGGGATTCCCGTGTCCGAGGGCCAGCCCGAGCACGCGGGATTTCCGTGTCCGAGGGCCAGCCCGAGCACGCGGGATTCCCGTGTCCGAGGGCCAGCCCCAGGACCGCGGCGTCACGGGAGCGCCAGCCCCGTCTCGCTCGCTCAGCGCGCCGGCCGCGCGGGGCATCGCAGCCGCTTCCCGCAACGGCCGCTAGGGGGCGGCCTCCCGCAGGCGCGGTCGCCGCGGGAGCGCGAGGCTGCGCGGGCGGGCGTCGCGCGGGGCAGCGGGCGGTGCGACCCCGCGCGGCCGGCGCGCTGTGCCGGGCTCCTGCGCTGTGGGCGGCCCCGCGCCCGCGATGACCGCGCAAGCCCGGCCCGGGCGCGCTCGCGGGCGCCGCCGCCTCAGGGCCGCCTCGGAGCCGGCCCTCGGGGAGAGCCGAGCGCGCGCCGCCGCCCCGCGTGCGCCCCGCGCCGGGCGCCCCGCCGCGCCTGCCCGCGAGGTAAGGGTGGGCGGCCGCGGCGCTCGGGCCTAGCGTCCCCGGCGCGTGGGAGGGCCGGCGGGTACCGCGCGCGTCGCCCGTTCCTCGCTGGCGGGACGTCTCGCGTCGTCAGACTCCGCGCGAGTCTTGTCTTGGCTGTGACCGTGGGAGCCCGGCCGCACGGGTGGTGTTGAACGTGCGTGCCCCGGTCCCCGGGCAGACAGCGAGTTCGCGTGTCCTTGCCCGCCCGGAGTTGAGGGGCGCTGCCTCGTGGTGGCATTCGAAGTGTGCCGTGAGGAAGTGCCGTGCGGCGCGGCGATTGCAATAGGGCAGCTCTGCCAGCGTGGCGTGGCGTGGTGGGAGGAGGTACCGTGTTAGTAAGGAGTACCACCTTCTACAACGACGCCCGCGGTGCGCCTCGCGGGGGTCAGCATGCTCCCGGAGGACGGCAGGGTTCCTGTCTTCCCGCAGGAAGGAGTTCAGGCCTGAGACAGAGAGCAAATAGCAAGGTTTATTAGGGCAGGGACATCTGCAAGAACCGATGGGCACCTCTCCAGACAGAGCCGGAGAGAGTGCCCAGTCCTGGGACTGCGGGAGAGCGAAGTTACACGGTTGAGTGGAGAGAGTACACCTGGCCAGGCCAGGCCAGGCCAGGCGGGCGGCTCAGCAGAGAGGCGGAGGGCTGAGCGCGCAGTCCGGTTGAGGCCGGGGGTTTTTAAGGGGATGGGCCTTGCCTTCCCTTCTTCTCCTCCTGGAACAAAGGACTTGGGATGTAAATACGAAAAATTCCTTTCTGAGTTTTCCCCCTGAAGTTATCAGACAGGAGGAAGCCTGGCTGGCGTCGCCCCGGTTAGAGGAAGGATGGGCATGACCCCCTGGAAGATCGGTAGGATGGTTGAAGTGCAGATACTGGGCTGCCCCTGGAAGGTTATCAGGCAGAAGGGGCGGGGCCCCACCTGGCAGGTTATCGGGCAGAAGGGGCAGGGCAGGATATTTCAAGTGCAGACACTGGGCTGCCCCTGGAAGGTTATTATCGTGATGACTGAGACGCGGATGCTGGACCTAGATGTCAGCTCCTTAGGCCTTTGTCACACACACATAAGCTCATATCTGACTTCCTACCTAACAGACATACCCAGGCAAATCGGGGTTGTTGAGAGGGTGTTTCCCAGGCGCCCAGTGTGAGGAGCCGGGAGGGGCATGCCAGGGCTGCAGGCCTCAGAGTGTAGCGGAGGAGTGAAGGTAAGCCTCTCGGAGCCTTCCCACGAGGACACAGCAGTGGAATCCCAGCGTTGCTGCAAAGCCAGCGAACACATGACTGCACAATGAAAAGGAGAAAACTTGCAGTCTGGGTAGTGCTGATGGCACTGCCTGCGTGTCCCGTCGGCGACTGCCCGGAGTGAGCGTGGTGGGAGCGGGGCCTGTGCTTCCCACCTCTGAAGTGGGAGCCTCTCACCGGGCTAAGTGCTCCCCATTCTTAAAGATGTGCGTAGATTCATTGTTTTTGTTTTTGTTTTTTGACAGGCAGAGTGGACAGTGAGAGAGAGAGACAGAGAGAAAGGTCTTCCTTTTGCCATTGGTTCACCCTCCAATGGCCAGCGCACCACGCTTATCCGAAGCCAGGAGCCAGGTGCTTCTGGTCTCCCATGGGGTGCAGGGCCCAAGCACTTGGGCCATCCTCCACTGCACTCCCGGGCCACAGCAGAGAGCTGGCCTGGAAGAGGGGCAACCGGGACAGAATCCAGTGCCCCGACCGGGACTAGAACCCGGTGTGCCAGCGCCGCAAGGTGGAGGATTAGCCTAGTGAGCCACAGCGCCGGCCCCATTGTTTTTAAAAGTAAAATGGGCCCTGAAAACAAGGCAGCCACTTCACCTGAGCTCAGCCGCTGTATCTGTGCCCAGCAGAGCAACAGGAGCCTGTCACTGGTGCTGCCAGACCAACACGCGGTCTCAGTGGAGCAGCCTGCGCAGGCCTGCCCAGGGACGTTTGCATTATTATGACTGCCTTGTTTCTGATTTTGGAATCTAATAGGCTTGACTTAGTTGTAAGATCAGCATCGCCGCAGAGATCCCAGCAGCCTGGCGTGGCGTGGGTGCCCGGTTAGGCAGCTTAGCTGTGTTTTGCTCTACGGGAGGGCACTACTGGAGGTTTCTGAATAAAGGGGAGCTTAACCCCGGGTCTGGAGGAGGGCTTTGGCGTCATGCTCTGGACGAGGCTGGGTGGGAGGAGCAGAGCTGAGGGGCAGCTGGAAGCATTCTGACTGCAGCGGTGAGCGGGAGGCGGTGGGCGTCAGGCCTGAGCTGCAGGCAGGGTAGGCTGGCTTTTCTAAGTGACCAGCATCAGGACAGTCCAGAGAACAGCTGGTTTTCATTGGGAAGGCGGGTGTGAGATACCTGTGGGATATCCAGGTGGAAATGGTCAGCAGGGAAGAATTCTAAAGAAGTTGGGCTTGGGGGTGCATTTGTTCCTGAGAGGCCTTGAAATCACGAGGCCAGGCAGTGGCTCCTAGAGACCAGCCTTGCGGAGAGAAGGGGGGAGTCCGGGTGGGTTAGTGGGGATTCCTGGCTGCTGAACCTGCAGGAGAACAGAAGCAGCCTTGGAGGGACTGTTCACGAGGAACAACCAGGCGCGAGAGCACTAAAAGGTGTTGCTGGAAGATGCAGAGGCCTACGGGGGTAGTGCACTCTGGAGGGGCAGGGAAGCAGAGGAGAGTGGTACGGTGATGAGAGAAGGGCTGTTGTCAAAAACTGGCCGACGCGAGAGGAGTTCAGCGTGAAGCAGCAGCAAGTGGTTGAAATGTTGCTGGAATTCCAAGGAGGGAGGGCAGGCAAGCTTAGGGAGATGGGAATTTAAACCAGTGTTTAGGCTCAGGATTTGTTTTCTGATTTATCAGTTTGTGTGAGACTAGTAAGTTTATGAAATCAGTTGCTGTTCACTCAAGTGGTTCATTCTGTGTATGTTCAAAATAATGTAAGTGTAGGAAAGTGAGATTTCTCAGAAATGGCGGTTCAAGAAGTCACAGGTAACCTCAGAGGGCCAGGGTCGTGTTACAACCCAGAGTGGGCCGGGTGGGGGAAGGCAGACTTGTCTTCCAGGAAGCCCAGTGGCAAGGCGTAGTTTCCATCTGGAGCACCCGGGAAGACCGCCCAGACCAGCCTGAGGTCTCAGTGCAGCTTCCGCGTGTTGTTCAGGAAACCTTTTGTGTGTTCCTCTCGCCTTTTTCTTCACACAAGCTATTTTGAAATCACTTAATATGTCCACATTGAAGACATGTCACGCATACGCATTTGCTGCCACGGGAATTCAGAAATGCCCAGAAGCTACATTTCTTGTGTAATCTGAGTTGAGCTTCAGGCCGCTTCAGTCCAAGAGCATGGTTTCCATGACTCTGGAGTAACTGCTCTAAGGGGTCAGGTTCTCTCTGAGGTGTCTCTTGTCTTGAACATCCTCTGATCCCCTACCCTCAAGGCCCAGGCCCTGTGTGGCAGGTGAGACCACTTTCCCCATCATCCCGAGACTTGACTTTCCCCCTGAGTGATGTTTCCCATTATGCCCTTTCTACACTTGCTGACCGTGGAGAATGGGCCGTAGCTTTCAGAGCATAGTGGGCACAATGAGAAGGAAACCCAGTCATTACCCTCATAAGGAACAGTGGTAGCAGAGAATGAGAGGAAAGGTTGGCCTCAAATCCACCACTTAGAGTGGGAAAAGCACTCTGTTCTGAGATGAGGAGTTCTGATATGGAAAGAGGTGCTAACTGCAAGACGGATTTTTACGTCTGGAATTAATGGCATCCAATCACACAGGCCTGGAGAAGGAGCAGGGGTCAGCTTGCATTGCCTCAGCAAGATCTCAACATTCGCCCCCCCCCCCCAATCAGGAAGTGGGACTTTCAGTGTCCACGGGGAACAGAGTCGGAACCCATATTTGTTTTTTTTTTAACTTTTATTTAATAAATATAAATTTTGAAAGTACAACGTTTGGATTATAGCAGTTTTTCCCACCCTCCCACCTGCAAGCCATCCCATCTCCTACTCCTTCTCCCATCCCATTCTTCATTAACATTCATTTTTAATTATCTATATACAGAAGATCAACTTAGTATATACTAAGTAAAGATTTCAACAGTTTGCGCCCACACAGACACATAAAGTGTAAGGTACTGTTTGAGTACTAGTTACAGCATTAATTCACATTGTACAACACATTAAGGACAGAGATCCTACATGGGGAGTAAGTGCACAGTGACTCCTGTTGTTGATTTAACAATGGACATTCTTATTTATGACGTCAGTAATCTCCCGAGGCTCTTGTCATGAGCTGCCAAGGCTATGGAAGCCTCATGAGTTCACAAACTCCAACCTTATTTAGACAAGGTCATAATCAAAGTGGAAGTTCTCTCCTCCCTTCAGAGAAAGTTACCTTCTTCTTTGATGGCCTGTTCTTTCCACTGGGATCTCACTCACAGAGGTCTTTGATTTAGGTCGTTTTTTTGCCACAGTGTTTTGGCTTTCTATGCCTGAGAAACTCTCATGGGCTTTTCATCCAGATCCGAATGCCTTAAGAGCTGACTCTGAGGCCAGAGTGCTGTTTAGGACATCTGCCATTCTATGAGTCTGCTGTGTATCCCGCTTCCCATGTTGGGTCATTCTCTCCTTTTTAATTCTATCAGTTCTTATTAGCAGACACTGGTCTTGTTTCTGTGATCCCTTTGACACTTAATCCTATCTGTGAACCTAAACAGATCACTTTCACTAGTAAGATGGCATTGGTACATGCCACCTTGATGGGATTTGGGATCCATGGCATGTTTCTAGCTCTACCATTAGGGGAACCCCTATGTGGAGCAAGACCACCTGACCCTGCTCATCTTCCCAGCCTGCAGGGGTCTCCCAAGTTCATCACCAATCTTCCTCATTTGGTGAAGACTTTTTTAAAGGTTTTTATTTTGTTTTGTTATTTTAAAATTTTAAAGGGAGAGAGAGAGATGGATCTTCCTTCCGTTTGTGGGCTCACTACCCAAATGTCCCAAACAGCCTATTTATGTGCAGATGTTTGTGACAGCTCTTTCTTGTATTCCTCACGAAAACTTGGCAGAGTGCTGCCATCATCCTCACAGCAGACCCTAGATTCAGAGAGGTGGCTAAGCTCTCCATGGAAATTAAACCTCTTGAAGTGCCACCTGCGTCTGGGCCTGGGGACCGAGGAAGGCGAGGGTGACGTGGGCTTCGTGCTCAGCACCTTGCGTCACACGAGTGCAGGTCTCAGTGGCATTTTCTGTTAGAGGCCTGCACTTGCAGTTGGCTGCTCCGTTTCAGTGTTGCCTTTGGCACATGCGCTTTGCGCTGGAGGAGCCATTTTCACAGGAAGCCTGTCCCTCAGTAACTGCCTCTGTTCCTTGCACAGCATTTCCTCAAACTGTTGAACCTCACCCAAGAACAGAGTTGCAGGGACTAGGTTCTTGTGTGCACGTAGGCCGAGCCATGGCCATAATCTCCCATCTGTACACACGAGTGCAGGGTGTTTTAAACTTTTGTGGGGGTTTCTCTAGAGATGTGTGCATCATCGGTGACTGGATGTAGCTGAGTTATGCTTGTTTCTTGACACAGCAGAGCACAATGGTGTGGGTAGTTTGAGGTCAGTGCTTACTTGTTGCCCGAGGCCCACAGTGAAATCTGGGCTGTTACAACAGAAATCAGATCCAAATCTCTCTTGCTTAATGATTTGTAACAAATTCTCCTTTTGTGGTAATCAGGTGTTTAGTGTTAGGTGTAGTACAGAGTGGAAGCCGGGAGTGCATGGAGGCAGAGTGGGACAGAGTGGAGGTGCTGGGGGGGAGGGGGCTAGGAGCAGGTGAATCCCACTGAGGGTGCAAGTCATCTTCTTGAAAATTAGTGTTTCCTTGTTGTATTCTTTGTAGTTTGTGCAAGCAAGCTGTCTTCAAGTTTTCTTTGCTTAAAGAAAGAAAATTTCAGGACACAGTCACCCCACACTCACCTCTCCTTGGGTGAGCAGGTGGAGTGGTGAAGGTAGGTTTGGGACAGAAAGGCCCAGGCAGGCACTGGGTGCAGGGCGACCTGGCATTCACCGGCGACCCTTGCTGAGTGCGGTCTGGGCGTCTGCGGGAAGCTTATGGTGCCGGCCCAGCACAATTGCTGCTGCGAAATGCAGCCGATCTGCAGCAGGTCGCTGTGACACCGTGAGGGATGAGGAGGGCCGTCTTGATTTTCAGAGCTCGGTCTTCCAAGAGAGGCAGGCTGCTTAAATACTTATGGCTGCTGTCCGGAGGTGCTGAGTTCCATGTCAGGCTGTGAACGCCGTGTCATGGGAGCAGAGAAGGAGGGGCTTGAAGTCCACAAGAGTCACCCAGACCCCCTCTGCTTTGGGCCTGTTTGGATTCACCAGGGCTTCCCACAGGGCTTCACCGTTGGTTTCCATCTGCTGACTTGGGGAGTGAGTGGAAAACACACCTTTCTGTGACCCTCTGGGGTCTGTCCTTGTCCCACAGACACCATGACCCCTGGAGTGGCCTGGCCACCTGGGTCCTGAGATTGCTGCACCTTGGGATGCTCTCTGTCCTGCTGCCCGGGGTCCGGCCACTCGCAGGACGTTTGGGGCACCTGAGCTGAGAAGAGCAAGTGGGCGACGTGTGCGCTTCACCCTTGCTCTGGTCTCACGTCTTCGACTCACTCCCTGCCCTCTATTTGTGAACACTGAAGGCCATACTTCCTTAATACGTTCGCTAAATACTGTGCCTCCGCCTTGCTGATGGTTCCTCATTTCCTCAGCGTGAAAGAAGGGTGAAAAGGCTGAGACCCCCGCCTTATTCCCCCTCCACCGCTGCCCTTTGTTTCCAGGGCAACCTCAGATAAAGATCTCAACCTTGGGTTTTCCTGATCCACAACACAGCATCGCCAGGGTGCTGCACCTTGCATGTTGGTGCTCCAGGAGAATAGTGTTCCTTGGTCTGGGCAGGTGTTCCAGACGAAGTGACTTAAAACAGTGGACTGGACGCCTGAGTGGGACTGGAGGTGATGGTGGAGAAACCCAGTCTCCTCTTCTCTGAGGAATCAAAGCAGGTCACTAATTAGGTACATTCTGCCCACCAGATGGCGCTGCAGCTCTTCCGATTGGATTCTAGCAGCCCAGTTTTTATTTTTGTTTCCCCCTCTCGCCCTTTCTTTACCAGGAACAGTGACAATAGGAAGAATGTGAGGATCTTACTTCATCATAGGCCGGTTCACTCTGTCATCTCAGAGAGCAGCCAGGACCACGAATTAGTACACATGCATACGCTCAGAAATGAGAGGTCATTTTTTTCCCATTATTTTTTCTTTGAGCAAATGTTTATTAAGAAGAGTAAAATCTGTTAAGTGTAGTCAGGCTAAGTTAGAAGTTATTTTTTAAAGCATTATGGTACAAGTTTATTTCTTCAGTACTACGTGTGGTGAGGTGTTTAAGTCACTAGGTGTTTTTAGAAGTCTTTTGCAGTAATTTGCACAGTTCTTGCATAGGCTCAATCTGTTTCTTTATAATAGCCCAGAAAGTGTTACTTGTGTCTGTCTACTCTAACAGCTAGGTCTTCATGAGGGTTAATTATGCCAAAGAAACATATTTAGTTTGTTTCATTTCACTTAGAAGAACATAGACAATAGAGGAGTATTTTCATTTTTACTTAAGTGTTAATTGCATCCTCAGTTTTTAGTTGTATTGTTTTGAAGATCAGACCCCAGATTTTCTAAATAAATTTGCAATTGAATCAGTTTACAGTAATGATTTTGAGCATTTTTTATGTGCAATGCGCAGTTTCCTCTGGGTCTACCCAGATAAACAAAATTTCACTGCTACTTTCTTATGATCTACTAAACATAAAAAGAAAAAAATGCTTAAAATATGTGCAGAAACCTTAAAGTGTTTTAGAAATGAGTTATTCTTGTGATTCACTTTAGTCATATTGGGTTCTTTTAATGAAAATTACATATTGGCCCAAAATACTCAAGGTTTTCATTAATGCCCTATGCTAGAATCATAAATTTATGAAATAGGTAAGTCAGAGCATCAAGAGAGAATAAATTAGTGTGTACAGTTCTTAATTAAGTCTAATTACAATGAGTTTGTGATGCATTTACATTCATAAAATCACTTAAGTTATCCATGTCTGTCTGAGACAACAGTTTGTGTTTATGAATTGCACATTTGTAAGGAGTGAATTAGTTAATGTGCTAATTGGAAAATTCTCACAAGAGAAGACAGGTTGTGGCTCACTTTAATGTCTCCCTCTCTGGATCTCACAGTGTTGCGTGGGTGGAAGAGCTATGGGAAGTTTAACGTCTGAATGCACATTAGCAGATGAGGATGTTGGGGTCTGAAACACTTAAGCCGTTTACACTCCTCCATCCTGTTGAGGGCCTCCTGTGTGCCAGGCACGTGCAGCATTGATTGACTTCACACCGTGATGGCGTGGAGCAGACGCTGTTCCTGCAGGCTTAGAGCACTTAGATGATGTACCCATTGTCAGGCAGTGCCTGGGCAGGGCTGCCATCCCAGGGCAGTGCCCGAGACTCTAAGCCGAGACTGTAGCTGCAGCACCAGGTAGCTTTAGGAGAAGTCCACCAGTTTACAATGGAACTGTAGGTTTTTAACATATACAGGATAGCTTAGACCGCCAAACATGCTGATTCTACACCACAACGAGGCCTGTTATAGCGATTGTGGTTTAGGCCAGAGGCCGCAGCACCTCAAGAGGGTTCCAGACTTTTCATGAGAAAAGACCAGGGATACTGGGGTTGGTGGTGGATTCTCTTTATTTCTGCCTTCATTACATCCCCACAGACGTAGTCAAAAGATGAACTGTTTCTACTCCAGAATATTGTCCTTAAAGGAAAAGAATGAGGTCTGTCTTTTATGCTAGATAAACTAAAATTGCAACTGAAGGGTATTTTTTATATTTCTTAGGGAAAATTTCCACATATTTTTGTTGTACCTGAGCGAGTGCAAACAGAGGAGCATCACACACTGATAAAATTTAATGGTCCTTTATTGCTGGTGGTGGAGAGCAGGCTCATGCCCTAAAGAACTCTCGACCCCAAAGCCCAAAACAACAGAGTTTATAAAGGCAAAACCCACAAAATCGGGAGGGGTATCCATGGTTGCTAGAATCACGGGGAATACATAGTTACTGGGGTCAAGCTAACCTAGAGCCTATGTGAAACTAATATCAATTGTAATCTTAATACTGGTTACAATCTTAACAATTTCAGTTATAATCTTGACATTAATCCAGGCATTGGCCTAAATCATATGTAGGACATAGACAAATTACAATCTTATCATTAACCCAGGTGCAGCCTATCCTCTTCCAAGCTTGAGTGATAATGCAAGGGTGTTTCGATGCTTTGCCACATGTGATGTAGTGGACTGCTGTTGCCCACGTGTTTTAGATCATAGTTTCAGACGAGAGTCTCACGGTTGGGGGAAGGGGTGCTTTCTCAAGATGGAGTCTCAGGTGCTCCAACATGGAGTCCCTGCTGTCAAGGTGCTACTTCATTTTGTTGCTAAGTAGCTAAAAGTTTTAAAAGGAAGCAAAATTGAAAACATCTTTAAAAACTGGGTAGGTGGTCATTCCAGTGAGAGGGGCTTGGTGAGGTCTTCATGAGAAATCCAGTTCTTAGACTTCTTCTAACCTTAGATTCACCCTAACTCTGAAAGCTCTTTGACTTTCTGAGTGATGCTGGGAAGATGCACAGGGCTGTCCATGAAGTGTACAAAACCATAGTGCACAGGGGAGGAGAGGGCTCCCAGATCACTCCTTCCTGCAGTAGCTCAGGCGCTGCATGTCCACCGCCACTTGTTGGTTATGAATTATTTGTGGCATACTCAGTTCATCAGTGTTGCATCCTGTCATCCGATGGTTGCTTAGTATTTATAGCATATTCAATTAAGTATTTATTGATCCTGTGTTATGGGCACTGTGTGAGGTCCTTACACAGAAAATTAGACAGTTAATTCAGTGCATTTGCCTTGTGTGTATTTGTAGCTCTTAGGGTCCTGCTGATCCAACTATTTGGGGGTGCAGTCTTTGCTTTTTATTATCAGTCTTTTCAGCATTTGACAGTCTGTCCAGTGATAAAGAGTTGACGGAATTTCAGTTACTGGGGTAACTGAAGTGAACTTTTTGTTTGGTGTCCAAAGCATTTGGTCTGTGTTTTAGACAAAGCTGTTCACAGGTTTAGGAAGCCAAGTGCTACCTCACATCTGCACATCAGTATAGCAGAAGTGTGACACTGTTTATAATTGTGATCACAACTTTCACTTCATTGATGGGAAGTAAACTGTATGTGTTAGTGCTTTAAGTATTATGTTGTGGATGTGAGTCAATAGCTCATTTTCTAGGTGCATAGTAAACCATGTGCCATCTTGGGCAGGTCTCTTATCTTACTTTCCTCTGTGTAAGGCAGATCAGCTGTATAAGGTGGTGTGTAAGTTCAAGAGCAGCCCCTCAATGTCATAATTTAAAACACTCTACTTTTCAGTTTTCTCTGGGGAGTATTTGGTAGGCAGAAAACACACACAGCTGAGGACACAAAGCTTGGCCCTCGCTTCGTGCCTGTGAGCTGAGCATCAGCTGGGTGCTGGGCACTGCTCTTCGTGCCCGGGGCCTAGGTTCCTTCCTTTATGCTGTTTGCAGTCCAGTGTCGGGAAGATGGAAAATGCACTTGTAAGATGGCAGTAATTTTAGATGGCGACAAGTGGCCTGCAGAGTAGTGGGAGGGAGCGCTGGTGGGGGGGGCGCAGGGCAGGGAAGAGCTGTACCACCTGGAGATGGAGCCTGAGGGTGCTCCCGGCCTTGGGAAGACAAAGCTGAGGTCTGGCAGCTGGCACAGGCTGTTGACTGGGAACGCAGTGGGTGGGCCCTGAGCGAGGAAGGGGTCTGAGATGAGCCAGAACAGGCCGCGTTGGGGTGGTGTGGCATCCTCCAGGACTGGGGAGAGTGGATTTTATTCCATTTTCAGCAACTGCACAGGAGAGTCTTAAATACCGGTATGTTCCTCATTCTCCTGTTATGGAAATCTCTACCCTGAGATTGTAGATATTGAAACACACTGAGCCAGAAAATGCCCTCGTCTCCCTTGCGTCCAGAGTGATGGCCTATTGCTTGCTCTGTGATACTCGTTCCTATAATCACTTCATTAAAGCAGGAATGTCGTTTGTTTCTTGCAAATTGAAGATTGCAGTCTTTCCAAAGGTCACTCTGAAAAACAAGATGGATATATTTCTCATCTATTTTTAGAATATTTAGCCTTATTTGCCCTTTTCATTCAGTGAGATTTCTGTAACAGTGGGAGCCAAATCCCTATTTTGTGACAGGAGTTATGGATTTGTGATTTCCTCTTAATATATTTGATATTATGAATTCAGAATGAGTACAGATAGACTCATGAGAGAAATACAGATTTTTACTTTGCTCTGTGGTGGAGGAGTATTCACAATATGACTTCATGTGGTGATGAGGCGAAGGAAAGCATGGAACTGAAATGTGTTCTCTTATAAAGCTCTTCTCTACAGCGGAGGCTGCCAGTGTCTGAAACAGGCCCAGGAAGCTGACCAACATGTGCTGTTAAAGTGAAGCTTTCTTATATGGGGTGCACCTTGTGTGTGGTAACAGTCTCCAATTTGGCATGATTTTCCCTCCAAAACCTGAAGAGGTGTATCATTGCATATAAATGGTGGTACACTGGTTTGAACCAAGGAAAAGTAAAACTCAAATGTGTACTTTGCCATATCAGTATGTGTTGTAGGTGAAGTCATTTGATGTATTTGGGACTTGTGTTTTTTCACTCATGGAAGTAGAATTGAATGAAATGACTTCCAAACAGAGTTCTAGTTCCAAAATTACTGTAATTCTATAAGATCAATATTGATAATTAGGTACATAGTAAGAAGAGTAGAAGACAGAGAGCATTTATGTTATAACTTACATTCAGTTGTTAAATCTGGTGATGGAAGGGTCAGATTAAGACTGATCAGTTACAAATAAGCTTTTGTAAACAGTAAGGAGGTATCCTAAAATGTACAGTTCTTTCTCTGAAGTGAGTGGAAATTGAGTTCTTTCACAGTTCCCTGAGCACCACCAGCACCTCCTGTGCAGACTAGTGCGACAACGCTCTCCTCATCCCCACCACTGACTCCTGCTGCTTCTGCGCTGTAGCCGCGAGCAGGGAGACGCGTTTCGGACAGGCCCACCCATTCTCCTGAAAACCCTGCCAAGGGTTCCCATCATCACCTGCTGGGATAAGGCTGGGAAGATTCACCTGGTCTCCCCGTGGGGTCTGACTGCTGCCTGCCTCCCAGCCTCCCCCAGATGCAGCCCCCTCCCCCTTTCTGGGCGCTATCCCCGTGATGCTTGGATCTCCTACATTCAGGTGTCTTTCCTGTGTAGGCTCCTCACAGTGCTGTTTTCTTTGTCTCAAATCTTCCGTGTTTGCCTGTCAGATTCACGCCTGTGAATCCCCAGGGGTCCATGAACTCTGATTTATGACTCTTCCCAAACATCGTTCCCCTGCCCAGCTTTCAGAAAAGGTCACCTCTCCTTAGCAGATGCTCTCTGATCACCCTGTGCCATTTTTCTTCACTCACACATTCAGTGAGCGGCTGTCTGTGTCCTTGTGCTCTCCTAAGAGTTGGAGATGGCGTGAGGGGAGAATGACAGCAGGCCTGGAGCCACGCAAGATGATTTCAAATCCTGACAACGTTGCACATAGAAGGAAACTTTGTGTTACAGAACGACTTGAGGGTGTGTCTCTGGACGTGTGTTGGCAATTGCAGTGGTGGTGTGTTTTGTTTAATGTTTGTCTCTTCTGCAAGACATAAACCCCTGGGAACTGGATTTTGCGGCTTGTGCACACAGCAGTCAAGGAGGGTATTGCTGGATGAATGTATGCATGGATTCTGTTCTTAGTTTCCTACAGATGCTCCAACAAAGGACAAGTTTGGTGGCTCAGAACGAGAGGAGTGTGCTGTGGCAGCTCTGGGTGCCGGAGGCGGGAGATCAGGGTGTCTGCAGGGTCGTTCTCCTGGAACTTCTGGGATAGGAGCACCTCCTGCTGCCTCTGCCAGCTGCTGGCAGTCCTTGCCATTCCCTGGGTTGCAGCTGCATGCTTCCTGCCTCTGCCTTCACTGTTAGGTGGCCTTTTCCCCGTGTGTTGGTCTACTCTGTCTCTGTGTCCCGATATTCCTTTTCTTCTATTACACCAGTTGTTGGTGATGACATTCACAGGTTTGACATGGAAGGATAGATTGACTTCAGAGTAACTTTTTGGAGGACTCCATTAAAAATTCAGCCCACTCTACCTACTTCTCCTAGCAAGAAGACATCTAAGAAGTCAATACTGAAAACGTTTTTGTAGTACACTTTTTAAGAAGACTTATATTTAAAGAACATTTATTTACTTATTTTAAAGTCAAAGTTACAGAGAGAGAGAGAGGGAGTGAGCTTCCATCTGCTGATTCACCCTCCAGATGGCCGCAACTGTCCGGGCTAGGCTAGCTCAAAAACAGGAGCTTCATCTGGGTCTTCTACATGGGTGGCAAGGACCCAAATATTTGAGCCATCTTCTGCTGCTTTTCCAAGGCCATTAGCAGAGAGCTGGATCAGAAATGAAGCAGATGGGACATGCACTAGTACCTGTATGAGATACCGGTGTCGCAGGAAGAGGCTTTATCCTCTATGGCAGAATTCTGGCCCCAAGAAGACATATTTTTGAGTAAGTTACATAAAATGTGGGGCGGGTGCTATGGTGTAGCAGGTAAAGCTGCTGCCTGCAGTGCTGGCATCCCCTGTGGACGCCGGTTCTAATCCAGGCTGCTCCACTTCTGATCCAGCTCTCTGCTATTGCCTGGGAAAGCAGTAAAAGATGGCCCAAGTCCTTGGGACCCTGCACTTGCATGGGAAGACCGGGAGGAAACTCCTGGCTCCTGGCTTCGGATCGGCACAGCTCCAGCCATTGCAGCCAGTTGGAGAGGAACCAACAGATGGAAGACCTCTCTCTCTTTACCTCTCCCTCTTTACCTCTCTTTCTCTCTCTGCATAATTGTGACATTCAAATAAATACAGAAATCTTTAAAAAATAAAATATATAATCATTTGAGAAGGTCTTACTATTTTACTTGTTTGGATTTCTTTTAGACTACTTGGTTGAATCTTTAGCCAACCAATATCTGTGCCATCCTGAAAAATCAGAACTATGATATGAGTCAGATGCACCCTGTGTTCTCTATTCCCTTAGCAGATGAGAGCTTACTTTTTCATGTATTAAAAATAAATGAATGTGGAAGGATATTCATGACACTCACATCATAAAAATTCACCCTGACATTTTTGCAAAGGCTGTGTGTGGGATGTTGACATATTTTTTTGTTATAAAATGACAGTTTCAGTGCAAGTTGTTCTCGTTGTGACCAAGGAGAATGCGCAGACCAAAGGAAAGAGTGAGTTGGAGTACTGCCCACAGGTGACGGTAGCCTGCTGGTCTACAGACTGGAGGAAGTGCCCTCTGAAACAGTGCAGAAGTCCTGTTGTGTGTGTTGCGTGGGGCAGGGCTGGGGGTCACCAAGAGTGTGTGTGTCACGCTCTGTGTCTGAGAAAAGGCATCCTTGATTTCTCCATCCAGTGGCACCTGTGTCCTTTGTTCTCCATCAATAGACATTTATTTATTTTTTCAGATTCCTCTTCTTTCTGCTAATTGCTTGTACAGTTCTGAGTCTTTTGCATGTGCTGACTCCATTAGTCTTTTTTTTTTCTTAAGATTTATTTATTTAAGGCTGGCGCCACGCCTCAATAGGCTAATCCTCTGCCTGCAGCGCCGGCACCCCGGGTTCTAGTCCCTGTAGGGGCACCAGATTCTGTCCCGGGTTGCTCCTCTTCCAGTCCAGCTCTCTGCTGTGGCCTGGGAGTGCAGTGGAGGATGGCCCAAGTGCTTGGGCCCTGCACCCATATGGGAGACCAGGAGGAGGTTCCTGGCCTCGGATCAGTGTGGTGCACCAGTCGCAGCGTGCCTGCCGCAGTGGCCATTGGGGAGTGAGCCAACAGAAAAAGAAAGACCTTTCTCACTGTCTCTCTCTCTCACTGTCTACTCTGCCTGTCAAAAAAAATTTTTAAAAAGGATTTATTTATTTATTTATTTGAAAGAGGGAAAGACAAAAATCATCCATCCACTGCTTTACTCCCCAAATGGCTGCAATGGCTGGAGCTGGACCCATCTGAAGCCAGGAGCCAAGGGCTTCTTCTGGGTCTCCCACATGGCTGCAGGGGCTCAAGGACTTAGGCCATCATCTGCTGCTTTCCCAGGCACATTAGCAGGGAGTTGGATCAGAAGAGGAGCAGCTGGGACTTGAACCAGCACCCATAGGGGGTGCTGGCACCATGTTATCCTGGCTATCTGGTTAGGGGATGTTAGAATTGCTCAGTTTACTTCTGCCAGTCTGTAAGCTTCTGACAACTAGCTGCTGTGTAATTCTTCTATTTGTATTTCCTATAAAACATGGCTCAATATCTGGTGCACGGTAAATAGTCAGTGTTTGCAAGTGAGTTGCTATTTGACAGTGGTTTGTGCAAGTCTGTCTATGTCTTCCATGTCATGGTTTAAATGAGACAATGTTTATTTTGAAAAACAGAATGCTGAGTAGATGTAAGTAGCACAGGAGAGTGGACCAATGCCTCAGTCCTGGGTCCTCTGACCCCCTGCCACCTGCCAACTGTGAAATGTGCATTTGGGTTGCGATCCCAGATGTTTTCATTGAAAGCAGCTTAACATGTTGCCACATTTATAACATCTATGTTTTTGCAGGAATTAATCACTTATCATTTCTGCCTTTAGTCAGGAGATGAGGGCGGTATCTTTTTAGCAGTTGAGCTACTTCAGAGCTTCAGAAGTTATTCTCATTTTTATGTAAAATAAATTATTTCGTAGGCCTAGTGGTAACTTTTGTGCTCGTTTGCACTCTCTCACTGTGTATAAATATGAGATTAATTAAAAGCAAATAACTTTAATCTTCCACTTAGAGTCTGGAGAGTCTAGAGTCCTGTAGGCGTGTTGGTATTCATTTGTTCACAGAAAATTCTGCCGCATAAGGCTTTAATTCTGTCTTTCTTATTATGTGATACATGCATTGCAAGCCTGTGGGCAACAGATGAGCTCTACTAAAGCTAAAAATAAATAAGATGGTAATGCTAATAAACTTGTAGCTTGTCAGACATTTGGATCTACTGGGTGTGTATCTATTAATTTTAGATGAGACTACGTTAGGAGCCCTTTGTTACGTGAAGGTTGTAATTAAGTGAATAATATATTCAAATTTAACTCAAAACATCTTCCTCCACATCTTGTTACTGACAGTTCCTTAGTAAGAAATTTCAAGGAACTGAAGGACTTAGAGGAAAGATTAAATATGCAAATATAACAATTTCTAGTACTTTCTAAAGAATTACAAGTTATATGTCCAAATGGAATCTCTTCCCACATCATGTTATCATCTGTTTAATCAGCTCTCACATTTGTGACTTCATTGTTTGGCTGAGGGTGCACCTGTCTCTCAGGCTGTTTGCTGTTCTATGTCTGTAACTTGGAATTTCTCCCTTAGTTTTTGGTTCCTCAGTCTGTGAGAATATGTGACATGACTTACAGATTGTTCCTGTTTCATCCTCTGTGAGGGTTCCTGTGCCCTGTACTCCAGCTTGTAAAACTCTTCGTATCCCTGTGTGGAGACTTCATTGTAAGAATCATCTTTGTCCTGCTGCTGTCAGTTACACATGAAAATAAACATCAGCATGTGAAGATTTACCCTAGAGAAGGCAGACACTCTTTCTGTAGTGGATTTCCTTGGAATTTGGGCTTATTTTTAACATTAAATGAATGTCTGAGACAGTGAGGACTGCCATGACAGAGCACTACAGATTGGGCATCCTGAACAACTGCAATGTGTGTTCTCACAGGGCTGGAGGTGCAGACTCATCCCGAGGTGCAGGTGGTCTCAGGGCTGGAGGTGCAGGTGGTCTCAGGCTGGAGGTGCAGGTGGTCTCAGGGCTGGAGGTGCAGGTGGTCTCAGGCTGGAGGTGCAGGTGGTCTCAGGGCTGGAGGTGCAGGTGGTCTCAGGCTGGAGGTGCAGGTGGTCTCAGTGCTGGAGGTGCAGGTGGTCTCAGGCTGGAGGTGCAGGTGGTCTCAGGGCTGGAGGTGCAGGTGGTCTCAAGGCTGGAGGTGCAGGTGGTCTCAGTGCTGGAGGTGCAGGTGGTCTCAGGCTGGAGGTGCAGGTGGTCTCAGGGCTGGAGGTGCAGGTGGTCTCAGGCTGGAGGTGCAGGTAGTCTCAAGGCTGGAGGCGCAGGTGGTCTCAGTGCTGGAGGTGCAGGTGGTCTCAGGGCTGGAGGCTGCAGATTCACATCAAGGTGCAAATGGAATTGTTTTCTTCCAAGAGCTGCCAGGAAAAACCTCTTCCGTGCCTCTCCCTGCTGCTGGTGGTTTGCTGACAGCCCTGGCTCCTCTGCTTGTCAATCCTTACCAGTTTCTGTGTCCAGTTCTCTCTTTTTTTATAAGAATGTAGTCCTTTTGAGTTAGAGTTCACCCTAATGACCTTGATCTTTAGTTGATTATCTACAAAGACCATTTTCCATGGGAGGCGTGACCACAGGTACTGGAGGGTAGGACGTCCACATCTTTGTGGGGTGGGGCACAATTCAATTGTGATTGTATGCTTACCACACACTGAGCTCTTTTTACATTCATTGCATCTTCACATTTTCACAGAATTCGTAAGAAGTGGACACTCTTCTTTCTTCATTCCTGGAAAAGCTGAAGCTTAGGGAGTTTAAAGAATTCTCGGAGATAAGCATGTGTGCCATTTAGGGTGTTTGTGGCTGCTTCAGAGAGATCTGGGGGTAACAGGGCTGTGGATGTGGAGTTGATTCTCTCTGAGCAGGGTCACCAGGAACCTCACTCTGTCTGTCCTGCACAGTCATTCTCTGCACACTTGTGGGGAGCAATCCGGACTAGACTAAGTTACTCGAATTAAGACTTATTCTATGCATCTGCTCTCCCACAATATGGCGCTGGGAGAGAAGTAAACAGCTTCCGCACAGCTGCCTCTCACCAACTTGACAAGCTGCAGGACTTGCTACTGATTGGAGGAGAGCAGCGTACTCGGCGTGTGGGCAGCTGAGTTGGGATTGGCGGAGGAGGACTATAAAGGAGGAGAGAGACGGCATTCACCAGGAACATCTATGGGGAACATCTAGCTGAAGGAACACCTGTGCAGCCCCCGAGAAAGCCGGCCGGCGGTGTGCCGCTCCCCTGCGGAAGTGGGGAATGTGGCCAGGGGGAACTGCCCTTCCACGGAGGTGGAAGGGATAGTAGCCAACCCGGGAAGAACCAGCAGCAAACCCGGGGAGGGCCGAGCAGACGAAAGAACAGCGCAGGGTCCTGTGTCGTTCCTCCACGAAGAGGGGGAGCGACAACACTGACCGTGTTAGGTCCCTGGGGGTCATAGGCTCCTGCCCCGATAAGGGAGATGGAAACCACCTCTGTGTTCTTAGAGGCCTCTTCATTGGGAGCCTGGGACTGCCTGCAGGGGGACAGGGGACTGTCACCAATGGCAGTGTATGTGTGTGTGTGGGGGGTGCTGTTAATCTCTGTTTACCACTTCACCAAGGACATGAGGAGAAACACTGCTTTTGGACATGAAAAAGGACAGTGTGTACAGTCTGATGTGCTGTCATCAGCAAGGGAGAGACTGAGGCTTCGTGTTGTGCGTGGATGTGAGTTGCTGAGAAACACTCTTGGGGATCCAAGATGGCTGAATAGTGCGAGGACACCCTGATTTTAGCCAGAGTGAGATGCAAGAACAAAGGAAGGACTACGTTCTCGGGAGACTGAGAAACTTTCAGTGAAGAACAGACTGAGCAGGGCAGTGAGCAGGGTGGAGAGACACGTAGCAGTCCTGTGGGTGATGTCCTTTGGGGAACTGCCACCTTCCCAGGCCAGGGGAGTGGAGGCTGCCACTCCCTGCACCAGTGGTGGTTTTGACTAAGGGAGATCCCATGGTCACTCCCGATTTTGAGTCTGGCCTGGGAATCTGGGGGTGGGGGGCAGTGGCGAGTAGGGTGCCCACTTGCTTCCAAGAACTGAGGCCGTGTTGCATCCCTCCCAGCTCCCACCAAAGTGTCAGACTGTTTGCTGAGGTAGAGCTCCAGCTGCCTTCTGTCCTGGCTCTAGGGATGGTGGATGGCTCACTGCAGGGCTTGGGCAGCTCTCAGGGCAGAGAGTGGACTCTGCACTCCAGTACTGTGGGAGCCCTGGGCGTGAGAACTGAGAGGGATGTGGGGTGTGGCTGGGTTCCTGAGTACCCACTGATCCAACTCAGGAAGCTTGGAGCTCCATGAGTGCTGGGGATGGCCTCACTGAGGGCCTAGTCACAATATGGAGCATTTTGTTGCTCTGTGTGATTCTTGTGCCTGAGTGGGTGGGATGTGCAGGCACCACAGGCTCACTGGGGGCAGTGATTCGGGTGGTTCACCTTAGCATAGAGAACGGTTGAGGCCGGGAACACACCAGCCGGCACTGACATCCCCTCTCCCTGCTGGCTGTAGTTGGAGGAAATAGACCACACCCAACCTGGGTGTCACTGTGAGTGCTTGCCTCATCCACAAAAGGTGTCTAGAGCTTCCTGGCCAACTTGGCCCACACTCTGGATATCTGCTGTAAGCCGCAGGCGTTCCTCTGAACCACACAGGCACATTTCCAAGAACAAAGCCTTCATGGAGATAGCAACACGTGATGGCCCGGATGTATGAAAATAAACATAGAAATACATGAAATATGAACAGGGAAAGCAATATGACTTTGCCAAAGGAACACAGTAAGACATTAATATTAGAATGTGAGGATGGGCAGATTGGTTAAATGCCTGAGAAGGAAGTCAGAAGAATGAGTGTTAAAGATTACTCAAAGACACCGATATATAGTTAAACATAAAATGAAATCTGTACATGACATGGACAAGAAATTCTGCAGAGGTAGAGACATTGAAGAAAAATCAAACCTAAATATTCAAAATGAAGAATTCAGTGTGTCAGATAAAAAAATACAGTGGAAAGCTTTAACAACAGATTTGATAAGGCAGAAGAAAATATCCAAGCTAAAAGACAAGTATTTTGAAATATCTCAGATTAAAAAAATTAGAAAGATTGTAAACAGTGTTTTGGATCTATAGGATACTATACAGCCACATATATGTATTTTAGGAGATATTGAATGTATGGGAAAAAAGAATGGCCTAGAAAACTTATTTGGTAAAATAGCATAAACTTTCTCCAATTTGGAGAAAGATATGGGTATCCAAATACAAGAATTTCAAAGAACCCAAATAGTGATCAGAAATGTTCTCTACCATGAGACACTATAGTGAAAATTTCAAAAATAAAAAATGAAGAAAGTGCCCTAAAATGTGTGAGAGAAATGCCAGATTACCTTAAAGGATCTCCAATTAGATTGATAGAAGATTTTTCAACAGAAACTCTCTAGGCCAAGAGAGAATAGACAGATATAGTTCAGTCCTAATAGAAAAAAATCTGTCAAGCTAATATTTTACCCAGGGTAGCTCTCATTCATAAATGAATAGTGAAGTAAAGACTTTCCAAGATAACCAAATCTGAAAGAGTTTGTTAACCACCAGGCGAGCCTTGGAAATAATATTTAAGGATGTACTACACACAGAAACAGAGAGAGAGAACCAGCTTCCTGAAAGAATCTGGAGACAGAAAACCTCTAGTGAAAGAACAGAGGGCATTCGAAACAAGCAATAGGAATGCTTATGGAAAAAACGGCAGGACCAAGTCATTATCAACGTAATCTGTAATGTAAATACACTAAATTCTCCAATGAAAAGATACACACTGGCTTGAAAAACAAATCCACCTATATGCTGCCTGCAAGAAACACACTTCACCAATGGAGATAACGCAGACTAAAAATGACAGGATGGAAAAAGATATTCCATGCAAATGGACATAAAAATGAGCAGTTATAAGAAAGCTTATATCAGACAAAATAGACTTTAGAACAAAAACTGTAAAAAGTGACAAAGAAGGTCATTATATAATGATTAAGAGATCAATCCAGTACAAAAATGTGACTATAGTAAATGTGTATGCACCCAGTGCTAGGGTACACAGTTGTTTCAAACAAATATTAATGGATGTAAATGGAGACATAAACTGCAGTTCAATAATAATGGAGAACTTCAACACCCCGCTTTCATTGATAGAGCAGCTAGACAAAAAATCAAACAAACAGCAGAGCCCATCTACATTATGGACCAAATGGACCTAAATATCTCTAGAACATTTTATCCCACACCTGCAGAATATACATGCTGTTCATCAGTGCATGGAACATTCTCTAGGGTGGACCATTTACTGGGCCATAAAACAAAGCTCTACCAATTCACAATATTTGAAATCATGCTATGTGTCTTTCCTTATCACATTGCAATGAAGCTGGAAGTTACCAGGATAAGAAACTCTAGAAAATACATAAACACATGGAGACTGAGCAAATGTTCCTATATGAGAAGGTACAAGAAAAAAAGGGAAATAAAACTAATAGAAACTAAAACACAAAATATCAAAACTTAAGGAGACAGCAGAAGCAGCATTTGGAGGGAAATTTGTACCAGTCACTGTCCATGTCAGAAACTGGGAAAGTATCAAATGATCTAACAAAGCATCTCAAGGATCTAGAAAAACAAGAACAAACCAAGTACAAAATTGGAAGGAGGAAAGAAGTAATAAAAATTAGAGAAGAAATTAACAAAATAGAAATAAAAAAAAAACTGTTCAAAAGATCAGTGAAATGAAGAACTGTTTTTTTTTTTTTAAATCAACAAACAGTTGGCTCAAAGAGCCAAAAAAGAAAAAAATCAAGAAAACCCAAATTAATAAAATCAGAGATAACAAAGGAGATGTTATGATTGATACTATAGAGGGGCTGGCACTGTGCCATAGCAGGTTAACACCCTGCCCTGAAGTGCTGGCATCCCATATGGGTGCCTGTTCTAGTCCCGGCTGCTCCATTTCCTATCCAGCTCTCTGCTATGGCCTGGGAAAGCAGTAGAAGATGGCCCAAGTCCTTGGGCCCCTGCACCTGTGTGGGAGACCCGGAAGAAGCTCCTGGCTCCTGGCTTCGTATCGGCACAGTTCTGGCTGTAGCAGCCATCTGGGGAGTGAACCAGCAGAAGGAAGACCTCTCTCTCTGCCTCTCCTCTCTTTGTGTAACTCTGACTTTCAAATAAGTAAATAAATAAATCTTTAAAAAATTAATACTATGGAAATACAAAGAATTAGTAATTGCTACATCTACATGCCAACACATTGAAAATCCAAAAGAAATGGATAGTTTCTTGGACACCTATAATTGACCAGAATTGTGTCACGAAGACATAGGAAACCTGAGTAGACCAAATAACCAAGGCTGGGATTGAATCAGAAAGAGTCTCCCAACAACAAACAAAGCCAGGACCAGATGGCTTGACTGCAAATTTCTACCAAACTTTTAAAGGAAAACTAATCCCAATTCTTCTTACACTATTAAAAACAATTGAAATGGAGGAAACCCTTCCTAACCCATTCTGTGAGGCCAACATTCCCTTAATTCCCAAAACAGACTAAGATACAACCAAAAAAAGAACTATAGACACCAGTATCCCTGATGAACATAGATACAAAAATCCTCATTGAAATACTAGCAAATTGTATCCTGCAAAGCATCAAAAAGATCATCCACCTGGAGCAAGTGGGATTTATCCATGGATGGCAGGGTTCAATATATGCAAATCAATAAATGTGATACCTCACATCAATAAAACAAAGGATAAAAACCATATGGTTATCCGAATAGGTTCAGAGAAAGCATTTGATAATATAGAAAATCCTTTCCTGATAAAAACCTTAAAAAAATTGGGTATAGGAGGTACATACATCAACACAATCAAGGCAATCTATGACAAACCCATAGGTGGCATCATATTAAATGGGGAAAAGCTGGAAGCAACTTCAGTAAGATCCAGACTAGTTTTGGAAGTTTTACCCAGAGAAATTAGGCAAGAGAAAGAAATAAAAGGGATAGAAATTGGAAAGGAGGAAGTCAAATTTTCCCTATTTGGAGATGACATGATTCATTATATAGGGAAACCAAAAAACTCCACCAAGAGACTATTGGAACTCAAGAGAATTCGGTAAATTTGCAGGATACAAAAGCAATATGCAAAAATCAATATTATTCATTTTGTAAAAAAGATTTATTTATTTGAAAGGCAAAGTTACAGAGAGGGCGAGAGGCAGAGAGAGAGAGAGAGAGAGAGAGGTCTTCCATCTGCTGATTCACTCCCGAAATGGCCACCAATGTTCCAGAGCTGTGCTAGGCCAAAGTCAGTAGCCAGGAGCTTCATCCAAGTCTCCCACAGGGATTTGGACTGGACCATCTTCTGCTGCTTTCTCAGGTGCTTTATCAGGGAAGTGGATCGGAAGTGGAGCAGCTGGGACTTGAACCGGTACCCATATGGGATGCTGGCACTGCAGGCAGAGACTTAACCCACTATGCCACAGTGCTGGCCCCTCAATATTGTTCATATGCACCAATAGTGCTCTGGCTAAATGAGCTGTAAGATCAGTGACATACAATTTAAATATGTTGGGATAAACTTAAAAATTTATAAGGTCTCTGCTATGAAAATTACAAAACATTAATGAAAGACATAGAAGACACAAAAACATGGAAAAATGTTATATGCTTGTGGATTAGAAGAATTAATATCATCAAAATGTCCATACTACCCAAAACAATTTACAGATTCAATGTGATCCCCCCCCAAAATACAAGGACATTCTTTGCAGATTTGGGGAGAAAAATGATCCCAAAATTCATATGGAAACACAAGAGGCTCCAAAAATCCACAGCCATCTTAAACAATAAAAGCTAGAGGCATCACAATACTAGATCTGACAACATACTACAGGGCTGTTATAAACAAATCGCTTGGTACTGGCACAGAGATAGACATGTGGTTCAGTTGAACAGAATAGGAACTTGGGGAAGGCACTGTGGTGTATTGAGTTTAAGCCCCAGCCTGCAGTGGCGGCATCCCATATGGGACTGGTTTGAGTCCGAGCTGCTCCATTTCCAATGTAGCTCTCTGCTAATGTTCCTGGGAAAGCAGTGGAAGATGGCCCAAGTGCTTGGGCCCCTGCACCCACGTGGGAGACCCAGAAGAAGCTCCTGGCTCCTGGCTTTGGATCAGCTCAGCTCCAGCCATTGCAGCCATTTGGGGAGTGAACCAGCAGATGGAAGATACCTCTGTTCCTCCCCCACCCCCCCGTCTCTCTCTCTCTCTCAAATAGATAAAATAAATCTAAAAAAGAAAAAAGAAATCCCAGAAGTTAATCCATACGTCTACAACCAACAAATCTTTGACAAATGAGCTAAAATCATTCCCTGCAGAAAGGACAGTCTTCAACAAATGTTGTTGGGAAAATCTGATCTTATGTAGAAGTATGGAACAAAACCCCTATTTTATACCTTATACAAAAAGCAACTCACTATATATCAAGAACCTAAACCTAAGACCTGAAACCTTCCAACTCCTAGAAGAAAACTTAGAGGGAATGCTGCAAGACACTGGCTAAGCAAAGACTTCTTGGGTAAAACCCGAGAAGCACAGGCAATAAAAACAAAATGGACAAATGGGATAACACCAAGCTAAGAAGTCTGTGCACAGCAAAGGAAACCTCAGCAAAATGAAGAGGCAACTGACAGAATCAGAGAAATGTTTGCAAACTACGCATTGATAAAGGATTAATATGCAAAATATACAAGGAGTTCAAGAAAGAAAACAAACAATTCAGGTAAGAAATAGGCAAAGGATACGATTAGGCATTTTTCAAAGGAAGAAATACAGACAGACAACAGACAAATGAAAACACGCTCAGGATCACTAGCTATCAGGGAAATGCAAACAGAAACCACCATGAGGTGTTACCTTACCCCAGTTAGAATGGCTGTCATCCAGAAAATCAAAGCCATAACAATTACTGGTGATAATGTAGAGAAAGTTACCTAACACATTGTTGTTAGGAATTTAAACTGGTAAACCATTATTGAAGACAATCTGGAGATTCCTCAGAAAACTAAAAATAAACTTTGCATATGACCCAGCTATTCCACTCCTGGAAATACATCCAAAGGAAGTAAAATCTGCTTATGAAAGAGTTATCTGTATCCCCGTGTTTATAGCAGCTCATCACAATAGCTAAGATATGGAATGAACCTAGATGTCCATCAGTTGATGACTTGATAAAGAAAATGTGGTATGTGTACACAATAGACTACTACTTAGCCATAAAAAAATGAAATCCTGACTTTTACATCCAAATGGATGCAACTGGAAACCTTTATGCCTAATAAAATAAGCCAGACCCCCAAAGATGACTATCGTATATTTTCTCTGATTTGTGGTGGTTAGTATATACAGAGATCATAAAAATTAATGACATTTTGAAATTTGATTATTGTTTATAGTGGTTGTCTATATTCTTATTCCCTAGTGGTCTTTCTACTGTTTTACATTTGAACTCTTATTTAGTGGAGCATTAAGCCTTTGACTATAAAGTCAATTAAAAATAAAAACAAATTTAAGAAGAATGAAAGTGAGGGGGAGTGATGCAGGACAGGAGGGAGGGAAGAGTGCAGTTATCATTATATTAGAATTGTGTTCTGTGAACCACACTAATTTTGTTCTCTTTGTATTAATAAGAAAACAGATTTAAAAAGAACTACTTTCAAATGTACTTTACCTGGGCAAATATGGAAAGTGGAAAACTAATGTTTCTTGGTAGGAGAATCTCCACATACTGTGCACACATATGCAGACATGCACATGTAGCATGTTTGCGCACACATGTACCTATATGCACATATATGTGCACACACAGACATGTGTGAATATGCCAAGTTAGCAGAAGGCTAATGAGACCAGTGCTGGGGCTCCAGAGATAAGCAGAAGCTACACTAGATGATTTTAAGCCACAGTAAAATGAACGATCCAAATGTTTCTTGGCATCTTTGGGGTCAACACTAGCTTCACACTGAATGGGTTATATTCTGAAAAGGAGGGTAAAAAGAAGCTCACTGGAAAACAATGTGAGAACCAGAAGTTCTTTCCTCCAAATCTCAGACTAACACAGCAGTGAGAATCTACTGAAGAACAAAGCAAAACACAGGGCGCAGTGAAATTTCGTTGTCAGTGCCCTGTTTCTCTCTCAAGTTCTGCCATCGCCATCTCCAGGTCTGTTGTCTGGGATACCTTGTGCCTGAGTGAACTTTTCTATCATGGTCACCTCTACTTTTGCAAGCCACACTTTTGGGGAAATTTAGCCCCAGTTGGTACGTGGTACAGTGACCAACAAAGGGCTCTTCAGAGTCCTTTGTGAGAGGAATGGAAACATTGAGAGTAGCAATGTTGGCCTTTCACAGTGTTAGTTTTTCACTGCTGCAAACCAAGTTACTACAGATGTAGTGACTTAAACCACCCACGTGAAGCCTCAGGGTCTCTATGGCTCAGAGGTTGGGTGTCTCTGGTGCCTTGTGGTGGGGCTGGGACCTCACTGACAGGCTTGTCTCAATCGGGGGTGGCTACAACTATTCTGGTTCAAGCTAAGTGGCTCAGAGCTCTGGTCTTTGCTGGCTAGAGGCCACCCAGTCACTTGCTGCAAGAGGACCCCACACTCCTCAAGGTCACAGGACAGTGTCACCTGCTCTGAGTCAGGGAGGGCTGGTCATTACTTCAGGGGCGTCCATCTGATTGAGTCATGCCTGCCAGGGTGATCCTGCTTACCGTTAACTGATTTGGGATCTTTAACAACTCTGCAAAAGCCCCTGCACATTTGCCAAGGCAAACCGATTGGAAGCAAGTATTAGGCCCCACTCAAGGGGATGGATTATAGACTGACCACAAAGGGTGGGCTCCCCACTGATGAGAAGGGGATTATTGAGACTATGACCAGAAGTGGTGGGCTTCCCACTCACGGGGAGGGAATCATAGAGACTGTGACCATGAGGGGTGGGTTTGGGGCCACCCCAGGGTTGCCCCCCACATTTGCTTGAAGAAGGTTCGTGAGGATGTGAGAGCTCTGTGCTGACCACGAGGAATACATTGGCTGCTACTAGGCTTTTCTTATAGATGTGGAAATGGGAATACCCAGACAGCTTGGTAGAGGTCGCTCATGTAGGATGTGGTTGATCCAGGTCTTCCTGAATTCATCTTGTACCCCTCTGCACTATAATGCCATCGTATTCTGCTGTCTAACCAACTAGGAGTCAGACAGAGTAATGGATGAAGGTTGCAGGGAGACGGCACCTTTGACCCTGCTTGGTGTGAATAGCTTAGGGCTGGTGTTCTCAGTCCTGTGCGTGCTGGAATCATGTGGGGGGCTTTAGAAAGATACTGATTCAGAGTGTTGGCAGGGTAGCCTTAGCTGCTTTGGTGTTTTGTTTTCTTACCAGTTAATGGCCTCAATCAAGTGTTCAGTTTGAGTGGTCTAGGAGTTGAATAAAGAACAGGTTGAAGGGCTATTTGGAGGCGAGATGGGCCATTGTGGAGGATGGGTGATAGGTGCTCTCTGAATCCACATGTTTGAGTGCAAATAACTTGGCCGCTTGGCAAGAGCATTATGGAAAGATTGGGAGAGGATACCTGGTTGGACTAGGGGGCCTTTGAACTTGACTCTGAGAGTCTGTGATTCTGTGGTACATGTGCACGATACTCATGAAATGTGACTTGCACGATACTCATGAAATGTGACTTGGTTCAACTCAGACAACCTCAGATTTTTCCTTTTCTTGCCTTCCATGCTTGTTATGTGTCTCTTCCAAGAGAACTGTTTTGAGGGGAGGAAGGTGGGCTTTGGGCCATATTGTTGGATGATGGAGTAAAGAAGGCTCTAGATACTTTATTGGGAAGTATAGTAAGAAAAATTCACAACAGTGACCTATTTAATACAAGCTTACACCTTATTCCAGGAAGTCTCTTACATCCTTTATCCCTACTTCATTTATAATAATTTCTGTTCTAAAAAGTGTAGGTCTGGTGTGATGGTTGACTCACACTATTTTATTTTTTTTGCTTAGACCCTGAACCCATTTCATTTGCCTGTTTTTTCTGTTTCATTTAGTATTGAGATTGATTTTATATTTTCAAATTTCCTTTTGTAGAAACAGGTTATTTCTTTGAAGGGCAGAAAGAGAGAATGAGAAAGAGAGAGAGAGAGGTCTTCCATCTGCTGGTTCACTCCCCAAATGCCTGCAACAGTGAGGGCTGGATCAGGCGGAAGCCAGCACCTGGGAATCATCTGGGTCTCCTACACTGGGGGCAAGAACCCAAGTACTTGGAGGCTAATGCCTCCCAGGTGCGTTACATGAAGTCAGCTAGGAATCAGAGGAGCTGGGACTTGTATCAGCTTTTTTTTTTTTTTTTTTTTTTTTTTTTTTTTTTTTTTTTTTTTGACAGGCAGCGTTAGAGAGAGACAGAGAAAAAGGTCTTCCTTCCTTTGATTGACCCTGCAAATGGCTGCTACAGCCTGCGTGCTGTGCCAATCTGAAGCCAGGAGCCAGGTGCTTCTCCTGGTCTCCCTTGTGAGTGCAGGGCCCAAGCACTTGGGCCATCCTCCACTGCCTTCCCAGGCCACAGCAGAGAGCTGGACTGGAAGAGGAGCAACCAGGACAGAATCCGACGCCCCAACCAGGACTAGAACCTGGGGTGCTGGCGCCACAGGCGGAGGATTAGCCTAGTGAGCCGCGGCACCAGACTTGAATCAGCTTTAACCCTCTGCCATAACGCCCTCCTGTCAAACTTTCTTGTTTGTGTACTTTTTGCTTTTTTGATATTTCTTGTCTATTTCCCTTATAAAATTTTGAGTCCTCTTTCAGGTCTTCATCTCTGTAACTTTACACCTGCTGTTATTCCTGGTTTCCCTACAGCTAAGCTTAAGGTTGGTCTATGAGTTGCTCATTCTCTGCTGAGTCAGCACCCCTGATACATGATGCTTGTTCCATTAGGGAGGCCTTTCCAATACTTTAACTTTGATTTACACACACTTGGAATATAAAATGCAGATTCTAGAAATTTAAATATAGTAGGTGATGAAATATTACACTTTGGGAAGTGTTGGCTGTGAATATGCATTAAAGGTGCATGAAAAAGCTTTTAGGTGACTCTGAAACTGGGTATCTTCCAGCCCAACTGTAATTTCATTGTGTCAGACAATGTAGGGATGAGGAGTGACGTCATTCAGGAGGTGCCGTGGACCCGCAGCTTCACAAGTGTGGTTAACACAGGTCAACTGTAATTTCATCATGTCAGACAGTGTAGGGATGAGGAGTGACATCATTCAGGAGGTGCCGTGGACCCACAGCTTCACATGTGTGGTTAACACAGGTCAACTGTAATTTCATCATGTCAGACAGTGTAGGGATGAGGAGTGACATCATTCAGGAGGTGCCGTGGACCCACAGCTTCACATGTGTGGTTAACACAGGTCAACTGTAATTTCATCATGTCAGACAGTGTAGGGATGAGGAGTGACATCATTCAGGAGGTGCCGTGGACCCACAGCTTCACATGTGTGGTTAACACAGGTCAACTGTAGTTTCATCATGTCATACAGTGTAGGGATGAGGAGTGATGTCATTCAGGAGGTACCATGGACCCACAGCTTCATATGTGTTGCTAACACAGATTGCTGAGTGGTGGTGGTGGTGATTTTAGGATGCTTTCCCCACTGTTCGTGTCTGCTCCTCCTGAATGCAGATGCTGGAGTCTGGGAGGCGTCTCTGCACATTCCAATGGCAGATGCTTAGGGAAATGCCATCCAACCTTGGATCAAGGTCACTTCAGAGTGAGTCTCAGATTAATGGAGAGAGAATTGTAATCTCCATTTCTTTTGACTGTGTTACTTTGGATTCTCACATGTCCTGTCAGCAGTGCTATTAAATGGTCACAGAAGATGAAGAATGGAGGTGGGATTTCTTTAGATACCACACATTGTCCATGTTTAGCTCTCCCTTGTTAGTGTTCCATGCGTGTTGTTTTGGAACAGAGGGCAAGTCCTTGGGCCACTGCACCAGTGTGGGAGACCCAGAGGAAGCCCCTGGCACCTAGCTTTGGGTCGGCCCAGCTCTGGCCTTGGTAGCCATTTGGAGAGTGAACCAGTGGATGGAAGACCTCTCTCTCTCTCTCTGCCTCTGCCCTTCTGTAACTCTGCCTTTCAAATAAATAAACAAATAAATCTTTTTAAAAACCATAATGATTGATTCAGACTCCCACAGTCACTGAAATAGTTATATCTTTTTCAATGCCTTCAATTTTGTAATTGTTGCTAATGTGAAATTTATAAACAGTGGATTTTTTTTTATCATCATGCTTTTCGAGCAAAAAGAATCGTTTTGGACTTTATATGCTTTTGTAATAAATATTTTGAGAATAAGTCTTTTGGAAATTTTCCTTTTTACTCAATGAACCCGGTTTCTTTAACTGCATTGCCATCTTCACTGAGGACTGTAGTTACAGCAGGCTCCAGGGGCATTAGCTGACAGCCTGCCAGACACCTCCACTCTGATTTAGTGCCCCGAATAGGTGCTGGGCGGCTGCCCTGCGCTCAGTTGTGTGGGTGCTGGGAGGGTGAGAGCACAGCCCTGTCCGCAGGAAGCCTGCCTTTGTGCTGATGAGGAGCCGTGAGGGAAACAGGAACATACAAGGGCACTGAGACAGGCGGCAGGGAATATGTGAGCCAGGTGGTGTGACATAGTAAAGAGGTGGTCAGGGAGAGGCTTACGGAGGGGAGGGAGCAAGCCTGTGGTCTCCTGCAGGGGAGCATGCCAGGCACGAGCACAGCACGTGCAGAGCTGATGGTCTGTTCCAGGAACTGATACGAGTGAGCCAGGAGGGGCATCATGGACCAGAGCTGGGAGGTGTGGCCACGCTGTTAGCTTCTACATGCCGAGAGATGGAAAACCCCTGAGTGTTTGGAGAGAGGATTGACACAGGCTGGTGTGTGCTTTCTATGGGACCATTCCTTGGATGCTGTTTTGAACCTGGGCTGGAGGAAGACAGTAGCAGTGGGGCCAATTGGAATGAAGGCTTAGACCAGAGGTGAAAGGCCAGATCTGGGATGCGCTGAGGAGTAACAGGACGGTCTGAGAGAGGGGATGTGCATGTGCAAACAGGAGACGTCTGTGTTCTTAAAACGAACATGTTGTTATTTGGTCTGGAGGGGAGAAACTTTAAGACTTTACCAGTATGAAATGTCTGTTATACCGCTCATTTTTAATCCCTATAATACAAATTCTTTAGTTCTTTCTTCCATTTTAATTTTGTTAACTCTGAACTTCATTTGAGAAAAGTCTGTAAAGAAGGTGGAATGACACGAATTTTCAAATTGGTTTGATTTCAATGTGAATCACTTTGTTTTTCTTTACGATTTATGAACATTCATGAATCTTGTGATGTGTTACAATGTTTGTTATTTCTTTAGTTATTTCCAACTATTTCTGATTTGAAATGTAAGGCTGAATCCTATCTTGATCTTTCACTTATGTCTGGCTACTATTTTTAGACTGGGAAGGACAACAGTTCATATATTATGTTCATCTTTGTTTCTAACCCTAGTTTGAGACCTAAGACATTTCTGCTATGGTTTGTTTGTCCTTTTGCATTGCAATAGGATTAAGGAGTCAGGTCAGGAAGCTGCATTCTCATGCGTGGGTCGATGTCTTCATAAGGGCAGGTTTGTTGCCAAGGGGTGGGTTCATTCCCATGTGGTTGGGTTGGTTGCCATGGGGGTGGGTTGGTCACCGTGGGGGGTGGTTTGGTTGTAGAAGGGGAGTTGCAGCCCCCTCTTCTCTCTTGCGTGCTCCTGGGCCTTGTGCTCTCCTCTGCCCAGCCATCATGCAGCAAGAAGGGGCTGAGCAGATGCAGCGCTTGATCTTATGTTTCCCAACCTCCTGAACTATAAAGAAGGAATCTCTGGTTTTTATAAATTACCCAGTATGTGTTTTTGTTTTGTTTGTTTGTTTGTTTTGTTACAGCAGAAGACAGTGAACCAAGATAGCAAATTGGTGCTGAGATTGGGTTTGTTGTTATAACAAATACTTACAATGTGGAAGTGAGTTTGGAACTGGGTGATGGGTAGAGACTGGAAGAATGTGGGGCATCTGGCTGGAGAATGCCTAGGTTTTTGTGAACGCGGTGTGCAGGCTGAGGACTTGGGAGGAGACAAGACTTGGGGTGTCTGAGACTTCTTAGCGGTGACTGTGGTGGTCGTGGTGACGCAGGGCCAGTAAAGGCGGCTCTGATGAGCCTCAGCTGAAGTGAGGGGCAGGGAGTCCGGAACTGGAGCGCAGCCCACCCTGTGCATAGTTGCAGCGAATGTGGCAGAATCGCGTCCCTTCCGTGGTTTTATGGACGGTGGAATTTACGTGACGTCCTAGGATCCTAGTTTCAGAAGAGATAGTGAGAAGTAGTGTCTTCAGGCTGCTGGTGGCTGCTTTTACCTTCTGACAGTGAAGTGAGAGAGCAAGGAGACAGCTTTAGGACAAAGTATCTGAAGCAGGAGCAGAGTGGGAAGACTGGAAGGCTCTCAGCATGACTGCGTGGAGTGAAGAGAGAATACTCAGGGTGTGACCCGCAGCCATGTGCTGAAGAAAGTCCTGCATGGAAGGAAGCCAGGTTCTGTTCATCCAGGCAGCGGGAGGAGAAAGCCGGAGGGCTCTCAGGCATCCCTGCGGCTGCAGCTCCTCTCACCGCCCTCAGGTGGGTACAGGCCTGGGATGCCCCACTGGTCATTTCTGCTTCTGCCATGCTACGATGCGCCCAAGGCCCTCTCAGGTACCCTTCTTTTCTTTGAAACCCCAGTCTGTGATGTTATGTTGGAGCAGCAGGAAGTGGACTGAGACAATATCTGCTATGGAAAATTTGAAAACTGGGAAGAAGCGCAAAGAAGAGACTTGAGGTCAACTTCATTCCTTCATCCTGCTGTCCCATTTTTATATACTGACTTTTCCAGTCAGGTGTGTTGAGAAACTGTTGGGAGCTACCAAGTCTCGGTTCAGGGTAGAGATGGGTGTTGCGGTCCTGTGTCCCACTTAGAGAAAGAGTCCAGATGGCCTTGTGTTGTCTCATTTCCTCCCATGACAAATTTCCCAGAGCAATAAACCATCTGGGAAAGGAAAGAAAACCATTGCACTGTTCTGATTAGTGATTCTGACATTGTTCCTCAACTTTAATTTTTAGTACATTGGAAATCTGATTAAGTTTTTTGCACAGTGTTTCCATGAAGCTGTTTGAAGAGGATTAGAATATTAAGTTGTGTAACTTCTGATTCTTAAAAATGAATGAGCTTTTGGAGTCTGTGTTAGTCCGAGCGTGCTGATGACTACAAGAGGTTTCACTTTTCACGCATGCTGTGGTCCAGGGAGGCCCTCAGGAGTGCAGGGAAGGCCCCTCCTCATCTCCTGTCCTCCTGGGTCTCGTGTTGCGTTTCAGTCTCCGAGGGCATCTCAGGCCATCGGAGCAGATGCTTGTGTATTTCTGCCTTAATCTGCTCCTTTGGCGATCTGGTGATCCAGGAGCCCCCCAGCTGTAGAATGGATCAGTTTTGAGTACTCCTGGTCACACACGTTCATTTGCTTTGTGTTGAAGACTCAGCTGTAGAAAACACTCTCGTTTTCACATCCTGATTTGTGGGTTCCTGGATTTGTTGGTCTTCTGTGGTTTCTGAGAGCGCTGTGGTCAGTTTCTGTGCAGGTGTCCACCACGCTCAGGGCTTGATTATTACTTGCAGTCATGTGGGAGAGTTTGAGAGGAGGCACAGCCTCCTTCTAACTTCCCGATGTCACCAGCACTGTATGGATGCCCCCCCCCCTTTTTTTGACAGGCTGAGTTAGACAGTGAGACAGAGAGACAGAGAGAAAGGTCTTCTTTTTCCATTGGTTCACCCCCCCAAATGGCCGCTACGGCCGGTGTGCTGCGCCGATCCGAAGCCTGGCTTCCCATGTGGGTGCAGGGCCCAAGCACTTGGGCCATCCTCCACTGCCTTCCCTGGCCACAGCAGAGAGCTGGACAGGAAGAGGAGCAACCAGGAGAGAATCCAGCAACCCAACCGGGACTAGAACCTGGGGTGCCGGCGCTGCAGGTGGAGGATTAGCCTAGTGAGCCGTGGCGCCAGCCTGGATGGCCTTTTTATGAAAGCGTGTCAGTGGCACATTCAGTGTTTATTTGTACCAGAAAGCGAAAGGGATTTTAATGTTCCCCTTTGATTGTGTCACTCCTGCCCTTAAAGACCTCCTTTGTTTCTGAAGTGAGGTCCAGAATCACAGTGGATTTCTTTCTTACTTTTTAAAAATTTTTTATTTGAACGGCAGAGGTACAGGGAGAGAAGGAGAAAGAGAGAAATCTTCCATCTACTGGTTCACTCCCTAGATGGCCGCAGTGGCTGGAGTTTGGCCAGGCCAAAGCCAGGAGCCAAGAGCCTCCTTTGGGCCTCCCACATGGGTGCAGGAGCCCAAGGCCCCAGTCCATCCTCTGCTGCCTTCTCAGGCGTACCAGCTGGGAGCTGGGTGGGAAGTGGAACAGCTGGGACCTGAACCAGTGCCCGTATGGGATGCATTGCAGGCTGAGGCTTAACCTGTGCCACAGCACAGGGTTAAAAACCGTGAGGGCTTCACTTGCATGTCCATCTTCTTTTCCAACTTGCCCACATCCTGATCTAAACTAGACTCCGTTCTTCACATGAGAAGAAGCTTCTGCCTCTGACGTGCCTTTGTTCTGGGATGTTCCTCATCTGCCCTGCATTACTTTAAATCCCAGGTCAAATGCTGCCGCGTATGTAAAGATGCCTCTTGCCATCCAGTGAGTCTTGCCTTTGTCCTGTGTCCTCCTCCAGTACCTTGAGTAATCAGTCACCTTTCACCTGGAATCGTTTGCATCCAGCTTTGTCTGGTGGTTTTCACACATGTTCCTCTTCAGTGCTGTGAGCCCTCGACCACTCCGTAAGGATGCACAGCCTGCGGTGTGCATGGCACTGTACCTCGAAGCACTTCCTGTGAAGAGTTCCTTCAAGAACTGGTTGTTGAGTTTGAGTGCATTTTCAGATTGTTGATTCTGCCATTTATTATTGAAAGGACATTTAACTAAGGGTTGGAGATGTTAGAAATTTCTCATCAGCTCATCTGAGGAAGTCTCTATACCTAACTTTGGCTGGATATCTTGAACTAGAATATGTATTTTCTTCTTAAACTTCGATGTGTGTTTCACATTAGTCTGTACTGGCATATATATTTAGCAGCCACCAAAAACTGCTTAGCTGTATGGTTTTTATGAAGTAGAACAACTTTTAGTCTTAAAAAATGACATCTCCTTGCTTTCTAATTTAGGCAAACTCAGACTTGTCCTGGTAGCCTCTCTTCCTGTCTTACTGAATAATCACTATTTTAATTACTTTGACCTAAATAGGAAGAAACTCTTCTGCTACTTTTGTTCTTTAATGGCATACTAAATTCTTTATTTTTCAAACTGACTTATAAAGCTGCATATAATTAAACTTGTATATTTATAAATGCCCATAATTGTGGCTTATTAATAGTTTAGTTGAATGTTGGTCACCATGGGCATGTGAGATGATGATGTGGTGCAGTATTGGCTGCTTCTGGTACAGAGGCACTGCGGACAGGTGTGATGGTCTCCTCCAGCTTTGAGTAGCGAGGTGGAAGGACTGGCCCTGGGGTAGTGTCAACTTACAGGTGGGGGCTGTCTGATCTCACAGCAGAAAGTGCGGGAAACACCCACAGAGGGCTCTCACTGAGAGGTGTGGATACAAGCCCCATCTCCTCAGGGTGGATGTCCATAAGGGACCATGGGTTAAGCAGAGTTTGAGAACCATGGCTTCAAATCTTCCAGTTCAGCTGCATGGGTTTGTCACAGCCATAGGACAGGATGTCCCTCCCACGTGTTTGAAATGGAGATTTAGGCCAAACTGATTTTGTATTTATCTGCAAAAACATATTTTTATTTAATCATCAGTTTGAATACTAGTTATATATAAATAGATGCAGAAAATGAAAAAAACTAATTTTAAGCAAAGCTATGATAAATATAAATCTTAGCTCCAAATTGAGATTTCCTCTTTGATCTCAGCTTTCCTGTTTGGCTCTGTTCTGAATGTCATGGCATCCTGTTTCCTTTGCCCAGGGGGAGCTCACACACTCCTTCTCCCAATATCCCAGTGAGATCCACGCTCTACATTCTCTCAGGCCTAGGGAGACAGCTCAAGGCCAACGTGTCTCTCCACAAGTTGTTCTCTGTGTTCTGTGTTTCTTGTCCTTTCTTCCGGTCAACTCCAGTAACCAGGCGGGAGAGTTAAATGTGAGTGCGCACGTCATCTTTTCCTCGGTAGAACTCTTCACTGCCCTCTCCTAGTGTTGCTTAGCCAGGGTTTTGTGACATTACAGCACGCAGCTTGGGTTCTAGTTAGAATTTCCTGTGAGAAGGGATTAAAACTTCCCCCGTCTCCCCCAGTATCTGAGTTATAAAAACAGCAAATGGTGTCAGTAACTGAAAAGTCAGTATACAGGATGGTTAGCTTCTACTTCTGTGTCATAATGCAGTGCAATTTTAGAAACCAGAAGGTAGGGGCTGACACTGCTTGGGGCAACCATACCCATTATCAGAGTGCCTGGGTTCGAATCCAGCTCAAGTCCCCATTCTAGCTCCCTGTTAATACCCACCCTTGGAGGCAGCAGATGATGGCTCAAGCCTTTGGGCCCCTGCCACCCATGTGGGAGACTAACTTCTGGCCTTTGGCTCCAGCTGGCCCAGCCTTGGCTGCTGCAGGCATTTGGTCTGTGAGCCAAGGATGGAAGATCAAGCTCTCTGCTCCCCCTCCCCCATTTTTGAATAAATGAAAATTACAAAAAGAAACCCAGATATAATTAAAGTCTAATTTTTTAATTTAAAAAGATGATTTTAAATAAACATCTGACTTGTATATACTAAATGGTTTTAAATGAATAGGGTTATAAGTGATGAGGTATTCATTTTCATCAGATTACCAATTTAAAATCACACACATCTAAAAAGCTCAGCTGTCAAAATTTTGAATTTCTGCAGAAATGGCACTAATGCAAATATTGATGTTAGTAAATCAGGTCAAACTAGATATATTCCATTAGGCCATGGTGAAACCTTGGCATGAATTGATCACAGAATATCAGCAAGGTGAAATCAACAAGTTTAGAAATCAGTACTTTTTATGGTGTTAGATTGGGCAGAATTTATGTCTTTGCTGCAGAAAACTGAGAACACAAAATAATCTATAAAAATGTGAAAAATTGTTTACGTGCTTTGTAGGATTTTAAGGAAGTCTTAAATTAGAAAATCTTTTTTAAAATGTTATTTATACAGATTAAAGACAAAACTCTAAGTTTTAACACTGAGAAGTATGGAAAGAAATTCTGTCTTAGCATGTTGTACTGTCTTGAGGCAGAGCACCTGCACCCAGCTGAGGGCAGTACTGGGGGGTGCGTGTCTGTGATTTGACTGGCTAAGTGAGCAGGCAGGTGCTGGGGTTCAGGGCACATGAGCTGAGCTGCTGTTCTCGCTCTTGCCCTGCTGTGTCCCATGTGTGCCGACCAGCTCAGCACTCCGTCTTCACATTCCAGAAGCTAGCACAGAACCTTCCTTATAGCATTTTGTTGAAAAGATAAATGGTTGAGTGAGAGACCAGAGATATTCAAGTAAAAAGAATAAGATGAATATGAACATAGGTTTTTTATAGAATACGATTTTTTTTTTTAAATTTGAAAGGCAGAGTTAGAAAGAGAGAGGGAGAGTCAAAGGGATCACACAAACAAGACTAGTGTCTGCAAATACTAACTGATAGAATAAAAAAGGGAGACATCCAACATGGGAAGCAGGATACACAGCAGACTCATAAAATGGCAGATGTCCTAAACAGCACTCTGGCCTCAGAATCAGCCCTTAAAGCATTTGGGTCTGGCTGGAGAGCCCATGAGAGTAATTTAGGCATGGAAAGCCAAGATACTGTGGCAAAAAACAAAACAAAACAAAACAAAACCAACCAACCTGAATGAAATATCTCTGCGAGTGAGATCCCAGTGGAAAGAACGGGCCATCAAAGAAGGAGGTACCTTTTTCTGAAGGGAGGAGAGAACTTCCACTTTGACTATGACCTTGTCTAAATAAGATCGAAGTCAGCGAACTCAAGAGGCTTCCATAGCCTTGGAAACTCATGACAAGAGCCTAGGGTGATTACTGATGCGATAAACAAAAGTGTCAGTTGTTAAGTCAACAACAGGATTCACTATGCACTTACTCCCCATGTAGGATCTCCATCCTTAATGTGTTGTACAATGTGAATTGATGCTATAACCAGTATGCAAAGAGTACCTTACACTTTTTTGTTTCTGTGTGGGTGCAAACTGTTGAAATCTTTACTTAATATATACTAAATTGATCTTCTGTGTATAAAGATAATTGAAAATGAATCTTGATGTGAATGGAATGGGAGAGGGAGCGGGAGATGGGAGGGGTGCTAGTGGGAGGGAAATTATGGGGGTGGAAAAGCTATTGTAATCCAAAAGCTGTACTTTGGAAATTTAATTTATTAAATAAAAGTTTAAAAAAAGAATATTGGCCTATAACTTTCTTTTTTTTGTTATGTCCTTTTATGGTTTTGGTATCAAGGTAACACTGGCTTTGTAGAATGAGTTTGAAGGAATTCCTTCTTTTTTTTTTTTTTGGAACAACTTAAGAAGTCTTGATATTATGTCTTTAAACATTTGGTAGAATTCATTGAAGCCATCTGGTCCTGGATGTTTCTTGGATGGGAATCTTATTGTTACTGCTTCCATCTTGCTACTTGTTATTTTTCTGTTTAGGTGTTCTGCTTGTTCTTGACTCAGTCTTGGTAATGCATGTGTATGCAAAGATTTCTCCAGATTTACTGGCATACAGTTGTTCAAAATAATCCCTAAGAATCCTTTGTGTATCTGTGATGCCCATTGTAATATACCCCCTTTCGTCCCTTGTTTTATTTAGTTGAGTATTCTTATGTTTTTCTTGGTTAATCTACATAAGGGATTGTCAGCTTTTTAACAATAAGCTCTTCATTTCATTCTCTCTCTCTTTGTTTTTGATACTTTTAAAGTCTCTACTTCATTTATTTCTGCATTTTTATTATTTTTTTACTTCTATTAGTTTTGAGTTTAGTTTGTTCTTGTTTTTCTAGTTCCTTAAGGTGTACCAATAAGTTGTTTATTTAATGTATTTCTGAATTTTTTTAAATTTAGGCATTGATTGCCATAAACTTCTACTTAGTACTACTTTTCCTATGCAACATAAGTTTTCATATGCTGGGTTTCCATTTTCGTTCATTTCAAGAAATTTAAAAATTTTTCTTAATTTCCTCTTTGATCCATTGGTTGATCAGGAATAAGCTGTAAAATTTCCACATATTTATATAGCTTTCAATGTTTTGTTGTCATTTTTGAAACTATAGTAGTATGACATTCTTTTTTTATTTTTTATTTTATTTTATTTTATTTTAATTTTTATTTTTGACAGGCAGAGTGGACAGTGAGAGAGAGAGAGACAGAGAGAAAGGTCTTCCTTTGCCGTTCTTAACCATTGATTTGACTAAAGTATAAAACAGAGTTGTACAAAACTGTATAAAACTGTATTTACAGCAATACTGACACATGCAGGCATTTCTTTTTTTTTTAATTTTTACCCCATTTTAAAAAAAATGTAACTCCCACATGTAAGGGCTAACATGTGGTGTCTGTCCTGTGTTCATTTGTTTCACTCAACACAATGTCCTTCAGGTGTGTCTATTTTGATCAAATGTTAAAATTTCATTATTTTTTATAGCTGAATAATATTCCACTGTGTATATATACCACGTTTTCTTTATCCACTCTTCTGATTATGGACACCTTGGTTGAACCCAAATTTTGCTATTATGAACTGTACTGCTGTAAGCATGTATTCCTTTGATGCAGTGTATCCATGTCTTTTGGGTATATACCCAACAGTGAGATTGCTGGATCATATGGTGAGCTTATTTCTGGTTTTTTAAGACACTGTTTTCCACAATGGCTTCATTAACTTACATTCCCAGGAACAGTGTGTAAGTGCTCCCCGTTGTCCTCCCCAGCGTATCTCACCTCTGTGTTTTGGATGTTAGTCATTTTGAGAGGGTGAGATGCTATCTCATTGTGGTTTTGGTTGCCTTTTCCCTGATGGCCAGTGCTGTTGAGCATTTTTTCATATATTCATTGGTGATTTGTATTTCTTCTTTTGAGAACTGTATATTGAGTGCCTTTGCCCATTTCTTAACTGCACTGTTTTTTTTTTAAAGATTTATTTATTCATTTGAAAGGTAGAGTTACCAAGAGGCAGAGGTAGAGGCAGAGGCAGAGGCAGAGAGAGAGAGAGAGAGAGTCTTCCATCTGCTGGTTCACTCCCCAAATGGCTGCAATGGCCGAGGCTGGGCCGGGCCGAAGCCAGGAGCCAGGAGCTTCTTCCGAGTCTCCCACATGGGTGCAGGGGCCCAAGAACTTGTGCTGTCTTGTACTACTTTCCCAGGCCATAGGAGACAGCTGGATTGGAAGTGGAGCTGCTGGGACTTGAACTGGTGCTCATATGGGACTCTGGCACTGTAGGCGGCAGCTTTACCTGCTAGGCCCCAGCTGTTGAGTTTTTTAAGTTGCTGACATATTCTGGATATGAATATTTGTCAGATAGATAGCTTGCAAATATTTTTAACCTTTCCATTGGATGTCTCTTCACTCTGTTTCTTTTGCTGTGCAGAAACTTCTGAGTTTGATATAGTCCCATTTGTTTAGTTTTGCTTTTGGTGCCTGTGCTTCAGGGGTCTTGTCCAAAAGTCATTCCCTACATCAATGGAGTGTTTTCCTTAAAATTTCTCCCAGCAACTTCATAGTCTCAGGCCTTAAATTTAGATCTTTGATACATCTCGAGTTGATTTTTGTATGTAGTGAGAGGTATGGACCTAATTTCATTCTACTGTATATAGACATCCAGTTTTGCCAGCACCATTTGTTGAAGAGATTATTCTTACTCTACTGTATGGTCTGAGCAATTTTGTCAAAAATTAATTGGTTGTATTTAGGTGGATTAATTTCTGGGCTTTCTGTTCTATTCCATTGATCTATGTGGCAGTTTTTTATGCCAGTATCATGCTGTTTTAAGTCCTATAGCTTTGTAGTGTACTTTTAAGTTAGATATTGTGATGCCCCAAGTTATTCTGGGTCTTTTGTGATTCCATATGAATTTTAGAATTTTTTTCTGTAAAGAATGTCATCTTTGGTTTTTTGATTGGGATTGCCTTGAATCTGTGGTTTGTTTTTGGTAATAGGCCTGTGATATTTAATGATATCGATTCGTCCAATCCATGAGCAAGAAATATCTTTCCATTTTTGTGTGTCCTTGATGATTTTTTTCATCAGTGTTTGATAATGTTCACTGTAAAGAGCTTTCACTCCCTTGGTTAATTTTTTCCTAAATATTTGATTCTTTTGGCTATTGTGAATGGGATTTCTTTTTTATTTTATTTTTTTAAATTTATTCATTTTTTACTTGAAAGTCAGAGTTACACAGAGAGAGGAGAGGCAGAGAGGGAGAGAGAGAGAGAGGTCTTCCATCTGATGGTTTACTCCCCAACTGGCCGCAATGGCTGGAGCTGCACCTATTTGAAGCCTGGAGCCAGGAGCTTCCTCCAGGTCTCCCACGTGGGTGCAGGAGCCCAAGGACTTGGGCCATCTTCTACTGCTCTCCCAGGCCATAGCAGAGAGCTGGACAGGAAGTGGAGCAGCTGGGTCTCAAACTGGCACCCATATGGGATGCCGGTGCTTCAGGCCAGGGTGTTAACCCGCTATGCCACAGCGTGGGCCCCATGAATGGGATTTCTTTCTTCATTTCTCTTTCAGGGAGTTCATCATTAGCGTCCAAAAAGCTACTGTTTTGTTTAAATTGTAACCTGAAGCTTTACTGAACTGGTTTATCAATTCTAACAGCTTTTGGGTGGAGTGTTTAGATTTTTCCATGTACAACATCATGTCTCCTGCAGACATGGGTAATTTGACTTCCTCTTTTCCAGTTTTGGTAGCTCTTGCTAGAACTTACAGTACTGTATTGAATATGAGTACTGAAAGTGGACATCCTTTTCTTGTTCCAGATCTGAGGGGGCATACTTTCAGTTTTTTTCCATTCAATATGATATTGGCTCATGATTTGTGCTGTATAGCCTTTTTGAATTTTGAAGTGTGTTTCTTCTATGCCTAATTTGTGGAGGGTTTTATCATGAAAGGATTTTAATGTTAGCAAGTTAATTCTGTTGAGATGAGCATATGGTTTGTGTTCTTCATTCTACCAATGCAATTTGTAATGTTTATTGATTTGTGAGTGTGGAACCACCCTGGCATTCCTGTGGTAAATCCCACTTGAACATGACATAATCCTTTTTGATGTGGTTTAGGTCTGTTGTGTTCATGTATTGTGTGTTTCTTCAGTTTATGAATCAACATGTTGCTGGCCTTATAAAAAGAGTTTTCCAGAGATTGATCCTGTTCAGTATTTCCAAATAGATTGAAATGAGTTGAAATTGCTTCCTCTTTGAATTTTGTTCAATTCAGTAGTAAAACCATCAGGTTCTGGGCTTTTCCTTAATGGAAGAATTTTGATTACTGCTTCATTCTCATTGCTTGTTATGGATGTTTAGGTTGTCTATATCTTTTTGATTTAGTCTTGGTGGATTATGTGAATCCAGGAATTTATCCATTTCTTCAAGATTTCCAGTTTGTTAGCATATAGTTCTTCACAGTAGTTTCTTAGGATCCTTTGTATTTCAGTGGTATCAGTTGTAAAGTCTTGTTTTTCATCTCTAATTTTGTTTATTGGAGTTTTTTCTCTTTTTTTCTTAGTCTGGCTAGAGGGTCATCTATTTTGTTTATCTTCTCAGAAAACAACATTTATTTTGTTGATTTTTTGTATTTTTTTTTACTTTTAATTTCATTTATTTCTTCTCTGATGCTTATTATTTCTCTCCTGCTGATTTGGGGTTTGGTTTGTTATTTTTCTAAGTCTTCAAGATGCATCATTAGATCTTTATTTTGAGACATCTGTCTTTTTTTTGTAAGTACGTAGTGCTATAAACTGTCTTTAATACTGCTTTTGCTGTATTCCATAGGTTTTGATTTGTTTTCATTTTTATTTATTTCAAGAAAGTTTTTGATTTCCTTTTAAATTTCTTCAGTGATCCATTGATCATTCAATAGCATTTCTGAGTCTTTGAGTGTTCTGTTGTTCTTATTGTTGATGTCTAGTTTTATTCCTTTATGATCTGAGAAGAACAAAGTATGATTTCAGTCTTTCAAAATTTACTGAGACTTGATTTGTGGCCTCATATTTGGTCTGTCCTCAAAAACCTTTGCCTTTGAGTCCAGGTAATCCCAGGAGTGTAAGCTCTGAGTGATGGCTTTTGCTGCGGTCTGTGTCAGTTGTGTCTGTAAGTGACACAGTGGTCTAGTCTGCTGACGAGAGGAAAGTGTGTTTTGAAGCTATTGGGTGAAATGTACTGTCAGTGTCTTTAGGTCCATTTTGCTCAATAATATGTTTCAATTCTGATGAACTTTTATTGATTTTCTGTCTTGATGAAAGTGGGGTGTTAAAGTTACCCACTATTATTATATTGGAGTCTATCTCTCCATTCAGGTCTAATAGTACTTTTTGTATATATATGGATGATCTTGGGTGTGTATGTATTTATGATTTTATGTCTTTTTGTTGAATCAAAACTTTTATCAAAGTAAAATGTCCTTCTTTATCTCTTTTTACAGTTTTTGATTTAAAGTCTGTCTTATCTGATATCAGAATAGCTACTCCTGCTCGTTTTTGGTTTCCATTATATCTTTTTCCAGCCCTTCACTTTCATTCTGCAAGTATCTTTGTGAATTGAGTTTTTTGTAGGCAGCATATAGTGGGGTCATTTTTTTAAAATCCATTCAGCCAACCTAAATCATTTGGCTGGAGAATTTAATCCATTTACATTCAAGGTTAGTGTTTATAGATAAGAACTGACACCTGTCATTTTGTGAGTAGGTACTGATTCTACGTGCTCTGTGAGTAAATTTGATGGTGTCATATATGTTTTCATGTTTACTTCTAATGCAGGACCTTCTCTTCAGGATTTCTTGTAAGGTTGTTTTGGTGGTAGTAAATTCTCTCAGTTTTTGCTTATCTGGAAAATCTCTTATTTCCCCTTCATTTTTAAAGGATAGCTTCACTGGATAGAATATTCTTGGTTGGAAATTTTTTTCTTATAAGACCTTGAACATATCACCCACTGTGGCCTGTAGTATCTGCTGAGAAGTCAGATGTTAATCTAATTGGTTTTCCACTGTATGTCACTTGATGATTTTATTGTCTTTAGGATTTTCTCCTTGTCCTTAACTTTTGAGAATTTGACTACAGTATACGTTGGAGAAGATTTTTTTGATTGAGTCTTCTTGGGATTCTTTGAGCTTATTGTATCTGGATGTCCATGTGTCTGGGAAATTTTCAACTTTTTTTTTTATTTAGCAGGTTCTGAATGCATTTTTCCTTTTCGTCTCCTTGGGGAATACCTATAAATATGAATATTTGGTCTTTAATGATATCCTGTATTTTGCATAGACTTTCTTTGTTCTTTTAAATTCTTTTATCTTTATTTTTTGTCTGATTGGATTATTTGAAAAGTGTTGCCCTTGAGGTCAGAAATTCTTTCCTCCATTTGGTCTGTTGGCTGTTAGAGCTCTGAGTAGTAATTTTTATTTCATTGATTGAAGATTTCTTCTCCAAAATTCTATTCTGTCCTTCGTAATGATTTTTGTTTCTTTGGTAATATTTTCATTTATGTCACTTGCTGATTCCTCATTAATCTGTATGTATTCTCTTGAATCTCATTGGATTTACTTGCAATCATTATTTGAATTCTACATTTTATTGCATAGATTTCCTTCAGTTCAGGATCGTATTCTGGTGGATTATTGTGTTCTGGAGACATCATGCTACCTTGCTTCTTCTCATCTCCTGTGTCCCTACATTGATGTCTGTGCGCATGTTCCTTATGGAGTAGGTTTTACTGGAAAAGAGTTTATGGTTTAGCTGAAATACAGCCTTGGTGCTCCACCTGTGATTCCAGGTCGACCCAGGAGTGTAAGCCGCGAATGGTTGCTTTTGCTGCAGTCTGCGTGAGTTGTGTCTGTAAGTGACAAAGTGATCTAGCCTGCTACAGTTTGTAGAAGAAGTATGGCTTTGGGATGGACATGGGTTTCTTAGGGTGTGTGATTTTGGTCCAACGAGAGTTTGGTGTCAGACTCCTGGTGACTGTGATAGCCTAGGCCTTGTTTGTGGTGATGAGGGAGACAAAGGTAACTTCTCTTGTGCCACTGGCAAGCCTGAATGATGCTGGGGCTTGGGTCACTAATCACTGTGGATCTAGGGCCGTGTGGTGTGGATAGACCCTTCCTCAGGTGCTGCTTAGAGAGTCCCACTGGTGCTGTAGCTCATAATATTGACAGTCCTAGTCCTGGGTGTAGGGGGTGAACTGAGCTCTGCTCCATTCCTGTAGGGTGACGGCAAGGTGTACAGGAGATTTTGTTCTAGTTTGGATGCAGACAGGTAGCATGCAGGTGGGTTCTTCTTCAGGTCCACTAAGTAGATTTCAGTTAATTTGAGAAATTAGAACAAATTGTTACAGTCCTGGTGTTGCAGGGTACAGTGAGATCATTACATAGATCTCCAAGAGTGGGGTGTTTCTTATGTGGGTGCTGCTGGTGCTAGCCCCCAAAGCTAAGGGGAATCCCCCTGGCTCGGTCAGCGTGTGTGACCATAGCTCTGCGGCTAATGCTGCAGAACTCCCACCATTGCCAGATGCAGACTTCTGTCATTTGACCCACATGCTGTCTTGACTCTGAGTCTGATTATCGTAGAAGTGGAACAGAGGCCTGTGCAAATGTTCACTGCCCAGTCCACTGGTTTGTAGGGGTGGGGAGGGAGGCAGAGCAGATTCCCTTCTCCAAACCTGGCAGTTGCTCAGACTCTAGTCAGCTCCTCAGGCAGAGGCGAAATTCAGTTGGTGACTGTGGAATTCTCTCTCAGCTAAGATGGAGAGTGGCAGAGTGCACAGCACTTTCTTCCTACCTTGACTTGGTAAGATGGCGGCTAACAGCCCACAGCTGGCAGCACGCCATGGCAGGCCACAGCTGTGTCTCTGACTTCTCTCCTCTTGTCCCACAAAGTCTTCATTGCTGTTTCACTTCTCCACCAATTAGTCCCCCAGAAACATGGTCCTCCTCTGTTCTCCCCATACCCCAGTGCTGCTGAAGTCAGCATGACTACACCCTATTCAGCCCTCTGGAATCACAGTTTTGTCCTTATTGATTTCTAGTCTAATTATCGTCAGAAAGTCTCCTAAGTAAGATTGCTATTTAATAAAAATCGTTAAGACTTGCTTTGTGGCTGCTCTATGACCTGTGCTGTACAGTGTTGCATGTGCTGTTGAGAACATACAACCTTCAGCTTTTGGTTGGAATGCTCTGTAGATGTCACTTAGGTCCAGTTGTTCTGGGGTGCAGTTCTTCCCATTGCTGCAGATAGTCTCTCTGTCCTTGTATTGCTGTTAGTATTTGGTTTTCCTATTTGTGTGATGCAATATTGGGTACATATGTATTTATAGCTGTCATTTTCTCTGGCTGAATTGAACCATTTGTCATTATAGAGTGACCTGCCTTATCTCCTTTTACTGTTTTTGATCTAAAATCTGTTTTATCTGATAAAGGTATGGCTCCTCTAGGGTTCTTTTGGGTTTAATTTTTAGTGAACATCTTATTTCATCTCTCACTTTCAGTCTGTACTTGTTTGCAGATGTGAAGTGAGTTTCTTGTAACTGACATACTGTTGGGTCTTTAAAAAAATTCAGTCTCTCAGTGTCTTTTACTTAGAGAACTCAATTCATTTATGTTCAAGGTAATGATTGATAGATAATGTCATGTTACTGCCATCTTGATACTTGGTGTCTAGTTTTTCCGTACTTTTTCTTTCTTTTCCTTTGTGGTAAAGTAATGTTTTCTAGTAGTGTCTTTTGATACTTTACTTTTTATTTTTTGTAATCTTATTATAGATGTTTTCTTTTTGGTTACCAAGAAGTTTTAAAAGAGCATCTTTTTGTTATAACAAACTATTCTGTAATGGTAATAACTTAACATTGGTTGTAAAGATAGAAAAAGACACAAAACAATGAGGTAAAAAATACTCACAAAACGTGGCAAGCATTTGGCCTAGTAGTTAAGACACAGTTAAGATGGGTAAGATGCTCATGTCCAACATCAGAATAACCAGGTCTGACATCTGGCTCCAGTACCTGATTCCAGATTCCTGCTAATGCAGACCTGGCAGGCAGTAGTGGTGGCTGAAGTAATTGGATTCCTGCCACCCATGTGGGAGATCTTGATTGAATTCCAGGCCCCTGGCTTTAGTCCAGCCTAGCAGTGGCTTTTGCAGGTATTTGGGGGGAGATAATCTCTCTCTTTTTCTCTGTCATATAAATAAATAATTTTTTAAAATACTTATAAAGAATTCTTTTTAAAAAAGGTATTTATTTATTTATATGACAGGTAGAGTTAGACAGTGAGGGAGAGAGACAGAGAGAAAGGTCTTCTTTCTGTTGGTTCACCCCCCAAATGGCTGCTACGGCTAGAGCTGCGCTAGTCTGAAGCCAGGAGCCAGGTGCTTCTTCCTGGTTTCCCACGCGGGTGCAGGGGTCCAGGCACATGGGCCATTCTCCACTGTCTTCCCGGGCCACAGCAGAGAGCTGGACTGGAAGAGGAGGAACCGGGACTAGAACCCAGTGCCCATATGGGATGCTGGCCCCGCAGGCGGAGGATTAACCAAGTGAGCCGTGGCACCAGCCCCCATTTATAAAGAATTCTATATTTACACTCAGTCCCTCTGCACATTTTGAATTGTAATATTCAATTTTTATATCTTTCTATATTGCTTGTATCAACATTTTAATATCATTATTTTTGTGTTTCTTTTAGTCTTCATACTGAAGACTTGAATGGCTGAGATACTGCATTTATTATAATAGAGCATTCTGAGTTGGTCTGTAGAGTTACTCTTACAATTTGTTTTCCATTTCCTGATTTTTCTTCTTAGTAGCGTCTCTGTATTTCAGTTTGAATTACTACCTTTAGCCTCTCTTGTAAGGCAGGTCAGGCAATGATAAATTCTCTCAGCTCTGGCATGTCTCTCTCTCTCTTTTGTATCTGAAACATAGCTTTACCAGTATAGCATTCCTGGTTGGGATATTTTTCCCTCTTCAGTACTACAGAAGTCTCATCCTGCTTACTTCTAGTGGGTAGTGTTTCTGTTGAGAAGTCTTTGGTCAGCTGAATTGGGATACTATGATTTATTTTCTCTTGCAACTTTGAAAAATCCCCCTCTATCTTTAATCTTGAAGAGCTTGATCGTGTCATGGAGTAAACTTGATTAAGTTGACTCTGACTACTAACCTCTGGCCTTGTTGCACTTGGATTGTTGCATCTTTCTCTAGGTTAGGGAAGTTTAATGTTTTTATCTATTTGAATATAATTTACACCCCATTAGCATGTTCCAAGTTCTGTCTAGAACCTCAGTAAATCAGTTATTTGCTCTTTCAATGCTGTCCGAAAGTTCCCGAAGCGTTCTTCATTCCTCATTTTTTTCTTTCTGCTATGTATTTTCCCATAGGCTGTCCTCAAGCCCATTAATTCTCTCTTTTTCAAAAAATTTACTTATGGGACTGGCCCTGTGGCATCCTATGTGGGCACCAGTTCAGGTTCTGGCTTCCCCACTTCGATCAGGCTCCCTGCTGATGGCCTGGGAAAGCAGTGGAAGATGGCCCAGGTGAATGGGCTCCTCCACCTATTGGAGATCTGGAGGAAGCTCCTGGCTCCTGGCTTTGGCTTTGCCCAACTCCAGCCATTGCAGCCATTTGGAGAGTAAACCAGCTGATGGAGGATCTCTCTCTTTCTCTCTGTAACTCTGCCTCTCAAGAGAATAAATAAATCTTTTAAAAATTAGTTCTTTATTTGAAAGGCAGAGTGACACACAGAGAGCTGCAGAGAGGAAGAGAAAGAGGGAGAAGGAGAATGAGCAAGAGACAACTCTGTCCACCAGTTCACTCTCCAAATTCCCACAACAACCAGGACTGGACCAGGCCAAAGCCAGGAGTCAGAAACTCCGTCCACATCTCCCATGTGTGTGGTAGGAACTCAGAAAAGGCCATCATTTGCTTCCATCCAGGTATGGTAGTGGGAAGCTGACTCAGAAGCATGGAGCAGCCAGGACTCAAACCAGGCACTCAAATACGGGATTTGGGCATCCAGAGTAGTGACTTAACCTTCTCTCCCACAATGCTCACCCCAGGGCTTCTTCTGCTTGACCTATTCTGCTAGTGATGACTTCCATTGTGTTCATGGTTTCACTTGTAAGTTCAAGGATTTCTTTCCTGTTAACTTTCTCTATCAGAGTATTAAATCATTTCTCCATGTTTTCTTGAAGTTTGCTGAGTTTCTTTCAGACAGCTATTTTGAATGCTTCATCAGAGAATTGTCCAGCCTCTCTGCTCACGCTTGGTGTCTGGCATCGAATGTTGTTCCATAAGTGAGGCTGTGGTTCCCTCGAAATTCTTGACACTTACTGGCATGCAAAGTCACCTACAAAGAAGGGCTCAGTGTGCTTTCCAGTCTTTGTGGTGTGGCTGTACGTCTGGCTGTCCTTCCAGAAATTCTTTTTAGTGTGCTCGTTCACTCTGAGGCTGTAGACACTTCTGCTGCTTTTGCACTAGATGCCCCCCAACACACACCCAAGCCAAGATTTGCCATAAGTACTATTTGTGAGTTGTCAGTGTTTCAGCCCTAGACAATGCTCCAAGCCCAAATTCCTCCCAGAGTTGCAGTTGGTGTGTATTTAGAGTGAACTGGGGAACTGTCTAAAAAGAAGGAGCCTTTACTTGCAAGCTTCTTCCAGCAGTTGGGCTAGGCTCAGATGCCGAGTCCTGTGGCAGCCAACACCACAGGGGTAGAGCACAGCAGGAGCTCAGAGCCTGTGGATTCCAGAGTAGCCCAGAGATAGGACCAGAGCCTTATTGTGAACTGTCTTTGGTGAGGTGGACCACAGTCCAAAGCCACTGCAACTAGCCACAGGCAATGCTGGCTAGGATATACATGCCATAACCTGTGGCCATGGGTGAGCAGATCCAGAGGCTCCCTCCAGCCTGGGGGTCAGGGCTGTTATGATCTTCCCAGTGTTTGGTTTTCCCAGCTTGGCACTGAGTCCCAAGACACAGTCCTGTGGTTTCTTACTGTCTGCCCAAGGTTATGAAATGAGAGATAAAGGTAGCCTCTTGGCTACCTAGGCTGGCCCTAAGCTGTGCCACACCTGGGTGTGCTTTGCAATCAGCACACACTGTGCAATCTCAAGAATGTGTGCTAGGTCCCCATGAAGCTGATGGTGGTCCTTGCTGACATGTCTGCCCTGGAGCACAGGGTAAGTCTAGATGCTTGCTCTGAGCACTGGCTTGGGAGTAGAGGTCTTTGGGCCTCATCAGGTGCTGGATCTTACCACAGTCAGCCTGGCTCTGAGCTCCAATCCAAAGTCCTGTGTCCCCTTACTGCTTGCTTGCCAGTGGCTGGAGTCCTGCTTCACTGTCCATTAGAGGTTGGGCGAGGGATGATTTCTGGCTAAGGAGGGTCTAAAGGCTCAGTCTGCAGGAAGGAACCGACATGGGACAGGGCCGTGGACACTGTCATCACTGGGTTTCACTGTAGCAGCTCTGGTGCTGGACTCAAGCCCAAGGTCTGGAGTGCTTCCCTGTCCTTTCCCAGTCAGGAGATGAAGTGGCTCACTTCACCCTGTGCTGCCTGGAGCTGGGCGGTGGTGTGGTATGGGTGATTCTTTCCTCCCTGCTTTTTGGGAGTGCGTATTTTGTTGTTATTGTACTGAAGGCAGGCACTGTGGCTGCACACTTGGCGTCCTTCACTCTTGTGAAGGTGACTTGGTATGTCCGTAGCTGTTCAGATAGGTGTCTGTGTGGGGTGCAGATCCCCGGAGCACCTTCCTCAGCATCATCCTGCTGCATCCTGCTTGCGGGTTTATGTGGTCACAGAAGGAAAATGCTCTGCTCAGAGTGTTCAGACCCCAAGAGAAGCTCTGCCAGTCCACTTTCCACGGTTGGAGCAGAATACCTGAGGCTCGGCAGTGTGCAGAAGCAGGGCTTTATTTGGCCTACACTGCAGAGGTCAGAGAGCTCTGGACTGGGCAGCCATACTGCTTTGGCCTCTGATGAGTGCCTTGGGGTGGACGGCATCAGATGAGAGGCAGGAGCCTGGAGAATAGAGGTTTGGGGGTGAGGCTCACACGTGCATCACAACTCACTCTTGCAGGGACTAACCAGAATCCCCTCCGAGGCAGCACCCCAACAGCCACACCTTCCTGCACTGAGCCTACGTCTAAAAGGCCCATTGTCTCTCAGTACCACCTGACTGAGGGATCCAGCTTTTCACATGACCGTGTCGCAGGGTACTGCCAGACCAAGTCCATGTCATCACAAAAACTCAGTCTGCAGGTCGAGGATTGGGATCTGTTACAACATGTAAAAGCTCTGAATTGGACGGCATATATATTGTTTATATACCTGACGTCTTTGATACTTTCAGTGGTCTGAACAGGTTGATGCAAAGAAGAGATGAAAAGTATTTTCAGTAGCAGGTGAAACTGAAGGGTAAAGGTGAGAGTTGGACGCTTCTGTAGATGGCGTGACATGTTCCATAATTTAACAGGAAGTATTGATGAAATATTCGATGGTCTTGACACTGCACACCTGAATTCTCCAGGTGCCTCCCAGGCTTGACAAAATGTTCAGAATCTCACTTACTGTCAAAGAAGATGTATGCATCAGGAAATAGTGCATCCAGGATCCCTTTCAGCTTTTGAAAGAGAATGGAATTTTAACCATGATTCTGTGGATAAATTGCAACTCTTCAGGGATTAAGGATTAAAGATGGATTTTGAAAACATACTTTACCTCATTTCAGACAAAAAAATTAAAAACAATAACCTGAGGTTATTGTTGCCCTTCCGTTCCTGTCCATGTCCCCTTGCAAGATTGGCTTCTGTATGAGTGTAATGAGATAAGATGTAGATGTGTGCTGATGCTGGCAGCCGTGGGCCTCCATCCAGTCCGCATGAGGCGAGAAGCAGAAACAAGCTCCCGGGCTGAAGCATGGGATAAGCATTCCAGGTGTGCAAGGCTGGCAGTTAACCGGTGATTGCATTCCTTTGTAACTTTTTGTTTCCTGCTATAGCAAATGGCGAGGTTGTGAGCACATTGAGTATTTCTCCATTTCCATTTTCATTTTTTAAAAAAATATTTATTTGTTTGAAAGGCAGAGTTACATAGAGGCAGAGAGAGACAGAGACAGAGACAGAGAGACAGAGATATTGAGATTCCATCCGCTGGTTCACTCCCCAAATGACTGCAACAGCTGGAGCTGATCCGATCTAAAGCCAAGAGCCAGGAGCTTCTTCTGGGTCTCCCACTTGGTTGCAGGGGCCCAAGGACTTGCACATCCTTTGCTGCTTTCCCAGGTGCATTAGCAGAGAACTAGATCAGAAGTGGAGCTGCTGAGACTTGAACCAGTGCCCATATGGGGTGCTGGTACTGCAGGCAGAGGCTTTACCTGCTATGCCACAGCTCTGGCACCTCCATTTTCATTTTCTAGATGCACACCTTCAATGAACAATTCTGGTGATATTTATTGAAAAACAATTTTATATGGGATATGTACTCTTTAGAATACTATACTGCAGTAAGAAACAATGAAATCCAGTCATTTGCAACAAAATGGAGGAATCTGGAACACATCATGCTGAGTGAAGTAAGCCAGTCCCAAAGGGACAAATACCATATGTTCTCCCTGATCGGTGACAACTGACTGAACACCAAAAAGGAAACCTGTTGAAGTGAAATGGACACTATGGGAAACGGTGACTTGATCAGCATAGCCCTGACTGCTAATGGACAACTTAATACATTATCCCTCTTAGTAGTTTTTTTGTCTGTTCTACTTAATATGACTGGTTTAATTCTGTAATTAATACACAGTTATTCTTAAGTGTTGAAAATTAACTGAAATGTGATCCCTGTTAAACATAAGAGTGGGAATAAGAGAGGGAAGAGATGTATAATTTGGGACATGCTCAAGCTGACTTGCCCCAAATGATAGAGTTAGAAACATACCAGGGGATTCCAATTCAATCCCATCAAGGTGGCATGTACCAATGCCATCTCACTAGTCCAAGTGATCAATTTCAGTTCACAATTGATCATAATGAAAGGACTAAGAGTCAAAGGGAGCACATAAACAAGTCTAGTACCTGCTAACACTAACCGATAGAATAAATAAAGGGGAGAGTGATCCCACATGGGAAGTGAGATACTCAGCAGACTCATAGAATGGCAGATGTCCTAAATAGCACTCTGGCCTCAGAATCAGCCCTAAAGGCACTTGGATCTGGCTGAAAAGCCCATGAGAGTATTTCAGGCATGGAAAGCCAAGACACTCTGGCAAAAGATCTCTGTGAGTGAGATCCCAGTGGAAAGAACAGGTCTTCAAAGAGGGAGGTACCTTTCTCTGAAGGGAGGAGGGAACTTTCACTTTGACTATGACCGTGTCTAAACAAGATAAGAATCGGAGAACTCAGAGGGCTTCCATAGCCTTGGAAACTCATGACTGGAGCATAGGGAGATTACTGATGCCATAGACAGGAGTGTCAATTGGTAAAGTCAACAACAGGAGTCACGGTGCACTTACTCCTCATGTAGGATCTCTGTCCTTAATGTGCTGTGCATTGAGATTTAATGCTATAACGAGTACTCAAACAGTATATTTCACTTTGTGTTTCTATGGGGGTGCAAACTGTTGAAATCTTTACTTAATGCATACTAAACTGATCCTCTGTAAAAAAAAAAAAAAGAAATTATCAACTCCCAACTTGACTCTCACTGGGATTAAACATGACAATAGGTCTGATCTGATTTCATCATCATTTAAAAAAATCATCTATTATTTTTCACTTTATGTTTCTGTGTGGGAGCAAACTGTTGAAATCCTTACTTAATGTATACTAAGCTGATCTTCTGTATATTAAGATAATCGAAAATGAATCTTGATGTGAATGGAAGAGGAGAGGGAGTGGGAAAGGGGAGGGTTGTGGGTGGGAGGGATGGTATGGGGGGGAAGCCATTGTAACCCATGAGTCGTACTTTGGAAATTTATATTCATTAAATAAAAGTTAAAAAAAAGAAAAAAAAAGAAAAACAATTTTAGGTCCTTTGGTTTGTCTGATTTTTTCCATCTATTTTTCTAGAAGTTTACTTTATTAGTATTTTATGTGAATTTTCCATTTCTGGTTTGTTGATTCAAATAGATTAGAGATTATAAAATTTACAAAATTAGAGATTACAGAAGGACTTTCGGTTAGCATGCAGTTTTGGAATCCCCTGATGGCAGGCTCTGTCTGATGGCACCTTGATTAGCTGTAATAATGTGAGTAATTGCAGTTAAGTGAGCTAGGTTTTGGTGAGTTAGATTGTGACCATATGATGATGTATATTGCTAAGTATATGAAGAGCTAATTTGGCTATGTTTTATTTTGAATCATAGAGTTCTGGACTTGAAAAGGACTTGAAGTTTTTAACTTTGTCTCCGATTGAAATAATTTGTGAGAAAACAGAGGGTCAGAAGGGTTCCGCAGAGTCGTTTTACAGAGCTGCCTTGTGATTTGTGTGCCAGCTCTGGGACACTGAGCAGGGGCTGCAGAGTGTTGTGAATGACGGTTTCTCTAGGACGCACATGTTGCGAGTGGAGTTCTTCGGTGTGTGATTTTGCAAATGATGTGAAGTACATCCTCTGTACTATTACAGTGTCAGAAAACTTTCAGATCTTGGAAGCACATTGTTGCAGTAAACGCCAAGCTCAGTTGTGACTCCATACTCTGTTGTCTTGGGTTTCTTCACCAATAAGAGTCTGATAATGGTGATCTTGGGATTTAGCTTTAAGATTGTTTGTGATGACTGGACCAATGAAATGACTCATCAAAGCTGATAGGCACAGAGCCAGAGCTGACAGGTACTTCATGTGTCAGCTAGTCCGGTGCTAGTGATGATGAATGAAGTGTATGGTGATGGAAAAGATCTTTCCACCTGTCGGGCTGGACAGAGGCGGAACTGGGAGTGGACTCCTGGTGCTTTCTTTCAGATGGTGTTTCTACTCTGACTCCAGGAACCCAGTCATGCATTGTTGTGGATTGAGCTTCACATGCTGACTACTTTCCCTGTGTTTGTATCTTAAAAACAAAGTAAGGGAATCCTTCTCCTGACCACACCCGTACTCTCAGCTGGTGACAGCCTCACAGCCGGCATACATGGTGTGCAGTGGAGCAATGCTCAGAGGCAGAGAGGAAGTGATGACTGGTGTTGGAACAGACTCATTCCATACCCTAGATGGAGCTGAAAAACCAGTCTTCAGTCTTTAAACTACAATGTGCTTTATCAATGTGTTTGACAAATGCGTCTACATCATTAGCAAAATGCATTGCGCTGGGATCATCTCAGGGCACTGAGAGGAAGCTGTTCTATGCAAGTGAGTGAGAAGAGAGGAGATTCCATTTCCTCTTGATTCATGAGTATGTGTGCACTGAGCCCTGCCGTTCTGCTAGACATCCTGCTTGGCTTTCAGCCTTAGGAGTAAGACACAAGCCTTGTTCTTCCATAACTGTCTGTTCAGTGGCAAATGTGGGAAAGGCCCGTTTCCATATAAAATCCTAACCTACGGGAGCGAAAAAAGAATCAGTCATAAAAATAAAAAGAAGCAATTGAAAGGAAATCACATACAATTATTTTGAAAATTAGGAATGAACAGAGATTCAATGATAAGATGAGAACAACTAATCAAAGGCCTTGGCTCTGATGGGACAAGGCCCCTGTCAGCCTGGACGTGCTGAGAGCAGAGGAACTACAGCACATGACTTCTCTGGGGTGTACGTGGCTTGCACATTTGCCAGCATGGGCAGGGGGAGGGTTTTACCAAGATCTGCTCCCTGGCTGAAGTTACCACCTCTTTTTGGTGTCTGTTTGATATTGTTGCATGGATATTTGGCTGGTGTTCAAACTCAGAAAGCAGTGGCCCTACCAGCCAGGGCGCAGACGGCAAGTTGTGCATCTTTGGAGTGAGGAGTACTTCAGAAGGAGGCCGGTGACCAAGTAGGGCGAGATTTTTGTCACCAGCGGCATCCCCTCACCTGGTTCAGAAGGGATGTGTGCTGCTGGCGCACTCCTGTGGGGCAGGGTGGTGGAGCCTAGTTTAGACTGAAAATGACTTGAAAAACCAGAGAATGATTTAATAAGCTTGGAACTCACTGAGTTATGCTTTCCAGCAAGATTAAAGACAGAGAGCATTGTGGGATTGTTTGGAGAGCCCGCTTCTGGACTCTGGGTTTGGATCCCAGCTCTCCTGCAGTCAGCAGGAGGACCTGGCAAAGGCACTTACCTCTCAGGTAATACGTGGACACCTTGGCTACTATAGAGATAATGATCTGATGTTCTCAGGACAGTGACACAGGGAGCCTCCCAACAAGCATTAGTTATCGTTTTTTCACCAGGAGAAGGGTAAACTTACATTTTTACAACCTGAGTTTTGTCAATTAAAATAGTTTATCTTCTGCAAAAGGAAACAGGATAGTTGTAGTCCAACCGAAGGGACAAGTAATTTGGTATATGGGTAAAAAAAAAAAAAAAAAAAAAAAAAACTAGAAAAGCAAAAAAGTTGAAGGATGTACCTGTAATGTTGGCACAGCAGTTGTCAGTCACATTGATAGAGTTTCTTGTGGGTCATGTAGAAATAAATGAGTGAAAAGAATGGGCCTCACCTGCAGTGGGGGCATTTTGAGGCACATCTTGTGTATAATCAATAACAACCTGAAATGCTAAGATAAATAACAGGTGAAAAGTTGTGAATTTCTTTTTGTTGCTAAAAAATGGTATTACAAAACTGCCACGAATTTTACACAGGAGGTTTTTCTCAGACTACTGTGGGGAGCAACTCAGACTAGACTAAGTTACTCGAATTAAGACTTACTCTATGCATCTGCTCTCCCACAATATGGCGCTGAGAAGGGAGTAACACTTCTACGCAGCTGCCTCCAGTTCAACCAATAAACTGTAGGACTTGCTCCTGATTGGAGGAGAGCAGCGTACTCGGCGTGTAGGTAGCAGAGTTGGGATTGGTGGAAGAGGACTATAAAGGAGGAGAGAGACAACATGCACCGGGAACATCTATCTGAAGGAACACCTGTGCAGCCCCCGAGAGAGCCGGCCGGCGGTGTGCCGCTCCCCCGCGGAAGTGGGGAAAGTGGCAGGGGGAACCGCCCTTCCACGGAGGTGGAAGGGATGGTAGCCAACCCGGGAAGAACCAGCAGCAAACCCGGGGAGGGCCGAGCAGACAAAAGAACAGCGCAGGGTCCTGTGTCATTCCTCCACGAAGAGGGGGAGCGACATAATGGTGCCGTGACTCGGATATGAAGCCTAGGCAGGGTCTAGTGTCGTTCCTCCATGAAGAGGGGGAGCGACAACTACTGTCTCCAGAGAAGACATTGTTGAACCCGTTGTGAGTGTGGAAAAAGGCTGTTTTCACAAGGCTTAGCAGCAAGCTGGAGTGCTCTGCTGAGGTTAGAGAGGAGGGTTTGGGTGTCCTGGAGGATGCCTTCCTGATGGATAGTTGGCAGTTACACTCCACCAAATTATTTTTTTTTTTCTGAGTAGTACTCACTGCCATGTTTGAATGCCTACTATGTGCCAGACACAAAGTAGGTATATATATATATATGTATATATATAGTGTTCCTGTATTCAAAAATATTTATGTACATGGTTTTTTGTATTAAGAAAAAACTCAGCAAACAAAGCCTGTGAAAAACGGGACTTGTATTTGGAGTGGGGGATGTAAACCACACACAAACAAGTAAGTTATATAATAAACTACATAAGTAAGTAAAAGAGCAAGGGAAGCAGGCCACGGCAAGGCTTGGTCTGTGTGTGGGGACTTGCAGTCTTCAGTAGGGGAGGCCTTCCTGAGCAGGTGGCATTTCGGAGTGAGCAGCCACGTGGCTGTGTCCAGAACACTGCAGCCAGAGAAAACCAGACGTGCACAGCGCAGTTCAAGAAATAGCCAGGTGTCCAGGGGATCCAGGTGGACCTCACTGTACGAGACCACAGATGGCCACTGGGATGGCACAGCACATTCTTGGAAGATCTAGAGGCAGCTGTTACAATTTGGGATTTTTCCATGAGCCTCCAGAAGGGTCTTTGGACCCACATTGTGCCTGGAGCCTAGGGTGAGATCTCATGATGTGAACCTAGAGCATGGTACTGTTCAGGTACTGACCTCAGATACCTGTTGACTGAATGAGCGAATTAGGAGAAAAGGCTTGAGGGCTAACTCTGAGATAGATTAGCTATATGATTCTGAACAGATGACTTGACTTGTCTGTGCCTGGTTTTGCAAACAGAGTTTTGCACCTCACCTGCTGTGTGATGGTACGCCATGAGCAGCTTCCCCTGGAGTCTTTTCCTTAGGGCTATGTGCATTGAGAGTCAGCCTGCTCAGGAAAATAGGGGGAGACTGACTGCCCCTGCCCCCATTATGTAGCTGGTCACTCCATGGCTCTGTCTTCCCATGTGCCTTTGTAGCTCCAGCCTTTGGCCAAGACAGTGGATCTGAAGATAGAGGGTGGCTGGGGCTGGTGGTCAGGACTGCAGTGTTGCTTCCTGTAGGAGGGCTGCAGGGTGTGTGTGAGCCAAGCTAATGCTGAACCTGGGTCCCTGCCAGGTGTCCTAAGACTCCAACAGACACTCACCTTCTCCAGCCACACATTTGGGAAATGGGGCCTGGGCATTCTGTTCATCAGAAAGAAAGATTCTAATGAAAGTAGCTGAGCTCTGGCAAGAATTATGTGATGAGTCAGGAAACAGTTGGAATTTTTATCTTGAACCTGAACATAATAAATTTTCTTTAAAGGTGTGTGCTATGTATAGCCTTAGAAAAAGAGAATTATTTTTGGTGAAAGAAGAGGCAGAATCAAATAAAAATCTTCCTTTGAAAATGGAATTTTTAATGATTTCTATATTTATCATTTCTGGAGTTAAGTTTACAGGCTGACAGGATCCCAGCCCCTTTGGTTTTTAGGGATCCTCCCTTCCTCAGGAAAGGGTGACTTGTCTCCTAATGCCCGGCACAGCCCTGTCCTTTATAGGAACCTTCAACAGGGCCACAAGCCAGCAGACAGCTGGGGCCGAGTAGCTGCTGCACCCTGTTCACTGAGTACTGAAACGTGTTGGCGAAAGCAGCTGGTGCTCACTGTTTGCTGGCAGTTAAAAATAAAGACAGCGTGGTGGGTTGAGCTTTTGAACCAGTGACTCATGGTTCTTGGAGACTGATGCATTCGATAAGCCAGTAATTCAGGCCTGTGCTTATATATATATATATATATATATATATCAATTATTGTTAACCAGAGAGGCTCACTAGCTAACACTGCTATTTGGTTAACCTTATTCACATTTCCAATTCTCTTTTCCTTGCCTATTTCTTTGCACTGATTTTAATTTGCATTATTTTGCATTATGATAACTGAATCATGAAGAGTGACATAAATAGGCCACCTCTGATGTGGCATGGTTGACTGTGACTACAGGAGGAACTAGTATGCACGTACTGTGTTGCTAGTCACCTTGGTCATCAGCTGCTCTGGGGTAGACAGGCATTCAATATCATGCTGTCAGCAAGCATGGGGAGGTTGTAGCTGTGGTGGATGGACACTCACTATCATGCTGACAACAGATATAGGGAGGTTGTGGCTGGTGTAGATGGACACTCATTGTCACATTGTTAACAAGTACAGGGAGGTTGTGGCTGGTGTAGATGGACACTCATTGTCACATTGTTATCCAGTATAGGGAGTTTGTTTCTGGGTAGATGGACACTTACTATCATGCTGACAACAGATCTAGGGAGCTTGTGTCTTGAGTAGATGGGCACTCATATTGACAACAGGTCCAGGGAGGTTGTGCTCAGGGCTGATCAACAGTCATTATCATGCTGACAACAGGTGCGGGGAGGTTGTCTCTGTCCTAGGAAAGAGAGGGCAAAGATTTGACCCTAGTGCTTCTAACCAAGTTCCAACCTGATTTACTTTGCTGTGTGGCCTTTAGAATGGTGTTTTCAGTAATACTTGTCTTATTTTACTTAGAGAGTTTCCAATGAGCATGTTGCTTGAAACCGTTCTCGCCCCATGTTGCCTGGACGTCGTTTTTACTTCCTGTTGCCAACAAGCAAATCAGGGTGTGGGCCTACTTGTACAAATTGTCTTCTACTCACTTTTTTTTTCTAGAGTGCATTTAATCCTTACAGCTTTTCCTTTTGCTATTTTAATTTTATGAGGTTATATTGTTTTGACAAAGTCTGAGAAATAGTGTTAGTTTGTTCCATATTATGTGTGGAGTAAGGGATATGTTAAATACAGTTGTATGTGGTTGTTAAATAAAAAGTACTCTGACTGTGAACATAAAATGCAGAAAAAAGAAAATGAATCAAGAACCCCTTACCATCATCCCAGATTTGGGAACAGGCAAGAACACGTGAAATAAGCATGTGTTAGTAATTTGTTGCTTGATAGTATTCTTTTTTTTACATTATGTTTTTTATTGAACTCTAAATATTAGCTAAAATCAATCAGAGAAAACATATTTGTCTTTTTGGGTCTGACTTATTTCATTAAGCATAATGGTCTCCACTTGTATCCACTGTGTTACAAAAGACAGGATTTCATTCTTTTCTAATGGCTTTTTTGTTTCCATATGACTTTTTGGATCATTTTTTCTGAATCTGAGAAGGAAGTCCTTGGTATTTGGGTTGGGATCACATTGAATGTGTAAATGGCTTTGGGTAGTATCTATATTTTTATGATATTAATTCTTCCAATCCACAAACATGGAAGATTTTTCCATTTGGGGGATCCTCTTATTTTTCTTTCCTTCATGTAATTTTCATTATAGAGATCTTTTATATCCTTGGTTATATTTATTACAAGGTATTTACATGTGTTTTTGCAACTATTGTCAATGGTAGTGATCTTACAAGTTCTTTCTTATCCATGCTATCATCTGTGTATACAAGATTATTGATTTTTATGTTTTGATTTTATATCCTGCAACTTGGCCAAAATCTCTTAGGAGTTCCACTAGTCTGTTAGTGGAGTCTTTTGGTTCCCCTGTATATATAGGATCATGTCTTCTGTACACAGGGATAATTTGACTCCCTCCTTTCCAATTTGTATCCCTTTGATTTCTTTTTCTTGCCTAATGTCTCTTGCTAAATCTTCCAGAACTGTATTGAATAGCAGTTGTAAGAGTGGGCATCCTTGTCTGGTTCTGGATCTCAGTAGGAATTCTTCCAACTTTTCCCCATTCTATAGGACACTGGCAAGGGGTTTGTCATACCTTGCCTTGATGGTATTGAGGAATATTCCTAATATACCTAATTTGCTTAAGGTTTTTGACATGAAAGGATGTTGTATTTTATCACATCCTTTCTCTGCATCTATTGAGATAATCATATGGTTTTTGTCCTTCAGTTTGTTAATTGGATGTATCATTTTTATTGAGTTGTATGTGTTGAGCCATTCCTAAATCCTTGGGATAAATTCTGCTTGGGCCAGGTGGGCAATATTTTTGATGTGTTGTTGTACTGGATTAGCTAATATTTTGTTGAGGATTTTTGCATCTATGTTCATTAGGGATATTGGTTTATAGTTCTCTTTTGTTGTATCTTTTTCTGATTTTGGAATTAAGGTGATGCTGGCCTCCTAGAAGGAGTTTGGGAGGATTCCCTCCCTTTTAGCTGTTTTGAATTGTTGAGAAGAATTGGGGAGCTGGTGTTGTGCCATAGTGGATAAAGCTGCTGCCTGCAATGCTGGCATCCTGTCTGGGCACTGGTTCGAGTCCCAGCTGCTCCACTTCTAGTCCATCTACCTGCTAATGTGTCTGGGAAAGCAATGGAAGGTCTCCCAAGTGCTTGGGCCCTGCAGCCATGTGAGAGATGCAGATGAAGCTCCTGGTCCCCGACTTCAGCCTGGCCCACTCCTGGATGTTGCAGCCATTTGGGAATTGAACCAGCGGATGGAAGAACTGTCTCTCTGTATCTACCTCCCAACATGCACACCCTTGTAACTCTGTCTTTAAAAATATATAAAATCCCTTTTAAAAAGAAGGATTGGGATTCATTCTTCTTTAAAATTTTGGTAGAATTCATTTTTTTTTTCATAAAACATTTATTTGATAAATACAAATTTCCAAAGTACAACTTTCGGATTAGCCATCCAGCCCTGGGCTTTTCTTTGTTGGGAAGGTCTTTTTTGCTAATGCAATCGCCATCTTGGTTATTGGTCTATTAAGGTTTCCTCTGTCTGGATGCCTCAATTTTGGTAAATTGTCTGTGTCCAAATATCTATTTTTTTCTTCTAGATTTCTGAATTTGCTCACATATAGCTGTTTGTAATAATTCCTGATTATTATTTTTATTTCAGTGACATCAGTTGTAACATCTCCTTTTTCATTTCTGATTTTATTTATTTGGATCTTCTTCCTTTTTTGATTGGTTGGGCCAGTAGTTTATTTATTTTATCTTTCTGAAGATTTTATTTACTTATTTGAGAGGCAGAGTTACAGAGAGAGGGAGAGACAGGGAGAAAGGTCTTTCATCTGCAGGTTTACTCCCCAAAAGGCTGCAATGGCCAGAGCTGGGCCGACCCAAGCCTGGAGCCAGGAGCTTTTTCCAGGTCACCCATGCTAGTGCAGAGGCCCAAAGACTTGGGCCATCTTCCACTGCTTTTCCAGGCCATAAGAAGAGAGCTGGATAAGAAGAGAGCTGGATAAGAAGAGGAGCAGCAGAGAAATGAACTGGCATCCATATGAAATGCCAGCACTATAGGTGGAGCTTTAGCCCACTGTGCCACAGTGCTGGCCCCCCAATAGATTATTAATTTTTTTCCAAAAAACCATCTCTTGAATTTACTGATTTTTTGTATTTTTCATATTTTAATTTTGAAAATTTCTTTTTTTTTGTGGATTTTTTTTTTTTTGGGACAGGCAGAGTGGACAGTGAGAGAGAGAGACAGAGAGAAAGGTCTTCCTTGCCATTGGTTCACCCCACAAAGGCCGCTGCGGCTGGCGCACTGTGGCCAGTGCATTGCAGCATTGCGCTGATCCGAAGCCAGGAGCCAGGTGCTTCCTCCTGGTCTCCCATGCGGGTGCAGGGCCCAAGGACTTGGGCCATCCTCCACTGTACTCCCGGGCCACAGCAGAGAGCTGGACTAGAAGAGGAGCAACCGGGACAGAAGCTGGCACCCCAACTGGGACTAGAACCTGGTGTTCTGGCACCACAGGCGGAGGATTAGCCTATTGAACTGTAGTGCTAGCCGATAATTTCTTTTCTAATGTTTAATATTTCTTACTTCCTACTACTTTTGGGTTTGATTTATTCTTGCTTTTCAAGGATTTTGAGATACATTGTTAGATCCTTTGTTTGATGCTTTTCCAATTTCTTGTTGAAGGCACTAATTGCTATAAACTTTCCTCTTAACACTGTTTTTGCTGTATCCCATAGGTTTTGATATGCTGTGTTGGCATCTTCATTCATTTTGAGGAATTTTTTTTTTTTTGACAGGCAAAGTTAGTGAGAGAGAGAGACAGAGACAAAGGTCTTCCTTCTGTTGGTTCACCCACCCAATGGCCGCTATGGCAGGCATGCTGCGCCGATCCAAAGCCAGGAGCCAGGTGTTTCCTCCTGGCCTCCCATGCAGGTGCAGGGCCCAAGTGCTTTGGCCATTCTCACTGCCTTCCCGTGCCACAGCAGAGAGCTGGACTGGAAGAGGAGCAACTGGGACAGAACCGGCGTCCCAACCAGGACTAGAACCTGGAGTGCTGGCGCTACAGGTGGAGGATTAGCTTAGTGAGCTGTGGTGCTAGCCCATTTTAAGGAATTTTAAAATTTCTCCTATGATCCACTGTTTATCCAGGAGCATGTTTTTCAGTCTCCATGTATTTGCATGTTTTGTAGAGTTTCTTAAGTTTTTAATTTCTGGCTTCATTCCATTGTTGTCTGAAAAGATAGATGCTATGATTTCAATGTTTTTGAACTTGTTGAGACTTTTTTTATACATAGTAGCATATGGTATATCCTAGAGAGAGTTCCTTGCACTAATAAACAGAATGTGTATTCTGCAGGTGTTGAATGAAATGTTCTTTAGATATCAATTAGATGCATATGGTTGATAGTGTAAGTTAGCCCTGTTGTTTTTCTGATTTTTGTCTAGTTTATCTGTTCACCAATAAATTTGGGGTATTGAAGATCCTGCATTATTGTACTGGAGTATATATCTCCCTTTAGGTTAACTAACCTTTGTTTTAAGTAGATGGATGTATTTGCATTGTATGCATACACATTTACTATATTTACATCTTCCTGTTGAAGTGATCTGTTAGTCATTACATAGTGACCTTCTTTGTCTCTTTTAACAATTTTTATCTTAAAGTCTATTTTGTTGAGTGTCTTTCTTGGTAAGGTATGTTTCTGGTAGGTAGCAAACTGATAGATCTTGTTTTTTAGACCTTTCTGCCTATGTTTGAAATATCTGTGTCTTTCAATTGGGGAATTTAGTCCCATTTAGATTCAAGTTTATTATTGATATGTAATGACTTGGTCCTGCCATTTTTCCCTAAATATTCCTTTTGTTTGTTTTGGATCTCCCTTGTCCTATTACTAGGAGTTTTTGTGCCTTCTCATTCTTTAATAATGGTGACTGCCTTTATCTGTTTCTGTATGTAGCACATCCTTAAGTATCATTTGTAAGGCTGGCTGGGTGGTGACAAATTCTTTGAAATTTTTTTTGTCTTGGAAGGTCTTTATTATACCTTCATTTATAAATGAGAGCTTTGCTGGGTGTAGTATTCTGGGTTGACAGGATTTATTTTCCTTTAAATTTTGAACTATAGCTTTCCATTCTCTTCTAGCTTGTAGGGTTTCTGAAGAGAAACTGGCTGTCAATCTTATTGAATATCCTTTAAAGGTAATCTGACATTTCTCTTTTGCACATATCAGGATTTTTATGTCTTATTATTGAAAGTTTGACTGTAACATGTCTTGAAGATCTCTGACCATGTCTATTTGTGGTTCTCTGTGCTTCCTGTTGTTGGATGTCCATGTCCTTCTCCAAATGAGGGAAATTTTCTGCCATTATTTCACTCAATTATTTTTCTGTGTTATTCTGCTTTTCCACTCCTTCACAAACACCTAAAACATGTATAGTTGGTTGTTTGATAGTATTTCAGAAGATTTGTCTTCTAGCTCAGATATTCTTTCTTCTGCCTCACTGAGTCTGTTGTTAAAGCTTTCCACTGTAATTTTTTGAATATATTGAATTCTTCATTTCTGATATTTCAGTTTGATTCTTCTTTTATAGCTGTTACCTCCCAGTAGATTTTTTGTCCATGTCTATGGATTTCTTTACATTGTGTAAGTGCTCCTCTGTTTTTGAGTAAGCTAAGAATCATTCTTTTGAGTTCTTTTTATGGCATTTTGTCAGTCTCCTCATTTTCACAGTCTAATATTGAAGTATTATTGTATTCCTTTTGGGGAGTCATATTGTCTTCTATGTCCATGTGTCTTGTATTTCTACACTTATTTTTACACATCTGGGAAAACACTTGTTGATGTGTCTTCTGAAGGCGTTGTCCTTGGGAATGTGCCTCTGTGGCCTAGTCAAATGCTCTGGTTTATAGTGGCTATCCGGTGGTGGGTGCAGGGTGGGGCGGGAGAGCATCAGCAAACGCTGTGGGTGGAGCAAGGATCCAGTGTAACTCCAAGTTGTGCGTGGTTGATCTGCATCCACAGTAGGAAGAGGCAGTGGCTGCAATGGATGGAGTGTCCACAGCTCAGTCCTTTTCTGAACCAAGGTGAACAAACTGCCCGTGGTGAGCGCACCCCCACCGCTCAGGCACAGGAACCTCACCGAGATCTCCGTGTGCTCCACCGTGTGGGTGTGCTGACTCTCCGCAAGGTCCCTCTTTGGCATTCAGGGAGTTCGAGCCCCTTGAGTTGGATCCATTGATTGCCCAAAGACCCAGCTTTTCCTGGCTTACGGAGATGTCACCCAGTCACAAGGAGCAGGGCCCTTGCTCTCTGCCTTGTGAACCTGTCCGTCCCCAGAACCAGCCACCTACCTGGTACAAGCCATCTGGTGCTTTGGTGGGGGGGAGAAGCAAGGTCCTCTCACTTTCCTTAGCTGAGTGGGTGCTGTGCCCCTGCCAGCTCTCCAGGCCAGACTCTAAGTCATTGGGGACCATGGAGTTCTCCCTCAGACACGGTCCACCAGTGGCACGTGGGCCACTGCAGCGTGCAGTCACTTGACCCTGAGGAGGTGGCTCCCTTGCTGGCTGCCGAGCACCCTGGTGAGTGGAGGGGAGGGAAGCAGTGTGGTTTCCTTTCCCAGAGCTAAATGCATGCCTTGCCCCCACCTCCTCTCCCATATTGACTCAAGGTCAGCAGGGACCCCAAGGTTCTCCCTCAGACCAGATCCCCACTGGTGTGTGGGCTGATGAAACCTAGCCTCTCAGTTTGCTCTGATAAGAAGGCATATCCTTACAGCTGTGGTCCCAGGAATGGCTGCTGGTGTCCAGCTAGCTGCTGTTATGTATGTGGTCTTTGCTGCTCCCTGGATTCTCTCCTCTCTTCCATATGTTTTCCACTGAAAATTTCTCTCCAGCTGTCCCCTGGGAACATGGTCCCTTTCCTGTTCTTCTTGTAACCTCCTGTGGTCACAGAGTGTCTTTTCACTGTTCAGCCATCTGGGATCTATCCATGGTGTTCTATTTCTATGAATTTACTTACCTATTTATCAGTGTGCAGACATTTGGGCTGTTACAATATTTGAGTAAAATATGTAAAATCTGCTATAAGCACTCAAAAATGGGTCCTTGTGAGGAAATTGTTTTTATATCTCTAGTGTAAATACTTAGGTGTAAATGTTTTATAGGCTTCTTAACAGTTCCCAAAAAGCCTGTGTATTTTTGCCTTCTTGTTAGCAAATTGTGGGAGCTGCTTCTGCCGGCACTTGTAATTGTCAGTTTATATTTAACCATCCTAATGTGTGTATATCCTATGGTGGTTTGAATTCAGATTTCTCTAAAGACTACTGATGCTGGGACACCTTTCTTGTACTTTTCTTCTTTTTTCTTGCTATCTTTTGGTATTACTGAATTAAAAGAATTATTTAGATAAACTGAAAGCAAATCCCTTATTAGTCATTTTTTTGCAAATATTTTCTCCCACCCTTAGCTTGACTTTAATTATCTTAATTGTGTATCAGAAAACAAGGAATTTGAAATTTTTCTGATGAAATACAGCATTTTTCTTTTAATATGCATGATTCCTGCTTAAGGAACCTCTACCTAGCTTAAACCACAAAGATTTTCCTTGAAGAGGCTTCTGCCATCCATTTTACTCTGAATCTCGTGTATTTCCCAGCTGCTGTTGTTCGGCAGGAGTTTTTCGCGCACGCCAGAGAATGGAGAAGAGAAACATCACATTTTGTATTTGCTCCCTGGAGATCCTAGGAACTTCACACCAGGTTTCGATTTCAGAATTCCTGCACCAGTGAGGAACGTCACTGTGAACCTGTGGCAGAGCTTGAGATATGCTATTTATTGTGATTGATTTTGCTTTCTCTGGGTGGTCCCGTGTAACTCCTTGGCCAGTGTGCGTAATTTCCAAGGCCTCCTTTCAGAGGTGATGTCATCCTCCAAATCTCCCTCCTGTTGTCAGAGCACCTTTTCTGCCTTTAGCCGTAATTCATGGTTTCCAGTGTGCTCCCCACCCCTGTCACCTGGTCCCCATGACTCTGAGCCTGTGTGCCACCCTGTGCTAGTCACCCCATCTACTATTGCTTGCTTGGCCAATCTCCAGCTACCTCTTTTTGTCTGGCATCTTAGGATACTCTCTTCTTCTTCTTCTTCTTTTTTTTTTTTTTGACAGAGTGGACAGTGAGAGAGAGAGAGACAGAGAGAAAGGTCTTCCTTTGCCGTTGGTTCACCCCCCAATGGCCACTGTGGCCGGCGTGCTGTGGCCAGCGCACCGCGCTGATCCGAAGCCAGCAGCCAGGTGCTTCTCCTGGTCTCCCATGCGGGTGCAGGGCCCAAGGACTTGGGCCATCCTCCACTGTACTCCCGGGCCACAGCAGAGAGCTGGCCTGGAAGAGGGGCAACTGGGACAGAACCAGTGCCCCGACCGGGACTAGAACCCGGGGTGCCAGCTCCAGAGGCAGAGGATTAGCCTAGTGAGCAGTGGCACCGGCCAAGATACTTTCTTCTTAATTTAAAGCTGATCTATAATGAACATATTGGACATTTCACTTAGCTTTCAAATGTGTTTGTGGTAGAAGGGGCCCATCACAGTCAAGGAGAGTTGACCATTCTGAGTGTGCTTCTCATGCGTGGTTCCTTTTCATTGGTTTTCTTTGTATGATGTAATATATGCTGTAACTCTGTGATCCACTGTTAGGAAATGGAAACTGTGGACGCTCATCTTACAGTTCTGTAATTCACAGCCTAAATTGGGCCTCACTGGGTTAACACCAGAGTGTCGCAGTGTCCTTTCCTCTCTGGGAGGCTGTTGAAGGGTCCTTTCCCATGTCCCACCCAGTTCCTGAAGGTGGCCACAAACCTTGGCTCCCAGCCCTTCCATATCCATAGGCAGCAACAGCAAGGACACGCCCTCCCCCCCCCCCCCCCGCATCCCATTGCTCTGACCCCCTCTTCTTACTCCCTGGTCCACATTTTTAGGACCCTTGTGATTATATTGAGTACTTCCAGAAAATTTAAGATAATCTCCCTTATTTAAGGCCAACTGATTAGCAATCTTAATTCCATCTGTATCCTTAAATCTCTTTGCATATAACACATTCACAGATTCTAAGGATTGGGGTCAGGAAAGGTTGCTTTGTTTTTGTAGGGAGATGCTGCCATGCCTACTACAGTGATTACAAGCAAGAAAGCAGCACTGTGTGAAAGGAGTTTTGGTGTAGGTGCATCTGACACCTGAGGGGACAGAGGCAGAGACTGCACAGTGCTGGGTTTCTGCATCCAGCTGCAGTGGCAGCACAGGGAGGGAGTGTGGCGAGCACACATCTGAGAAGCTGCCCAGGGGCTGGTGCTTGGCTCAGTGCCTGACCACTGCCTGCGATGCCGGCATCCCATACTGGAACAACGATTCGAGTCCCTGGCTGCTCTCTTTCCCAGCGTGGCTCCTTGCTTGTGCATCTGGGAAATCAGCAGAAGATGGACCACGTTCTTGGGCCTTTGCTTCCCATATAGGAGACATGGATGGAGTTCCAGGCTCTTGCCTTCAGCCTAGCCTACCCCCAGCTGTTTCCATGAATTGGGAGGTGAACCAGTGGGTGGAATATCTCTTTCTCCTTAGGTTTCTCCCTCTTCCTTTTACTTTGCTTTCAAATAAAAAAATTAATAAAAAGCTGCACAAAGAGAGTCCAATGACACATAGATAACGTGCAAGGCTGGCAGTAGTGGAATGCATTAGGTCACGACCCAGAATGCTGTTGTTCATTCTAGAAGGCGAAGACAGCTCCAACCAGCTGTGCAACCCCAGATTGTCAGAGCTCAGGCTGAAAGCCTCTGCCAGTGACTTGCTTCATTGTGGTTTCCAAACTTCACACTCTGCTCCCTCTGCCCTGGACCCATGTTGTAATTGTTCCATACTTAATTAGGATGAGGAATTATAGGGGCAGGTTCAGCTGGAATAATTTTGGGTACAAAAATACTATCCTTCTGGAGGGAGCATAAGTGTGTGTGGGTGCTGGAGGCAGGCCGACTAACCCTCAGCTCTCAGCATGCTGTGAGCGAGAGAGTTAGTGTTGTTGCTGCAACTCTGCTGTGCTGAAATACACGCACAGTCATTCTCACATGTATATGCATCTGCGTGTCTGTGTACGTTCTCTTATTTTCTCCTGATAGCATTATTTAAACTTCATTTTATGTAATTTATGTAGATGCTCACTTCAGTTTAATATTTTGGATATAGTGTTCCAGAGCCAGCTTTAATTCCCTGGTGAATAATTTCTTTTGAATTAAATTATGTGAATTTTACATGGTGTTGTTTTGCAAACCAGAGAAATTTTATACAGTATTTTATCCTATGTAAGTACTGTAGTATTCCTCAAAGTTTACAAAATTAAAGATAGAATTAAATGGAAAATTTGATATGATTTATCTGTTCATCTATCTGTTCTGTCTAGCTTATCTTCTTGGATTTAACTATCATCCATTTATCTATCATTCATTTGTTTTTCATCTATCTACAATCATTTATCATTCATTTATATCCTTATCAATTATCGATCTAGTCTGCTCCTCATCTATCTACAATCATTTATCTATCATCTGTGTGCATCTAATCTATCTTCTTTCACGTACCTATGTATCTATTAACCATTTATCAATTACCTGTAAATCATCTATCCATCTTCCACTCATTATCTGTGTATCTCCCTTCCTACCTGCCTACTCATTTATCACCTGCCTTTCTACGCATCCACCCTTCTACCCATGTGTCCTAGCTATGTCTAGTCTGCTATTCGCCCTTTTCCGTGTGGGTAGGCGCCCTGCTCATCCCGCTCAGCGAGAGCTAGGCCGGATCCCGGCGTCCGCGGCCTGGGAGCTGTCCAGCGGTTCCTGGCTAAGTTCTGCTCTCAGCACCAGGGAAGCTCTCCAGCGCCCCGCCCTGGGCAGGGGGCCTCTCCGCGAAGGCTCGCCGGGCTTCCCAGTGGTGCCACTGGCCCCCGCCTCGCTCTCTCTTTACTGGGTCTCACCGCCTCGGGCTTCTGCGCTCTCCCCGGAGAAGGTGCCGCGCCCGGGCCGCCCCGGAGCAGAACGCAAGAGCGGTGGACTCCCCGCCCTGGCCGGGGCGGGGAGGGGGGGCACCGCGCATTCTAGCCGCGCCCCTGCGGCTGGTGGCCGGGCCTGTCTGCATGGCTTATGACGCGCAGCCGGAGCGGAGGGTGAGAGCAAGGACCGGCCGGCAACTTGGCACCTAGGGTGTCGATCTACGATCGGAAAGGACCTGGCGTGGCCCGGTCGGCGGGGGCGGGGGGCGGAGGGCGGAGGCTGCCGCGGTTTTGGGCTCGCTGGGCCGGCTCGGAATCCAGGAGCCCGCGCTGGGGAGGATGCACAGCCGGGCCCCCAGCTGTCCTCCCCACCCCTGGCCTCCCGCCTCCTCTCCCCGGGAGTCGGGTCCAGGGCTCCGCGCTCTCTCCATTGTCTCTGCCTCTACTGCAGGTTCGCGCGGCGGCGAAGACGCGCGGTGAGGCCGCCCTCGCCCGGCTCTCTGGGGCGCATCCCTCGCCGCCCAGCGAGCTTTGGGCAGCTTTCACCCGGCTGGGGAGCGAATTCGCCCGCAAGCCCGACCTCCCGAGACCCCTCCCCACCCCCCTCCCAACCGGCGCCGGCGCTGGCGCTGGCGGTGGCGCTGCGTGGGAGCGGCTGTGCGCATTGGAGGGTCCAAGTTCTCCGCGCGCCGGGGGCCTCCCTTTCCTTTCTTAGGCGGCCCAATCGTGTTAATCCCGCTAAACAGTGGATGCGAGGCAGCAGCAGGGGGGCGACGCTTTTCCCGCTGGATTCCGGGAACCTCTTCGGCGTTTCTTTTCTGTTCCAGAGGGAGGCGATGGACTGAGCGGAGCCGCGCCATGGAGTCTCGGGGCTTGCTGAGGACCCTCTGTTGGCTCTGCGCTCTTGGAGCAGGTGCGTGCCGGCCCCGCCGCCGACCGGTTCGGTTCCGGGTGGGGGCTTGGAGCAGGGGCGGGGCAGGTCCGCGTTTTCGGTGCCTGCCCTGGAGATGGCGACGCGGGTCGCGCCCTAGCCCGGGTCTGCGGCCCGGGAACTTTGCGCGGAGCGGGCTGTGCGCTGGGTCTGCGAGATGGGGCCGCGGGCTCGGCTGCTCCCGGCGTGGCTGCTGCTCGCAGGTAGGCGCTGGGCGGCGAGCAGCCGCTCCGAGTCCTGCATCCGGGCGTGCGGCTCCTCTCTTGATGCAGCCTTTTCCTTCTTCCCTCCCCTTCCCCACTCCAGCAGTGTGGGGGCTTGGTGTGGATCCCTCGCTGCAGATTGATGTCCTGACGGAGTTGGAACTGGGGGAGTCCACGGCCGGAGTGCGCCAGGTCCCGGGGCTGCACAATGGGACCAAAGCCTTCCTCTTTCAAGGTAGGGTCGGGCGCTGCGAGCGGGGTCTGGGGAGGGGGCCGGCCTCCGGCTGGCGCTGGTGGGCAGGGGCAGAGGGGTGCAGTCCTGGCTCTGGTGAGGGGGGAGTCGCTGGGCCCTCGCGCCCGGCTCCTACCTCGGTACGCCTAGTGCTGGGGCCAGTGGACAGTCTCTTCAGGACCGGGCGGGAACTCCGTTGGCAGACGTGGGCTTTAGAGCCTGGGGAACAATGGATCGTCGCCGAGAGCCGCGCCGAAGCTGCGGGGGAAGGTAGCGACCCCTGGAAGTTTCAGGTGCGGCGGCGCCCGCGGGCGGGCCGCGCGCCCTGGGTGAGGCCGGGCTCCCGGGCGCGCCATCCTCCTCCTCCGGGTCCTCCGCCGTCTCCCGGAGAGGGAACAGCATGCGCGCAGCGTTACTTTGAGAATCTTTCAAGGAGATGTTAATTTAGGAGTCTCGCTTCTCCCACCCTTGGTTTCGAGTCAGGACTCCAAAACTTGGTTTTGGCCATCAGCTGCGCGCTGTTGTCTAATTTCAAATCGCATTAGGTGTGTATGCAGTCAGTGGCAAATTGGGGCCGCACGGGCGCTCATCATCAGTTTACCAAGGGTTCTGGACTGCTGAATCTGAGCTTCCACCAGGCAGCCAGAGGGCCGTAGGAAGAGGAGCTTCCCAGGGCAGCAGCACAGAGGAAGGCCACGAGAAGCGGAGTTGGGACTCACGCCCGGCGGGTACAGCGTGGGGGCCCACTCACCCAGGTGTTGCTTCTGCGGCTTTGCTTTTGCGGCTTCCCAGGAAGCCGGCTCCTGGTTAGGGAGAGTGGGTGTGCGAAGTAAGGCCCCTGGAGGCAGGCCTGCCGCCAGGAGGAGAGGCAGCCGCCAGTGCTGCTGTTGCCTGCCGCCGCCAGAGTGTGTCACCCCAGCAGCAGCAACTGCTGTGTGTGGCGCTTACCGAGGAAGAGATTACAATGTCAATTTTGTGTTTCCAAAACTTACTTAATGAATGTTTGCATGTGGCATTTGCGATGCCAGTATCTAGTTCAGGGTCTTCTTTGGGAGGGTCGAGCTTGAAGAAAAGTGACCACACCTAATACAGGAAATAAGCCTGGACTTGCAGCAGGATATCAGATGAGCAGAAGTGTCCCTACGGCTAAGCGTTTGTTTTCTGTTGCGTGTTGATTTGTTTTTATCTCTGACTTTTAACCTCTGTGAACTGGAAACAACATGATTCAGGACTACCAGTGTGAGAAGCTGTGATGCTCACGCCCCTGATGACCAGGTGTGTTCCCTGCAGAGAGCCTGGACTCTTGGGACCAGAAACCCCAGGGCTGTGTCTTCCGTGCTAGACAGTAAGGTAGTTGCTGGGAAATCGTCTCAAGGGACCAGTGTCTTCTGGTTAACTATTTTTTTTATAAAGAGTGATTAATGATGGCTTGCTTAAATTGCTATTGTCTTCGTGGCAAGCGCTGCGTTTTCTCTAAATCACCCACAGTAACCACATGGCATGAGGAATTGTTGTTTGTTGCCTTGTTGATACCAGACCCAATATTCAGACAGAATAGAAGTTTGCAAATATAATTTATGATATCCGGAGACGTAAAATTCCTGACAAATTATGAACTTTATTTCACATTGCCAGTCGGTGAGTCATCACTGCCTGCTGTGTTCCCAGGGGGATGCATTACTGATGTGCTGATTATGCGCCCGTGATTTCACCTGTTTCCAGGTTTAGACTCCAGAGTTGTCAACAGGTGGTCTTGGGCCCCAGTCCACGTCTGCCACCCCTCGGATAGCAGCCTGGAACCTGCTGCTCCACGTGGGTTCCAGGAGCTTTCAGACATGCAGGATTTCACAGATTCCATGGATAGTGAATCTTGCAGATGCTGTATGTGGTGTATAAAATGTCAGAGCAGGAATAGTAACGAATTCAAACACCTGGGAGGTGCTTTCAGCTCCCGTGTGCACCTGTTATACAAGGTTCTTTGTGCTGCCAGTTGTGCTCTGTGTGGTTGGAGGAGATCAGGGCCCACCAGACTGCCCCTGCAGTGACCTACCCATCTGCTGCCTCTGAGCTCTAAACGAGACACCCCAGTGGAAGCTTTCCCGGTCACCGTGTCTCACTTCACAGTGCTCCTCCTTTCGGCTGCTTCGGTTTTCCTTTAGTGATTTTTGAATTGCATGCAATTCTGCACCTTTTGAAACTATAAGTACATTTTGTAAATTATTGTGAAAGATCTATCATTACAAATGTTTTATTTTTTTTTTTTTTTTTTTTTTTTTTTTTTTTTTTTTTTTTTTTTTTTTTTTGACAGGCAGAGTGGACAGTGAGAGAGAGAGACAGAGAGAGAAAGGTCTTCCTTTGCCGTTGGTTCACCCTCCAATGGCCGCCGCTGCAGCCGGCGCACCGCGCTGATCCTGGCAGGAGCCAGGAGCCAGGTGCTTTTCCTGGTCTCCCATGGGGTGCAGGGCCCAAGCACCTGGGCCATCCTCCACTGCACTCCCTGGCCATAGCAGAGAGCTGGCCTGGAAGAGGGGCAACCGGGACAGAATCCGGCGCCCCAACCGGGACTAGAACCCGGTGTGCCGGCGCCGCAAGGTGGAGGATTAGCCTATTGAGCCACGGCGCCGGCTTACAAATGTTTTATTATATCTGATAAAAATAAGTATTTCAGAATCATACCTTTTTATCATAACAGCAACTATGGTATCACTCAGCTGGCTTTGTTGCTGTTGAAACTTGATTTGTAACTCTATGGAAATACAAATAGCAAGATGCTGGGTTAGAGTATCTCTTAACAAACGTGGCTTTTGATCTGTGACAATTACAATAATCTTCAATAGGAGAAAGTTTCCAGACCATAGCTTGGAATCTGTACCAAGATCTTTGAGTCATTTTTAGCTATAATCTGACTCATAGCCACAAAAATACACTTACTAAGCTTTTAAAAAATGGAAGTGTGAATACTGACAATGAAAAGACCTACGAAATGTTGTAAAGAGATCTGAAATCTTAAGGACTAGTGCAGTTATAGGTAGAATTTTACCTAGTTTTATTTAAAGTCTAGGAAATATTATACAAGATAATGATCATTAGGTTCTTTCCCCTGTGTACATGAGAGATCAAGAATGAGAGCATACAGAAGCAAAGTTCTAGCGCTTTATAGTAACCTGCATGATTTTTAGATCTTTGATTTTAACCATTCAACTGCCCAGATTCCTGAAGTAGAGAATTTTATCTGTTGATGTAATAAAATTTCTTCTGAAGTGTTCACAGGTTTTGTATTGTTAATTCCCACAAGAGAAGTACAGAAAATCAAAGCATATTTTTTCCTGAGTTGATAGTTTGGAAATAAGCTTACACATTATTTTTATAGCACTTAAAGATTTAAAGGCACACGACGTTCACCTGGTGAGCTCTCATGTAGTGTTTGAGAACAGGAGTGAGGAAGGCACTTGCAAGTGAGGCATTGACTGTGGTAGGCACGGGAACTGTACTGAGAAAGCAGTGGCCACGGGGGGGTCTGCCCACAGTGTGATGGTCAGTGGCATCTGAGAACTTGAGGGTGACGTAAGGGCCACTGGAAACCCACAGAGTGGAAGAAGACAACAGCTAAGATGTGGGCCCAGGTGGAAGGTTACTAGTTACGTCCCCATTGCGGAATTGCTTAGTTTTGCTGTTTCAGTCCTCTCGACTATAACACGAGCGTTCTTGTGAAGATTAAATTAGCTGTGTTCATTCCTTCCAGTCCTTGTGCAGCTGCTGAACTGCCCAGTGTTAGCACCAAGCAGATGAGGAAGTTAGAACTTGTCTTTGCTCGAAGTAGCCATTAGTAATCACCACTAAGACACCTTTGTGAAGAAAACTTAGAGTGTAAGGGGATCTTCATTCCAGTTTGGAGAGTTCCAGGGTCCAGGAACAGACTTCGAAGAGTCGGGTAAGCTGGCCACTGACCTGCGAGTCGTCTGGAGAGGCTGTGTGTGTGCACAGAGATCAGAGCAGCACAGGCTGGGGCGAGGTCGCACGCCAGGACTGGATGGTGTGCAGAGAAAAGAGTGAAGCAGAGGAGGAAGCAGGGGCCAGGCTACCTGGTGGACCATGTTAATACAGCAGAACTGAAAATAGATTCTTACACAAAGATACAATGTGGTGTGCAGAGTAATGGTCCCCTAAAGATGTCCATGTCCTAACTCTGGGATTTTGAGAATACTGTGTTATATGACAAGGGGAAAACAAGGTTGCTGGTAAGCTGTCTGTCCTGGATTATCGGGGAAAGTGCTATGTAATCGTAAGTGTCCTTTACATCTGAGAGAGGTGGTAGAGTCAGTGGGTGATGTGATACAAGAAAGACTGTCAGCGAGGGCGGTGGGGCAGCGAGAGGGAGCGAGAGAACTCTCCGATGCCTGTAGTGGCTGGGGCTGACGCTGGGGACTGGCAGCTCAGTCCTTTGTCCTAAGCAGGTGGCAGGAATCCACGTACTCGGGCCATCACCACTTCCTCCAAGGGTCTGTTTTAGGAAGAAACTGGGTTCAGGTACTCTATGGGATGTAGGCCTCTTAACCATTAAGCCAACCACCTCTTCTCATTGCTGGATTTGAAGGTAGAAGTGGGCCAGGAGCCCGGGAATGAAGGCCACCTGCAGAAGCTGGGAAAGGAAAGAAAAGGCATTTCCCTTGGAGTCTCCAGAGGGAACCCAACAGTCCTGCTTCCTTGACTGTAGTCCAGGGGGGCTCGTTCTGGACGTAGGACCTCCAGGATTCTGAGAGCATAAGTCTGAGTTGATGAGAGTCATTTGGTTTGTGGTGATTTGTTATAGCAGCACTAGAAAGTTAGTATGGGCTTTGTACGTGGAAGTGAGTGCTTCAGCCACAGATGCCTGAAGATATGGAATTGGCTTTGGAATTGAGCTGTGGGCAGATGTGGAAGTTTTGGGGTTCTTAATGGGAAATAAATGTAGATTGACTTGGGTAGATCTTTTGTAGAAATGTGGATGTTGGTCACTACAAAAATGGTAGAGAGAATGTAGGTCACCTCAGAGAGCACTTCAGGCATCCTGAAGGTAGGTGGAGTTCTGGCCGTTAACAGCATGGCCAGTGGAGGACTCAGGTGGAAATGAAGTGCTCGTTATTGTAAACTAGAGAAAATGGGTTCCTTGTTACGTGTAATGTCAGAAAATTTGGCTGAACTGTGTCTTGTGGTTGTGTGGAAAACAGAACTTGTAAACAATGAACTTGGATAATTAGCTGTGACTTTTATGCAAAGAGCTGAAGGTGAGCTCTGGCTTTGTCATGTTGCCAGTAGTAAAATGTGAGAGGAGAGAAAGATTTAGCAAAGAATCATTAAGCAGAAAGGATCCAGAGCTTGTTGAATTTCACAGCCTATCCTGACTAGAACATAATTATTAAAATAAGAGATGGACTGTAACGAATGCTTATTCTGGAGAGAAAGCCCAGGGTGTGGCTGTTCTTTGCTAGTGCCTCAGAAGTGATAAAAGATCATGGTGCTTCGTTACCTAGTGGGCTTATTGAAGACCTTGTGACCCATGGGCCCCAAACCAGTTCAGCAGAAGCCAGGAACGAGATGGCTTATCCAGGACATACCTGTGGAGGAGCCTTTTCCATCTAATAGTGAATCTCCATGACATACTTGGCAGTCCTACAAGATTCTTAAGAAAGTTATAGGAGCAGAAAATGCTGCTGGCCTTGCTGGAAGTGTCAGTGGGAAGATGAATTCAAGGAAGGCCGTTGGATCCCTGAGACTGCCCATGTAGGAGTAGGTTGATGAAACCACTCAGCTGTAAACACGCATGCCATTTCCTCAGGAAGGGTTGACTCGGGGCAGATCCAGAGCCACAGAGGCTCCTTCCTAGACCTGGAGACCACGTGGAGTGTGCCTGGGCGGAATTCAGAATTGTTATGGTCTGACAGCTAAGTGTTTCTGTTTGAGTTGCATTGTCTGCTGTTTTGAGTGATGATAATTATTATCCTGTATCTATCTTACTGTTGTATTTTGGGAGCAGATAATTTATTTCTTGGGATTTGAAGGATCCTAGGTGGAGAGAAATTGTGTCTCAGAATGATGTCTTAGGTGATGAGACTGGAGACTTAGTTTTTTTTTTTTTTTCCTCCCAAAGATGGATTTATTTAAAGGCAGAGTTGCAGAAGGAGGGGAGGAAAGAGAGAGAGAGAGAGAGAGAGAGAGAGAGAGAGAGATTAGTCTTCCACTCTCTAGTTCACTCCCTGATGGCAACAACGTCAGGTCTGTACCAGGCTAAATCCAGGAGTCTAGAACTCCAGCCTGGTCTCTGATCTGGGTGGCAAGGGCCCAGGTAGTTGGACCATCCTCCGTTGCTTTCCCAGGTGCATTAACACGGAACTGAATTGGAAGTGGAACAACCAGGAGGACTTCAACCAGCACCATGCTGGTGTTACAGGTGGCCACCTAATGCACTGCACCACAATGCTGACCATTGAGACATTGCTTTATATTTAATGAATTTTTTACATTGACAATAAAAATTTTATTCTTAGTTGAATGTGATATTTTAAAATAGACATACATTGTGGAATGGCTAAATGGATCTTTTTTTTTTAATTTTTTTTATTTTTTGACAGGCAGAGTGGACAGTGAGAGAGAGAGAGACAGAGAGAAAGGTCTTCCTTTGCCGTTGGTTCACCCTCCAATGGCCGGCGCACCGCGCTGATCCGATGGCAGGAGCCAGGTACTTATCCTGGTCTCCCATGGGGTGCAGGGCCCAAGGACTTGGGCCATCCTCCACTGCACTCCCTGGCCACAGCAGAGAGCTGGCCTGGAAGAGGGGCCACCGGGACAGAATCCGGCACCCCGACCGGGACTAGAACCCGGTGTGCCAGCGCTGCAAGGTGGAGGATTAGCCTAGTGAGCCGTGGCGCTGGCCTAAATGGATCTTATTAACATGTGTGTCACCACACATAGTCATAATTTTTTTGTGATGAGAACTCAGAATCTACTGTGTGTGATTCTCAAGAACACGATACATTGTTGCTTATTACAATCCTGGTGTTGTAGACTTCTTGAACTTAGAATTTCCTGAACTTTTGTGTCCTTTGACAACCATCTCTGCAATGACCCTGATAGCCTCAGCCCTGGACTAGAACCCGGGGTGCTGGCGCTGTAGGTGGAGGATTAGCCAAGTGAGCCGCGGCGCTGGCCAGGACCTAACTTCTTGAGCCATCGCTGCTGCTTTCAGGAGTGCATATAAGTGGGAAGCTGGACCTGGTGGAGGAGCTGAGACTTGAACTCAGGCACTCAGATGTGTTGCAGGCATCTCTACTGGCATCTTAAGTGTTGCAGGCCCCAGGCCTTTTTTTTTTTTTAATCCGTTCAGCAGCTCTGTATCCTTTTATTGGAGGATTTCATACACTTACATTCAAAGTAATGACTGGTAAGTGAGGATTACTACTGCGATGTTGTTAATTGTTTACTGGTTGCTTTGTAGATCATATGATGCTTTCTTCCTCTCTCATAGCCTTTTATTATCAGGTGATTTTCCCTGGTGGTATGCTTGGCTTCCTTACTTTTTTATCTTTTTGTATCTATTAGAGATTTTCATTATGTCATTACCATGAAGGTTACATAAAATACGCTATATCACAGGCTGCGTTACACTGATAACTGGTTAACTTAGACCACAGGTCTTCCATCTGTTGATTCACTCCCCAAGTGGCTGTAATGGCCAAGTCTGGCCAAAGCTGAATCCGGGAGCAAGAAACTCCCTCTGGGGTCCCACTTAGGTGTCGGGGCCCAATCCCCTGAACCATCATTGCTGCTTGGCCCAGGTGCTGGAAGGTGTTTGCAGAGAAATCTGCGCTCCTTGGAATTGTTCTTCCTGTGGTTTTGTCCTCTTGTCTTCCTGTTTTTGATTGTTGAAAGCTTGGTTATAATATGTCTTGGTGTTTTGTTCGCATTGAAGCTTTTTGGAGATCTTTATTTACTCTATTTGTTTATTACCTCAGATTTGAAAAGTTTTCTGCTATTTCTTTAAATTTTTTTTGACTAAGAAAAATATATTTTAATTACAGAAAATAAAATTTAAGCTAGAATTAATATAGCACATTTCCCCAGTAGATAGAATCTGTAGGATTTTTTTTGAACTTACTTATATCCTAGAAAGATGATGATTAGAAACAGTAAAGAGGGGACGGCGCTGTGGCGCAGCGGGTTAATGCCCTGGCTTGCAGTGCCGGAATCCCATATGGGCGCCAGTTCTAATCCTGGTTGCTCTTCTTTTGATCCAGCTCTCGGCTATGGCCTGGGAAAGCAGTAGAAGATGGCCCAAGTGCTTGGGCCCCTGCACCCATGTGGGAGACCTGGAAGAAGCTCCTGGCTCCTGGCTTCAGATCGGCACAGTTCCGGTCATCTGGGGAGTGAACCATTGGATGGAAGACTCCTTTCTCTCTGTCTCCACCTCACTCTGTAACTCTGTCTTTCAAATAAATAAAATAAATCTTAAAAAAATAAAAAAGAAACAGTAAAGAGGAACTTGGGGTGGGGTGAAGAGTATAAATGAATTTTGATGCATTTTCTTTTCTTGCAGAAGGGAACTACTTAATTTTTAGAGTTGCAAGTAAAATTTTGGGGAGATTTATCAAGAATCTTTGAAGTAATTTTTTTAAAAGATTTATTTATTTATTTGAAAGTCAGAGTTACACAGAGAGGAGAGGAGAGGGAGGGAGGGAGGAAGGGAGAGAGGAGAGGGAGAGAGAGAGAGAGAGGTCTTCCATCCACTGGTTCAATTCCCATTTGGCCTCAGTGGCTGAAGCTGTACTGATCTGAAGCCAGGAGCCAGGAGCTTCCTCCAGGTCTCCCACATGGGTGCAGGGGCCCAAGGACTTGGGCCATCTTCTATTGCTTTCCCGGGCCATAGCAGAGAGCTGGATCAGAAATGGAGCAGCTGGGACTTGAACCGGCGCCCATATGGGATGCCGGTGCTTCAGACCAGGGCTTTAACCTGCTGTGCCACAGCACCGGCCTGCAAAGTTGTTTTTCTAGAATAGTCCTTGAGATGGGGATCAGCAGCCTTCTCATCTGACTGACTCGTAAGTAGAAGAGGGTTGCAGGTGTGGCAGAGGTCCATGGATCATGGTGCAGGGCTCCTGATTTCACAAAGAACAATCTTCATTTCAGGGCTGAGGAAGGTTTAGCAGAGATCCACATGGGAATTCCTCCTGACTGAAAAATTTTTATGCTGTAAAACTTTTGTGCTAAGTCTCTTGAAGTTAGGATTCTTTTGTTATTAAGTACTTGTAAAATATATTTATTTCTTTATTTGAAAGGTAGAGTTACACAGAGGGAGAAGCAGAGAGAGATCTTCCATTTGCTGGGTAACTGCCCAAATGGCTGCAGCAGCTTGGGCTAGGCAGGGCCAAAGCCAAGAGCCTGGAACTCTATCCAGTTCTCCCACAAGTTTTTGGTTCCAAGTTTTTGGGCAATCTTCTGCTGTATTCCCAGGTACATTAGCAGGGAGCTGGTTTAGAAGAGTACTCATGTGGGATGCTGGTGTTGCAGGTGGCAGCCTAACCTGCTGTACCACAGTGCTAGCCATAACTAAATTTTCTACCTCATTGTTTCCTCCTCCTTCTTGAATTTTTATAATGTGAATATTTGCTCTTTGACGTTATTGTCGTATAAATGCAATAAGCTTTCTTCACTTTTCATTCTTTTTCTCTTCTGACTATGTATTTTCAAATAGCCTGACTTTGAGTTTTTTTGTACTGCTTGATCAGTTCTGCTGTTGAAGCCCTCTATGACATTTTTCATTTCATTCATTGCACTTTTTCTGTTTCAGGGTTGGATTTTCCTTTTTAGATTTATTTTAATTATTTGAAAGACAATGTTATAAAGAGAGACAGAGATGGAGAGAGAGAGCTAGCGAGCGAGTGCTAAGCTGGTCTGAAGCCAGGAGCCAGGAGCTTCCTCTGGGTTTCCTGTGTGGGTGCAGGGCCTGAGGACTTGGGCCATCCTCTGCTGCTTTCCCAGGCATATCAGCAGGGAGCTGGATCAGAAGTGGAGTAGCTGGGACTTGAACTAGAGCCCATATTGGATGCCAGTGCTGCAGGCCAGGGCATTAACAGCCCAAGCACAGGGCTGGGCCCCAGAGTTGGATTTTTTAAAATTCCATTTCAGTCTCTCCATCAAATTTCTCTTTGGTCCCATTTTTTTTTTTATGATTTCATTGAATTATTTCTCATTGTTTCATTGAAGTTTTCTGAGCTTCCTTGAGACAATTATTTTGTATTCTTTGTCAGGCATTTTATACATGCCCTTTTTTGGGGTCAGCTCCCTGGAGAATATTGCCTTCTTTTGATGGTGTTATGTTTTCTTGATTTTTCTGTCCCTCCCTCCCTCCCTCCCCATTCCCTTCCTTTTCTTTCTTTGTTTCCTCATTGCTTTCTGTTGCTGTCTGAGAATTTGAAGAAGTAGAGGCTTGTTTCGGTTTTTGTAGACTGAATTTGTGTGGGAAATCCCGTGTTCAGTCACCCAGTCCAGAGATTTGGGCAGACCAAATGCTCGTGTGGTCTGTGGGTGGGCTTGTTGCTGGAGGCGGGGGTCCTGGCCTGCAGATCTGGTGGAGTGGGTCTCTCAACCGCAGTGGAGAGGCAGTGCTAGAGCCTGGGTCCTTGAGGGCTGGCCTGGAGCTTACATGCAGGGGCCAGGATGCAGGTGGGGTCCCCGGGTGCAGCCTGATGACCAGGCTGGTTATGGAGGAGGCCTGCAGCCTGGTGCTGCAGCAGCCATGCGGATACTGTGACTAAGGTGTTGGCCAGATCCAGCCAGCACACCTGAATCTGGGTTGTGAGATCTGCGCTGGGGCAGGGGTCTTGCAGGCAGGGGCAGAGGCTGTGTCTCGGCTGACTCAGGGAGGTCTGCTCTGGTGGTCTGAGCAGTGCCTGGTGCTCGGTCGCTTTTCCTTCCCCCACACGGAGGCGTCTGTCTCCACATGGGGCTGTGTAGGCTCGGGGCACGGGGACTCAGGTGATAGAGACTGTCCTTCCTACCCTACTCAGTGTGCCTTCTCTGTTTCTGTGCTACACACAGGCGTTGTCATCTCCACGCTGCTCTCCTTAGCTCTGTGGTGGTTTTTTCACCGGTGGGTAGTTGTTCAGATAGATGTATCTGTAGGGGAGTGTGCTGTAAGTCTGTTCCGGCGTTTTGCTGATGTCTGATTCCGGGACTTTGAATTGACCAGATTCTAGATCAGGTTTTGAGCTCTGAGTTAATCCTGTGAAGGGTTGGATCTTGGGGACTTTGGATGGAGTGACCTCAATTGTGTGTGAGGTGGCTGTGAATCTTCATGGATGGTGGCCACAGAATGTGGGACACTTCCAGAAGCAAAAGTCAAGGCACAGAATTTTCCTGAGTGTGCAGAGGGAGCACAGCCTTGCCTCACCCTGAGTGCCTAGACCCCTTTGGCACTGCATGACAATAAACCTGTGTTGATTTATTCCCTATTTTTGGAGTGGCTTTTTCTATCAGCATAGACAGCTAACAGATCTTGAAAGTATCTTGCATGTGAAGTACATTTCCGTTTGAGCCCTTACCCAGCAGTGCCTCAGATTGTGTTTGCTGCATCGGGGTGACCTTGGTCTTGACTGTGTGAGTCTTCCTAACAGAGGCCCAGTCTTTAAAGAGTTCCCCATCGCTTGACCATGGACTGCTTCAAATGAGAAAGAGGTTAATCAAATGTTGGGCTTTTGGGTTGTATTCTTTTTTCCCCCAAATATACCATTCTTCCACCATAGGCAAATCCAAAGGTGGAGGAAAATTGGAAATTGTGAACATTTTGTAGGTGGACCACTCAGACTTCAGTAAGCTGTGGACCCGCGCTCGGGCAGTCCTGATGGGCTCTGCGCGTGTGTGACTTTGGCTGTCATGCCCGGATGAGAGCTCAGGTGAAGGGTTTTGCCCTTCTGTGCTTTATTCTCCTTCCCACCGATTCATTTTCTTCCTGCTAATTCCAGATCCCATTGTTGTATGTGCTCAACATTTCTCCTTTCTTGTTAAGATCTATCCATAATTCACTGCCTGCTAAGGGGCCAACTGGTCCTTAGGCATTGGACACTGAGGCATTATGGTGTGAAATGTCTCCTGTTGACTTCAGTTCAATTTAATAAATATTCATTGTACTGCTTTTATTTTAAGGGTGGGAATCACAATATCACAGGGGGAGGAAGATGGTCACATAAATTATTAAAGGAGGTAAAATTGGAACCAAAATTTCATCATAAATAATGAAAAAGAAATGTTGGTCTTTATCTTGCAGAATGGCTGGAAGCCATGGCAATGATTGTGTCCCAGTCTATAGATAACGAAGTGTAGGGAATCGTTGATTGATGAGCTCATTTTCAGAAGCAGCAGAGTAAAATCCAGTGTTGATTTTATGTTGTTGCTGTTTGCTTTTGCAAAAATATGTGAGGATATTATTTTAATCCTTAAATGTGACATCATTCTGTTTTGAAGGACTTATTTTTCTGGTCAAATTTTTGTTTATTTTTTCAGTTTATCTGCCTGTATCGCATCATGATAAGTCGATGCCTTGTCCATTAACTGAGCTCCTCCCTCGTGTTGCTTTTCCTGTCTTCATGAACATCTCCACCTGCCACTGGATGGCGGTTTCTTTCTTTCTTTTTCTTTTTTGACAGGCAGAGTGGACAGTGAGAGACCGAGACAAAGAGAAAGGTCTTCCTTTACTGTTGGTTCACCCTCCAATGGCCGCCGCAGCCGGTGCACTGTGCTGATCCGATGGCAGGAGCCAGGTACTTATCCTGGTCTCCCATGGGGTGCAGGGCCCAAGTACTTGGGTCATCCTCCACTGCACTCCCGGGCCACAGCAGAGAGCTGGACTGGAAGAGGAGCAACCGGGACAGAATCCGGTGCCCCGACCGGGACCAGAACCTGGGGTGCTGGTGCCACAGGCGGAGGATTAGCCTATTGAGCTGTGGCGCTGGCCCAGATTGCAGTTTCTAACCTACAATGAAGGCCTGCTAGGCAGCTGAACAGTGATGACTTTAGCCTCACTGTGTAAACTCCTGTTTGTAGGGACTCTGATCTTGAGCCCTGTAATTCACAAGAATTAGGGAGGCAGCTGCTGGGAGTTAGAGAAAGTGGAGTCCAGCCCTGCCCTGGGCACAAGCTTACTGCTAGGCATGGAGCCCTTGGTGTGAGTTCCCTGGGCTGTTTTTGATGGCCCTGGGGTGGCTCCATTCTGGGGAGCAGGGGGTGGACCCAGGAAGCCACAAAGGCAAGAATTAGGAGGAGCACAGCAGGCAGCTGCTCAGAGCGGTCCCTCTGTCCTGGTCTGCAGGGGAAGGAACTCACAGAAGTAGTGCTGAGGTCAGACGAACCTCTGCAGATGACTCTTGGCTGTCAGTCTTTTTTCTTTTACTAACTGCTGTGTGAACCTGTCCTTGTTACTTAGCTACGTCCTGCTCATTAGGGTTGAGGTATAGCTGATGGCACTGAAACTATGCCTGCCCTCCCTAACTGTTTACTAAGTGTTGACTGCTAACTTTGATGTTAGAATTAACTTGGTACCAGGTCCTGCCCCTGAGTGTCGGGGGCTCCCAGCTGGAAGTGCTAGGTTTGGGGAGGAGCCGAGCACAGATGACTGTCACCTGCTGCAGGAGGGCAGGTGGAGGTCACGTGGGTGGGCGGAGCCCTGACCCTGGTGCTTCCTCTTGTCTGTGTTGGTGGTTTGTGCTTTACTGGGGAGAGGAGGGCTGTGTTTGATGGAGGGTCAAACCTGGGTGTCAGCTTGTTAGATGGAGGAGGGCCTGCCGCTGGTAGCACAGAGACAGCTGGCGGGAGATGGTGCAGGCCCACCACTGTCTTCAGTCCTCCCAGCACACTGCTTTTCAGGCGCAGTGGCAGTGCCGCTTAGGCTGGGAGTTTTCCCCGTGGGAGGAGTGTGAGATGCTGAGAAAGAACCGGTGTGGTTGCCAAGGGGACCGTGTGGGCTGGAGATGGGAGCTGCATGTGGAGGAGAAGCCCTGCAGGAGCTGGAGTGGAGCTGCAGGGGCCAGGGCAGTGGTGGTGATGTCCCTGGTAGGGGCCTGCGAGCTGGGGTCACGTTCCCCCTTGCTGCTGCTTCCCTAGTACCTCTCTTGAATGTCTGCTGGCTCCACTGTTTGCTGCTGCAGTCGGAGTTTCTTTGCCACCCCTGAGACACTGCACTCTCAGTGACTTGGTGTCTTGTCTCCCAGAGAACGGGTCTCTCCTGCCCTTTCCCAGCCACCCTCTCCGCAGCGCTGGTCCCTTCTTCACATGGCTCCTCCTGTCTCCTTTTCCTGGTGATCTGCTCATAGGCTGCGACGTCAGATGTAGACCATTCCTTTGGTGAAGTCCTTGTCCCTTTTGCTGTGTTCTCTCAACTTCCCAGTGCATTAGAGTCATTTTTTTTTATTTGACAGGCAGAGTTAGTGAGAGAGAGAGAGAGAGAGAGGTCCTCCTTCCATTGGTTCACCCCCCCAAATGGCCGCTACGGCCAGCGCTGCGCCGTTCCAAAGCCAGGAGCCAGGAGCCAGGTGCTTCCTCCTGGTCTCCCATGGGGTGCAGGGCCCAAACACCTGGGCCATCCTCCACTGCCCTCCCTGGCCACAGCAGAGAGCTGGACTGGAAGAGGGGCAACTGGGACAGAATCCGGCACCCCAACCAGGACTAGAACCCGGAGTACCGGCACTGCAGGTGGAGGATTAGCCTAGTGAGCCGCTGCGCCGGCCTAGAGTCACTAATAATGGAAAAGATTGGACCCCTTGTTTTGTCTTCCCACTCCCTCCTGGGCCCCAGCCCCCCACCCTCTCATGAAAGCTGTCCCCTGTAGTGGGTGCCCATGTGCCAGCTGGCGCACTGCACTGCTTTGCCACAAGTACTCAGGGCATCGCCATTTCACACAACACGTGCGACACAGCCCTCCTGTGCTCCTGGCCGCTCGGCCTCCACCCTGTTGCTCCTTTGACTTGGACTCCCCCGCCCCTTCTCACTGGGCTCCAGCTCATCTGGCTTCCGTGCTTTTCTGGAACTGGTCAGCTCTTCTCCGGCCTCAGGGCCTTTGCACTGCTGTTCACTCTGCCTGGATTGTTCTTCTTCCAGGTGTCGGGGCATTTTCCCAAAAACTAACACTAATTTTTAATGAGACTTTTATGGCCACCGAGTAAGTTTTCGGCTTGTCTGCTACAGCAAGAATTTCTGAATCGCTGACTTGGTCTGTCCATTTCCCGAGCACTTACCTATCACCAGTGTACTGCATGAGTCCCTTACTTATCACTGGAATTCTTAGCTGTCTGTCTACTTTGCCAGGAGCACAGCTCCCCAGGGCAGGGTGTTGTGCAGGTTTTGTGCCGTGATGTGTGCCCATGTCTGGCATGTGGTTAGGACCCCGTATATACTCGTTAAATGGGTCTGCTGAGCAGACAGTGGCTTTGGCCTCTGCCTGCTCCTCCTTGATGTCCCCTGGCCTGCCCCAGTGGCTCACAGATGAGCCCAGGAAGCCATCCCTATGTGAGTAATTGTGGCTTTGAGTTGAGTACGTTATTCAGGGAAATGGGATTATTTCAGTCACGTTACCACATTCCTTCTGAAGTCAAAACACCTGCTCTTTCCTGTCTGCTTGTGAACACAGGTGGGACAGAGACTCCGCACAGGCGGCTGTGCGTGCCTTACTGTCCTGCCCGCTTCTGGGGCCCTGTGTGTGCAGTAGGCACTGGGCGAGGGCTGGGCGGCCCCGGGACTTCCTGGCGAACTGCACTTCGGAACCATGACCTGAATATGGCAGAGACACTCGTGCTCACATGGGAGCACAGAGAAGCATTTCAGAGTCACAGGTTATTTTTTTAAAAGTAACTTTAATGTTCTTTTTAAAAATTAAATTGCAGTGCCCTAAGTCAGGAGAAGTAATTTTATTTATTTGCATTTTATTTGAGGGAAATTTCTTACCCACTGATTTTCACTGCCCAAGTGCTTGCCGCAGCCAGAGCTGGGCCAGGCTGAAGCCAGGAGCTGGGGACTCGATCCAGGTCTCCCACGTGGGTGGCAGGGACCCATGTGCTTGGGTCAGTACCGTTGCCTCCCAGGGTGCACGTGAGCAGGAAGCTGGAGTTGGGAGTAGAGTCGGGGTTGAACCAATGATTGTGACATGGGATGCAGGCCTCCTGGCAGTGTCCTAACTGCTGTTTGGAATGCCTGCCCCTGTGGAAAGATGAGTTAGCACAATTTGTTCCCTGGTGCTTCTCCTGGATTGCAAATAGGCCAACAAGCCGGGTGGCACAAGGGAAGGAAAGCCAGGCTAGAGGAGGAGTGGCTGAAGGAAAAAGGAGACTTTAGCTAGAGGGTAGAAGACAGAGATGTGCCCCTATCTTTTATTTACTTATTTAGTGTTTATTTTATTTGTTTGAAAAGCGAAGTTAGAGATCGGTCTTCTGTCTGTTGGTTCACTCCCCAAGTGGCTGCAACTACATCTGGGTCTCCCATACAAGAGGGAGGGGTTTAAGGACTTGGGCCATCTTCCACTGCTTTTCCAGCTGCATCAGCAGGGAGCTGGATTGGAAGTGGACAGCTGGGATTGGAACTGGCGCTCCACCGTGGCATCTGGTGTCACAGGAGGTGGCTTACCCTGCTGCGCTACAACGTCGGACCATGTCCTTTAGAAACTGTCAGTCGTGTCGGAGGAGTTAGAGCAGTGAGTCCTGCCAGCCGTCCTTGTGATCAGTGGTTTACAACTTGCTAAGAATTCTCACTGATTCAGCTGACCACATCCACTGTGACACCCTGGGGATGAAGGAGTTGTCTGGGACTGTAATGTTCAGCCACAGTTGTGACCCATTGTCCATAAGTGTGCTGACCAGCGCAGTGCCTGCTGGGTGCAGGTGGCTGCTGGGTTCCGGGGATGTGCTGGTAAAAACTGAGATGAGATGTGAGAGTTTAGATACACATGGTATTCTGAAGGTGTGGTTTGAAAGTCGTGTAAGATCTTATTCTGTCTTTGAGTTATGTTGAAGTAGTACTTTGAATTCAGGATGTTAAATACATCTGTTATTAAAGTTACATCTCCTGTTTTTGCCTTTCTAATGTGGCTGCTAGAAATTTTTTTTTTTTTTTGACAGGCAGAGTGGACAGTGAGAGAGAGAGACAGAGAGAAAGGTCTTCCTTTGCCGTTGGTTCACCCTCCAATGGCCGCCGCTGCAGCCGGCGCACCGCGCTGATCCGATGGCAGGAGCCAGGAGCCAGGGGCCAGGTGCTTTTCCTGGTCTCCCATGGGGTGCAGGGCCCAAGCACCTGGGCCATCCTCCACTGCACTCCCAGGCCATAGCAGAGAGCTGGCCTGGAAGAGGGGCAACCGGGACAGAATCCGGCACCCCAACCGGGACTAGAACCCGGTGTGCCGGCGCCGCAAGGTGGAGGATTAGCCTATTGAGCCACGGCGCCGGCTCAGAAATTTGAAATCACTCCTTGACTCTCCCTTCTGGTTCTCATATCTCTACAAGCTGGGGCAGAGGATACCACTGGTGTCTACGAAGTGAAGAATTAGATTTTGAGAAAAATGTCTGTGACAGTTTCTGAAAGTTAAGTGGTTTATTATAGCAATATCCATCCTTCTGCCCATCCATTCGGGACACATGTGTCTAACCATGTCCAAGCACAGGTTAGATGACTGCATTTTAGGGAAAAGAATTCAGTGGGGTGTGGCTGGGGTTAGGGTAAGTGATTTCTAAAGTCTCCTACACTCGACCTGCAAGTAGGCTTTTCCTCTTGCCTTTTGTAGTATAATTTCTGACATTCAGAGAATCCTGTTTCCCAGCCTTCAGACAGTCCTTTCACCCTGACAGTGGTGAAAACCTCTGGGAGAGAGAGGCCTGTCCTGACGGCCGTGCTCTGCGCTGCACATCTGCCTCGTACATATTCAGGCTGAACCACAGCGGGCCACTTTATTTCCCCCCCACACTGGTATTTTACTCTTTAATCTGTGTTGCTAGTCTCTTTAAATTGAGTCTTCCCTAGGCAAGCACTGTATCTAATTCTACGTTCGTGCTGTCTAACACATCGTGGCAATGGACTGTTAAATGTCTCAGAAAAAAGTGCCAAACAGTATTTTGGAGTGGAATATAACCTGTATTTTTAGAACTTACTTAAATTTCTAGCAGTAATTGGTAGCTGAATATCCTCACTAGGAAGGGTGTTTGTTGGCATATACTTGTCACTGAGCAGAATTCTTCCTGGAGACGGACAGATTGTTTAAAAAAATTAAAAAGGCCCACAGAATGGTATAGACTGCCAGTGGGATGCAGCCCTCCTGGTGACTGAGTGCTGAGCCTGGGCGTTCGCTGAGGGCCTGAGCGTGGTGCTGGACATTGCGTCAGATTGCCAACTGTGCGACAGATGCGGCTTGACGTAGTGAGTGCTGCACAGAGGCAGCTGATTTTATGATACCGCTACTACATGTGTTTGTTCTTCCTTGTGAGACTGATTTTCCAAAGTTCTTTTGTTACGTAAGTATTAGTGTTACTTTCTGTTCCTTGATGTTCAGAGTGACTTTACATAGGGTACTTAATAGTTTATTTAACTCAAGTATCTTCAAAAAGCACTGTGACTCTGGGATTTATAATTTTGCCTTTCAAGTGAAAATAGATCTTTCACTCTGGAAGAAAAAATATCAGAACCCCAATCAAGAGACACAGCCTCTGAGTGCCACAGAGGAGGAGAGAGTTGCTGACCACTGACCTGCGCGAGAGCCCAGGCTTGCGCTCACCGAGTTTGAAACACTTAGAGTCTCGCTGTTTTTCCGAGAGAACCTGTATAGAAATGACTTTGCCAAATGCCTCAACTTCAGATTTTAGGGTCAGAAACTGGAACTTCTTTTTACTGGGTTTTCCACCTTCCTAACTCAAATATGGGTTGCCCTTAACTAAATTCTTCTTGAAGCTCATTGTTAATTTCCATGGTAAACTATAACCCAAAGACACAGGACACTGTGTTTCTGAATTGTATGTTTTATAGAGCATTATGTATTGCAGGATTTGAGAACTTGATTTGGAGATGGGAATCAGAGGCTGGAAGTCACAGGAGATGGGGCTCCTTAGGCAGGGACAGCACAGAACACATGTGTGTGTTCATGGCCACTCGGAGAAGCTGACGGACGAGCAGCTAGGTGTTACAGTCACTACAAAGATGTCGTTCTTGGGAGCAGCACTGTGGCGTAGTAGTTAAAGTAGCTGCCTGTGATGCCAGTGTCCCAAGTGATGCCGGTTCTGTATCCCGGCTGCTCTACTTTGAATCCAGCTCTCTCTTAATGGCCTGGGAAAAGCAACAGAAGATGGCCCAAGTTCTTTGTCTGCTGCACCCATGTGGAAGACCTGGAAGAATCTCCTGGCTTTGGTCTGGCCCAGCCCTAGAGGTTGTGGTTGTGTGGGGAGTGAACCAGCGGATAGGGGATTCTCATTCATTCTCTCTCTCTCTCTCTCTCTCTCTCTCTCTCTCTCTCTCCATGTGCCTTTCAAAAAAAATCTTAACAATATGTCATTCTCCTTATCTTAGATGGCTTTTTACCATCTAGCATCTTCTGGCCCGTTTTCTTCCCCCTGGCTGCTGTGTGTTCAATTTTTAATAATTAGGTTGCATTTCCAGTGAAAGTAGTGCAATTTCAAATTGTTCTTTGATAACATCCTTTTAAATTAGAATACATTTCGGAGACTAATGGGAAAAAATGAGTGTTCCCTGTGTGAATCATTGGCCAGGCAGGAAACTGTTGAGTGGGGAGAATCCAGTTATTGAATGGGCCACGCTGCTCGTGACTGTAGTCAGCAAGCTGGTCCAGCCAGAGTGAGGCAGGGACGAGGCCAGGTTGGCTGTGGACACTTGCACACTCGGTCTTGTTTCTGAATCTTTCTGAAGGGCATTCAGGTAAACAGGGGCTCAGCTTCTTCCTGCAGGAGCCATGGGAGCATCTGGTTGAATCCATCACTGTGTTTTGCAGGGATATGAAGGGGTCGTCACCTCGTTTCAGATGTTCCAGGTTAGTGTGGGCATGCTCAGCAAATATGTGACACTGGACATGACAAAGAAAGGATGCATTTTATTTTCTTTTAAAATTTTATTTCATTATATTTATTTGTTTGAAAGAGTTAAAGAGAAGGAGAGACAGAGAGGTCTTCCATCCACTGGTTCACTCCCCAAATGGCCACAACAACCGGAGGTGAGCCAATCTGAAGCCAGGAGTCAGGACCTTCCCCCAGGTCTCCCACGTGAGTGCAGGGGCCCAAGGACTTGGGCCATCTTCCACTGCTTTCCCACTGTAAGCAGAGAACTGGGGTGGAAGAGGAGCACCCGGGACACAAACTCTTGCCCATATGGGATGCCGGTGCTGCAGGTGGGGGCTTAGCCAGAACGTGGGCCTCGATGCATTTTATTTTCTACATCATCTTTATTGAGGAGTAGGTAAGGAGTATAATTTGTTTCTTTTTACAATAGATTATACTGAGATGTGTGTGTATCCATAGGATGAAGTTCCTCACATCATTAGATTGAGGTGGGAAATTTCAAGCAGAAGACTCCACTTTCAAAGAAAAGGTTGTAAATCAAACGATCCATCGATACTAGTAGTAAATTCACTTGGCTTTTAGTGTATTAAAACAAAGAGGGCACATTCAAGATCAATCTATAAAGATATGACCCAGGACTTGGGAAGCACCGTGAAGTAAGCATTCCGTTCAGTTCTTCCTGCTTAGAGACCTGTTTTTAATTAGAGGAAGTAGAACAAAATGTGCTTAGCAGTGAAGCTCCAGTGTTTCGGAAGGTCGACGTCTGTCCTTGTGGCATTGTATAAAGTGTGGTGTAAGACTCCATGGGGCAGATCTGGTGTCAGGGTGTGATGTGTGCAAAGACCTGGGCACTGCTGGCCTGCTGTGGGTTGTGGTCCTCACTTCATGGCCAGGCTGGGAACTGAAGCAGGCCACTTGGCACAGGATGCCGCGACCCTCAGTGGGCAGATTTGGCTTGTAAACAGTTGGCTGCTCTTCCCTTCTTCAGGTACACCTGTGAAGCATTGTTGCATTTGCATTTTGGAGCACTCCTGTGTTGAAAGCTATAGATTAATTCTTTCTGTAGGTTTAGCTATAAGTAGATCACTGGCTAAAAGTGAAAAATGACTGTGAATTCATAAACAGGATGTTAAGAAAGTTTGAAGCAAGACAGCACTTGACTTCTTATGAACTATCCTGCTTAATGTTACCATGTCCTTTATGTGTTTGATTATCTTTATTTATTTATTTATTTTTTGACAGGCAGAATTAGAGAGAGAGAGAATTATAGACAGAGAGACAGAGAGAAAGGTCTTCCTTCCATTGGTTCACTCCCCTAATGGCTGCCACAGCTGGTGCTGCACCAATCTGAAGCCAGGAGCTGGATTCTTCCTCCCGGTCTCCCATGTAGGTGCAGGGACCCAAGCACTTGGGCCATCCTCCACTGCCCTCCCAGGCCACAGCAGAGAGCTGACTGGAAGAGGAGCAACCAGGACTAGTACCTAGCACCCCAACCGGGACTAGAATCCGGGGTGCTGGTGCCGCAGGCAGAGGATTAGCCTAGTGAGCCATGGCGCCGGCCTGATTATCTTTATTTTATATGCTTTGTCTTGTCATTGACATACGTAAGCAGATTATAGATTTGGGTTTTCTGAGACTTAAGAACACTTGATGTTTTACTGTTCTTAAAGAAAGTGTGTAGAAATGACTTTACAAAATACCTTACTAAGTTCTTCCTTGGGTGTAATCCATACTGTGTGCTTGCAGATGTGAGTTCAACACTCTTGATTTGTGGTAGACAGGGGCCGGGGAGCAGGCGAGCTTAGAAAAGACGGAGCTGGTCAGGCTTGTGTGCTGCTTTCAACACAGGAGCTGCTGGCCAGCTGTGTTCATGGGTAACTGTTAGGGTTACTTAATGCCATGTGGATAGCCTTCTCGCCTCGTTTCATTCGTAGACAAACATGGACCTGTAACATGTTTGCTTTGTGTGCACTGTATTTGGGTGGTCTTTGCCTCTCGCATCCTCTGGATCATGGTTTTTCTTCTGACCCTTCCATGCCGGGGCCCCCCATGATCCTGTACTGCCTCCCCAGCTCCCTCTTGTCCCCAGCTCGCACATCTGTCACCCAGGGTCTGTTTGACAGTGCTATCTGGGCTGTCATGGTCCTGCTTGCTGTTTCAGATGATTGTTTTATTGCTGTTTTTTCTTGTATCTCTATTTGGTATGGGTAAATTTTGTAGTGACACTGAGGAACTTTAGGCTTATAATCTTTTGTTCAGTGAGCCCTGCTCAATTGTTTTAGTTTATACTTTTAATATTAACTTTTCATAGAAGGGAGAATTACTATTTTGTATTGGTGCCTTCATTTATCAATGAAGGTTTCACTCTAACTGAATGTAATCTTCAAAAATTAAAACAAATAATCTTTAAATGAATAAAAATTTGTTTACAAAACCATTAATATGTAATAGTTTTAGAGCAAATTAAAATGTTTTTGAAACAGTTATTCTGAGTCCTTAAAAAGTTTACCAACAAGCCCCTGGAATAGGTAGCTTGAAACTGCGTTGCTAACACTTATCACTGTCCCATTTGCAGAGCCATTGCCCTCTGCTTAATGCATTTTTATTTATTGGGTTTCCTTGTGAGTCAGTATTACTTTTAAAATCATGAAGATGAAAATAGGTGTGCTATGGCACAATGGGTTAAGCTACCACCTGCAGTGCTGGCATCCCATATGGGTGCTGGTTCAAGTCCTGACTGCCCCACTTCTGATCCAGCTTTCTGCTAATATGCCTGGGAAAGCAGCGGAAGATAACCCAAGTCCTTGGGTGCCTGCGCTCATGTGGGAGACCTGGAAGAAGCTCCTGCCTTTAGCCTAGTGCTGACCATTGTGGCCATTTGGAGAGGGTATCGGTGGATAAAATATCTGTCTCTTTCTGCTTCTCTCTTCCTCTGGAACTTTGCCTTTAAAATAAATAAACCTTTAAAAAAGTTTTCCAGGATTTTTAAATTAGTAGTTATTGCCCCAAAATTATCATTATCTCTATAAAATTACTTATTTACTTTTTTAAAAAAAGATTTTTTTACTTATTTGAGAGGTAGAGTTACAGACAGTGAGAGGAAGAGACAGAGAGAAAGGTCTTCCTTCCATTGGTTCATTCCTGCAAATGGAAAAAAAAAAAAAATGGCTGCAACGGCCAGAGCTGCACCAATCTGAAGCCAGGAGCCAGGAGCTTCTTCCTGGTCTCCCACATGGGTACGGGAGCCCAAGCACTTGGGCCATCTTCTACTGCTTTCCCAGGCCATAGCAGAGAGCTGGATTGGAAGAGGAGCAGCCAGGACTAGAACCGGCACCCATATGGGATCCTGGTCCGCAGGCAGAGGATTAACCTACTGCACCACGGTGCTGGCTCCCTTATTCACTTTTTTTTTTAAATATTTATTTATTTGAAAGGCAGAATTAAGAGAGTCAGAGGCAGAGAAAGAGACAATTTCCCATCTGCTGGTTCACTCCCCAAATGGCCGCAAGGGCCATAGTTAGACCATTCCAAAGCCAGGAGCCAGGAGTGACTTCCAGGTCTCCCACGCAGGTGCAGGGGCCCAAGGACTTAGGCCATCTTCTACTGCTTTCCCAGGCCACAGCAGAGAGGTGGATTGGAAGTGGAGCAGCCGGGTCCAAAACTGGTACCCATATAGGATGCCAGCACTGCAGGTGGCAGCTTTACCTGCTATGCCAGGGTGCCAGACCCACTTATTTACTTTATATTTATGTTCATTTTCTTTTTCACTGAGGCATAGTTAGCGTGTTTTTAATTTATGAGCTCTTTTTTTCATAAGTGAATTCAAAGAAAGAAATAGCGTTACCTGATCTTGCAGTTGCAGAGCAGCCTGTCACAGCATCAGCGCTGACTTGGGCTGGTCGGGGAGCGTCAGGGTGTGAGCTTATCCGCAGGAACGAGGCCGGTGGGTGTGTGCAGAGAGCAGTGTCACTTAGACCTGTTCAGATTCCAGCTTTTCTGTCTGGAGGAGGTTGGGCTCATGGAGGGCTGTCAGCTTGTCGTCCTCTCCTTAAAGAACTGTTGAGATACGTGAGCATCTGGCCTGGCCGTTCAGATGCCAGTGGGGATGCGCTGATTCCGTATCCAAGTGCCAGGCTTCAAGTCCTGGCTTTGCTCCCGACTGCTGCATCCTATTGATGAGCAAGCTTGGTGGCAGCAGCTTGTGGCTCAAGAGGTTAGATCCTTGCCACCCATGTGGGAAGCCTGGATTGAGTTCAGAAATCCTGGCTTTGTCTTGGCTTAGCACCCATCATAGGGATTGAACCAGCAGGTGGGGGTACTCACTGTAGTGCTCTCGATCTCAACATCAGTTAAAATTAAAAAAGTAGAAAAAATAATACTGAAATATATTCTTAATAATTTATTTTTTCCAATGGCAATTGCTTAAAACATATGCTCTATTTATTTTTAAAGGTGTATTTTTATTTGAAAGATAGTTTTACACACACACACACACACAGAGAGAGAGAGAGAGAGAGGTATCTACTCATCCACTGTTTCACTCAACAAATGGCCATAATGACCTGCCCCAAACTAGGAGCCTAGAACTGCATGCAGGTTTGTGACATGCATGACTGCAGCCCAAGCACTTGGGCAGTCTTAAACTGCTTTCCTGGGAGCATTAGGAAGGAACTGGATTAGAAATGGTGCAGCTGGGACTCGAACCAGCACTCATATTGGATCCCAGCATCACAGACAGAAGCTTAACCCACTGTGCTACAATGCTGGCCCCAGCATGTGCTCTTGTTAAGTGGCAAGCAGCAGTCAGTCTGCTGATGAAAAAGCCATGGCGTCTGTGAGTCATCTGCACCTTCTAAAATGATGACCGTTCATGGGGAGTGGGCTGTGGCTTGGGTACAGGAGACCTTGAGAGGAATAGGCAGCCCTGGCTCCTCTTGAGGGGAGAGGAGGAAGCCCCCAGAGGCAGTGTCCTGTGGCCTTCCTCTGCTGACTTGCTGTCCGGTTGTGCATGTGCAGTCTGGTGGCTGTCACGTGTGCTCTCGCGTGGGGCTCAGTCAGTGCCTGCTGCTGGCTCCTGGCTGTGCTGGGCTCCCATTGTGGGGTGGCCCTGACTCCGCCTGTGTTTCAGCTGCACGGCTCCTCCTCTGAGCCACTCTTAGGGAATTTTCCTGACTGGATGTGCCTTCCCCCGGGCCTGCTGGAGTCCTGTGTGACCTGCGGTTGGGCAGGTGTGGATACACTGCTGTGTGCTCTGAGGAGGCAACACTGAGCTCAGGCCAGAGCACCGAGAGGAGTGCGTCTCCTCCTCTTCACGCTCGCTTCATGGCCCCTGCCCATCCTGCAAGGAACAGGATTTCTCAAGTCCCTGTTTTTTTTTTTTTGTCTTCGTTCTCTCCTGTCTCCTTTGCTGTCGCTGGGGGAAGAGGCATTTTAATGTCCCTCTGTGGGCTCTGAGCCACGTTCTGGAAGTGTGGGTGTTGCTGTAGGCAAGGAAGAAGCTGGGATCGTGAAGTCCTTTCTGAGAATGCTGCTTGGTAGCAGGACTGTCGTCTTTGCAAAATCCTGCTTTTGAGTTCCGCAGCTTGAATATCCCTTGCCTCCTTTCTTTGCTTCCCTTCTGCACTGAGCCAAAAGTCTTCCTTCAAGCAGAAGGGTGCTGAGGGAAGCTAAGGTAAATGCATTAAGAAAGGCACATCCGTAATTCATGAAGTTTTATCCCTGTTTCACCTGAGAATGTGGAAACAAGTCCATGTGTCAGTCCACTGCAGTAGTGTCAGAGGAGCTGAACAGTAAAGAGTAACAGGATTTATGATGGTCGTACTGAAGGGGCACGTTCCATATTGGGGAAGATGGGATTAGTAGACATTGAAGACACACAGGCCTGGGATAGTCATCGAGTGCACAATTTCATAAGCCGAGGACTCGCCCAGACCACGCTTAGCACCGTTTGCGTCCTGCTTGCACGGTGAGCTCTGTGTGGCTGAGCTGCTGTCCTGCCTGCAGTGATGGGGTGGTGGTGGCACTACACGCCTGGTGGTCCCTCATCATCATCAGAGTGACGATGGGGTGGTGGCACTGCAAGCCTTGCCTATCACAAATGGATGTTTTCTGTCCTGCTTTTTCAGATTTGGAGCTATTGGAAGCATAGGCTTTTATACCTATTCTGAGTTCTGGCGTTAGAGAGTGTATGAAGTAGGAGAACATTTTACCCCGTGACAGTCGTCTGCTCTCATACTTCCATACGATATCCTGAGATTAAAAGTCTGCTCTCCAAAGGCCTGTGTCTGATACTGGCTCCAGAACACGATTGGGACGTGTCAGAGTGCCGCAGTAGATGGATGGATTGCTTTTAATTCTGGGAAGTGGTGCAGCTGGAAAGCACCGCAGGTGACGTTTGTGTGTGTCCTACCTATTGAGCTCAAATAGAAACGGACAGATCATTTGGGTGACTGACAGAATTGTCAGGCACGAATGTGATGCATAAAGAACCCTGCACAATGAAGCACGCAGGCTGTGGGGGAACAAGAGAACAAAGGTGCTTTAGAATCTGCTTTGCATAGATCATCTTAAATGGGTCCATTGCTGACGATAAATGTCGTAATGCTTTAGCACATCGCCTGAGAAGGGAAAGTATGGAAGAAAAATTAGAATTGTTGCATCTGGAACCGTGGGCTCCCCCATGACTGGAGCGAGTTGAAATGCAGTAGACTGCAGCAGTAGCAGTATCGACATGACAGATGGCCCGGCTTCCGAGGAGCCACGCTGATCGATACTGCCAGCAATCTGCAAACTGAGGACTCTCTCAGCGGGTTTTGATGGGATTAGAGCTCAGTGGCACCGAAGAAGCCATTCCCATCCGCAGGGTCAAGCATCTCCGTGAAACAGAACGTGCACGCTGATGCTGCGACCATCCCGACTGCCTGTTGGTGCTGGAATGTTTGCTTGATGTAAACACACTGCTAACTATGATGGCTCCGGAGGAACCCTTGTGGTCTTTGGGGGTCAGGACCTGTAAACGTGCTTGTGCACAACAAGGAGCAGTGCTGTGTGAACACAGTTAGAGTTATCTGGCCTGTATGTTGCCTCTTAGCTAAGTGGCCTCACACCATGCCATGGCCGAGTCAGGAGCTTCAAGGGCTCCACTCTCATGGCTAGTCCCTGAGGTACTTAGTGCTCCTGGTGCAAATGTGCCAAGTCCTGTTACTAAATTAGCATTTGTGTCACACCAGAATAAGCACGGCTCCCTTGTGCAGCTCAAGTCAGCATTGCGTTGGAAGACTTGAATTTTCAGAGACCAAGTACAGCAGTCAAAGACATACTTTCCAGTGCAGAGACTTTGCCAGAAGTGGAAGCAAATTGAATTTGACTGCCTCAAGCCCTCTCATGTGACATGTGAGTCGATTAGGTAATAAAACTGATTGACCTTTAGGTTTTGCCTTAGGGCTGTGTATGCACATGCATGTGTTGACGGAGAGTTTTTCTTTTTTTTAAAAATATATTTTATTTATTTGGAAGGCAGAGTGAGAGAGACAGAGAGAAGAGGGATGGAGAGCCACACACACATACCTTCTACTGGTTCTTCCCCAAATGGCCACAACAGCCCAGGCCAGGCCAGGCCAGGCCAGTCCAGTCCAAAGCCAGGAGCCTGGAATTCCATCTGGGCCTGCCACATGAGTGGCAGGTATCTAAGTACCTGGGCCATCTTCCACGGCTTTTCCAGGTGCATTACAGGGAGTTGGACTGGCAGCTGGGGCTCCAGTGTGGCACTTCAATGTGGGATGCTGGTGTCACAAAGTGGTAGCTTTACATGCTGTAACAAACGCCAGCCCCCTAAAGGTCCACTTCTCAATCCTCTGTCTTAGTCACTTCCTCTACTTAAAAATAGTGAATTTCCATTAATTTAAGTTCGAGTTTTCCCACGGAGCTGCCATTGGCACTTAGCTTTTGCTGTAAATCACCAACAGACTAATGTGATGGAGATGTTCAGTCCACTGTAGTGGCCGCTGGCCACATGTGGCTGTGGAGCACATCCAGTGTGGCTAGTGAATGGGCGGCTGTTTTAAACTTCAGTGTTAACAGTTTAGCCTCCTGTGGCTGCTGTGCTGCATGGCGTGTTACCTGTTCCTCTTGTGACTGTGTGACCTGAGGCCCTGAGGGCTGTTCCTGTCCCTTCCCATGTGCTTGGTGGACTTTATGTCCAGAGTCCTCACTGTTGATGAGGAAAAGCCGTGTACAGTTAATGGTCTCTGTGACACATATAATCATTCATGTTGGGAAAGGTCTTGTTTGAAAGGTACAGCCATATTTTAGAAAAGCTGATCTTTCATAATGAAATCTGGAGCTTGGATTATTTAAATAACAGTTTTCTTAAGTTATAATGTGATCAGAGGCCTTGGTTTTTCTTATTTGTAAAGAACAGAGGCTTATACCAGATTTATGAAATGTTACTGGAATTTTGGGACTCTGATCATTAGTATATATTTTTGTTTTGATTTTTAAGTTTTTTTAGCTTTAAAATTTTACATTTTATAAATATATGCTATGTATTCTTTGAAAACATGTTGATATTACGAGTGAGGGATTTATGATAATGATGATAACATGGAGGAAGATGGGTATATTGTCATATATGTAGTATAATTCTGTGAAACAGTATTAAAAGTGTACACCAAATGATATGACATCCACAGAATTTTTATATTTTTTACATATTCCACAAATAAGAGAAAACATGATACTGGTTTTTGGGTCTGACCTATTTGATGTACCATGATGATCTCCAGTTACATGCATTTTGTTGCAAATGACTGGATTTCATTTTTTCTTAGGCTGAGTAATATGCCGTTATGTGCATATACTATATTTTCCTTATCCAATCATTAGTTGATGTATTGAGCTACTATAAAAATAGGCGTGCAGCTATCTCTTCCAATATGCTGGTGAATATATATTCAGTTGAATATATTCCCAGGAGTGGGATAGCTTAATTATATGGTAGATCTATTTTTATTTCCATGAGGAATCTGTATACCATCTTCCATAACTGTAGTACTAATCTGCATTCAGACCAACAGTGTATTAGGGTGTCCTTCTATCTATAGCCTTGCCAGAATTTATTTATTTTTTTATTTTTAGGTGATAGTCATTTTTAAAAGATTTGTTTATTTATTTGAAAAGTAGAGTTTCAGATAGAGATCCACCTTGCCTCTGCTGGTTCACCACCTGAATGACCATGATGACGAGGGAAGGGACAGGCTAAAGCCAGGAGCTTCTTCTAGGTCTTGCACATGGGTGGCAGGGCCCAAGGATTTGGGGTATATTCTGCTGCTTTCCCAGATGCATTAGTGGGGGGCTGGATCATAAGTGGAGCAGTTGGGCCTTGAACTGATCCCCGAATGGGATGGTGGCACTGTAGATATTGGCTTAGCCACTGTGCCGCAGTACTGGTCCCATAATTGTCATTCCCGCTAGAGTAAGGTGATCCTTTGTGGTTTTTATTTGCATTTCCTTGATGGTCAGTGATACAGAGCATTACTTCATGCATCTGTTGGCCATTTGTATTTCTTCCTTTGAAAAATGTCTGTTCATATCTGTTGCTCATTTCTCAGCTGCTTTGTTTTTTTTTATGGTTTAATTTTACTTCTTTAGTATATTCATAAGTTAGAACATATATAAATGCCTTTTGACTGAAGTTAATTTTTCAATTCTTTTTTGTAAACTTTTATTTAATAAATATAAATTTTAAAAGTACAACTTTTGGATTATAGCAGCTTTTCCCCCCATAACCTCCCTCCTACCCACAACCATCCCATTTCCCACTCCCTCTCCCATCCCATTCTTCATCAAGATTCATTTTCAATTATCTTTATATACAGAAGATCAACTTAGTATATACTAAGTAAAGATTTCAACAGTTTGCACCCACATAGAAACACAAAGTATAAAGTACTGTTTGAGTACTAGTTATACCATTAATTCACATAGTACAACATATTAAGGACAGAGATCCTACATGGGGAGTAAGTGCACAGTGACTCCTGTTGTTGATTTAACAATTGACACTATTATTTATGGCATCAGTAATCACCCTAGGCTCTTGACATGAGTTGCCAAGTCTATGGACGCCTCTTGAGTTTGCCAACTCCAATCTTATTTGACAAGACCATAATCAAAGTGAAAGTTCTCTCCTCCCTTCCAAGAAAGGTACCTCCTTCTTTGATGGCCTGTTCTTTCTGTTGGGATCTCACTCACAGAGATCTATCATTTAGGTCATTTTTTTTTTTTTGCCACAGTGTCTTCGCTTTCCATGCTTGAGAAACACTCATGGGCTTTTTAGCCGGATCTGAATGCCTTAAGGGCTGATTCTGAGGCCAGAGTGCTATTTAGGACATCTGCCATTCTATGAGTCTGCTGTGTATCCCGCTTCCCATGTTGGGTCGTTCTCTCCTTTTTAATTCTTTTTTTTTTTTTTGACAGGCAGAGTGGACAGTGAGAGAGAGAGACAGAGAGGAAGGTCTTCCCTTTTTCCACTGGTTCACCCCTCAATGGCCGCTGCGGCCGACGTGCTGCGGCTGGCACACTGCACTGATTTGAAGCCAAGAGCCAGGTCTCCCATGCAGGTGCAGGGCCCAAAGACCTGGACCATCCTCCACTGCACTCCTGGACCACAGCAGAGAGCTGGACTGGAAGAGGAGCAACCGGGACAGAATCCGGTGCCCCGACTGGGACTAGAACCCAAGGTGCCAGCACCGCAGGCAGAGGATTAGCCCATTGAGCTGCGGCGCCGGCCTCTCCTTTTTACTTCTATCAGTTAGTATTAGCAAACACTAGGATTGATTTTTTTAAGAGCTCAACCAGTTGTATTAAATAGAAAATGAAAATACTAAAAAGAATAAAATAATCTGTTCCTCGACAGTCAGGACAAGGGCTGAACAAGTCATTGCTTCTCACAGTGTCAGTTTCACTTTTTTTTTTTTTTTGACAGGCAGAGTGGACAGTGAGAGAGAGAGACAGAGAGAAAGGTCTTCCTTTGCCATTGGTTCACCCTCCAATGGCCACCGCGGCCAGCGCGCTGCGGCCGGCGCACCGCGCCGATCCGATGGCAGGAGCCAGGAGCCAGGTGCTTTTCCTGGTCTCCCATGGGGTGCAGGGCCCAAGCACCTGGGCCATCCTCCACTGCACTCCCTGGCCACAGCAGAGAGCTGGCCTGGAAGAGGGGCAACCGGGACAGAATCCGGCACCCCAACCGGGACTAGAACCTGGTGTGCCGGCGCCGCTAGGCAGAGGATTAGCCTAGTGAGCCGTGGCGCCGGCTCAGTTTCACTTCTAAAAGTTTCCTTTTAGGTGCTCAGATAATCGTCACAGATGAGATCATCTTTGATTTTTATTAATTTTAAACTTTTCCCTCACTATTTTTCTTAATAGGGACATTGGTGTATGAATTTTTTTTTCTAAAAGTCAGTTCTTGGGGCCAGCATTGTAGTGCAGTGGGTTAGGCTGCCACCTCAAATCCAGCATCCTGTGTGGATGCCAATTTGAATCCTGGGCGCTCTGCTTCCAGTGCAGCTTCCTGATAATGAACCCGGGAAGGCAATGGGAGATGTCCCGCATCCTTGGGCCCCCGCCACCCACTCTGCTTTAGCTGTCCCCTGTAAGTTTTGATGTTGTGTTTCTTTTTTAAGGGAATTTTCTGAGAACCCTTTTGATTTCCTCCACAACCCACTGTTCATTCAGGACCATGTTGTTCAGTCCCCCATGTTTGTATAATGTCTACAGTTTCTTTTGTTATTAATTGCTAGCTTTATTCCTTTGTGGTCAGATACATATTTGAATTTTTTTAAAAAATATTTCATTAATTTATTTGAAAGGCAGAGTTACAGACAGAGAGAGCGAGAGACAGTTTCTCCATCCGCTGGTTCACTCCCAAGATGGCCACAGTGGCCAGAGCTGGACCATTCTGAAGGCAGGAGCCAGGAGTGTCCTCTAGGTCTCCTAGGTGGATGCAGGGACCCAGGTGCTCTGACCCTCCTCCACTGCCTTCCCAGCTCATAAGCAGAGAGCTGGAGGAGAAGAGGAACAGCTGGGTCAGGAACCAGCACCCATATTAGGTGCTGGCGCCGCAGGCGGAGGCTTAGCCCACTACCCCACAGCACTGGCCCCCATATTTGAATTTTTTGAGCCTTGTTTTCTGGGTTAGTATGTGGTCTATTCTAGAGAATGATGGCAGGCCAGAGGTGGAGTACCAGTGGCTGCTCTAAGTGGGGGAGAGGATGTTGGGGGCAGTTTGGACTCCCTTCACCCACCCAGACATGTACCCCACCAAGGGCATGGGCTCAGTATAGTGCCTCATGAGTCCACTGTGAGATCTTTCCTGGTGTACAGGGAGCTCTGAGCCTATGTAGGCAGTCTGGACAGGTGTACAGGAACCCAGCTGCCACCTGCAAGTTACCATGTTCAGGGGAGGGGAGACAGTAGGGAAGGGCATGGTTCCGTCTTCTGATGGGGTGGACCTCCTTATTTCCAGAGTCCCAGGAGCCATGTGTCCCAGATGCCCTGCCCACACTGTTGACCACAGTAGAGAGTGCTGTGTGGGTCTGGGCTCTGGGACCACGGCTGCATTGCTGGGCCCAGCTGGACTTGTGAGCTCATCTGCCTCACTAGAGTCCAGGACTGTCTTTGTAGGCTGATGTTAAGCCAGTGAAGACTGTGCAGTTGTCCCACAGTCAGGGTGTTGGTCTGTATTGCTGGTGGGAATTGTAATGTTCTCTTAGCTTTTTTTGGCACAATGTATTCCCGGCTAGAAACATGTGAGATAGAAGCTGGAGCTACCAGCCATATAGCATCATGTCTGGCCTCTATCTCCACTGGTTCGTGGACTTTCTGTAGTGTCCTGTCATAAGTTCATTGGCTTCCTTAGTTCTGGTGGAATTGGTTTGGTGGGTGAAGAGCCATTCAAACTGCCGTCTCTGGGGAGAGGATCACTGGAGCTTCTTTCTCAGCTGCCATCTTGGTCCCTGTCTTGTTATTTCTGTTTCTGAGTAAGTGGTCATGGCAAAATACTCTGTAAGGGCTGGGTTGCAGTGCTGTGGCCGTTCTTGGCTTGCTGGGAGGGGGGTGGTGGACAGGTCGCATGTTGTGTTGAGACATGGACTCCTTTTAAGTTTGGTGTGCACAGCTGTGTGCTCCACAAGGGTGGTGTCTTTAATTCACAGGGCAGGGGGAGCCTGGGCTTTGTATAGTCTGATCCTCATCAGTGAATGCTTCCTGTTCAATAACTGAGGATTTAAGACAACTTCGATGTCCAATTGCTTTTTCTTTGTGCTCATCTTTGCAAGTGTTTGGCGAGTCATGATTCACAGGGAAACACACAGGTGCAGAGTGCAGCTGCAGATCCCGGGGTCTCCTCCATTCGGGTTCAGCATTTCTCTGTCCACTGCACAGGTGACCCTGACACGCCCGTTTATTGCCCCAACCTCTTGGGAAGGTTTGATTTCTGTAGCAAGAGCTTCCTGTTGCTTGTGTTGGTGCTGTGTTCATGCCATGGAGTAAGTCCTAGTGGCTGGTTTCCCCTTTTCTTCCCTGTTGCCGTTCCTCTGTATGAGTACATTACGACTTGTTTCCTGCTCTCATGGTGATGGACATTTGGGTGTTTCCCTTTTTAGTTGTTACTGTAGAGTGTCTGTGGACATCCCTGTACCAGTATTCTTCTGCATATGCTTTCATTGTTCCTGGTGAATACCTACAGGTGGAATTGCTGTCTCATAGGGCAGGTGTACATTTAACTGAGGAAGAAACTGCTGAGCTGTTTTCCTCAGCGGCTGGGCCATTTTTGGATCCCAGCCACGGTGTTGGAGAGACCCCATTTGGGCTACTGAGGGTGTCCAGTGCTTGCTGTTCTAATGAACGTGGGATGGTGGCTTCTCTGCTTGAATTTGCATCTGCCGGCTGTGAATGATGTATAAAGTACGGTTTCAGGTGCTGGTTTCTCATTGATAAGTGTTGTCCCTTTGTGACATTCCTGCTCAATTTATTCATCTACTTATTTAGACTTTTTAAATTGGTGAGTTTAAGGAGTTCTTTATATAGTCTGGCTACACATTCCAGGACAAAGGTATAAATACTTGTCTCGTGTGTATCTCACCTGGTTCCTTTCTTGGTGTGTTTGGATAAGCAGGAGCGTCAGTGTCCTGGGGCTGATGTCCAGGTCTCTGCATGGCAACTGCAGTGGTAGAAGCTGCTCTCCCATGTCTGTAGGCTGGAGCCTGAAGCCAGAGTGCGGGCAGGGCTCCCTGGGAATTCCAGGGCTGACCACGACGACATTGCAGCTTCTGCCTGTTTCACATGGCCCTCTTTGTGCTATCTCTGTGTTTGACTCTGTTGGTTACTTGGCCTTCTTAAATGCCAGTCACTGGGTTTGCGGGCTGCTCTAATCTAGTATGAGCTTATCTTAACTAATTGAAAATGAGGTCACATTGTGAAATTCCAATGGACATGCATTTTGGGGGATGCTGTTCAACCCACAATACATCCCTATTTATTTTCTTATTAGAGTTCTTTTTTGATGAATGGAAATTTTGCCGTTTGATGAAATCCAATTTTTATACTATAAAAGTTTTGTAGCTGATGCTTTCTGTGGTCTGGCTAATAAATCTCTTGTTATCCCAAGTTCTCAAAAGCATTCTTAGTGCTTTCTTGGAAAGTTATTGTTTTTACCTTTGACATTGAGGTCTGTGTTGCAGTTGGAATTTATTTTTATTCTTATGGGATGGGATGCAAGGGTGATTTTTTTATCCATATGGATATCTAATTGCTCCAGCATGATTTACTGAAATCTTTATCCTTTCCCTGTTGAATTTCCTTGGTGTTTTGTCAAAATCTATTCAGTGTGTAAATATGCTTTGGTTCCTGTACTCTGTACTGTTCCAGTGCTGTGCTGCCCTAATTACTGGGGCCTTTAAGTTGGTCTTGAAGACAGGCCCTGCAAGTCCTTCAGCTGGTTCCTTCCCCCTACCCCGCTCTCCCTTTTCTCTCCGCCCTTCCATTCCCAGATTGTTTTGGCTGTTGTAGGCTCTTCACATACAATTGGATTCTGTTACCTTCCTTTAGAGCAGGGGTAGGGAACCTTTTTTTAAGCCAGGGCCATTGGATACTTGTAACATCATTCAGAGGCCTACACAAATTATCAACTTGAACATTAGCCTGCTGTAGATTTGCTGAACTTCAAGTCGTGCCTGCTGTTGCCTTGGCAGAGGCAGACCAAATGATTTTGCTGGCCTTTATATGACCAAAGGCCCGGGGATCCCCACCCCTGCCTGGGTCCTTGTGGCAGGTGCTCACTGAGGGGGAGGGGAGGGTTGTGACTACTCTGCCTTGGTTTGGCTGAGAACTAGCATTTTCCAGAGGATTTTTATTTTTTTTAACTTTTATTTAATGAATATAAATTTCCAAAGTACGATTTATGGATTACAATGGCTTCCCCCCCCATACCGTCCCTCCCACCCACTACCCTCCCCTTTCCCACTCCCTCTCCCCTTCCATTCACATCAAGATTCATTTTCGATTATCTTAATATACAGAAGATCAGCTTAGTATACATTAAGTAAGGATTTCAACAGTTTGCTCCCACACAGAAACATAAAGTGAAAAATAATAGATGATTTTTTTTAAATGATGATGAAATCAGATCAGACCTATTGTCATGTTTAATCCCAGTGAGAGTCAAGTTGGGAGTTGATAATTTCTTTTTTTCTTTTTCTTTTTTTTTTTTTTTTTTACAGAGGATCAGTTTAGTATGCATTAAGTAAAGATTTCAACAGTTTGCACCCCCATAGAAACACAAAGTGAAATATATTGTTTGGGTACTCGTTATAGCATTAAATCTCAATACACAGCACATCACATTAAGGACAGAGATCCTACATGAGGAGTAAGTGCACAGTGACTCCTGTTGTTGACTTTACCAATTGACACTCCTGTCTATGGCATCAGTAATCTCCCTGTGCTCCAGTCATGAGTTTCCAAGGCTATGGAAGCCCTCTGAGTTCTCCGATTCTTATCTTGTTTAGACAAGGTCATAGTCAAAGTGGAGGTTCTCTCCTCCCTTCAGAGAAAGGTACCTCCTTCTTTGAAGACCTGTTCTTTCCACTGGGATCTCACTCGCAGAGATCTTTTGCCAGAGTGTCTTGGCTTTCCATGCCTGAAATACTCTCATGGGCTTTTCAGCCAGATCCGAATGCCTTTAGGGCTGATTCTGAGGCCAGAGTGCTATTTAGGACATCCGCCATTCTATGAGTCTGCTGAGTATCTCACTTCCCATGTTGGATCACTCTCCCCTTTATTTATTCCATCGGTTAGTGTTAGCAGGTACTAGACTTGTTTATGTGCTGCCTTTGACTCTTAGTCCTTTCATTATGATCAATTGTGAACTGAAATTGATCACTTGGACTAGTGAGATGGCATTGGTACATGCCACCTTGATGGGATTGAATTGGAATCCCCTGGTATGTTTTTAACTCTACCATTTGGGGCAAGTCAGCTTGAGCATGTCCCAAATTATACATCAGCTTGGTATCATCAGTTGTTCAATGCTGCACATAGTTGCTTTCTCAATGTGTTTGTTCTCATTGGTGTTGTGGAGCGTAAGTCTGACAGTCCTTGCAGCATGATGGCTGTGATGGGACATCTGTCCTGCCCCTCTGGAAACAAAAGTGTACATAGGATTCCAGTCAGTTAGGTTCCTGGAAACGTGTGGCATGTAAGGATTTGACATGTAGAATTGGAGACACGGAATGCATGGTGCAGACATGAGCAGTGTGACCAGGACCTCCATGCTCTCTGCTGGCCCTGGGGAGAGGTGATTGGCATGCCCTGTCCTGCCCTGCCCACAGCCTGTTGGCGTCCATTCTTTCCTGCCCATTGTCCTTTGCACTGATACTTTTCTGAGACATTGTCCAGTGCACAAGTCTGCCTGAGATAATGTTTTGCATAACTACTGGTTATCTCCTGAGATTCAAACAGCAGATTGACTGTCATAGAATAACATTTCTAGAATTGTATCTATTCCTCCTGGGGGAGGAGGAAGGGCAAATGAAATACTACTTACCCTGTAGCGCTTTTGAGTTCCTCCTAGCACTTTGTGTTAGGCTGGGGATCTACTGAAGTAGGTTGAAATTTCTGCTGGTCAGGGGGTGCCTAAGCTTCACTGTGTACTTGGGACTTGTGCAGACCTGATACGGAGTACCTTGTGCAATTAGGGGGAAAGGTAGGAGTCAAGTTCAGAGCGGGAAGTGTGCGCGGGGTCCCACAGGGGAGACATGAGTCTGCTACCAGGGGCCTGGGGGGTCCACTCAGCGCTCCTCAGTCAGGTACACTGTATAACCTTTTAGAAAAGAGGACTCTGACTTCCATTGTGTGGCTAAATTATGTGTAGTATTTTGTTCCTTATGTTTACAAAAACAAAACAAAAGTTCCTTGTGCTAATGACACTCATACAAAGGAATGAAAGATAAGTTGATTTTGGTGCAGGTGATTTTTGAAATCCATGCATATTTTCCATAAAACACATTTTCCACTGTCTTGTTGAAGACTTGACATTCAACATAGTTTTACGCCGAAAGAAGCATATTTTAATTCTGTTTTCCACAGACTTTTTGAAGTATTCTTGTACTACTTTTAAAACCAGATTTGCAATTTAAATACCAATAAATCCATAAATACAAATTAATAGTATTAGTGTAACGTAGCCATCAGTGTTTTGTTGAAAACCTGAGTTGTTGCTTACAATATAGGTGTGGGGGAAGGCCCTGGAAAACCAGATCTGCGCCCCACACGACAGCTCCATAGTCCCGTCACTTTCCTGTGGAAACTCCAAACCGTTCTCATGGGTTCGGTGGTGTGTGTGCCTGTGTTTTGGCCAGGCACTGTGACTATGTCTGTCACTTGCAGGTTCCTTCCATATGTAGCTGTGACAGTTAAAGTAGAACTACTGAAGTTGCTGGGATTCTAAACACCAGCACAAGGGCGGGCTCGTACATGCCACAGCATTTCTCTATTGGAAGGTGGTCTTCTACTTGTGCAACAGTCTGTTAGCAGTGAAGTGTTAGAGATTGCTGACAGCTGGCACAGGGGCATAGCAGGTTAAGCTTCTGTTTGCAGTGCTGGCATCCCATATGGACACTGTTTGGATTCTCAGCTGCTCCGTTTGCAGTCTTCCTACTAATGTGCCTGGGAAGGCAGTGGAGGATGGTCCAAGTGTTTGGGCCCCTGCACCCATGTGGGAGACCTGGAAGAAGCTCCTGGTTCCTGGATTCAGCTTGGCCCAGCCCTGGCCATGTGATCTCTTGGGAGTGAACCAGCAGATGGAAGATCTCTGTCTCTCTCTGTCCTTCCCTCTTTCTCTGTGAGTCTTTCAAATAATAAATAAATATTAAAAAAAAAAAAGTTGCTGTCAGAGCCTGTGTCAGTGGTGGCCCAGGTACATCCCTGCACTCTGTTCTAGAGCCCTGTCTTAGAGAATGGATTTGTAGAGGCAGCCTGCATGCAGGGGGACCAGGAGGCCATCTCAGAGCCTGGAGTTGGGTTACCCAGAACTTCAGATCTGTGCAGTTGTGGGAGAAGAGGAGGCAATGGGTGTCTCCGGCCCCATCACTTACTTACTCAGTTGTTTGCTCCTCTGTCCATTCATCAGTGGGGATGCTGCCTTCTGTGCTGACGTGGATCCCATCTTGCCCTCTGTCTTGTCTCTGACAAGAAAGAGTTCTTGGTACATAGTGAGTTCTCAGTCACTCTAGGCTAGGACTCACCCAGTCATGTTTCCGAGTCAGTGTGTCAGGAAATGCACTATATGGGGCGGATGAGCCCCCAGGACTGTGCTGTAGGTGCCCACAGCATAGCCAGGCAGACTGGCACTGCCGAGGTCTCCACTGGGGCTTCAGGACCACCTCCTCCATCAGGCAGGTGCTCGGTGGAGCTGAGGCTGGAGCAGCGAGCTGCTCACTAGGCCAAGCAGGTAAGGAAGGGGTTCTAGGCAGAGGTGCAGCAGCTGTGGGGCTGGGCAGCTCCGGGGAGTGGTGCCTTTATGGGCATGCAAGTCTTTGGTGTGACTGGGACACAGCCTGCATGTGGGAGGTAGGCCTGGGTGCAGTTCAAGGGGAGTGACCACTGGGACGGTGAATTCGAGAGCTGAGTGGGAGTGTGGCCCGAGGCTTGTGTCCTGTGAGAACTGAGGAGCCTGAGTGGAGCGGGCCACTGAGTCCAGCTGACAGGAAGCCCCTCAGTGCCGAGCTGCAGTGGGGGTGGGAGAGCAGGAGTCTCTGCGTGGTTCTCAGCTGAGTCCTGCTGAGAGCTTCCCTGTGGCCATGGCCTTGCAGCAGACGCTGGGGAACTGTCGTCTCCAGGTGGAGGCCCCACTGGGCAACTCGGGTTAGAAATTTGAACACAAAAGCAAGCAGCTCTAGTAGTTGAATGACTTGTAATTAGATTATTGCACATACCCATTTCTGATTATGCTTTCCCCGTAAGTTTTGAAGCGCCCTTGTAGGAAGCACTGTGTTGTTATTTGGAGAGCATGGGATTTTCCTGGTTTTATAGACGAATGCTTATGTTCTTAATTGATATTAATGGAGAGCAATCTTGTGGATGCTTTACACATTGATCTCTGTCATCGTTACAGATAGTTCTTTTTTTGAGGGTTCTGTGAAGTATTATTTGCATATATAGATCATTTTTATCTCTTTTAAAGAGATACAATACTGTTTTTCTTTACTACCATTATTGTAAGTAACATGTCACATAAGCGTAGTCTGATTTTTTAAGTGAGGACTACCGTATCTTCATTTGAAACAAATTTGCTGTTACTGAGGTTACCAAAGAGACACGTAATTATTCTGCAAAAGCATACTTAGTGTAATGAAAAGAAGATGATTTTCAAAGATGGGGTAAAGGCTTGTGATGCGTTTTTTATTTGTATGTATTTCATAAATGCAACATTAGGAAGATAGTAATTCTTCACAACATACCCACCTTCCCACCCACTCCCTGCCGTCCTCCTCCCTCTCCTGTTTAGTCAGAGAGAGAAAAAGAAACAGAGAAAAAAGAGGAAATAATGGATTGAAAAGCCAAGCGAACTGTTGCTCAGCAGTCCAGGCAGGGGCTGCTTCTTGAAGGTGATGGAGCTCTTTATTCCCCCTTCCTCTTCTTCCTTCCTCCCTTCCTCTTCTTTCCTTTTAGAAACTTAATTGGCTTTAAGGAAGAACCCAAAGATGGTAAATCTCTTGTGATCTCTTAGACATACTTCAACTTATGAGATATAGTGTTAGTCTCCATGCAATCCACTGCATGGACGTGATTCTTGAGAACAACTTTTACTACTAAGTCTTAAAGTACAACTCTATGGGGACAGAGGTCCTGCATGGGAAGTTACTACATAGTGACTCTTGATGTTTATTTAACAAATAACACTATTATGTATGACATCAGTGATTACCCAAGGCTCTTGACATGAGCCTTGGCTGTGGAAGCCTTTTGGATGCACTGGCTTGCTTGACAAGGCCGTAAGCAAAGTGCAAGTTCTTTCCTCCCTTCAGAGAAAAGTACATTTTTCTTTGGTGGCCCCTTCTTTCTACTGGGGTCTCACCCCCAAGGCTCCTTTATGTAGGATATTTTTTTTCCAGAGTGTCTTGGCTTTCCATGCCTGAAATGTTCCCCCTGGGCTTTCCAGCCAGACCGGAATGCCATTTGGGGCTGATCCTGAAGTCGGAGTGCTACTTAAAATGATTGTCATTCTATGAATCTGCTGTATGGACTGCTTCCCATGTTGGAGTCTTCACTCCCTTTTTAATTCTGTTATTGTTTCCAAACACTTAGTCCTATGTATATGATCACTTTAACATTTGATCCTATCTATATGGTCACTTTATTACTTATTCCTATCCATTGAATCCTTAAAACACTTAAGCTGCTATTTGTATCAGCCAGCTTAAGGGATTTTGGGGTTCTGTGGCTAGTTGCTAAGCTGTACCCTTACAAGTAAGTCTGTAGGATTGTATGTAGTACCGTATGGCTTTGCTGTTGCAAATTTGACATATTTCACAATTACAGCTTTAGGATCTTCCTAATTCTTCCTGTTGTACCTGCCCTCCAAGCCCCGCTTCTTCTTCCCTTTGTTATTCTCTTATTCTTTACTAAGATACGTCTACATTCAACTTTATACATATATGATTAACTCTGTTGCATATAACGTTCAGTGAATTGTATGCAACAGAAAAAGATAAGGAAAATATTATAAAGGAAAAGAAAGGAAAAAATAAGTGAAAATATAGAATAAAAAGCTGTTTCTCAACAGTTAAGAGAAGGGCTATTCCAAATCTTTGCTTCTCAAAGTGTCCATTTCGTTTGTACATGTTGTCTTTAAGGTGCTGTGTTAGTTATCACAGGTCAGGGAGAACATATAGAATTTGTCCCTTTGGGTGGGACTGGCTTGTTTCACTAAGAATGATGTTATCCAGTTTCATCCATTTTATTGCAAATGACTGGACATCTTTTCTTTTTTTTTTACTGCTGTGTAGTATTCCATGGTGTACATATCCCATAATTTCTTTATTTAATCTTTAGTTAAAGGAATTTGTGCTGATTCCATGTCTTTACGATTGTAAATAGGCTGCGATAGCATAGAGGTACAGACAACTCTTTGATATACTCATTTCATTTCCCTTGGGTAGATTCCCAGGAGTGGGATGGCTGGATCATATGGTAGGTCTACATTCAGACCTCTGAGGTATCTCCACATTGTCTTCCATAGTTGCTTTACCAGGTTAGATTCCCACCAGCGGTAGATTTGATAGTTTCCCCCCTCCTCACCCCATCCTTGCCAGCATTTGCTGTTCGTGGATTTCTGTATGAAAGCCATTCTAATTGGGGTGAGGTGAAACCTCATTGTGGTTCTGATCTGCATTTCTCTGAAGGCTAGTGATCCTGAACGTTTTTTCATGTGTCTGTTGGCCATTTGGATTTTCTCTTTTGAAAAATGTCTGTTTAAGTCCTGTGCCCATTTCTTAACTGGATTGTTCGTTTTGTTGTTCAGTTTCTTGATCTCTTTATATATTCTGCTTATTAATCCTTTAGTAGTTTCATAGTTTGCAAACATTTTCTCCCATTCTGTCAATTGGCATTCACCTTGCTGATTATTTCTTTTGCAGTGCAGAAGCTTCTCCATTTGATGTGATCCCATGTGTCCATTTTGGCTTTGATTGACTGTGCCTCTGGGGTCTTTTCCAAGAACTATCTGTGCCGATATCTTGTAGGGTTTCCCCAGTGTTCTCTAATAATTTGATGGTGTTGGGTCATAGATTTAGGTTTTTAGTCCACTTTGAGAGGATTTTGGTGACGGTGTCAGGTAGAGGTCTTGCTTGATGCTTCTGCATGTGGAGATCCAGTTTTCCTAGCACCGTTTGTTGAAGAGACTGTCTTTGCTACAAGGGTTGATTTTAGCTCCTTGGTCAAATATAAGTTGGTTGTAGATGCTTGGATTGATTTTGGGTGTTTCTATTCTGTTACATTGGTCTATCCATCTGTTTCTGTACCAGTACCATGCTGTTTTGATTATAGCTGCCCTATAGTATCTTTTGAAATATGGTATTGTGGTGCCTCCAACTTTGTTTTTGTTGTATAGGATTGCTGTAGCTATTTGGAGTCTCCTGTGTTTCTATATGAACTTCAACATAATTTTTTCTAGATCTGAGAAGAATGTCTTTGGTATTTTGAGTGATATCACATTGAATCTGCAAATCGCTTTTGGTTATATAGACATTTTAATAATATTATTTCTTCCAATCCATGAACATGGAAGATTTTTGAATTTTTGTATCTTCTTTTTCTTTCTTCATTGTATTGTAATTCTCATCATAGAAATCTTTGCCATCCTTGGTTAAATTTATTCTAAGATATTTGATTATTTTGGTACCTATTGTGAATGGGATTGATTTTAGGAGCTCTTTCTCAGCTGTGGCACTGTCTGTATAAACAGACCCTGTTGATTTGTGTGTTGATTTTATACCCTGCTACATTTCCAAAGTCTTCTATGAGTTCCAGTAGTCTCTTGGTGGAGTCTTTCAGATCCCTTGTGTATAGGATCATGTCATATGCAAATAGGGATAGTTTGACTTCCTCCTTCCCAATTTCTTTCCCTTTGATTTCTTTTTCTTGTTTAATGGCTCTGGCTAGAACTTCCAGGACAATTTTTTTAAAGATTTATTTATTTATTTGAAAGTCAGAGTTAACCAGAGAGAAGAGAGGTAGAGAGGTAGAGAGGTAGAGAGAGAGAGAGAGAGAGAGAGAGAGAGAGAGAGAAAGAGAGGGGTTTTCCATCCGACGATTCACTCCCCAGTTGGCTGCAACAGCAGAGCTGGGCCGATCTGGAGCCAGGAGCCTCTTCCAGGTCTCCCACGCGGGTGCAGGGGCCCAAGGACTTGGGCCATTTTCTACTGCTTTCCCAGGCCACAGCAGAAAGTTGGATCAGGAATTGAGCTGCCAGGTCTCGAACCAGGGCCCATATGGGATGCTGGCGCTTTAGTCCAAGGCATTAACCAGCTGTGCCACAGCGCTGGCCCTCCAGGACAATTTTTTAAAAACAGTGGTAAGAGTAGGCACTCTTGTCTGGTTCCAAATCTGAGCAGGATTGCTTCCAACTTTTCCCCATTCAAATGGACCCAGGCCGTGGGTTTGTCGTAAGTTGCCTTGATTGTGTTGAGACATGTTCCTTCTGTTCCCAATTTGCTTAAATTTTTCATCATGAAGGGGTGCTGTATTTTATCAAATGCTTTCTTAGCATCTGTTGAGATAATCATATGGTTTTTGTTCTTCAATTTGTTAATGTGATGTATCATTGATTTGGGAATGTTGAACCATTCTTGCATATCAGCAATAAATACTACTTGGTCAGGGTGAATAATATTTCTGATGTGCTGTTGGATTCATTTGGTTAATATTCCGTTGAGGATTTTTGTGTCTATGTTCATCAGAGAGATTGGTCTGTAGTTCTCTTTCTCTGTTCTATCTTTTTCATGTTTAGTAATTAAGGTGATGCTGGCCTCATAGAAAGAATTTGGGAAGATTCGCTCCTTTTCAGTTGTTCTGAATAGCTTGAGAAGAATTAGGAGTTAGCTCTTCTTTAAATGTTGAGTAGAATTCAGCAGTGAAGCCATCTGATCCTGGGCTTTTTTATGGTTGGCGGAGTCTTTCAGGTTTTCTGTGTCTTCTTGGCTCAATTTAGGTAGGTCATATGTGCCCAGGAATCTGTCCGTTTCTTCTAGGTTTCCTGTTTTATCGGCATACAGTTCTTTGTTGTAATTTCTGGTGATTCTTTATATTTCTGTGTTTCTGTTTGTTACATTTTCTTTTACATCTCTGTTTTTGTCAGTTTGGGTGTTCTCCCTCCTTTTTTCATTAGTTGGGCTAATGGTGTGTCAATTTTATTTATTTTTACGAAAAACTTGCTCTTTGTTTAGCTGATCTTTTGTATTTATTTTATTGGTTTCAATTTTGTTGATTTCTTCTCTAATTATTTTTTCCTACTAGTTTTGGGTTTACCTGCTGTTGTTTTTCTAGGTCCTTGAAATACATTGATAGCTTGTTTATTTGGTGTCTTTTCAATTTCTTGATGTAGGCTCTAGTTGCTATAAACTTTGCTCTTAACACTGCTTTTTCTGTATCCCATAAGTTTTGATATGTTGTACTGTCATCTTCATTTGTTTCCAGAAATTTTTTGAATTCTCTTTTGGTTTATTCTAGGACCCACTGTTCTTTCAGGAGCATGTTGTTTTAGTATGTTCTGAGGATTCCTGCATTATTGATTACCAACTTCATTGCATTGTGGTCAGAGAATATGGTATAATTTCGATTTTTTTGAATTTGCTGAGAGTTGCTTTATGCCTAGCATGTGGTCAGTCCTAGAGAAAGTTACACACACTGGTGCAAAGAATGTGTATTCTGTGGCTGTGGGGTGGAAGGCTCTGTAGATACCTGTTAGATCTCTTTGGTCTGCAGTGTCAGTTAAGTCTGTTGTCTCCTTGCTGATTTTCTGTCTGATTGATCTGTCCATTGCTGAAAGTGGGGTATTGAAGTCCCCCATTAGTATTATATTGGAGTCTTGGTCTCCCTTTAAATCACTTAATATTTCTTTGAAATAGCCAGGTACCCTGTAATTAGGTGCATATACATTTATAATAGTCACATTTTCTGGCCAGCGCCGCGGCTCACTAGGCTAATCCTCCGCCTTGCGGCGCTGGCACACCGGGTTCTAGTCCTGGTCGGGGCGCCGGATTCTGTCCGGGTTGCCCCTCTTCCAGGCCAGCTCTCTGCTGTGGCCAGGGAGTGCAGTGGAGGATGGCCCAAGTGCTTGGGCCCTGCACCCCATGGGAGACCAGGAGAAGCACCTGGCTCCTGCCATCAGATCAGCGCAGTGTGCCTGGCGCAGCATGCCTGCCTTGGTGGCCATTGGAGGGTGAACCAACGGCAAAAGGAAGACCTTTCTCTCTGTCTCTCTCACTCTGCCTGTCAAAAAATAAAAATAATTAAATTTTCCTGTTGAATTGATCCCTTAATCATTATATAGTGTCCTTCTTTGTCTCTTAAACAGTTTTTGTGGTAATTTTGTCTGATATTATGATGGCTACCCCAGCTCTTTTTTGTTTTCTATTGGCATGGAATATCTTTTTCCATCCTTTCATTTTCAGTCTGGGTGCATCTTTGTTGGTAAGATGTGTTTTTTGTAGGCAGCAAATAGTTGGGTTTTCTTTTTTAATCCATTCAGCAAGTGGTCATCTTTTAACTGGGGAGTTGAGACCATTTACATTCAAGGTGACTATTGTTAAGTACCGACTTTGCCCTGCCATAATTTTGTTAATAGTCTTTTTTTTTTTTACTTTGGGTTTCCTTTATACTTCTACTGGGCGATTTTCCACATTACCCTTCTTTTGTAGTGATGTTCCTGTTTCTCTGTGTAGCACATCCTTTAACATCTTTTGTAGGGCTGGGTGGGTATTAGAAGTTCTTTTGAATTTGTTACACAAGATCTTTGCTTTACTTTCATTCATAAATGAGAGCTTTTCAGGGTATAGTATTCTGGGTTGACAGTTTTTTTTTCTCTAAGGACTTGCAGTATGCCTCACTTTCCTTTCCTAGCTTGTAGGGCTTCTGACGAGAAGTCCTCTGTGAGTCTGATTGGGGTTCCTCTGAATGTGATCTGGCCGTTGTCTCGTGCACATTCTAGAACCTTTTCTTTATGTTTTACTGTGGAGAGTTTTACCAGAATGTGTTGTGATGAAGATCTTCTGTGATCATGTCTATTGGGAGTTCTCTGTATGTCCTGTACTTGGATGTTCCTTTCATTCTCCAAATTGGAGATGTTCTGTTACCATTTCGGTAAAAAAGCCTTCTAATCTTTCTCTTTATGCACACCTTCACTAATTCCTAGGACCCATATGTTGGGTTGTTTGATAGTGTCTTGTAGATCTCCAACAGTTTCGTTTGGTTTTCTAGTTTCTTCTTCTCCTTTTTTTGTTTTTTTTTTTTTTTGGTCTGTATTTTCAGAACTTTGTCTTCCAGTTCTGCTATTCCTCCTTCTGAATCCTGTACCCTGTTTTTAAGACTTTCCACTGCATTTTTATTTGATCTGCCGAGTTGTCATTTTTAGTATTTCATTTTGATTTCTCTTTAATATCTCAATTTTATGGGGAAATAATTTCATCTAGTTCATGAATTTTCTTCTGGATACTTCTAATTATTCTGATGATTAATTTTCTGAATTCCATTTCTGGCATATACTCAATCTCTTCTTCATCTACTATTGAGTGTTATAGAGTTCCTTTGGGTGCCTCTTAGTGTCTTCCTTATTCTTATTTAAGTTTCTTCCTTTGTGTTTTGGCATTTGTGTAGGTGTTTTTTTTGTCTGTTAGCTTTTGTCTTTGATTTGTGTCTTTGTTGCTTAATGGGTTGTCTATACTTTCAGTGAATAGCAAGAGGTGTGTTGGGTGTGGTCTGCTTGCTTTGTTCAGTATTCCAGAGTGGAGCAATTTTCCAAGGTAAGGCCCCCGTGGGGCTTGGTAGCTCTCCTCTCGTTATCTGGATGGAGGAGAGTGTTCACCTCAGATGGGGTGACCCGCCCTTCTCACAGCCCGGTGGGAACCTGGTGTTAGTCCTTGTGTTTTCAACACTAGTTCACGCTGGTAGTAAACCGCACGTTGATCTATGGAGACTTTCCTGTGAGCACGGTTCCTCTGTTACTAGCTGCTGTAGGTCTGTGAGTCGTGGACATGTGCACGGAGCTCTCACCTGCTGGAGCCCGGCTCACCTCTCCGTGGGGGATGGCAGGCACAAGCCTCTGATAGATGGGGCTTCCCCTTGCTGTAGGCCACTTGCCTACAAAATAGACACACACAAACAAAAACATGAAACAGGAGCAGAGTGGTTGCCGTCACCAGCCCGCTGCTGGTCCCTGCAGGGTGGGGGAAGGGGATGGAGGTGTCATTTCCCTAATTGTTCCTTCATTTTTTCCCCTGTGTGGAACTTTATTTTTTTATAGATTTATTTTATTTGTTTGAAAGAGTTATAGAGAGGTGGAGATACAGAGAGAAGTCTTCATCCACTGGTTCACTCCCCTGGTAGCCTCAACGGCCTGAGCTGTGCTGATCTGAAGCCAGGGGCCAGGAGCTCCTTTCCTTGCTCTTTCCCCGTGGACCTGGACCATCTCTGTTGTTCTCGCTAGGTTTCCCACTGTGCATTCCCCACAGCTTTATTTCAGGCATAGAGTTTACATCCTTTGTTGTTGTTGTTGTTGACAGGCAGAGTTAGAGAAAAAGACAGAGAGAAAGGTCTTCCTTCCGTTGGTTCACTCCCCAAATGGCCGCCATGGCTGGTGCACTATGCTGATCTGAAGCCAGGAGCCAGGTGCTTCCTCCTGGTCTCCCATGCGGGTGCAGGGCCCAAGGACTTGGGCCATCCTCCACTGCCTTCCCGGGCCACAGCAGAGAGCTGGACTGGAAGAGGAGCAACCGGGACAGAACCGACACCCCAACCGGGACTAGAACCCGGGGTGCTGGCACCACAGGCAGAGGATTAGCCTAGTGAGCCGCGGCGCCGGCCCTATATCCTTTTTTTAGTTATTAATTTTGCCCTGCATGATTTGGACCTTCCTGTTGCTATTCCACCATCTTGGAATGTCCTTGTGACATATTTCCACAGAGATCATAAGGGAATAGGAAGTGGTGCAATCTAAATTCAGTCTGTGACCCAGGCTGGGGTATACGCGGGCTATGGGAGTTGCTCAGAATTGCCCACCTCACCACACTGGTCCTCCTCGTGTTGAGCTGAGTCTGCAGAGCTTTATATATGTTACTCCTAACAATGACTCTAAGTACAGTTGATGATCTCATTTTATGGATGGGATTCACGGTAACCAAGGTGAATTTGCTTGACTGGAAAATTATGAAACTGGTATAGTGATTTAGTATTAGTATATATAGACACTAATTCCAGTGTGTACATTGGTTATTCAAAATGTAGGTACATTTGTGCAGTACAGGATGGAAACTTAGTATGTGTGATTTACTCATGTTTTTGTTGACTTACTTATGGAACCATTTCTTTCCTTTTTTAAAAAGATTTATTTATTTTATTTGAAAGACAGAGTTACAGAGAGGCAGAGAGGCAGAGAGAGAGAGAGAGAGAGATCTTCCATCTGCTGTTTCACTCCTTAAATGGCTGCAGTGACTGGAGCTACGCCCGCCTGAAGCCAGGAGGAGTGTGTTCTGGGTCTCCCACATGGCTGCAGGGTCCCAAGGACTTGGCCATCTTCTACTGCTTTCCCAGGCCACAGCAAAGAGCTGGATCAGAAGTGGAGCAGCTAGGATTCGAAGTGGCACCCATATGGGATGCTGGCACTGCAGGTGGTGGCTTTACTCGCTACGCCACAGTGCCAGTGCAGGAACCAGTTCTTAGAGTGGTCACAACCTGAGTAGCCATGGTTATTGCTTTTGGAAAATGGTCAATAGCACAGATGTTCATTCTGATTCTCAAGGCCCTCTTGATGACATCATTTCAGACGTCCCTTTGGTGCTTTCGCAAGCACCATGGTAACAAATCTGGGTCCCGTATTTCTCAGTGGGATTCCTTACCTCTAATACAGAACACTTCATACTGCATATTCTAATTACTGAAAGACAGGATGAGTTTGAAACCGAACTCTTTGGGTTCAGTTTCTAGGTGAAGTTGAAAAGCAAGTGAGGTGAGCTCTGTGGCTGTTGGTGAGTCTGCTTTTATAGAGGCGTTGTCATCTGTTTAACCTGTACAGGCCTAGCAAAGCATCCTCACTTTGGCTCTCCCACCTTCAAAGGCGATTCTCCAGCCATGTGTGCTACTATGTTAAGATGACTTGAGGATATTACCATAAAACCAGCATGGGATGAGTCCCCAGTGCCACGTGGAAACCAGAATTGGTTTGGTGCAGACAGTGTGATACATTTGCTAGTTTGGTAGAGCATTGCTGTTACTAAGGTTGAGATGGAAAAGTCAGCACCTTAGCAGTCAGGAAGCTAAAAGGTAGTTCCCAGTGTACAAACATAGCTGGAAGTGTGTCTGACAGGGACCAACTTATTAAGACAAGAACCCTTTGAGACATTCTTGTGTAGTGCTGCTTTCAAAGTCAACCATCCAGATGCTTGGCTTTAGGAACCTCAGTGAGATTATATAGAGGGGCCAGTGCTGTAGCTCACTAGGTTAAGATGCTGCCTGCAATGCCGGCTTCCTGCATGAGCACAGGTTCAAGTCCCAGTTGCTCCCTGTTAAGGTGCCTGGGAAAGTGGAAGATGGCCCAAGTCACTGGGCCCCTGCCACTTACATGGGCGACCTGGATGGAGTTGCAAGCTACTGGCTTCACCCTGGCCCAGCTGTCTTTTGGGGAGTGACCCAGCAAGTGGAAAATCAATCTCTCGGTCTCTCCTTCTCTCTTTGTAACTTTGCCTTTCTAATCAATAAAAATAAAATCTTTAAAATAAAAATATAGGGAAGCTGTCAGCATGGTGCCAGGCCACAGCGAGCAGTGTGAGTGCCGGCTGCTCCTCTCACCTGGCAGCCGGCTTGAGCATGAGGGTTCAGAGCCCTGTCTAATGTGGCCGACTATGCTCCGGTCTTAATGCCATGACTGGTTCACACTGCAGGCAGCTTTGTCGGATGGTCACGGTTGGGGCAGGGTCCTGCTGGAGGCCAGGATGCTGTGGAGCATCACTCTCTACCAAGAAACTGCCACAACAAAGAGTTACCAGAGCCAGACTGTGCAGAGTGCTGACCCAGAGCCAGCGCCTCAGCCTCCAAGAAACAAGCACTTAGCTGGTGTAAAGACAGCACTTGGCACAGTGCCTCACAGAGTAAGCACTTAGTACATGGCCCAGAATGCTCGCTCTGCACCAGGACCAGCCCAGGTCCGTCAGGCCCAGCCTTCAGTCTGCTCTTTATGGCTGCAGTGGCCAAGAAGGCCACTTGCGCTCTGCAGGGACAGATGCTTAGGGCCACCTTGTGCTGCACAGGCCTCCCCCACCCCTGCCTTCACCTGCTTTAAAAAAAATCTCTGTTCCAGACCTGGAGAAGCCCAGCATTGTATTTGAACAGAAGAGCAGTATTAGCCCCAGCTTTCTCTGCCTGCTGCTCCAGACCTAAGCCACACAGGCTCCTCACGCTGGCGCAGGTGCAGGTGCTGCTGGTATCTGCTGGCACAGTGGCTCACCAGCCAGGCAGAATTCACCGCTGCACTTTCTGCTCCCCTTCTCCTCTGGCTGTGGGCATCTTGGACCCTTTTTGCCAGGGCAGGGATCCCTGAATCTATTCTCTGCCTGCCTCCAATACTCTTCCTGAGTTGCCAGGGGTGTCTTGGACTCCTGTGACCCAAAATGGCCCTTGGGGTCTGAGGTGGGTTCTGAGTGTGGTTCTGGCTGGAGGCCAAGCTGTGGGTGGTAGCTTCTGTTACCCGCTCTGCCCAGCCATTCCTAGTGCCTGTGCCAGCTCTGATAGGGACAGGGAACACACTGGGACCTCCACCACTAGTGTGGGGATGGCACTGGCTGGAACTCACCGTGCTGGTGGCTGCTGTCGGGAGTCCCTGCCAGAAGCCCGCTGCTGCTCGCTGCCAGGACTAGGCTTCTGCTTTGGCTGCCCTGATGATACCAAGTCTCTGAGAAGGCTGACCACAGGCCACAGTTCATTCCTGACCCCCTGGAGCCTCTTCCACTCCCTGGACTGTGTGCTCTGCCGTGGAAAGCACAGGCATATTCCTGAGTGTGCCACATCTCTTCCTACCCCTGCTCTGCAGGTGCCCAGATCCACCACTGGCCCTGTGAGCACTGTGTGAGCTGCTGTCCCCACCTTCAGCTCTGGGCTGTGAGCTCATTCAGCCGTCTCATCACCTGCCTCCAGACTGCCAGTGCAGCCTGCTGGATTCATGGAACAGTGTGGCCAGAGCCACAGAAGACCCAGCCATCCCAGTCAGTGTGGCTTCTGTGCAACAAATGCAGGCCAGGGTCCTGCGCACTGGTCTGCCTGTGATGTGGTGGAACACAGCTACGTTCATCAACTGCAGACTGGCCATGACGAGATTGTGTGTGTGTCTGTGTGTGTGTGATGAGTACTTCCACACACACATACTTACACACTGCAATTATATCTATCGTATTTGTCCGTACCACATTAAATGAGAGGGAATTACGTAAGTGCTAACAATAAGAAATCAAAAGAAAGAGTATTAGTCTAGCCAAGTGGGTGAATGTGAGATTGTACAGATGAGAGGGAAGGTGTGAACATGAGGTAATATATGAATGAATCACGGGATGTTTAAATAGGAAGTACATTACTGATGTTTGGGTCTAGTGTCCCAATTAGAAATGGAAATTGTATATTTTACATATGTGTATGTACTTCAGAGACATTCCTGGATGTGACGGATGCTAAGATACAGATACCAATGTTATCTTCCAAACACTAGAAAGAAAACTGTTTTGTGGAAGTGGAATATAAACCAAAGAGGAAGAAAGGTATGACTGGAAGTAACATTCGATTTTAAACTCCATTCATCGGGCCGGCGCTGTGGCGCAGTGGTTAACGCCTGTCCTGAAGCACAGGTATCCCATATGGGCGCCAGTTTGAGACCTGTCTGCTCCACTTTCAATCCAGCTCCCTGCTATGGCCTGGGAAAGCAGTAGAAGATGGCCCAAGTCCTTGGGCTGCTGCACCTGCATGGGAAACCCAGAGGAAGCTCCTGGCTCCTGGCTCCTGGCTCCTGGCTTTGAATTGGCAGCTCCAGCCATTGCGGCCAATTGGAGAGTGAACCATCGGATGGAAGACCGACTTCTCTCTCTGCCTCCTCTCTCTCTGTGTAACTCTTTCAAATAAATGAAATAAATCTTTAAAACAAAATAAACTCCACTCATTACTCCAGGCTAGGAACGCTGAGTATATGAGCTCGTTGGACCTGGTTGTTAGCATGGGTCGTGCTTCCCAGGCCCTGTCTACCGCTCTGCAGTAGGCTCCAGTCTGTGTGCTGAGGTGGTCAGGTGTTGTCCGAGCTGCACAGGACCCACGCCGAGGACCTGGCTTCCATGGAGCATTAGCAGGGGCAGGAGGTGTCTTCTGTTCACACAGCGAACAGAGCCTCATTGTTTATCCTCAGACCTTGGAAAAAAGTCCATTTAACAAAAATTTGCTGAATCATTCAGTCTTGTGCTCTCATTGCTGGCAACTGTTGGGGTAGAAGAGAAGTATAGTACAAAGCTCTTGCCTTCAAGGAGATTAAAGTCAGTGCATCTGACGATGTGTGACTGGCATCTCGAGCAGTTAGACAAGGAACAGAACAAGGTGCTGCACTGAGAACTAACGAGAGTGTGCAGGAGAGGCCCAGCTGTGGGGCTCAGGAAGGGCACAGTGCTGGCGGGAAGTTGGACTAATGATGTGGAATCCCAACTGTGCTGGACCCTAGAGTATGGTCACAGTGCTTCTCCTCTGTGCCAAAGAGGGGAGAACAGTGAAGACATAGCTCTGGACCACTTGGTAGTCATCCAGATTTTGGGCTGAGTTGGTTTTTCTTTTTAAATTCTGATTTTACACAGCAAAAGAGTGAAGGAAGGCATGGACAGTTAAGTGTCCTGAGCATTCTCAGCTGACATCACCCCAACACTGGTGTTGGGACTGAGAGGAGACAGATCTAGTGCTTCTGCTTGGCTTTTGAGGGCCTGACGGGAAGCCTCCCGACGCCCTGACTGAGGTGGACTGCAGCAGGCAGGGCCCGACGGGAAGCCTCCTGACGCCCTGACTGAGGTGGACTGCAGCGGGCAGGGCCCGACGGGAAGCCTCCTGACGCCCTGACTGAGGTGGACTGCAGCGGGCAGGGCCCGGCGGGAAGCCTCCTGACGCCCTGACTGAGGTGGACTACAGCAGGCAGAGCCGACGGGAAGCCTCCTGACGCCTGACTGAGGTGGACTGCAGCGGGCAGGGCCCGACGATGGGAAGCCTCCTGACGCCCTGACTGAGGTGGACTACAGCAGGCAGGGCCCGACGGGAAGCCTCCTGACGCCTGACTGAGGTGGACTGCAGCGGGCAGGGCCCGACGGGAAGCCTCCTGACGCCCTGACTGAGGTGGACTACAGCAGGCAGGGCCCGACGGGAAGCCTCCTGACGCCTGACTGAGGTGGACTGCAGCGGGCAGGGCCCGGCGGGAAGCCTCCTGACGCCCTGACTGAGGTGGACTACAGCAGGCAGAGCCGACGGGAAGCCTCCTGACGCCTGACTGAGGTGGACTGCAGCGGGCAGGGCCCGACGATGGGAAGCCTCCTGACGCCTGACTGAGGTGGACTGCAGCGGGCAGGGCCCGGCGGGAAGCCTCCTGACGCCCTGACTGAGGTGGACTACAGCAGGCAGAGCCGACGGGAAGCCTCCTGACGCCCTGACTGAGGTGGACTACAGCAGGCAGGGCCCGACGACGGGAAGCCTCCTGACGCCCTGACTGAGGTGGACTACAGCGGGCAGGGCCCGACGGGAAGCCTCCTGACGCCCTGACTGAGGTGGACTGCAGCAGGCAGGGCCCGGCGGGAAGCCTCCTGACGCCCTGACTGAGGTGGACTACAGCGGGCAGGGCCCGACGGGAAGCCTCCTGACGCCCTGACTGAGGTGGACTGCAGCAGGCAGGGCCCGACGGGAAGCCTCCTGACGCCTGACTGAGGTGGACTGCAGCGGGCAGGGCCCGGCGGGAAGCCTCCTGACGCCTGACTGAGGTGGACTGCAGCAGGCAGGGCCCGACGATGGGAAGCCTCCTGACGCCTGACTGAGGTGGACTGCAGCGGGCAGGGCCCGACGATGGGAAGCCTCCTGACGCCTGACTGAGGTGGACTGCAGCGGGCAGGGCCCGGCGGGAAGCCTCCTGAAGCCTGACTGAGGTGGACTGCAGCAGGCAGGGCCCGACGATGGGAAGCCTCCTGACGCCTGACTGAGGTGGACTACAGCGGGCAGGGCCCGACGACGGGAAGCCTCCTGACGCCTGACTGAGGTGGACTGCAGCGGGCAGGGCCCGACGATGGGAAGCCTCCTGACGCCCTGACTGAGGTGGACTACAGCGGGCAGGGCCCGACGATGGGAAGCCTCCTGACGCCCTGACTGAGGTGGACTACAGCGGGCAGGGCCCGGCGGGAAGCCTCCTGACGCCTGACTGAGGTGGACTGCAGCGGGCAGGGCCCGACGATGGGAAGCCTCCTGACGCCCTGACTGAGGTGGACTACAGCAGGCAGGGCCCGACGGGAAGCCTCCTGACGCCTGACTGAGGTGGACTGCAGCGGGCAGGGCCCGACGGGAAGCCTACAGTGTGCCTCCTGCCCTTGGTGCTTCACAGTGCTATTTTGTTTCTTGCAGTGGAAATCATTATCATCGGAGTGCAGCTCCGTTATGATAGGGTGATTAATCATGATAACTGATACCTCTGTGTCTTGTTATTCTGAAATAATTTGGTTATTATAATTAAGGAAGGGTAAAAGCAGAACAAACTCCCAAAATTGATGTTTCAGGTCACTTTGGGTGGAAGGTGCAATCGTGCATTCCAGCACTTGGGCTCTGTGTAGTTGATGGGCACCGTGTTTCGTCCATGTGGCTACTCAGCTCACACCCTGTTAGCATCTGCTTGTGCAGTCTGAGGTTTGCATGGTTCATACCTCTCACATTTTTTGGATGGAAAACCATGTTACAAAGCTGCATCCCCTGTTCTTATCAATTAATGTGTATCAATGGAACACTAAAGATGCATCAGAGAAAACTCATCTTGATTGTATTACATTTTCTTTCCTCTTCACACAATCAGTGGACTAGAGCCACATCCAAATTGTAGCACATGTGTGGGTAGAAAGGTGGCTAACTGTTCGAAAGAACATGTTTGTCTCTTCCAAGGGACTATGTTCATTAGACCTTGAAGAAAAGAAAAGGATGGCTTGTCATTCAGTTTACATTTATAAGGAATCAGAGGCCTGCCATTGTGACATAGTCTTCCTGCAGCACTGGCATCCCATGTCGTCATCCTTTTAAGTCCCGGCTGATCCATTTTCATTCCAGCTCCTTGCTAGTGTGCCTGGGAAAGCAGCAGCAAATGGCCCGAATGCTTGGGCCCCTGCACCCATGTGGGAGACCTAGAAGAAACTCCTGGCTCTTGGCTTTGACCTGGCCCAGCCCCAGCCATTGAGGCCATTTGGGGAGTGAGCCAGTGGATGGAAGACCTCTTTCTCTGTGTCTCTATCCTTCACTATTTATCTCTGTAACTCTGCCTTTCAAATAAATAAAATAAATCTTAAAGAAATTATGTGGATTTCTATTTTGCAGTTAGATTTCCTCCTTTAATAGTTGAACACTTTAAGATGTGTATGTATGTTGAAGATACAGCTGGGGCCGGCGCCGCAGCTCACTAGGCTAATCCTCCACCTTGCGGCACCGGCACACCAGGTTCTAGTCCCGGTCGGGGCTCCGGATTCTGTCTCGGTTGCCCCTCTTCCAGGCCAGCTCTCTTCTGTGGCCAGGGAGGGCAGTGGAGGATGGCCCAAGTGCTTGGGCCCTGCACCCCATGGGAGACCAGGATAAGTACCTGGCTCCTGCCATTGAATCAGCGTGGTGCACTGGCTGCAGCACGCCGGCCGCGGCGGCCATTGGAGGGTGAACCAATGGCAAAGGAAGACCTTTCTCTCTGTCTCTCTCTCTCACTGTCCACTCTGCCTGTCAAAAAAAAAAAAAAAAAAAGAAAAAAGAAAAAAAAAAGATACAGCTAGGAACTGTAGACAGGGTTATTTCAAAAAGAAAAGTCACCTAATTCATGAATTTATAAATTGTAATGTTAAAGGTGAGTAATTTGTTAATTGAAACACTACCTCATTCACCACAAATTGGTGTCAGTCAACGCCAGGGGAGCACAGCCTTTTCATGTATTTCTAAGGGTAAAATGGATAAGAACAAGTTTTTTAAAAAAATAAGTTCAGGCAATTCATTGATTTATGGTGAAGTGGCTTCCATCAAGGCAGAAAAATGAGCTTTAAGTTAGGAGAGCACATTTGTTTTCCTTGTGTATTTAAGACATTGGTTTATGACATGAGCTGATAAATTGTGGATAAGTTTGGATTCAGTGTGATAACACGTTTTGGATTGGTTTAAGTGAAAGTCCATGTTGTCGCTCCCCCTCTTCATGGAGGAACGACACAGGACCCTGCACTGTTCTTTTGTGTGCTCGGCCCTCCCCGGGTTTACTGCTGGTTCTTCCCGGGTTGGCTACCGACCCTTCCACCTCCGTGGAAGGGCGGTTCCCCCTGGCCACTTTCCCCACTTCCGCAGGGGAGCGGCACACCGCCGGCCGGCTCTCTCGGGGGCTGCACAGGTGTTCCTTCAGATGTTCCTGGTGCATGTTGTCTCTCTCCTCCTTTATAGTCCTCTTCCACCAATCCCAACTCTGCTACCCACACGCCGAGTATGCTGCTCTCCTCCAATCAGGAGCAGGTCCTACAGTCTATTGGTTGAACTGGAGGCATCTGTGTAGAAGCTGTTTCCTCCTCTCCCAGCACCATATTGTGGGAGAGCAGATGCATAGAATAAGTCTTAATTCCAGTAACTTAGTCTAGTCCGAGTTGCTCCCCACACATGTAACTACTGATTGTTAAATGTGCTCGGATGAGGATGTTCAGGCTGCTGTTTCCGGCACTGGTGCGGGACCTACATCTGTTAAGTTTGGGACAGATGATGTCATTGCTGTCTTCGTCATCTGGCTTGCTGTTTCTGCTCAGTTGATCTTAGGCTTGATTAGGACGGCAGTTGTAGGAAGACATAGCCACAAGGAAGGCTGTTTGCCCGTGTACCTTCTCCATTTTGTTGGTAACTTTGCTGATGCCTTCTGAGGGAGTGTGAGGGCTTCACACCAGCCAAAAGTGTCAATCTCATTTTAAACCCAAGTGCCAGTTAATTTAAACCTATGGAGCTCATTATGATGGTGAATAAACTAGAATACAAAGGATAGTGGACCAGCTGTGTGCTCTCTGATGCCAAGTGAACAATTATCAGCAATACAAGTCAAATGGAATAATCTTAATAACTTGTATTAAGTCTGCATATACAAAATTTAATACTTTAATTATAAGCCCCAAATTATATAGGCATTTTAATTTTCAGTATTCTCTAATTCTAATTACATTTTGTTCTACTTTATCCATGAAAATTTCAAAATGTGAGTCAAATGACTCGGTTAAGGTCAGCCATTTAGCTGCTGGGACCAGCGTGGAAATGCTGTTCTTGCCTTATTTTGTTAATGTGTATGCTTCCCATTTCTCAGTTTATCAGTGGATGTGTCTGGATACTCATGACATGAAGCCAACACATAAGTTTTTTTTTTTTTTTTTTAAGATTTATTAAGGCCGGCGCCGCTTCTCAATAAGCTAATCCTCCGCCTTGCAGCGCCGGCACACCGGGTTCTAGCCCCGGTCGGGGCACTGGATTCTGTCCTGGTTGCCCCTCTTCCAGGCCAGCTCTCTGCTGTGGCCAGGGAGTGCAGTGGAGGATGGCCCAAGTGCTTGGGCCCTGCACCCCATGGGAGACCAGGGGAAGCACCTGGCTCCTGCCTTCGGATCAGCGCCACAGCAAAGGAAGACCTTTCTCTCTGTCTGTCTCTCTCCCTGTCCACTCTGCCTGTAAAAAAAAGAAAAAAAAAAGATTTATTTATTTATTTAAAAGTCAGAGTTACACAGAGAGAGGAGAGGTGGGGGGAGGGGCTTCCATCCAATGGTTCACTCCCAAATTGGTCACAACGATTGGAGCTGCGCCGATCTGAAGCCAGGAACCAGGAGCTTCTTCCGGGCCTCCCACCTGGGTACAGGGGCCCAAGGACTTGGGTCATCTTACACTGTTTTCCCAGGCTATAGCAGAGAGCTGGATCAGAAGTGGAGCAGCCGGCACTCAAACCCGCCCGTATGGGATGCTGGCACTGTAGGCAGCGGCTCTACCTACTACACCACAGTGCCAGCCCCTCACTCACATATTTTTGAGTGCTCACTGTAGCCAAATTACGGAAATCTCTTAAATGTCCATCAGAGGATGGGTGGATAAAGAAATTATGGTATATATATATACACGGTGGAATACTATTCATTTTAGAATGAAGTAACTTCCATCATTTGTGACACGTGAGTGAATCTGGAGGACATAAGGCTAAGTCTAATGACCCAGGCACTACCACACAAATGTTGCATGACCTTGTTTGTATGTGGAATATTAAAATCTTGAACTCTTGGAGGCAGGGAGGAGAATAGTGGTTGCCACAGGCTGGGAGATGGTGGCAATTGGGAGATGTTTGTCCGTGGGATGAGTAGGTCCTGGGGCTCTGATGTGCAGCTCATAGTTAATATGGTGTCAGTATAATACTGGAAATGTGCTGCGTATAGATCTGGAATGTTCTCGTAATTTCCTGTGTCTGTGTGCTAATGTATCATGTTGTACACCGTGTGTGTGTACAAGATGTACTTGTGAATCACATCTCAGTAAGCAGACAAAGTAAGATATGAAAAAAGAATAAAAGGAAGCTGTGGCTGCAGCCTCCCTCTTGTTTCCAGTAAGCAACCGTGTGTGCCACCATGTACGTAATTGTATTTCAGCAGTTTATTTTAGAAGTAAGTCAGCCTTTGTCTCCGTTAACCTTGTGCATGAGGGAATACATAGACGATATTTAAATTCCTAGGAACTGTTGCTGCATTTGCGTATGAAGACTTGATCCGTCCTAGGAGTCTCTAACTCTCAGAGAATATCGCGATGTTCTTGGTTCTGAGATGCTTCATTATTTATTTATGATTGTTTCAGAATGCCAGTAGTTGTGGTTTTAGTGGGATTTTAAAGATTGATACCTGTTAAAAGTAGAAAACATGGAAATGAATTGAATGTTAAACTCAAGGAGTTCTCCAGCTGCAGAGACCCAGCCAGCTTAGGCACCACCGCACAGTTCCCTGTGGAGCGCAGGTACAGTCTTCCAGGGGCACTGTTCTGACATCTGTCCTCCGAAGAGGCCATCAAAATGCTTTGTCTGCCCTGATTTTTTTTTAAAGATTTGCTTATTTATTTATGTGAAAGTTGGAGTTAAACAGAAAGAGAAGGAGAGGCAGAGAGAGAGAGAGAGGTCTTCCGTCCACTGGTTCACTCCCCAGTTGGCTGCAACTGCTGGAGATGAGCCAATCTGAAGCCAGGAGCCAGGAGCTTCTTCCAGGTCTCCCACACAGGTGAAGGGAACCAAGGACTTGGGCCATCTTCCACTGCTTTCCCAGGCCACAGCAGAGAGTTGAATTGGAAGTAGGGCAGCCAGGACTTCAACCAGTGCCCATATGGGAGGGATGCCAGCACTGCAGGTGGCGCCTTTACCTGCTGTGCCACATCACCAGCCCCTGTCTGCCCTGATTGAAAGGAATTTCAGTCTGTGTTGATTTTTGTCCATAAAATAATGGTCACGTATAGTCCTCTAGAAGCAGAGTGGAAGGCAGGATTGCCTATTAAAAATATGTTGATTGCCAATATCTTTGAGAAGTTTTAAGCTTAGAAGCTCATGTTTGGAGCCCTGAAAATCACCACGAGGGTGTGTGGCTCTTGGTAGTTTAAATGTATTCTGAATACTGTATGGCACCGTAATAATGGTGAGCTTTGGAATCCTCATAGCTAACCCATGTGTTACTTCTCTGTATTTGATTCTTGTTTAAAGAATTTATTTGAAAGGCAGATAGAAAACAGTTCTCTGTCATCCTGTTGCCCACTCCCCAGTTGCCCTCAACAGCCAGGACTGAGGCCTAAAACTGGGCACTAGAAACTCAATCCAGGTCACCTAGGTGGGTGGCAGAGACCCAAGTGCTGGCCTCTAGGGTGCACGTTAGCAGGTAGCTAGAATTGGCAGTGGAAATGGGACTCAAACACAGGCATCTGGTGTGGGTGCACACATTCCAGGCAGTGTCGGGACCACAGTTCCAGGTGCCCCCATCTGTTCTTAGCAAGGATCTATGTTGAGAAACTGCTTATAACAGACCTTAATGATAACATGTTAATGATACCAAAAATAGAATAAAAGTAATCTTTCTGTGGTGGTTTCTCTGACTTGTATTTTGGGGAACTCAGAGATATCTCTGAGCATTCTGTAATCCCGAGATGAAAGCAGAGGTCAGGAGTACTAATTTTGCTAATTGCACAATGAAATACGCACAGGAAGGTGATGTTTCTTAAAAAAAAAAAAAAAAAAAAAAAAGAAGTCCCTACTTAAAGATAGTTACTTAAGGAGCCGGCGCACCTGAGGGTCCTGGGATTGAGCCATGTGGCGTATCCTTTCTCAGGTTATTAGCTGAGGAGAAATGGGTGTGCTCGCAGCTCTCACAGAATCGCTCCTGTTTGACAGGAATGAGCAGGAGCGCTGGCACGGGGGAGGTCTCTGATGACGGTTTCCCAGCTGTTGTCCAGCTACAGCTTTGTCTGACTCACATCTAAACACCTGCCTGCTAAGCAGATGTTACGTGGCCCTCCAGAAAGTAGCAGCCAAACGCCTTGAGTGTTTCCAGAATTGTTGCCATGACTGTTGTTTGGACCACCTCCCCCGGTGTTGGCCATTGCTTGGCCTGTGTTCTACTTTCAGGAGTCTACTGGTAGAGCTGTGCTTCACCTCCTGCTGCAGTTCTTAGAGGAGTGCTTCAAGGTCTGGATCCCATTTGTCTGAAACTTCCATTGAAACTTCTGTTCTCATCGGTAGCTCATCCTGGCGAAACACTTTCAGCACCCATGAAGCAGGAGGTCTCCCACTTTTATTTTTTGGTCACAATTGCGTACACTGGATCAAGTATGATGTCTTTGTTGTTGGCTACTTTTTCATGAAAGGATTATTTTCATGTAAATTGGTGTGCGGAGTCTCCTGCTGTGAGATTCATCTTTAGCTTAGTCTTGTCCCCTTTTTTTATTACATTGTTTAAACAGTTTCTCTTTAACTTGAGAGAAAGAAATAGGATTCTCATCCTCGGATTCACTCCCCAAATGCCTGAAATGTCGGGCCTGATCAGGCCAAAGCTGAGTGGGGATCTGGTTTAGGTCTCCCACATGGGGAGCAGGGAACTCGCAGGAGAGCCATCCCTGCTGCATCTCAGGGAGCTGGGCCAGAGCTGGGCCAGGGTTGAACCCCAGCACTCAGACCCACCTGCCATAATACAAGCTGTCGGATCTGCAAGTGTTCACATCTGAGCTTGGATTTCAAGGATTTTTTTTACCAAACTTTAACTTGTACTAACTCGGTGTGCATGCATGGTTTCTTCCTGTTGCACATTTCCATGAACTGTTTGAAGAGCGCTTGTGTGAGGTTAAGGGTGATGATCACCTGAATTCCCAGACTTCTCAGGTGTTCTTTGTGTTTGCAGTTTTCTTTCTTCAAATAACCCTCATGTTCCGCAGGAGATTCTCCCGCATGCAGATTGATGAGTTGGTTTTCAGTGGTTTGTTTCCGGTTCACCCGTATCTCCCTCTCCACATCTTCAGCGGTGGGGACTGGAGCAGTCCCTGCTGACGCACAGGTGCGGCCTGTTCTGCTCAGGCCTGTCTCGCTTCATCTTGAGAACCAACTGTGCAGAAATGTCGTTTCATCTAAAATCGGATCGCAAATAGAGAATGCTCTTCACCCTCCCACGGACCTGGCTCGGCAAGCAGGGGAACACCACGCAGACTTAGGGTCTCTGTCACAGCGAGCATACAGCTACTTCAGAATCTTCTTGGAGTGTTTCATCTCTGGAGTTCCACCTTGAGAGGAAACTGGCTCATGTTTCTCTTGCTATGTGAGCTCAGGCTCCCTGGCCAGCCCGTGGGTCTGGGCCTCCTCTCAGTGGGCCTCCTCTCTGGCCTTGCTTTCAGTGGGTGTCCCTGTGGGTCTGGCCCCTTCAGGCCATGCCCCCCTTTCTGGTGTCTCGCATTTGCATCCCCATCTGTCACCCTGCTCCAAAAGACAAAGGGTGCTGCTCAAGCTCCACCTGCCCCCAAACAGAAGACAATGAATATTTATAACATTTTAATTTGCATTAAGCTATCAAATGAAAATGAAGTAATGCAGTTTGTGAAAGATTCACATTTCTGCAGAATAGAGTGGATTAAAACCAACCCTAGATGAAATCATTCTCACAGAGGCGTCCTTTGTGTGCTTACTGATGAGGGTAGAGCACTTGGAAGTCAAAGGAATTGTGTGGAATTCCTTCCCCAGCCGCCTCTCTCACCACTGCTGCAGCCTGGGGACAAACATTGTGTTAACCACAGCAGAGACTGCAGATCGTCACGCTTGTGGGTAGTGACTGAGGAGTGGCAATGCGGATGTTCCTTTCCCTGAAAACATTGAACAAATAGCCTGAGCGTGACTTCCTGGTCCTGGCTTAGGTCCCTGTCCTGAACAGGGGGCCTGTGATGGATCAGGCAGATGGCACATCACCCATTCTGGCGCTGAGGAAATCCAAATGGCAGATGGGAGAGTTTCACCAGGAGGTAGAGTTGCTTTTGGCAGTGAACTTAACAGATGTGCATTCCGTGGGTTTGCAGTCCTGCCTTGCCTGGTCCACGCTTGTCCAGTAGCTGCTCTGATCACCTTTTCCAGCCATGTTGCACACTTTCCTGCTCTGCTTTCTCCCGTCCTGCACCTGTGACCAGTCATTCTTTGCTTTTCCTCAGGTGAACCTGTTGAGCTTCCTGCAGGGGCTGGGCTGCCCTCCTGACCCCCACCTGTGGCCCAGTGTGGTTTGCCTCTGCCTGTTCATAGCTCTTCTTCCATCGCATTGACTTGTCCGTGCTTTCCTCTGCTTTCTGGGTGTCTCGAGGGTGTCGTGCATTCCAATGGTGGACACTGACCAGGATTCCATGCGCCTGGAGGGAGGGTGTGTGGATGGACCTGCAGTCCGTTGCGCCGCAGTGACTTCTGGGGTTCCGGCTGAAGTGCCCTGGAGTGTGTGCAACTGAGACGTGCTTCCTGGTGTCCCAGTGGCTGGGGACTGGAGCCACAAGTATTCTGCACATAGGGCTCCGGGCCCTGAAAGCTCTGGGCCAGGAAGGCTGTACGCGCTAAAGCCAGTGGGTACAGGCGAGAGGAGGATGGGCCCCTCCCACACCCGGCGTTGCTCTTACCTCGTGTGTGGTGAGTGGCAGGCTAGCCCTGGCACTCAGCCCTTTCTTGTCCCTAGTGATGGCCTGCAAACTTTCTGGGCCTCAAGCTAGTCATGTGGAAGTGCAGGGGACAAGTTTTCAGGAATACAGTCTCTAGTATTTCAACAAATGTGCTGTGACGATTTAATCTGAAAACCGCATCCATTGCACATAAGGCAGAGAGTGACTAATTTCAGTGATCTTTTAAAACATTATTTATAGCAAACCTTCTGGCTAAAGCACCAGCATGGAGGGCGGCATGTGGATTTAAATCCGGCTTCCTGTTGTGAGGAGTCAGGAGGAGCGCATGGTACCAGCGCTGTGCTTTGGTCTTATTCTGGAAAGCGCACCTGTGCTCACAGCTGACCCCGCCGGGGCACAGGAGCGCGTGCGCAGAAAGCTTGCGTGCGTCGTCTGTGTGTGCCTCAGAGGTGGCATTTTGGAAACTGATTGCTCAGACACCAGTTCAGTAAGTTTTGTGCTTTTTTTTACTATCCTGCGTGATCAGCAGCACAGTGAACTATATCACATATTCACAGGACTTACCCCGGAGCCTGACACTTGGCGTTTGTCTGTTATTCCTTGATTAGGTCTTTTGAGAAACATGTAACAGATACTTTATGAAACCGAGTTCAAGTCCATACTTAGCATGTGTTTATTTCTGTTTTAGATACTCCCAGAAGCATAAAGGCATCCACTGCTACAGCTGAGCGGTGTTTTCAGAAGCTGAGAAATAAACATGAATTCACTATTCTGGTGACCCTGAAACAGAGCCACTTAAATTCAGGAGTCATTCTCTCCGTTCACCACTTGGATCACAGGTGAGTGCAGCCATTTAACTTTAACATTTAACATTTAACTCAGGTTGTCTGAGATTCTGGGAAACACGTTCTAAGAACACATAAGGAGAGGCAGCAGGCAGCACGTGGTGGGGGCGAGGCTGCTTGCACATGGAGTGGCTGTGCTGTGTCGTACGGAGTCACGGGCAGCACGTGGTGGGGCGAGGCGGCTTGCACATGGAGTGGCTGTGCTGTGTCGTACGGAGTCACAGGCAGCACGTGGTGGGGCGAGGCTGCCTGCACATGGAGTGGCTGTGCTGTGTCATAAGGAGTCACAGGCAGCACGTGGTGGGGCGAGGCTGCCTGCACATGGAGTGGCTGTGCTGTGTCGTACGGAGTCACAGGCAGCACGTGGTGGGGGCGAGGCTGCCTGCACATGGAGTGGCTGTGCTGTGTCGTACGGAGTCACAGGCAGCACGTGGTGGGGCGAGGCTGCCTGCACATGGAGTGGCTGTGCTGTGTCGTACGGAGTCACGGGCAGCACGTGGTGGGGCGAGGCTGCCTGCACATGGAGTGGCTGTGCTGTGTCGTACGGAGTCACAGGCAGCACGTGGTGGGGGCGAGGCTGCCTGCACATGGAGTGGCTGTGCTGTGTCGTACGGAGTCACAGGCAGCACGTGGTGGGGCGAGGCGGCTTGCACATGGAGTGGCTGTGCTGTGTCGTACGGAGTCACGGGCACGAGCCAGCCTCAGAGCTTTGGGCTGCTGCTGTTCCCTGGCCCAGAGCACACTGAGCTCAGCCCCAAACTGTCCCTGTACTTGTGAGTGGTTATCCACAGAATTCCTTCCCTCCCTACCTCCTTCCTCCCTTCCTTCCTCTCTCTCTCTCGTTCTCAATTTTTTTGTTGTTGTTGTTTCCTTCCTCCCTCTCTGCCTTCTTTCCTTCTTGTCTGGGTTTGGAGTTGTATCGTCTTGCAGTTTTAGTTGCTGGCTTCCTCCCCTCCTAGGCTGTGGTGGGCACAGCTGTGTTCTGGTCTTGCAGCTCCTTGTAGTAGAAGGCAGCGTCCGGCACACTTGTGTGCATGATGGTGAGGAGGAGGGGGAGGAGGAGAAACTCATTCAGGGCACTTGGCCTGGACTTGAGTTCTTAGCACATGACCCCACACGGCTTCACAGGGTCTCTCTGGAAGGGCAGCCCTGGTTCTGACCATGGGCGTTTGTTGACGTTCGTGTTTTGAACACCTGCTGTCCTACACCTTGGTCAAGTCAGGTGGCCTCTCTGTGTGTCACCTGCCTCCTCTGTAAGCTGAGATTGAGGAGTGGTGAATGTTAAGTGCTGTAACGATCTGTCCGCAGGTGGGCAGAAAGCTAGTATTTGGTTTCTCTTGTCAGAGATGAGGCAGCCTGGGAGTTAACAAATCCTTGCTAAATAGTGAGGTGAGAGCAGAAGCAAACAGAAGTGGAGAACACAGCACTGAAGCTGTGACCAGAGGGCGGGCCCTGGGCTTCCTCTGCCTCTGAGGGCTCCCAGGCTCCATCTGTGGCTCCTCAGGGTCTTGCCTCCCGGGGTCTGGCTTGTAGTGGGGGGGCTGCCTGTGACTCCTGGGCTGTACTGAAGGGGGTGTCATCTCTCACTCTCTTGGCAACTGGCACATGGCCTGGGAGGCAGAGGGGAAAGGGTGAGAGGTCTGCAAGGGCTCTCAGGGCCTCTGCCGGCTTTGCTCTGGTCCCAGGGAGGAGGCCCAGAGTCCTTGTTCCGCTGCCTGCAGTAGCAGGACTGTTAACATCGGGAGTCACAGTGATACAGCAGGGTGTTCCCTCCCAGGGACCTTTGCTAGGAACACTGCCCCTGGACCCTGTATGCCTGGTTTTTACTGTAACTCTCTCTGCCCTACTTGTGGAAATGGGGGCTTCCTTAGCCCTGTTCCAGGAGAAGCCAGAGGGCGGCCCTCCCATGTCATTAGCCCCTGAGCCCCTCATCTGTGTGCTGCCTCTGCCTCTACGCTTCTCCAGGGCTGCTGGCTGGCACCTCCCTGGGCCATCGCTCTTGTTATTTGAGGCCTGATGGTCAGTGCGTGCTGGGCTGACTTGAACATGTGAGCTAAGCATGCGTGACTGTCACAGCCTAGCTGTCCGCGTGATTTCCATCTCATGCTTACGGGAGTGGTGGGCATGCTTGGGATCTCCCTGCTTGTAACGCTGAGGGCCCGAGATCCCGCAGCAGTCATCTTTGCCACCCTGTGGAGATATGGGCTTTAAATTCATTTTCTACCATTAGAAGTAATTTTATCTTTTTAAATCATTCTCGTAGTGTATTGTTATTGTAGAAACTTGGAAAATGCCAGGTGTAAACAGGATAACTCATAAAAATCAGTCATTGCCCTATATGTAGACAGGCCCATATGTGTATATATGTGTGTTGTGTATATATGTGCATGTATATATACATATGTGTATATATGTGTCTATATGCATGCGTGTATATGTGTGCATGTGCATATGTGAATGCACTTGTATGTTGTATATAGATATGTGCATATATGTGTACATGTACTTACATGAATGTATTTGTGTGTTGTGTATAGATGTGTATGTGTATTTGGGTGTATATATGTGTATGTGTGTGTGTGTTTTAAGAGGCAGACAGAGAGATAGTGCTCCCATCTAATGGTTCCCTCCCCAGTTGCCTACAATAGCCAGTGCCAGCCCAGGCCCAGAGCTGGGAACCCCATTCCAGGTGTCTCAGTGGGCAGCAGGAAGCCGTGCACTCGGCCATCAGCATTGCTTCTCAGGGTGTACGTCAGCATCAAGCTGGGACTCAAACCTGGGTGCTCTGGTGTGAGATACAGTGGGTTACACCCTAGGCCGAGTGCCTGCCCCGAGTTTAGTTACAGTGGGTTACACCCTAGGCCGAGTGCCTGCCCCGAGTTTAGTTACAGTGGGTTACACCCTAGGCCGAGTGCCTGCCCCGTGTTTAGTTAGACTGACATTTTACTAGTGCGTGTTGAACTCATTTCCTTTTTCACTTCCGTGGCAATGCAATAATGCATATATTTATGTGAAAATGTTTGTGCTCGGCTCTTAGGATTTCTGGTTCTACTTTTGAAGTTCAGTACTAATTCTGTAATTTCTTGTTTTATCTTTTGTCATCTAGAAATTGGTTATCGTTTACCTGGACAGATATGTGGTTGGCTGTCGTATATCCTTCCGTGTTGTAAAACGTTATTGGTGTTTGTAGACACTTGGCACTGAGCACTCAGTGGGGCAGCAGGCACCGAGGGCTGACTGGGTGCCAGTGCTTGCCTTGTTGGGTCACTTCTTCATCAGCATCCGATTGTGGTGAAGTGTGCAGACCTGAGATGGACAGTGTGCCTTCTGCCGCTCACTGGCCTTGCGACCACTTGCAGGTTATGTCCCTCCCCCATCCTCGGAGTCCTCATCTGTAAGTCCACAGCAGTAATGAAAACACTCTGAGAAAATGCGCTCAGGACTTTGGTTCCCATTCTATAGGTGAGAAAAGCAAGGCTTCAGGACATGGAGTGGTTGGTAAATGCTCTGTCTTCCCTGGTCTCCAGGGGCTCGGGAGACAGGTTCTCGTCTGCATGCTTTGCTCGTGGTGCCACCCAGCGAGTTGCAGACACAGCTGGGCCCCAAGCCCGCCTCTCACTGGTCAGGACTTCCCCCCAGTGCCCTGTGCTGCCTCCTAACCCCTGCCAGCCACCCGCCTGCCATGGCCTGTGTTGGTTTTTCTGTTCCTGTTAGCATGGCTGAGGGTAACTTTATTTCTTGATTATCTTTCCTGTTCTCACTCATCTACTTAGTTTCATCATTTTCTGAGTGTTTCTTTATTCTCTCTTTCACATACCCATTAGAGTGGTTTATCTAGCTATCCACAGGCCAAGATGAGATACAACGAAGCCTACCAGTCAGGGCAAAGGAAAAACAAAACCCAGTTAGGTAGTTCTGCCCACCCTGTGGTGCTGCGCAGTGTGCCAGTGGTGTCTCCACGTGGAGCCTGCTGTGTGGACCTTCTGCTGGGTCCTGTCTGCGCTGTTCTTCCCGTGACTCAGCCCCTTTGCGAGGCCGCAATCAGAGGCAGCCCAGCTGTGCAGGGTCCATCCTCGTGCAGGTGCTGCAGAGGGAGCAGTTCTGCAGGCCGGGTCAGAGGATGCCCTGTTCCTGCTTCTGTGGGCTTGGGGCCGTGGCTGGGTCCCCTGAGCACGCGCTCTTGCCCGCCTGGTACAGAGCACAGCAGCAGGAGCTTGTGCATTTGCGCTCTGTGGCTCAGGCTGTCGCGTCTGCTGGCAGCAAAGGGAGATGCGCTCATGTTGTTGTGAGTGTTGGTGAGGCGGCACCTCCGCCTTTTGTCTGTTCCCGCCTCAGGTCTTAGACCGTTTGTGCCCTTGGTTCCCATGCAGTCTGCTCGGGTGCCTGGTTGAGTAGGGATGGAGGGAGAGGTGGAGAGTGTGGGCAGCGGGCACGCAGGGATGGTGGAGAGTGTGGGCAGGGGGCACGCAGGGATGGTGGAGAGTGTGGGCAGGGGGCACGCAGGGATGGTGGAGAGTGTGGGCAGGGGGCACGCAGGGATGGTGGAGAGTGTGGGCAGGGGGCACGCAGGGATGGTGGAGAGTGTGGGCAGGGGGCACGCAGGGATGGTGGAGAGTGTGGGCAGGGGGCACGCAGGGATGGTGCTCAGCGGAGTGTGCCGGGTGGGTCTCGAGGCCGGCCTGCTCACCATCTGCGTGCCCGCCCCATCCTTCGCCGCCGCTCCTGCATACCCTGGGCAGACCCCAAGCCCCACTCAGACCTCTCTGAAGCTCTTACTGCCCTTCCGCATACATGTGAATTTCTTTGCCCACTAACTTCCTGGGCATTTTAAATTTTGTGTCACTCCTGCCAGCACTTTGACACACAATGGCACAGGCTGTGATTTAAATGTTCCATGTATATGCATGTACGACGGTAAAATATCATTCATTATTGATTGTGACTGTAATGACTACTTACTGAAATATTTCAAAGTTTAATTGGTATTTTTGGATTGGTGATGCATGTTGTGGTTCATAAGTTAAAGGGCACAACAGGGTCTAGAAAAAAAGGTTTTTCCCCACGCCCTGCCCTGGTTTCTTTCCCTCCCAGCAGCCACTATGATGATAGAAGCTGGTGTTGTGATACCTCAAGTGAAGCCACCACTTAGAATGCACTTGAGCCCCTGCCACCCACGTGGGAAACCTGGGTAGAATTCCAAGCTCATGGATCAGCCCCAGCCTTGGTAAAGGTGAACCAGTGTATGCAAGATTTCTCTGTCTCTGTCTCTCTCAATCTGTCGCTCTCCTGCCATCTCTCCCTCTGTCTCTATCACTTTGACTTGCAAATAAATTAGATCTTTAGAACAAATAAAGCCAGATCCGTGTCCTGGAGTTGGCTCAGTCGGTGCTGTGCCAGAGCTACGTGCTTTCTGGCGCATGAGAAGCGATTCCATGTGGGTGGGGTGGGCAACAGAAACCTTGGCAGCTTGGAAGCAGGCCACAGTGTGGGCCTTTGCACCCTGGATTCTGCAGCTGCCACAAAATAGAGCTTTCAAAACAATACCCTCATCTTTCCATGAGCTTAAATTCCCACCTCTCCGTCCTCCCTTAACAGAGGGCCCAGGGAGCCTGAGTCTTAGAATTGCTCTTCTAGGGAGCATTCCCCAGTGTGCTGCTGCCTGCAGTCCTGCCTGTGGGGTGCAGCGCCCAGCCCTTTGGTCAGGTGAACCTGGGTGTGTGCGATGTCTTACACAGCTGACAGCACTTTCTGAGGGGGTGCTTAGTTTTTCAGAGTTTTTTGTTTTGTTTTGTTTTGTTTTTGGTGTCATGTTGTGAGTTCCCCTCGTGGGCTCCTTCCCACCCTTCACAATGTCACACAGGTAGGAGCTCCATAAGAGGCAGTGGATGGAGAAGTGGGGGAAAGGTCACGAGGGATCACAGTGGCATCACAGAGTGTCCATCAGGCCAGGCAGCAAGGGCTGGAGGACTCCCAGTCACTGGTTGATGCAGCTGCCTAATCTATGCCGAGCTGTCATTTGCTGCAGCCAGGCAGTCAGCGGCCGCACGTCAGGTGCACGGTGACCAGCTGCTGAGTGACACCTCATCACACAGCTTGGTCGGCTTGGATGTGGGAGACTAATGGGCTCGCTCTGCGCTGTGGGCATGTGAAGTGAGCCGTGGGCAGGAAGTGGGACAGGCAGCCAGTTCTGACCTCTGCCCTGAAACACGGCTCCGTGCAAGGATGCTAGGAGCTGCGGCAGCAGGGCTGAGGCTTGTCTGGGCTCCCCGTCTGCAGCTGGTTCCCAGTGGAGAGCCAGACCCTTAAATTCAGCTGCAGACATCCTGGGAGCACAGCTTAAATAGACTGCTGGCTCATTGGTATGTCTGCGTGTGCCTGGCCGTCGTCCGCCGCACCCACACCATAACACAGAGCACCTGTCCAGCTGTTCCAAAGGCATCCGCTCCGCACGGTGGTTTTCTGATGGTTGTCTTCAGAGAGAGGATGAATAGACAGTTGGAAATAATTTCGATGTATTGATTCATTTATCCTCTTCTGTGGGAACATAGAAGAGAAATACAAAGGGCATGTTGAAAAGCAGAAGTGTCTTAATCAGCAAGAATAAACGAGAGATCCCCGCAGCTCTGAAAGACCTCTGTTCGCCTTGTGTGTGCTTTCTCCGAAGACACTTCACTTAGACTCCATCATATCCTTGGCCACCCCTTGTAGCTTTGCACAACACCTCTATGGTTGACGTGTACTTGCCTACACCTTTGTCCTGAATGTGCAGCATTCAGTCTCGGGCTGCAGGTGCCTAAGTTGGTTGTCATGGGGTGATTATTAGGATTTTTCCTGGCACCCAAGCTTTATTGATGCTCTAAATTTACATGCTGTGTGAATGCTGTGCTTGGCAGTACCCTGTGGCCGGCACTTTGCAAATCAGTGCTGCACTACTGGGTAGTTGTTTCCATCTCCTGTGTGAACACACTTGACATACAATAAATAAGACTTTTCCTATTTTCTTAATGCTGCTTAGGTAAGTGTGTGTTTATGTGGGAGGTTTAGTAACATGTATCTTCATATTTGTGATACCAGCCATGAATTAAGCCACTTCTCTCTGTTGACATTAGTAAGCAAAAATTAAATTTGTTGGTGATATTTGCTTGACTTAATGGTTCTGAACTAAGAGATGGCTTTGTTTATTAAAGATGAAATTAACAGACTGACATAAAAGCTACTACACTTTTCAGTTTATGATTTCCCTTCAATAAATAACATTAAAAATAATGGGATTCATAAATTAAAATTTCAAAGTCCAAGTTTATATAATTCAAAAACCTTACTTTGATTTTGTTCTCCTAAAGCATTTCAACAACATTCTTTAACAAAATTTCATCCCTAATGTGTATTTTAATACCGCCTTGTTATTAGGAAATTCCAGTCTTGTGTAATCTGATGTGTTTCCACCTATGTATGTCATTATCAAGCAGGCATGGTGAAGCCCTCATCAAAAAGTAGAATTAGTGGCCGGCGCCGCAGCTCACTTGGCTAATCTTCCACCTGCAGCGCCGGTACCCTGGATTCTAGTCCTGGTTGGGGCGCCGGATTCTGTCCCGGTTGCTCCTCTTCCAGTCCAGCTCTCTGCTGTGGCCTGGAAAGGCAGTGGAGGATGGCCCAAGTCCTTGGGCCCTGCACCCGCATGGGACACCGCGAGGAAGCACCTGGCTCCTGGCTTCGGATCGGCGCAGCACGATGGCTGTAGCAGCCATCTGGGATGTGAACCAACGGAAGGAAGACCTTTCTCTTTGTCTCTCTCTCTCTAACTCTGCCTGTCAAAAAAAAAAAAAAAAGTAGAATTAAGTTAAGACTCAGTAAACAAATGGGATTTCCAGATTCATAATATATGTGGAGCGTTGGAAAGAAATGCCCATAACCCATGGAAGTGCAGCCCGTGCCATGAGCTAACCACCCTGTGCCTACTCCTGGCACCCATCTGAGTGCTCACCCTGCAGTAGGGGTGCTGAGGCCCGGGGCACCCACCTGAGTGCCCACCCTGCAGTAGGGGTGCTGAGGCCCGGGGCACCCACCTGAGTGCCCACCCTGCAGTGGGGGTGCTGAGGCCCGGGGCACCCACCTGAGTGCCCACCCTGCAGTAGGGATGCTGAGGTCCGGGGCACCCACCTGAGTGCCCACCCTGCAGTAGGGGTGCTGAGGCCCGGGGCACCCACCTGAGTGCTCACCCTGCAGTGGGGGTGCTGAGGCCCGGGGCACCCACCTGAGTGCCCACCCTGCAGTAGGGGTGCTGAGGCCCGGGGCACCCACCTGAGTGCTCACCCTGCAGTGGGGGTGCTGAGGCCCGGGGCACCCACCTGAGTGCTCACCCTGCAGTAGGGGTGCTGAGGCCCGGAGGTGTTTCCACACCTCTGTCTATTGTGACTGTGTCTAGTGTCTTACAAGACCTTTGTGCTTCGCCTGCCTCCCAGCTCCTGGCCCTCTGCTCTCCCCCGTGTGTCATGGCTGTTGTGCAGCTATGGTGATGGAGGAGTGAGTCTCCTGGTGTAGGAAGCCAGCTTGGTGCTCCTGCTGGGCTGGCTTCGTCCTCCTGCGTCTGGGTGCCACGTTGTTTCTTCTCCCTAGAAACAGTCATTGTAACTTTTTTTTTTTTTTTAATTTTTGGCAGGCAGAGTGGACAGGGAGAGAGAGACAGAGAGAAAGGTCTTCCTTTACCGTTGGTTCACCCTCCAATGGCCGCTGTGGCTGGCGTGCTGCGGCCGGCACACCACGCTAATCTGAAGGCAGGAGCCAGGTGCTTCTCCTGGTCTCCCATGGGGTGCAGGGCCCAAGCACTTGGGCCATCCTCCACTGCCCTCCCTGGCCACAGCAGAGAGCTGGCCTGGAAGAGGGGCAACCGGGACAGAATCTGGTGCCCCAACTGGGACTAGAACCCGGTGTGCCGGCACCACAGGTGGAGCATTGGCCTATAGAGCCGCGGCGCCGGCAGTCATTGTAACTTTGAATGATTAGTCTGCAGCTTGTTTCTTAGGGTTTTTTATTTTGCATTAAAAATATTTCTAAATACTTAAAAGGATTTTCTAAGCACTGTTTTTACTTAGGAACAGAAAGTTTGAGATTGGTGTGTTTAATTAATTAATTTATTTATTTATTTGCTTTCTTAGGGGCTTACAATGTTGTTTTCCTTCCACTGTTACTGGAAATGTTGACTTTTCCAAATTTTAGGAAACTGTAGCCCTCTGCTATTTTCTTTAAGGCTTAAGGTGATCAAGACTGAATAATTGACACTTGATATCATGCAAGTTTTTTCAGTCACTAGTTCACAATTCTTTTAAAGAGAAAATTCCATCGAATGTATTCATTCCTGTTAAATATAATGAACCCTAGGCAGGGTCATGCTTGCTGTTGATTTTCCCTGGTACTGATGCCAAGATGAAATGCAGTGCCTTCAGAGGTTCTGACTTCTCCAAGAACCTCATTTTTTTCCTTTAAGAGATTTTTGTCCACTGAATGCTATTTATTTATGAGTTTGTTAGGTGTCATTTCAATTACTTTCTCTTTTGGAAATATTTTTTTCTTTAAAATGACTTTTTTCCTATCTTGAGTTCAGAGACTCTTGCTTTTTAAAAACATTGTGTGCTTTTATGATTTCCTTGTTTACTCGAAGCAGTCTAAGGTTTGTTGTGGTGTAGGTAAGACATGAGAATAGAAACTTAAAAAAAAAAGTCTAATTATTCCCTCCCCCACTCGGAAACACCATCTTGCGTTTGTGTTGGAAGTTACTCATGGACACACTTCTCTTTGTACACTTACATGAACAACTTTTTTCATGTTATGAGTGGTTTCTTGGTGTAGATGTGTGTTAAAATGCTAGTGCAAAATAATGACTGCTCACATGTGGTGTGTACTGACCTTCACAGCAGCATTCAGAGTACGTGGTGGTCAGTGTTTCAGGGGCGTGCGTCCTTCACACAGGAAGTGATGTGATCAGGGACCCTGTCAGTCCTCCACTATATGGCTATTTCTTTATGTACTGAGTAGACAAATGGAATTAAATGACAAGTTTATTTTGGTGCTAAAAATTTTTGAAATCCATGTGTAGTTTTTTTCACAGTATGCGTTTTCCCTGAACTTTGAAGATTGTTCTAGCTAAACATATCAGATGTGGTGTGTGTCTAATTTTCTACGGGGTATGAATATATATGAAACATATTTCATAAGAAGCTTTAGTGCATTGCAGTCTCATTAACAAAGTGCCCACTTGGCCATTTTCTTTAAGAGTGCTTTTAATAATTTGCCAGTTCAGCAGAGATAAGTAACACTTATTGGTGAGGCTGAGTATTTCTTCATATGCTTCTCAGACACTCATCTGCTTTTTTATAATTGACTTTTTATACATATATTACCCATTTTATATATTTTTAATTGATGTAAATTGAACTCCATTAACTAAGGATTTTAACTCCTTACGTTTTTCCTTTGCCTTAAAATATTTATGGTGTTTTTTAGTGTATTAATCTTTTAAAAAAAATTGACATGAACAGTTCACACCATAAATTTTGCCTCTAAAAGGTGGGATTATGCTAATGACATATTAAATAAAAAACATTTCTTGAGGCAAGTGTTGTGGCACAGTAGGCTAAGTCAATGCTTGGAACAATGCATTCCATTCCAGAGTGCCAGTTCAAGTCCTGGCTACTCCACTTGTGATCCAGCGTTTTGTTCATGGATCCTGAGAGTCACGGAAGATGGCTCTAGTGCCTGGGTCCCAGCCGTGGGAGTGGGAAGATGAGATTGAGTTCTGGGCCCCTGGCTCTGGCCTGGCCAGGCCCCAGCTATTGCAGGCATTGGGGTGGTAAGCCAGCCAATGGAAGATTCGCCTTTTAAGTGGATGACAATAAATAAATGACCATAACAAGGAGAAAGAATTTTTTTCCCTCAAAATTCAAGGAGAAGGCCCATTGAAAAATTCAAGAAAAAGAAGAAAAAATGTCAAACTCTTGTATGAGAAATTCATGGTCCAGTAACACAGAACTGAGCTTGGCTGTGAGCATGTTCCTCTTCCTTATGCTGCAGACCCTCATCTTCCAGTGTTGGCCAGGTGGAGTCACCAGGCTCCTGGGGACGGGCGCTTTTCTCAGCCCAGCACTTGGCTTTGCAGTAGTGTATGTGGACTTAAAGGCGAATACTGCTCGTGAGTTTCCTAATGCTAATTTTGTTGGGGATCTGGAAGGGGCCCATGGTGCCTCTGTGCTTTCCATCTTAATCTGCCCCACTATACTCAACGTCAGATCTATTTTCATGTGCTTTTGTCCTGCCTGATAAGAGCAGATCAATGGTCTGGACCTTGGGGTGGACAGTGTCTTGGCTTGGCATTCTGTAGGGGTGGCATTCTCTCCTTGCTCTGCTCCGGTCACTGTAGTTTTCTAAGACTTAGCATCTAGTAGGTTATGTCTCTGTTGTTCTCTATGTTTGAAATGTCGTTCTTTGGTATAAACTTGTGAGTCAGTTTAAGTTCTATGAAAAAAAATCCCATTGGGATTTGTACTGGACTTGGCTCATTTTTGTGTGTAGCTTATCTGTCCATTTTCCGCTGCCTGCTGCTGCCTTCTTCATAATGACCTCCATAGAGGATATGCATGTGTTTTGAGGGATTTATTCTCAGGAACCTTATGAGTTACAGTGCTGTTGAGATGGGTTCTTTATGTTCTATTTAATGAGTTTTGTTCTGTATCAAAGTAGCATCTTCTATAGCACTTAATTTGCTTTCTCTTCTGCTTTTGTGGCCAAACAGGCTTCTTTGGATGTACCTTGAGAGCATAATCACATTTTTGTGTGTGTTCCGTCAGAGTTCATTTAATTCTCTTCTTAATCTGCCATCCATTCATATGCACTGACATTTCAGTAATCGTTTCCGAGATGAATGTTGAGGGATTGTCGCCATATATTTTAATTCTTTGGCATTATAAAACTTCGCCTCTTAGTCTCTTTGTGTCATTGTGACACTTCCCAAATGCTCGTTAGGCCCTTGATCAGGTGCTTAAAATAGTTTTAGATATGATTCATTTACGAATTACAAATATCTCTCTCTAGTTTATTATTGAGGAAATATAGTTCAGCTAATTTTTATTTGCTTTAGTTATGATGAAATCTGTACCTTTAAAAAATCCATGAAATACTATTTTGCTACTTTTTCGAAGAAGATTTATTTATTTATCTGAAAGGCAGAGTTGCAGAGAGAGACGGAGTGAGAGAGAAATCTCCATCTGCTAGTTCATCCCCAGGTGGCTACAACAGCCAGGGCTGAGCCTGGAGCCAGGAGCTTCGTCTGGGTTACCTATGTGGGTGGCAGGGACCTAAGGAGTTGGGCCATTTTCCTCTGCTTTTCCTAGGTCATCAGTAGGGAAGTGGATCAGAAGTAGAGGAACCAGCCGGCCCGCAGCTCAATAGGCTAATCCTCCGCCTTGCGGCGCCGGCACCCTGGGTTCTAGTCCCGGTCGGGGCGCCGGATTCTGTCCTGGTTGCCCCTCTTCCAGGCCAGCTCTCAGCTGTGGCCAGGGAGTGCAGTGGAGGATGGCCCAAGTGCTTGGGCCCTGCACCCCATGGGAGACCAGGATAAGCACCTGGCTCCTGCTTTCGGATCAGCGTGGTGTGCCGGCCGCAGCAGCCATTGGAGGGTGAACCAACGGCAAAGGAAGATCTTTCTCTCTGTCTCTCTCTCTCTCACTGTCCACTCTGCTTAAAAAAAAAAAAAAAAGAAGTAGAGGAACCAGGAGAGGTGAAGGTTTTGCCTGCTGCCCTGGCCCCTATTTTGCTGTTTTATTGATAGTGGAATTGATGTTATCTCATGCTTAAAATGTTTTATTTCTTTTGCTGTAGTGTGACTTGATTTTGAAGAGATGTTTTATTTTTTTGTGGTTGAAACCATGTGTGATGAGTCTCGTAACAGCTTAATGAAACTCCTTCATACTTGACATCTTCACTGATTCCGTCTATTTAGCTTTTGAAAACATGATTGACATGCTGCTGTCTTTTCTGTGGACTTAGCCTTTGTTTACTTTAAACTCTAGGTATTGTGAAAATTACATTTACTTGTAAGGTTGCGCATTCTTGAGAATATTAAATGGCCCACAGAGTACATGAATTACTCAATGTTTCAGCTGATGCCCATATGCCCATTTAATTCATACAGTAAAAATGTCCCTGACAGCACAAAAATGGAAGTAACATGTCTTGAGTAGACTGCAATGAAGTGATTTGCTTTGCAAATGACTTAAATTACACACTTATACACTTAAAGTGTGAACTGTGCACTTAAACTACACACACTTTTAAGCACATTGTGCATTGTTTAACAGTTTTTTACTACTATAACATCTGAAAATCGCTATAATTTATAAAATTTACTAGTATACTGATTTTTGAGTATAAGTGAATTTGAACACATTTGAAATTTCTTAATCATTTTGGTTGTTTGAAGAGAGAGTGATAGAAAGGAGAGACAGCAAAGTCTTCCATCCACTGTTTGACTCCCCAAGCACCCACAATAGCCAGGGTTGGTTCAGGCTGAAGCCAGGGGCCCAGAACTCCATGGGCTATCCCATGTGGGTGGCAGGGGCCCAAGCAGTGGGGCCATCACCTGTTGTATCCCAGGTTGTATCCCAGCTACATTAGACGTGAGGTAGCTGGGACTTGAACCAACCCTCTGATACAGGATGCAATTGTCCCAAGTGGCAGCGTAAGCCAGAATGCCATAGTGCCCACCCCGTGAATTTGAATACTTGTTAAGTATTTGCTAGTAAATTATTTTCTCGTAATTGTCGAACAGTTTCTAAACATGTTTTCCCATTTTTACGTGGCAGTTTTGCTATTTTGCTTTGCTTGTTAGGAAGGTCTCTGTATTAAGGATATCATCTCACTGTCGGTCATATGTGAGTATGCTGTAGTTTTTCCAGTTGATGTTTTCTTTTAATTAACCATTTGTAGATTGTCGCTAGCCTATGGGAAGGTTACAAGAACACCACAAAGGACTCCACATCTTAGCCTAGTTAGGTGATATTTTAGCTTTTTGCTCCATCACCCTCCATCTCTTACTCTACTGTGCTTTTTACTGACGAGATGCTCTGTCACCCTTAAATACGCAAGGATATACTCATATTTTCTCAAAACAGAGACACTCTCCTAAGTAATCAACGCAGTACCCTACAACGGTGTCAGCCCTGGTAACACAAGAGCCCGTTCGCGTTTCCGCAGCCGTGCAGGCAGCATTTCCTCTCCCGCTTGGTCTGGACCTCAGCTGCGAGCACATGAGCCGTTTGGCTGTCGTTTGTTGTCTCCATGAAGCTGGAGAGCGAGGGTCTCTTCCTGTCTCTTCCTTGGGGGCACAGGGCTTTGTCTTTGGGGAGTCGCCCTCAGCCTGGCTCCTGGGAGGCTGACTTGTCACTCAGGCTGTGCATCCCTGTCAGGGGCCCTCAGACAGGGCCCTGACCTTCCTCCATGGCCCCTCTGCAGGTGCTCTGTGTCAGTCTGTCCTGCCGTGAGCCTTGGTCACTTGGTGCACTTGGTGGGCAAAGCCGTGCTTCGTTACTCCCCCTTTGATTCAGATTCATGTTCTGTGTACCACTCCAGTGTGCTGTTGCTCATCAGGACTCACCCTCCTACCCTAGCATGCATTGGCCACGCCCCCTGTTAGGCACTGCTGCTCCACTAACAGGAATGAGGGGATGATGGAAACTGCCTTCACTGTCCCTCTTACGTTCGTTTTCTGATAGTACCAAAAACTTGGGAATAACTTGTATTCATGTAAAAATACATTCCTGAAAAATGGTAGCAACCTGTTTTACATCTCGTTTTAAATGCTATCTCCGTCACTACGTAGGGCATTTATATAACTGCTCTATTTTCCCTTATTCAGTTGACTCATGTATAATGAATGAAACCCAGAGACAGTAATGTCTCACTTGCATAGAGGTGACTTGCTTATCAGCTTTTCTACCTTTCTCTTGACAGCTTTCTGTTCAGTACTGCATTTACTGAGCTAAAGTATCGGTGGCCCCATTGCACAGGACCCGCTGGCTGTGAACTGTGTTCGAGGCGGTTCTGCAGAGGGTGTGTGTCACCTGACCTCATACAGCAGACAGACAGCCTTGTGTGGCTTTCCACAGTGCTCGTTTGGTTACTGGTCAACAGCAGATGGAATGGACTCTGTTTTTCAACTTTCCTGATACGTTAACATGTGTGTTTCCTTCATTTGGGGACCGTGTCTGATTGTTTACCATTAGTAGTAACTGGAATGAATGATGACAAAATCTTTCCAACACCCAGTTTGTCAGAATTTAAAATCTGCTGCAGGTTTGCTCAATCACATTAAGAAAAATTGTGCTTCCATTTCAAGTTCTCTGATTCAATAATGTGGATCTCTGTGAATTAATGAATGTGTGTATGTTACAAACACGCCTGGTGATGTAAGTATTTGGCAGAAATATAGGAATTGTCAGTATGAGGAAGGAAGACTTACGTGTACAGTGACTGGTCACCCTGGGGAGGTCAGTTTGGGAAAATTCGGGGGCTCATCTTTGTCTCCTCTTTGTGTCTGGGGGATGGTGCTTTGTGGAGAGCTGATAAACACTTGCTGAGAAAGGACTGCGTGAGAAGTGGGGCGTCTTTGGATGCCAGGTCTCGTGGTGGCTGCCTGATGCCTTAGGTGTGTTAACATGTTCCCACTTGGTTAAGTGCCTGTTTTGTGTCAGGCAGTCCTCTAAGCACTTCAGAGGGTTAATCCCATTGATGTTCATCGTCATCTTTAAGGTATGTGATGTTTTTATCCCTGTTGTGCAGATAAGGAATTGGGGTGCTCAGAGTTTAAGTCTCAGGTCGAAGGTTACATAAGTGGCAGAATCAGGTTTTGAAGCAGGATGCTGGCTGCAAAGCCCATGTTCCTAAGCCCACTGCAGCAACTTGTGTGTGTGCTGGATTTAGCGCAGCACCGTGGCTTTCTAATGCAGAGCTCAGAAGCCCAATGACAAAGTGGGCACTGCTGCTTTGTGTTGCTTCTTAACACAAAACTCTCTTGTTCATACTGAAAGTTGTTGTTGAGAAAGGTTCCTCCCCACCATTCATCGCAGCAGCAGCACCTGGCCATGTGAGGCGATGGGGAAACTCATTCATCTGTGCATGTTTCAGTTTGCTCCCTGGCACGTCTGTGACGGCCGGGCTGCAGCGCCGGGTGCTCTGGCGCCTTGGTGAGGGTGTGCTTGTCCCTGTTGTGGCTGGGGCTCTGCAGGTAACGTGCTTCCTGGGAACAGACTGCCAGCCGGGTGGGGGCCCTGGATCCTGCTGCCTCCTCCTGGACTCCGATCCTTGCTGAACACCAGGGGAGATGCTCTGACCCACGGAGCATGCAGAGGCAGATGCTGTGGTGTTGACAGTGTGCTCTCTCCCTGGTGACTAATTCCTCTCTCTCCAGTGCAGCCTGCCCTAAACTTTGAGCTGTCTGCCATGCCTCAGTGCTCCTAGCATCTCTAGCATTTGCCCATGGCCTCAGACTGTGTTACCTATAAAGTTACTGAAAATTCCTGCACATGCCCCACTTTGTTTTCTTAAGGAATTGCTGTAGATTTTTAGGAAAGCAAATTGTTAACTTACGAGGAAGGTTTGAAATTGGGTAAATGCTGCATAGAACCAAAAGGCATTGAGAACCCTGTGAGTTGCTGAATCACCCCAGATGCATGTATCCCCAAATGCATGGTGAGTTCTTGTCTAGGGGAAACTAAAGGGGAAAAGCTACCATTCTGGAAAAATGGTTTCCTTCCTACAAGTTCTTGGTTCCTCTGCAGGAGTGCAGTTTTGTGCACACTCCTCTTAGATGCCCGGTAACTAAAGAGAACAGTGTGGCATTTTCTCTTGGAATCTGTGTATGTCTCTCATGTTGATTCATCCCAAACCACAGGAATATTTATCTATAGACTGGTTGCCTTTATTTATTTTTATTTATTTGAAATGCACAGTTACAGAGAGGGAGGTAGAAGGAGTGAAAGGGGTAGAGTGAGTGCACTTGGATTCACTGACTCACTCCCCAAATGACTGTAGTGGCCAGGCTGCCCAGGACGAAATGAGGAGACTGAGACTCCATCCATGTGTTCTGTGTGGATGGCAGGGGCCCTCCACTGCTTTCCCAGGGGCATTCGCAGGGAACTGAATTGGAATTCAGGCAGCCGGAAGTTGAACCATCACTCATATGGGATGCAGCTTCACAGGCAGTGGCTTAACCTGCTGTCCCACAACACAGCCCCTATAGACTGACTTTTGAGATATCTCCAACTTCTTTCCTCTGACTTCAAGCGCATTGTCTTGGTAAGCATATCCACAAAAGATGAATTTTTTTTCACAGCATTGAGTATGACTGTGAGTAACCACATTCAGAACTTAAAAAGTGACATATGGAGCACATTTTCAGGCAAAGTTAAGCACACTGAATCTTACACCCTGTGTGGCTATATAAGTGACCCAGTGGCTCCTCAGAGAGCAGCTGTCCCTGGCAGGCTGCGCTCTCCCTATCGTCGCCCATGTATCGATCTGTCGTTTCCTGTCCCAGGAGGTGTGTCCTGAGGATGTGGTGTATTTGGCACTAGTCCTACATTTCGTGAACCCCACCTGATTACTGCTGCCTGCCCCAGATGTTTCACAGAGCCAGAGATCACTTCTTTCTACTGGCTCTCTGAGGAGAGGTGGAGTAACATTTGTTTATAGTGGAGAAAGAAATTCATATTTGGTAGTCATTTAAAATAACCCTGGAGCCCAATTTTGATCATTTAGCTTAAGTAAAGTAGTGGCAGTTAGCAAGTGGCCTGGGATCAAATGTGCTTCCGAACTTGGCTGTCATAAACACACCATCTTCCTCAAAATGTTTTGAAGTGGAAGCAGCAGTGTTTATATTTAAGTGACCAAACTCATGTAGTTTGTCAAAGATACCTATCTGGGATGCATGGAAGAAATGACGACCATTTCTGAAATCAGGAGACTGATAAATTACCAAGGAGCAGAGAGATGGAAGGCGTGCAGGCGCTTCTTTCCCTGCTTGCCACACATCAGGGAGTAAGTGAAGGCTTCTGGGAGCTCCCTAGTTGGAGCAGAGACAAGAGGTGCAATGCTGGCAGCAGAAGAGGGGCTGCCAGGAGCCCAGTCTCTGTAGACGTGGGCGCTCCCGATTGCACAAGTGCAGCTGTCTCGCACGTGATGAAGCAGTCCGAGGGTTGCATTCGCCTTTCCCCCAGGCAGATGTTTGGAATAACCAGTGTTCCCTGGGCTGGAGCCAGTAGCCTTGTTTGTGTGCACCTGTTTCTAACGGTAGAGTTCCATTAGGCTGTGTTTCCATTCATGAGCCAGCATTGCACATTTAATGTGTTTAATGACCACAGTTTATGTAATTTCAGGTATGGTAGTTTAAGTCCTCCAAGTTTTGCTATCTTCTAGATTATCTTGGATATACTGGTGGTTTTCACATTTCTTTGTATTTTACACTCAGCTTGGATTTTGATTGGAATCTCCTTAAATCTGTGCATGAATTTGGGGGCTGATTTACATATTACATAAGAGACTTTAATTTCTCTCAGGAATATTTCACAGTTTTTTTGCACTTTTTTCTGTGAAATTTGTTTTTGGTGATTTGATATTAATTTGACTGGCATCATTTTACATTTTATTTTATCTGTTAGCTGTACAAACTGAGTTTTGCACATGTTGATCTTTTATCCAGTAAACTTTTTAAACTCAAAAATTCCGGTAGCTTTGTCTGTGTATATAGTCATACTGTCTACTAGTAAAAAGTTGTGTTTGTATTTAATTCTGAGACTTTCATACTTTCCCCAGTTTTGCTGCATGCCGGGAGCCTCTGGTTTGGCGTGGAGTAGAGTGACTGGGTGACACCTGTGTTTCTCCGTGTCGTGGGCGTGGAGTAGAGTGACTGGGTGACACCTGTGTTTCCCCATGTCGTGGGCGTGGAGTAGAGTGACTGGGTGACACCTGTGTTTCCCCGTGTCGTGGGCGTGGAGTAGAGTGACTGGGTGACACCTGTGTTTCCCCCGTGTCGTGGTCGGTGCTCAGTGCTCCCCTGTGGAGTGCTTTTCCTGGTGATTGCTGTACTGTACTGATTTCTGTTGTTAGGTTCTCCATCTTGTGGGATTTAAAAAATAATGAATATATATGTAATTTTATCCAATGCAGTTACTAAAATAACTGTTTGTACAGTATTTGTTCAGTATTTGGTTACACTGAATGACTTTGAAATGTTAAATCAGCCTTGTTTTCTAGTTTACATCCCTACTGCTTTGGTGCATTGCAGTTTTATTTCTGTCACTGGATGATCTGCTAGTGCTTGGGTAGCACTGTTGCATCTGTTTTATGAAATCAGTCCTTTCTTCCCAGTGTCCTGGCCAGGTTGGAGTGTGTTCTCTGTGTTGACAGTCTCTGGAAGAGCTGTGAGACATCAGTGCTACCTTTTCCTAAGGATGCGGGGGACTCGCTGCCCTGCGCTGCCCTGCGCTGCCCTGCCCATTGGAGCCTGGGACAGTCTTTGAGGAACGATTTCCATTATATATTCTCATATAAAACAAACATAGAAATTACTCAGTTTGGAACGTGACTTAGCCTTTCTATTTTTCCCATTTCACAAGATTGTATAGTTTGCAAGGCACTGCCTGTTTTTAAAAGCTTAGACTTTATTAAGATAGAGTTTTTCATATCTTCATTTGTTTTAGTAGCTATGGGATCTATAGTATTGTCCCCTTTTTAGTTCTCTGTTTAATTCCTGCTTGACATGTAATACTTGCATGTACTTATGGGTTCATTGTGGTGTTTTGAGATGTGTAACAGTGTGTAATGGTCAAACGTGAGTAGCTGGCACACCCCTCACCTTAAACGTGGGCCGTTTGTTATTGTTGCTGTGAGAGCATTCAGAGCCCTGTCTCCTCGCTGTCTGGAGCGTGCTGCCACTGTGCTGTGCGAGGGACACCAGAACTTGTTTCTGCTCTCCACAGCTGTGTACCTGCGGTCCAGCCTCCCTCCACTAACCCCTGGCCACACACTTCCCACCCTGAGTGGGGTCATGCGGCATTTGTCTTTCTGCGCCTGGCTTGTTTCACTGAGCGTGGTATCCCCCAGGCACATCCACGTTCTGCATACCAGGGTGGCTGCCTTGAGCTCCGTCGCGTGTCCATGCACATTGCCTTCGTCCAGGCATCTGATGGCCGAGCCGGTTTCTCGGCTGCTTTGTGTACTGTTCAGGTGAGCGTGCAACTGCAGGCATTGCTGCTTCAGCGGCTGCCTTCCTTCCTTTTGTTTAGCCCGGCAGTGGTGTGTGCAGTCACTTGTTAGTTCATTTTCTGTTTTTTGAAGCAACTCCAAGGGGCCTGTAACTGTTGCTAGTCATTTGATTATTGATATCTTTATTACTGTTTATCCCTGCATGCATTTATCCCCTCTTTCTATTGTACTTAAGTTTGATCTTCTTTTTCATCTTCCTGGGATGGATTTTTTTTTTTTTTTACAGATTTATTGATTCATTTGAAAGTCAGAGTTACATAGAGAGAAGGAGAGGCAGAGAGAGAGAGAGGTCTTCCATCCGCTGGTTCACTCCCCAGATGGCCGCAATGGCCGCAGCTCTGCTGATCCGAAGCCAGGAGCCAGGAGCTTCTTCCAGGTCTGGCATACAGGTGCAGGGGCCCAAGGACTTGAGCCTTCTGCTGCTGCTATCCAGGGCCATAGCAGAGAGCTGGATTGGAAGTGGAGCAGCCGAGTCTTGTACCAGTGCCCATATGGGATGCTGGCACTGCAGGCGGTGGCTTTACCCACTACACCACAGCACAAGCCCCTGGATTTTTGAAGCTACTTATTCATGTATTTCAAAAGCTGAGTGGGAGAGATGGGGAGATGGTCTTCCCGCTCTGGATTGACATTTGCCTTGAACAGTTCCCTGAACACCCTGTGTTAAATGTCACTTCCACACACTCATTCTCCTGCCCTGCTTTGATTTCTTCTGTAGATTTTTATCACCACATAACCAACTTCTTTTTAAAGTGTTATTTACTTACTTTATTTTAATATAAGCTCAGTGAGGGCTGGTGTTTTTGTTTCTTTAGTTTGCACCTGAATTCCCAGTTCCTGGAACAGAGCCTACAATAAAGTAGGTATTGAAGAAAACTGTTAAATGAGTGAATACAATCCCTGTGAAATGTTGACACCACTTGAGCAGGTTTCATTTCTAGTAGTTTGTTAAAAGAACCTAAGCGTATAGGTGCACAGAGAAACATGTATTGACACATTTTTATGAGGAATGAAAAAAATTGGAAATAGTAGTTGGAAATTGGGGATTAAATATGTTTTGAGACAGCTGTATTACAGAATATCAGGAATCCATTAAAGAGGATGTGGCTATATCTTTTGACAGACAAATGTATACACATGTACAAGGTTTGGTTTGTACACAAACCAGATAAAGTTTGGTTGGCTGAGAAAGACCAAAAGAATGCCTGCTACAGACTTGTCACCAGTGACCTTAATGTTCATCCTCATGCATTCGTGTCTGTTCTGAAGTTTTGTCTGGTTTACCCTATTGTTAGACATCACAAGTAGAGTGCGCATATGTCGGTATACAGCAAGAAGGGATATGTACATCTGTGTGTTTAAGACCAAGGTATGTGTACATATGTTTGTAGGACCAAGATGTGTATACCTAAGTGTGTAGGACCAAGGTGGGTCTACATATTTGTGCGTAGGACCAAGGATTGTGTACATGTGTATGTAGGAGCAACGTATGTATACATACATGTGTAGGAGTAACTTATGTGAGCATATGTGTGCATGAGACCAAGGTGTGTGTACATATGTGTCTCTAGGTCCAAGGTGTGTGTGCATGTGTGTGTAGGACCAAGGTGTGTGTATATGCGTGTGAATAGGATCAATATGTATATATAGGACAAGTATGTGTACATATGTTTGTAGTACCAAGATCTGTGTACCTATTTGTGTTGGACCAAGGTGGGTCTACATACAAGTGTGTAGGACTAAGGAGTGTGTACGTATGTGTGTATAGGACCAAGGTCTGTGTATATAACATGTGTAGACCTAAGTGTGTGTACATCTGTGTGTTTGGGACTAAAGTGTGTACACATATGTGTAGGGCCAAGGTGTGTGTACAGGACCAAGGTGTTTGTACATATGTGTCTGTAGGGCCAAGGTGTGTGTACACATGTGTATATAGGACCAAAGTATATTTATATATAGGACCTAGGTGTACGTACATATGTGTGTAGGGAAAGGTATGTGTGTCTATTAGTGTGTACATATGTGTGTGTAGGACCAGTGTGTGTACATATGTGTGTAGGACCAACGTATGTGTACCTGTGTGTGTAGGACTAAGCTGTGTGTACACTTGTGTATATAGGACCAAGATGTATGGACACGTGTGTGTAGGTCCAAGGTGTTATACACATATGTGCATAGGACTAAGGTGCGTGTGCATATGCATGTACAGGACCGAAGTGTACACTCATATCTGTGTATTGGACTAGAGTGTCTGTATATTTGTGTGTATAGGACCAAAATGTGTGTGCATTTGTGTGTATTGGATCAACATGTGTTTATAGGACCAAGGTATGTGTGCATATGTATATACAAGATCAAGGTGTGTGTGTATTTTTTAAAGATTTATTTATTAATCTTGAAAGTTGGAGTTACGCAGAGAGAAGGAGAGAGAGAAAGATCTTCTGTCCTCTGCTTCACTCCCCAATTGGCCACAATAGCTGGAGCTGTGCCAATCTGAAGCCAGAAGCCAGGAGCTCCTTCTGGTTCTCCTATGTGGGTGCAGGGGCCCAAGGACTTGGGCCACCTTCTACTGTTTTCCCAGGCCATAGTAGAGAGCTGGATTAGAAGTGGAGCAACTGAGACTTGAACCAGTACCCATAGGGTATGCCAATGCTGCAGGTGGCGGCTTTACCCACTACACCACAGCATTGGCTCCTCTGTATATGTTTTTAGGACGAAAGTGTGTGTATGTATGTGTTTATAGGACCAAGGTGTGTGTACATAGGTGTGTGTAGGACCCAAGGTATGAAGTCTCTTACAACTAACCGTGTACTTGGACTCTGCTTTTTCTCATCCTTCAAGGCAGAAACACCTCATTGGCAGCACCTGCGAGGCCTTTGGGGAACGTGTGAGCCTCTGTGCAAGTGTGCTCCAGGCCTCCTCCGTGCTGGCCATCAGAGCAGCCCCCTCCCAGGGGCTGTCTCCATCCATACACGTAGTGTCCTGGGGTCATCCTGATTCAGTAGGGGGCTCATCTGCCACCACCCCGCCGCACCCCTGGGCCCTTTCTCTGCAGGTCACAGTCACGGCCGAGTGGAGGTGGTGGGAGGGCCCAGCCTTGAGCAGGCCCTTACCCTTCTTCAGCAGCTTGCTGTGATGACTTAGTTCTTTTTTTAATTTTTTTTTTTTTTTTGACAGGCAGAGTGGACAGGAAGAGAGAGAAACAGAAAGGTCTTCCTTTTCCGTTGGTTCACCCCCCCACCCCCCAATGGCTGCTGCGGCTGGCGCACTGAGCTGATCCGATGGCAGGAGCCGGGTGCCTCTCCTGGTCTCCCATGAGTGTGCAGGGCCCAACCCCTTGGACCATCCTCCACTGCCTTCCTGGGCCACAGCAGAGAGCTGGCCTGGAAGAGGAGCAACCGGGACAGAATCCAGTGCCCCAATCGGGACTAGAACCCGGTGCGCCAGTGCCGCAGGCAGAGGATTAGCCTATTGAGCTGTGGCGCTGGCCTTTTTTTTAATTTTTAAAGATTATTTACTTGAAAGTCAGAGTTATACACAGAGAGAAGGAAAGGAAGAAAGAGAGCAAGATCTTTCATCTGCTGGTTCACTCCCCAGTTGGCCACAAGAGCTGGACCTGTGCCTATCCGAAACCAGAGCCAGGAGCTTTCTTTGTGTCTCCCACGTGGGTGCAGGGGCCCAAGGACTTGGGCCATCTTCCACTGCTTTCCCAGGGAGAAGCTCAGGGAGGCTCGAACGTGGAAACAGTGGGGACAGGATGGAGATCAGCAGAGAGCTGGATTGGAAGTGGAGCAGCTGGTACTCAAACTGGCGCCCATATGGGATGCCAGCACTATAGGTGATGGCTTTACCCACTATGCTACAGCACCAGCCCCAGTTGCTTAGTTCTTGTGGATATCCCTGTGCATTGGAGAATCCTATTCTTATTAGTTGCTTTAGATGATCAGCACTTTCTCAATTCTTATGTCAGTCTTTGTAAGATACATACAACTCCACCAGTTCTCTCCTCCCTCCAGGGTCACAGCTCCATGTGTTGTTAAAGTTGTTTTGTGTCTTGCCAGCTTCATCATTAGAGGTAGTAAGTGGCCTCCATATTAAGAGCAATCACTTTCTCCTTTTATATTAAGCTCAGTAACATGGGGTAAGAAGATGGAGTGGCTGTCGTCTAAGCCATTGTGTTGATTGCCAGGGCTTCAGTCACAAATGCGTAGCCACAGGGCTTTCCTCGATGCTGTGACCTCGGCTCACGCTGCGTTGGTCACGGCTGCCTGGTGTCTGTGTCTGCGCTGGCGGTGCTGCTCCTTGCTGTGCAGCTTTGACAGAAGTCACTCTGGGTTCCTACAGGACTGAACCCAGCCCTCACTTAGCCTGGGTCCTGCCGCCTTGCTCACAGCAGAGTTCTCAGTACACATGTGTGGAGGAATCGAGTTGATACGTGTTTGCTAAAAAGGAAAAAAATTACCTCCTTTCCCTTTGTACTTGGAAGTAAGGAGATATCTTCTGGTAAGAATGCTGTGGTTTGCCTCTGCAGGTTGTAGCTCTGGGTCCCTGGGTCTATTCAGACAGCCTGGATGACCACTTTGACAGGTCTGTCACAAACCAGATCTGAGCATCTTTAATTAATTGCGTACTGTCCTGGGGCCGTCTCTCCCTGCAGCTTGCTGGCGGCTCAGCAGAACTCGGGTGACATCACCGGAAAGGCGCTCTGCTGGGTGTGCTGTATGTCGCTGCTGCCAGTCTTGTGAGGTCACTGCTCCGACTTTCCCAGTCTGATAGGGAGGACACAGGCTCAGGGAGACTCGAACGTGGAAACAGTGGGGACAGGATGGAGACACTGATGCCCTTGAGCTGCTGCCTGGCGCTGTGATGCTGATGGCTGGGTCGCGTATGAGCTCCAGACAAGCCAGTAGACAAATCAGTGAGGCTGTGGTGAGCGATGGCCCCAAACATACTCCCATCCCTGCTTTCCGGGATCTCAGTATCGGGAGGAGGCACTGGAGATAGCCATAACAGATGAGTGCAGCAGCCTCCTTGAGTTGTTGTCCTGCTCTAGACGATGTCGTATGTTTCACTGGTTATACTAGAGCCCCTGGGGGCACCTGTGCCATCAGTGGGTAGGGTTTGCTCTCTTGTTTTTGCCTCTAATGCCTGCCTCCTGGTTCTGCATTCTTCCATTTAACACATGTGTTCAGCCTACTTATCATTCACAGAATTGGTTTTCAGTACCTGGGTTTTATAAATAATTGGAGTTATTGATGCATGATGAAATCTGTACCTTGAGCCTCCCTTGCACAGGGTCAGCAGGAGGCCATCTGTCCTGTGGGAGCAGTGAGGGCTGAAAGGGGTTTTGGTCTTCCATGGCATGTGCAGGGTGTGTCTGGTGCCAGAGACACAGGTGGCCTTTCTTTAGGTTGCTGATTTACACTGGGCTGCAGGTTCATGTACTGAGATGAGCTGATAATTGCTCTGTCTCCATTTAATTTAAGGCAACAGAAAAATCCCCCGTTAATGTTGTGTGCAACCTGTCAGAAGAGATGCAACCTTATTTTTATCCTTCGATCTTGATCTATGAAGGGGGTTGTTAAGATGAGTGATGTCACTATTGGCCATTTCTCTGAAGCCTCATCTTAAATTAGTTTATATTTCTGCCAGTGCAAAGGAGATTTGAATAACAAGAGCATAAATTATTATGAAGGTGAACTTCATTTCTGATTCTAGCTATCTCTTTACAGTATGGATAACAGCAGGGAGATGGGATATGTTCAGGTGTGACTAGTAATATTTTTGGGTTGAACATGATTTTAAATTTAGTTACTACTCATTGGAGAGAAAGAGAGAATGACGGATAATAGTGACGCTGAAAATCATTCACGGTTCTGTTGCACTAACAGTAACCTAAAAGTGTTGATCCATTTGGTTACGATGACATATTTTGCCTGTGGTCACAACTTGAGTGCGCCAGTTAGGGCTCCTGATTGCCAGTGATTTTTGGAGGTGGTGAGTAGGAGGGCACCTGCAGAACTGAGGGAAGCCTGTTGTACCACCATTTGGAACAAGAAGTAACTGACGGTGCCTGGTGTCCCCACAAACCAGAGGCGGGATGCATAGTGACCCTAAAGCCGAGGCTCTGACCTCTGTGCTGTGCTAAGTGTTGGTGTGGGAGGTCGGGGGAGAAGCTGTTGCGCACTGAGTCTTTGTCCCACGGCGGACAATGCACTTCTTCTTCTTCTTCTCTCTTTGTTTTATTTATTTGACAGAGTTAGAGAGAGAGAGAGGTATTCCTTCTGTTGGTTCACCCCCCAAATGGCCGCTACTGCCAGAGCTATGCCTATCTGAAGCCAGGAGCCAGGTGCTTCCTCCTGGTCTCCCATGTGGGTGCAGGGCCCAAGCACTTAGGCCATCCTCCACTGACATAGCAGAGAGCTGGACTGGAAGAGGAGCAACCGGGACTAGAACCTGGCGCCCACATGAGGTGCCAGTGCTGCAGGCGGAGGATTAACCAAGTGAGCCACAGCGCTGGCCCGACAATGCACTTCTTGAAGTAGATGTGGTTGTTCTTGAAGAGTGGTGAACATGCACCTGGTGTTCATTGCAGACACTTTCTTCTTTAGTTTTTCTAAACTTTCATTTAATAAATATAAATTTTGAAAGTACAACTTTTGGATTATAGCGACTATTCCCCCAATAACCCCCCCCACACACACAACCATCCCATCTCCTACTCCCTCTCCCATCCCATTCTTCATCAAGATTCATGTTCAATTATCTTTATATACAGAAAAATCAACTTAGTATATACTAAGATTTCAACAGTTTGCACCCGCACAGATACACAAAGTATAAAGCACTGTTTGAGTACTAGTTTTACCATTAATTCGCATAGTACAACACTTTAAAGACAGAGATCCTACATGGGGAGTAAGTGCACAGTGACTCCCATTGTTGACTTAGTTGACACTCTTATTTACGGTGTCAGTAATCACCCGAGGCTCTTGTCATGAGCTGCCAAGGCTTTGGAAGGTTTCTTGAGTTCACAGGTTCTGACCTTATTAAGACAAGGCCATAGTCAAAGTAGAAGTTCTCTCCTCCCTTCCTTTCTTGATGGCCCGTTCTTTCCGCTGGGATCTCACTCACAGAGATCTTTCATTTAGGTCATTTTTTTTTCTTTCTTTCTTTCTTTCTTTCTTTTTTTTTTTTTTTTTTTTTTTTGCCAGTGTCTTTGCTTTCCATGCCTGAGCGACTCTCATGGGAATTTTAGCTGGATCCGAATGCCTTAAAGGCTGATTCTGAGGCCGAGTGCTGTCTGCATCCATTGCAGACACTTCCAGTAGAGTTACGCAGCCAGCAGAGTTCCGTGTGGTTTCACGTGTTCCTGTGGTTTTGCACATCTGAGAGTTACCGGTTATGAAGGCATTCTGTTACTGCAATTTCATAGTCAAATTGTGGATCAACTTCTTTTGACCTGTCTTCTTTCTATGAACGACATCCAATATTCATACTAAACATTTGTAGGGTACATTTCCGAGTGTTTTGTGTCATTATTCAGTTTTTTAACATTTTTCATGTATATCATGTTTCCTTAAACAAATGAAAAAAAAAAAAAAAAAAACGAGTGTTGTTAGTGGAAGTATAACTTTGGGTAAAATGTTTAACCTGAAAAGGGTGGTTCTTATTTTTAGGGCCTACCGTTGTCCTCATTGTTATCACAGCCACTCTTGGGGGCTTCAGGTTAGGAACCCAGTGCAGTTGTCATTTCTGATGGTGTTGGAGTAGGAGGCCAGGTGGCACCCCCTTAGGAGCTGACAGGTGGAGAGTAGTGATTGTGGCCTCACATGGGTGTGGGGATGGTTGGGTGGAGAGCAGTGAGTGTGGCCTCACGTGGGTGTGGAGATGGTTTTGTAAACAGCCTCTTGATGAGCTCCTGTCAACTTCTGTTGCCACAAGTCAGGGGGCAGGGTTCTTTGTTCCCCCACATTCTTGTTGAAGTGGGATTTTATTAATCTTCTTAATTTTTGTTAATCTGAGTGATACCGCTGTGAATTTGCTGTCCCTTATTGATTTGTAGGTGAGTGTTTCGCTTGCTGTGGACATTAGCCTCTAATTTAATAAGTATTTTTATCTTGCCTTACAGAAAGTCTTTTGCTTTCCAGTTCTATTTATGCTCTCTTTGCCTGGAGAAATTTTAGTTTCTGTGTAGTTACAATGCAGTTGATTTCTGTGTTACTTTTTGGCTTCTGTTTCATTCTAGTTTCTTCTCTTTGCATTAAGACTCCCATCCTCATTCTAGAGAGTATCCCCAGTGACAGGAGTAAAGAAGCAGGAGGCCACCCCTGCCTGGACCCTGTGTCCCCAGCCCTCACCTTGGGGATTAGCCTTCAGCGATCAGTATGTGCGCCCACGGACTGATTCCCCTCTAAACGCACTCCAGCAGGCTTTCTCCCCCAAGGCAGTTTCTGAAATAGCGTTAGGGTCGCCGGCACTTCAGCTCTGTGTGGTCTGAGGCTCGGCCTGCGCATGCTGGGCCTTGCAGTGCGTTTGGCATAGGGGCTTCCCCTGCTGCCAGAGGCTTCCTCACGGCTAGGCCTGTGGCGCACTCATGTGTTTGTCCTCTTTTCTCTCTGAAGTGCTTACTGCCCTTGCTCACCCTTCCGCTGAGTGTGGACGTGTCCTTTCTTCTGCAGTAGTTGCCTGGGCCATCTGTTTGCTTTCATGGTGTTCCACATGATCTCCGCGCTCAGGACAGCAACAGCTCGGCACCCACACAGGACTGCTATCCACCCAGCCCTGAGATCCAGCTGCCGTCCCTGGGCCTCTCCTTGAGTGTGCGTTGGTGCCCTCGGCGCAGCGTGTACACTCGGTGTTTGAACTTGCACACTTGGTCTGTTGGTGCCCTCAGTGTGGCGTATCTGTGCACACGTGGTCTGTTGGTGCCCTCAGCATGGCATGTCTGTGTGTGCACACAGTCCATTGGTGCCCTCAGTGAGTGTGTCTGAGTTTGCACACTTGGTCCATTGGTGCACTCAGTGTAGCATTTCTGAGTGTGCACACTCAAACACTTCTGTAAACTTGCTGTGTCCATGCTGCCACGTCAATAAACGGCCCTCCCACCTTTCACTTCCTTTAGTCAGAAACTCCATTTCCACCATTGTTTTGTTTTCTACACTCCAAATCAGCAAGTCTGTCAGTTTGATACTGCTTTTATCCAGATTACAGCCGCTCCTCACTGTGGCTGCTGCTACAGCAACATGTCTCCTAAGGGTGGTTGCAGCAGCTCCAAGCCAGCCTCTCACACAATCCCCTCCAACCCTCTATTCAGCCATTCCTTTGGATTGCCGAGTATCATCCTGTACCAGGCTGTGTGGCCAGTCGGGGGATTTGTGGGGTGTTTGCAGTTTGGCCTATTAGAAAGTCAGTGCCTGTAAATGTGTGCGTGGGTGGAAAAACAATTCCCCATTTCTCCAGGATGAATGATGTCGTTTGATACGAAACTTCCAAATTGTTTATTGGAACATCTGACCACCTCAGCACCAGTGTATGAGTGAACATTTTCTGCATCCTTATTGGGCTTTGGTGTTGTCACTCTTTGCTACTTTAGCCATTTCAATGGGTGCATAGTAGTGTGTCATTATGGATGTAACTTTGATTTCCCTGATGGCTGATGATGTTAAACTTCTTTTGATGTGCTGAATTTCCATCTGTTTATCTTGTTTGTTGGGGTGCCTTTTGCCCAGGTTCTTATTGGATGCTATTTTTTACTGTTGGATTTTGAAAGTTCATTTATATTTTCCTTTATCAGATATTTCATTTGCAAATATCTTCTTCCATACTGTAGTTCATGCTGTTCAAAGTCATAAATGCAAGCCCTTTTCATCTCAGTTATGTCTGTTCTTCAAGGTTTTCCTTTTGTGGGTAGTGCTTTTGGTGTCAAGGCTGCTAACCTAGCTCTAGAGCTCCTGCATCCCATTCTGTTTTTCATTCTAAAGTCTTAAAATTTTGTGTTTACGTTTAAGTTTGTGGTCCATATTGAGATAAGTTCTTGAGGTCTGAGACTGAAGTCAAGGTCTTTTGTTTTCTTCTGTTTCTGTAAATCCATGGGTGCCCACTTGCTCTGGCTCATTGAATTGCTTTTGTACTTTAGTGGTCATGTTGTGTCGATCTAGTTTTCCTTGTTCTTGAGGTGGGAGCTTAGGTAATCGATTTGCAACTGTCCTCTTACAGTCTCACGCGTATGCAGGTAGTTTCACAAGCTTCCCTCTGTGTAGTCACATTCTTCATTTCTAACCACAGGAGATGTGTAACCATTGCTCTGCCAGGATGACACAGTCTTGCTTACAGTAGTTTTGAAATAAGTCTTGAAATTGGGTGGCTTGCTGGCGCCACGGCTCACTTGGCTAATCCTCCGCCTGCAGCACTGGTACCCCAGGTTCTAGTCCCGGTTGGGGTGCTGGATTCTGTCCCAGTTGCTCCTCTTCCAGTCCAGCTCTCTGCTGTGGCCTGGGAAGGCAGTGGAGGATGGCCCAAGTCCTTGGGCCCTGCACTTGCATGGGAGACCAGGAGAAGCACCTGGCTCCTGGCTTCGGATCAGCACAGCGCGCCGGCCTTATTGACCATTTTGGGGGTGAACCAATGGAAGGAAGACCTTTCTCTCTATCTCTCTCTCACTGTCTAACTCTGCCTGTCAAAAAAAAAAAAAAAAAAAAAAAAGAAGAAGAAAAGAAATTGGGTGTCTTGATTCCTTTGCTGTATCTTTTTTACAAAATTGTTTTAGCTATTTTAGTTCTTTTGCCTTTCTATATAAATTTTAGGGTAATATTTTCTGTAGCTACTGATAATTCTTACTAGTATTTTTATAGGCATTGTAACTCTAACAAACTTTAATAAATTGGGGATAATTGACGTCTTCACTATGTTTAGTCTCTCAATTGATAAAGATGTGTATATGGCCCATTAATTTAGATTTTTGGTTTCTTTGAGTAGTGGTGTGTTACTGCAGCATGAAAGGACTGGACATTTTTTGTTAGATTTATACCCATTTAACTGTTTTCTATTTTGCATAATTTTAGATTATGCTTAATTTCTAACTTTGGTATTTCTGTATTAATATAGTTGATTTTGTACATTTGTATTGTATCCCTGCTGAATTCAATTATTCATGAGGCTGTTTTTTTTAATAGATAATTGGGATTTTCTCTGTACTCAGTCATGCAATCTGCAAATAGAAACTGTTTTATTTCCACCTTTCAGAGTGAATAGCTCCTATTTCTTTCCAGTTTTTTCTTGTCTTAGCTGGAATACCCAGCGCTCTTTTGAATTAGAATGGTGAGAGAAGTGAGCTGTCCTTAATCCTGATGCTAAGGAGATGGCAGTTAGTCTTTTACCACTAAGTATAGAGTTAACTAGAGGTTTTTTACCGTTACTCTTCATTAGTTGAAAAGTTATTCTCTATTCTTAATATTTCTGAGAGGTTTATGATGTCTGAATTTTTAATATATTTATTTGAAATGGAGAGGTACATAGAGAAGAAGAAGAAGAAGAAGAAGAAGAAGAGAGAGAGAGAGAGAGAGAGAGATGAATCTTCCATCTGCTGATTCACTTCCCAGATGGCCACAGCAGCAGAGTCTGGGCCAGACTGAAGGCAGGAGCCTGGAGCTTCCTCTGGTCTCCCACTTGGGTGGCAGCAGCCCAAGCACTTGGGCCATCCTCTGCTGTCTGCTCACGCGCATTTATAGGGAGCTGAATTGAAAGTGGAGCAATCAGGACTTGAACTGGCACCCATGTGGAAGGCCAGGATTGCAGCCAGTGTCTTAAACCCATTACATCACAATGCTGGCCCCTCATGTCTGAATTTTTAAAAAGGAATTTTCTGCATAAATCAACATGTTTGGGTATTTTTTAAAAAATATTTATTTATATATTTGAAAGGCTGAATTATAGAGGGAGAGAAGGAGAGACAGAGAGATCTCCCATCCACTGATTCCCTCCAAAATGGCTACAATGGCCAGAGCTGGGGTGATCTGAATCCAGGAGCCAGGAGCCACGTAGATGCAGGGGCCCAAGTACCTTTGCCATCTTCTGCTGATTGCCTAGGTACATTAGCAGGGAGCTGGAAGTAGAGTAGCCAGGACTCGAACTAGCACCTATATGGGATGCCAGCATTGCAGGCAGTGTGACTTTACCTGCTACACTGTGCAGGCTTCTGGATTGCAGTTTTTAAAATAGATTTATTTATTTGAAAGGAAGAGTGTTAGAGTTAGAGACAGAGCTCTTCCATATGCTGATTTACTCCCTAAATGTCCATTATAGCTAGGCCTGAGCCAGGCTAAACACAGGAGCCAGGAACTCCATCTGGGTCTTTCAAATGGACGGTAGGGGCCAAAATCTTGAGCCATCTTCTGCTGTCTTCCCAGGTGCATTAGCAGGAAGCAAAATCAGAAATGAAGTAGTTGGGTCTCAAACCAGCACTTTAATATGGGATGTCGGCATTGTAAGTGGCTGCCTATACCAGCCCCCATTTTTATTTTTTGAAGAATAGGTCCAATTTGTGTCAGCTGTCCAAGTTTTGTGTGTAGAATTGTTGTCTGTATTCCCTTATTCACCTTTTGATAGCTGTGAGATCTGTAGTAAAATCTCCAATATTATTCCTAATACTGATAATTTTATCTTTGCTCCTTTTATGTTTGTTATACTTAATAAAAGTTTATAAATTTTATTGACCTTTTCCAGCAACCAGCTCTTGGTTTGCTGAGTTAGTCTATTTTTTTTTTTTATGTTTTCAATTTTAGTGATTTCTGCTCTGGTCTTTATTAATTCTGTGCTTCTGCTTGCTTTAGGTTTATTTTGTTTTTGTTCTTGAGATAAGAGCTCAGATGATTGACCTGAGACTTAGTATCTGTTTGAATGTGTGTGTGTGTAGTGTTGTAGTGTGCTCTTGGTACTGCTTTGTGTTCCAAAAATTTTGGTAATCTGCATTTTCATTTCAGTTCAGTTTTCATGTAATTTTTGATTTCCCGGAGGGTTCCTCTTTAACCTTTGGATTATTTAGATGCGTTTTTTGTTTCCACCTCTTTGGAGATTGTCCTGTTAGTGATTTCTGGTGGGATTCTGCCATATTCAGAGAGCCTACTCTGTATAATTCAGTCCTTGGACCTTGTTGAGTGTGGTCAGTGGCCCGGATAGGCTCTTTCTTGGCATGTATCGCATGGTGATGTGGACAGTGTGTGTTCTATATGTTCTTGACTAAATCTTGTTGGTATATTTTGAATATTGTATTCGATCCTGATGGTTCTGATTAATAGCAATTGTTGAAAAAGTGGTGTTGAAGTCTCCTGTAATGGTGAATTTATCCATTTATCTTTTCAGTTCTATTAGTTTTTGCTTCTCATATTTTCACCTTTGTTATTGCTGATGCATGTTTAGGGTTGTTGTCTCATCCCATGAGACCGCTTCATCCTGTAAGGTCCCTCTCTGACTTTGGTACTTTTCTTTTTTCTGATATTTTCTTTTTCTGATGTTAGTGTGGCAATTCCTCCTTTGCATTGATCGATGTTTTTATAGTATATGTTTTTCCATTTGGTTACTTTCAAACTGCCTAAATTGATATCCTGGAGGTGAGTTTCCTGTAGATATATTGTTGTGGTTTTTAATCCCCCCTGCACATGTCTGTCTTTCAACTGATACTTATTTACACCTTTCATATTTAATCTAATTATTGATGGTCTTGAATTTACATCTCTCACTTTTAATCTTGCTTGTAGTTTACTCATTTTATAATTCCATTTTGACTTTTCTGCAGTGATTGGGAGTGTCTCCCTGTAGAGCCATTTCGTGGTAGCACTGAGTATTCCACTATAAACTGAGACCACACACACTGCACGTGTTACTGTTTTTCTAATTTTAATGATACGTGAACATGTTGCCTTCCTTTGTTTCTTACCCTCCATCATTTACAGTGTAGTGACTTTAAATGATTCTTCTAACTTCATTTGGAACCATATCAGACAGTTGTGCTTCAGTTTTCAAAAATAGTTAAGAAAGCTTAAGAGGGGAGGGAAAACTTAGTGTCTTTCCCCATATTTTGGCTTGTTTTTTTCTTGTTATGTTCGTGGCATTCTTTTTTTTTTTTTTTTTTTTTTTTTTTTTTTTTTTTTTTTTTTTTTTTTGACAGGCAGAGTGGACAGTGAGAGAGAGAGACAGAGAGAAAGGTCTTCCTTTGCCGTTGGTTCACCCTCCAATGGCCGCCGCGGCCGGCGCGCTGCGGCCGGCGCACCGCGCTGATCCGATGGCAGGAGCCAGGAGCCAGGTGCTTTTCCTGGTCTCCCATGGGGTGCAGGGCCCAAGCACCTGGGCCATCCTCCACTGCACTCCCTGGCCACAGCAGAGGGCTGGCCTGGAAGAGGGGCAACCGGGACAGAATCCGGCGCCCCGACCGGGACTAGAACCCGGTGTGCCGGCGCCGCAAGGCGGAGGATTAGCCTAGTGAGCCGCGGCGCCGGCCCCGTGGCATTCTAAGTGTCTCTTTTTCTGTTTCTGTTTATAGATGTTCATTTTGTCAGTGTTTTAGTGTAGGCTTTCTGGTGGTTTTCCTGCATCTGAGAATATCTTGATTTCTGTTTTATTCCTGAGGACCTTTGCTGGATGTAGGACTTTGAGTGCACAACCTTTTTTCCATCCCACTAAAATACTGCGCCCCTCCTCTGGCTTCCGTCGTCTCCGCTGAGGAATAGACCGAAATCGCAGGAGTTTGCTTCCTGTGCGGGATGTGGTTGTCTCAGGATGCTTTTGGCATTTGTTTCTCAGTTTTAATTTTCTGAAGATTGATTATGATTTAAGTTGTTTTTAATTTCTCTGAGTTTATCTTGTTTGGGGTTTGTGAGTTTAGATCTCTTGCCAAATTGAGGAAGTATTCAGTATTATTTCTTCAGTTAATGTTTTTTAGCTTATCCCTTCTGCATTCTTTTATGGTCCCTAATGATACAAATGTTTGATATTTTATAATCTCACAGTGAGAGATTTCTTTGTTAACCAAATTGGAAAATTTCTTTTTCTTTTACAGTCAGTTTGTTCTTTTCTTGGTCACCTTCATTCTGCAGTTTAGCTTATCCATTGTTTTTTAACTTTAATTATTATTTCTTGAACTTCTAAAATTTCTATCCATTTCTTCTTTAATAGATTGACTTTCTATTTTATTTTTTCATGTGTTAACGTATACTGCCCTTTGTTTTTGTCAACACTGCATAAAATTCTTGCTAGGCTGTTCTGTTGTCATTATCTTGGTGTTGATTGTTGTTGGTTGTCTTCACTAAGTCTGAGATCATTTTGGTTTTTGGTGTAATAGATGATTTTTTATTAAAATGTGGATGTGTTTGTATCATGCTCTGAGACTTGAATCCTGTCTAACAGCTTTGTCTGACCCTGCTCTGACAGGGGAAGGGAGGCACCATCTTGTTGTGGCTGGGTGAGGGGCAGTTCCTGACTGCCTGCTTGGCCCATCTGCTGACTGTGAGAGAGTGAACGTCCAGTTCCCTGTGTGGCCCCGACTGAAAGTTGAGGTAGGCTGTTGGTGAAAAGCCTTACCTTCCTCTGTTCTTTTTTGGGTACCTTCTCCCGATGGGGGAGGTGTTTTGCTACTGACCGATGGAGGTGGGAGTACAGACTTCTCCTTACATGGTCTCCTCTAGTGCTGTGGTCCCTTGTAGCCACCTCGTGGGATTCTAAGTCATGACTGTTCTTGGCCTTCTGTAACACAGCTCTGGTGTTGGTGCCTCTTTTCTGCCCCAAAAGAGTGGAAATCCAGGCTTCTTACTTAACTTTAATCAGTATGGTGAGAGATGGGACCATAGTGTTTTTTTTTCCTTAATATGTATTTATTTGAAAAAGTTATCAAGTAGGGGATATATATATATAGACAGAGAGAGAGAGAGAGAGAGAGAGAGAGAGATTGAGAGATTGAGAGATTGAGAGATATTAAGATATCTTCTATCTACTGGTTCACTCTTGAGGTGGCCACAATGGCCAGGGCTGGGCCAGGCCAAACCCGTGATCCAGGAGCTTCATCAGAGTATCCTCCATGGTTGGTAGAGACCTAAGCACTTGGGTCATCTTCCATTGCGCTCACAGGCCATTAGCAAGGAGCTAGTTCCCGAGTGGAGCAGCCCCGACTACAACTGGTGTCCATATGGGATGCTGGCATCACAGGCAGTGCTTTGCCAGCTACTCCATAATGCCAGCCTCAAGGGACGTAGTGTTCCCCGTGAACTTTGGAGTCGATGGCAGTTAGCTGATGAAAGTTTCATTCTCACTAGGCAGCCCCCTTTGTTGTTAACTCTGTGGGGCCTGAATCCATGGTTATCTCTAGCTCATGGGCTGCTACTGCTGCATGTCTGGGATATGTGAGGCAAAAACACAACCCAGGGAACTCGTCTCCTCGTCTCCATACTGTCTCTTGGCTCCCCTCCCGTGGTCCCTTGCCTCCATTGTTCATGCTGTTCTTAGGTTTATCTTAAACACAATGCCTAGTTGTACCAAATAGGGAAAGTGCACCTGCTCCCTATTTCTGGAGGCAGAGGTCACCTCCATCACCTTGACCGGTTTACACCGTGTCCACCCATGGGGCCTCCTCTCTGTGCAGGTACCTGGAACTGGAAAGCAGTGGCCATCGGAATGAGGTCCGGCTTCACTACCGCTCAGGCAGTCAGCGCCCTCACACGGAAGTGTTTCCTTACATGCTGGCTGACGACAAGTGGCACAAGCTCTCCTTGGCCATCAGTGCCTCCCATTTGGTTTTGCACGTGGACTGCAATAAGTAAGTGAGATGTTGTCATTCTTGGGAAGTGGGGATTCTGAGGAATGCTTGTCTGCTCACGTTCCTGCTCTGATGTTTCTTTCTTAAAGAATTTATGAGAGAGTGGTGGAAAAGCCCTCCACAGACCTGCCTGTGGGCACGACATTTTGGCTGGGACAACGAAATAACGCACATGGATATTTCAAGGTACCTTTTGTCTAAAGTGTGAGCGTAAAGTATAAATGCAAATGCTTTCTGATGAGTTTAGCAAAGTGCAGTTCATGCTTTAATGTGTGAAACAAAATAACTTAGTTTGCATAGATTTTTATCAGTATCTACTTCTGTTTGCTTCACACTTGTGTTTTTTACACCAATACTTTATTTAGCTGACAATGAGTGTGGTCTTTGGACACTGTGGAGATGACCACAGGGCTGCAGTCAGGACGGCCTTCCCGTTCTCCTGTAGGTCTTTTCTCCCTTTGCTTCACACACACCAGCCTGCCCAGGAAGTGAAGTGACTGCTCAGGGCCAGGCTGCGAGTCGTGGGCACACGTGGGCTCTGAGTCCGTGTTTGTGAATCCTCCACACGGATGCTCTTGTCTGTCTTCAGTGTGGGCAGGCATGAGCTGTGAGTGCCCACCCTGCCTCCATGATCGTGACAAGTCAGAACCCTCACACACCTTGGGGTGTGTGTGTGTGTGTACACCACTCCAGGGGCTCGCATTTTTACTGTGGTCTGTGAATGGCATCCCAATGTGCAGTGCACACACTATATCATGTCCATGGTAGTCTTGTCTTCCTGTGATAGGAGTTAATGCACGTGGTGGCTCCTCAGACAACACCCAGGGACACAGCAGCGCCCATGATGGCCACAGGGTGTCTGATCAGGTTACATGACTGGGGGTACACAGACCATAGTCCACATAGGTACTCACAGTTGACTGTCACCTGTGAGTGCTGTCACCCCTTCAGCCATTCTCTTTGCCTTTTTCTAAAGGATATAGTGAAATTTCAGTGGAAGAAAATAAATGATGTTGGGAAAGGAAGAGAGGGTGGTGGCTGCACGGGCTGGTGGGAGTGTGTGTGATGAGCCTGTCTCTGGGCTCTGTGTGGTCCTTCGTGGCTGAGGACACCAGGTGACATGTTGTCTGTTTAGGACGGGTGGTATCCACTGGCCTTGGAGAGAGGTGCGGGCTGGGCTGCCTGTGCCTCCCATGCTCGTGGCGTGGTTTTGCTGCAGCCGTTTGGGAGACTGTCGTCCTTTGCAGTGGAGAAGAGAGCTTCCAGAGCCCCCGCTGAGAAACAAGACGTACTCGCATGAGGGCTGTCTTCATGACTCGCTTTCTCTTTCTCTGTCCCCTGCTTTCTCATGGTTACGGTGCATTTGGAATTGGGGTCAGTTTCTGCATTGCTGAAGGCAGAAGGGGTTTCCAGGTTGGGCTTTCAAGGTTCTTGTAAAGGGCTCCTCGAGCCCCCCTTCAGTGGATAACAAGAAATAACTCTCGGAAGGACATGGCCAGTTACAATGACTAACTACATCTTCACATTGAACCTGGAGGGAGGCTGCGTGGGTGGTCTCTTGTTTGGCCTCGGTGTGGAGTGGAGGCAGTATATTCAGAAAGACTTTATTCAGGGATTTGGAAGAGTCTCTTCTGTAATGTTTTTCTTCATGAACTTGGCTATTTTATGTAATCTGAGTGAATGAAAGTAATATGTGTTTTAAAAATTTTTCATTTACAGGGTATAATGCAGGATGTGCAATTAGTTGTCATGCCCCAAGGATTTATTGCTCAGTGTCCAGATCTAAATCGCAGTAAGTTTATTAGTTCATGTACTGTGTGATGTGATGAAAAGTTTCCTTCTTGCTTAATTTTGTACAGGATGTCAGTTTAAAAATAGAGTTCCATTATATTGGTTGCCAACATAGACTTAGCTAGATTGAACCTTTTATAAATATACCTTGACAATGTCCTGTTTGTAATTCCAGCATGTCCAACTTGCAATGACTTCCATGGACTTGTGCAGAAAATTATGGAGCTGCAGGATATTTTAGCCAAAACATCAGCCAAGGTAAAGCAACTCAGGAATACAGTGAGGTCACTTAGAAATCCTGCGGGCTCTTAGCGGTTCCCGTTATAACTACACATTTCCACCTTGGAGACTTCTCTTGTACTGCACCACTTTCTAGAACTGATTCTCAATTCCTGCCCAGGCAATGGCCTTATAAATATTCAAACTCCCACCATCTGTCCAATAAATGGTTCAGTAACTCAGCAATGAGGCAGGCTACCTGGCTCATACACTGCCACTATGGCGAGATTTGCTGTTGTATTATTATTTATGATTACAGATTGTTACTGTTGTATACTTGTCATTAGCTTTTCCTTGCCAGCCAGGAGGGGCAGGGGAGTGAAGAGAATCCTGGCACTAGTTTCAGGTCCTGGAGTTGGTCGTGTGCATGCTTCCTACAGCGGGTTACGTTCTGTCATTCGCTGGTGTCTCAGCACACACAAGCACAGTCGGGTCACTGTGTCCTGGTCACCGGTGACCTGACCCACCTGCAGTCATGTTGCACAGCTACAATTTCTTTTTTACGCGATACTTACATTCTAAATTTTTTTCACTTGATTACACACATTAGCAAGATTAAACCTTTACAAAGCTGGAGCCTGTGTCTCTGCATTGTGGGTGATGCTGATTGGGTTCAGCCTCCAAAGCCCTTTGGTCTCAAAGGCAGGGAGCAGATTCATTGCACACCAACACACGGAGGAAAGTTCTTTCTGTCTGGCAGAAGGCTCACATGCATGTCTTAACACAGCCGCCCATGTTGTGAACCTGTTAACTCTGTGGTGCCTTCTAGGGGTGGGGTCTATTTTTTTGTGGTTCTGGCACCATGAGCAGTGACCACTTCCTCTCTGCCCCAGCTGTCCCGAGCCGAGCAGCGGATGAACAGACTAGACCAGTGCTACTGTGAGAGGACCTGCACCGCAAAGGGAGCCACCTACCGAGACCTGGAGTCCTGGACAGACGGCTGTAACAACTGCACGTGCCTGGTAGGGGCTCTGTTTGGTTTCACTCTCAGTGACACACATGCCACACTCTTTTAAAAATGGATAAAAACAATGCAATCACAAACATTTCAGATCCATTTCTTCAACACACAGCACTCAACAACCAGAAAATCTGGTCACATCTAGGAGCTGAGTGCTGCCTCATTAACTACACTTTTGGCCTATAGAAGGAGTATGGCTTAGGAATGCTATAAAGGTTAGCTTTATTGGCACATCCATGAGGTTGCAATTTAAATGTGGTTGGGAAGGTGATCCCCACAGGTCCTCTCCTGTTACGCTTAACATACCCGAGGGTTTCCCTTCATGTTTTTATTAATGTGTGCCGACAAAGGTGAATTCTACATAGTGGTAAATACTATGTCAAGACTGACTGATCGACAAATAATAGAGCTTAAATAAGATAGTAGTGAGGAACTTACTAATGCAGTAGAATACTTATCACAGTGTTTAAGCAAATATTATTTGCTCACTGATTAAGTAGATTATTTTGTGTTACTGTTTCAGAAATGTATGTTACTTTTCAGAGAAAAGATCAAAGCGAGTGTAGTTTTGACTCTTAAATGCCATGTGCACAGCAGCCGCCAGAGATGGTATTCTGGAAAGGAGTCAGAGATCTTTGTGCATCAGCCTTCAACACGTTGTCCCAAGTGCATCCACTGCTCTGAAACCCATAGTACCGTGCACATGCAAGGATCACAGCGGTGGGGAATCAGCGCGTGTGGACTCTGGTCTTTATGTATGCACACCTATGCTCCTGCCCACATTGCAGCCCTAACAATGTGGCCTTCCCATGCTTGCAGCATGGTGACCAGAAACAGAATTAAGTAGGCAGCCAGCTGCCTTGCAGGGAGGTCAGTGAGATGAGGCAGACACCTGAGCAGCAGTAGGGTCGGGTTCCTGGTATCACCGCTGGCCGTGGCGTGGCTTCTCCTCGGTGGGTTGTGAGCATGGCGTCCCCTGGAGTGGTGACCTGCCCTTGCTTGCTCAGATGTGCTGGGGATTCTGGGTCCTGGGAGTGGGGCTTCCCGGAAGGCAGCAGCTAGAAACCCCGGGCTGCGGGGGCTTGTTTTGTGAGTGCTCTGAGCATCGCCACTATTCCCCATTGAGGTCGTGCCCTTCCCTTCCACTTGCCGGGAGATGGGGGCTTTTGCTCTCTGGGGCAGTTGCTGGACAGAGGAGGAGCCCCTCCTGCTGCTGGAGTCCAGGGTATTTTCCTGTGGGTGTCCATGCTGTGGGCTTCCTGGGTAGCAACTGAAGATAGCAGTGGACTTCGTGACATTGTTTGGACAGAGTTTGAAAGTTAAGAAAACATTCCAAAGTCAACTGGGTGCTGAACTCCAACTTGGGAATTCCTAAAGTCCTGTTTTGTTTTCTTTTTAGAATGGAACTGTCCAGTGTGAAACCCTGGCCTGCCCGGTGCCTGAGTGCCCGCTGAAGTCAGCTCCGGCGTACGTGGACGGCAGGTGCTGTAAGGAGTGCAAATGTGAGCACAGCTTCTGTGAGGCACACTTTTTCTTGCTCTAATAAAGCTTCCCTTAGTAAATGCTCACCTAAGGTTGGTGGAATGTGCACAGGCTACACAGCTTCCAGAACTGGTGGAGAGGATGACCACCAGCTCTGTGCTGGCTGACTCCGTTTTGACTGCTGCTCTTCTGCTACAGTAGAGGGATCTGCTGTGTACCGTGATGCAGCCGGAGAGGTGCATGGGGCTTTCACTCAGGCACCGCTCCATGCAGGCAGCTCCCGGAGAGGTCAGGATCATCCAGGAAATCTGAGATAGAGTGCCTTTCACTGGCAGGCGATTGCTCCCTTAGCCCCAGAGGAGAGGCCACGATGTTCCAGAATCAGTTGGTGGAGACACAAGGAGGCTCACCCCGCTGCCTATGGCACCTGTCCCCAGTTGGTGGCATGCAGCTCACCTCGGTCACCTGTGCCTCTCCACAGAGGGGTTCTGGGTCACCCATTACAAACAAATCCTTTCACCTATGCTGCTAATCTCTTAACAGATTTGACTTAATTCCTTGTGAAAAGCAGTTATTTAGTAGCTAGTAGCTACTTTTGTACAAAGAAGTAGTGAGGCATATGAACAGTGTTCTTCAAATGCTTGCGGAATACAGAGCTGCGGTCATATGGATATGCGGGGTCTCCCGAGAGTTCATGGGAAGTGTTTATGATCAAAAATATGCACAAACTTTTTAAAAAAATTGTACCAGCAAACCTTGTTCTTTAATTACGCTTTTCCATGAACTTTGTGAAGCACCGTTGTGTGCTCACGATAATGGTGTAAAGAGACAGAGGATTGGGGTGGTTGGGGAGCAGAGGGCAGGAGGGAGAGATGGGGGTGGAGGGAGGCCGAGAGGTGGGTATGAGAGGGTGAGATGGGGGGGGAGAGTTGGGGATGCAGAGGGAGAGAGAATTGGTGTCCCCTCCCTGGGGTTTTTGTGTGAGCCCCATTCCTTTACCATTGGATTCCGTGCTGTGCGTGGTGCTGCTGCTGTCATCAGACAGGGATCAGGAGGCCCCTTGCACAGGGCATTGATCGGGTTCCCTCAGGAGCTCACGCGGCCTAATTCGTGAGTTGCTGCATGGAAGCCGGTGCACCTTATGAGAGTGTGTTAGCCTTGCCGGGCGGGTTGGGCAGGACCAGAAGGAGGGAATGCCGCGGTCCTATGGCTGCCGCCAGCCGTTCCCCTTGCTGAGGAGTGGGTGGGGCCTCCCACGGACTTCACTTAGTAAGTGCAAGCTTGTGGGGATGGTCTGTGGTTCTGTGGGTATTTGGAGGAGCAAGAGAAGGGCATAAGATACAGGCAGGGCTTTATGGTCACAACACTAGGGAGGCACCCCCTGTGTTAGCTGTGAATACGGTAGATGAGCACTGGACGATACCAGCTGTGTTAGACACAGGGTGGCTGAAGCGATGGATGCTCCTGATGGCGCAGTAGATGCAAGTGGTGCGTTTTCAGTTCTGATGACTGCACTGTCCGCTCAGACCCCCACTGGTAATCTTCGCGGAGTGTTGATGGCAGACTGTGGCACTGAGGATGAGAAACCAACCGGGTTTACCTCGGAGTTAAACAGTTAAAGTTAGGTGTATGAAATCTGGGTGAACCACAGCATCAGCCAACAAATCCCAGAAAGTGAGTCCAAGTCTCATTTCATCTGGATAGAGATGGCGGGACGGGGTGACTGGGCGTCCCTAGTGCCTGCTGGCCTGGTAATGTGATGGCCACTTGGACTGAGCTGGTGCTTCTGCCCACGGGAGGTGTATCGGTGGGCCTCATCTGATCTCCTCAACCCTTCTCTAAGTAGAGCCTTTGTGTGACCTGCCCAGGGGAATACTGTGCACCCCAGTGTACCCCAGGTCCCACAGGGGCTCCTGCTGAGTGTCCTGTGCTGCGTTCATCCCCGTGACCCCACAGTGGCCTCTGTCCTTGCAGCAAAGCCCACCAGAGGCACCTGGAGACAGCCAGCCAGCAGCACACCACCCCTGGTGGCTCTTCTGTGCACTTCCAGCTTCCAATCCTGTCATTTACTTTTGTCTCAGGTGCTCTGCGAACAGCCAAAGCACAGATTCAAGACACATCTAGAAAACCAACTGCAGACATCCTAGGTGACTGTCGCCCTGATGTAGAATGGGCTCAAGGAGTTAGAGCAAGTCTCAGCCCAAGTTAGAAGGCAACAAAGAATTGTCAGAAAATAATTAACTGATGCCTCGGAAGTTGTTAATGACAGTCACTGAGGTTGGAAACGATTTTCAAGTGTTAAGTCCTCATTTATTTTCTTTTGCTAGATTGTAGATTTGGGGTTGTACACAGGGCTGCACCTCACACCCGAGTCTTCAGCAGTTCTGGCCTGATGTCCTGATGCCCTTTGTGAAAAATGTTCGGGCATAATGGGTTAGGCCACTGCCTGTGATGCTAACATTCCATATGGGTTCCCATTGGAGGCTCAGCTGTTTCACTTCGGATCCAGCTTCCTGCTAATGTACCTGGGATGGCAGTGGAAGGTGACCTGAGTTCTTGGACCCCTGCCGTCCATGTAGAGGACCTGTGTGGAGTTCCAGGCTCCTGGTTTCAGCTTGGTTTAACCCTAGCCATTGCAGTCATTTGGGGAGTAAAGCAGCAGATGGAATATCTTTCTTTATGTTTCTCACTCTCTATTTGTAATTGTGCCTTTCAAATTTTTTTAAATGGCAAATTCAATTACTAGAGAGACGACAAGTGCAAGACAGGTGGGTGTGACACAGGACTGACTGGAGCCAGCCCAGCAGCAGTAGCGTTAGTGGTATTTTCTCAGGGAAGCCCGGTTCACGTGGTGAAGTTGATATTGCCCATCTTCTGATTATACAGCATCAGAGTTTCAGTAGATGACACCAGCGATATTTTGTTAAGCTCTGTGTTGATGGGACATCAGGTCACTTTAAGCTTAGGTTAAAAAGCCCTTTCGGTATAGATGAAATGGGCTTACCCTCGTGTCTGGGGGTCGGGATTGGGCAGCACAGGTTCCTACCTGTGCCACCTTGTTCCTCACAGCCTCAGCTCCGTCATCTGCACCAGTCACATTGACTCTGCAGGGCTTGTATGAGGACTGAATAAGTAACAGATGTGAAGAGCTTAGAAAGATACTACTCCCGTTACTGCTCTTATTCACAGAGCTGTTCATGTTTCCATCGGTAAACAATGCCAGAGCTCTCTGGGGCCTCAGAACACCCTTTGCTGTGGGTGAGGTCAGGTTTTATGGCCCCTGTGTGGAAAGGACTCCAGGGAGGGGCTTTGTGAAGGTCTGACAGCTTGTCTCTGTCGGGCAGCTCAGAGTGCCCATACCGTCCTCCCCCTTGCGGTTGTAGGCACCTCTCAGTCCTGGTTGACCGTCGGAGCCAGTGCCCTGTCCATCAGGTCTTTTTGTGTAGGTCTGGTTTCCCTCACTCAGTCTTTCTGAGATCTGTGGGTGTTTGATTCAGGTCAGCCATGTGGATGAAGGCCAGTCTGCTGCCGTGTGTCATGTGTAAACACGTGGATGTGGGTCACTTTGTACATGTGGATGAAGACACTCGCCCTCACGGCTGTTTGTCTCTCATGTGTAAACACGTGGATGCAGGTCACTCACTCATGGCTGTGTGTGTCTCATATGTAAACAAGTGGATACAGGTCACTTGCTTAATGCTGTGTGAGTCTCATATGTAAAGGTGTGTACTCAGCTCACTGTCATGGCTGTGTGTCTTGTGTAAACACATGGATGCAGGTTACTCGGTGCTGTGTGTGTCTTGTCTAAAGGTGTGTACTCAGCTCACTGTCATGGCTGTGTGTGTCTCATGTAAACACGTGGATGCAGGTTACTCAATGCTGTGTGTGTCTCGTGTAAAGGCGTGACCTCAGCTCACTGTCATGGCTGTGTGTGTCTCATTTGAGTTCTGGAACCTCATCAGCCTGTTGGTGAAGGGCAGTTTGGGCTGTAAACATACCCTTGTGGAAACCCTCTTTACACCATCTTGACCTTGAGTGTACCTGTGTTTCTGGTAGTTGTAGACCTAAGGGTGGACATGTTTGTCCTCTAGGCAAAGCTCTGGAAATCCATTGCCAAACTGTTTGGCCAGTTCTCCCTGGCATGCCACTGGTTTCTTCTTCTCCCTAGTGATGCATGGGAATGCCAGCTGCTCCTGGCTCTCACTGATGCGGGGGTTTTGGGCCGTTGTAATCGTAGCCGTCCCGATAAATGATATTGGCACCTGATCATGTGCCATTGCTGATGAGCAGCTTCCGTACGTTCGTGGACTGCTTTCATTGACTTCCAGCAGTCGGCGTACGTAGAGAGGTTTCTTTTTTGCAAGTGGTGGTCGTTTGGGTGTTTCTAAGTTTTCTATTTGTGCATTTTGTTTGCACACCAAACTGAATGATTCTGGCTGTGTTACTCAAAATGCATTGCAAAGTAGGAGTGGAGATTAAATTACTGCCTGTCAAATATTTCGGCATTTATAAAAGGAGATGGTAATCTAATAAGGCCGATTCAGAGACTTTGGAGCAAAACTCTATGGACTGTAATTCACCAGGATTCTCTTTGTTCTGAGAAAGGGGCAGGGTGTAGTTTATTTAGGCTATGGTGCAAAGGAGCCAGCAGACGCAGCTGTCTGTAGAGTGGTGCTGGGAGCCAGGGATGTGTGCGGAGCTCGCTTGTGCACGACTGTCATGTGGTTGGCCTCACAGGGACACACGCGCTGCCTGGCCTCACAGGGACACACGCGCTGCCTGGCCAGTGCTGATCCCGAGCAATCGTGAAAAGGTAGAAATAGCAACCAAAAGATGGGGTATTGTTCTGCATGTGCTGTGCCACGTTTTTAGAATATTTCTGCAAGTATGTGTTCAGTAATGAATTATCACATCCCAGCAAACAATGGAACGAAGTGAAGCCGGCGTTGTCTCTTTAAATCCTGTGTTCAGCCTCAGTCTGGATTCAGTCTTTTCTCACTAAAATTACTTAAATTCAGTATTTCATATGATACTGTGTAGATCATAGATGGGATGCTTTTCCAATTCCATAGGTATGTATAAAAACAGGCAGGGAAGCAGTGCCTTTGTGCATTGCCTTTTTAAGATAATGAGCTTATAATAGGTAGTATTTTCACAAAAGACAAATAGCTAGGTTTTATTAAAGTGAGATTTCATCAAGATAAGCTGTAGGTTTCCTAAATGCTATCATCAGTTTGGTGCTGATATTTTTTCATTAAACTCTTTGAAAAAGCATTTGGCATACTGCTACCTTTTAGATGTTTAAAAACTGATAGACGAGAGATTAGTGCAAAAATACTGAACTGGCAAAAATACTGAATGGCAATTCATAAAGAATAATAATTGTACTAACAGTTTTGCCTTCAGATTAATTACCGAGAGACACTCGTGTGTCTCTTAGTGATCTTTTGAGAAATGCAGACCCACTGCAGTCAGGAGCAGAGTTGGGATGCCAGGAGGAGGAGGAGCAGAGGCCAGGAGACGCCAGTGTCACTGAGGCTGTGTGGCCATGCCCTGAGCTACGCCTCAGCAGTGGGAGCTCTGTCGTTTGTCTTCCTACTCCTGCTGTGGGGTTTAAGTGCTGCTGTGCGTGTTAATGGTCAGACCATAGGGACGGATGAGAACGGGCCTCCGCGTTCTCCCTGCCCAGGCCTCTAGCCCCGTCTCTTTCAGTTGAGTCTGGGCGCCTGCACTCACCCAGGCCTGGGCAGGCCTCTGTGTTGTGTGAAGATGGTGTGTGTGGCGGAGACCTTTTCGTACCCGGGCAGCGCTGCTGCCTGTCACTGCACCGTGCACGTCAGTGTCGCTGGGCTTCTTGTCTCTCACGGTGTCGTGATGGTGTCTTCGTTGTTTTTCCTCTCCTGGGAGACAGTGTTGTGGGATGCTGTGCACACAGAGCTGTGTGGACGAGCTGAGGTTGCTGCTCAGCCACCCAGTGCTTGAGGTACTGGCAGCTCTTGCCAAGGTGGTCTCCCTGGCATGACGGAGTGCTGGAGGGCACCATGGAGGGAGCCTGAGAACCCTCCTGGCCTCCCACTTCTGCTCGCGCTTTCTGGGGTGCCTGTTTTCCTTAGGCAGCCCCGACAAGGCAGTGGACTCCCAGGGGACAGATGCCCACACTTGTCCCACCGCGCACGGCGCTGTCTGGGAGCTCCTGTAAGGTGCTGTTGAGATTGCCTCTGCTCTGCATCGCCGGCGCAGCCCACGGGTGGCCTGAGAATACACTGAGCGCATTTTCCTGCTGTGGAAGGATGAGGCCCTGCTTTGTCCACAGTGATGGAGGGCACTTAGCTTCTGGGTTTTCACCCTGAAATGTAATTTCTCTTCATTATTAAAATCCTTGAATAAGTGTATTTTGTGGGTTTTAATATTTTTCATGCCCCATTACCTTTTCTCGAGAGAATTTCTCAGCTCATATAATGACGTTGCTTAAATGGCCTCAGTCTCTTCAGGAGAAAGCTCTATGCAGATCTGTCTGAAATAATAATTGGATCAAACTGTTGAGCGCAGTTCTAGAGGACTGAAAATGGGACTCGGAGTGCTCAGGAGGCCGGTGCTCCTTGAGACAGGTAGAGGGTTTCAGAGTGCACCATGCAAAGCTATGGTGATGTGGCTTTCACTCATGAGACCCACTATAAGACAGGAGAGAAATACTTACCTCTGCAGAGCATGAAGCTCCCCATCCCAGCGTTGTTGGGTAATTGTTTCAAAAATAAGCTTATTTTGTTCTCAATAGAGATCTCAGAAAATGGCATTTTGAAATCAGAATGGGAAAGAATAAGATATGTGCAATTTAAAGCATCTTAGAAGTTGATTTTGGCAATTATGTGCCAAGTAGTTACTTGGGAAGACTGAGTGTATGATAAAGTTAAGTAGGCAGTGCATCAAGGGCAAGGTGACTCGGCTGCTCTGGACTCCCCGCTGCAGGCCTTCAGGTCCGTGTGTGGCTGCTGGCTGTCTCTCTGTACTTTCAGATTGTATGAAATCGTCCTGGTTTGAGATTAGTGAGGAGAACCTAATGGTAAAGGGCTCAGTGTGAGGAGGGCCCGGGAGAGGTGGCTGTGACGGACAGCAATCCAGGCCCGTATCTTTTCACACAGAAACCAGCCCAAGTTCAGATAATTTCAGGGGGCAGGTAGTCAGTGAAGTGGTTAAGACACTGGGGCGTCCGCATCCCGCATTGGCATCCCTGGGTTTGAGTCCCAGCTCTGCTTCCGATTCCAGCTGCCTGTTAATGCACCCTGGGAGGCAGCAGCTGATGGCTCAGGTACTTGGGTCCCTGCCACCCATGTAAGAAACTCAGATAAAATTCCAGACTTCTAGCTTTGGACTGGCCCAGCTTTAGATGTTACAAGCATTTATGAGAGTGAACCAGCAGGGGAATATCTGTGTATACATCTGTCTCTTTGCCTTTTGCATAAATAAAAATTAAACAGCAGTATTTAGGTCTGAAAACACACATGGGGTCATTTGTTCCTGGACTTGGTGCTGATCTGAATGGAGCTGCCTTTCCCCTACACGCCATGCACACCCTGGAAACACCTTGCCCCTGGTGGCGGCAACCCTGGTCTCACCTCCTCCAGCCTGGTGCTGGGATGCTGTTTGAGGGACATGCCTACATGGTCTCCGTGTGTTGGCTCTGGGTGTACTGCATTTATACGGGGGGCATACACCGATGGCCTTGCTTGTAAACCTCATTTCAAGTGACAAAGAGAAATCTGTCTCACTGGCACCATGAAGCGAAGCTAGTGACTCAGGAAGCATCCAAGGGCTCGTAGCACGACACGTAGTCCGTGGATTCGATATTTATGATGCCAGCGGCCTGCCGGTGACCTCTGTCATTCACAGCACACACGCTGCTGATTTTGCTGAGGCCTGACTCTCAGCAGGCGAATGTGAGACCTGTAACAGGGAACGTCCCTTGGCTCAGTGCTTCTCCAGATTCTGTGGGGATCCGTCTTGTTGAAGCAGAACTTCTGATTCAGGCTCTGTTTCTACCTGCCTCCTCCTGCTGGCGCACAGGACGCTGTGATGAGCAGAGACTCAGCCCACAGTCGCAAACAGGCAGCAGGTCTCGGGATACACACTTTATGATTTCAGTTTTACAAATATTTTCAGAGCCTGAGGAGTAACATCAGCCATCGCCAGCACCTCCTAAGGGTGCCCGGTTGACAGAGGGACTGAAGCTGGGGGCAGCTGGTCCACTTGCCAGGGGGAACACAGCTGTAAATGTGCTGCATCTCACTTTGGGGTCTGTGCTGTGTCTCAGGCCTGAGTTCCTACAATGCATGGGCAGGAGTGGAAGACCCAGCAAGGGCCACGTGTGCAAAGAGTGGTTGTGGACTTAACAGACGCAGCTTCCTAACACTCATTTCTGTGCGACCTGAGAGAGGAGAGTTAAATTACAGTCTTGCAGTATTCATGATTAGAGTGAGGTGGCCAGACCTCCTATAGGAAGCATGGAACTAGAATGTTGATTCTGTGAGTTATTGAAAATAAATTTCAAAGGTTGAGTTTTGTTTTGGTAAAGAAAGAACAGGGAGGGGCTGGTGCTGTGGCATAGCGCATAAAGCTGCTGCCTACAGTACTGGCATCCCATATGGGCACTGGTTTGTGTCCTGGCTGCTCCACTTCTGATCCAGCTCTCTGCTGTGGCCTAGGAAAGTGGTAGAAGATGGCCCAAGTGCTTGGGCCCCCGTACACGCATGGGAGACCCAGAGGAAGCTCCTGGCTCCTGGCTTTGGGTGGGCGCAGCTCCTACCGTTGCGGCCATCTGGGGAGTGAACCAGCGATGGAAGACCTCTCTGTCTCTCTCTGTGTAACTCTGATTTTCAAATAAATAAATAAATAAATAAATCTTAACAGGGAAAATCTACTACATTAAATATTGAAAGTGTTGAGGTAAAAAGCTCTAGACCTACTTGGATCATTAACAACTGGAATTTTTCAGTCTGTTGTCATGTAGAATTCTTTTTTGGTTCTAAAACATTTATTCTAATTCCATGGGCATTTTATTAGAAGAGATCTCCTTCTAAGTTCTTGTGGGGAAATTTCATCAGTCTGATTTCCCAGGCCTGACTTTATTTTCATTTTATTTGAACAGGAGAGATGGAGAGGGGGAAAGAGAGAGAGAGAGAGAGAGAGAAAGAGATCCTCTGTCCACTGGTTTCATTCCTGAAACACCCACAATGGCCAGGGCTGGGCCACATTGAAGCTAGGACCATGCACTCAATCCAGATCTCCCATATGAGTGGCAGGGACCAAGTAATTGAACTGTCACCTGTTGTCTGCCAGGGTGCACATCACAGGAAGCTGGAAGTGGGAGCAGAGCCAGGTTTATCCCAGGCACTACAGTGTGGATATGGAACACCATGTTCCAGTGATGCCCATGCTGCACCAAATGCTTGCCCTGGGTTCCTTGGGCTTTTAATAGCTTTCTGTATTCTGGATGGTTCTGCTGAGATGGGTTGTACTGCTCTTGTCTGTGTTGTGACTGTCTGACCTGCACACACTGGAACCTGTGTTTTCTTACTGTGGATCTTAGAAGGAGAAGGTTGAGAAAAACAACGCAGGATGTGACAACCTGCATTTCCCACCAGCTTCACTTCTCTCATGCCCTTTGCCCTTGGGATCATGCTCTGAGCCACGTGGTCCTGGGAGTTATTTCACAGCTGGTGGTCGAGGGGGTCCTGTGCAGAAAGGCCTTGTGATGTGCCACTGAGCACGTTCAGGTGCACACTGCACACTCCATTTTCATTCCATTTATTCAAGGCCTTGAGCCACGTTCAGGTCTTCATAGTTTATCGTAGCATCACTTGTATTAAAGCATGAACCATGAGCCTGTGTTTTCCTGACTCGGCCCTGTTTGGGAAATTGATCATGCTTGGAGGAAGAGGAACAAGTGTAGTGGGTAACACGCTTGTCTCAGGCTGTTTTGTGGGTATCATGTTTTTAAAATATTTATTTATTTATTCAAAAGGCAGAGTTAGAGAGAGGCAGAGAGTGAGAGAGAGGGGTCTTCCATATGCTGGTTCACTCCCAGATGACTGCAACAAACGGAGCTGTGCTGATCCAAAACCAGGAGCAGGGACCCAAAGACTCGTCCCATCTTCTCTGCTTTCCCAGGCCATAGCAGAGAGCTGGATCAGAAGTGGAGCAGCCGGGGCTTGAACAGGCGCCATTTGGGATGCAGTGCTGTGGGTGGCAGCCCCACCCGCTGCATCACAGTGCCTCTCCGAGGTATCATGTTCTGAAAGCAGTAAAGAAAGAACTTTGCTGACCATCTGTGAAGACATCCTGCCTCCTCCATCAAGCCTGGTGTCACATTCAGGTCGCTTGTTCCTTGGTTGGGAAGAAGGGAGTGAGTGGACTTGCGGAGATCAAGGCACACGTTCCTGCTCACGTACTGATTTCCTCTGTGGGTGTTCCTTCAGACTGGGGATCCGAAGTGCTGGGGGAGGCAGGCACTTGGATGTGAAGTGGGTGTAACATGGATGAGTTGTCTTGGCTGAGTTTTCTGTGTGTCCAGGAATGAGAATAGGGGCTGGAGATCTTGGGTCTCTCCTAGAGATGGAAGTATGGCTGTAAGGGTGAAACAGCACCTGAGTCTCCTCTCCGTAACTTCCGTTTTTTGGAGAGTACTGCCTATGCATCAGGCCAGGTTATGGGGATGCAGCTGTGAGTAACGTAACATTTCTGTGGACTCATCTCGCAAGGCCTCCCCGTCAGGGAGAGTGAGGGGACAGTGTTCTTCCACAGGAAGCACGGGGACATGTCCATCTTTGTTGGTGAACATGGCCATCTTTATTCACAATCATGTACACTTTTAAAGGGGAAGGCAGAAGGGGCGTAACTAATTCAGGGGAGCACTAACTCTATAGGACAGAACCTACACTGGCGCCAGTATGCCACATTGTTGCAGCAGTCAGCGGCCAGGCCATAGCCAGAAGTCAGCAGCTCCATCCAGGTCTCTCCCGTGGGTGGCAGGGGTCCAAGCATTGGGCTGTCAACTGCTGCTTTCCCAGGTGCCTTAGCAGGGAGCTGGATCAAAAGTAGAGCAGCTGGGACTCAAACTGACACTCTGAGGTGGGATGCCGGCATTGCACATGTGACTTCACCCTCTGTGCCATGAAGTGGGATGCTGGCATTGCACATGTGACTTTATCCTCTGTGCCACAACTCCAGCCCAATTCCAGGTGTTTTTGCTTCTTTTTAGAAAGGATATTTATTATTATAAAATCACCTAAAATATACTTTGTAAATATATTTTAATAATGTTGCTTTTATTTAATGTTTAACAGAAAGATTTAACTTTTTACTTGAATCTTTTAGTCTTCTGTTTGCATTTCTGTCTTCAGAGTTATCATGCTGTTCTGCTGTGTATTCATAGAATTGTTTGTCTTCTAACCTCTCAGTGATCACCATTTTTTCATTTTAAATTTAATGAACCTAAGATTTATTTTTATATATAAGAAATAATTCTAGTTAGCATTTTTCATCCCACTTGTTAAATAATTTTTGTTCACTGGTCAGTATACTATTTTAATATATTCAGTATTCATATACTAATGTGCAGTTGAGTCTGTTTCTGTACTTTATACTCTCTTTTAGTCTATTTGTATTTTATAGTATTGATTGCACCATACTTGGATTATTGTATCTTTCTAGTATGAGTTATTATCTGGGAGAAAAAATCTACCATCATTTAAGAAATTTATTTGAATTACTTGCTTTATTGATGCTACTAGATGATTTTTGCATATAGTTAGAATTAGTTATCGCTAAGTGACTTTAAAAGCTCAGACATAAATGTCTGATTCTGGTACCTTTTTAAGATAATTATTTCATGGATACTCAAAAATTTTATTGTTACTTGTGTTTGTTTTCTGTTTTGTATATGTTAGGGAAAGAAGCCTCATGGTTTAATATTTGAACTATTTCAGAGGTATTGTAATTTTGAGTGTTTCCGATTTCAAGGATCTGGCTATGGAAATAGAATGCTGCAGTGATAAGGAAGGCAAGGGGCAGCCACCTAGGATTCCAGATACGAACCAGTTTTCCAAAGGCCATCTGAAGTTTTCCAGGACCTAGCTCAGCCTCAGCTGGAGCTGGAGGCTGTTTCCAGGCTCCAGAGTCTCAGTGCCCCCGCTGTGGATAGAGGATACTAACGCGGGTGAGGATACCGGTGGAGAGTGTCCTGAACACCACGGCACCTTCGTGAGGGTGACAGCACTGCTGTGAATGTGGCACTGCCTGCCACTGGAAGCAGAAATGTGGCATGGCAAGGAGTATGCATGAGTATGGATGAGATGCCTTGAAAAAGCAGCATGAGGCCGGCGCTGCCGCTCACTAGGCTAATCCTCCACCTGCGGCGTCAGCACACCGGGTTCTAGTCCCAGTCAGGGCGCCGGATTCTGTCCCGGTTGCCCCTCTTCCAGGCCAGCTCTCTGCTCTGGCCAGGGAGTGCAATGGAGGATGTCCCAAGTCCTTGGGCCCTGCACCCGCATAGGAAACCAGGAGAAGCACCTGGCTTTGGATTAGCGCGGTGCGCCAGCTGCAGCACTCCGGCCACAGCAGCCATTGGAGGGTGAACCAACGGTAAAGGAAGACCTTTCTCTTTGTCTCTCTCTCTCTCTCACTGTCCACTCTGCCTGTCCAAAAAAAAAAAAAAAAGTGAGCATTAAAATCCCATTTCAGTTGGAGCAGGGTGTAGAAGGTGTGTTTTGCGAGAAGTTAGGCTGTAGGCTTGTTTGTGATTGGCTTTTGTTGTGTGGCAGAACATCCCTGAACTAGTGCCCTAAAATGAGTTTAGTTTATGAGTGTTCGGGAGAATTGGATGGGATTCTTTTTTTTTTTTTTTTGGTCTGAATTTGACTAGTAGAATTTGGCTAGGTATGCCTAAGTATCTGTGGTTAGCTGGTGGCCAGGCCAGCTGGTTGCTTTTTGAGGGTAGAACCTCTTGGCCTGTCTGTTTTCCATTAACAGGTGAGCTAGGCCTCGTTCCTAAGATGGTTGTAGATTTGTAAGAAAGTCATGCATGCAGAGCTCCTTGAATGTTAGGCTAGGAGTACGGACGTTGCTGCTTTCACCATGCGCTGTTGGCCAGATGAGGTCACAAGGATCTGTAAAGTCACACTGGGAAGGACAGACACACAGGGCAGGACGTGGAGCCATCTCTGCAAGCTCCTACCCCCAGGAGCAGGCTTCAGTAGGGACGAAAGCCAGCCAGCAATGGAGATGAAAGCAGGCCTGAGGTCTGGAGGCTGCCTTCACAGAGGCAGTGTGGGAAGTGCACTGGTCGTCACTGACCTCAGTGGCCAGACTCTTACTGGGTGCTGTTTCAGCTGGTGCAGCTGTGTTCTTAGTGTCACGAGCTCGGTGACACCAGTGTCAGTCACTGTGTCTGGGATTCTGCAGGCTCAGGCAACACCTTGTGCATTAGATGCGTAGAATTTTATTGTTTGATGCTCTTTCAAATAGGGCAGCATGGAAATGTGGTATGGTACCTTTAAAGACTATTAGGCCATGAATGCAGGTTCAGAAGGGTTAACTAGGTTTCAGTCTTACAGTAGAAGCAACAGTGATCCCAAGGAGTAAGATGTCTGGAGACGTTGCAACCAAGCTTTGTATTAAAAGCTCAGTTGAATTTATATAGAATGTGTTGAGTCATTGAGGTTCACACAAGGCAGGGCCATCTGTCATCTTTTTTTTTTAAAGGTTTATTTGTTTGTTTGAAAGTCAGAGTTAGAGAGAGAGAGGGGAGACAGAGAAAGAAATCGTCCATCTGCTGTTTAACTCCCCAAATGGCCGCCACAATGGTTGGGGCTGAGCCAGGCTGAAGGCAGGAGGCAGGAGCTTCTTTTGGGTCTCCCATGTGGGTGCAGGGGCTCAAGTACTTGGGCCCTCTTCTGCCTTCCCAGGCACATTAGCCGGGAGCTGGATTGCAGGTGGAACAGCTGGGACTCAAACCAGCATCCATGTGGGATACTGGCACTGCACACGGTGGCTTAACCTCTGTGCCACAGTGCTGGCCCCATGACACAGTATGTGATACAGATACCCAGCAAATGGTGTTGCATCCTTTGTTGAACAGCATGTTCCGTGTATGGCCTGTTTTCCAAGAATATTTGTTCCTTTCCACATTCTGAAAAATAACAATTGATTGTACTTTTTAAATTGTGTCGAGTTTATTCTTTCTGTATTTTGAAGTGAAGATTTAATAATATAAGAATATTTAGAAGTTGTGCAATGGAGAAAGCTGATAGTACTTAGAGAAAGTATCCATCCTGAAAAGAGAAGGGAGAATGAACTTGTCTAAATTTTTTGTCAAGAATGTTATGCCAGCTCAGTAGGCTAATCCTCTGCCTGCGGCACCGGCACCCCGGGTTCTAGTCCCAGTTAGGGCGCCGGATTCTGTCCCGGTTGCTCCTCTTCCAGTCCAGCTCTCTGCTCTGGCCCAGGAGTGCAGTGGAGGATGGCCCAAGTGCTTGGGCCCTGCACCCTCATGGGAGACCAGGAGAAGCACCTGGCTCCTGGCTTCGGATCAGTGCAGTGCGCCGGCTGCAGCGGCCATTGGGGAGTGAACCAACGGCAAAGGAAGACCTTTCTCTCTGTCTCTCTCTTTCTCTCACTGTCCACTCTGCCTGTCAAAAAAAAAAAAAAAGAATGTTATAAACTTTCACTGAGACAGCTTGCTAATTTTTAATACTTGGAGGATGAAAATTCTCCCCCATGACCACATACCAGGAATGAGGAAAGACGTTTAAGTGGAACAGTCTGTTCTGTTTCGATTGTGCTGAGCACCTGGAAGTCCCAGTGTTGAGTACACGCATCCTGGGTGGAAAGAGACCTCTTCCCCAGATGAAAGACAATTCCTTCTTCCATAGAAACACAGTCTAAGGTTCATTTTTCCCCTCCCGGTTTCATGATTGTAAAAATATTTCTCCAGTTATTCTGTCAGGCTCCGTATAAAAAAGGGGGGATTGAGAGGTTGGACATTAAACAAAATTCATAGAATTTTAACACATGTTGCCAAATTGTTCTCAGTGGTTTTATTAAGGTACACTTCAGAAACAGATGAAAGGTGTTGGCTTGTCCATATCCATGCCGGCAACAAATATCACGGTCATTAAAAAGAAAACCTCTTCAGGTTGGTATGTGTAGACCGTGCCTTTGCAGTGTGATGTGAGCATGCGAATGGTGTGGGGAGCTCAGGGAGGTGTTCTGGGTGAGACTGGAGGGAGAAGCTGTGAACACGCTGCATCCTTTTAGGGTGATCTGAAAGTGTTTGCTGCTCATGCCGCAGCACTGGGAGGCTTTGGGAGAGTTTAGACAGCAGTGGGATGTGTGTGAGTATTTCACTGTAGGTGGCAGTGAGGGGAAGCTTGGCCAGGTGTGGGTAGGCTTGGAGGGGCAAACACAGCGTGTCAGAGAGGCTGATGGGCAGTGTTGCCCTGGCTCGTTCACAAGGGGGAGAGGGAGCCCTCTGACATTCTCCGTGTTGTCATTAGGAAATCCTGATGGGAAGATGGTGGGTCTGAGGTGTTTTTTTTGCAGCATTTTACACTTTACACTTATTTTTTGCTGCTAAGAGAAAAGATTTCCTTTTTTTTTTAAACTTCCTCATCTTCCTCCTCAGGCCTAAATGTGTCTGGATCTCTGGGTACAGTGTGTGGTACAGCAGCGACACACACACCTGCTGGAAAAGTGAACTGGTTGTTGTCACTGTGAGTGGGTAGGGTTTTAAGGACAGAAACGTGGCCTATGGGTGCCATGTGTTTGTGTGGGGGTGGGTGTGAAACCATGGTTTATTCATTAGGAACATTTCTTCTTCAGTATTGGTGAGAGACACTCTCCAGGAACAAATCAGGTACCAAGTCTTCACCAAGACACTCAGTGCCCTAATCCCAGGGTGGGCGCAGCCCAGGAGTAAGCCTCTGCGACCCTCCTTGACCCACTGGGGCCATTTCTGCGGGCCTCATGCCAGCTGCCCTGTAGCCACTCACCTCTCGGGAGTGCCGTGGGGTCAGCATGATTATTCCCAGATTATACAGGTGCCAGAGGGGTGGGAAAGACTCGTCCAGGCAGCACGGCCTTGTCCTGGGCCCCAGCTCTCAGGGTGTGGCTCCCTGAAGTCACTTCCTCTCTCACCTACTCCCTGTGGAGGTCGGTGTTGTTTGAGCCACACTGGTAGTGCTGTGTGTGGTGATGGCAGAGAAGGGGAGGTGGAAAACCAGGTGTTTTCCTCAGTTGTTTCTTCTGCCATTGCCTCAGCAGGTGAGGCACCGTGTCCCTGTTCTCATCAGCCGTGGAAGGAGGGTCGCGAGGTGGGGAGTGACCTTGCACTTCGGCCTGAGCAGAGTCCCTGGCTGTGGGGGACAGAGCGAAGTGCACAGCATAGGTAATGATGATGTGAGGTCCAGAGCACCACGTGGGGCAAAGGTCAGAGGAGGGGATGGCCCCAGTGGGTGTCTGTGAGGTGGTGTCAGAGCAGGAGGACAGTGTGTGCCAGGCTCTGGAGTTGGGGCTGTGGGGGGGGTGTTCGAAGGGTGTGCTGGGAGTTGACCTGGGAAGGGAGCTAGACATTGGGAAAGCTCTTGGGCCCCTGCCGGCCATGCTGAGGACCTGGGCTGTCTCCTCCACCTGTTCACAGTGGCTTAGGAGCCACTGATGAATCCCTGAGCCCTAGTGGTGGCCACACAGGGTACTGCTGCCACGTTGTAGGCTGTGAACTTTTGGCTAAACAGAGAGAGGGTGCCAAGTATTCCCATTGGCAGTGAGCGAGTATGATACTGCTGTGTAAACAGGAACAGAAGCCTTAGAGAGAAGAGGGTGTTGGAGCATGGATGGACTTGGATGTAGTCAGCGAGAGGAACAGAGAGGTGGTGGGGAGACCAAGTGTGGAGTCCAGGCCCACGCGCAGAGCGGGTGCTGACTGTCTGAGCGTTGTTGTCTGTTGGAGGCTTTGTGACCTTGCTGGGCAGCAGGGCTGGAGTGAGGAAGCCTGTGTGGAGCTGCCTTCTGTCTCTGTCTCGTGAGTGCCCTGGGCCAGGTCCATCATGGTGGCTCACCATCAATTCACTGTTGCTTTGTTCCTTTGTTGTGAGCTTAAATGAGGTACTGGGGTCAGCCAAACTGCTGTACCCCGTATACCCTCATTAAGTGCACTGTCATGACAATTATTAGATCTGGACAGGTACATTAGACAGTGTTCAGGAAAGAACACTACGTGCCTGAAAGGAACCAGGGGTGAGGCATTGGCTTTGCGATGCAGCCGAGTTCCCAGTCTTCTCTGTCCTGCATTCCAGCTCCAGTGACACCTGCCTCACAGTGTAATTGGAGATGGTTCTGCAGTAGGCTGTGCTTTGCAGAAATACATGTAAAGCATGCTTCACATTCACAGTTTAGCTAATGTTCCAGTTTGCTGAATTTAGAATAGTTTATGGTTAAATAGAAAAATTACAAGTTTACATTTTGTACATTTTTATGAACTCATTTTATCTCAGATTACAGTGGATAAAGGAAATTTGCTTAAAAATTGAAAAACATGATGTTTTCATAATGTAAATACTTGTATTATTTTAAAATCATTTACGTAATTTATTTGAGACACAGAGAAAGTGAGAACAAGAGCCTACTCTTGTGTGATGGTTTGTTCCACAGATGCCCACAATAGCTGGACTTGCCAGCCTGGTCCTGGAACCTGAGAGCTCAGTGCAGGTCTGCCCCATGGATGGCAGGGCCCCAACTATTGGAGACATATGTGCTTCCTCCCAGGGTGCACATTAGCAGGAAGCTGGCATCAGGAGTGTACCCAGGGACTCAAACACGGGATGAGGGTGTCCCAAGCAATGTCTTTCCCTGCTTTCCGGTGGGGCCTGATATCTGCCCCATGTAGTTTTAGAAATACGGACTCAAAGTATGAAATGGTATCTTGGTCATCTGTCCATGTAGGTATTTAATCTTAGTGTTAGTCCTGCTTCTGTGTTTTACAGATTAACTTACTGAGTATAGAGCTGAAATGAAATACATGCACAAATTTGTAGGGCTAAAGAGATGATGTAGTTGAGTCTTTTAAGAAGAAAGATGAGTGTGCTTCATCTCTCCAGTGAAAGAGCCTTACCCCAGAAGCTCGGGGCTTCCAGCACCGGGACCACTCCTTGGAGGCCAGCAGGTCTCCATCTGAAACAGAGCACGGAGAATGAACTAACAGAGTGGAAACTACGCTCAGTGGGTCTGTGACTATCTTTGAAGAAAAAATGATTGATCCAAACCTGAAAACCGTTATTAATTTGTCTGCTGTTTCTTCCTCCCACATTCACTTTGTTCTGTAATTATATTTTAGCTCCAGTTACCCTGCCTCTCATCCCTTAAGGACCTCAGTTTCCTGTGTGGTCCTCTCTGACCTACACAGAAGGCTGCTGAGTGTTCAGTGAGTTCTCCGTGAAAGCCGCGCTCCTTCCGGCTCCCGGGGGAGGGTTTTCTTTCTGCTGCCTTGTTCTGCTGTCCCACCCGTAGACTGGTTTCTGTTTTTCCTCCTGTCAATAGAATTTTAGGCAGTACCCAAATGTCTCCCCAAGTACTGCCTACTCCCCTTTCATAATGATGCTTGTTACTTTTTTATTTTTATTTTTTACTATATTGGGTCACTCTTACAGATTTAGAACTTGGTTTACGTCATCAAACTTAGCTGCATTTAAAACCTGCTGTCTTCATTTTCACATCTGAGGTGCTGTAGTGTGTGCTCGCAAGCCGTCGTCTCTGGTGTGTGGCGTTTCCCTGGGCCTGGATGAACACAGCTGACATGGGAGGGGCTGGCGGCCTGCAGCCTGGCTCAGCCCTGCTGTTTGAGCCTGGTACAGTCCCTGAGGAAAGAATGAGAAGGATTCCTTCTCTGTGACAATGATTGCCTAAGCCAGTGAGTTCTTGGCTGCTCTGTCTGCCGCTAACACAGCCTAGCAGTGGTAACCCACACCTGCTGGTGGAATGCACTGATCCTGAGACTTGCTTGACTCCACTTGTCTTGCAGGGTAGACTCATAGAAGAGCAAGCAAGCCTGTGAAGCATCTGCCTTCTTGTTTCCTACCGGTGAATCCTCCAGCATGTGTCTGTTAGGAAATAGCTGTCTTTTACAAACTTTTGTTGTTGTTGTTGTTATTTATTCGAGAGACAAGAGAGGGAGAGAGCTCCCATCTGCTGAGTCACTGCCCAAGTGCTTGCAAAGTGTGGGGCTGGGCCACAGCTGAAGATGGGAATCTGGAACTCAACCCAGGTCTCTCAGTGGGTGACAGAGACCTGTCTAATTACTTGAGCCGTTAGCTGATACCTCCCAGTGTCTTCATTAATAGGAAGCTGGTGTCAGGAGCCAGGTCCAGAGTTGGGTATCAAGTCCAGACACTGCATTATGGGATGTGGGCATTTAACCACAACGGCCAGAGCTGTGCCGATCCCAGCCAGGAGCCAGGAGCTTCTTCCTGGTCTCCCATGTGGAGAGTATTCTGGAATACTGGTATTCCAGGCCATAGTAGAGAGCTGAATTGGAAGAGGAGCAGCCGGGACTCGAACCAGCGCCCATATGGGATGCCAGCACTTCAGGCCAGGGCTTTAACCCACTGTGCCACAGCACCGGCCCCTAACTAGTGTCTTAATCACTAGGACAAACATTAAAATCTGTCCTGGGGGCCGGCAGCCATGGTGCAGCGGTTAAAGCCCCAACCTGCAGTGCCAGCATTTCATATGGGCACCGGTTTGATTCCGGCTGTTTGGCTTCTGATTCAGCTTCCTGCTGATATGCCTGGGAAAACAGACAATGGCCCAAGTCCTTGGGCCCTGTACCCACATGGGAGACCTGGAAGAGGCTCCTGGCTTTGGATTGACTCAACTCTGGCTGTTTTGGCCATCTGGGGAGTGAACCAACAGATGGATAACCTCTCTCTTTGTGTCTCTCTTTCAAATAAATAAAATAAATCTTAAAAAAAAATCTGTCCTCAGCCGGCGCTGCGGCTCACTAGGCTAATTCTCCGCCTTGCGGCGCCGTCACACTGGGTTCTAGTCCAGGTCGGGGCACCGGATTCTGTCCCGGTTGCCCTTCTTCCAGGCCAGCTCTCTGCTGTGGCCAGGGAGTGCAGTGGAGGATGGCCCAAGTGCTTGGGCCCTGCACCCCATGGGAGACCAGGAGAAGCACCTGGCTCCTGCCATCGGAGCAGCGCGATGTGCCGGCTGCAGCACGCCGGCCGCGGTGGCCATTGGAGGGTGAACCAACGGCAAAAGGAAGACCTTTCTCTCTGTCTCTCTCTCTCTCACTGTCCACTCTGCCTGTAAAAAAATAAAATAAAATAATCTGTCCTAATGTGTACCTTAAAAAAAGCTTTGCCTTTTTATCAGCTCAGCTGGATGATGTTGGGCTTCTGTGAATACCGTCTGCTATAGAGGCCTAGAGAAGCATAACTCTGCTTTGTATTTGAGCTTTACCAGTTGCTTATTTGCTAACTTTGCTTTGGAAAATGTAAAAATGTAAGAGCAAACACTGCGTATGTTGGGTGGCTTTCTTGGCCCCTTCCTAGTTCCAGCTGCTTGTGGAGGAGGGGGTTTCGTTTGGACTGAGCATAGCACCTGGCTCCATGTGCAGATGTGTGCTTGCTCTCCCTCTCTACACCCGTGTTCTGTCTCTCCATGTATATACGCTGTGTGTACACATGTGTTCTCTGTACTCTTTGTGTAGGTGTGCTACGAATGTGTACTGTTTGAACACACTCTCCACATATGTGTGCTTACTCTCTCAGTGTGTGCTGTTTCTACCTACATCTATGTGTACTCTGTGTATGTATCTTGGCACATGTGCCCTCTGTCGTTTCTCATTTTTTTTCCTTCTGTTTCCTGGCTCTGTGTTAGGTGTCTTCATTACCCGCTTCCGTGGCGATGATCTTGCTGCTTGAGAATATTTTCCCGTATTCAGTCCCCTGTCCATGCACTGGAGGGCAGGGTTCACATGGTGCGAGATAGTGCTTCTCATGCTTCCGCTGGGCTGGTGCCCGGAGGCACTTCATGGGTGGGTTTGCTCGTGCTCCCCACCCTGCAGAGCTGCAGGGAGCCCTCTGCTCTCTCCCCTGCGCCCAGGGGGACTCCCCTTGGTTATTTGTGTAGCTAAGCTCAGTGGCATCTGGAAGCACATGCAATGGTCCCCAAATGACGGAAATCCTGTATTACTCTGTTTTCTGAGGAGCTGATGGAAGAATTTGTTCCGTGGGGGATGGAAACATTGAGGAGGGTAACTCAGGGGAGCAGGACGAGGTGGCGTCTGGGACCTGCTGCCCTACCACAACAGTTGTTGAAGTGTGTTCTGTGTGTCCACCAGGAAGACAGAAGGGAAGGAAAATGGTGAGGAGTCTACCAGCATAGAGTCAAGAAGCACAGCATGGCTGTGCAGCAGTGCTTGTCCTGTGTTAGCCGTACGTGCTCTTCACAACGGCCTGGAAGCACGGAGGGAAACGGCAGTCACACTGCCGAGTGTTGACTGCAAGTAGTCAATAACGCTTCAGAGAGCGGCAAGTGCTTTATTTATTCTCTCCCCCTTCCGGCAGTGCGTGCTGTGAGGAATTCCCTAGGGAAATGTCCTTTGCAGTGGGCCTCTAGGTAACCCTCTGGGGAGACGGCACTGCAGGAACAGGCAGCTTTCAGGGGCCTCCCCTGCCAGGCCAGGATCCCACCTTTAGGTCAGACCCCTACTCCCTTTAGCCCTGTGTTGTTGGTTGGGCTGATTTCATCATGAGAGGTGTTGATACAGAGCTGAGATCTCTGTACCGGAACCAATTTGCCTTTTATAGCCTGTTATTTATGAATGTGTGCAGATTTACCCTAATGAAGTTCCCATAAAGTGGAGCAATATTAGCTTTAATTTTTTTTTTTTTTTTTTTGCCTCTTCCTCTCTACTAGGCTTCCATATTATCTCTTTGATGTTTGGCTTTATTTCTTCAGTACTTAATTTGGAAAGCTGATCTTCGGTTCTGACCATTTTAATTTGGTAAATGGATGGATCTTTTCATTGCATTCACACTGTCCGAGTTTGGAGGGCTTGACTGTGTCACCCACAGCTGCCTGGCCCTTTCCAGTCCCATTACGTGAGCAGAGTGCACTCTATTTAATTACTGTCCATGGAGACTGCATTTCTCAACTCGCAGTGTTTTACCTGATTCCCCTTTCAGCCGCAGGAGAGGTCTAGTGGCAATAAGAATGCCAACACGTGATTTATTTAGGTCTTGGCTCCTTTTCAAGAGTAATACATAGTGTGTTAAGTATTGTCAGAACAAAGTTTGTTGAATATGTTGTACACAATCTTTAATTTTATGGTGTCTACAAAATACAGGACCATGTGGAAATGCAAGAGGAGTCTACTGTCTATAAAATTAATGGGTAGAAAAAATAATACTCCTCCCAAATTAACGGAAGCATGTCTGTTGCCAAGGGCTGAAATTTGCTGTAAAGTTTCGGACGTGGAAGTGTAAAGGGATGCCCATGTTCATATATTAGCTGGAATGGGTGTTAACGTTCTGAGCATTCTAAGGAGGCAGTGTAGGTACTGCGACTCGTCATCTGTTGCTGGTGCTAAGTGCTGCCGATTGGCTCGGTCTGCTCCTCTGAAGAGCAGAAGACTGAGAGCAGTATGTGACTGTGTCGTGGATGGACCAGGGCAGGACCACAGGCCTCAGTTCCTGCTGTGACTGCATTTGTGGATGGGATAGATTCACTGGGGTAGAGTCTGAGTAAGTCACTTAAACAGTACCTGGCTTGCTATGGTCTTTGCTCTATTTTCTATTAGTTTGTCACTCTGTGTGACCCTGTGGCTCGTTCCGTCAGTACTGGGTCAGAGTTTATCGGTTGCCCCTGTGCTGCTGCAGTGAGAGCGCTGTCCCTCCAGTGGGCCATGATGCTGAGCACCCTGCCTCTCCCTGGCACCCAGAGGTGCCTGCAGAAACACGGGCCAGGAGGGCGTGGGGCCTGCCTCTGCTGCAGTAGGACACAGAAGCAAAGCTTCAGACTCAGAAGTGTGTCTGTGGCGTTTTTGCTGCCTTGCCCTGTGTCAAACCTGTCTGCATGCCCCTTGTTGGCTCCTTGTATCAGCTTTTGAATCTTGCATTTTTCCTTGGTAGATGTCTCTTCAAGTAAGCGCTGTCGCGTTTTCCTCCTAGTTCATGGACCCAATGACATGCCGTGAAGTTTGGATTTAGCTGCACCTGGTTAGGGTGGCTTCGTTCCAAGTCATGGCACACTTCCATGTAAGTTGGCTGAAAAGAGAAAGTGCGTGATTTCACGTAGGACACGGCTCACAGGTTGTTACAGGGAAGGCAAGCCAGGGTCCAGCCTCGGCTTCTTACTGCGCCTCTTTGAGTGTTCACATAGCAGCTCCAGCAATGGTGTCCAGATGCACGTGTACCAGCAAAGCAGCAGAAACGTGGGTTCCGTGCGTCAGCCTGTTAAAGGCATAAAACCTTTCCCAGCGGGCCTCTCCTCGCTTCCCCTGTGTCTCATCTGCCACAGTGGGATTCTGTGCCATAGCTCATCCAGTCCTTACCACAGGGACTTGCAGGGCCCTGCTGTGCTGAGAGTAGAGATTTGGTGGACTGACACGGGTCGGTTGCCCTGTACATGGCCAGCCTCTGTGTGTGTGAGCTGGCAGGCTGCATGTTCCCCGTTGCCCACTGCACTGTCCGTAGCAGGCAAGAAGCCACAGACCACTTTCCCGTGCATGTGTAGTAAGACCAAGTGTGTTGATAAGGAAATTGCATTTCGTATAATTTTCATGTCTCATCAAATGTCATTCTCTTACTTTTTCCAAGTATTCTTAGCTCTCAGTGTAGAAATGTAGAACATTTTTTGAGCCTTGGGTCAGATACACTGTTGACCCTTGAGTCAGTTTCTAGTACCACTACAGGCTACACTGACCAGGGTGTTTAGCATGTTCCTGGAATTTGACATTTCATGCAATTTAGATTTATCATTGATTTTTTTCTCTGAAATTTTTTATTTATGAAAAATCACAGAGGCCTTTGTTTATGTTTTCTATTTCTCTTCACTTTATTGATTAATGATACACATATGCACCCACAAACATCATTACAGATCATGGCAGGTGCAATATAGGATAAATGTGAGGTGCTGTGAGAGGCAGCTCTTCAGATTTTACTTACTGGTGCCATTTAAGATGAGAAGGATGAGTATACTATGTGTTCATGTCAGCATGTGTGTGCATACATGTATGTATGTGCATGTGTGTGGTTATGTAACGTGCTTGCACATGTGTGTGGGTATATGTGTTTAAGTGTGAGCATGTATCTGCACATGTGTGCGCTGTGTGTACATGGATGAGTGCTTGTGTAATATGTGTATGGGTGCATGTAACTGCACATCCGTGTGCATGTGATTCTGTTGCTGTTTGTGTGCATATGTGATGATTTGAATGTGTGTGTGGTTGTGTAATATGTACGTGTATGTATATGTGTGTAAGTCTGTGCATGTGTGTGTATGGGTAGTTGTGTAGTATGTCTGCAAGTGCACATGTGCTTGTGTGTGTATATGTGTGGATATGTAGTATCTGAGGAAGCCTGTGTGTGTTTGTGTGAGTTTATGTATGTGCATGTGAGTGTGTGTATGTGTCTTTGTGTGTGGGTATGTATATGTGTATGTATCTTTGTGTGTGTGTGTGTATTGTGAATGCATGTAAGTATATATATGTATGTGTCTGAGTGTGTGTGTGTGTGTGTGGTGGGGGAGGGAACTGTTCCAAATACAGAGAGAACAAGGATTAAGTCCTTGAGGACATTAAGAGCTTGGGTTCTAAATGCCAGGGTTCTGAATCATTGCAGGCTGTGAGTGGGAGAGTCATGAGAGATAACACTTTAAATAAAAATTGATGCAAGTGAATGTTGCAAAATGAGTCCATGAAATCAACTAATTAGCTCATCAGCTCACGCATTTACCCTTCTTGTTTTGGTGAGGGCACCTAGGCTCCGGTCCCGAAGCCCATTTCAGGTAGGATACCTGAGCGTCCCACAGTCACTGCTGAGCACTGGTCTCAGACCGTTCTCATCACCAAAAGTGTGTGCACTTTGAGCAGCACTGCCCCACGCCCGCAGGCCACAGGCCCTGGCAGCCATAGCTCTCCTGTGTCTCTGAGTTCAGCAGCTGTAGTTGCCACATGCGAGAGAGTTTGTGTGGATTTGTCTTTCTGTGCTTGATGTATTTCATTGATCACATTTTCCAGGTTCATCCACGTTGTCTTAAACGGCTGAATTTCCTTTGATGGCTGAAAAATATCCCATTGTTTATATACCACGTTTTCCTTACCTGTTTGTCCGCCTGTGGACACTAGATTGGTCTCTTTCTTGGCTGTTGTGAAGAGTGCTGTGTTAAATATGGGAGTGTAGGTAGCTCTCTGGGATACTGAACACATTTCCTTCAGATAGACATGCACACACACACACAGAGCAATGAGATCACCGGGTCCTATGCTGTGATGGCATTTTCTTATTCACCAAGCAAAACCTTGTGTTGCCAACATTTGGTTAGATGTTTGAGATACGGATACAGTAACACAGTCCTAATTGTTGGTAAGTTTACAGTTAGTGAGGGGCAGTGTATTGCAAATGTGCTGGGTGCTGTGTTCAAGATACATAGAAAGTGCTGTGGATTCATAGAATGGAGGAAAACATTCATTTGAGGTAATCGGGGAGAACTTCCGAAAGGCGTCGTGTTAGAATAAATTGGGATTTTATTTCTTTACCAGGAAGTCTCCCTTGACTACTATGAACTGTTGTGCCTTCCAGCAGCTAAGCTGTCTGTACTGTGAATTTGTAGTTTGTTGCTGTGGATTCGTTCTGAGAGGAGAAGGGTGGTGGGGGCAAGAGATGTGGAGTCGTGACACAGACACTGGGAGTCAGGTGAAAGCGGGCTAGAGGCGAGCAGCTCGCAAACCCGTATATTTCAGTTGGTGCAGCAGCTTATGTAGCCGAGGCAGCCGATCCAGTCAAGGGGCGGTTTATGCCGTAACCAATCACTGCGTGTTGCCAGGCAGGCTCCTTTTGCCATGTGGGTTCCGAAGCCATTCCTGAGTAACTGAGGCTCGCTCGCCAGCGCCGTCTTGGCACAGCCTTCTCATTCCTCCATAGTAGTTGGTCACACGTTTCTCTGTAGCCACCTTTGGTCTTTTCTGTTGTCATTTTTATCTGGGTTTTCATTAGGACCTGGAGAGCAAGAACTTTCTCTAAGTTGGGTGCTGGAGGGAGGTATGCAGAAATGGAGAGGAGAGTTGACTTCAGTAACTAAATGACCAAGTGAAATTAACAAAGGAGACCGGGTGTGGTAACCGGGAGACAATCAAGAGTGAGTCTGTGTGGGCCCATCGCAGCTGGAGGTGGGGTGGGCAGCCAAGCCTTTACCATGAGGCTGTTACAGGCGTGGGAGAATGTGCCAGAAAGGAATTACAGGGAAAGGCACAGTTTGGGCTTAAAATAACAGTACCAGTGTGGTTCTTTTCTCTCCCTTTCTTTCTCCTTTTCCTCTTCCTCTCCATTTCTTTCCATTTTCCTTGCTCTTAATGCTATCTTATTACATTTGTAAACATAAGTAGCTAGTTTATAAGTTAAGAAACCTTGGGAAAACATTTGCTAAGATTCTTACAGTAGCATCCTGTGAATTACGAACTGGAATTATCTGGGTTGAGATTTGTAATGAAAGCTGCCTGAGTTAAATAGTTGGGTTAGTCTGGACCAGTGATCCCAAGTGCTGGTTCATAGATTGTGAAGTTACATGGACACTGGTTCCTGGGCCCCTTGCCTGGAGAGCCTGATCACAGGGCCTGGATGCCACACCTGGACCTTTGCAGCAGTCTCTTGTGCAGGTCAGACTTGATCGTCATTGGCCTGTAGCCTGTGTGCTGATGGGCCCGGCATCCTGATCGCCACGTGGGAGCTGACTGGCGTGCGGTTCCCCACGATCCGCTGAGCCAGTGTCGGCATTTAAACAAGGCGCCTGCTGAGGAAACGCTTGTGAGCGAGCGATGTGTGTGCTTTGTTCAGAGATTGTCCACTGGGCGAGGGATCAAGCCTGGACACACAGTTCCCTTGATGTGATTGCCCTGCTAACTCCGTTTATTATGTTTATAACTGTAGTTTTATTAAGCAGCTATAAATATATAAATCTACACATAATAGGCAAACCAAAGTAATATTAATGTGAAAAGGAAATCTGGTGTTTTGTAAAACTTTATTTGAATGATTTAGAAAAAGTTTGTAGATTCAGAATATTTTTAAGAAAGTACTCTTATCAGTAAGCTATAAAATGCTATGAAAGAAATAGGATTAGAAAGATCCCTCTTTGGTTTGCTAACCAAGTATCTATCAGACACCACTTACAAAGCAAAGCAGAAAACGCCAAAACATGCTGAAATAGGCATCCCACTAAAGGTCTTATTTATCTGATGAAGGCTACATGAGGTCTACCCAGGGAATCCATACTGAGGGAACATTGTCTAGTGAGTGTAGGTTTGTGTGTTCACAATGAGAGTGTTCAGTGCACATATTTATTGTCAGCTGTGATTTCTCAATGGAGCTGATGATTTTCAAACAGTGGACCCTATACTCATCCAGAAAATGTGGAGTAAAAAGGCTTCTGTTGACTGTCCATGTGGCCATCTCCATTTAAATGTTACTTTTTACCTTCTTTTTTCTCTGCATGATAAAATAATTCTCAACTTAGCTGAAGTGGAACGGTTTGTAAAAACACAAAGGTAGAGGTCCTGCAGTCACGGTCTTTCTGACTGGTCTGGGATGGGTCTGGGGCCAAGGGAGGCGTCCTTGCTGTCCGGGTGATTCTGGCCCCAGTGATCCAGAAACCCTGGCTCCGGGGATGCAGAGGCAGTGAAATGCAGTGTGTGACAGGTCACCTCCAGAGGACACAGGGCTGCCCACTCTTCGGGATCCTCGGGTTGCCGTTCTCTTGGGCCTGTTGTGTCTGTTGAGGACTGAGCTCACGTCGAGGTGTGTCTCCGTCAGAGCTCGCTTCCTGATGCTCCTCCTCTGGGTGTGAGTCCAGGGCTGCTCTCATGACCGAGTTCCTGCAGGGACTTGCTTCCCGCACATGACCGAAGCTCCGTGCAGCGGGCAGGGTGACTTTGCGTGGTCTCCTGACAGAGGGGTTCTGCGTCACTGTTTCTCACGGGTGCCAGGGCCTGCCGCACTGCTGCTGCGCGTCCTGGGGTGCTCTCTGTTTTCCCTGCAGCCCCCTTGCACAGGCACTTTGGTGAATTCGTCTGTCCCACTGCTCTCTGTGTGCTCTTCCCTCCGCACTGTGCAGTTCTCCTGCTTGTCTTGTTCTGCACCTCGCTTCCTCTGATTCCGTAACCTGGTGCTTCTTACCTTCCCTAGGCTTGTGTTTTTGGCAAAATGGGAGGGGCATTACTGTGGCCCTCAGGGACTGCATTGAAGAGGGTCCTCCTCCTACCACCGATGTAGTGCCCCTCTTCCCTGCTTTGCCTACACAGTCTGCACAGTCACTGTTCCTGCGTCTTTATTGTCATCCCTCAATTGAGCACAAGCGTGGCCGTACTTGAAAATTCACGAAGCTTGTATGGTCGCCATCTCCACACTGAGGTCTCCCTAGAAGTTGACAGACATTTTGGATAAGCCCGAAGTTGAATGTTCTCATTGCGAACATTGCGATTGTGATGTTCTCACTGTGAACGCTTCCCTAGGTTTTAGTGGTGGAGAAGTGCACAGAGTGCCTGTCGGATGGGTTCCAGCCTGCCTCTGAGGCTGCCCTGTGTGAGCTTTCCTTACTGTGTGTCTGCGGTTTTGTTTGTGGAGTGATCCTGAAGCTCACCACCTCCTGTGTTCAGTTGAGCACTGAAACACTGTAGTTTTCCTCCAAATCTTCACCTCCATTTGTTTAATTTAGTATTCTTACTCCCAAGGGACTAACCACGCTGATTATCTGGCCTTTTACAAGGCTGTTCTGTGGCCTGTGAGCCAGAATCAAGACTGCGACAAGGGGGTGAAAGGTAGATCAGTCCAGGGTGTTTCAGGTTATATTTCATGTTGCGGTTTTTGAGGTTAGAGTGCTTCCTGCCTTCCTGCCAGAATAGACCTGGCCTTTTTGCTGTTATCCTTTAAACACCCAGCTCTTATTTTCCCAGTATATAGGCCTCAACCCAAAGGCTGTTCTGGACAGGTGTCTGCAATTTTTGCTCTTGTTCTAGTTTGGAAGTTATTTTTAGCCTCCTTTGCCTCCTGACCCTGCACTGCTGGTGGCTTCCTGGTATTTTAGGGCCTGTTCTCTTTTTGGAAGAATAGGCTACTGACCTCAATTCAGGAAAGGTGCTCTGTGGTCCTTTAGAAGCCGGAAGACTTGCTGTGTGTAACACAGCGGGAGAGCAGTGGTGCGGACACGCTCCTCATCTCATTTCCTGAACTCTCGGATTAGTGTGGCCAACAACTAAATACCCAAGAGATTTACAGGAAATGATCCTGTGTACTTAATGAATTTGTGAATCACTTGGGTGCTATGAACTGCTGATCGTTTAAATAGCATTGACTCAGAGAAATTGGAATTATTTGGAGGAAGGGGAGAGTTTGTCACCCAGTTGCCCAGGCAGCCTCCTCTGAGCTTGTTACCCTGTGCTGTGCACACCAGGAAGCGGCTGCACTGACAGTAGCCGTCCACCTCCTCACAAGCTGTGGGTGAACCAGCCCCCAGTGCAGGTGTTGAGAGCACTGCTGTGGCAGTAGTCATTCCTCAGTCTGCACAGTCTATTGTAACATGCGAAATCCAAAGATGAGACCAGTTGGGAAGGGAAAGGTGAGGTTCTGAAAGGTTCAGTTCACTCATTTCAGGTCTTTCTGCCAAGCCATGGGAGTTTGTTATGCAGGGCAGTGCTGAGTGCCAAGTAAGATTTGGACATAAGGAAGGCACAGTCCCTGTACTCAGGTAGGACCCAGCTAGAGCAAAGGGTGTGGGGTCCGTGCTGGACAGAGGTTTGTGCAGAGTACAGGAGAGAGGAATTTGTATTACTTGGTGCTTAAGACTTTTATTGAAACCATTTTTAAAGATGTATGTATTTATTTGAAAGAGTTGTGTGGGGGGATGTCTTCCATCCACTGGTTCACTCAACACATGGCCTCAACAGCTAGAGCTGGGCTGATCTGAAGCCAGAATCCAGGAGCTCCTTCTTGGTCTTCCACATGGGTGCAGGGATCCAAGCACTTGGGCCATCTTCAGCTGCTTTCCCAGGTGCATTAGGAGGGAGCTGTATCAGAGTGGAGCAGCCAGGACTCACACCGGCACCCCTATGAGATGCAGGCATTGCAAGTGGTGGCATAACCTGCTATGCCACAGCACCGGCCCCTGAAAACATTTTTTAAGAATTGACTGCAAGTGAGTCTAGATTCCAGAAAAAGATTATGGGCTGGATAAAAGTCACATAGCTGACTAGAAGTTTTAAAGAATATTGAAACACTTTCAGGTATTATTTTTTTTGCTTGACAGTATAGAATCTCTGCATCATGAATGCATTTACTGTACATTCTTTTTGAAATGCTGTAATAAAAATCAGATATATGTATTTGCTGTTAATGACTGACTTTGATTTGTGTCTCACTGACTATCATGCTGAGAGAAATAACTGCTTTGACCCATGGGTTGTTAGGACTCTCCCAAAGGAGATCAAGAGCTCCGTGGGAACTCTGTTGCTGCGTACAGGTCTGCCCTCCACAGCCAGCTTGGTCAGAACACAGAGCAGTGACGGTTGGTGTTCTCAAGCTGATCGTAAGGAAGCCCTAAGACCCATGTCTCACCTAAAGGGATTATAGTGGATTCCTGGCATCTACAACTTCCAGTTTTGTGTTGGGTCATTTTAGAGGTGTTGATACCCATTGAGGAGTTTGAAGTGGATGCACAGGAAAAGCTGAACATGAAGCAAGTGTGGAAACGTTCAGAAGTGAATGTGGTATGATCTGCAGAGTCATGTTAGGTGGATTTGGATAATTCTGTCTACAAACATTTGCATAATTTAAGTCCACTTAGAGGGATCTGCAGTTGCTGTCTCCACATCAGTGAGCTCTAGCTCAGGATTCTTCATTTTTACTGGAATTTAGATATTTCTGTTTCACTGGTTTCTTTCACTTAGCCATTTCTCAATCTGAGCTATACATTTCTTTTTGTTTTTTAACAATTGATGACTTTCAGACTTGCATTTGACTTCCTACTTGCTGTTAGCTGTATTTGCATTGTTAAACTGGGAAGATGTGAAAGTGATGTACAGGAATGGCTTTTGGGTGTTACACTGCTAGTAAGTGTGTAACACGTGATGGTCAGTGTAGCATTGGCAGGGCATGTGCCGAATTGTTATGTCATCTTACTTAATTTCTCCAAGGTCTTCTCAGTGTTCCCACTTGGGGCACAACAGGTTGTTCTCTGGGAGCCTTGAATGATGTATGTACATGGACGAGGATGCTGGAGTCACAGTAAACACATAAGTGACATTGGTTAATGGCAGTGGTTAAAGACTGGCTGAATGGCTGTGAGTTCATCTGATTTCATCAGGGACTGAGCTTGGTCTGCAGTGTGTGAAACAGCTGTGTGAGTATGTTTATGTACATCCACCCAGAAGCTTCGTATCTTAAAATATATACACCCACGATACATTCAGTTGATCAGTCAGCAGAGCTCTTGAAAATACATCCTGATAGATATAATTCCACCTGAAGCAGTCGGTAATCCAAGGCATAGGAGGCTGCAGTTACAGGCCAAGGAACGCAGTGCACACTCACGTTCACAAGCAGCATTAGGAAAGAGTGAAGCCGTGGTCTCATGCAATAGTGTGTGACCATGGCCGTTGAATCTTTGCTGCCTTGTGGAAGTGGATCATTCTGCCGTAGCCCCTCAGGGATAGGCAGGTGGGTGCTTTTCCTACATAGAGTCCAGAAGTGGTCCTGCCACCTGGGTGTGGCCACTGGCATTGCTGTCCTCCGTGACTGCCTTCATGGCTGGCACTGGGTGAAAATGGGACAGGCCAGGTCTGCTTCGCTCTCTGTCTGGACGCTCAGTTTTCCTAGGACTCAGCCCTTTCTGACCTTATTTCGACATGCCATGTGGACTTCCCTTTAGTGGAGCTGTTGTCCTTTCTCCTCAAACATGTGTTTTCAGGGCTCCACTGTCTCATACTTCCTCTTGCCTGTGAGGCTACCGTGGCCCATAATGGGTTAGTGTGATAGCCACTGGGCAGCTCATTCTTCCCAGGCACCCTTGCTCCTAGCTTGTCTCTTCTGCTGTTGACCCTGCCTGACATAGCAGACCGTACGGATTGCCAGGGGAGGGGCTGGCGAGAGATTTGGAGCTGGAGGAGGGTGGTTTGCCATGCTTCATCCTGCTCCCACATACTGCAGGCTGCTGCTTTGCCCTCCTTGGCAGCCCAGCTCCTGTCACCTGTCTCCTCTTCTTGTTCTGTCAACCCAGGCGTAGGGAGACTTCCTGCCCGTACAGTCTGTGTCTGTGACCAGCCTTGTTTGTGCCTTCTTCCAGCTGCCCGTTCCTGAGCTGTGCCCTTCCAGGAGGCCACCTTTCATCTCCTGTGTTTCTGTGTCACTTCCGGTTCCCTCCCTGTGGCCTTTCCTTGGGTTTCTGTTGTCACTGGCTGTGGATGAGCCTGCATGCCCAGTTGGGTGAGAGGGTGTGAGCCACGGCTCACTCAGTGGTAGATGCCCGTGCCCAGCAGAGTGTCTGCCGTGAGGAGCAGTCAGTGCACACACGTGAAATGTGCGGTGCAGATCGCACCCTTACCCAAGGCGTCCTCTTAGGAAAGGCCCGGAGCCACTCTGGTGGGCTTTTCATGACGCTGGCGGTACTTCTGGGAATCACGATGCTTCTTTTGTTCTGTTTTCCCTTTTTCTCCCTCAGAGAGCTAAGGGAAGGCGTATCCTACTGGCTTTACTGGCTATTCCATGGAAACCTCAGGGTTCTGCAGAATCCGAGCACTGGGTCAACAGTGAAATGGGATGGAGGCCACTCAGGTGCCTTTGCCCTGCGCTGTCACCCTGCTGTGCCCACTGTTGAATGAGAGCCAGGCAGCTGTGTCTCCTTCACTTCCCTGATTCTCTCTTTCTGTCAAGCTCCATTAGGTGCCTTCGTGTCCCATAAGTTGCCTGTTTGAGTTCTTTGCATTAGAGTTGAGAATAGATGGCCCATCTGCTCGCCTGAGTATTAAATTATCCCAGGACGTCGTTGGAGGAGACTTGCCCTGTGCATTGCACAGGGTTCCCTTTGCCCTCTGTGAAGAGGTCTGCTTTTCCTGTACGCACCCTTGTGTCTGAATAGGCTGCACTCATCAAGGCAGGGACCTGCCAAGGGCGGGTGCTGACAGAAGTAAAAGGCTTTATTCATTTTTATTATAAAACGCAGCACTTGTTAGGTGTAAGTAAGCTTGCAGTATGCCAGATCTTGGTATTTGGAGGTTACTGGGTTTCGGAAGTTATGAAAAAAGAGCATGCTCTAAGAGTGACATGTTGAAGAGATGTTTTGCAGTGAGGTTCATTAAGTAAATGCATGCACCATTTTAATTCCTTGCATGATACAGCGCATGCAGCTGACAAGTCTGCACCTTCATTTGAATATTCATGAATGAGCGAGTTTCTGCCAGCCTTTAAGTAATATAATTTATGAAAGTGAATTGTGTTCTTTTCTAGCAAGCTGAAAATGTTCGATATATATTATGCGATCACATTTGTTAATAAAAACTGAGTAACATTGGCTGAAGGGTAGCATTTAAGAAATGTGCATGGTTTCCATTATTTAAATGTACACTTTTAATTAGTGAATTTTTCAGTGAGGATGAAAATTGTGTCACACTTAAGGTGTGAATATTTATGTGGCCATATATTGGTATTAATAAAAGTATGTCTAATCTCTGCTACTGTTGGCAAATTGATAGCTTTAAAGGTAATGGGGAGATTTAAATTCCAGAGAGGGAAACAGTTTCTTCTAACTCATACAGTGGAGCTGAAAGTCAATGTGGCATTGACTTGGTAGAATCTACAGGAGGTTATGGGTGAAAGTCGGGGACAGAGACTTGGCCTGGCAGTTCATCAGACCAGGCAAGTGGCCACTCCCACATCAGTGTGCCCGGGTTCAAGTCCTTGCTCTCCTTCTGATTCCAGCTTGCTGCTAATTTGGACCCTGGGAGGCAGTGGTGATGGCTCAAGTAGTTGGCTCTCGGCTGCTGTGTGGGAGACCTGGTCTCCAAGCTCTGCCTTTGCTCTGGCCCACTGTGAGAGTGTAGGGATGGGGATGTGTGCGTTTGTTCTCTCGCTCTCAGTGAATGAGAAAAACCAAGTGCCAGAGACCGTGTGTGCTTTGTACTCACTTCCACTGGTTTTTGAATAACTGCCTTTGTAGATCTGGATGTTTCTGAAACATCACAAATTCTGGATGCTCTTTAAAACAAACAGCACAAAAGCACAAATGAGGTCAAGCCCTAGATGGGGCCTGTGCCAGAGAAGATGCTGCAGCTGAGGTCCCCTGCTGGTGGCCAGCCTCTCTGTAGGTGAGAGTCCACGTGGGCTGGCGGCAGGAGCCCTTCATCGTTCACTGCACAGTATGCAGACAGCTGTAGCTGGCTGAGCGGTTGTGTCCACTGGAAATACTTTGCAAGGTCTGGGGGGAGAATGTGACGTGCTATTCATTTTCACAAATTAAAAACATTTTTCCGTTGACTAAAGTTGTGTTTTAAAAGTATTTACTTGGGATGGAAGCAAGAGTGCCTCACAGTGAGACCTCGCAGCGTCCTAAATGGGGCCTCCTGAGCCACATGCAAGTAGAGTAATGCTAGTCTGGAAAGCTGAGGCTGACATGGTGCAGCCTCTTTCCGGCTGTCTGTCCCAGCATTCTGTAGTGGCTTTTTGCAGAGGAACTCTTCTTGTGCTGCGTCTGCTGTTGTCCCACGATCTGCCCGATTCTGCCTTGGGGGACCGGGTTGGATTCTGCCCTGCGCTGCCCCTGTCCTCTCTGAGCCTTGGGTGACGCTCTCGTAACACAGACAGGTGCTTCTGTGTGCCTGCCTGTACGTTGCCCTGATGGGCCCAGTCATTCAAACACCCTGAAAGGGGCTCAAGAACATGTGAAATGCTGTTATAAAAAGACCAAACACCTCTAACTGGTTTTTCCTCATAAAATAATATGTTTGTATTTTTTTTTATTCCAAAGCCATTTGCCAGTTTCAAGGAGGAACCTACTTTGAAGGAGAGAGAAGTACGGGCTACTCCTCCTCTGGAGTGTGCGTCCTGTATGAGTGCAAGGTAAGCGATTGGCCCTGGGCCTTCAGAATTGTGCCCGTGATGCCTGCGCGGTGCTCCTGTCTTCAGAAGCTCGTCATTTCCCAATTCCAGGACAGAGAAAACGTGAACTGTTAACTGTAGTTCAAATATAAAGAGATTCCTGTTATTTTTTTCACGCATGTAAATTAATGATTGTAAATCTCTTTTGCTGACAAATACAATACTCTCCCATCAAATTCATGTTCTGTGAGGCTACCTTGTGCCTTGCAAATTCAGGTCAGCTTGTGTTTCGCTGTTGTGAAGACCTTGGTGTGTGTGTGTGTGTGTGTGTGTGTGTGATGCCCGCTCTACTGAGCGTAGGTGACCATCTCAAAGAAATGAGTCTGGAAGGCCTTGGAATTTCTAAACTGTGTGTGTGTGCGTGTGTGTGTGTGTGTTTCACCAGAATATGTTATGTAATACTTAGAATTTACTGGGATAGTTGTTTATGGGATTTTACATTTGCTAGGAAATCATTTAATTGTCTTTTCACTGATTTAGAAATCCGCATATAGGCGGCACTGCAGTGCTCAGTAAGTGTGAGATAAATAAATGCTACCTTTCATTTGCTCCAATGATAGGAACCCTTTTCTACTCTTTCTCGTTGTGCTGGGTAGTAGAAATAGATTGCAAGCCGCATACACAGTTTTTATTGGGCTAAATTTGCTGTGTTTTGCCCATACATCCAAAATATCATCACTTCAGCATGGAGTCAGTGTACAGATTATGGATGAAGCTTCCCACTCTTTCGTCATTCAGCCTTCAGAATCTTGCGTGCACTTCCCGTGGCCTTGTTCCATAGCCTCAGAGGGCCAGCAGCTGTGGGATGTGCTTCGAGCTCTCGATTCAGTCGTTGGGCTCCTGTGTTAGGCTCCTTGACCTGATTGGCAGATCTCTCTCACCCTGGTTTTCTGGGCTGTCAGTTCCAACCCCTGTGTCCCCATTCGTCTTTTCTTCTTCAGTGTTGGGCCCTTGAAACTGTGTCCTAGGGAGTCTGTGACTGGAGCAGTGTTCTTGAAAATCAGATCCTAGAAAAGATGTCACTGTTGAGCCAAGAGAAGACTGGTAGTTGACACCACTGTATACATGCCTCCTGCCACGTTCTTGGTAAGAGACTATGGTTGGAGAAGGTCCTCTGTGTAAATGAGCCAGGTAGAGCAGATGCTGATTGAAATAGGTTCATCTTTCTTGAAGGCAGTACTTAAAGGAGCACATCTGAAGATCTCAGCTATTGACCAGTAGTTAGAATGGGAGCCTGCGCGTTGCCAGATTGTTCTGTTGCTTAGGTGAGCATAGTGTAACCTAGTTCACGACCCTTAAGAGATGAGGGCTAGTAGCAGAGAAGCTACCTGCTTGCTTCCTGGGCAGCACCACGACCATGGTTGGAAGCATCGTTTGCATTTTGGTTCCTCCTTGATAATGATGTAATCAGTTTTAGTTGCTAGAAGTATAATAATTTTATGCTGATTTATTAATTCACTGAGTACCAACTCTGTGCTAGAAAACATGCCAGGCCATGGGTTCTTCCCTCACGCGCTTTGCAATCCTTCTCCAGTATTCCATAACGGAATCACCTCTTTATAACGAAGCTCTGTAGGAAAACTTGGACATGAGTGTTTACAAAACCCAGTTTTTTTGCTGTTCCTTTTCAAAGTGAGAGCCTGATGTTGGCCACAGCTGGCCGCTGTGCTGCGAAAGTAGCAGGCTCTCAGGCTTGCCGGGTGTGGCAGGTGGCCCTGCTGCAGTGTTGGGCTCTGGGTCCCAGCTTGCTTGACCATTCTATAGGCCTTCCTGTGAGGACCCTGTGCCCTTTCAAGAGTGAGCCCTTGACCTGTGCAGGGCTTCTCAGGATGACAGTCTTGTGTGCTGTATCTAGAAACTTCATACTTAAGTCCTGCTCACAAAATCTGAGGTGCTTCCTTTCTGTTGTGTGACAGGATCAGACCATGAAGCTTGTCGAGAGTCCAGTCTGCCCAGCTTTGGACTGTCCTGAGTCTCAGCAGATCACCTTGTCTCATAGCTGCTGCAAAGTCTGTAAAGGTAAGACATGTGAACGAAGTAAGACTTTGGTGCCGAGTCGTTCCGTTACGCTAGGACAGGGGTGCACGGAGATGTCTGTGAATGAGTGAATTCCGAAGACCAGGGACTCCCCCGAAGTGTTTTGTAAGTCTGGCACACAGACGATCATCGTGGGATATCTGCTGCAGTAACAGCAGGGTGTGCCTCGTGTCTCTGCTGAGCCTGTGTGGCTCCTGACCCATCCCAGTGTCCTGGTGCTGGCTCAGTCAGCACTGCTGCTGAGGACAGTTGCACAGCAGGTGCGGCTGGTTGTTGTTGGCAGTGCTGTTGCTTGCCAGCAAGTGTCTGTTGTTTTGTTTCTTCACTTCTCCTCTTTGTCATGATGTCCCAGCATCACTTCCATTGTGATGGCTCCTGACACCCTTCCCAGTTCTGCTGTCCAGCACTCGTGGGTGTTGGTTCTATGGAACTCGTTAAGCTCCCCCTTCACGGGATTGTGTGCATCTTCTTGTGTGACCCTGAAACTCTGTGAATTCTACCCTGCAGGTCAGGACAGGGTCTTTATCTGCATCTCTGTGTCACCTGGTGCATCCCTGTGATGTCCTTGGTGCATGAAAACTGCCTCGTTTGAGTAATGATATTTACACTGTTGTAAAACAGAGTATCAAGAGAAAAAAACCCTATACAACAAATACCATTTTGTTTGCTTTTAACTAAATCCGTCAAAAAGAACATGTGAGAGTTCTTTGGGAGGCTACTTGGGAATCACACAGTGGTGTGAAAACTCCTCTGCCCTTCCAGGGACTTCCAGGCTAGCTCTTAGGAACTGGGGAGCACCTCTGTGGAGAACCACGACCAGACAGGGTTTTCACCCTCATGATGCCTGTTGAGCAGGCCTTGCTCCCAGCAGTGAGGAATTTGGTCTGAATCAGCAGCGCTCATGTCATTGGATTGGGACCCCCAGTCATTTGAGTGTCCCGGGCAGCCAGATGTGGATGTCCATGCTTCCCTAACTCCAGTGTATCAGTGTATGACTTGGGGACTAGTGACTCATTGGGTCGGGTCCTGGCCCAAGCGTTGGCATTTCTTATAAGCCTCTAGGTGTGTTTATGCTGTGGTAGGCAGGGCTGTACTTAGGCCTTACCCGTGATACCTCACAAAGTGCCCCAAACTCCAAGGCTCACAACAACCACCTTTCCCTTACCTGTATCAGTGTTCTGTCTCAGGGTCTCAAACAGCAAGCTAGGTGATCCCTCTCCCCCATGCAGTGTCAGCTGAGCTGCTTGGTGCAGGTCAGCAGGAAACTGGGCGGAGCTGAAGGCCCCAGTTCCCTGGGGCCTGGTGCTGCACTGGCTGGAAGACTGGCAGGGCGGGGCCTCCCTCCCTCTCCTCCTGTCAGAACTTCTCCCCAAGGGCGCTCCAGGAGAAATGCAATGAGAGCTCTCCGGGAGTGGCTCCGGGCTTTTACAGGTGGAGTTTGGGACTGGCACAGCAGCACTTCCACCATATGCCGTGCCATGTGTCAAATCATCACCATCCAGAGCAGGGGCAGTAGATCCCACCACTGATAGAAGGAAAACTAAGATATTAAGACCACCTTTAATCCACTGCCGATGTCCAGGGGCTGCATGAGACTGGGAAGCCCAGAGACATAGAGATTATTTTAGGCTGGAAAGGATGAGTTTGGCCAAGAAGCACAGATGGAGTGTTTTCAGGTGTCAACAGATGCCTTGACCACGCCCATTTCTTTTCATAAAGGCCCTAATATATTACAAAAAGCAAGGTGATAAGTGGAAAAGCAACCTTCAAAAATTGTGTGATATGTAAAATATTTACTGTTTTAAAATTAATGTTTTTACATTGCAAGATTAAAAATATAATGGCAGAGTATACCATGGCCTGTATCCCTTTCCACCTGAGTTTCTACAACTGACTTTAATCAGATCTTGGTATCATCATTAAAAAGCAAACAAAAAAGAACCCTGATTTTGCAGCCAGGATTGTGATCTGCTAGCCCAGATAATATGCAAACTGAAATTGGACAAGTTGACCATTCTTGAAATGTTTAGCTCTATTTATAATAAGTGTTGCATCAGTCTGTGGCTTCAAATTAACAGAATAAACAGTTGAGTTCTCCTGGCCTCCTCTGACTTTCACATTGCAAAGAAAAAAAAAGTCAAGTTCTCTTGGCTTAAATGTTGACTCAGCTTCTACACATGTGTTGTGACAAATCCATTTGTAGTAAAATTGGCCTCCGATTTCCAGGCCTGTCTAGTTAGTGCTGGAGGTGTTAGTTCACACCTGAGAGAGTAAGTTTTTGAAGCAGGGTTGTTAAATACTCCTGTGGGCAGAGTGTGGCAGGAAGCACTGACCTTCCCACCAGAGGCTCGGCTCCTGGCTGAACCATGCTAGGTACTGGATGAGGCTCCTAGTTGCCAGGCACCAAATCAGATCAAACCAAGACTGCTTTTCAGGTGCCCTGAAGCTGACTGGCTTCTGCTGTAGCAGAAAAATGGAGCTGGAACGGTTCACGCTGCTTTCTTAGAGGCATTACAAGAAATGCATTGCACTGGCATTTTCTCTCTGTGTTCCTCTGTAAACAGGAAGTCTACTTTGGGAAATACGAGGATAATTCATTTTCTTGCAAACAACCATTAAGTAAGTTAGTGTTCTTTCATGTGCAAGTGATAGAATACCCAACTTATTTGGCTCACCCAAAAAATCGAATCTGTGAGCCTTGATGAGTAGAGAGTAAATCATGTTCAAGTACAGCACTGATGAGCTCTCAAAGCCTGCCTCTGCCTAGAAGCTTCCGGCAGTCCCTTCTGTTTTCAGTGTGTCAGTGTTCCTGCATACCCCTGGCATTCCTGTGCATATGGTCACTATGGCAGTCAGGTAAGTGAGAGGATAGATTCAGGATCCTCATGAGTTGAACCGAAGTCTCAGAATTGAGTGTTAGTGGTCTTTGTTAACTTGACCTGGGTCACGACCCCTGGCCTGAGGAAATGGCCTTGCTCAGGCCTATGAAATGCATTGACTGGCGTGGCTGTATCTTGGGTGAGGGTGAGCTTGTGTCCCTGTGGGCACTTGAGTCGGCAGTAGGGATGAGTGGTTTACCCAAAGCATAACTAAGTCATTTTTAACCCAAACATGGCATAGACATCTGGAGTCAAAGACCCCTGAGGATTAACCACACAATTTTTTTTTTTCCTGATAATTATGTGTTACTCTTCTGTACTGTTCGGACTACCTTTGTGTGTATTTGTCATCACTCATTTTCCAGTTATACAAATGCATATTTACATTTTAAAGAGTAATCTGCCCTTAGGCAAGCATGGATCTTCATGTAAATTTGTACAGCTTACCAATGACACAGAAAACTTAGTATCCTCATGGCTAAAATGCAAAGGAGGGAAAAAAATAGGCTTGGTTGTATTGACTAATTCATCCATCTGTCACAAATAATAGAATTTTCTGCTGTAATATGGATTTTCACATAGTTGGTTTTACCTTATTAGTAATATTCTTAGTAGTTACTAACAAACGCTATACTGTTAGAGTTTTGCATACAGGATCTCATTTGAATATCATAGTTGTGAAGGTAGTTATTACCCTAATTTTACAGGTAAGTAAAACTGAAGGCTTAGAAAGGTTAACTCACATAGCTAGTAAATTTACACAACCAGGAATTTGCTGAGACCAGACAGATTGGGTGTAAATTCGGTTTTGCCAACTCCAAAAGTCAAGTCAGATCACCAGAAATTGAGCTATGAAGATAGTAGGATTTTGCGGTCAGCTCTTAATTTGATTTCTTGAAGCCACTCCCAGGAGATGAGAAGCAGCCTGTCTCCATTTGAGTCTAGATTCCCACCCATCAGTGGTCAGCCTCTTGACCCTGGCGTTTTCAGCTAAGCATTAAGATAACCGTTAGAGTCATTCAACTGTCATGTGTTTAAAGAACAAATTAAAGTGGCTGTCTAACGTTCTTTAATGTAAATTAGAATTTGGTTGGCTGGAATTTTTAGTTTTTAATCTTTGTGTTAAAAAAGTAAAAACCATGTGATAAAAAATAATGCATTTTCTCGTTTTTACCGCTAACAAGGGACGTGGGGTCAGGCCTGATCTGAGAATTGGGGACCCTGTGGCGAGCTGAGCCCTGCAGAGGGAGCTGTCACAGTTACTTAGGTCCAGCTCTGGGGCCGGGGGTGTCATGGCGTGGTGTATCATAGGGCAGAGATGACACTGGGAAGACCCTGAAAAGTGGGAAACGAGAAGACTGAACGTGAAAAGCTGAAAGGCAGTTTTTACAAACAAACCCAAGAAAGAGAAATAAAAATGCCTCAGAAATGGCCGCACTCCTCATCATAGTTCTCTGAAAGTCACTTGAAAGGGAAAATTTGACAGGGCCTTGGAACTGCATCTCTCCCTGTGTCTTTTAGGGAGTGAGCTATTTTTAAAAAGTAACCTGGTTTTGATTTGGAATAATATGAAGCGGTATCTTGAAGCTTCTTTGCTTTAGGTTAATAATGTGCTGACCTACTGGGACAGGCAGTGATGGTGGCTTTTGAGGTGAACTGGTTTCCCATGGTTATGAAATACGGTCACAGTTTAGCTACCTAAAGAAGGAACAAACAGAACCCTAGGAGGAAGTCAGAGTTTCAGAGTTTATTTATTTATTTGAAAGTCAGAGTTAACAGAAGGAAAGAGAGAGACACAGAAACAGGAGATAGAGAGAGGGAGAGATCTTCCATCCACCAGATGGCCACAATAGCAGATATTGAGCCAGGCCGCAGCCAGGAGCCTGCTCCAAGTCTCCCATGTGGGCATCAGGGGCAAGTACTTGAGCCATCTTCCACTGCTTTTCTCAGGCCATCAGCAGAGACTTGAACCAGCGCCCAGAGGGGTTGCTGACGTTGCAGGCAATGGCTTTACCTGCTGAGGCCCAACACCTGCCTCAACTTTTCTTCTTCAGGATTGTAATTCTAAATGGGCAGCCTTCACATGAGAATTTAGATGTGAGGAATCTGTATTTTTCTGGCCTGATACATCTGTATTTTATTTTTGTATGTATTACTAATTGATTTTTTTCTATCCCCTTTTAGTATCATCATTGCATTTTTTCAACATTACTTTTCTTAAAGCTTATTGAGTTCTAATAATATTTAACTTCATTTCATAGTTGCCTTTAGTGGGGGCTTTGTTGAACTCTGGGGTGATATTTAAAATAGTGCGGACTATTCCAGTCAGTTGGTGTGGACACCCATTTCATTATACATAAGACGGAGCAGTGTAGAACCTCTGTCTTAGGGTTTCTCCAGTGAAAGTCATACTTGGCTAGGGTAGATGAGCCCTCATTTCTTTGATATGTGAGCAGAAATGCTATTCAATCAGATAATAGAAAACTAGATAGATAAGTTAGGCACAGGGCGATTTAAAATTGGTTAAATGATGTGGCTCACTTGGCTAATCCTCCACCTGCGGTGCCGGCACTCAGGGTTCTAGTCCCAGCTGGGGTGCTGGATTCTGTCCCAGTTGCTCCTCTTTCAGTCCAGCTCTCTGCTGTGGCCCGGGAAGGCAGTGGAGGATGGCCCAAGCGCTTGGGCCCTGCACCCATATGGGAGACTGGGAGGAGGCACCTGGCTCCTGGCTTTGGATTGGCGCAGTGCGCCAGCCGTAGCAGCCATTTGGGGGGTGAACCAACGGAAGAGGAAGACCTTTCTCTCTCTCTCTCTCTCTCTCTCTCTCTCTCTCTCTCTAACTCTGCCTGTCAAAAAAAAATTTATGTAATTTTCATGAAATGTGATCCTTGTGTTGGATTTGTTCATTTCAGTGTCTGTGATAATCTTTGAACAAGGGATTCAGATAGGAGAAAGAGAGCCTAAGAAATTGTACAGGGTTGGTGTCATTGTTTATCAAACGTTCCTTTTTCTCTCCTCTCATAAAGACTGGGGGGAGTCTTCAAAATCTAATTCATCAAAATTTTTTCCTTCCTTTGCGTGGATAAACCTTGCCTTGTGGATTTCCAGATAAAATTAAAGTGATGTAATGTTGACTTTTTAGCAGCTGTAGCAATTTTTTTTTTTAAATGTGACACTGCCTGCTTTATTCCTTAAATACGTGAGGAGCACATTTTGCAGGGCCTGATCCCCCTTGCCTGTGGGAGTGGCTGCCTCTCCCATTGCCATCTCCTTCTGCATTGTGTGTCTTCCTTTATGGGGAACTCTCTCTCTGTTCAGATGTATGCAGAACCATAGTTATAATATTCAGGACAATGTAGCATATTCGCAGCCAGAAAACAAAGAAGACATGAAATTAACTGAAGTGGAGTTAACCGAGGTAAACACACAGATGGACATTTTGGTCCCCACAGCATGTGACTTGTCTATAAATGTTGAAGACAGTGATTTTTTAAAAATCACTTAGTAGCATCAAAATGAAATGAAAATATTAAGTCAACAGAGTTTGTTTGCTTTGTCCCTGTCTAATATTTCTTGATACGTGTGTTTTCCTGGCAGGTTATGACTTCTGCTCTGAAGGGCACAGCTGCATGGAGAACTCCGTGTGCCGCAGTCTGAACGACAGGGCCGTTTGCAGCTGTCGAGATGGCTTCAGGGCTCTGCGAGAGGACAGTGCCTATTGTGAAGGTAGTCCTTGCCATGTGCAGTGCCGCCCTATGAGCTGCCTGGGATTACTGCCTGCAAAATGTCGTGCTTGCCCAGGGTGTCAAGTTGATGGGCCCATTAAAAGCAGTGAATTTAATTTGAAGCATATTAATCAGCTAAAAATAATTATCTTTCAAATTACAATTTTTCAGCTATCTTCTATATGTCAGACTGTTAGGTTAATATGGCTGGTTTCTGAATTAGAACAATACTTCCACTGTGAAATTGCCTTTCTTTTTTTCATAATTAGATATTCAGATAACTCACATATTGACATGATTACTGTGGCTTGCAGTTGGGACTGTAGTGAGATTTTTCAGACAATGTTGGGTAACAAAGGCAATCAATTAACAGGAAGATAAAGTGTCTACTGCTATTTTTGTTTGCTTCTCCAAGTGATCTCCGTGGTTGCAGTCGTGTGCCATGGTATTTAGTAAATAGCTCCAGTGGAGTGAATCATTACACAGGGACTGCTAACAGTTTTAACTAACGTCTAAGGCAGTTTATCCTCTTGTGGATACAGTCTGGATGTATGATTAGGCCCACGCCATTCATGCGTGTTCTAGCTTGACTGTTCCGTTGTTTCCCTGAGCAATGAATAGATATTAAACTGATATTTTCTGCCTTAAGTACTGATACTCAGATTCAAGTTGAGCTCTGGATCCACTTATTCCTTTACAAGTTTCTCATTCGGTCCTGAAGGGACCCATTCTGTCTGCTAAAGGAAGAACTCATGGTTTTCTTCCTCATTCATAATGCAGCTTTATTTTAAATTCCACATTTAAAAATACTTTAGTAAGAAATGGGTTCTTACCTACTGTAGAAGTGAACTTTCTTAGAATAACATTTCCACCATGGTATTTGAGAATTGTAATGTGTAATAAGTCCCACTAATGTTAACAAGTATAATAAGAAACCACACAGTACACATTCTAGATGCCTCTTAATTTATGAGTATCTTGTGTTGGGCTTCTGCTCTTGTTGTTAACAATGAGTATATTCACTAGTGTAATAAATGGTTAGTAAGTGCCTATAGTATACCAAGCACTTTTTGAGTGTTTAGGCAATAAATAGTGACCAAGACTGTACTCAGCTTTACATTCTAGAAGGGTGACAGAGCACATTACCATAGAAATAGAGAAGATCATTCCAGGCAGGGAAAGTGCTAGGGAGAAAGTGAAACAGGATGACGTGCTGGGGATGCACTGAGGATTCATGTACATGGATCGGTCAGCACATGGGGCTGTACCAGGAAATGTGGTGGTTGACCAGAGAGCTGATGGTAAGGAAACAGGCATGGAAAGACATGGGACCAAGAGCTTCAACAGGAAGGAGTAAGAGGAAAGGTCTGGAAGAAGAGCAGTGTGATGGGGTACATGATTCAGAGGCTGTTGCAGGACAACCGAAGGTCATTACAACTTGCGTGGATTCTGGACTTTTATGGGTTCTGGCCTTGTGCTTCAGGAGGGGAGTGACATACTTAGACTTATGTAGAAAAGGGTAACTCTGGCTGCCAAGTGATAGATGAGCTATGGGGTGGGTGTGGAGGAGAGAACAGAATGTGACAGACAGACTTGTTGCAAGGCCACTGAGTAGTCCAAGAAGTGATACCAGTGGCCTTGGATGGGAAGGTGGAGGTAGCGCAGAGGAGGGGCATGTCCATGGCCTGCCATGAATGGAAGACCTACAGTATTCATGGACAGTTTATCATGGAGAACTGAAGAGGAGTCCAAGGGTTTATTTATGATTTATTTATCTATGTAATAGAGAGAGACAGTAAGGCAGAGAGAGCTCCCATTTACTGGTTCACTCCCAGATGCCCTCGACAGCCCCCAGGAGCCAAGAATGCAATTCTCATCTCCCACTGCGCTTGACAGAAGGAACCCAACAGCTTGAACCTTCACTTGCTTCCTCTCATGGTCTTCATTAGCAGGAAACTGGATTTAGGAGTCAGCGCTGGGTATACAGCCAAGGTCCCATAAGAGATGAGGGCATCTTAATTAAGCTAGATACCTGCTGCTGGTGTTACTTTTTTGTTTTTCAAGACAGGAAAGAATTTAAAGAAAAAGGCCAGAGATTTAGATTATAATAATTGTTTAAAATATCTATCAGTGAAACTAATTTTCTGAAACACAAATTGGCATTTTTTATCTTAAATTCATTGTACTGAAAAATGTCTTGCAATACTTATCATTTGAAATTTAACTTTAAATGTCCCAAGATGGTGGTATAGCAACAGGATGATTCAAGTCACACAGGGCAAAATAAATAGTTTAAAAAGGAGAGAAGATACACGCTGGAGATGGAGCCATGAGAAGTTGGCAATGGGAAGCCCAAGAGAACAACAGAGACTGGGAAGGTCCACACTGAAAGAAAAAATAAGAAAGGGAAATGGTGGAGCCTTGGACCGGGGGGTTTGGTGCCAGCCCCTAACGGACCAGGTGAGATGAGAAACGCTGGGTCCACAGAGCTGCAAATAGCAGTGGGAGGGAGAGCTTGGTGAATTGATTCTAAAGTTCCATGTGAGAAAAATGAGAAGATCTAGAGGAACAGAGAGGTCAGGCACCCCCCTTGCCCACTACCCTCTCCTCCCTCCTCCCTCCCTTCTTCCACCCTGACCTGCAGCTGGCTGGAAGAAGCCATTTTTGTTTGTTTACATTTTCAAATATAAGCACCGAAATGCCCCCTTTGCCTCCTGAGGACATGCCCATCAATAGTGGAGACCACCTCACCACACCTTCCATGCAGGAATAAGTACCACAACATTTCGGAAGAATCTGTTCCCTACCACACAAACTGTATAACAAGAAGTCCTGAATATCGAAAACATGAGCCAACTCCATCCACCACTGAGACGAGAGCCAGGCTCCTGTAGGTGTGGCTCCATGCAGTGGAGCTCATACCTGCCTCCACCACAATTCAGAAGCGAGCTGGGTTCCAGTAGGTGCCGCTCCATGCTTCCACTTCACTTTTTTATTTTTATTTTTTTGACAGGCAGAGTGGACAGTGAGAGAGAGAGAGACAGAGAGAAAGGTCTTCCTTTGCCGTTGGTTCACCCTCCAATTGCTGCCGTGGCCGGCGCACTGCGGCCGGCACACCGCGCTGATCTGAAAGAAGGAGCCAGGTGCTTCTCCTGATCTCCCATGCGGGTGCAGGGCCCAAGCACTTGGGCCATCCTCCACTGCACTCCCTGGCCACAGCAGAGAGCTGGCCTGGAAGAGGGGCAACCGGGACAGAATCCGGTGCCCCAACCGGGACTAGAACCTGGTGTGCCAGCGCCGCAAGGCGGAGGATTAGCCTAATGAGCCGTGGCGCCGGCGCCACTTCACTTTCAATGCACAGACACATAGCAGCTCATAACAGTGGGAAACCTCACCACAGATTAGAGGTGCAGTTTGTTACGCAGGGTGATATAATCCTGAACATAGCAGAAACTAACACCAGGGTGTCCTATAACTGTGAGGAAGAGGGTGGGTTACACCAACAGAAGTGAACAACCTGTTCTAACCAGGAAACCAGAGGAAAGCTACCATACCCCATGGAGGCCTGACACTGGATGCCTGCGCCACCCTGCAATACTGAACAGAGGACCCAGGCCACATCCAGCACACACCTCTTGGAACTCCCTGAAAGTATAGTCATCCGACTATGTCACAAAGACACAAATTAAAGAGAAAAACAACCACACACACAAAAATACACAAATTCCAAAAACAAAGGAAAAACCCTAAATAAAAATAAGGAAGCCTCTATGAGCCCCTGAAAGGAACACTGCAACACTTCAGTAATACAAGGTGAAGATGAAAAGATTGAGGATATGCCAGAAACGGAATTCAGAAAATTAATCATCAGATTACTTGGGAGCAATCAGAAGCAAATTCACATCCTAAATGAAAAGTTCTCCCAAGAAATCGAGATATTAAAAAAAAATGAGATGTACAATTTGGGACATGCTCAATTGGACTTGCCCCAAATGGTGGAGTTAGAAACGTGCCAGGGGATTCCAATACAATCCCATCAAGGTGGCATGTACCAATGCCATCTCACTAGTCCAAGTGATCAATTTCAGTTCACAGTTGATCACACTGATAGGTCTAAGAGTCAAAGGGATCACACAAACAAGACTAGTGTCTGCTAATACTAACTGATAGAACAAAAAAGGGAGAGAGCGATCCAACATGGGAAGCGGGATACACAGCAGACTCATAGAATGGCAGATGTCCTAAATAGCACTCTGGCCTCAGAATCAGCACTTAAGGCAGTCGGATATGGCTGAAGAGCCCATGAGAGTATTTTAGGCATGGAAAGCCAAGACACTCTGGGAAAAAAAAAAAGACCTAAATGAAAGATCTCTGCGAGTGAGATCCCAGCGGAAAGAACGGGCTATCAAAGGAGGAGGTACCTTTCTCTGAAGGGAGGAGAGAACTTCCACTTTGACTATGACCCTGTCAGAATAAGATCAAAGTTGGTGAACTCAACAGGCTTCCATAGTCTTGGCAACTCATGACTAGAGCCTAGGGAGATTACTGACACCATTAACAAGAGTGTCAAATTGTTAAGTCAACAACAGGAGTCACTGTGTACTTACTTCTCATGTGGGATCTGTCCTTAATGTGTTGTTTAATGTGAAGTAATGCTATAACTAGTACTGAAACAGTATTTTACACTTCGTGTTTCTGTGTGGGTGCAAACTGATGAAATCTTTACTTAATATATACTAAATCAATCTTCTGTATATAAAGATTATTGAAAATGAATCTTGATGTGAATGGAATGGGAGAGGGAGTGGGAGATGTGAGGGGTGCGAGTAGGAGGGAAATTATGGGGGGAAGCCCATTGTAATCCATAAACTGCACTTTGGAAATTTATATTTACTAAATAAAAGTTAAAAAAATAAGAATGGAATACTAGAAATGAAGAATTCAATAGGTCAAATAAAAAAATGCAGTGGAAAGCCTTAAGAACAGAATAGTGAAACAGAAGAAAGAATATCAGCACTAGAGGACAAATTTCTGCAAATAATACAGTCAGACCAAAAAAAATAGAAGAAATGAGAAAACTTAAAAACATTGTTGGAGGCCGGCACCACAGCTCAATAGCTAATCCTCCACCTAGCTGTGCCGGCACACCGGGTTCTAGTTCCAGTTGGGGCCTGGGTTCTGTCCCGGTTGCCCCTCTTCCAGGCCAGCTCTCTGCTGTGGCCCAGGAGTGCAGTGGAGGATGTCCCAAGTGCTTGGGCCCTGCACCGCATGGGAGACCAGGATAAGCACCTGGCTCCTTCTTTCAGATCAGCGCAGTGCGCCGGCCGCAGCACGCCAGCCATGGCGGCCATTGGAGGGTGTGTGCCAATGGCAAAAGGAAGACCTTTCTCTCTCTCTCTCTCTCACTGTCCACTCTGCCTGTCAAAAAAAAAAAAAAAAGAAAAAAAGAAAAAAAAATTGTTGGAGATCTGCAAGATACTGTCAAATGACCAACATAAGGATCCTAGGAGTTCCAGAAGGTGTGGAAAGAGAGAAAGGATTATAAGGCCTTAATGAAATAATAACAGAAAACTTCCCCAACCTGGAGAAGAGAAGAGACATCCAAGTACAGGAAGTACAGAGAAGTCCCAATAGACACAACCTGAAAAGATCTGCAATACAACACTTTGCAGTAAATCTCTCCCAGTGAAACATAAAGAAAATATTTCAGAATGTGCCAGGGGAAACAGCAAATCACATTCAGAGGACCTGCAATTAGACTCACTACAGACCTGTCATCAGAAACCCTACAGGCAAGGATAGAATGGGAAGATATGTTCCAAGTCCTAAGTGAAAAAAAGTCAACCAAAAATACGATATACTCTGCAAAGCTGTCATTTATGAATGAATAAGAAATAAAGATCTTCCAAACCAAACAGAAATTGAAAGAATTTGTGACTGCCTGCCAAGCCCTACAAAAATTACTTGAGGATGTGCTACACATAGACACAGAAATATCACTACGAAAGAAAATGTACACAGAAAAAGATCCAATAAAATAAAAGGGAAACCTAAAGTAAAAAAAAAAAAAAAAAAAAAAGGACTATTAACAGAAATACGGCAGGTCAAGGACAATACCTAACAATAGTCACCTTGAATGTAAATGGTCTCAACTCTACAGTTAAAAGACACAGACTAGCTGAATGGATTAAAAGAGAAAACTCATCTATTTGCTGCCTACAAAACACATCTTACCAACAAAGAGACACACAGACTGAAAGTTAAAGGACGGAAAAAGATACTTCATGCTAACAGAAACAAACAAACAAACAAAAAAGCTGGTGTGGCCATCATAATATCAGACAAAATACACTGTAGCACAACAACTATTAAAAGAGACAAATAAGGGTACTATATAATGATTAAAGGATCAATTCAACAGGAAGATGTGACCATTATAAATGTATATACACCTAACACAGGGAGCCTGGCTATCTAAAAGAAATGGATTTAAAGGGAGTTACAGAATCCAATACAATAGTAATGGGGGACTTCAGCAATGAACAGGTGACCCAGACAGAAATTCAACAATGAAACAACAGTGTTGACACTGTAGACCAAATGGACCTAACATATCTACAGAGAATTTCACCCTGTATCCACAGAATACTCACCAATGCATGGAACTTTGTCTAGGATTGACCGTATGCTAGGCCATAAACCAAGTCTCAGAAAATTAAAAAAAAAATGAAATCATACCATGCATATTCTCTGACCACAGTGGAGTGAAGCTGGGAATCAGCAACTCAGGAACTCTAGAGAGAACATATGCAAATACATGGAGACTGAGCAACATGCTCCTGAATGAAGAGTGGGTCACAGAAGAAAAGTAAAATAAAAAAATTCCTGGAAACAAATGAAGACAATACAACATTTCAAAACATTGGATACAGCCAGCAACGTGGCTCACTGGGCTAATCCTCTGCCTGCAGCACCGGTACTCTGGGTCCTAGTCCCAATTGGAGTGCTGGTTCTGTCCCGGTTGCTCCTCTTCCCGTCCAGCTCTCTGCTGTGGCCCAGAAAGGCAGTGGAGGATGGCCCAAGTGCTTGGGCCCTGCACCCGCATGGGAGACCAGGAGAAGCACCTGGCTCCTGGCTTCGTATCGGCGCAGCACGCCAGCCAATGCGGCCATTTGGGGGGTGAACCAACGGAAAAGGAAGACCTTTCTCTCTCTCTCTCTCTCTCACTGTGTAACTGCCTGTCCAAAAAAAAAAAAAAAAAAAAACACATGGGATACAGCAAAAGCAGTGTTAACAGGAAAGTTTATAGCATTTGGAGCCTGCACGAAGAAATTGAAAGGTACCAAATAAACAAGCTATCAGTACATCTCAAGGGCCTTAAAAAACAACAGCAAACCAAACCCAAAACTAGTAGGAGAAGAGAAATCATTAAAATTAGAGAACAAATAAAGAACATTGAAACCAATGAAACAATACAAAAGATCAGCTAAATGAAAAACTAGTTTTTTGAAAAAATAAATTAAATTGACCCAGCATTGGCCCAGCTACCAAAAAAAGGAGGGGTAAGATCCACATTGACAAACTTAGAGATGAAAAAGGAAATGTAACAACAGACACCACAGAAATAAAAAGAATGACCAGAAATTATTATAAATAGCTGTATGAAAACTGAGAAACCTAGAAGAAATTAATAGATTCCTGGACATATATAACCTACCTAAATTGAGCCATGAAGACATTAGAAAACCTAAACAGACACATTACCAAGACAGAAATTGAATAAGTAATAAAAATCCTCCCAACAAAGAAAAACACAGGACCAGATGGATTCACTGTTGGATTCTACCAGACACTTAAAGAAGAACTGACTCCAATTCTTCTCAAGTTATTCAAAACAACTGAAATGGAGGGAATCCTCTAAAATTCTATTAAGTCAGCATCACCTTAATTCCTAAATCAGGAAAACACACAACATAGAAAGAACACTACAGACCAGTTTTGCTGATAAACGTAGATCTAAAAATCCTCAACAAAATTCTGGCCAATCAAATTCAACAACACATCAGAAAGATCACTCACCTGAACTGAGTGGGATTTATCCCTGTCATGTAGTAATGGTTCAACATCATAAATCAAGCAATAGGATACATCATATTAACAAACTGAAGAACATAAACCATATGATTATCTTAATAGATACAGAGAAAGCATTTGTTAAAATACAACACTCCTTTATGATGAAAACTCTGAGAAAATTGGGTTTAGAAGGCACAGTCCTCAAAGCAATCAAGGAAATTTATGACAAACCCATGACCAGCATCATATTGAATGGGGAAAAGTTGGAAGCATTCCCAGTGAGATCTGGAACCAGACAAGGATGCTCATTCTCACCATTCCTTTTCAATATAGTCCTGGAAGTTTTAGCCAGGGCCATTAGGCATAAAAAAGACATCAAAGGGATTCAAATTGGAAAAGAGGAAGTAAAACTATTCCTATTTGCAGATGACATGATTTTATATATAGGGGATCCAAAAGACTCCACCAAGAGATTATTGGAACTCATAGAAGAGTTTGGTAAAGTAGCAGGACAAAAAATCAATATACAAGAATCAACAGCCTTTGTATAAATATACAATGCCACAGCTGAGAAAGAACTTCTGAGATCAATCACATTCACAATAGCTATCAAAAAATCAAATACCTTAGAATAAATTTAACCAAGGATGGCAAAGATCTCTATGATGAAAATTACAAAATAATAAATAGAATATACAAAAAATGGAAAAATATTCCATGTTCATGGATTGGAAGAATCAGTGTCACAAAAATGTTCATTCTTCCAAAAGCAATTTACAAATTCAATGCAATACCAATCAAAATATCAGACATTCTTCATAGATCTAGAAAAAAAATGATGCTGAAATTCATATGGAAACACAGGAGACCTCAAACAGCTAAAGCAATCTTATACAACAAAAACAAAGCCAGAGGCCTCACAATACCAGATTTGAAGTCATACTACAAATCAAAACAGCCTGGTACTGGTCCAGAAATAGATGGACAGATCAGTGGAACAGAATATAAATGCTAAAAATAAATCCAAGCATCTACAACCAGATTGTATTTGACCAAGGAGCTAGAACAAATCCCTGGAGCTAGAAAAGTCTCTTCAACAAATGGTACTGGGAAAACTGGATTTCTACATGCAGAAGTATGAAGCAGGACCCCTACCTTACATTTTATACAAAAATCATTTCAAAATGGTTTAAAGACCTAAATCTACAAGCTGACAACATAAAATTATTAGACAACATTATGGAAACCCTGTGAGATATTGGAACAGGCAAAGAGTTATTGGAAAATATCCCACAGGCACAGGCAGTCAAAACCAGAATTAACGAATGGGATCACATCAAATTGAGAAGCTTCTGCATTGCAAAAGAAACACTCAGGAAAGTGAAGAGGCAACTGACAGAATGGGGAAAATTATTTGCAAACTATGCAACTGATAAGTGATTAACACCCAGAATATATGAAGGAATTGAGAAACTCCACAACAACAAAGCAACCCATTCAAGAAACGGACCAATGAGTTAAACAGACGTTTTTCAAAAGAGGAAATCCCAGTGGCCAACAGACATGCGGAAAAATGCTCAGCATCAATAGCTGTGCTGGAATCGTATATCAGAACCACAGTGAGGTGTCCCCTCACCCCAGTTAGAATGGCTCACATACAGAAACCCACAGACAACAGCTGCTGGCAGGAATGTGGGGGGAAGGTATCCTAATCCACCTCTGGTGGGATAGAAACTGGTAAAACCACCATGGAAGACAGTTTGGAGATACCTCAGAAATCTGAATATAGGGAGCCGGCACCATGGCTCACTTGGTTAATCCTCTGCCTGCAGCACCGGCATCCCATATGGGCACCAGGTTCTAGTCCCGGCTGCTCCTCTCCTAGTCCAGATCTCTGCTATGTCCAGGGCAGTGGAGGATGGACCAAGTGCTTGGGCCTCTGCACCCACATGGGAGACCAGGAAGAAGCACCTGGCTCCTGGCTTTGGATCAGCGTAGTTCCAGTCGTAGTGGCCATTTGGGCAGTGAACCAACGGAAGGAAGACCTTTCTCTCTCTTTATCTCTCACTGTCTATAACTCTACCTGTCAAATAAATAAAAAAAAATCTGAATATAGACCTACCATATGACCCAGTCATCACACTCCTGGGAATTTACCCAAGGGAAATGAAATCAGCAAATAAAAGTGTTACCTGTAGCCCCATGTTTTTTTGCAGCTCAATTCACGATAACTAAGACATGGAATCAACTTAAATGCCTGTAAGCTGAAACTGGATAAAGATATTAGGGAATATGTACTCTGTGGAATACTACACAGCAGTAAAAAAAGGAAATCCAATTATTTGCAACAAAATGGGTGAATCAGGAAAACATCATACTTAGTGAAATAAGCCAGTCCCAAAGGCACAAATTCAATACGTTTTCCCTGCTTTGGGATAGCTAATAGAGCTCCTAAAAGGAAATGTTTAGAAGTGAAACTGACTCTTTATGAGAAGCAATGACTTGAACAGCCCTTGTCTTGACTGTCAAGGAACAGGTTTATTTTTTCATAATAGTATTTGTTGAATTCTTTATTTAATATAGAGTTAATCATGTATAAAGTCAATCGAAATAGATCTCAGTAAAAAATAAGAGTGGGAGTAAAAGAGGGAGGAGGAAATTTGTAACTGTAGAGCTGTATAGTTCTGCAAACATTCCTATGGACTTCTAAAGGTACAGTTTAAAAACTTGCATGGGACCCCATATCCCATTAAGCTGCATGATAAAAATTCCATCTTAAGTGTTAAAGTGACCATGTTAAGTGTTAAAGTGATTATATACATAGGATTAAATGTTAAAGGGATCAGTCATATAAATAAGATCAAATGTCTGATAATAATAGAATTAAAAAGAGAGAATGTTTCAACATGGGAAACAGTCCACACAGCAGACTCATAGAATGACATTCGCTCTAAATAGCACTCTAACCTCAGAATCAGTCCTTCAGGCACCCTCATCGGGCTTAAAAGCCCATGAGAGCATTTCAGGCATTGAAACTGAAGACACCATGGCAAAAAAAAAAAAAAATGTTCTACGTGAATGATCTCTGTGAGAGAGACCCCAGTGAAAAGTAGGGACATCAAGAAGTATGTACTTTTTTTCTGAAGGGAGGAGGAACTTCACTTTGCTTATGGCCTTGCCTAAATACTGACAGAGATTATGGATTCAAAAGGCTTCCATAGCCTTGGCACATCAAGAGCCTTGGGTATTCATTGACGTCATACATAACAGCGTTGATTGTTAAATTAACAATAGGAGTCACTGTGCACTAACTCCCATGTATGACATCTGTCCCCTATGAGTTGTATTATGAGAATTAACTGTAAAACTTGTTCTCAAGGAGTTAGTGTTTGTGTGTGTGTGTGTGTGCGTGCAAATTGTTGAAATCTTTCCTTAGTATAGAGTTGGTCTTCTGTGTATTCAGTTAATTGAAAATGAATCCTAATGGAGAATAGGACTGGGAATGGGAGAGGGAGGAGGTGGGGTGGGATTGGAGTGCATGGGTAGGTATGGTGGGGGGATGACTATATTCCCAAAGTTGTATTCGGGAAGTTTATACTCATGAAGCAAAATTTTTCTTTGAGAAAAAAAGAGAAAAAAAACTTAAGCCAGTGATGCAAAGATGTTAGTTTATTGTACAGGTTTTGAGCTGTTATGTGTGAGGACTTCAGAAGTCACTGTATTTCTTATTCCTTCTGCGGCACACAGTGTTGCAGGATTCTTATCAAACCTGGTTTTCCTTTTTATCCTCACTTTGAGGATGTGCTGACTTCTCAGAAGCAACACTTTAAAAATGTTTATGTAGTTTATGTTTAAGTTTATGTTGCACGTCAGCATCTGGCTTTGTGGAGTTCTGGTTCTCTAGAAGCTGAAGGTGTCAACACAGCAGTAAGCACGTGCCGGTTTGTGTCAGCTGAGTTTTGCTTATTAAATCTGTGGGTTTGTTTTCATGATGTGACTGCAATGGAGACTGTTGATGGTTTACCACAGCCTGCTTGATTGGGTGTTGTTATAGCTTTGGTAACTTGGAGTTCATTTACTTGAAGAGTATTTCCCGAGCATCTATTTTGTGCAGTGCTGGAGCTGAGAGAGATGCAATAAATGAGATATAGATGACTGTACTCTCTCAGGCAAGAAAGATAATAGACCTTTACACAAGGAGCAAATAACTGCAAATGTGGCACAGCCCCTCAAAGAGAAATACATTAACAGGGACTCTGGTCTCGGCTAGGGGTGGGTTAGGGAAAATTTTGCTTGAACACAAAAGTCTTATTCTCTAATCTGAATGGTCAGCAAAAACTGGCTAGTCATAAAAAGCAGTATAGGATAAAAGAGAGCTCGCTAAGTGGTGGGGTCAGCATGGGTAAAGGCCCCGTGGCAGGGGGGAATCCTATTAAAAATAGTTTATTTATTTGTAAGGAAATGAGACAGAGAGAAAAAAAGAATGCACCTGTGCTAGGCAGAAAGAGATACTCTGTCTGCTGATTAGCTTCCCAGATGCCTGCAACAGCCATGCCTGGGTCATGCCAGAGCCAGGAGCCTGGAACTCTAGCTGGGTCTCACACGTGGTCTGCTGCTTTCCAGCTGCATTAGCAGGAAGCTGGATCAGAAGCAGGGGCGGGACTTGATCTCTCGAACTCTTGTATGGGATGTGTGTATCCCAAGCAGTGGCTTCGCCCACTGTGCCAGAACATCTACCCTCAGAGAAACCCTTTTCAATCACTGATGGAAGGCCAGCGCTTGGAGGAAGGGGGCAGGGAAACCAGTGGACAAGAGACAGTAGTGGTTTGCCTTAGAGAGGGAGTGGGGGTGTGGGTGTATTCAAGAGCATCTGTGAGGTGGAACCAGCCATCCCGGGGTTGCTGGGAGATAGATGATGAGGAGAGAGGTGTGGACCTTGATTCCCAGGTTTCTGGCCAGGAAAACTGGCAGTTCATGTAGGAAAAAGACTGGAAGAGAAAATGAGGTTGGGTTTGGAGAGCCCATGGGATATCTCAGGTGAGTCACCAGTGGACTGGACTTGGATGCGGCACTCAGAAGAGGGCCATCCTTGTGGGCATATGTGGCGTCTCAGTGGGAGTGGAGGAGGTGGGACATTGGTAGCAGAGGTGATTTGCAGGTGGCTGCAGCAAAGTCTGGGTTAGTACAGGAAAGAAGCAAAGGCGGTACAGATCTCTGCTGGGGGTTTCAGAATAAGGAAGAGGACCTCTGCCTCAGGCTGTCTGCCATGGCTGCAGCAAAATACATGCCACCAGGATCTGTGGGCAACAGGTTGTGGGCTCCTGGTTCTGGAGCCCAGGAAGTCTGCGTATGGTGCTGGCATCTGCCTGGCACTGGGGAGGGGTGCTTGCTGCAAGCTAACAGGGCAGAGGGCATCCGTGGCCAGACAGAGCCAGCCTACTGGCTGAGGTCTCCCTGCCTGTTCTTAGGAGGCTGCTTCCTGCTGTCCTGGGGCCCTCTCCTGAAGACCTCATCTGATCTTAATCGCCTCCAATCACACTCAGCACAGGCATTTGGGATTAAGTTTGCAACACAGGAACTTTGCTGATTCTTTTTTTTTCTTCTTTATGAGCAAGAGTAACATATACATGTTTCTGTAGAAAGGCAGATTTTTTAGTGCAGTGAACTGACTTTAAATTTTCCTTCCTGAAAACAGATCTCCAGTCCATGGAGAAGTCACTTCACTGGTCTGCAGAACCATGATCAGCTGAGGCCTGGCTTCTTCCCCATCCCCCTTCTCCTGGCTTGCCAACCCTCCCTCCCACTTCTCTCCCACCTTTCCCCCACCTTTCCCCCACCATCTCTCCCTCATCTCCTCTCTCTCTCCCTCCCTCCCTCCCTCTCTTCCTCTCTCCCTCCCTCCCTTTCTCCCTCTCCCTCTCCCTCTCCCTCCCTTTCTCCCTCTCCCTCTCTCCCTCCCTCCTCCCTCCCTCTCCCTCCTCACTGTCCCACACCTACCTCCTTTGAACTGTGGTCCCAGCCATCACTGTTCCATGCGTGTTGTTAAAGATGAAATGAGGTGATCAGAGGTGTCTCCTTTCAGAGTGGGAGGAGTGATAGCTTCACGGAGTTGCTCCGAGAGACGGGAGGGGACGATGCACAAGGAGCTCAGTTCTGTGATGGCAAACCCAGCGCACAGGTCCCCGCTGGAGCTAATGGGAAAGAACCTGGAGAACTGAGCCCTGTGGGATTAATTAGGGGATTCCAGCAGACGCTGTAGCTCTCAAAACTGCAGCTAATGATGCGCTCGCTGTGGTGTGTTGCAGCACAGCGGCACAGCTTCTGAAATAAAACATGTCCAAGGCTCCCATGGTTGCCAGGTTCTTGGGAGCAAGAGAAGTAGGAGGACACACGGATCCAAGAGTGTTTTGGTAAGTTGAGTCCCCTGATCCTGGAAGCTGCGAGTCCAGGAGGTGCTCTTGACAAAGGAGAGCCAGGACACCCAGGGTGGGGTCTGTTCTAGCTCAGGCTGGCAGGTGAAGTTTGCTACCTGTTCAACCGTTCTGCTCCATTGAAGTCTTGAGTTGATTGGGTGCGACCTGCCCATATTAGGGAAGGCAATCTTGTTTAATAGTCTACAGATTCAAATGCTGATCTCACAACACTCCCAGAGCTATGATCCAGTGTCGTGTGGGGCCCAGTCAGGCTGTCAGAGGAAATTAATCAGCGTGGGAATACTTTCAAGATGGGGGTAGGCAATGAGAGAGAGAGAGAAGCAAAAACGTGTCATATCAAAGAGGTGCGTGCTCCACCAAGTGCACTGTGGCACTGTTCTTAGACAAGATACGAAAGCAACCAAGGTGTCCATCATCAAATAAATGGATAGAGAAAATGCAGTGTATGTAAACAATGGAATATTAGTCAGCTGTGTGAAAGAATGAAATCCTGTCATTTGAAGGAAAATGGTTGGGACTGGAAGAATGTTAAGTGAAAATAAGGTAGATTCAGAAAGACAAATACCAAATGTTGTTCCTCGTGTGGGCAGCTAAACCAAAGAAAAGTCAATAAATAGAATAGTGATTACTAGAGGCGTGGAGGGGTAGTGAGGTAGAGGGAGTTTGGATCACAGGTGCCAAAACAGATCCTGGTGTTACCCAGCACAGTGGGATGACCATAGCTAATGGTAATTTAGTTTATATTTTATGTGCAAATAGAAGAAAGAAACTAGTGCCACAGTCATGAAGGGATGACAAGGAACCAGAAATGCTGATCACCCTGATTTGATCAGTACCCATCATATCTGTGTAGTGAAATGTGGCACTGCAGCTCATACATTAATAAAGTTAGAAGTGCAGGGGCTGGCACTGTGGTACAGTAGGTTAATCCTCCGCCTGTGGCGTTGGCTTCCTGCATGGGTGCCGATTCTAGTACCTCCTCTTCCAATCCAGCTCTCTGCTATGGCCTGGGAAAGCAGTATAGGATGGCCCAACTGCTTTGGCCCCTGCACCCACACAGGAGACCCAGAGGAAGCTCCTGGCTCCTGGCTTCAGACTGGCGCAGCTCTGGCTGTTGCGGCCATCTGGGGAGTGAACTAACAGAAGGAAGACCACTCTCTGTCTCTCCCTCTCACTGTCTGTAACTCTACCTCTCAAATAAATAAATAAAATCTTTTAAAAAAATTAGAAGTGCACAGTTCTGATATCTCCACATTTAAACTGGCTTTTGAATGGTGTCATCTGTCCATCAGCCACATGAGTCATTTGCCACATAAAATAGCTGTCAGAGTTCCTGGGATGTATGGAGGTAGAAGATTGTGTCCATAGTGCTGGAGGAATTCAGTGTGCAAGCTCTAATGGTCCTTGACAAGTCATGCAGCTCAGTTTGACCTGGCATAAGCATTTCTAGCCTCATTCATCTTTTCCCCTCTGAGACAGTGAACTGCAGCTTTGTCTGACTCAGAAGCAATTTTTGTTCATTTGCAAATTTGACCATTAAGTTATTCAAGTTGGCAGAAGAGGACTTTTTTTTTTATGCTCTGGTCTTTGATGTGAAGGGAGAACTTTTTACACTTGAAGACTGAGCCTGATGAAGGTGAAACTTCCCTGGATGTCTTCTCAGATGCTGAGTCTCCCTGTAGCAGCCACAGTGCTGCCAGGTGCTGTCCTTTTATTTTTTTTAAAGAGATTTATTTATTTTGTAGGCAGAGTTATGGAGAGAAAAAGGAGAGACAGAGATCTTCCATCTGCTGGTTCAGACCCCAAATGATTGCAATGCCTGAGGCTGGGCCAGGCTGAAGCCAGAATCCAGAGTCATCTTCTACACCTCCCATGTTGGTTGCAGGGGCTCTAGGACTTAGGCCATCTTCTGCTTGGTGTTCCAGGTGCACTAAATGGCATCATGCTGTCCTTTTAAAGCCACACACTGTGGTCTTGAAACTTTAATAGTCAGCTGAGTACCTGAGGTACTTTTCCCTAAGAAATACTCACGTTTAGGTCGCTTGGAGTTCCTGATTGCCTCGCATGCTACATGCAGAAGAGATAATACATTTAAGCATTAATTAGTGATGTGTGTGAATACTTTTCTTGGGGGCGCATCTGCAGGCACTTCTCTGAAACTTATGATTGGCTGCCATCATAACACTTAACACGGAGCATCTTTGTTCCGCATTCGTCCATTTGAGTGTTGGTTGAGTAGACGCTGGGTACCTGGCATGTGACTGAGCCATAGGCACAGCCCTGCCAAGCCCTGTCTCATGGAGCTGGTATGCGAGCAGGGCTAGCACTGAACATCTAAACCCATGTTCCAGATGCAGGTGAAAATGAGAGTTGTGGTTGATGGTTTGTACTTTACCAAGCAGCCTTGGTGGTTTCCTTTTTCTGTAAGTCCTTGGTGTTCAGTGAGTGGTCCAGGGGTCTGAAGGATGAGCTACCGCCTGGGAGCTTGTTAGAAATGTGCATCTGGCACTTTATCTCAACATGGAGTCAGGATCTGCATGTTAATGAGAGTGCCAGGTGCTTCCGAGCACATGGAAGCTTTGAAGAGTGCTGGTGTAAGGCACCGAGCCTATTAATCTATCTTCCTAACGACTTGGTGCCCATCCAGCACTCTGCAGCCATGTGCTGAACCCCAGAGGACTCTCCGTGTCCAAGGTCTCAGCTGATTTTCGTCAGGTTGCGTTTTGGTTTTCTAATGTTGTTTCTTACAGTGTGTTCAAGCTGCAGAAGCCGTCACCTGAGGTCCTTGCTAGACTTGCATGTTCTTGGATCCTAAGTCAGGGCTGGCGACTTTCCCACGTGAGAGTTTGAAAGGGACCATTCCAGGTCAATTGTATATTGATGTCCTTATAGAGATGAACTTTGAGAAGATCATTATATTTGAGAGTTTATTTAATGTGCTTCTGCCTAGAAAGATGCATGATTCAAACTATTCCTGCGTATCAGAATGGCTTTAGCTTCTACCAGTTTCTCAACATTGCACTGCAGGTATTTCAGGTTAGATAACATTGTTGAGCGAGGCTCTTATGTTCATAGCATCTGAGTGACACCTGCGACATTGCATCTGAGTAACACCTGCACCTGCCTACACTCCCAGTCTAACAAGCCACGGTCTCCAGACCTTGCCACACTTCCCCTGGGGGCTGTTGTATTCCCCCCTCCAAAGGGGAGGCATTGGTTTTTTATTGTGTAGAGAACTGGAGCTCTGTTGTGTATGTGTGACCCCATCCTGGGTCTGTGGCATGTGATTCTTCTGAGGGCTTTGGTTTTATGCTGAAGTGAGGAGGGTGAGGAGAGGGTGAGGAGAGGCTGCCTGACCCTTTGGACAGCTGTCCACATGCTATGGTCGGGGAGACAGAATGTGATTGATGATGGGGTAGAAGGAAAACTCAAATTAATACAGATACAAGGTTATCATAGGGCCTCGGGACCAAAGCACTTTACTCCATTTCTCCATTTCTGAGTCATTGCGAACGTGTTTGTGAAGACAAACGCCATATGATGGTTGAAGGGTTTTGTAGTTTGGGGTGAGAGTGATTTCAAGGGATGAAACAGAAATGGGATATCTCCCGGCTGCAGTCAGGACTCGGGGGGCCTGGACAAGGCCCTGCATGTGCCCAGGCGCAGGACGGTGGGTGCTGATAGTGACAGGGTGGGTGTTCCTGAACCCGTGGGGAACCCCCAAGGCACCCCCAGCTGTGTCAGGCAGAGGTTGGAAGTGAACCTCATTCAGTGGCAGCCAGGAAAGCAGGGCCACACAGAGGTGACAAGGATTGGGCTCCTGCTGCCACTGTGAGTTCTTTCCGCACACTCTTCCCAAGGGATTTCCAACCTTTGCATCTGTTGTTATAGGACAAAAACATTACAGGATGCCAAGGTTAAACAAATATTATTTTGGGTTGTTTTTTGTTAGATAGTGGTGTTGGTAATGAAAAATGGATAAGAGTGGATTACTTCCCTTGTGTTTAATTTGTTTAATATTTAAATTTTAATTTTGTTTTTTGGACAGGCAGAGTTAGAGAGAGAGACAGAGAGAAAGGTCTTCCTTCCATTGGTTCACTTCCCAAATGGCCGCTGCGCCGATCTGAAGCCAGGAGCCAGGTGCTTCCTCCTGGTCTCCCACAGATTCCGTATAATTCAGATGCAGTTTTAACAATATAATGATATTCCCGTCATCCCTGCTGCCATCCTCCCCTACTGCTCTCTCCCACCCTCCTTCCCTTATCGTTTCTTTTTAGTTTTTGAAATCACATATTTTAAATTTACATTACAGCAAAAAGGCTTAATATGTAATACTTTTCTGAATAATACGTTTAGTGATTAGAAAGCAAAAAGACCCTAGCTAGAGTACAGCAATTATAAATGATAATTGAATGGAGAAATGGCAATTTCACCCATTTTTAGTAAATTTTAAAGTAATTATAGATCATTGAAACTATACTAGTGTAACGTTCTTAACCATTGGTTTCACGAAAGTATAAAACAAATTTTCCCAAAACTGTATTTTCAGCAATAGTGATGTACACAGACATTTCTCTCCCCCCACCCACCACCATTTCCCTCCTTCGCTCCCTCCCTCCATCTTCCTCCCCCTGCCTCTTTCAGCTTTCGCTCTCACATATAACAGAGAACAAATGGTATTTGTCTTTGTCCAGATTATTTCACTCAACATAATGTCTTCCAGTTGCATCCATTTTGTTGTAAATGGTAGAATTTCATTGTCCTTTGATAGCTGAATAATATTGCATTGTGTACACATACCATGTTTCTTTATCCATTCATCTGATGATGGGCATTTTGGTTAATTCCAAATTTGGGCTGTGGTGAACAGTGCTGCTATAAACATGGTGGTGCAGTCATCTCTTTCACACGTGTCCATGTCTTTGGGGTATACCCAGTAGTGGGATTGCTGTATCATATGGCAAGTCTATTTCTAATTTTTTAAGAAATCTCCACATTGTTTTTCACAGTAGCTACACTAATTTACATTCCCACCAGCAGTGTGAAAGAGGTCCCCTTTGTCCTCACCAGCATTTGTTACTCTCTGTGTTTCGGATCTTACCTGTTCTGGTAGGGGTGAGGTCATATCTCATTGTGGCTTTGATTTGCATTTCGCTAATGGATGATTTGAGCGTTTTTTCATATATCTGTTGGCCATTTGTATTTCTTCTCTGGAGAACTGTCTGTTAGATCCTTTTCCAATTTCTTAGCTGGATTGGTTGTTTTTGTTGTTGAGTTTAGAAAGTTACTGAGGGGCCAGCACTGTAGCATAGCAGGTAAAGCTGCCACATGCAGTGCCAGCGTCCCATTTGGTGCCAGTTGAAACCCCAGCTGCTCCACTTCCCATCCAGCTCTCTGCTATGGCCTGGGAAAGCTGTACAAGATCAGGCTCCTGCACTGGCATGGAAAGACCCGGAGGAAGCTCCTGGCTCCAGGCTTTGGATCCGTGCAGCTCTGGCCATTGTGGCCAATTGGGGAGTGAACCAGCAGATGGAAGACCTCTCTCTCTCTCTCTGTCTCTCTCTCTCTGTCTCTACTTTTCTTTCTGTGTAACTCTGACTTTCAAATAAATAATTAAATCTTTTTTAAAAAGTTGCTGATATATTTTGGATGTTAATCCTTTGTCAGATAGGTAGCTTGCAAATATTTTTCTGTTGGGTATCTTTGTTGATTGTTTCCTTTGCCATAGAGAAGATTTTGAGTTTGATGAAATCCCATTTGTTTAGTTTTGCTTTGGTTGTCTGTGCTCTGGGGATCTTGTTCAAGAAGTCGTCTCCTATACCAATGTCTTGAAGTGTTTCCCCTATGTTTTCTTTAAGCTGCTTCATAGTCTGAGGTCTTAAATTTAGGTCTTGGGTCCATCTTGAGATGATTTTTGTATGTAGTGAAAGGTATAGATCTAATTTCATTTTTCTACATAAACACACCTGGTTTTTCCAGACTACTTGCTGAAGAGATTATCTCTACTCCAGTGTATAGTCTGGATACTTTGGTCAAAAATCAATTGGTTGTATGTATGTGGATTGATTTGTGGGCTCTCTATTCTGCCCCATTGATCCATGCACTGGTTTTTATGCCAGCACCATGCTTTCAGCCTTTCTCCATTCAGTATGATAGTGGCTGCTGGTTTATTTCAAATAGATTTTAATTTGCAGGTGTACTCCTTGTATACGTAATTTGTGAAGAGTTTTTATCATGAAGGGGTGCATATCAAGTGCTTTCTGTGTGTCTGTTGGGATGACCATATGGTTTTTGTTCATCGTTCTGTTGATGGGATGTATGTGGTTTAATGATTTGTGAATGTTGAATCTTCCATGCATTTCCTTGTACTTACCTTTTGACAGTTTGACTACTGTATGCCTTGGAGATCCTTTTTGGTTGAGTCTCTTGGGGCCCTTTGAGCTTCTTTTATCTAGATGTCCATGTCTCTTCAAGACCTGGGAAATTTTCAGCTATTATCCACTTAACAGTTTCTCAATGCCTTTTTCCTTTTCTTCTCCTTCAAAAATACCCATAATACAAATATTTGGTCATTTAATGGTATCCCATTTTTTGTGTAAATTTTCTTCCTACTTAATTTTTTTCTGATTGGGTTATTTCAAGTCTTTGAGATCAGAAATTCTTTCCTTTACTTCGTCAGTTCTGCTGTTAAAGCTCCCAACTGTTTTTTTTTTTTTTCATTTCACTGATTGAAGATTTCATTTCCAAAATTTCTATTTGGCTCTTCTTAATTTGTTTTATCTCCTTAGTAATATTTTAATTCGTGTCACTCATTGATTTCCCCATTCATTTAATTTGTCTGTCTGTATTCTCTTGAATCTTATTGAATGTCCTTACAATCATTATTTTAAATTCTATATCTGTCATTTCACAAATTTCCTTCAGTTTAGATTCTAATTCTGGAGCAATATTGTGTTGTTTTTGTGGTGTCATGCTAATTTTACTCTTTGTTTGTCCTGTGTTCTTACGTTGATGTCTGCACACCTGCTGTACTTGTGCCTTCTATATGAAGTCATTTTATTGGAAAAGAGTTTATGGTTTAGCTGGAATACAGGTATCACTTGGCTTGCTGCTTTGGCTTTGTTTCTAGGTTTAACCCATGGGTATAGTTCCTTAGTTACTTCTTTTGTCTTGATCACTGTCAGATGTGTCTATAAGTGACACAGTGGTCTAGGCAGCTGCATTTCCTAGGGATAGAAGTGTGGCTTTGAGATGAATGTGGGTTTCCTGCAGTGTGTATCTTTGGTCCACAGAGTTTAGTGTCAGTCTCCCTGGTGATGATGATAGCCAGGGTCTAGCTGTTGGTGCTGAGGGAGACAAAGGTGGCTGTGTCCTTGTCCTTTTGACAAACTTGAGTGAAGCTGGGGCTTGTGTTACCAACTGCTGTGGCTGGAGGACTGTGACGTGGATGGACCCTTCCTCAGGTTCTGCTAACAGAGTGCAGCTGGTACTGTGGCCTAGAACACCAGCAGCCTAGACCTTGGGCTGCATCCTTGGACTGGGGGACGTGAACTAAACCCTGCTGTAGTCCAGAGGGTGACGTCAGCTGCACAGGAGATTTTGCCTTGGGAGGGCAGGAGTTCCGAGTTGGGGAGTGCAGGTGGGTTCTTACCTTCGGTCCACCAGTAGATTCCAGTGAATTTGAGAAATTTAGAACTTATTGTTACAGTCCTGGTGTTGCAGGGTACGGTGGTGTCATTGATAGATTTACCGGGGTGGGATGGATTTTTTAATGGCCTGCTTCTGCTTTTAGCTCCCAGAAGCTAAGGCCAACTTCCCTGACTGAGTCCGAGTGCCTGAGCGTAGTTCTGGGGCTAATGCCCAAAACTCCCACAGTTGCTGGATCCAGGGCATCTGTCCTTTGCCTCACATGTTGTCCTGATTCCAACGCCGATGCTGGTGGGAGCAGCACAGAGGTGCTGCGCAGTGTGGAGGAGGGGCAGAAAGGAAAGCAGTGAGGCTTCCCCGCTGCAAGCCCGATGCCTGTCCGACCATCAGCTCTGCGCACGGAAGTGACAGGCACTGGGAGTCTGTGGAACGCCCACAGCTAAGACTGTGAGTGGCAGTGGTGAGGCAGCATCTTCCTGCTTCGATATGGTGGGATGGCTGTGCTGCAGGACTGGCTGCAGCAGTGTCCCTGTCTTCTCTCTCCTTGTCCCATGGAGTCTTGCTATTTTTTCACCTCATTGGCAAAAGTTTCCATCAGACCACTGGAAATGCAGTCCTTCGTTTGTCCTTTTAGGATTTCAGAGCAACCCAAGTTAGAGGGGCTCTACCCCATTCAGCCATCTTAGATCCCCCAAATCAGTCTCATTGTCTAAAGGGTTCTGAATGGGTATTTTATACATTTACATAGGTGCCTGCCTGTAATCACTTTTAAAAATGTATGTCAGAAGAAATTGAGCAATTTAACAGACAAATGATTAGAAATTGTTTATGTGGAACAGATACAGATCTTTCCATTTTTGACACATGGAATAGTTGTGATGTTATAGAAGGAACATGGCTCAGGAAGACAGAGGTTTAGTCCCTCCCTTTGCAGTTGACGTGACTATTGGACCTGTGCACGCCACTTCACTTGCCTCAGCCTCAGTATTCTCGCCTGTGGAATGGGGACACTTTGTCTCCCAAGGTTGTTGGGAAAGTAGAGGTTAAATAAGACCAATTACACTACAGCATCTTCCATATATACCAATCCTTGGTAAAACCTCATCACTAAATGTGGGTTTCCCACCTGTGCTTAATACTGCTGGTGTATCAGCACAGACAACATGATTTTATTTTAGGGAAAAACTATTACGGCCTGATTGGTTTGGAATTTGATCTGGCAGTACTCTTCTGTAATGTCTTAAGTGTTAGTTCTCTCTCTCTCTCTCTCTCTCTCTCTCTCTGTAACTCTGTCAAACAAATAAATAAATTTTTAAAAATGCCATTTCTGAGATCGTTTAGCTACTTGAGTAACTGTGTTACATTGGATCATCTCCAAAACTAAAGTACTTTGTGCCAAATTCTCTTTCTGATTTGAGTAATATTGGAGCCAGTGCTTGGCTATGGAGGATATATAATCCATCCTTGTTTTGTAATTATGTTTCAAGTCTTTAAATGTAACCATGGGGATTCATGTTATTTTCCTGTAAATGAATATGAGGTTAAAATACTTTATAATTACCCATGCCTGTAGCTGTTTATTAATATTAGGAAGTATCTGGGAACTAAGCAATTCATTTTAAACAAAGTGGCTTCAGGCATCTTGTGTCAAGCATTACAATTTTTTTCATTAGAAAGATGCAAATTATCTTAAAAAAAAAAAAAAACAACCTCCCTAGAAAGGAGCCCATCTGAAGTAACACATAAGGTGTCAAATGATTAACAATATTTTTTTAAAAATTGATAGAAAAAGTATTTTTGGAACTCCATTAAGTTTAAGGTCAGGTGTACAAAGAGATCCAGTTACAAGCATCAGCTGTAGCTTGCCTTCCAAGAAATCTGAGTCACGTGTCCTAGTTACATTTGTTAAAAGTGCTGAAGTCACGTAATGGTTTCCTGCTGGAAGTGGGACACAACAGTTAGCATTTCTTTTACAATTCTCTTCCTATTTTGTCTGTTCATTATCTTTCAAAAAGAAGAGCCAACTGCAGTGTTAATAAGATTAGCATGTTCATCAAGGACATCTGTCAAATGCTGAGAGATAAGAGAAGAAAGTGTGGGTATGATTCATGGCAGGAACACAGTACAGCCAGAACTATGTCAGGTTTGCAGAGACAAAAATAAATTGACCTTGACTTCAGTGGTCCTGAGGTTGCAGTGGTGCCTGCTGTGAGAACAAAGAATGGAGCAGTACAGTCAAAGCGGCAGAAATAGGGTAAATGTTAGGTCCATTATTGGTGTCCTGAGGAGAAGCAGGGAGACGTTTGTAGGAGATGGCCATAACTGTGGGTTTTGGGACATGGTTGCCAAGTTGAGTGAATGAGACAGAGAAGAAAGAGACATGGGAGTTGTCTGGTGGAAGAGGAGAGGCCCAGTGTGACTGGGCTGGTAGCTGTTCCCTGGTGAATGAGCCCGGTGTGTGTTGGCACAAGCAGAGCTAGGAAGTTGGTGTTCTCTTGAGCTAACATGAAGTGTTGGCGAGGAAGCAAGGATGTGGCGGCTCTGAGTTGCATCTCTTATTCCTTGGTACCATATAAAGATAGGTATCCGGGATTTTAATAATATATCAATTTTTACTTTAAATTTAGCTTTAATTCTATTTTAAATGTCCTCTAAGTAACTTTCCTTTAATATGGAAAGTTTGTCCCTAAAATAATTTTTTGAGTTAATCACATCCTTAAATTAGGAGTATGACAGTGAAGACATGGGCTGATACAGAACATAGATATTGGTGCGTGAGGTGATAGTCATCGTCACCATTATGCACTGATTATGATTGTCAAATCTAGGAATTTGACCAGTGATTTGTATATCAAGGAAGAAGTGGGAGTTGGCATGGCTTCATATCTTTCATAAAAGCAGCGATTTGATGTGTCGATTAATCTAATAGCTCTGAATGATTTGAATATTGTTAGGACTGAAATCCTTGTTTTCTAACAAAATGAATGTATGTTGAGTTAGTGTTTAATATTTAGAAGTACTTGTCTGCCTTTTGGAAAGAAAGTAGTTCAGCCTGATGAATTCACAGCTCCAACATGGAAAGGCAATCATTCCGGTGTCCCTCAATTTCCGGCAAGCTGGATTCCGCCAAGGCAGCTGCTCGTCAGCCACCACAGGCAGAGAAGAGTGCAGGAGTAGAGCAGACGGGCTCTCCTCGGCCGCCCTGGGAGTGGGACCTGGCCTGCAGCTCTGATTCCGACTGGGAGAGAAGAGCGAGCAGGGGAAAAGCGAGATGTGACTTGGAGGCTGCAGGAGTGTTAGTGGGCTGCACGACCGACCGAGGCAGGGCCACGTGGTGCAGAGTGCTGGGGAGTCACAGTGATTCTGCTCCGACTTTGCCACCCACTGACTTGGGGAAGCTTCCCAGTCTTGCACAAGTCACCCCTTGTCACACAGTTTGCATGAGAATAGTGTGAGCTGTGTGTGATAGGTTCCTTTACGTGCAGCCTGCCATGCAGGTGTCAGGTGTCTGATGGAGCTGGCAGCTCTGCTGCTGCCACCCTGGCCTGGCCTGTACTCTGCTTAGCAGCTTCCCTGTGGCCCCTCAGTGTCCTCACATTTCCTGCAGGGACCGTGACAAACTCCAGTGTCCTCTGAGCAAGAACTGTTCTTACCCACAAAACAGAAACAGCACCTTGTTCCTCCAGCTGTTCCTACTGCGTGCTTCACACCATCAGGGGCCCTTCTACTTGCAGAGGTCAGAATCAGCCTTGCTCCACCAGGCTGCTCTGTAACCCGCACGCAGGCCTCTCCTCGTCCTCCTTGGCTTCCATTTTCTCCAGTGCTCAGCCTCCGAATCTGTCTTCAGAGGAAACTCAAAGCTGGCTTTTAGCTTCTGTTTGCCCTGTCCAATCAGCAGTTGTTACTATTGAAGGTTTATTTATTTTATTTGAAAGACAGGTAGACAGAATAAGACAAAGGATTTCCCATCTATTGGTTCACTCTCAGATGCCCACACCATGTAGGTCTGGGCCACGCTGAATCAGGAGGTGGGGATGCGTTCTGGGTCTCCCCCATGAGTGGCAGGGGTTCAGCTACATGAGCCATCACCTGCTGTATGTCAGGGTGCACGTTGCTAGCAGAAAAGTGGACTTGAACCCAGGCACTGCAGTATGGGATATGACCACCCCAAGAGGTTCCTTAACTGCTAGGCTAAATGCCTACCCCCACCCAGCATTTGAAAATGCTTCCTTTCTCTTCAACCCTGCAGCTTTTCTAGCTTCTGTATCATCTGTATCATAGCCTCTCTCCCCACGATACTTAGTCGCGCTCCGTTCTACTTCCATTCATTCCAGACCCTCTGCTTTAATCACTTCAGCCTAGATGTTTCATCTGACATCTGCTCCAAACTGCTTTCACCAAGGTCACCGATGACTTCGGTATTGAAGTCAGGTGTTCCAAGTCTGTATTTCACTTGACCTCTATGCAGCAATTAATTCTATTGATCACTTCCCCTTTAAACATTTGCTTACCTTGTCTTGATGATAGTACACTGTATTGATCAGGGTTCTGAGTTGCAAACAAAGGAATCCACTGACAGTTGAAGCAGAGGAGGAGTGAGATGAAGGATGTAGGCAGTACACAGTGGATGTGGGAGGACTGGAGAGCAGGATTAGATAGCAGTCCACCAAGACTACACCTGTTGCATCCGCAGGCAGATCCCACTGTGCGCTTGTCACTGATGATGCCCGGGACTGGACTGCAGGAGCTAAGCCCTGGCTTCCACCCCGTGCTGGAAGCCTGCTCCTGTGATTGCTAGAAGGTAGTAAAACTCATCTGCAAAGTTCTCTTCTGAGTTGAGTTTTTGCGTGAGTGCCCTGATTGGTAGACCTAGGTCACAGGCCTCCACATAGACTTCTGAGGACACTGAAAGCTTGGAATGGGATCTTGATCTTGGGATTTCCCCATCCAGGTGTGTTCAAAAGATGGAGGCTGAGCACCACTGATGTCCACCTTTGTCCAGCATATGTCCAGGTTTCCTGATGCCTCTCCCAGCAGTCTCCCTCCTTTCTTGTCCCTTAAATGTTCAAGTTCCCTGGACACTGTTTCTTCTCCCCTCACTCTGCACCTACTCTGTTGATGCCCTGTTGCACTGTGGCTTTAGTTGCTGTCTCCCAGATCTTGATCCCTGCCTGAGTGAGCGCTGGGCCCACATGCCTCACCCCATCTGGGGCCGTTCTGCTCAGAGAAGTCAGAATCAGCGTGTCTACACCAGGATGTTCTGTAACCCGCACGCAGGCCCTCCTTGCTGTTCAGTTAGAAAAGGAGGGTGTCGTGCTTGTGAGCTCCCTGCGGCATCTGCAGGCCTCCAGGAGTTGAGATCCCATGTGGTGTTTTCCAGTCTACCATACTCCCTCCAGAGACTCAAGGACTGAAACTAGAAGTGTGCTGCCAGTGTGATTCTTCTCCAGCCATTTACCCTGTGTTACAAGTGTGCTGCCAGTGTGATTCCTCTCCAGCCATTTACCCTGTGTGAGGAAGGTCTTGCTTAGAGTGCATGCCCTCTGGCTCCCCTGCTGAGTTCCTTCCAGAGTGCCAACATGCACACACACCTGTGCACCCATACCCTGTACATCCCCTGTTTTAGGGGCAGCATGTGTATGTAAGTCTGTTTGTACACATGCGTGCACACACATGCCCTATGCATGTGATTGTTCCGGCACATCCCTGTGTCTGGAAGGCTGCCCGTGGCAGTGAAGTCAGAGGTCATCTCAGGGAGTAGGTGTGGGAGAGCTGAGTGCCTGGGAGTTAGTGTTGTTGTCTGGTCTGTTGCACCTCTCAACTCTCCTACCATGAGCATGTAGGATATATTCAATAGTTGGCTCCAAAACTTTCAAGCAAGGAGGGTTACTTTGATAATAGGATCACGTCCGTGTGCAAGACCTCTCTGCACCTGCTTGCTTCACCAGCCATGGTGAGTGCTGTGCCGCCTCTCAGCCATGCCCAGCTCTCCCCATCTGGAGAGCTGGCTGGAAGTGCCCTCTTCTTCTTTGTCTTCCCTGGTGGCAAGACCTCTCCTCTGGTCTTGTGCTGACCGATGGGCCCACAAGAACAGTCCAGAGCCCTCAGGATGTTTTTGAGGTGCACTGTCGTTACACAACCCCCGCTGCACTGCCTCTGAGATTGGGCCGCCTGGTCAGAAAGCAGAGCTCTGCAAGGGGAGAGCTGCTCTCCTGGTGTGCACGTTAGTGTCGTGGGTAGGGGGATTTACTCAGTATTACACAGGTCAGCGTCACATGCTTCTGTCCCTACTCCTCAGTGTTACCAGTCGTGGAGGGGAGGGCATTGCAGGAGTGAGTTTCGTGGGTTCTTTTCCTCAGCTCAGTGCAAAAATAAAAAGCTGGAAAATAATTTGTAAAGAGGCAGACTTTAATTGGCAAGAGACAGAGAAAGCGTCTGGTCCGAGAGGAGACCTGGCGGAGTGCTGGAACCGGACCCTGGCTTTGAGGAGGTGTCCCGGGTTTTTAAGCCATTACTGTCTGCTCCTTGGGTCATCGTATTGGGAGTGCCCATTGGACGGGGGACTTCGAATACCGTAAGTTGTTTGGCTTGGGGCTGATGGAGATAGTGAGGATCTCCTGGAGATGGTTTGATTCTCCTGAGGGGCTCAGCCCCGTCTTTTGCCAGCTCTGGGTGAAAGATTGCACCCACCCTGAAGGTGTGATTTAAAACCGCAAGGTCACACATGCAGCACAAGAAGCTGTTACTGGTCGGTCGGTCAGGACACAGGCTTCCAGCCACAGCCGACAGCCTGCTGTGAAGAACATCCTACCTGTGTCTGAGGGGCCCGCAGACCCCAGCCCCACTGGCCGGCCTCACTTAGTATTCCACATCCCTCATCTTTCCCCAGTGATATGTTTTATGATCCACTCTGAACCCTGCCTCAAATTTTCCTGTAGCTTCTTTGTCTACATTTTTCTCTTTAAACTTGGGAGCCTCGAAGCTAAGAATAATCTAGTAAAAGTAGCAGGAACACTGCTAGGATGCCAGAGCGCTCACTCTTCTTGAAGGATGTACCATCTCATTTATAGCGAGTCAGGTTTAAAAATGGATGAAGTGGGGCCGGCACTGCGGTATAGCGGGTAAAGCCACTGCCTGCAGTGCCAGCATCCCATATGGGCGCTGGTTCGAGACCTGGCTGCTCCACTTCCCATCCAGCTCTCTGCTGTGGCCTGGGAAAGCAGTAGAAGATGGTGCAAGTCTTCGGGCTCTTGCACCTGCGTGGGAGACCTGGAAGAAGTTCTTGGATCCTTGGCTTTGGATCTGTGCAACTCCAGCCATTGCGGTCAACTGGGGGGTAAACCAGCAGATAGAAGACTCTCTCTCTCTCTCTCTCTCTCTCTCTCTCTCTCTCTGCCTTTCCTTCTCTCTCTATGTAACTGTGACTTTCAAGTAAAATAAAGAAATCTTTAAAAATGCATAAAGCAAGTATGTGAACATTATTTTGAGATGTCCAAAATCATATGATTCAGTTATATGTTTCAGTCATGCATTCATATGGAAACTTTAGTACATAAAAATTAATATTTGGGAGCATTGTTGGCATAGCAGGTTGAGCTACCTCTTGAGACAAGTGCACCCCACTTGACTGCTCTGCTTTAGATCTGGCTCCCTGCTGATGCTCCTAGGAAGACAGCGGAAGATGGCCTGAGTGTTTGCTCATGTGGGAGACCCAGGCAGAGTCCTGCTCCTGGCTTGGGCCTGGACCAGACCTGGCTGTTCTGGACATCTGGGGATTGAACCTGTGGGTAGAAGATCGCTCGCTCGCTCTTCTAACTATCTGTCTTTCAAATAAATAAGTACATCTTTTAAAAAAATGATAAACTTATTAATGCCACGGACTTTAAAATACAGGATTGTTCCCAATTCCTTTCAATGTGGGCTTATTTGTAAATGGCATTTTAATTTATTCTTTACTGATTTTTTTTTCACTGGGCAGCCTGCTTATACTTACAAACTTGGTGTTCTTTAAAAAAGCTCTTATCCTTTCAGATCTCTTTCTCAGGGGCTTTTCTCAGCACTTGGCCTTTCTCTGGCACGGCCCAGCCAGTGTCACTCCGCCACACGGCCAGGGCTTGGCGTTGGTGCACACGGCATCTTCCGTGCTCTTCCTGTGCAGGGTCCTCACAGCCCAGCTCTGTGACTCCACGATTTTATTGGCTGAACAAGAAAGCATTAGTATTCATTAGCATGCTAATATAATCCGCTTATGGGTGAAATTGAGATAAATGCTGTAGCTGTAGAAATCCCACATGTCTTTGCAAATAGCTGCAGTGATAGCCCAGGTATGAGGTGGCGTGGCTGGGTGTGGAGGAGGAGCATGGGGGAGGAGGTGATGCCCAGGTGGTGCGTCCCAGTGTAGTCTGGGGACAGGTTCAGAGCCCACTGGGGCAGGCTTGGGGCGACTGCTGTGCAGGCTTCCGTCTCTCACACCACCACCACTGCCCCTGCACAGCTCTCCCAGCTCACGTCGGAGGGGTCTGGGTTCCTCTGTGTGGCTCTCACAGGCTCTGTGATCTGCTGCCTGACACAGCTCTCACTTGTGTGTGGCTCTTCTTCTGCTTCTGTTCCTTCAGTGGGGGATTACTGGGTTAGGATAGATAGAATCAGATCTAGAATCTGTGATTCTGAATAATTACAAAGTTGGCCTTAGCCTCAGATAGGATAAAAAGGAATTTATAAATTTTGAAATTCCTGCTTTTAAAATAGACCAACTTGAATGATCTTGGGGCAAGCAAAGTTATTCAAGTACAGGATTTGCACTTGACTTTGGCTTGTTGAGTTTGGTGGAACAAGACTTGTGCTCCTTACAAAATGCGGAGGAATCAGAATCCATCGCAGTTATAAATGTCATGTCCCCTTTGTTAGACTAGAAAACTTTGAGGGCGGGTAGTGACTGCAAAGTTACCTTTCAGTGGCCAGGTCAATGCCTGTCAGAGCTGTAGGAGATTGAGGTCCAGGAGAGTGCGGCGCCTCCACCGTGAGAGGCTGTTCTGCCAGCCTGGTGGGTGCTCCCTTTCCTGCAGAGCCCCTGGTGGGGTGAGTGCGCAGCTGCTGTATCCTGGGAAGACAGTGGAGTCACTGCCCTTGTGAGTCAGGCGGAGTCCATTCAGCAGACGCTAAGCCAGGGCCAACCCTTCTGAACCTTCCTCTGCAGTGGAAGCAGAGAGCAGGCGTAGAGTGTGTGTGATGCTCTGGGGCCCACAGGAGTGTGCAGGGCCTGGGCTGGGGAGGCCACTGGGGCAGGTGAGGTTCAGTGACCTTTAGTAGTCCTGAAAGGGCTCCTTCCTGGATTTGCATCTCTCCCCCAGCTCCTCAGCTGAAGGTGTAGTCCTCCTGTCAGTGCAGAGAAAGGGCCCCCTCATGTGTGCTGGACGTAGAGCTAAATCCACCACTCATCTCCTCTCCCGCAGTTGCATTGCCCTTGTTCTCCGGCACAGACTCCACTTGACGGGTTGCTCGTTGCTCCTCTGTATTCTGTGGACTTTGCCTCTGCTGCCGTCCTGGACTTGAATTCTGCAGTGTCCTGTGCGTCCCTGAGCCTGCCCTCCAGGGCAGCCCCAGCACTGTGTGGGGTCTTTGGTTTTACCCCTGCATCTTGTTCCGAATCCCCCTCAAGCCTGGCCGTACCAGGGCACACCCCTTAACTGCCTCCTTGCTTGGCCATCAGCCCTCCCTGGAGCATCAGTCATGCTGGGGATTTTCGGTTTGTTTTTGGCACCAGCATACTGGATCTCATGTTGCCACTTGTACAAATACAGTCTGGCTTCTTAGATCCCCTATCAGCTCCTCAGGTAGGCAGGAGGGCTGGGTTGTACAGTTATTTCCATCACCACATTTACAGGTGCTCGGGACAGACGAGCTCTGTGTTTAGACGATGGTCAGCTGTTCCTTATGTAGCATGCTTAGACTGTGCCGCTCCCTAGCGTCCGTGCCTCTGCTGTTTCCTCCAGCTAGAATTTGTCCTTTTCAACCAGTACAGTGCTCGGAACAGAGTGCATGTGCATGATGCGTTTACTAGGTACATGAAAGAAGCCTTAAGACACACACTAAGTATCTTGAAGCGTGTGGTTTGCTCGTGCCCGTGGTAGGTGTTCAGGAGGGAGCAGAGAAGATGATGTGACTTTTGTGGCCTGAGACTCATTTGACTTGCAGTGCCTTTTGTCAGGGACTCATGGGCCTCTCTTAGAGATACTGCTCCCTGGACTACAGCCTGTGAGGTGCTGGCCTAAAACAGGGATGGCACTCAAGTGGGTGATGAATCTCTGTCCTGGATTCTAAGCCTTTTCAGGCAGGCTCTGATTTTCAACTCTCTGTGCCATGCATTTCGGAAGGGCTGCTCAGGGCCACTGGACCAGCAAGGTGCACTGTTCTGGGCTCCGCAGTGCGCCCAGCTCCTTCGGGGCATCCGCTTGGCAGCCCTCTCCCACTGTCTGCAGCTCTTTCTGCTCGGAAGGAAGTCACAGAGTCCCAGTCTGCTGCGTGGTGCAAGCCTCCCATGGCTGCGTTTCTACTCTTGAGACCGTCCATATTTGACGTAGAAGACACCCAGCAAATGTGTAGAGAATTGAATTCAGTTGTCAGAATTTGTCTCATTAAGTTTTTGAGTTGGGATTTGGAGCTGCAGTTCACTCTGGATTAAATTTGAACGTGATTTCCAGCAGGTTACTTTGTAGTCATGGCATTTTGAGTGTGAGAGTATCCATATGTGTAAAGGGAAGTGGCATTTATGAGTCTGCGATCTTGGTACGTGAATGCCGCCCTTTGGGGAGTGCTCCCTCTGAAGAGAGCACAGGAGGAAGTCAGAGGAAGTAGCATGCCATCTGCAGTATGGTGGTTCTGTTGTGTTTGGTTTTGCAGTTTGTTTGTTTTTTTTTTTTTTTTTGACAGGCAGAGTAGACAGTGAGAGAGAGAGACAGAGAGAAAGGTCTTCCTTTGCCGTTGGTTCACCCTCCAATGGCTAACACGGCCGGCGCATTGCACTGATCCGATGGCAGGAGCCAGGAGCCAGGTGCTTCTCCTGGTCTCCCATGCGGGTGCAGGACCCAAGCACTTGGCCATCCTCCACTGCACTCCCAGGCCACAGCAGAGAGCTGGCCTGGAAGAGGGGCAACCGGGACAGAATCCGGCGCCCTGACCAGGGCTAGAACCCGGGGTGCCGGCGCCGCAAGGCGGAGGATTAGCCTAGCGAGCCGCGGTGCCGGCTTGGTTTTGCAGTCTCGCTTCCTGCTCCCTCACAGCACTGCTCCCAGTGTAGGCGGCTGCTTTATGTCTCTTGCTCATGAACCCAGTATGTCTCTGAGATCCAAATCGCTGAAGTTCTTAAGAGGGTTTATGCTAAGAGGCTTCTTGTTTTTGCTTTACAGCCTGACATTTGGGCTTTTTCTGACCATTTGTTAGCATAAAAGGGAAACATCTGCAAAATGAAACTGGAGAAGTTGGTGTCCGCCCGCCTGTGGGCTGGGTACCTGTGCTAACTGTGAGCGCTGGTGTTTGGGAGGCCAGCTTGCATTTGCATGGATTCTCCCCATTGTCCTTCATGAACCAAATTGTCTGCGAACCCCTGGCTGTCTGCAGGGTCCCGATGACACCAGTGACCCTTCGCCAGCTGCTCTGCCAGAACTTCAGTGCGGTCAGTTGTGCGTCACGCAAATGTTCCTGAAGGTGTCTGGGGCATCTCGCAAACACTTAGGAGTTCAGTTTCCCGAGTTTGGCGGCTGCTCGTGCCGTGTAGGCTTCCTCGGTAGGAACTGTGTGGTCTGTGCAGTGTTGCCGTGCCTGCTGCAAATGATGCTTTCTCATCTGGGACTTAGTTTCCTGCTCTGGGCACCAAAGCTGCATTCCTGGCTGTAGCAGGGACCATGATCTCCCAGCAGGAGCTGCTGCTGCTTCAGGAGTGCTGTGCAGTGCTCAGAGCAGTCCTCCCTCTGGTGACCACTGAGTTGTGGTCCTTACTCTCGTACCTTTCTTCCCTAAAGGTGAATTGTCTGGCCTGTGTAGTTCACAGCCGTAGGCTCCTGCCACAGCTGCCTGATAATGTTCACTTCTGCAGTCTCTGCTCATGGGCTGGGCCACAGCCGTCTGTGCAGGGAGCTGAGCATGCTCACAGCCCGTGAGGTTCCCATGTGACCTGAGGGTGCCAGCAGGTGAGTTTCCTTCAGACACCCCAGCATGCTTGCAGTGGAGTTTGGGCTTCCCTTGAATGTGGTGCTTTCCTGCTGTTGAGAAGGAGCACGGCCTCGTGGACAGGTGTCACTCCGGAGTGAGAAACGGCCATTCTGAAAATCCCCACACATTAGCCTTGAGGCACTCGTGCACACATTCTGTAGCATTTATTGATGAAGAACTGCCCTGGCCACCCTACAAGGTAGAGAGATACACTCAGTGATTCATTAGACCAGGAGTCATCAAAGTATGTCCTTGGAGATAAATCTGGCTCACTGCTGATTTTTAAAAATATATTTTGTTGGACTATCACCAGACTCATTCATTTATGCATTGCCTGTGACACCCACAGCCTACATTATTCACTGCCTGTCTCTACAGAAAAATTTTGCTGACCACTGCGTTAGGCTTACTATGGAGAATATTAAAAAAAAAAAAAGTAATTACCTGTGTTGCACCACAGACAATTAAATTAGACTTTGGGGTGAGGGTTTGGGAGTTGGTCCAAGAACCAGTGTGTTTAAAAGCATCCCAGAAGAATATAACGAGCAGACAAAGTTAAGAAACACTAAAGATAACCACTTACCCATGAGGTGTGTGTGTCTTATGGGGGAGGAGGAAGTTCACAGAAAGGAAAGATAATACTACAGTGACTTCTATCACAGAGAACTCAAGAGGTCCCTGGGAGCCCTGCGTGGGGAGCAGTGCACTTCCTTAAAGAGGTTTTCACAGGTGGGACGTTCCAGTGGATTCTCACAGGACAAATCCACGGTGTGCAGGATCCACTTGGGCGGCACTGGGATGGTGGTTCTTAGACAGCAGCAGGTGTCGAGACTCATAGGAAGGAGAGCAGCCCGTTATGGGATGACCAGCACTCAGAGTGGCCAGGCTGGTGAGCGTGGGGAGGAGAGTGAATCGGAGGGTAGAAAGCTGGGAAAGCTGTCTGGGGAGAGCTTCGTATGCCAAGATGAGAGGTTTAGAATTCGTGATGTTCACCACGGGATAGGATAGAAACTTGGTTCTGTCTAGGCCTCAGCTTTCCTTTCTGTGTTAGGTGTGGCTGGGTCAGGTGATCAGCAGCCCTGAGGTGCGGCTGGGTCAGGTGATCAGCAGCCCTGGGGTGCGGATGGGTCAGGTGATCAGCAGCCCTGGGGTGCGGCTGGGTCAGGTGATCAGCAGCCCTGGGGTGCGGATGGGTCAGGTGATCAGGAGCCCTGGGGTGCGGATGGGTCAGGTGATCAGCAGCCCTGGGGTGCGGCTGGGTCAGGTGATCAGCAGCCCTGGGGCGCGGCTGGGTCAGGTGATCAGCAGTCCTTTTCCTCTGAAACATGGGCTCCTGAGATTCTGTCAGGCGCATCTCTGGCTGCTTGCAGGGCTGGGAGTGTTGTTGGGGCTACAGGAATGACCTGGCCCTGGTGGTCTGCAGCTGCCCCATTGCTGATCATAGCGTGAATGGAATCAAAGCTGCTTTGTGGATTCATCAGAAAGGCGTGACAAGGCAGACTCTGCAAGGCAGTCCGTGTGGTCAACATGGAGAGTGCTGCCTAATGGAAAGACATGTGTGCACTACTTTCTCCGTACATGGAGAGGTGCCACAGGACGGGGACAGCATCGTTACCCATCAGGTTCCTCGGAGTCGGCACTCAGGCCTGTCGGGTTGACATCTCTAACTCTTCATTCTCAAACCTTGGTGTGTGAGTTACAAGATCTTCAGTATGACTGTGTTACCACTTCATTTTACTGCAGTGTGACTTCTCACCTGCAGCAGGTCTACCACACTGTGGCAGCTGTGCCTGCCTGTACCTCTGAAACACTGCGTGTTACTGGCTTCCCAGGCTAAGTGAAGTAATTCAGGTTCTGTCACAGGGTCTCCCGACACACACGGAACAGCCGTGATTCAGAGGATAATGTGCGGTGGGCTCCATGACGCAAGATCCTTGGACTTAGTCTTGCGTTGTGCTTTGTTTTTATCAAACACAGGTAGACACATGCACCAGAATTTCAAAAGGTATTTAGAATGGGGCACGATGATAGAGACCTATTTGAAACTCTAGGAAGATGCTTTGTAAAACACACACACACACACACACATACACACACAAACCCTCATGTGATTTCTGTCATTAGAGCATCAAACGTTCCCATTAAAGGGGGTTCTGGGTGCCGTTGGGTTGGTAGCTGTGCCCATCCCGTCCAGGACAGTTGCAGGGGACTCCAGAACAGGGGCCACCGCTCACCTCCCTGCCTTCTTCTCTGCAGACATGGACGAGTGTGCTGAGGGGCGCCACTACTGCCGCGAGAACACAGTGTGCGTCAACACCCCCGGCTCCTTCATGTGCGTCTGCAGGGCGGGCTACATCCGCATTGACGATTACTCATGTACAGGTGAGTGGTGGCATTAAGTTGTTTATATGCCTTAAGATTACTTTCAAAAGTTGCACTAACTCTGTTTTTTCAGTAAGCATGCTGTAGCTATTCCGACACAAGCAGCCATCAGCACAGCCTGTCCACTTGGTTTGGTGGTAAAGAGTGAGTCTTGTGAGGAGAGGAGTACCAGCTGGCTGGGCCTGTTCTGAACCCCTTGATGGGGAGATAAAAGAAACGCTAAGGGGCCACAAAAACTCTGTCTCCTGGCAGATCTGGATGGTGTTTCCTTTATGTGACAGTAGAGTTTTGAGTAGAGGAAGAATGCCATTAACAGTATGATGGTTTTCAGAAGTAGATTCTCGGAGGTCTAGGGCTTGGGCACATTAGGTAGAGCCGGGCTTCGTCTAGAGTCCAGGAAGTACAGATGAGGGGCAGCTCCAAGAAGTTTTCTCTGGTTCTGCTGGAGGAAATTCAGCCCCTTCTGTGCCTTCCGGAATCCTGCTAGGGGTGTCGTGAGCATCAGCAACATCTGAAGTGGGTCCTCGGGTTCCTTCCTACAGCATGGCTTCAAGCATGCCCTGGAGACCATGGAGTTGAGTGTGAAATAGGATATTCCTTTGGAATTCAGATGTTTAAAATAGAAGAAACACAAAAATAACCTTTTTTAAAATACAGATCATAAAACTAGAGAGCACCTGAAAATATCATTCCTGCCACTTGTTACCTCCAGCTCCAGAATCTGTATTGGATGGACATATGAACAGTGCCTAGAGGTTTCCAGGGGAGAGGGCCGGTCGTACTCCCTGGTGAAAGTACACGTGTGTAGTAATGGTGTCCCTTCACCTCACTGTGTTGGTTGTCTGCTCCTGCATCTTCATTGTGGCCTCTAAGTCATCTGCTGATTCGTGTCTTGATGATTACATTTAGTATTTATATAAAATCGCACAGTGGTGGAAATAGGAGAAATAATGAGAAGTGACTTTCAAACTTGTGAAGAATAATGAAAGAGACCCCAAAAAGATGTTTAGCATAGAGGTGCCAGTGGAGTGAAAATCCCAGCCTATTTTTGTCTGTTCATCCTAAATATTTCCTATTGTGGGAATGACTGTGCAGTTTTTCATTAGCCAGGATTTAATGCTGTGTAGTACAGAGTGCTTGAAAGAGTCCTACAGGGGTGTTTTCAACGTAAACGGGAAGAAGTCATACAGGATGAGTGGAGAATAAATTACGTAGTCGACTGTGACATTGGTAACATCGCTAAGCCCGAGTTCCAGTTTAATGTGACACAAGAAATGTCAGATCAAACTGCTGCAGCTCGGAAGGTGCTGTTTCAAGATGTCGTTGTAAAAGATCTCCAGCAGTTTGTGAGGACTCCTTGATTCTTCGGCGTTGAAGATACAAAAAGCTTTGTACATTTCTGTAATTCCTAGTGATTTATTTTTCGTCTTAAAATGAAGTGTTGGAGATTTGGAGCAGGAGGCTAGGGCGCATGACTCGGCCCCGTGCTGGGTGGGGGTGTCCCTCGGAGCAGGGTCTTCTGCAGAGGTTGTTTGTGCCTGAGTCTGTGGGACACAAGCCCCAGGCCCGGGCTGCCTTCCTGCAGGGCAGGCGGCCTGCAGCCTCAGCTCTCCTCGCTCAGTGCCTGCGCCTCCAGAGAAAATCCCACAAACTGCTGTTTGGTTTTGGCGGCTCAGGGAGGGTTCCCGTCAGGATTCCCAAGCATCTCATGGGGGAAGTGAGCGGTCCGGTTGCAGGAATGTGAAGGAATGACTGGGTCATTTTGAGAAGAGCTGCTGTCAAGGCCGTGCTTTTGTGCTTACAGAGGAGAGCCAAGAGTCTGTGGGTTGCGTGGGTGGTGGGGATGCACTCCCTTGGCGAGCCACTGGGATGCCTGTGCACACACTGCGCGCCACATCCCCTGTGCCTCCTCTGAGGGGAGATTCCTAGTGACATCACTGGCTCTGTGAAATTGAGAATTTACATCTGTACACAAAAGGTGAATTTTCTAGCAAAATGAGGGGATTTTATTATAAAAAGTCAGCATATTTCATATTTATTTATAAGGGGGAGAGAGAGAGGTTCCATCTGCTGGCTATGCTCCAAATGCCTACAACAGCCCACAGTCAAGACGGGACCCGGCTGAGGCCAGGAACTGGAAAGTCATCCTGGGTCTCCCACATGGGTGGCAGGGACCCAAGTACTTGAGCCATCACCTGCTGCTTCCCAGGGTGTGTGTTAGCAGGAAGTTGGAATTGGAAGACATGGTCCCAGGTACTCTGATATGGGATGCAGGTGTCCCCAGCAGTCTGTTAACCAGTGAGCCAAACACCTGCCCCTGTGAGTGGAGTATTTTTTTGTCATGTACAGTGAGTGCTAAAACTTTTCTTTGTGCTAGGCCACAAAGGGACAGGGTTTTGGTAAAGGAAATGAATGTTTAAATTCTACTTTCCAGAATTTCCCCCTCTACACTCTGGCATTAGTGTCTCCTGTCCTGGTCCTTCCTTTTTAGAAGCCCCTCCCATGCGCCAGCAGGACTCTGCCTGTGATGTAGATCTGGATTGCTGTCTGGGAACGTGCACAGCAGGCTTCTCTTAGCTGCAGTAGAAGACTACCTGGAACTCGCGAGGGCCTCGCCGCAGAGCCGCCCCTGAAGCTGTGGCTGGGTCCTTGTGATTCAGCTTTTGCTTTGCTTCTGCCCCACCCCTCCAGGCTGCTGAGGGCCCTGTGCCATAAGACGCCTGTGCAGCCAGCAGGCCCCCAGGTTGCGTGCTTACCTCGCAAGGTGAGGGCTGATGGCAGACACTTGTCTACGGAGGCTGCGGAGCAGTGCATGTGCTGCCCAGTCAGGAGCTTTGGCTGATGCAAGCGGCCTGTCCTATTCTCTGGTGCTGCTGGCTCGCCTGCAGGGATGATGGTTGCAGCGCAGTAACTGCCTCCAGGGCTGGGTAGATTGCCCCCCCCCCCTTTATTTTCAGTGTCAGATGATTTGATTCAGGTTTTTCACCTGCTTTTGAAATCTTAGATTTGGAAGAATTCCTGAAGATGCGCCAGTAGAGTCCCTACTTTCTGCAGATGAGGCCAAGGCCTAGAGAGCCTGACTGTCTCTCCCACCGTCCCACAGTTCCCGAGATGCAAAACGGGCGAAAGATGAGCCTCCTTACTCCTGACTCTTCTGCTGGCCACCATTTGTCTCATTTGCAACCACGAAGACCTAAACAAAGGGAAAAGGCCCATGTGTCCTGCAGAAGTGTATTATTCCCTTTCTACTCTTCAGTGATTATGCTGTCTCTCTTGTGGATTTCATGGTAACAGCCCTAAGTCAGAAGTTAGTACAAGGGAGACAAGTTGGGTCTGGCATTGTGGCATCGTGAGTAAAGCCACCGCCTGCAGTGCCGGCATCCGTTATCGGTGCCAATTCCCATCCCGGCTTCTTTGCTTCTGATCCAACTCCCTGCTTATGTACCTGGGAAAGCAACGGAGGATGATCCAAGTCCTTGGGCCCCTGCACCCAAGTGGGAGATCTGGAAGAAGCTCCTGGCTCGTGGCTTCAGCCTGGCCCAGCCCCAGTAACTGTGGCCATTTGGTGAGTGAACCAATGGGTAGAAGGTCTCCTTCTCTGTCTTTCCTCTCTCTATATATAACTCTGACTTTCAAATAAACAAACAAATATTAAAAAACAAAGCAAGTCACCAGTTTGTTGCGTGGATGGAGTCAGGTCTGTGCTTGACTAAACGTGGTGCAGTTTTCCTTCCAGGGAAGATGTCGTTGATTTTCCTCCTAATACTTGACAATTTCTGTCTCGCATTTTTTCCTGTTTGTTTAGAAGAAAGATTGTATTCCTACAAAAAAAAAAAAAAAAAAAAAAAAAAAAAAACCAAAGCTGAAGGAGAGAGGAAAGGAGGGGAGTAATAAGGGGAAGAGAGAGAGAGAGAGGAGGGGCGGGAGGCAGGACTGGATTCCCTTGAGCCAAGGTGTTTGAAGCCTGTTCTTCAGACCTCTACAAAAAATGCCTGGATTTTTGTGCGTCGCTTTGTCTCCTGGCTATGTGAACTCCTGGCTTTTTTGGTTAATAAGATCGGTGAGGTTGGGCAGCACTTCCTGAGTCTGGCTGGCATCTCTTCTTGGAACAGGCAGAGACTGTAACAACGGTGGAACAGAATTTGGGGATCACTGATTGGGGAGGTGCCACCTCAGAGCGTGCCAGTGTCCCTGTTCTGCCCCCTCTTTCTAAGGGAGTCTGACTGCCTGTGCTGGGGAGCCGTGGTTTCCCTGCTGTCGCTCAGTCCTCCAGGATGCCGGCATGCGAAAGGGAAGGTGGGCAGATGGGAGAGGTGGCTGGCGCTCTGATGTGTTGCCCCGCTCAGGAAGTGATCGATCCTCTTGGGCCATGGTCACTGGGAGAAGGGGAGGGTAGTTTTGCCTCTCCACCTGCCGTAGGTTCTTGACGCTGAAGGCATTTTTAGTTATCAGAGATCCCCAGGGTGTGGACAGGGGCTGCTGCTGGCGTGGGGTAGGTAGGTGGGGCTGGGGTGCTCTACGCATCCTGTAGTGTGAGCGTTGGCCTAGCTCTGCTCAGGAGGAAAAGCCCTGCTCCCCTGGGAACCTCGCTCTGGCCCCTTTGCAGATGACTCTTCAGTCTTCCTCTGGCCCAGGCCGGCTCCCAAAACAAGGAATTATGTGGCTCCAAATGTCAGTGATGCAGGGCTGTGAGACCCTGCTTTGAAATGAGCGGATCAGAATTGTAGGCCGGCGCCGCGGCTCACTAGGCTAATCCTCCGCCTTGCAGCGCCGGCACACCGGGTTCTAGTCCCGGTCGGGGCACTGGATTCTGTCCCGGTTGCCCCTCTTCCAGGCTGGCTCTCTGCTGTGGCCAGGGAGTGCAGTGGAGGATGGCCCAGGTGCTTGGGCCCTGCACCCCATGGGAGACCAGGAGAAGCACCTGGCTCCTGCCATCGGATCAGCGTGGTGCGCCGGCCGCAGCGTGCCGGCCGCGGCGGCCATTGGAGGGTGAACCAACGGCAAAGGAAGACCTTTCTCTCTGTCTCTCTCTCTCACTGTCCACTCTGCCTGTCAAAAAAAAAAAAAAAAAGAATTGTAGTGCGCAGTTCCCCTGCACCTCCCCGCTCCCCATCCGGGTCCTTTGGGCCCTCTGTGCTGATGCTGTCACTCCTCAGGGTACTTGGCTTCCTGTTTTGTCCTTTGACCATGAAGGGGGCCCATCTCAGAAAGCCCCAGCCCCACTAGGTTCTCCTGCTTCTTTCACCTGTCCCAAACCCCATCTTAGCTGACCCATGGAGTGGTCTCCAGTGGTAAATTTGCAGCTTCAGCAAGTATGACAGATTGCCTGGGGGCCCTCAGATGATGCTGTCCTGGTGCCTGCCGCAGAGGCCCCTTCGCCTGGCTGCCCTATTACCCCACAGAGGCCCCTCTGCCTGGCTGCCCTGTTACCCCGCAGAGGCCCCTCTGCCTGGCTGCCCTGTTACCCCGCAGAGGCCCCTCTGCCTGGCTGCCCTGTTACCCTGCAGAGGCCCCTCTGCCTGGCTGCCCTGTTACCCAGCCTCCCGGTGCTTGCTCTGGTCCACGTCACAAGTCACAGGTGCTCCTGGTGTCGGCACAGGCAGCCTGGATGCTCGGCTTCTCTCTGGTTCCCCAAGAGGCCACGCTGCTGGGAGTTCTAGCTTTGTGCTGCAGTGAGCACTCCTGGAGCTCACATGCCAAGACCTCCCCCCTGGTCAGGGCCGATTTAGTTAAAGTTATTCTGGCATCCTGTTTGTCTTGTTTATGGGGAAAGAATAGAGAATTTTATAATGATACCAAGTTTTCTTCACTTATCTTTGTTATTATTGATTTCCTAGCATGAAAACAGTGGGTGCCCTCAGGCACGAAAAATTACGGAAAAGGATTTCCTGCTAGGCACATGAGACGGGGATTTTAAGGCCATTGTGACCCCTTGATGCCCCTCGCTCATGTAGCTGTCATGCGTGTTTCTTTATAGCTTTCTCAAATAATGCTAAGAAAGATAATTTGATAGCGTATTTAAGGAAATAATATTTTGGAAAGGCAGCAATGACCTTTTTTTTTAAATTCTGCCTTCTCCCAAAAAGAATTTATATTGAAGGGAGCAATTTATTCCATGGAAGGACAATAACTTAGCTATTTAAAAATAGCTCTAGGTGGATTTATCAATGTCACAGGCACAGAGTAAGACAGATGATTGCTGTGTGTGTGTGTGCGCGCGCGCGCGCTCCATGCTAATGGCTGACACATAAATGCTACAGGAAATGAGAATAGCGGGGCAGTGACAGAAAGCTTGGGGGTCACAAGGGGTGCACATCCCAGAGGACACGGACAGGGAACAGGAAGTGAAAATATGCCTGTCAGTGTTCCACGAGCATTCAAAACCAGCCCGGTTATTTTAGTTATAAAATGTCTTGACATCTTGTCTCTAATAGATGGCGTCTCCCAGAGGAGATGCTGGATAAATACCAGCCACCATTAGTGGCGCTGGTACAGCTGGGCAGGCTGTCCTCCCGAGAGATGTCCCGTTCTTGCACATGGACACTCTTCTTTGGCTACCTCTAACAGAGTTCCCGGTTTTCATAAAAAGACATGGCTTTGTCGGACACTGGCATGCTTATGGACAGTACTTGCTTTGTGCTGTGGCTGGGGTATAATGTGGGGAGGGGAGACCAGAGTGACAGGACTTCACTTTCTCTGCAGGTTTGAAATGCCCCTTTCTTAGCTTGGAGAGTGGAAAGTTTCCCTGGTGCTTGGGAGTGAGAGTTAGGGTGTGATAACCAGGGACAGAGTGGCTGCACTTGGCCTGCCCGGAGTTGGGAAGCAGGTCAGAAGAAGCACACTGCACCAGCATCGGCTCTCCCAGCTGGCCGCTGGGTGCCAGGACTGTAAGAGGAGACTTCTGCATGTCTGTGAGCAGCTGCTGCACGTTTTCTTTTCCTGGAATCAGTGTTAGAAACCCTAGAGAACTATGGCCCGTGTCCGACTTTGTAGAAAATGGGAAAAGCGGGCAGTGTGGGTTTTACAGTACATCCCCCGAGGCTGAAAGATACACCATTCTCCTCCTAGAGTTCACTTTGAATTGTGTAAATGTGTAGGTTTTACTGAGTAATTTGCAAATGTACATGTGATCACAAAAGCAATTAAAATACCAAGCCTCAGGACTCAGAGCGTCAATGCTCAAAGTTTCTGCAGACAGATAAAATCCAGAAAGCTCCCGTAGAAGAGGTGTGCTGTGCGTGCCAGAAAGACGGAATGCCAGAACCATGCCAAGAGCGCACGTGGAGGCCGAGCCAGGGCTAGCTCTGCTGAGCACGTGTGTGCTGGCATGCAGCTAGTGGGCACGCAGGTGCTTAGCAGGGAGCCGAGTGTCCTGTGACAGATGAAGAGCTCAGAGAGGAGTCTATGCTTCCTGCATCTGTCAGTGAGTTTGAAAGCCTCACCAGCCCCACAGAGCAGCTTCCAGGCTTGTTGGAGTCTTCATGTGTCTGTGTCCAGTGGCAGCCCAGTGGGTGCGGCCTCCTTTGCAGAATGCCCAGTCCATGTGACCACAGCGGCCTGGCTCTGTGCAGGCTCCCTAAGCCCTCACTGGCAGGCCTCTCCTCCTTGGACTGGGTACTCAGTCAGACCTCCCAAGGGGTGCGTTCTGTGAGTTTTATTTTGGGTCTTCGACGTGAAAAGCGTGGCGGTGAATACCCACAGCTGAGTCAAGAGGGCCTGCCTGCCAGGAGGTGAGAACAGCAGTGTCGGAGTAACAGACGCATGTAGGGAATGGGATCGCTGCGGCAGAAGCTGGGCAGGTGCCCTACCTGTCCCTTCCCGATGGCCACTTTGGTTGGGCACCTGTGATGGGAGCTTGACCTTCCCTGTGCCTTCTCACCGTGGGAGGCTCTGCAGAGCCAGTTCTGTGCTGGTTGCTGCAAGGACTCCTGACGGCTGTGCCTTGTCTTGCCGTCCTTCCTCCTGTCCAGGGCCTCCGGCACATCTAAGACAGACGATGGGTGGGTCTCGTCTCCCAGGGCAGGAGCCTGCCTGCTGTGCGTATTTTCAGGGGAGGGCTCAGTCACATGACTGCTGTACAGTGCTCTGGCTGTCTTTGCGTTGCTGCCTGTTCAGTGAGTAGAGCTTTGCTTTTGTAACTTCTGATATGATAAGATTTCCTTTTATGCAAGCAGAGGTCGTGTCTCCAGGGGAAGAGGTTGTGTTATCTACCAGTGCACGACAGATCACTGCAAAACGCTGCAGCTGAGGGCAGCACACAGGCAGCAACACGCAGTGTGGGTCTGGAGCGGGCGTGGTGCTGCCAGGCACTCTGCCGCAGGGCCTCCGCAAGGCCCAGCCGGGTATCGGCCAGGACTGTGGAGGAGCTGTCCTCACACTGGCCTGTCTGGGGTTGGTGGCTTCAGCTCCTCACAGCATTGGGTTGTAGACTGCCGACAGGCCTTGCCATATAGTGTTTCCCACGAGTTGGCTCGCTTGTGAGAGACAGCGAGAGCAAGCCTGATGGGTGGACAGAAGCCACCATCATCTGTAAGCTAGCTGTGGATGTCCTCTTGGCCTGGCTGTAGGGCTTGTTAGAAGCAAATCCCTGTCCCATTCCCTGCTGGAAGACAGAGCACAGACGGCCTGGGCAGCCAGAGGTGGGCATCACTGTGCCATCTGAGGCTAATCGCCACAGACGGTGAGTAGCACACAGTCACCTAACCCCTCCAGCACATGCAGACAGCTCCAGGAACAAGTGCAGCTGTTGGGTTGCAGCTGGGGAAGCTCATCATCTGTCCCTCAGTTCCTTCACATGCTTTGCACGCATGCTTTGACGTGAGCACGGGGCGGGTGCTGTCTGCCATAGTAGATGGAGGTTGAGGAACACTGTCATTAGGGTGTGGCACGGTTCAGTCTGTGAGAGCTGTGTGCAGGGAGCTGGGGGCCAGTGCAGACAGCGAGCGCCCTGGCTGCATCCTCCGTGTGGCCGGGCTCACCAGCTGTGAGCGATGCTGGCGCTGAGGTTCCTGGGGACGAGCGGACATTCGGGAGAGAGGCAGTGAGGCAGGAGGGTGATGTTTCAGAAGGCAGGCACGGGGTGTGCGTGGTGTACGGTAGCAGCCTTGGCCCTCCAGGAAATTCTGAGGCACCTTCTGTGCTCCTGAGGCTCTGCAGCCAGTCTGTGCACATCGCAGTGAAGCTCCATGTTAGTGGCTTGTTTTGTTTTAGTCATATGTTGTTTTCAATTTTTGCCGAAAAGTTTGTTAAATTGATGGTTCTGCTATCAGTGCAGGTCTAGAATGAATGTAAAATGGTATTTCCTTTAAAAGAAAACGGAATACTTTGTTTATGTTATTGTAATACCAGCAAAAAAAAAAAAAATTCTCGGTGTGGCCGAACAAAAACTGATCTTAGAGGCCAGGGCCGTGTGCGACCTGTGATGCTGGCGTCCCGTATGGGCACTGGTTCCAGTCCCAGCTGCTGCACTTCTAATCCAGCTCCCTGCTAATGTGAGAGAGCAGCGGAAGATGGCCCAAGTGCTCGGTCCCTTGCCACCCACATGGAAAACATAGATGCAGGTAGAGAATCCTGGTCTCACCTAGCCCAGCCCAGCTCTTTTGGCCATCTGGGCAATGAGTCAGTGATAGAAGAGTCTCTCTTTCTTTCTCTTTGTCATTCTTTCAAATAAGTAAACCTTTTAGGGAAAAAAGGGTGATCTTAAAGATTTTCTAGAACAAATCATTGAGTTACTAGAGGCATTTACTTTAATTTTTTTCCTTTTTTATTTATATAAAGGGGACATATTTCAAGTATTTCATATACACAGGTTTAAGAACATAATTATTCTTTCCACCCTACCTTCCCTTTCTCACCCTCACCCCCCCTCCCTCCTTTTCTTGTTTTTTTTTTTTTAATTTTTTCAATTACATACTTTCAGTTTACTTTACAATCGCAAGCTCAACCCTCCAGTAAATAAAGAGCTCAACAAGTAGGAAGTAGAAAAAGCACAGTCCCTCAAGAGTATAGTCAAGGGCTATAGACAATAATCAAATGTAAAAATGTCAAGTTCATTTATAAATTACCTTTTTGTACCCTGCAAATTAGTTAACACAAATCAGGGAAAACATAGTATTTGTCTGTTGGGGGCTAGTTTATTTCACTAAGTGTAAAGGCTTTTAAAATGATTTATATTCATTTATTTGAAAAGGGGAGAGATAGGAGGAGAACGAGAAAACGGGGAGGGAGGCAAAAGGGGAGGTGAGGGGAGATCTTGCTTCTGCTGGTTCACTCCCCAAATGTCCAGAACACCCAAGGCTGGGCCAGGCCAAAGCCTGGAGCCAGTAACCCCAGCTTGGTCTCCCTCATGGGTAACAGGAACTGAAGTACTTGAGTGATCACCTGCTGTCTCCCAGGGCGTTCCTTAACAGGAAGCTGGACAGGACTGAGACTATTCCGGACTTGAACTGGCTTGTTTTATACATGAGGCACATGTATAATGTAAAGCTGCATATATGTGCCCATGCAGTGAGGCAGAATACAGCAACCACAAGCCATGTGCTGTTTCAGGCTGCTGAGCACGGAGCAGTTTGCTGTGATGCAGTGGAAACTAAGGCACTTTGCTATTAGCTAGCATTCTTGATGCATCTAAACTGTGTCAAAAATGGTTCTCGGTTCCCACTGGTTTTCTTACTATTTAGCAGAAGCCGGTGTTTGTGGATAGAGTTAGAGGTGTCCAGTGTGCATTTATGTAGTCATTCCTCAACCTAATGTTGATTCAGTTTTCATAATACATATTGCGGTGCTCCTAGTTTTTATACCATGTTTCTAGTCTGCACCTCATGAGCATAGACACGCGTGATCAGGCACAGTAGACCATGCATTTACCCCAAACAGCACATTGCTCATCTGCCTCCTTTTTAAAGAGATCTGGGCTTGAAATTGATAAACAATGATTTCGAAAGCACTGTTTTAAAAATTTATGTATAAATGTAGGTAGTTCGGGAATCAGAATGCAAGCTTGATGAGAACAACCTTTTGATTCCAGAAGGCTCCATGTCAGCCACGTTGTGCCTGAGCCATGAATTACAGACCACTGAGCCACACTGGCTCTCAGTGGAGACTGATGTGGCTGTTGGGGCATTTTAAAGATTCAGCACGTAAGACGGTCACATATTATGAAGGTTTGGATTGCCAGCCAGATTTTCAGGTTCTCACACGTTAGTTCTGGGTCTGTGTTGCTGCACCTGAGCGGTGAAGTGGGGCTAAGACAGCAGTAGCCTCCCTGTGAGCACACTGTTCACCTCCTCGTGGCCCAGCCCCGACACTCTGCAGTTCCAGGAAGAAAGCTGAAGTGCAGATAAATGCCAGACTTGTTATCAGCAGTCTACCCCATCTGTTTACTTGATCTGTCTGATCCATGATTTGAAGCACTTTTAGTCTGTAGAACTAAGTGATCATAAATATGGTCACTTGAGCCATGAAGATTTTAATGTAGAAATAATGTCAAGCCGGCGTCCCGGCTCAATAGGCTAATCCTCCACCTAGTGGCCCCAGCACACCGGGTTCTAGTCCCGGTCGGGGCGCCGGATTCTGTCCCAGTTGCCCCTCTTCCAGGCCAGCTCTCTGCTGTGGCCAGGGAGTGCAGTGGAGGATGGCCCAAGTGCTTGGGCCCTGCACCCCATGGGAGACCAGGAGAAGCACCTGGCTCCTGCCATCGGATCAGCGCGGTGTGCCGGCTGCAGCGCGCCGGCCGCGGCGGCCATTGGAGGGTGAACCAACGGCAAAGGAAGACCTTTCTCTCTGTCTCTCTCACTGTCCACTCTGCCTGTCAAAAAAAAAAAAAATAACGTCAAAGGGTTGGCCTCTTTATAGGTCACATCTCTAGCAAATCCCAAGTCACACTGAAATAAACCTTGGAAGGACCAGCAGACACTTGGAGTCAGAGACGCACGTCCACATGCACATTCACACACACGTGTGTACACACAGGCACAGACACACGTATCTATAGAGAGACAGAGAGCTCCCATGTACTGGCTGACTCCCCAGATGTCTGCATTTGCTGTCTGGAGACCCAGGAGCCAGTAACTGTCCAGGTTGCCCACGTGGGTGGCAGGAACCCGGGTACCAGAGCCATCACCTGCTGCCTCCCTGGGTGGACGTTATCAGGGAGCTGGAATTGGAAGTAGGGCTGAACTCAAATCCAGGCACTTCAATGTAAGATGCTGGTCCCAAGTAACTTATTAACCAGTGTGCCAAATGACCACCCCAGTTGGCCAGTTGGAATAATTCAGAGAAATTTAATTCTTTGGAAATTTGCAGAAGAACAAATTGTTTAGACCAAGATGCATAGAACATTCATTGATAAACTAGAAACAGTTCATGAAGATAAAGCTGTTGGGAGCTGGAGATTGTTTTAGTGCTGAATGGCTATGCATTAGTCTGCCTGAGCTGCGTAGACCGGGCAGGGGCAACATCAGAATCTCCTTTTCTCACTTTGCTGGAGGCTGGAATTCCAGGTCAGGGCGGGTGCTCTTCTTAGGATGAAGAACTGCTCTGGGGCCACAGCAGGGTGCGATGTAGGGGCACCCAGTGCCCAGGTGAAGCTGGATCTCTGCCCTCCAGCCACCCATCCTGCACTCAGGATTCCTGGCAGAACATGCCATGGTGTTAGCTGGTATTGCAAGGCCTTGAACTTGTGAGTGGCAGGTGATTGGTGGGAGTGGTCTCTTTGGGATTCCATGGTTGCTGAAGCCTCCGACCTCCTGTGGAGACTCAGGCAGTGCATGCTGTTCCCAAAACAGCAAGGCAGTTCAGGTGCTGCGTGACAGGTGGTGGGAGGGTGCTTGGGTGCTGTTGCAAGGAGGCTCGGTCACGTTGAGGGCACTGTTATTGTTCTCACTGCCGTTGTCCCAGTGTGAACTTCCATTTTCACCTGCACGTTTCAGATACTCCACTACCTTCCTGCTGGTAATTTTTTGGGCCTTCCTTATGACCTCAGCTTTGTGCCCAGCACTGTTTTCCTATGTGGTGTGGTCATCTCCCTCTCAGGAAGCTTTGGTGACGACATCTCACGCATATCGGCACACGCACACAACTGAGCAAGACACCCTTGCAGCTTCACGTGTCTCCTAGGAAGTACAGGCTCCTGCTGCGCTCTGCCAGCTAAGATGAGGTACCACACAGTATGCATGCGCTGACGGAACTGGCGTCAGCCCCTGTCCTCAAACTGGGGTGAGCTGCAGGTCTTCAGGGATGAGGGCGAGGAGGGAAACAGGATGTGAGTGACTGACAGTCATCTGAAGTCTGTCAGCTGACTTCAAAACGTGCTTAGCTCTGCGTGGACTCGACAGAAGACTCTCCCTGGAGACTCCTGGTGGGAGGAGGCTTGAGCTTCCAACAGGTGTCTGTCCCTGTGTCCAGCTCTCCTCATCAACCCCAGCTGCCCCTTCCACACAACGGGCCATATCCAAAGTCCTGGCGCCTCCAATGCCCCTTCCAGTCTCAGCCAGGGGGACACAGTGGTCACGTTGGTGAGGCCAGAAGCAGTGGCCACACCTCTCCTTTCACCCTTCCAACCACACTGCACACCAGCTAGTGACCAGCAGCCAAATGACAGCACCTGCCTCTGTGGGATTTCACGACCTGGCCTGTCCTACACTGTCCCAGAGGTGTCTTTGCTTGCAGTGGTTCTCACCGCACAACAGCTCCCTGTGCCTTTTCCCTCGCTCCCTGCGAAACTCCTCACCTTCCATGGCTTCCTAAGCCTGGTCCCACCTGTGTGAAGCGTGAGTCTTCTCATGTGAAGGTGTGAGTTAATTTAGCAGCCAGTGGCATGGAACACGTGGATTTACCACTCACCTTGCATGTCATGGGATGGCATTTCAATAGGTTCCTTCATCTGCATCTGCACAGTTCTGAATCCAGCCCCTGCAGTTTTGTATGAGTTGTTACACATCTGTCTCCCCCATTGGATGAGCTGATGCTTGAAGCCAGACTTCCTGTCCATTCCTCTCCAGCAGCACATTTCTCTATTGCTATAGGTGACAGAGCCAAGTCAGGGGGTTGAGTAACTGGGTGAGTCCTCAGGTGTGTGTGAGTGGGGTGATTACCAGGTCCTCAGGTGTGTGTGAGTGGGGTGATTACCAAGTCCTCAGGTGTGTGAGTGGGGTGATTACCAAGTCCTCAGGTGTGTGTGAGTGGGGTGATTACCAAGTCCTCAGGTGTGTGTGAGTGGGGTGATTACCAAGTCCTCAGGTGTGTGTGAGTGGGGTGATTACCAAGTCCTCAGGTGTGTGTGAGTGGGGTGATTACCAGGTCCTCAGGTGTGTGTGAGTGGGGTGATTACCAAGTCCTCAGGGGTGTGTGAGTGGGGTGATTACCAGGTCCTCAGGTGTGTGAGTGGGGTGATTACCAGGTCCTCGGGTGTGTGTGAGTGGGGTGATTACCAAGTCCTCAGGTGTGTGTGAGTGGGTGATTACCAAGTCCTCAAGGGTGTGTGAGTGGGGTGATTACCAGGTCCTCAGGTGTCTGTGAGTGGGTGATTACCAGGTCCTCAGGTGTGTGTGAGTGGGGTGATTACCAGGTCCTCAGGTGTGTGTGAGTGGGGTGATTACCAGGTCCTCAGGTGTCTGTGAGTGGGTGATTACCAGGTCCTCAGGTGTGTGTGAGTGGGGTGATTACCAAGTCCTCAGGTGTGTGTGAGTGGGGTGATTACCAAGTCCTCAGGTGTGTGTGATGGGGTGATTACCAGGTCCTCAGGTGTGTGTGAGTGGGGTGATTACCAAGTCCTCAGGTGTGTGAGTGGGGTGATTACCAAGTCCTCAGGTGTGTGTGAGTGGGGTGACTACCAGGTCCTCAGGTGTGTGTGAGTGGGGTGATTACCAGGTCCTCAGGTGTGTGTGAGTGAGGTGATTACCAAGTCCTCAGGTGTGTGAGTGGGGTGACTACCAAGTCCTCAGGTGTGTGTGATGGGGTGATTACCAGGTCCTCAGGTGTGTGTGAGTGGGGTGATTACCAGGTCCTCAGGTGTGTGTGAGTGAGGTGATTACCAAGTCCTCAGGTGTGTGAGTGGGTGATTACCAAGTCCTCAGGTGTGTGAGTGGGTGATTACCAAGTCCTCAGGTGTGTGAGTGGGTGATTACCAAGTCCTCAGGTGTGTGTGAGTGGGGTGATTACCAGGTCCTCAGGTGTGTGTGAGTGGGGTGATTACCAGGTCCTCAGGTGTGTGTGTGGGGTGATTACCAAGTCCTCAGGTGTGTGTGAGTGGGGTGATTACCAGGTCCTCAGGTGTGTGTGAGTGGGGTGATTACCAGGTCCTCAGGTGTGTGTGAGTGGGTGACTACCAAGTCCTCAGGTGCGTGTGAGTGGGGTGACTTTTCTGGGTCCTCAGGTGTGTGTGAGTGGGGTGACTACCAGGTCCTCAGGTGTGTGTGAGTGGGGTGACTACCAGGTCCTCAGGTGTCTGTGAGTGGGGTGATTACCAAGTCCTCAGATGTGTGTGAGTGGGGTGATTACCAAGTCCTCAGGTGTGTGAGTGGGGTGATTACCAAGTCCTCAGGTGTGTGTGAGTGGGGTGATTACCAAGTCCTCAGGTGTGTGAGTGGGGTGATTACCAAGTCCTCAAGGGTGTGTGATGGGGTGATTACCAAGTCCTCAGGTGTGTGTGAGTGGGGTGATTACCAAGTCCTCAGGTGTGTGTGAGTGGGGTGATTACCAAGTCCTCAGGTGTGTGAGTGGGGTGATTACCAGGTCCTCAGGGGTGTGAGTGGGGTGATTACCAAGTCCTCAGGTGTGTGTGAGTGGGGTGATTACCAGGTCCTCAGGTGTGTGTGAGTGGGGTGATTACCAGGTCCTCAGGTGTGTGTGAGTGGGGTGACTACCAAGTCCTCAGGTGTGTGTGAGTGGGGTGATTACCAGGTCCTCAGGTGTGTGTGAGTGGGGTGATTACCAAGTCCTCAGGTGTGTGTGAGTGGGGTGATTACCAAGTCCTCAGGTGTGTGAGTGGGTGATTACCAAGTCCTCAGGTGTGTGAGTGGGTGATTACCAAGTCCTCAGGTGTGTGAGTGGGTGATTACCAAGTCCTCAGGTGTGTGTGAGTGGGGTGATTACCAGGTCCTCAGGTGTGTGTGAGTGGGGTGATTACCAGGTCCTCAGGTGTGTGTGTGGGGTGATTACCAAGTCCTCAGGTGTGTGTGAGTGGGGTGATTACCAGGTCCTCAGGTGTGTGTGAGTGGGGTGATTACCAGGTCCTCAGGTGTGTGTGAGTGGGTGACTACCAAGTCCTCAGGTGTGTGTGAGTGGGGTGACTTTTCTGGGTCCTCAGGTGTGTGTGAGTGGGGTGACTACCAGGTCCTCAGGTGTGTGTGAGTGGGGTGACTACCAGGTCCTCAGGTGTCTGTGAGTGGGGTGATTACCAAGTCCTCAGGTGTGTGTGAGTGGGGTGATTACCAAGTCCTCAGGTGTGTGAGTGGGGTGATTACCAAGTCCTCAGGTGTGTGTGAGTGGGGTGATTACCAAGTCCTCAGGTGTGTGAGTGGGGTGACTGAGTCCTCAGGTGTGTGTGATGGGGTGATTACCAAGTCCTCAGGTGTGTGTGAGTGGGGTGATTACCAAGTCCTCAGGTGTGTGTGAGTGGGGTGATTACCAAGTCCTCAGGTGTGTGTGAGTGGGGTGATTACCAGGTCCTCAGGTGTGTGTGAGGGGGGTGACTACCAAGTCCTCAGGTGTGTGTGATGGGGTGATTACCAAGTCCTCAGGTGTGTGAGTGGGGTGATTACCAAGTCCTCAGGTGTGTGTGAGTGGGGTGATTACCAAGTCCTCAGGTGTGTGAGTGGTGATTACCAAGTCCTCAAGGGTGTGTGATGGGGTGATTACCAAGTCCTCAGGTGTGTGTGAGTGGGGTGATTACCAAGTCCTCAGGTGTGTGTGAGTGGGGTGATTACCAAGTCCTCAGGTGTGTGAGTGGGGTGATTACCAGGTCCTCAGGGGTGTGAGTGGGGTGATTACCAAGTCCTCAGGTGTGTGTGAGTGGGGTGATTACCAGGTCCTCAGGTGTGTGTGAGTGGGGTGATTACCAGGTCCTCAGGTGTGTGTGAGTGGGGTGACTACCAGGTCCTCAGGTGTGTGTGAGTGGGGTGATTACCAAGTCCTCAGGTGTGTGTGAGTGGGGTGACTACCAGGTCCTCAGGTGTCTGTGAGTGTGGTGATTACCAAGTCCTCAGGTGTGTGAGTGGGGTGATTACCAAGTCCTCAGGTGTGTGAGTGGGGTGACTGAGTCCTCAGGTGTGTGTGATGGGGTGATTACCAAGTCCTCAGGTGTGTGTGAGTGGGGTGATTACCAAGTCCTCAGGTGTGTGTGAGTGGGGTGATTACCAAGTCCTCAGGTGTGTGTGAGTGGGGTGATTACCAGGTCCTCAGGTGTGTGTGAGTGGGGTGATTACCAGGTCCTCAGGTGTGTGTGAGTGGGGTGATTACCAGGTCCTCAGGTGTGTGTGAGTGGGGTGACTACCAGGTCCTCAGGTGTGTGTGAGTGGGGTGATTACCAAGTCCTCAGGTGTGTGTGAGTGGGGTGATTACCAAGTCCTCAGGTGTGTGTGAGTGGGGTGATTACCAAGTCCTCAGGTGTGTGAGTGGGGTGATTACCAAGTCCTCAGGTGTGTGAGTGGGGTGACTGAGTCCTCAGGTGTGTGTGATGGGGTGATTACCAAGTCCTCAGATGTGTGTGAGTGGGGTGATTACCAAGTCCTCAGGTGTGTGTGAGTGGGGTGATTACCAAGTCCTCAGGTGTGTGTGAGTGGGGTGATTACCAGGTCCTCAGGTGTGTGTGATGGGGTGATTACCAAGTCCTCAGGTGTGTGTGAGTGGGGTGATTACCAAGTCCTCAGGTGTGTGTGAGTGGGTGACTACCAGGTCCTCAGGTGTGTGTGAGTGGGGTGATTACCAAGTCCTCAGGTGTGTGTGAGTGGGTGACTACCAAGTCCTCAGGTGTGTGTGAGTGGGGTGATTACCAAGTCCTCAGGTGTGTGAGTGGGGTGATTACCAGGTCCTCAGGGGTGTGAGTGGGGTGATTACCAAGTCCTCAGGTGTGTGTGAGTGGGGTGATTACCAGGTCCTCAGGTGTGTGTGAGTGGGGTGATTACCAGGTCCTCAGGTGTGTGTGAGTGGGGTGACTACCAGGTCCTCAGGTGTGTGTGAGTGGGGTGATTACCAAGTCCTCAGGTGTGTGTGAGTGGGGTGATTACCAAGTCCTCAGGTGTGTGTGAGTGGGGTGATTACCAAGTCCTCAGGTGTGTGAGTGGGGTGATTACCAAGTCCTCAGGTGTGTGAGTGGGGTGGCTGAGTCCTCAGGTGTGTGTGATGGGGTGATTACCAAGTCCTCAGGTGTGTGTGAGTGGGGTGATTACCAGGTCCTCAGGTGTGTGTGAGTGGGGTGACTACCAAGTCCTCAGGTGTGTGTGAGTGGGGTGATTACCAGGTCCTCAGGTGTGTGTGAGTGGGGTGATTACCAGGTCCTCAGGTGTGTGTGAGTGGGGTGATTACCAAGTCCTCAGGTGTGTGTGAGTGGGGTGACTACCAGGTCCTCAGGTGTGTGTGAGTGGGGTGATTACCAAGTCCTCAGGTGTGTGTGAGTGGGGTGATTACCAAGTCCTCAGGTATGTGTGAGTGGGGTGATTACCAAGTCCTCAGGTGTGTGAGTGGGGTGATTACCAAGTCCTCAGGTGTGTGAGTGGGGTGACTGAGTCCTCAGGTGTGTGTGATGGGGTGATTACCAAGTCCTCAGGTGTGTGTGAGTGGGGTGATTACCAAGTCCTCAGGTGTGTGTGAGTGGGGTGATTACCAAGTCCTCAGGTGTGTGTGAGTGGGGTGATTACCAGGTCCTCAGGTGTGTGTGATGGGGTGATTACCAAGTCCTCAGGTGTGTGTGAGTGGGGTGATTACCAAGTCCTCAGGTGTGTGTGAGTGGGTGACTACCAGGTCCTCAGGTGTGTGTGAGTGGGGTGATTACCAAGTCCTCAGGTGTGTGTGAGTGGGGTGACTACCAGGTCCTCAGGTGTGTGTGAGTGGGGTGATTACCAAGTCCTCAGGTGTGTGTGAGTGGGGTGATTACCAGGTCCTCAGGTGTGTGTGAGTGGGGTGATTACCAAGTTCTCAGGAGTGTATCAGTGGGGTGAATACCAAGTCCTCAGGTGTGTGTGAGTGGGTGACTACCAGGTCCTCAGGTGTGTGTGAGTGGGGTGACTTTTCTGGGTCCTCAGGTGTGTGTGAGTGGGGTGACTTTTCTGGGTCCTCAGGTGTGGGAGTAGTGACTCTCCCGTGTCCTCAGGTGACCAAGACCTCAGATGTAAAAGTGAGGTCACTCACGTAAGTCCTGGGATCTGTCAGTTGAATAAGATGACTGAGTCCTGGGACCCAAACCTGTGGTGGCTCTCAGGAGCCCTGCCTCAGATGTGTAATTGGGGTAACCGGCCTGACTTCTCAGGTTTTCCTCATGCAGCAGGGTGGTGGTCTCTTAACCATCATTTGGCTACTGTCTTCCTCTGCCATTTTCAGAAACTGAAACCAAGTCAGTTGCAGCAGTGTCCCAGGTTTGGAAGTGTGTCAGTGCCAGGGCTCCTGGTGGAGACAAGATCGGTGTCCCGAGTATCGTGACCTGGCAGGCGTGGAGCCGCGTGGAGCCGCAGCAGCGTTCAGCTCTCGGCGTTCAAGTTTCGCTGACTTCTTGAAGCGGAGCTTTGCTCCTCCTCTTCAGGAGCCACGCCGCCTGGCCCTGCGTTGTGGAGGTGCAGCTTGTTGGCTGACTTAGTGTGTGGACCGTCACTCACTGACGGAGTCACTCAGCCACCTGCAGGGATTGTGAGGATTAGAATAGTAGGCGTTGGAAATACCCATGGCTGTAAAGTAACACGATCAGCCAGACACCATGAAATTCTGGTGTGGAGCTGTGACGGAATTTTTTTACCCAAAGAGCAAACTGGGATTCAGAATCCTACAAAGCTTTTCTCCCAGTCTGGCCTATTTCTGCCTCATCCAGCACCCAGAGACCCGGATTGCACCCTTGCTCTCCACACCCAGATCATCTCAGTGCTGTGTTTAGTTTTCAGAGTGAAGACTGTTGTCTCTCTGTCTCGCTTAGTGAGTTGAAGTCACCTTGAGGCTGTCACCATTACAATGGTCTTGTATTCTTCAGCACACAGCAGCTAGAGCAGTAGTTTCAAAGAGTGGCCCATGCCGTTCCTTGTGTCACCTTCCTGGGACCCTCACTGAAGCTAAAGGACAAAGGTCATTTCCACTCACAGTCTTAGAGGTTCACGGTGCAAGACCGGGAGGTCTCCTGGGTCTGGCGTCTGAGAGCATGGTGGGTGATGCACCAAGTGCAGGGGAGGCTCACAGGAGAGCCCGTGTGCGTGCTCGTCCCCTGTGTCTGTGTGGTCTCTGCTTTCAGAGCCCCCTGACTCACTCCCGGGCCCACACGCACAAGATCCCACATTCTGACACCCAAACACTCCGGCTGTGCCGAGCTTCTGCTCTTGGTCTCCCTGGTAACTTGTTTCCTGGAAGCAGCTCCAGGCCTCTTCCTTCTTCCTGAGCTTCCAGTCTTCTCTTGCCTTTACTTGCAGAGCTCTTGCCCTCCTTGTGTGCAGGGGCTCTTCCCGTCCCTGAGGTTTTCACCAAGAGAGCACCTTCCTTGCCCGCTCTGTGCACACAGCCTCCTGGCCCTCCACCGTGCCCTGCACTCACCCGCCACGTTTGCTTCAGTCTCTGATAGGCACAGGCCCTCCCTTGCATTTTCTCACCTATTGTTAGCCTTTCCCTAGCTCTTGTGAGCATCCCAGAGGCAGGGGCTACATATGCTGTTTCTGCTGTGTTCATCAGATATCCAGAATGCTTCCTGGGAAGTGTTTGATGAGTGAATATCAGCAGACACTGGAGCTCATTAATTCATTCAACTATACTAGCTATGAAGGCGTCAGAGAGCAGCACTCAGGGAAGGAGGTGTTTGTCAGCCGTTCAGGAGCCCGAGTCTCTGATTGGAATTTCTGGATCTACTCCCAATTCTAGCTTCCTGCCAGGGAACACCTTGGGAGGCACCAGATGATAGCTCAAGTCCTTAGACTCCTGCCACCACATGGGAGACCTAGATTGAGTTCCGAGCTTCCAGCCTGGCCAAGTCCCAACCACTGCTGGCATTTGGAGAGTGAACTGGCAGATGAGAGCTCTCGTGTGCGCGCGCTCGCTCTCGCTCTCACTCTCTCCTTCTGCGTCTTGAAGGTTTTAATGATGGAGGCATGCATTCCTGTGCATGTGTGAGTCTGTACTTTGCCTGGTCTGGTGTGGCTCATCTGTGGGTTTTATCAGTCCTCCAGAAGTGATGTCAGTCGATTCTTCACCAACAGCAGAGCCCACACCACGGGAAGAGTTGCCTCCTCGGCGTGTTATTGGCTGCCTGATCCTCTGGAGGAGGCGTTGAGGGGTGTCCTTCTCGGCACTAGCGGATGCTTGCCATGGCTCTTTGCATTTCTCGTTGCCTGGCCGAGGATTTATGCTGGACTTGTTAAACAGAGTCAGACACCTCTCCGTGCCACGCAGGGTGCTCCTCTCTCTACTGCCAGCTCCTCACACACATGTATTGCTCCCTGCAAGACGAAGCCACGTTCAGCTGCATTTTTTCCCTTGTCTTGGAAATGTAAGCTGAAGGGACTTCCCAGAGTTTCCCTGTCAGTTTGTCTTGTCCTATCCAGCGCTCCCAGAAGGGATTCGAATTTCCTTGGTGAATTTAATTGATATTCGTTCTACAAAGAAACTCTTACCCATGTTTCTTAATCCCTTTTAAGATATCATGAATTATTTTTGTAAGTACAAGCAAGCATTTTGTTCCCATTTTGCAAAATCTGTATGTTGTTATGCACATTGTGGAGTTACTCCATCTCAGTAAGTTGTTTATCAATTAAATCTCTGCTGACGTTCTTCGGGAAACAAGCACACTTTAAAAAGCCTTGGCGTTGGCTAATCTGAATACAGCACAGCTATGTGAGGCCCTGAGTTAGGTGCTTTTGTATCACTACCTTGCTTGGTTCATATGTGTACTGCTTTTTTCTGATACACATGAGCACAAGGAACAAAACAGATTCCCAGTGTCCCATCTCTCAGAGATGCCACTGTTAGTAGTTTGGAAGCCAGTTTTGTCTTTTATCTACAGGTGTAGTGCCTGTGTACCTTCTTAAATTAAATTTAATCATGCTGTCAGTGTTTTGATGTTAATAAGATTTTTAATTTAGTGTGCAGATTTCTTACATCCATATTTCACAGAGTATAGTGGGATTACTGCATTCCATAGACTAGAGAAACTGCTACTTATTTATCCATATTTGGTTGGAAAAGTAGGTTCTTTCCAAAATTTCACTCCAAAAATAATGCGTGCTATTGCTTCTCGGCCTTTTGGCTAAGATCAAGTGTAAAAAAAGGTGTACTGCAGCAGTGGTTGCAACCCAGTCAGATGATGTCCTGGTGGGTACGTTCTGAATGGGGGGTTGTGAGGCCCACATTCTGCGCATGTGAACACTGCAGGCGTATCATCAGATTGTCTCTGAACACATGTACCAGCTCACACACCCGCCACAAAGTGCGTGGTGAGGTTGGGTCTCTGGATTCTTGTCTCTTTTTGTCAGTCAGTTTTATGGGTATAGAGGTGGATGATTGGCAGATAGGTGGGTGGAGCTCTGTGTCTTTGTCCTTCGTGTCATGTGAGGTCTCCCTCTTCACGATTTCTAGGTGCACACTGCAGTCGTGTTAAGTGGATTCACAGTGTTGTACAGTATGTTGTACAGATCTGCAGTATGTGTTGTTCTTGTGTAGTGGAGACACGAAACCCACTGAACAGCAGCTCTGTTTCTCTCTACTCAGCCCCTGCAACAGCCGTTCTCTCCTTTTTCTACAAGTTTGATGATTTCATACACCTTATACAAGGGCAGTCTGTCATGTATCTGTTGGCATTTTTTTCCTTTGTGAATTTCTTATTAATGTCCTTTGGCCCCTTTATTTATTTGGGCTGTTAGTGTTTTTGTTCTTGATTTTTGATGATTTATTTGTGTTTTTAGGGTCTCTTTTAGATGAGAGAAAATTGTCATCAGGTTCAGACTCCCCTAGGAGCCCTTGCCTTAACCGTAGGCTGGCAGCCAGTTACACCTGCCCGCCCATGGCTCTGGGGCTCATGAAGTGAGCAGTGGGAAAACCAGCAGTGACCTCACTTGTAGACCTTTTCTGGCTTTATAGAAACTAGACAAGGAAGGCAGTATTAGCCTCCCTTCACAGAGAAATTTGTCTTTCGGCCTGGCTTATTTTACTTAGCATAATGATCTCCAGTTCCATCCATTTTGCTGCAAATGTCAGGGTTTTATTCTGTTTATGCTGAGTAATATATACGACATTTTCTTCATCCAGTCATCAGTTGGTGGCTGTCTTTGCTGTTGTGTGTTGGGCTGTTACAGACATGAGGGTACAGAACTATTTCATGTTCTGGTTCTACTTCCTGTAGCTGTTTTCTCACAGGTGGGAGGGCTGGGTCCTGTGGCAGATAGATTTCTGGTTTTTGAGGAGTCTCCATACTGTTATCATAATGGTTGTATTTGGTATTCCCAGCAACAGTGTTGTAGGATGATGTTTTCTCCATAACCTCACCAGCCTTTGTTGATTTTTGATTTTGGGTAATAGCCCTTCTAAATGGGATAAATTAATCACTGCAGTGTAGTTTCTGTTTGCATTTTCTTGATCCCTAGTGGTCCTGGACATTTTAAAAAATAATTATTTAAGGTATACAGGTTTCATGTATTTAATGTATACAGATTTAGGAACATAGTGTTACTTCCCACTGTACCCTCCCTCCCAGCCACGATACCACCCTTCCTCCTCCTTCCTCTCCAATTCCCTCTCTTAATTTTTACAATGGTCTACTTTCAGTTGAATTTATACTCATAAACTTAACTGTACACTAAGTCAATAGTTCAACAAATAGTAAGGAGGAAAAAAACACTGTTCCTCAAAAGTATAGACAAGGGCTATGAACAATCGTTGAATCTCAAAATGTCAATTTCACTCTTAGGCATTACATTTTGGTATTTTATTGGTTACCACAAATCAGGAGAAACGTGATATTTGCATTTGGGGAACTGTATTATTTCATAAGTGTAATGGTTTCCAGTTGCATGCATTTTGTAGCCGAAGACAGGATTTCATTCTTTTTCTTGGTGGAGTCGTATTCCATAGTATATATATATATGATCCTGAGCATCTTTTCTTATTTATCTGTTTGCCAGTCGTATTTATTCCTTGGAAGAGAGTCTCTTCGTATCCTTTTACCAGTTCTTACCTGGGTTGTTTTGTGGTTGTTGAGTTTCTTGAGTTCCTTGTATATTCTGGATATTAATCCTTTTACTTCCTGCATTGTTTGTGTGTATTTTCTCCCATTCTGTAACTTGTCTCTTCACTTGGTTTATTGATTCTTCTGTAATCCCATTTCACTGTTTTTTTGCCTCTGTTGTCTGCTTTGGGGGTCTTATACATCATCAGTGTTTCCCCTATGCGTTCTTCTAGGAGCTTGATAGTTACAGTTCTTAAGTTTAAATCCTTAATCCATTTTGAGTTGATTTTTATGTAAAGTGTAAGGTAGGGGTCTTGTTTAAATCCTATGCATGTAGAAATTGAATTTTCCTGACATTGTTTGTTGAAGAGACTGTCATTTCTCCAGGAAATGTAGATCCATGGATTTACTTGTAGGGATTTGGTACCATTCCATTCATCCGTATGTCTGTTTTTATGCCACTACCATGCTGTTTTGGTTATAACTGCCCTGTGATATGCTTTGAAATCTGGTATTGTGATGCCACCTTCTTTGTTTTTATTACGATTGCTTTGATTATTGAGGTTTTCTGTTTTCCATATGAATTTCAGTGTCTTTTCTAGTTCTGTGAAGAATGTCCTTGGAATTTTTAAAAAAGATTTTATTTTTTCTATTTGAGGGGCAGAGTTAGAGACGGAGAGTGAGAGTGACAGAGAGAAAAGTCTTCCATCTGTATTTCAGTCCCACAGTGGTTGCAATGACTGGAGCTGAGCTGAACTGAAGCCAGGAGCTTCTTCTGGGTCTCCCACACGGGTGCAGGGGCCCAAGGACTTGGGCCATCTTCCACTGCTCTACCAGGCCATAGCAGAGAGCTAGATCAGAAGAGGAGCAGCTGGGACAGGAATTATCACCCAAACAAGATGCCTGCACTGCAGGCGGATGATTAGCTCACTCTACCACAGTGTTGGCCCTGTCCTTGGAATTTTGATGGGTATTTCATTGAATCTGTAATTGCTTTGAGTGGTATTGGCATTTTAACATATTAATTATTCCAACCCATGAACATGGAAGTTTTTCCCATTTATTTTTGTCTTCTCTTCTTTCATTATTTTTTTTTTAATTTTCATTCTGGAGATCTTTTAAATCCTTAGTTAAATTTATCCATGATATTTAATTTTTTTTACCTATTGAGAATGGGGTTGTTCTTATAAATTGTTTATCAACCACATTGTTGTTATTTTATGAAACTGCTGTTGATTTTTGTGTGTTGATTTTTTATCCTGCATCTCTACCAAATTATCTTACAGTTCTGCTTTCTTTTTTTTTTAAGATTTATTTTATTGACTTCAAAGAGTTACACAGAGAGAGAAGGAGAGGCAGAGGTGGGGGGTCTTCTATCTGCTGGTTCACTCCCCAAATGGCTGCCATGGCCAGAGCTGCACTGATCCAAGCCAGGAGCCAGGAGCTTCCTCCTGGTCTTCCCATGCAGGTGCAGGGGCCCAAGGACTTGGTCCATCTTCTACTGCTTTCCCAGGCCATAGCAGAGAGCTGGATCAGAAGTGGAGCAGCCGGAACTTGAACCGGTGCCCATATGGGGTGCCGGCACTGCAGGCACCGGCTTTACCCACTATGCCACAGTGCCAGCCCCATTTCTACTGCTTTCTTAGTGGAATCTTTTGGTTCCCCTATATGAGCTTATCATCTGCAAATGGGGATAATTTGACTTCCTCTTTTCCAATTTTTTTTAAGATTTATTTATTTATTTGAAAGAGTTACACAGAAAGAGGAGAGACAGAGAGAGAGAGAGAGAAGTGAGAGAGAGAGGTGTTCCATCTGCTGGTTCACTCCTCAGTTGGTCACACCAGCCAGAGCTGCACGGATCCAAAGCCAGGAGTCAGGTGCTTCTTCCAGGTCTCCCACACGGGTGCAGAGGCCCAAGGACTTGGGCAGTCTTCTACTGCTTTTCTAGGCCATAGCTGAGAGCTGGATCGGAAGTGGAATAACTGGGACTGGAAGCGTCACTCATAAGGGATGCTGGCACTGCAGGTAGCGGCTTTACCCGCTACGCCACAGCAGGGCCCCCCTCCTTTCCAGTTTGTAACCCTTGGTTTCTTTTTCCTGCCTATGGCTCTTGCTAACACTTCCAGAATTACCTTGAACAGTAGTGGTGAGAGTAAGCATCCTGGTCTGAATCCAGCCCGTATTAGAAATGCTTCTAGCTTTTCTCTGTTCAGAATGATGCTTGCTATGGACTTGTCAAGTATTTCCTTTACTGTGTGAAGTTAAGTATGTTCCTTCTATACTAAACTATTTTTTTAAATTATGAAATGTCATGTTTTATCAAATACTTTCTCTGCATCTGTTGACAAAATCACATTGTTTTTTACCCTTCATTTCTGCTGATGTGATCTATGATGTTAATGGTGTGTGGTGAACCATCCCTGCATCCTTGGATAAATCCCACTTGGCAGGATGAATGATGTTTCTGATACCTTGTTTAATTTGAATTCGCTAGTGTTTTTTGAGGATTTCTACGTGAGGGATATTTGCGTGTATTTCTCAGTTTTCATTGTATATTTTGTTTTGGAATTAAGACAATGCTGGTCCTACAGAATGAGTTTGAAATGGTTCACTCCCTTTCAGTTGTTTTGGGTAGTTCCGGAAGAACTGGTGCTTGGTAGAACTCAGAGGACAGCCTCTGGTCCTGGCATTTGGTTCTGGGAGGCTCTGTACTGCTGGCTGGCTCAGTCGGGATGATTCTTAATTCAAGTTTTCTGTGTCTTCCTGAGTAAATTCTGGTAGATTATTCGTGTTGAGAAATCTAACCTTTTCCTCTACTTTTTCTAGTTGTTGCATGTAGTTATTTGTAATAGTTCCTAATGATTCATTGTATTTCTGTGATATCAGTTATAATATCTCCTTTGTCATCAATGATTTTATTTATTTGAGCCTTCTCTCTGTTTTCCTGGTTAGTTGGGCTAATGGTTTATCAATTTTGTTAATTTTTTTTAAACAGCTTTTCATTTCATTGATCTTTTGGCTTTTTAAATTTCTGTTTTGTTTATTCTTTAACTTTTATTTCCTTCCTTCTACTAGTTTGGGGTTTGGTTTGTTGTTGGTGTACTAGGCCTGTGAGATGCATTGCTTGATTATTTATTTGTTATGTTTCCACTTTTTATATATGCACTTAGTGCCATCAATTTTCCTCTTAGCACCACTTTAACTGTATCACATAAGTTTTGATATGTTGTGTGTTCATTTTCATTTGTTTTGAGGAATTTTTAAATTTCCCTTTTGACTTCTTCGATAACCCACCATTCATTCGGGAGCATGCCATTCAGTCTCCATGTATTTGTATATTTTTTATTGTTGTTAATTTCCAACTTAATTCCATTGTGGTCAGAAAAGACACATGATATTATTCCAGTTTTTTTCTTAAATTTTATTTAAGGTATATAAATTTCATGTATTTCCTATATATACCTTCAGGAACATAAAAAAATTCTTGAAACTGATTTTATAGCCTAGTATATGGTCTGTTCTAGAAAATATTACATGAACTGATAAAAACAATGTGCATTCTGCTGGAGGTGGAATGTTCTGTAGATGTCTGTTAGGTCCATTTGATCAGTACTGTATCTAAGCTCTATTATTCCTTTGTTGATTTTTTTGTCTGGTTGATTTTTTTGTCTGATTGATCTGTCCATCATTGAAAGTGGAGCGCTGAATTCCCCCAGACCTATTGTGTTGGGGTTTGTGTCTCCCTTTATAGCCTTTAATATTTGTTTTATAAAGCTGGGTGCCCTAGAATTACTTGCAAATATATTAACCGTAGACACATCTTCTTTGTGTCTTTTGAGCAGTTTTTGTGTTGAAGTCTGTTCTGTCTGGTATGGGGGTAGCTACTCTGGATTGCTCATGCTTTCTATTTGCGTGGGTATCTTTCTCCATTATCTCATTTTTAGCCTGTTTGTCTTTACTGGGGAAGTGTGTCTCTTATACGTAGCATTTACATTTAGGTGGGTCTTTTTTTTTTAATCTGCTCAGCCAATCTATATTTGTTAATCAGGGTTTTAGTCTGTTTACACTGAAGGTTATTATTAATAAATAATAACCTGGACCTGTTATTTTCCCATAAAAATCCCTGTTGTTTATTTTAAATACCCTTTTGTTTCTTTACTAGTAGGCTTTCTACATTGATATTCTTTCTCTGTTTGTGTAGTACATCTTGAAGTATCATGTTTTTTAAGAATAATTTTATTTATTTGAAAGGCAGAGTTACAGAGAGAAGTAGAGCCAGAGGTCTTCCATTCTGGTGGTTCACTCCTCAAAGGACTGCAATGGCCAGAGCGGAGCTGATCCGAAGCCAGGAGCCAGGCGCTTCTTCCAGGTCTCCCACGCGGGTGCAGGGGCCCAAGGACTTGGGCCATCTTCCACTGCTTCCCCAGGCTACAGCAGAGAGCTGGATTGGAAGAGGAGCACCAGGACTCAAACTGGCACCCATATGGGATGCCTGCAGTGCAGGCTGGGGCTTTAACCCACTGTACCACAGCAATGGCCCCTTGAAGTATCATTTGTAAGACTGACCAGGTGGTGACATATTCTTTGAACTTTTTGCTAGTTTTGGAAGGTCTTTATTTGATTTTTAGTTATGAATGAGAGCCACAATGAATAAATATTCTGAGTTTGTGGTTTTTCTTTTCCTTTAGCAATTATTTGTATTTCTCACTTTCTTCTTCCTCTAGGATTTTGTTAAGAAATCCGCTGTCAAGGCAGTGGGTGTCCTTTAAAAGTGAACTGCAACTTTTCTTCTGCAAATCATAGGATATTCTCCTTAAGTCTTACTTTTGAAAATGTGACTATACTGTGTTGTGGTCCGGGTCTTTTCGGATCATGCTTATTTGGAGTTCCCCTGCATTACCTATATTTGGGTATCCATCTTTCTCTAAATTGGGAAATCCTTCTGCTATTATTTCACTGAATAGGTTTCTAAGCTACTCTTTTTCTCCACACCTTCAGGAATTCCCCAGGGCTCATATGTTGGATCCTGTAATGGTATTGCAGAGATAACTGGCTCTGTTGGCATTTTTTTGTTTGTTTGTTTGTTTGACTGTCATTTTTCAAAATATGCGTCTTCTAGATCGTACATCCTTTCTTCTTCTGACTTATCTAGTCTGTTGTTGAGACTTTCCACTTTTTTAATTTGACTTAGTAGGTTCTTAATTTCTAATATTTCTGTTTGGTTCTTTTTTGGTATTTGTATCTCTGCTGAATTTCTCATCCGTTTAGTTTAACGGTTTGTCTACATTTTCTTGTTATCTCTTTGGGTAGCCTTGCGATAATTCTTCTGAGTTACTTCTCCGGCACCTCCTTAGCCTCCCTTGCTTCACAGTCTGGTATACCGTGTCACTGTATCCTTCTGTGGAGTCTGTTGACTTGCTCATTCATGTTTCTTTTATTTCTGTGATGCTTTTGCACACAGGAAGATCACTTGTTTCTAGTGCTCCTAGAGGAGGGTTCTGTGGAGTGAAGGCTTCTCCCTGGGTACGTGCTCTTGGACAATGTTTGGTAGAGTGTAGTGTAATCTCCGTGTACCTTTATTTGCTGCAGTCGGTGGTACCCATTGTAAGGATTTGGGCTGTTCCTATGGCTGCGTGTGGTCACTGAGATCCCTGTTGCGAAGGCCACCAGCCTTCTCTCTCTGGAGGGACTGGGGTGATGAGCTTCCCAGCTGCTGGGAGCATGCCTGGTTGGTGCTGGTGCTGTGGGTGTGCCAGTATCCATGCCAGATGCCAGATCTCCAGGAGCCATATGGACTAGAGACTCCTAGCCAGTGCCCAGATCCGTAGCTCGAAGTGTCACATTAATGCTGGGTGGAGGAGGCAGGTCCCACGGCAGGTGAGAGGGTGGCTGGGTCTGTGAGAATGGCTTTGGCTGTGTGATAGCAGGGCATTCATGGTCACTCTCTGTGAGCTTCCTGCCTGATTGGGTTGGGTGCAGAAACCTTGGGCCTGAGCAAAAGTGAGCAGCAGCATGTAAAATCTGGAAGCTTCCAAGCGAGGCTTTAAGAGCCCCGTGCTGGGTCTGAGTGAAACACAGAAATTCTGGCCCAGAGAAACCACTAAGCACTAGCACTGTGCTGTGTTAGGTCTGGCACAGGGAGCCCAGTTCAAATCCCATTGAGCAAAGTCTTGCCTCTCTAGGTGAGACACATAAGGCATAGGCCACAGAACCGAGGGCATGTGCTGGATGGGGCCCGAGAGCCCTGGCCACTGTTCATGGGAGTAACAGCACCTCTGGCTGCCATCAGTAGGGTGCTGCCAGCTGGGGTGGTGTTTTGTCCCCCACCCTTCCCTATGCTGGTGGGAGCAGGCAGTTTACTGTTGAGAGTGTGCACTGTCCACCCCTACTGTGAGCTGTGTGCCTGGGTAGGAGGACTGAATGTGGACAGGAGCCCTAAGTCCCTGTGGGCACTGGTTGTGGCTGCAGCCTGCAGTGTTTCCAGTGGTTGGGGGAGGGGAGGAGGCAGAGAGGACGATGATTACCATTTCTGACTGGGCAGGACGCCTGCTTCCAGAATCCCAGGGGCTGGCTATCCCAGCCGCCCTGCTTCCACTATCTGTGAGGTGCAAAGTCCTGTGTGGGCTTGCGTGCCGATGGCATGCCAGGTCGCCATTGCTGTTGGGCCCACAAGGCTTATGGGGCTTAGTCTGGGCCCCCAGGAAGAAGCAAGGGCCCCCGTGCTTTGGGGCTGGGTGGTGTCTGGGGAGGGCCCTGTGCTGTGGGCTGGGTGGTGTGTGGGAAGACCCTGTGCTGTGGGGCTGGGTGGTGTGTGGAGGACCCTGTGCTGTGGGGCTGGGTGGTGTGTGGAGGACCCTGTGTCGTGGGGCTGGGTGGTGTGTGGGAGGACCCTGTGCTGTGGGGCTGGGTGGTATCTGGGGAGGACCCTGTGCTGTGGGCTGGGTGGTGTGTGGGAGGGTCCCTGTGCTGTGGGGCTGGGTGGTGTGCGGAGGGCCCTGTGCTGTGGGGCTGGGTGGTGTGCGGAGGGCCCTGTGCTGTGGGGCTCGGTGGTGTGGGGAGGGCCCTGTGCTGTGGGGCTCGGTGGTATCTGGGGAAGGCCCTGTGCTGTGGGGCTGGGTGGTGTGTGGGAAGACCCTGTGCTGTGGGGCTGGGTGGTGTGTGGAGGACCCTCTGCTGTGGGGCTGGGTGGTGTGTGGAGGACCCTGTGCTGTGAGGCTGGGTGGTGTGTGGGAGGACCCTGCGCTGTGGGGCTGGGTGGTGTGTGGGAGGACCCTGTGCTGTGGGCTGGGTGGTGTGTGGAGGTCCCTGTGCTGTGGGCTGGGTGGTATCTGGGAGGGTCCCTCTGCTGTGGGGCTGGGTGGTGTGTGGAAGGCCCTGTGCTGTGGGGCTGGGTGGTGTGTGGGAGGACCCTGTGCTGTGAGGCTGGGTGGTGTGCGGAGGGCCCTGCGCTGTGGGGCTGGGTGGTGTGGGGAGGGCCCTGTGCTGTGGGGCTCGGTGGTATCTGGGGAAGGCCCTGTGCTGTGGGGCTGGGTGGTGTGTGGGAGGACCCTGTGCCGTGGGGCTGGGTGTTGTGTGGGAGGACCCTGTGCTGTGGGGCTGGGTGGTGTGTGGAGGACCCTGTGCTGTGGGGCTGGGTGGTGTGTGGGAGGACCCTGTGCTGTGGGGCTGGGTGGTGTGTGGAGGACCCTGTGCTGTGGGGCTGGGTGGTGTGTGGAGGGCCCTGTGCTGTGGGGCTGGGTGGTGTGTGGGAGGACCCTGTGCTGTGGGGCTGGGTGGTGTGTGGGAGGACCCTGTGCTGTGGGCTGGGTGGTGTGTGGGAGGTCCCTGTGCTGTGGGGCTGGGTGGTGTGTGGAGGACCCTGTGCTGTGGGGCTGGGTGGTGTGTGGAGGACCCTGTGCTGTGGGGCTGGGTGGTGTGTGGAGGACCCTGTGCTGTGGGGCTGGGTGGTATCTGGGGAGGGCCCTGTGCTGTGGGGCTGGGTGGTGTGTGGAGGGCCCCTGTGCTGTGGTGCTGGGTGGTGTGTGGATTGCCCTGTACTGTGGGCTGGGTGGTGTGTGGGAGGGCCCTGTGCTGTGGGGCTGGGTGGTGTGTGGAGGACCCTGTGCTGTGGGCTGGGTGGTGTGTGGAGGCCCTGTGCTGTGGGGCTGGGTGGTGTGTGGAGGCCCCTGTGCTGTGGGGCTGGGTGGTATCTGGGAGGGTCCCTGTGCCGTGGGGCTGGGTGTTGTGTGGGAGGACCCTGTGCCGTGGGGCTGGGTGGTGTGTGGAGGACCCTGTGCTGTGGGGCTGGGTGGTGTGTGGGAGGACCCTGTGCTGTGGGGCTGGGTGGTGTGTGGAGGGCCCTGTGCTGTGAGGCTGGGTGGTGTGTGGGAGGTCCCTGTGCTGTGGGCTGGGTGGTGTGTGGGAGGTCCCTGTGCTGTGGGGCTGGGTGGTGTGTGGAGGACCCTGTGCTGTGGGGCTGGGTGGTGTGTGGGAGGTCCCTGTGCTGTGGGCTGGGTGGTGTGTGGGAGGGCCCTGTGCTGTGGGGCTGGGTGGTGTGTGGGAGGACCCTGTGCCGTGGGGCTGGGTGTTGTGTGGGAGGACCCTGTGCTGTGGGGCTGGGTGGTGTGTGGAGGACCCTGTGCTGTGGGGCTGGGTGGTGTGTGGGAGGACCCTGTGCTGTGGGGCTGGGTGGTGTGTGGAGGACCCTGTGCTGTGGGGCTGGGTGGTGTGTGGAGGGCCCTGTGCTGTGGGGCTGGGTGGTGTGTGGGAGGACCCTGTGCTGTGGGGCTGGGTGGTGTGTGGGAGGACCCTGTGCTGTGGGCTGGGTGGTGTGTGGGAGGTCCCTGTGCTGTGGGGCTGGGTGGTGTGTGGAGGACCCCTGTGCTGTGGTGCTGGGTGGTGTGTGGATGGCCCTGTACTGTGGGCTGGGTGGTGTGTGGGAGGGCCCTGTGCGGTGGGGCTGGGTGGTGTGTGGGAGGACCCTGTGCTGTGGGGCTGGGTGGTGTGTGGAGGACCCTGTGCTGTGGGGCTGGGTGGTGTGTGGAGGCCCTGTGCTGTGGGGCTGGGTGGTGTGTGGAGGCCCCTGTGCTGTGGGGCTGGGTGGTATCTGGGAGGGTCCCTGTGCCGTGGGGCTGGGTGTTGTGTGGGAGGACCCTGTGCCGTGGGGCTGGGTGGTGTGTGGAGGACCCTGTGCTGTGGGGCTGGGTGGTGTGTGGGAGGACCCTGTGCTGTGGGGCTGGGTGGTGTGTGGAGGGCCCTGTGCTGTGAGGCTGGGTGGTGTGTGGGAGGTCCCTGTGCTGTGGGCTGGGTGGTGTGTGGGAGGTCCCTGTGCTGTGGGGCTGGGTGGTGTGTGGAGGACCCTGTGCTGTGGGGCTGGGTGGTGTGTGGGAGGTCCCTGTGCTGTGGGCTGGGTGGTGTGTGGGAGGTCCCTGTGCTGTGGGGCTGGGTGGTGTGTGGAGGCCCCTGTGCTGTGGGGCTGGGTGGTGTGTGGAGGACCCTGTGCTGTGGGGCTGGGTGGTGTGTGGAGGACCCTGTGCTGTGGGGCTGGGTAGTGTCTGGGGAGGACCCTGTGCTGTGGGGCTGGGTGGTGTGTGGGAGGACCCTGTGCTGTGGGGCTGGGTGGTGTGTGGGAGGTCCCTGTGCTGTGGGGCTGGGTGGTGTGTGGGAGGTCCCTCTGCTGTGGGGCTGGGTGGTGTGTGGAGGCCCCTGTGCTGTGGGGCTGGGTGGTGTGTGGATGGCCCCTGTGCTGTGGGGCTGGGTGGTGTGTGGAGGACCCTGTGCTGTGGGGCTGGGTGGTATCTGGGGAGGGCCCTGTGCTGTGAGGTTGGGTGGTGTGTGGAGGACCCTGTGCTGTGGGCTGGGTGGTATCTGGGGAGGGCCCTGTGCTGTGAGGCTGGGTGGTGTGTGGAGGACCCTGTGCTGTGGGCTGGGTGGTATCTGGGGAGGGCCCTGTGCTGTGAGGTTGGGTGGTGTGTGGAGGACCCTGTGCTGTGGGCTGCGTGGTATCTGGGGAGGGTCCCTGTGCCGTGGGGCTGATTTATGCCTTAGGAGACTCCCCTGGGCTCCCCTGCCCACCCTTTCTCCTGCAGCAGAGCACCCTGGGTGTGGGAACTCTGCTCTATTCTGCTGTCTGCTCTCTTCTCCATGCCTGTATGCTTGTGCGCTGCCCACTGGTCTCCGCTGCTGGTGTCAGGTGTCTTCCTGGGCACTGCCCTCTGCGTGTGGCTGCCTTGGGTTTTTCCAGTGGCAGAAGAGAATTCGGATACTGAGCTTCTCTGTGTACTCTCTTGAATTTCCCCAACTTCCTGTTTGGTTCTGTTTTGTAACAATTGGGCACTGACAGACGTTTTGATCCCTGTAGTGAAGCCCCCCCTCAAGCCCTCCTGTGGGATGGACGTTGTTGCTGGTGCTGGGCGTAAAGGCTGATTCAGGTCAGCATCCTTCGTTCTGCCCAAACCCAGGTAATCTTGAGTTAAATTTGATTGAAGTTGCCAGTTAATCTTACTGCTGACTTTTGAAGTGCAGAGGGGTAACAGACACGCTGAGGAGAAGAACTTGCTTGGGCTGACAGGGAGCTGGAGCCCCCTTTGCAGTGTTCCGCGTCCTCACGTTGAACACGGGTGAGGGGATTTGGCGGCTTTGTGTCTGTCAGGAAAAGAGGTGCAGAACAGAGAGCAGGCAGTATACGAATCTACAGCCAGACCAAATGTATTCAGAGAAAATAACTTTCTAGAGATGGGTGACCAACTGCTGGTGTGCACATTGGTGGGACATGTGGCAGGGCCTTTTTATATCTTGGGAGGGCTAGGGATGAGGGTGGGGGAGGGAGTGGCATCCAGGTGAATTCCTGAAACTGATGGGGGCGGGGCACCCAGATCCTGGAGAAGATCGCAGGGGTGGGGGTGTAAAGGCAGTAGGGTGTGAGACCCAATGGAGACTCCAGAGCAAGGGGTGCATTCTGATGTTTACCTGTCTTGGGCAATGCATGAGAATGGCTAAGGCGTAAGTCTTTGTTCTGTCAGTGTCTCTCCTGAGCTGGTGGCCTTGGAGACTCTGAGGCTTAGCCACGTGGCTGCTGGTTTCCACTGGTGGAAGGTTTGTGCCCCTGCTTAGCTGCTTCTGCTTACAGACGTGGCTCTGAGAGTTTTGGATGAGAGCTCTTATTGGAGAATATTTGGCCCCATCAAGCAAGTGGGGTTCTCCTCAGCCGTGCTGCCCTTAGCATCCTCGTTGCCCTGTTAGTCTAAACAGGAAAACATGCCTTAGTATTATTGTAGAGGTGCTGCTTGCTGTTTATTTCTATTTTTACGTTTAGTTGAAAGGGAAAGAAAGAGAGAGGCAGAGGCAGAAATCTTCCATCCTCTGCTTCAATCCCCAAATGCCCACAGCAGCCAAGACTGGACCAAGCTGAAGCCAGGAGTCTACTGGCTTTAGACCCAGCTACTTGAGCCATCACCTGATGCTGCGTAGGGTGCACACCAGCAGGAAGCTGGAGTTGGAAGCAGAGCCGGGCAGGAGCCCAGGCACTCTGATGCAGGATGGGGGCATCCCAAAGGGTGTCCTGTCTGCTGCACCCTGCTCCCCAGGGTTGCAGCTTTCTGATGTGTTACAGCAAATTCGCTTACTTTGTTCCTCTGCTGTTTCTGAAGGAATAGCATGTGAACTATAAGATACAAAGCAAAATACAATCTGGAAGATCATCCAGTCTAATAGTGCTTGTTGCTATGCAACCACATTCCCAAAATAGCACCGGAAGCAGTATGGTATCAGCGAAGACATGGGAACTGTGGCGTGGAGATACTGATCTCACATGCACTGATTTTACAATTGCTGAATTGTTAATGCGCTTACTTACCATGCCCAGGAAATGTTAAGAACTGGAAGCTTCTGGAAATTGAGGAAGGCAGGATAATTCTTTGTGAAGATGCACAGATGAGTGTTCACATCCTGACTCTTTTATTTGGGGACTGAGTGACAAAGGGTAAACCGTTCATCCCTTCAGCCTCAGTCGCGTCATCCTTGTATTTGGGATAATAGCACCTGCCTGTGGGGTTGTAATGACCAAGACTCAGTGGCTAGGGTTTCACGGCACCATCCAATACATTTTAAATGAGATGGTGATTGTGTTGCTGGTTTAAAAGATCTTAAAGCATGTTATTTAACACTGTCATATTTGTGAAGCAATCTACAAGTATTTATTGGGTATTAAGGTTGAGTGATAAATGATAGAAATATGAACATGTCCTTGCCCCCAGTGACTTCACAGTTTCATTGGGAAGTGGCTGTACAGTAGAGAAAAGGTAGCAGCCAGGTGTCTGCTGAGGCCCTGGGTGGGGGTAAAACGTTGGTGTATGTGAAGACGGGAGGCAGGCCTTGGGTGTTTTGCAGAATGAGGAAGGGCTGGGTAGCCTGAGGTAAGGATATGGGGGGCCCAACCATGGCATGAGTGTGGGTGTTAGTGTGGGCATCGTGGCATGCAATTGATGTGTTTTACGTAGAGGGGAACCGTGATCTCCTTTGTGTGCAGAAGACTTTGTTAAGAACTGGGGAGAGAGAGGGAGCCCAGATGAGAGACCCAGGGATGGACAGAAGCCAGCGCATGGTTTATGCTTGCACAGATGAAGGGCAGCGCAGGAGAGCAGCAGGCACATTTCTAGGCTGAACTGCTGAGTAATGGTGAGCGTGAGGATCATGTCCCTGTCAGGATTCGCAAGGAAAGGGAACTGGCAGAGAGGGACGTGAGGCGTCCTGCAGACTGCGGCAGGCTGCTTCTGTGTGGATGGTTCGTGTGTGTGCCGGTGGGCTCACAGTGCTTCCTGTCTGTGTCAGTATTCAGTTCTGTTTGCTGTGTGTGCCTAGCCCTGCCAGGGTGACAGGTGCAGCAGGCTGAGTAGACTGGAGCAGGTAGCTGCCCAGTGCTTGCAGTGGGCTGGACCGAAATCTGATGGGGTGTACTGCACAGTGTACCAGGATTTCGGAGACTCCATATGAGGAAAGGGGGTTTAGAATATCTCAGTAATGCTTCTACTGATATATGTTGCAATGACAATGTATTATGCTGGGTTGAAATAGCGCATTGTTAAGATTATTGTTGTCATTTTCGTGGGGCTTTTAGAAAACTTAAATTGCAAATATGGCAGACTGATGTTGCTTCTGGACAGTGCTGAGGTGGGTGTCCCTGAGGCCAGTTCACCAAGAGTGAGCGTGCATCATGCCCGTCCTCCTGTCTTCAGGATGAGCAGCTCAGAGTGTGGGGAGAAGTCCTTGCAGGGAGTGCTTCCAGAGCCCTGCAGCAGGGCCCTAGGGGTGGCTGGGGCTGCCTCTCACACAGAGCAGAGCCCCTAAACACCCCAGAACGTGGGCCTCGGCGGACAGCCCACAGCTCTGCAGACGGCTCCTTTTATTTCTTGCGTTTCCTGCGGGACTCAGTTGTTCTCCTTAAGGTTTGTTCAGGGGGTTTTGTTGTACAGTTTCCCTCCTTGACTCTTCCCACTAGAGTGTGCTCTGTATTTTACTGTTGTCAGCCAAGCAGCTTCTCATGCTAATCATCACAGCCAGTGGTCATGTATGGAGAACTGTAATCTGTGTGCATCTCAGGGTCTTCTAAGGGATACTCACCTCCAGTTCTGACTGCGGTCTGATGGCGGTGTTAACCCCCCAGTGCTGTCTGTGGTCTGATGGCAGTGTTAACCCCCCAGTGCTGTCTGTGGTCTGATGGTGGTGTTACCCCCCAGTGCTGGCTGTGGTCTGATGGTGGTGTTACCCCCCAGTGCTGGCTGTGGTCTGATGGTGGTGTTACCCCCCAGTGCTGGCTGTGGTCTGATGGTGGTGTTACCCCCCTGTGCTGGCTGTGGTGATGGTTTTGTTATCCCCCAGTGCTATTGTGGTCTGATGGTGTTGGTATCTCTTGCTGGTGACTGTTGTGTATTTGTTTGTGTTTGTAGATGCTGGAAGGACATTGCAGTGGTTCTTTTTTTTTTTAAAGAAAGATTTTTTATTTATTTATTTGAGAAGTAGAGTTACAATCAGTGAGAGGGAGAGACAGATAGATTTTCCTTCCATTGGTTCACTCCCCAAATGCCCTCAATGGCTGGAGCTATGCCAATCTGAAGCCAGGAGCCAGGTGCTTCTTCCTGGTCTCCTATGCCGGTGCAGAGGCCCAAGCACTTCGGCCATCTTCTTCTGCTTTCCCAGGCTTCAGCAGAGAGTTGGATTGGAGGAGGATTATACGAGTCTAGAACCGGCACTCATATGGGATGCTGGCACTGCGTGTGGAGGATTAACTGACTGTGCTGTGGTGCTGGCCCCTAAAGTCGTTCTGTAGATTGACTATTATAGATTACACCAGAAGTCAAAAGAGTGTGCATTTGGTCAATATAGAAGGCATGTAAAAATCTCCTCTTTCAGCACTTATGAAATCCAGGGTATGGGTTCTGCAGAGATTGGACGGAGCTTCTAAGCAAAGGTGAGCCTGGGACATGTTGTTTCTGAGTCTAGACCACGGACATTTTTGGGATTGTGAGCCAAAGAGCCACTTGGAAGCGGCACAGGAATGGAGTGAACTCAGAGGACAAGGGCCTTGGGGAAGGGCTTTGGAGCTGTGCAGGTGTTGAATCTGCTTCTCCTTGACGTCAGCGATGGAGGTTGGAGCAGAGGGTCAAGGAAATACTGTTAAGTGGTCTTCAGAGCCAGCTGGACAGGACCAGTATCATCAGAAATGTTCGCTCATACAGATGCGCCTCATTTTATACACAACTTTCTTATGAAAACTTGCTGCAATTTTATAGCTGTTTCTTCCTGAAACTTTAATATTTGTTGTATTTCAAGTTTTGCCCAAAGCAAGGCTATGCATTTGCCCTGGAGACAGGTGTCTTTTTCCCTAGACACATGAGGCTTTCAGATCTTTGTATACCCTTTTCTCCTGCTTGTACCAGTTTGCCTGTTTTTGGTGGACTCACTGCAATTCCTCCTTTTACCTGCACCTAGCATAGTGACATGTATATTGTAGGTGTCTAACCAGTACTAGCAGAGTGGTGAGTATATAGCAGGTATCAGGTACTAGCAGTGCAGGTATACAGCAGGTGTCTAACCTGTGTCTAGTATAGTGGTAGGTATACAGCAGGTGTCTAACCTGTACCCAGCATAGTGGTGGGTATACAGCGGGTATCTATCCTGTACCCATCATAGTGGTGGGTATACAGCAGGTGTCTAACCTATATGGGTGTATGCAGATATCTAACATACGCCTAGGATGGTGGTGGGTATACAGCAGGTGTCTAACCTGTACTCGACATAGTGGCAGATATTAACAGGTGTGTAAACTATTCCCAACATAATGTGGGTATATAGTGGGTTTCTAAGCTATTCCCAGAGTAGTGGCAGGTATACAGCAGATGTCTAAGCTGAACTAGCATAGTGCGAGTATATAGCAGGTGTTTAACCTGTGCCTAGCATGGTGACAGGTATATAGCAGGTATCTAACTAGTACTAGTATAGTGCAGATATATGGCAGGTGTCTAACCTTTACATAGCTTGATGGCGAGTTTCTAGCAGGTGTCTAACCTGTACGTAGCATTGTGCAGATAGACAGCATGTGTCTAACCTGTACTCAGCGTAGTGGTAGATACGTACAGGTGTCAACAACAGTTGTATAAATAGATGAGTCGTGAGTGGCAGGCAGTGTCAGTATTTCTCCCACATAAGGCTGGTGCCTTCCCTCAGTTCACAGCTGTGCAGTTTGCTGCGTCTTCGGGAGGGAGCTCTGCATGCCGTGTGGCGGAAGCAGGAGCTGGATCAGTGTCAGTTGTGTATCAGAAGCGTGGTCGGTGAAGAGTTCAAACCCGGCTCTTCATCTGGAAACCTTTACTACGTCTGACTACGTTCTCCCTTAGGATAAACTCTTTTCAGGATGTTTATGAGTGTAGAAAGAGGGCATGTTCCCCTCACAGTAGCAGCACTTTGAACCAACCACAACTTAACCAGCCCAACAGATAAAAACTGCAACAAGCTGCAAACCTTTGGACAAAGTCACAGAAACCTGTTCTTCGTTCCGCGTGCTCGCAGCTCCTCACTCGCCGTGCAGTCAGGACTTCATTTCCCGCGGGATGCACGGCAGGCGTGGCTCACCGTGCAGCCTCTGACTTGAAAGCTGCAGGCTCGGGCCTCCACTAGTGATGAGGAGCAGCGTCTGCGAGAGGCGTGCGAGTTCCGTTTAGGACTTCTCTTCCTGTCGTGGGACTCAGAATCAGCGGACGGAGAGTGTCTGTGGGTTTGCTGGCAGGGATTCGTGGGAGCTTGGTCGTGTGGCCCTGCTCCCCCAGCACCTTCCTCCCCATGCAGTCGCCTCTGGTTGCTGGCATCTTGCTCTGCTCTTCTGAATTCACTCCGTGGACGTCGCCAGTGCCCCCTTCGTGCTCACTCCGCCTTGCTTGTTCCCATCTGGGCTGCATGCACAGAGGCCCTGATTTCTGAACCAAGCCTGTCTCTGTTAACCTGGCGTGTCTGCCTCCCCTTGTTTCCCTGCGAGCTGTGCAGGTGTGCACGCTCTGACCTCTTCAGAGGCCCCCTTTTCTCCTTATTTCCTTTTCCTGTTTCCTGTGCTTCCTGTTTGGGTTCCGCCCTATGTGGGTCTCACTTACCCTCTCTCCACTAGTGTGGTGTAAGGATGTTCCAGCTGCCTGTGGCCTCATGCCACATTCTCTGTAGAACGAAACCTGTAGGGACAGTTGGTTATAGTTAGCACAAAGTGAAATACGGGAGGATTCTAAGGAGACCGGGGTGCTGGTGCATGTGGCTGGTAAGGAGGAGGAGCATCCTGAACTTGGCTTTCTTCCTCCCGCTGTTGCCGGGCTCGCAGGGTCCATCTCTTCCTGTCCCCTGGAAAGTCTTCATGCCATGCGTGATGTCCTGGGTGGTGTTTCCTCACTGCTTTGTGCTGTTGGCTTCTGAAAAGGAGGAAGTGGTGACAGTGTTACAAGTGAGTGCCCATGTGTGTCAGGTGTGGTCCTAGGTGCCTGGCTGTGTGACAAGGTTGGTGGTGTCCCCCTGGGTTGGGTCAGCATTGCCCCAGAGGATCTTGTTCTTGGTGTGCTCCCAGCTCCCCCGCGGTCACTGCTGTTGTGTCTCTGTGGTGCCTGTCCTGTGGCTCTCCCAGAGGGTCCCTAGACTGTATATCCCAGGACTCTCAGGAGGATGCCCAGGTGGAACCTGAGGAAGGCCCCAGCCGGGAGGTCTTGAATGCAGCCCCAGTGCCTGTGGCAGAGTCCACCCTGTGGCCAGCACTCACCTGCAGCACGACCCAGGGGTGCATACCTTCTCCTGGGTCAAAGGTCGCAAATGAAGATGAGCTGGTGTCTTTCCATCTTCTCATGGTGCCGTTTCAGAGTTGAGACTTCTGGATTCAGCAGATCTGCCTTTGACTCCCAGCGCCTCCACTTAATATTGTAGGTGAGGGTTTATTTAGCTTCCTGCTTCCTCATGAGTCTCATCTGTGAAATGGGGCAACAATGCCTATTTCATAAGGCTGTTGTGAAAATTAGATTGAAGAACAGTGTCCATCACATGTCACAGTCTGTGGCACACAACAGTGTTCAGCAGATGGTAGCTCATGGCATTTGCCTAGGAATGCCCGTTAAATAATGAGGTATTTTTCTGTTCATGTTTACTACCCACTTGATGATACAAAAAATGCATCCAAAGGGACTGTTAGTAACATAGACACAGTGATGGCGCTTCACTCTCTGCAATCTGAAACATCCCGAGTAGGATCTGTTCCCTCAAGAGCTGCTCTCTCATAGCAGGCTTGGTGTTCTTTGTGGGAATCGCTTTAGGAGAATGGCTAATTGGAAAAGAAATTTCTAGAGTGAAGTGGTATTCCAGAACCTTTGTTGCACATATCGTTGTAGGTCAGGAAATAACTGTTGCAGCTGGACAGTTGGCAAGTGTATTTGACAAGTCAGGTGTGCTCTCGTGGTTGGCGGTGCTGTCTGGGGAAGTGATTTGCTAATAAATATTTCTGTTCTGCATTTTGACTCCGCTGCCTTGGTCTTCGTGAGGGTGAATGAGAGTGGTCTTTAACCCACACGTAGCAGAGAAGTTTATCCATGCACTGCCCGAGTGCAGTGTCTCATCCACGAGTGTGGAGTGCAGCCCGTCATGCCGCTTGGTGTTGGTTCACAGACAGGACTGGGAAGGCTACTCCTGGCATCTCTGAGGCACTCTTTGGCCTGTTCCCACTAAAGGCTTTGAATTCTCTTCCTAACACTGTGCTTCCTTAACTGGGTCTTTGTATTTTTAATTCTGTAAGTCAGTGTGCCCCAGATAATCCCATCGGGGAGATAATCCTGTCACTTGGTAATGCTCTTAATGAGATTAAATTTTAAAAAACTCTGAAGTATTCCCAAAGGTTTTTTTGAAAGTAACAGTAAACTTGGCTAACCTGATATTTTGCCTTCGTAGTGGACTCTGTTAAAATGATGGAGCTAAAATTACACCCTTTCATTTTTCAGCTTGAAAGTGACTATTTAGGCCATTTGTATTGAAATCGTTCTTACTGGAGGTTAAAATTAATACAGTAGAATAAAATTATATCATTGGACTCGAATATACATGCACTCTGTGTAATGTCATGTCTCTTGAAATGTAATTGCTTTCAAATTAAGCCTGATGTTATCCACGTAGTCTGCACTGAACAGAGAAGCCGTTAGAGCTGTCCCTCAACTGCATGTTCACTGCCGCCTGCCTGGAGAATTTCAGTTACCGGCGTGTGGACTGCTGCTGGGCACAGCACACGCACTTGACTTTAGCAAAGAAGCAAGTGATAATGTTGCTGTGGGCTGTTGTGGAGCCTGTCTTGTGACTACACAGGCTTTCCAAGAGCCCTGAGGGATGAAGCACTGGGGATAGCAGTGCAGGCAGAAAAGAGCAAATCTAAAGACCCAACCCAGTGCAGGCCACTCATTCCCAGGCACAGCCTGTGTGGGGATTGCCTGGGAGATGCAGTATAATGCAGACCTTGCTTGCCTGAGACAACGTTTGCGGCAGAGGCCACCCTCCTGTGGGGCACTGACACAGGGCCCCCCTCCCTCTCCTGTGGGGCACTGACACAGGGACCCACCTCTCCTGTGGGGCACTGACACAGGGACCCACCTCTCCTGTGGGGCACTGACACAGGGACCCACCCTCTCCTGTGGGGCACTGACACAGGGACCCACCTCTCCTGTGGGGGCACTGACACAGGGACCCACCTCTCCTGTGGGGGCACTGACACAGGGACCCCACCCTCTCCTGTGGGGGCACTGACACAGGGACCCACCTCTCCTGTGGGGACACTGACACAGGGACCCACCCTCTGCTGTGGGGCACTGACACAGGGACCCACCCTCGCCTGTGGGGGCACTCCTGTGTGGGCACTGACACAGGGCCCCCCTCCCTCTCCTGTGGGGCACTGACACAGGGACCCACCCTCTCCTGTGGGGCACTGACACAGGGACCCACCTCTCCTGTGGGGACACTGACACAGGGACCCACCTCTCCTGTGGGGCACTGACACAGGGACCCACCTCTCCTGTGGGGACACTGACACAGGGACCCACCTCTCCTGTGGGGGCACTGACACAGGCCCCCCCCCTCCTGTGGGGACACTGACACAGGGACCCACCTCTCCTGTGGGGACACTGACACAGGGACCCACCTCTCCTGTGGGGACACTGACACAGGGACCCCTCCCTCTCCTGTGGGGACACTGACACAGGGACCCACCTCTCCTGTGGGGACACTGACACAGGGACCCCTCCCTCTCCTGTGGGGACACTGACACAGGGACCCACCTCTCCTGTGGGGACACTGACACAGGGACCCACCTCTCCTGTGGGGACACTGACACAGGGACCCCTCCCTCTCCTGTGGGGACACTGACACAGGGACCCACCCTCTGCTGTGGGGCACTGACACAGGGACCCACCCTCGCCTGTGGGGGCACTCCTGTGTGGGCACTGACACAGGGACCCCTCCCTCTCCTGTGGGGACACTGACACAGGTCCCCTCTCCCGCCGTGTGTGGTCCGTGTGTGCTGCCGTTCCTGTTAGAGCTGGGGAACCACAGGCTGTGAGATGCAGAGACTTCCTGAGGAACCATCTCTGTCACTCCCTAACAGGACACTGCAGTTCCTTGTGGCGTCTTTCAGATGTGCAAATGTCCCCTTCAAACATAAAGCTGTAAGGTGTCTATCTTTTCTCTCCTTGATATCCATCTCACACTTTCATGTTGTTATTTGGATGATACTCATTTGCTCTCACTTAGAATGGTAAACCAGAAAGTTAAGGCAGGTTCACTTACGCATCACTGTGGGGTGACACTGAGTGACGTCACAGTGTACCTGTGCAGGAATCGGCCCTCGCTTCTCGCCTCTGTGTTACCAGCACTGACCCCGAAGCCCCTGCCCCTTCCTTTTGAACTCTCCCACCCACTGACTCTCTGATGTTTTCTGATGTTGCCAGACCTGCTGGAAGAAAGAATCCTGTAAGGGCATGGGCAGCACCATCCACCCTACTGCCCTTGTCCTGGGAGGATCGCGTCCTGTGGTGGGCGTTGCACTTGGGGGGTGCTCCTCAGATGGCTGGCAGAGGAGCTAGTGTGGCAGCCCCAGGAGCACGTTGCTTTTCCACGCTGTGTTCAGATCGTGTAATCTGCAGCTCCCGGTTTGAGGATGGGAGTGTTGTAATCTACTTTGCTTTCTTACAGAAAGGGAAACAGGTTCCTTCAGCAGGCCAGAGTGCCTGTGTGCATTTTGGTTTTGTTCTGACAGCCCGCTGCGAGTTGGGAAGGATGTGGCAGGCAGCTGCCTCCTCCGTTGCTTGTGTTGGCCATACCCCCCGGTGTCTGGGTGGTTGAAATGAAGCCGTTCACAGTCTGATGTACAGCAGACCCCTCTAGCTCAGAGATGCTGACTGATGCTGTGTTTATTCAATTCTCCTGGGGCGTTTTGGGATTTTTTGTTTGTTTTTGTTTTGTTGTTGTTGTTGTTTTCTTTATTTGTTTCATGAATCTGTTCTTCCTGTGGCATATTCTGTGTGTCTTCATATCTGGTGAGCATAGAATCTTGGTTTAAAGCAAAACTTTGTTAGAAAGATTTCCATTTCAGTGCAGAAATTAAATTAAGGCAGAGTGCATACATACTACTCGAATTATACTAGTAAGTGTCCACTTAGATGTTAACATTTACTTAGCAAAATGCTGCCTTACTTAGGTAGAGATTTGGAGTGGGTAGACAAGACAGGCAGTTCTGCACCTCACTGAGTGTTCACCAGGGGCCCAGTCTTGTTGGCAGCAGTAATGCCAGCAGGTAATTGTGTCATTTACCTGTCAGAGCCACTGAAGGTGCCCGCCCAGGATACAGGAGCTGCCACACCCTGTGAGCTGCTTCATCCCGGGGCTTGCCACGTGCATGTCCACGAGGGCGCGCTGCTGGTGCATGGAAGGAGAACAGACATAAGCCAAGATTAGAAACTGTCGCAGGCTCTGGAGTGGCTTTTCCAAAGGAGAAAGGTGTGATTGTGTGTGCGGTTGACGTGCCTGTGGGTGTTGCTTGCTTCACTTGTGTTTGTTTGCCGCCAAAGGCTGAAAGGGCCTTAAACAGAGGGAGCAAGGTCCAAGCCTGGCCCCTCACTCACCTCTGTCCACGGGTGAGCTGGTTTCTGCGGGTGGTCAGTGGGGTCCTTGGAGAAGGAGGAGGCTCGAGGCGTCCGTTTCTCCTAAGGGTCCTCTGTTTCTGCTGTGAACAGGTCGCTCGCCCTGGGGCTGCATCCCTGTGCACAAGTGAGCCTGCCTGCCCATGCAACTTTGACTCTCATGAGGAAGTCAGACCACAGATGTCAGACAAATACTTTGGTAACCTTGGATGGGAGCAAGTGCTGAGAAGGGAGAAGTCCGGAGAAAGCAGGCCTGGGAGACAGAGCCCTCTGAGGAGGCTCTTGTGGGCTTCCTCAAATCTGTGGACGAGTTGTGTTTTCAGGAGTGGGGCACGCAGAATGCTGTTTGAGGCACAAGGAGGGGTGCTGGGGCACCCTGGGGTCAGAACAGAGACTTTGAAGCTGAGAGCAGAGTCTGTGCCCTGTGCAGAAATGGACTTTGTGCACAGCTGGGGGTGTTTGCGTGCTCCCAGGATGTGTCCCCAAATACTGCTGACTTAAGGTCACTTTACAGAAAATGGGGAAAGTGTTGTGCAGGTGGTGGAGAGGCCTGGTTATTGCAGTTGCATGTCTTGGGATACATCTGACATTTTTGTTCCATTGCTGTTGGTCATCATAGAAATGTCGGGAAGTAAATGCTCACTGGCAAGTTTGTGCATTGCAGCTCCACCCTGGAGAGCTGCTGGCATGAGATAATGTATTGTGAGGATTGTGGCTGTTTCCAGATTTTCTCCCTCTGGAGTTGCTGAATGGAGACAGGGACAGGAGAGCCCAGGAGGGCACCTCCAGTGAGACCGAGGGAAACCTGCTGTGGCTGAGCGTGTTCAGCACCCGGGCAGGGCTCCTCCAGTGTCCAGACGGCCATCTCCCTGCCACTGGTGTCCACGCCCAGCTGGTGCCTCCCTTCCATGCGGGAAACATTCCAGAGGAAGAGGGTACACACAGAGCAAGGCGGGAAGGCCAAGCCAAAGATGTGCATTTCCCAAAAACGTTTGTATCCTCTTCCTTAAAGAGGCATTCTGACCAAATGGCTGCCTCTCCTCCCTCGGGGGAAGACCTGTGGAGCTTGCTGAATGAACGCTGAGATGGGAGCTTCTGAGTGCACCTACTTCCAGTGGTGCCAGACCTGGGGCCCCACGGGGCCATGGGGACAGGGGTGCTGGGTGCAGGCAGAGGGTGAGTGAGAGTGGTAAGGACAGAGTGGGTGCTTTCCCCAGAGCTGCATGTTGCTGAGTGTAACTGAGACAGGCAGAGGATTACATGTTGCAGGTTTTTTTTTAAGATTTATTTATTTATTTGAAAGGCAAAGTTACACAGAAAGAGGTAGGGGTCGGGGTCGGGGTCAGGGTGTCTTTCATCTAATGGTTCACTCCCCAAATGGCCGCAACGGCTGGAGCTGGGCCGATCTGAAGCCAGGAGCCAGGAGCTTCTTCAGGTCTCCCACACGGGTACAGAGGCCCAGGGACTTGGGCCATCTTCTACTGCTTTCCCAGACCATAGCAGAGAGCTGGACTGGAAGAGCAGCAGCCGGCTCTCAAACCGGCACTCATATGGGATGCCGGCGTTTCAGGCCAGGGTGTTTACCCGCTGTGTCACAGCGCCTGCCCCATGTTGCAATTTTTTAAAGTTTTTAATTGATACTGTGAAGGAATAAAATACGCACATGAGTACATTAGAAATAAGGGAGTGAAGCTTGTAACTGACATCTTCATCTGAGCATATGCAGTTTTCAGTTCCTAGATGCCTGGTTTCCAGCACCGTATTTTGCGCTTTGGGGTGAAGTCAAGGTTTTCTGCCCATGGCTGGTGCTTGGTGGCTGATGTGTGCAGTGTCATCTGCACATGGGAGGAGCTGTCACTCCTAGGAAATTGTGGCAGTCCTGAGAAATTCTAGAGAAGTGTTCATTTTCTCTGAGCCTTTGGATACTTCTGCTGTTTGAGCTCAAGTAATGGTTTGCACCAGGTTTGATGTTAGTCCTTGTTACTGATTCCATCCTGCAGTGCTCTGTAAGCTAGAGTTGGTTCAGGAAGAACCAGAGAAGTCCTCCCTGCAGTTGTCTTCCTGGGCCTTGGCGCACTCAGCTGCCTGTCCTGTGTCCAGCAGTGCCACAATGCGAGATCACACCCATTGCACGCTGAGGCCAGTGCAGCCTGGGGTCAACTCAGAGCTCACCTTGCCATGGTGTCTGCCGTTGGGGTGGAGTCATTGCCCACTGCCACCCTACCGGCCACTGGTGATGCTGGCTGTGGGTAAGTCTGCTCATCTGGAGTGCTGCTCGGCACTGGAGCCAGCTCATGGCAGCGTCTTTAGGCCCATCCTGGGGACAAGAGGCCATTGGGATCTGCTCAGTGCTGGGTTTTGGCATCCTGGTGCTGAATCTCAGATCAGACCCTCAGTGCAACGTTAACCTCTCTTTGCTCGTGGGCCCCTCTGTTTAATACCCAAGTAATCTCTATTTTCTGTAAATCAGAAGGTGAGCGATCAGAATTCAACATCTGATCAAGTGTGGAGATCTACGATCTGAACATGCATGGGAAAGAGCTGGTCTACAGAAATGAGAGGAGATGAGCAGCCCTGTCCTACAGTCAGCTGTCTTGCTGCATGCGAGTCCGACGCTGTCATTTAAGATCCTCAAGAATGGTTTACAGCTCTCCTGTGGGCTTCCTTGCTCCAAGACCCAGCCAGTCTTAACACTGTTCTCAGGCTTCTAGGAATAGAATATTAGTTAAGCTACGAGGTCTGGTCACTGTGTTTAAGTCCTATCCAGCCACAATCGAAGAGGGGATTTAGTCACATGAAATTTGTTCCCAGGTGCTCATTCACGATCAGAGCACGTGAAGCGGCTTTCTTTGTGAAACTAACCCTGGTGTACCCCTACCTGCTGTTCCCCCATGTGCCCTTATCTGGACAGGAGGGTGGAAGACACACGCGGGCACTGCCGTCCTGTGCCTGGGGAGGTCGTTCTGTTTGCAGAAGCAGAGACCAGCACTGAAGCTGTAGCCCTGGACTGGGGATATCACTCTGGGGTGAGAAACAGAACCACCCAGGAGCAGAGGTCATGGCTGTGGCTCCCATCACCTTGTGGGAAACCTGGGTGAGTCCCTGGTTCCTGGCTTGAGCCCCATCTTAGGCCTGGCTATTACGCACATTCAGGGGAGTGAACCAGCAGATGGAAGCTCTGTATTGTAGTCTTAAAACATACATAAATATAATATTTTTAAAAACTTGGGACACGTGTGCTGGCTCTCTGTAATGGGGGCTGGGGGAGTGATGCGGAGCAAGGCGTCGATGGCACCTGAGACACGTGTGCTGGCACTCTCCATGTGTGCCGCCTCTCTCCATGTGTGCCGGCTCTCTCTCTGCTGCGCAGGACATACTGTGATGGTCGTCACCTGGGGTTACGTGTTCTTAGTGCTGCCGAGCGAGGGATTTCCCCCCAGTGTTTACTTCATTTTCCCTTTCATTTATTTTAAATTCAGATTCATAATACAAAGAACAATTGAATTGTGACTAAAATACCCATGTGCTGACGTGTAATGAGGAAGAGTTAGAGCAGCATTTGGTTCCATGTCAGCCAGGACTTGCATTGCCTCATCACGCAGACGACACAGTCCTGAGGATGTGAAAGCAGGATTGCGACCTCGGAACTGAAGATCTGCGTGTCCGTCCTTCAGTCTTCCACCCACTCATCCCCACAGTCTGACATGCTGGTCTCCAACCCCGAAACGTAATACAGGTTTAAATTTTATCTCAGCCCCCTTGTTGAATATAACCTATTACATCTGGTAATGTTGCAGGGACACTAAAAATAGAGAGGCCCTGGGGGATGAGGCAGAAGGAGAGAGTTTCGGGACGGATCCCCCGGGTACAGAGCAGTCCTGGTTCTTTACTGAGGCAGTATTGCAGACGGCATGATTTTTGCTGCTTTTGTGTTTTTTCCTGTGAAGGACCCTCACAGAAAAGTTAATTCTTCAGTGAGATTATGGCTTTTCTAAATTTAGGCTTCTCCCAGGGTCCTGGTTTACTTCAGTCAGTAATTATGGGGGTAGCCATGACCTACAGTCTTTGAAGTAGTATGGAAAAATTTGAAGTGACAGTATAAAGGAACTGCTATTTTCTGTTTTGAAAATATGACTGTGTGACTTAATTAATGCTTTGAATATCCACATTCAAACAGAACACACCCCACTGAAATCACTGTAAAATAGCTCAGTTTCAGTTAGCTGCTTGTTCACTTCTGTTCTACATTTTAACAAATTGGGATTGGCTGGAATGATGGCAGACGTAGTTCCTACCTTGCTAGGCTTATTCATTTAATCATTTATTCAAGGAGCAGTCCTTGGATGTTGAAATTAAATACAAAGAAAAATGCAGAGTTCTTGACTGAAAGCGACACAATCCCAGAGTGGAGGATGGAGAACCAAGGAGTAGGCAGTGCACTGTGGTTCTTGGGAGCAGAGGGAGACGTGAGACATGGAATCTCTGTGTGGTCTTGATGGTGGTAAGGGTTTTCCAGGGTGTTCGTGGGCACACAGCAGGAAGGCAGGCCCAAGGGCACGTGATGACTTGAGCTTCATGGAATGGCATCAACTGGGTGCCAAATGAATCGTGTTAGGCCCTTGCTCCGCCCAGTCTAAGAGGAAGAGAGAACCGAGTGAAAACAGCACCCGATTGGCAGCTGTCTGTGAAGGGCCCCCAGCTGTCCATGTAGATGCACAGATTCACTTCGGCAGTTGGAGTTGCCTGGGAGGGAACTGGACACAGGTGCGCACTGTGCAGTGTGGAGTGATTTTGCTGCAGGCTGCAGAGTCCAGAGGTAGGCCACCCATGCTGGTCCTCGTGAGCTGCTCTGATGAACTGAGCATAGCGCCAGCCAGGAGGCCTTGTGCGACCCGGAGGTTTTTCTCAGCCACCAGTAAACATGAACTTGTAAGAAGCAGGAAGTGTTCTGATTCTGGATAGAAAGGGTGGAGTTTTGTATAATTGTGGGTGATTCAGCTGGAAATTATTATATCCCTTCCTGCATTTCTAAAATCATAGTGATTGAAATCTCATTCTTGTATGGGGGACTACTGGGAATAATCTCTAGGGATTTTATTACAAGCTGTGGTTAAAACTGTCATAACTGTGCTTATGTAGCCCAAGACATATAATAGTAAATCTTTATTTTTCAAAAATAAAGCACAGGGAATTCTGTTTTACTAGTTGAGGCAAGTGACTTTGGTCTAATTTCAGCTGTTATATGCCAAAGGCAATATGATTGAAAATTACAGCTACGTTACATTTTAATGTTTGGAATCTAAGGAGTTCTGAAGTGAGAAGCAAGCATTCCTTTTCTCTGTGATGGTTCCTGTCTTATGGAGTTAATGCTTGACCACTGCGTGTTTAACTTTAGGCATAAGTCACATTTACGTAAGAAGCCAAGTGATGGATAGTGCACTCGAGGGAGGGAGACGCCGAGTGGGTCTGTGTGCACTCCTCACACAGCTCAGCCAGACTTGCTGTAGATGTGCTTACATTCCCATGCACAGTTAATTGAGCACCGAGCCAGCAGTCTGGTGTCACTGTGTCCCTGTGAGTGTGGACAGTCTCCCTAGCGCTCTGTCCCACCATCGACTGACCTTCACCATAAGGACGCTTGCGTTGCCTGTCCACAGGAGTGCTGGGTGGACCAGATGGTTTCACTGTCTTCAGAAGTAGAAGTTGCAGGCAGTGAAAGGAGGTATCGTGTGTTGGCTGTATACTTTAAGGTATACAGGTACATTAGGTATAATATGAAAGCAATTTTGCCTTGTTTAATAGACACGATACTTTGTTTGCAGAGAGAGGGAGTTTATAAGAGGTCACCTGTGCCCCCGGTTGTTTGTGTCAGTGCCTTGTGCCTGCAAGGATGGGCACAGGTGTCACCTGCAGAGTACAGACTCCCCGACCTCAGCTCCAGTATCGTGCAGGCCATGACTCGGGGGGCAGCGCGTTTCACATCCTCGTCGGTTGCCTTTCACATGCCACAGGGAAATGAGGTGGCAGACTGGTTTCATGGAAATGACCCCAGGTGAGCCGTCAGCTGTGTCGGGCTGACTCTGGCCTCTCCTCGTGAGAGCTCAAGCCCATGCATGCTTCCGCTGCCCTTCTACTCTGTCCTGCCGTGAGGCCTCTGATCCACACCCTCCCCCTCCACGCGTGTGGATCTGTGAACTGTATCCAGGGAAGAATGTAGGGCTTCAAAACTGGAGGTTGTCCTCAGCCTCAGTGTGTGTGTGGCGGAGGTTGTCCTCAGCCTCAGTGTGTGTGGCTGGAGGAGGTTGTCCTCAGCCTCAGTGTGTGTGTGGTGGAGGTTGTCCCCAGCCTCAGTGTGTGTGTGGTGGAGGTTGTCCTCAGCCTCAGTGTGTGTGTGGCTAGAGGAGGTTGTCCTCAGCCTCAGTGTGTGTGTGGCTAGAGGAGGTTGTCCTCAGCCTCAGTGTGTGTGTGTGGCTAGAGGAGGTTGTCCTCAGCCTCAGTGTGTGTGGCTGGAGGAGCTGCTGCCATAGCTCTGCCTAACAGCGCTGCGTTCCTTGTTTCAGAGCACGACGAGTGCGCCACAGGTCAGCACGACTGTGATGACAACGCCTTGTGCTTCAACACCGTGGGAGGACACAACTGTGTCTGCAAGCCTGGCTACGTGGGCAATGGAACCACGTGCAAAGGTAAAAGCTGGAATGCCAGCAGCTCTGCCCACGGGGAGCGGGCCTGCCACTCATGATCTCGCGCACGCCTGGCTCTCCCCAGTGCCGAAGCAGCCAGCGGTGCAGCTCCTCTGCCTCGCGCCCCTTAGCTCCGCCGCAGTGGCGTCTGGCAGACTACACCTGTGGCACACCCTGCGCCTGCCCGGGTAGACTGCTCCTTGAAGAGCTTCACCTTGAGTGTTTGATGGCCCGACACCAAGCGCACTCACACTGTTCCCGCTATGACTTTGGATATTCCGTTTCTTCGAAACTCTCTCTGTATCCTGTTTTCCAGTCTCCCAGCTCCTGATGTGTCTTTTTTGAGCCCAGACGTTTATGCATCATGACAACTGTTTTTTGGGGCAGCGCCATCAGTCCAATCCACTATGAAATACTCCACTTTAATTAGTCTGAACGCTTGCTCTTCTGCTCTCTCGAGAGCTGCGGTGAATGACCGGGTCTCTGCGCGCGGCTTCCTGCTTTACCTGGTTACCAGTCCCCACTGACCACTCTTGCCGCTGCCCATTGCCTTCAGGCTTTCATATCCTTGGGTGGCAACCCCGGCTGCAGGCCACCACCATCTGACAGCCCACGTTTCGACCGTCGCGGTCTTCCCTTCAGCACATCCAGGAAATAGGTGACTCCCGTCGGGGAGAATTCACATTCCCTGTTACTTCATTTGGAGTTGAGTGAGTGAGTGCATTGTGGTGCTGTGCCTTCCAGAGGCGGTTGTCAGTGGGTGCCTCATGAGCGCGCATCTCAGGCCTGGTCTGTGACAAATGGTTGGCATCGGAGACGGGCAGGCTGGCAGAGTCCGTGGTTCTCCAAATGGTAGAAACCCTCAGTGCATGCTGTAAAGAGGGACTCACTCGTTATGGGGTCCAAATCCCCAAGATTGGCTTAGAAGAGCCGTACAGGTTCTGAGAAAAGACAAAGGTTTGTAGTCTGCAGTGTCATGCAACGAAACCCTCAGCACTCTGCAAAGCACCTGGTGTCCTGTGTGTCCAGCTTAGTGTTTTATCTCGAGGCCTACAGCATCCCTCTCTTCTCCATGATTCCTGTGTGGTGTGAAGAATGAGGTTTGCAGCATGAGGACCTGAGATCACAGCCCTGTGCACACGTGGTCCTCGGAGGGAAGGGAGCCTTCAGGTGTCTGTGACTCCCTCGGAAGGCGGGACTGCAGGTCGCCTGGATGGAGTCTCCCAGGTCCGTGTGTGTCTCAGTGGGAATGGATGGAAGCTGCAGGCTGTCCCTCACTGAGGTCAGTGCTGATGGGCAGTCTGCGACCTTGCCCATGGCCTGAAGCCATGCACACAGCCAGGCGCTGCTCCCTTTCTTGGTGTGAGGTCCAAATGCTGCGTGTCTGCAAATCTTTGCTGGTTGCATGTTTTTTTTTGTTTTGTTTTGTTTTTTTTGTTTTGTGTGTGTGTGTGTGTGTGTGTGTTTTGTTTTTTGTTTTGTTTTGTTTTGTTTTGTTTTGCCTAGGGTGAAAGCATACTTGGGACCTGGGACCAATAAAGCCGAATGGCCTATTCAGTCCTGTTCCTTTAGCTGAGCATATTTCATATCTCTACATCTTGGCGCCTGGAGAAAGTGTGTCCTGGCTGCCTACAGGAAGCACAGGCAGGAGGCTAGCACGGAATTTCTGGCTGTGACTGAACAGGCTGGCCAGGCTCATTCCCCACAGACTCTGCAGGCTGCAGGAGGGCCTCAGAACCTCACAAGCTGAAGGCAGCTGCAGGAAAAGCAGGATTGTACCTCGCCCTTCGAGTTTCCTCTCCTTCTCTCTGGTCTTCTTTGAAGGCAGCCCAGTCCCCAAATCACCCCTGCTCCCGTCCCTTCACTCCCAGACTCTGTCCAGTACCACCGGCTCTGCCGTGACTTTCCTTGACCCTCGCCCTGACCCATCCTGGCAGAGCAGCTCAAGGCACCATGGAGACCACTCAGCAAATGCCCCTGCTAGGGGATGCAGCACCAGGACTGCCATATTTTGACCCTTGGGCCAGAGTGTTGAGCATCAGAGCCTCCCAGGATTCAATCATTTCCTCCCCAGGTCTCTCCTCCACGGGGGGCTTTATGCCATCCAGGGTGACTGCCGTCTGTCAGGTTTCCCTTCCACTGAGATTGCTCCAGTGAGGTGCAGGCTCAACATCCGTGTGATTCCCGTTGTGTAAGGAAGCACACAGTGTTCACAGAAACTTCACTGGTGTAACTGGTGAAGTTAAGTCTTTGACATTGGAAAGAGTACTGTTTTACAGATTGCGTAGATGTTTCTTCCATATATGGAAATATATGAATATGAAATTCTAATACCTTTTATAGTTTCATGTCCACATAGCCAACGACATACAGAAAAACTGGGTTTGGAGTTTATTGAACGACTGACTCCTAAGCACTCAAGTCGGGTGTCTGAATTGTTTCAGCATTTTGCAAAGACGGCTGTCGAAACGGAGGAGCCTGCATCGCAGCTAACGTGTGTGCCTGCCCCCAGGGCTTCACCGGACCCCGCTGTGAAACAGGTAAGAGTCCCCTCTGTGTCCTAGAGAGCAGATGTGTGCGGCATATATGCAGGAATCCGTGATGGAGTCATGTTCCAGGGCTCAGCAGTGGAGGCTGATAACGAGGATGTAGAGTAGGCCAGCAGGCAGATCCCCTGGGCAGCTCCCCATGGTCGCTCTAAGGAGACTATGCGTATTACAGCCAGAGGCAGCTGGAACTTTCCAGAAGGTTGTGGTATTGCCCAGGGTTTGATGGCTTCCTAAGTCAGCCCATTTCTGCTGGAATCAATGGCTGTATTAAAGCAGAGTTCAAGTTCATGGCCAACTCGAGTCCCAGGACACCTGCCTCCTGCCTCTGCATTTGCCATTCAGGAGTCTCCAGTCCTTGGCACAGAAAGTATGCAGAGTTTCCTAGTCCTGATGACACCTCCCGTGCGCCCGTTCTTCCTGCTGTATAGAAACCTGAAAGACATTGAAAACAATATACGATATGCATATAGTTACAGACACCAAAATTAGTACTTTGTTAAATGAAAAGTATACCTTGGGAATAAAAAATAAAGTGGTCTGAGCATTAAATCCTAATTAACATTGTTTGGGTGCTAGCTCTTTCACTGTTATGTAAGTGGGTCCAGTAGCTGCCCACCCGTGAGTCTGGCTGTCTTCGTTTAGAGGAAGGCCGCTGCCCTGAGGGCTGGTGGTCCTGCCACGTGTCGTAAACGGTGATACACACCTGTACGTGCGGGCGCGTAGCCTCCACTCCTCCTTCAGAGCCACCTGCTTCACACAGACACGGCTGGGTCAGGACATCAGGCAGCACATGTTCCGCTCCATGAGGGAAGTGGGCTTCCGCTGAATCGACGCCTCCTGGTGCACAGGGAGGGATGCTCAGAGGACACTTGTGTCACTCACGCATCCCTTTCTCAGGGCGTCTGAGTGATCTCAACGGTCCCTGAGAGGAAATGTGGGGTCAGTTCTTAACTTTGCAGTTCCCCAAGCACACTGTGCATGGGAGTCATCTTTAGAGCTTGCTAACTTGTTAGAAATTCAGATTTTTGGTAATTAACTGTCATGACCATAAGATACACTGGACCAAAGTCAGGACATCTAATCCAGTGGCCCTCTAGTATCTCTTTTTTATCTGAAAGTCATAAACCATCTCCACCCTCTGCTTCGCTCTCCAAACGCCTGCAATGGTCTGGCTGGGCCAAGCTGGAGCCAGTAGCCAAGAACTTCTGGATCTCCCAGGTGAATGCAGGGGTTCAAGTATAATATTCCCAGGCATATTAGCAGGGAGCTAGATTAGAAGTGGAGCAGCTGGAACTTCAGCCAGAATGCTTATGGGATGCTGTCATCACAGGCACCAGTTTAACCTGCTGTGTCACAACACTGGTCCCAAAGGGCATGTTTTAAAACACGGTAATAAGGCCTTTAGAGAGGTGGCCCCAGCTCACTCACGCAGCTTCTCCCTACCCTGTTCCCCACCCCCCCCCAGACGCTGATCGCACAAGGGCACAGGTCTGATTGCTCACCTGGGTGTCCTGAAGCCTGCACCTTGTTGGGTGTTGCACAGGTGTTTGGTGAATGAAAGGACACCAGCATGAGCAGTTCACTGATGTGGACAGCAGTGGAGTGCCCGTACCCGTGTTTGCTGCAATCTTTGAGTGTTTCTTTAAGGAGGCCTTCTACGAACACTGATCCTGTTCCCTCAGGTGGCAGGGGAGGTACATAAGGCCCAGGGAGGGGAAGAGATGTACAGTTTCACCTGCCAGATGATCCTGGTGTCTTCCTGGTGGAGGCTGGTGAAGGCTTAGGGGAGCGTGAGGATTGGGAGGATTTCCAAGTGTAGGAATGGCCTGGGCCCACCCTGGGGCAGTTGGCTGCTCTCTGATAATGTAGAGGAGGCTGACGCGTGGCCCTCACGGCCATGATCCAGGTCTCAGAATGGGGCCCCTGAGCATGAAGCCGTGGGACTGACTTGGGTTTCAGGAGACTCCCGTAACATGTGTGGCATTGCCAGGTCTTGCTGCCAAGGGGCAGCACGTTCTCCCCTGAACCCCTTCTGTCAGTTTCTTAGTGGGGATGGCAGAATCCATTGGCCATCTGCACAGAAGGACTGCGTGTGCTTTTTACTGAGCGAAGCTAATTTTCCATGGACTTATTTCTTAGCCGCTGTTTAAAATCACCCACACGTATAGTATAATTTCATTTTTAATTAAACATCCTAGTATTCCAACAGGTGTTTAATGGGGGTTGATCAGGATGGTATTTCTTGGATGACTCAATGAAATGTTTTAGAAATCTGTGTGCTGAGGTTCAGCAGCTCTGTCCCTGCCACATTGTATTTACTGCAGAACGGTTAAACCTCAGCACACATGTGTCTGATGATCTAATTAATATGCAAAGCTAGCTCATTATACTAAAAGCACATCTCTTAGTAATGATTTAAAACAATTCTAAAATATGGGACAGTCTCCTGTAAGCAACTGCTGACTTAAATTAAAATGTCTGTAATTGGTGAAAAGTTGGTATCAAGTGGTAAAGTTGAAAGAAATATGCTACAGTATCAAAAAGGAAATCAGACATTTTGGTGATAAATGGTGTTTTTTTTCCCCTTGTGTATAAAATAATGGGTTTCTTAGCCTCAGATCAAAATATAAGATGAGAATTTAATTACCAGTAGTGAATAGTTAAATGACTAAATTTCAGTTGCATTCCTAAGTGTTTTTGCAGATTTTTAGTATTTGTAGCCTCAGAAAGGCAAAGTCAAGCATAAAGCACATGAGTGGTGTTTTACTGCAAAACTGATTTCAAATGGATTGAAGGTGGTTGGTTAAAAACATTTATTTTATGTATTGATATATATATATGTATATGAATATTAGTTATTATATGTAGTAAATCCTTTTAACACAAGGTTATTTTGCTAGCAATACGTGGAGTTAGCTTTTATTGTTAATATCAGATCTGCCGAGTTCCGTGGCATGGCTGGATTAGCATGTTTCTCAGCATGGAAGCTGTATATTGATTTAATTTCATGACCACTTAGCTTTCTTTAAGGCATGGCTTTCAAAAGCTTTCACAAATTTAATCATTTTATATAGGAAGATGGAAAATACTTAGAAGCAAGAGAAAATATTGAAAACATGTATAACATTGCATACCTTTTCTTACCAAAATGATGCACTGTGAAATTTTGTGACCAAAACGCGTGTCTTTTTGTGTGAGAAGAGAATTTGAGTAGAAACTTAGAGATAACTTGATAAATGCAGTGAAAAGAATAAATTTACAACCTTGGTTTTTCCCAGCGAGATGATCCTTTTTTCGTTATCATCTTGAATGCATTCTTCTGGGTCTCTCACGTGGGTGGAGGGGCCCAAGGACCTGGGCTGTCTTCTGCTGCTTTCCTGGGCGCATTAGCAGGGAGCTGGATCGGAGGTGGAGCAGCCGAAACCGGAACCGGTGCCCGTATGGGATGCAGGCGCTGCAGGCGACTTTACCTGATACGGCACAGCATCGGCCTCTCAGGATTTCTTGACTCACTCATAAACCAGATTTAACTATGAATTTACTACAGTTCAGTGGTTTGAAAAGTTTAATTTATAATTTGCTATTATGTTTACTTATCAGTTGAGTATTTTAGTTCTAATGCATATCTTTAACAATGTGCTGTGAAAATCTGTCTTTATACATTCAAAAAGTAGAATTTCTCAGTGTTCACTCTTCCTGGTCTCTTGGGGTAATTGGAGAACCTCTCATTTGTGTGTCATAGGCCACCTGATTAACAGTAGGAATGAGGGCTTATCAGGGACTTCCGAGGGGCAGGGGAGCTTGAGCTACTGAAGAGAAGGTGAAAAAGAGGAAAACCCAGGTAGAATTATTAGGGAATTTGGATAAGATGTTCCTTGTTGCTTTAACTATCGATACATTTTTTTCAGTGGGTCACTCTGGTATTATAACCTGTACTGTGCCTTAGATTTCTAGAATCTGTATTCCTCCTTACTTGTTTTTATTTGAAACAAGCCAGATGAAGTCACTTTCTACCACTTGGTGAATACCCCATGAGTATTGCGAACAAGCGGTGTGTGTGTGCGTAGAGCGTGTCGTGGAAAGCAGAGCTCCGTCGTCTCTTCTGAGCTGCTGGGTTTTCTCTGTCCCTCGTTTGTAGCGGAGGTCGGTGCCCGTGTCCTCCTTGTACAGTGCTTCCTCCAGGACGGCCTGCTTCTCCTCAGTAACGGGCTTGCTCGTGGAGGTCTGTGGTTGTCGGAGTCCACATCTTCCAGACGAAATCTCGCTTCCTTTGGGGAACCCCGTACGTTACCTGGGGATGTTCTGTAATTTTCTCACTCGTGAACTCTAAGTATGTTCCGTATGTTCATCAGCTGCCATCAGAGGGAGGGTGGAGTGGGTCCAGGCCCTGTGCTAGGGAGGCATCAGCAAGGTGGAGAGGTGAGCAGCTCTCTGGGTCATCTCCGCTGTTGCCAGGTGCACACAGAATGCAGCGTCTCCTTTACACCCGCCTTGTCTTGCTGCTTGCAGTCCGCACCTCCTCTGCCTCCATTATTTCTCAGGGACCTCCTCTGCCTCCGGTGCTCTCTGCCAGTGCAAGCTCTCGGCCACGGTCAGAGGAGGGCTGGAGGACGTTCCCACACTGAGGCCAGTTCTTTGTCAGCCACCGGAACAATTTCCATTACATTCTGGGCCTCCCAGTTTGACTTGTGAGCCATTGAAAACACAGGATTTTTTCACTTACTGCTTTTAGAATCCCCTGGTCTCCAAACGCGTGGTCTCAGAGTGGGTCTGGGTTTGGACGTGCTTGCGTTTGTCTTGCGTGGGACTCATGTCTCTGCCTGGTCTAGGAAGACACCCAGGTACTGTCTGCTTGAACACTGCATCTTTCCCACCGTCTCGTTCTTTCCTTCTGGACTTTGTCCTGGGATACTCGCATGTTGGCCTTGACTCTTGTGTTTCTTCACTTGCCGTGTTTTCCATCTCTTGTTCTCTCAGTGCCATGCCTGAACTGATGTCTTCATATTGACCCTGTCTTTGATCTAGCATTTTGATTAGGTTCATCAGTGAATTTCCTTTTACTCTGAATAGTGTGTTTTTCATTTCTGGATGCTTCTGTACCAAGAATTTTGTTTTCCTTAGTTCTTACTCTTTCCTTGTGGTTTTGATCTGTTCTTTTATGTCTACCAGTTCTATATATCTTTGCATCACACCATGAATGTTATCGTGTTGCCGCACTACCTGAAGTTTGACGGGCCCTCAGTCTGCCTTCCTTAAACGTGGTGTCACGGCCTGTATGTGTTTGGTCCTTTTGTGTCTGACACATTCTTCTTTAAGGCTTTTCCTGGGAAGCTTCTGCAGGTGTAACGGAGAATCGTAATCCGTGATTTGTGTAAATTCATTTGCTAAATGGCTTATTTCACCACTCTGTGAAGGCAAACATGATTTTCGTCTCATTCAACCACAGGCAAAAGTGATGTCTCCTTCCAGTCACCAGTGCCAGTGGACATTTTATCTCTGCGTGTGTGTCTGTGTTTCTGCATTTACACAGAGGTCAGCCCTGTAAGGATCCTATTCATGCTGAGGTCCTGGACCCCCAGGAAGACCGGGGGTCTGCGCTGCCCACCGCTGTCAGTGTCGTCTTACGCCACATAGGAAATTGCATATTTTAGTGAATTCATTTGCTACGTTAATGCTGTATTTCCCAGCTGTATGCATAGAAAGAATTTTAGGTTAAGCGCTTCTCAGCTTTCCTGGATTTGGAGAGATTAATCAGCTGCTCTAGTATCAGTCTGATTTTCCTGATGCTTAGTGACTCCTGAGAGCGGTGAGTCTGCAGACTGGGAGGAGACACTCTAGGAGGGAGACTGAGAATAGGTGGATGCAGGAGGAGGCGATGGTGGTGGAGCAGGGGGCCAGTGTGTGCACTGGAGTGCACTCAGCATCCCCACTGAGGGAGGGCGCGCTCCAGCAGGGCCCTGGGCCATGGTAACGCGTGATGCTTCTGCAAGAAGCCACTAAGACTTCCAGCCGAAACCCCGTATCAGCCCATTTCATGCCGGGATAAATGAGTCTCCATCAAACTCCCACTGAGATTTGAGAGAATGAAGGAGATTCTAGGGAAACATTTTAAGATTTAAACCAAAATGTGGTATACAAGAATCTAGTCAAATTGCAAAAATTAATAAATAAAAAAGGAGGGACAGGGAAATTAAGGGGGGGGGGAGTATGGCTATCTTCCTAGACCCGTACCTATGAAATGCATGCAGTCTGTTCTCTTTGTATCAATAAAAATTTTATAAAGTAGGCCGGCGCCGCGGCTCACTAGGCTAATCCTCCACCTAGTGGCGCCGGCACACCGGGTTCTAGTCCCTGTCGGGGCGCCGGATTCTGTCCCGGTTGCCCCTCTTCCAGGCCAGCCCTCTGCTGTGGCCAGGGAGTGCAGTGGAGGATGGCCCAGGTGCTTGGGCCTTGCACCCCATGGGAGACCAGGAAAAGCACCTGGCTCCTGGCTCCTGCCATCGGATCAGCGCGGTGCGCCGGCCGCAGCGTGCCGGCCGTGGTGGCCATTGGAGGGTGAACCAACGGCAAAGGAAGACCTTTCTCTCTGTCTCTCTCTCTCTCTGTCCACTCTGCCTGTAAAAAAAAAAAAAAAAAAAAAAAAAATTTATAAAGTAACAAACAAAGAAAATTGCCCATGTGAGGGTTGAGTCATCATGACCAAGTTCGTAGATGGAGTATAGCCAATATGACAAAAGGCAGTGAGGATTCAGTTATTGCTGCAGGTGCCTCCTACCATTGAGCTTGTGCCGCTTCTGTCCATGTCTTACTTTCACATCCTCAGTTCTGCTCTCTTCCATCATTGACACACTTACTGTGGCCTTTCCTCTTGCCTTTTAGCTTTCGTATTTTCCTTTTTTAAATTAATAAATTAGTTTGTTTGAGAGGTGGAGACACAGAGACAGAATGAGCTCCCATCCGCTGGTTCACTCCGCCAGTGCCCACAGTAGCCAGGGTTCTGTCAAGGCTGAAATGGGAAGCCGAGAACTCAGTGCAGGTCTCCAACATGGTGCATCGCAGCCGTTTCTCAGAGTGGGTGTTAGCAGGAAGCTGGATTCGGGCGGAGCCGGGGCTGGAGTCCAGGCACTCCGACGTGGGATGCCAAGTGTCTTTAAGTGGCCTCTTGAGGCCCAGGCCAAATGCTTGCCCCTCTTTTTTGTCCTTTCCTCCTTCACCCCGTTCCTTCCCGGTGGAGTATGGGTTCCTTGGAGAATAGAGGTGCTGCCAACAATTTTGCGGTTTTCTTCTGGTGTCACATCATGTTTTATGTATTGTAGGCAGTTAGTGGATGTTAATAAAAGGGAAATACATTCTTGTGCTGGGGTGAGAAAAACCCATTACACCAGACTGAAGAAACCCACTTGAGCAGTTTTCATGGTCTGCTTGGCTACTGATTGCATCTTCAGTGTGAGCCAAGTATGTAATGTGCTGGCTCTGGGAGAAGATGCAGAGTTAGCTAGTGGCAGTAGGCACAGAATGTGGAAAGCAGTCTAAGCACCAGGCAGCTGCATTCTCCCCCTCAGTCCGTGGTAGCATGTGTGACTTACTCTGGGCCAGTGGCTCTTAGAGGCTATTGGCAAATGGGAGTGTGATCAGGTAGCAGCTTTGGGAACATGCCAGCCCTGGCAGACATAAGGTGGGCGAAAGCTGTGTGTTAAATTGGGTTGTGGGCCGGAGAGCAGGCTGGGGTTGGAAGCTGTGCTCACACCCAGGGAGCCAAGCCAGACGTGGATTAGGACCAGCTTACTCTGTGTTGCCGTGGTGAGCTCACCCCTCGGCCTGTGCCAACCCTCTCCAGGAGTCACCACCAGAAGAGGAAGCTGAGGCTCAAAAGGGAAGCCATGTCCTCTGAACAGCCGGGAAGGTGGCACATCGGGAATCATGCCCAGGGCTGGCGTGTTAACATAATCTGTTTTCTGCTCCGGCGTGTAACATGATAAAGCGATCTGATCCCTGTAAGGTGACGGAATAAAGGCCTTTGAAATGCGGTGTGGGGGCCTCGCTCTCCACATGCCCCGTCTTCTGAGCTCCTGCGCGCACAGGCGTGCGTGATGTGTGTGAAGGTGCAGAGCGAAGCCGCCCAGCACCTGTGTCTCCCGAGGTTCAATGCCTGCCTGCATGAGTGCCTAGTCTAACCACAGGGAGAGAATGGCTGGCCACAAAAATAACTGCAGTACCTGCTAAGTGACTGTTGAGTGAGGGCGCAAATGTCCTGTGACACAGACACCCCACAGGACAGTTCTCAGTCCCGGCAGCTGTGACTCAGCCCTGACGAGGAGCCAGGAGCACGCGGCCGAGTGGAGGTGTGGAGGGCACCTCTCGAGGGTGAGATGGGCTCTCCCTGCCGGTCTCAGCACTCAAGGCCGGAGCTGATTGCGACGTGGAGGAAGCGTGGACCTGGACCTCTACTTTAATAAACATTTAACTAAACAGCTAAAAGGAACTTTCTGGTATGTGTAGCCTTTTAAGATGTAGATCTCTTTATAAATGATGGGTGTTCTAATTTGCCTTGAACAGTCTGCAAAATATAAAGTACCCTATCACTCAAGGATTTTTTTGTGTGTGTCTGCAGATTTTTGAAAGGCCCATCTGTGGTCTTTAAATCAACCTTGCCTTTGTACAATCTTACCTTTACTACAAAGCCAAGCACCTTTTTACTACCTGTTACCAGTATCTAAAAAAAATGTTTCATCAAGGAAAATGACATCATGTGACTGCAACTGTTTCTGTTTGTTTTTCCTTAGAAGTCGATCTAATTGTAGACATGACAATTTGTGATTCATAATGATCTGGTTTAGAACATTTATGACATAAATAAATTAAACACAGATGCCCATACATAGTCCCAGATTTTGCAGGAATCAAGAATAAGGCATGTATTTCAGCCTTCCTGAGTTTCTGTCCAGTGGGTGCTGGCCAGGGTCTCCCCAGAAACCACCTGTCTTCATTGCAGACCAGAGTGCACCGAATCAGCTTCACAGGTAATTTTGCACTCAGTACTAGGGAGAGGCAATATTTGGTGTCTACCGTCTGTGAGATTGAAAATCAACTAAGTTTATCCTGTGCAGGAGCCAAGCAGGAGAGAATTACTAGATTTTTTTGGATCATTAGTAAATATTCATTCTGCATTATCTGGAATCAAGTCTTTCTGAAAACAGTTTACACTGTTGACACACAAAGAGGAGGGAGCAGTTTGTCTTCAGGAAGTGTGCTTCATGTCCTGCGGGCCCTGACGTTAGCCTCTACCTGTCCCTTGGCAGGGCTCTTGGAGATCAGTTATGTTCTTAGTCAAGATGTGCATTGTGGGCAGCTCTCTGGATGTCTCTGCAGCGTTTGGGGTGGTGAATCGGGTTCTTCCACCGAGCCCTTTGGTCTGGCTTCCTGCTTCCTGCAGGCTCCGTTGCCACAGCCCCTGCACAGCAGGTGTTTTTCTTACATAGAAGTTTTCATTCAGAGTTTTGGAGAAAAAGCAAAGTACACAGCTCTCACACTGAGGAGCCACGAGTTCAACACAGGACTGGGAGCAAGACCACATCCAGGATGCTGAGGCCAATGGGAATCGAAGAGGAACAGAGCTGAGGCCGAGCGCTGGAATGGAACAGGCTCCCACCCCTGTGGAGGGCTCTGGCGGCTGCGTGGTGCCCAGTGAGGCGGAGGAGCTGGTCAAGCCGAGGAGATTCTGTTTCTGCCTGCTTTGGGACAGGCTCTGGGAGCAACTACCAGGATGTGCCCCCTGGCCACCTGCATGGACGACATCTGCAGCACTGATCCGTGTTGGAAACGTCTTTTTCCAGAGGGGCCTGTGGCCACACCCCTGCACAGGACTCCTCTTCCCAGCCACTCAAAGCCCTTCCTTCTCCCACTCTTCTCCTCACCTGGGGACTTTGCCTTCGACATGCAGGTCCCTGTCTGTCTGCCTGTCTCCCTCCCCCTCTGCCCCATCATCTTTCCCTCCTGCAGGCATCACATCTCACGCCAGAACACGCCCTGGAAATGCTCTCCTAAACCGTGCCCGGGTCCTCTCCAATAGGCAGTTACTCTGTTGAGCAGCTGTCTTTTGCTGTTTTAAATTTCTGGACAAAGCAGCTGTTCATGGTTGAAAACTTGCCATCTGCCGAACACTGTGGTGACAAATTCATAACTGTTCACTTGTTTCAATCACAGTAACCGTCTGAGTGGGGCTGTAAATTATCCCCATGACCTTTTAGAAACCCAGGCTTAGTGAGGCTAAATAATGTGACGAAGGTCCCACAGCAGGTATAATGTAGAGTCTGTGCCCAGGCAGCAGACCTTCTTTCCTGAAGTCCTGCTTAATCTGTCCAGCCGGAGTACTCACGCCTTCCCATCAGCTCGCACGTGTGTGTCAGTCAATGGTATTCCACCCCCTCAAATGACCGTGTGTTGTTACAGTCTGAAAACACAAAAACATTGTCTTAAACTCTATGCAGCCTGAGACAATGCTTTGTGGGAGTCATTCCAGTAATTTGTAGAATGGTTTATATAATTAAAATGTAATTCAGGTTATATATATATATATATATATATATACATACACACACACATATATATATATGAAAACACTAACACTATGAAATTAATATGAAGGCTGCTTGAAATTTCCACTGCAAAAAGCAAGTGTTTATTGCCTAATCAGGCCGTCCTCTAGTAAGTCATGGACCAGGCCTGCCTGATAGACAGCATACACCAGTGGCAGTCACAGAGACTTTAAAATGCGATGTGTCATATTTTCTGATGGGTGATTTGGCTGTTACAACCAAGAAGCCACTGCTGGAAAACGCAGGTGTTCATAGTTGACCGGGAAGCCTCCATAAGCATTAAAATATAGCACTTACCTGAGTCTGAAAAATTTGCCTGCTGTCTTACAGGCAACGAGAATGAATCAATGATCATAAAGGGGGTTGTGATGTGTGTGGTATAAATTGTAGGGTATTGGGTGGCACCGCTGTGACCCAGTAGGGACGAGTGGAAAGGGTGAAGCCGGTGAGACTAAAACAGGACATCCCTGATTCAACTCACTGGGATAAGCCTTCGGTATAAAATGGGGTGGAACAAGTAGGCAATTTCTCTGCAGTTTCTGTTAGGAAAATTCGATAGACATTCTAGTGAAGACCTCTTGATTTGCTTTGTTGTTGGGAACAAAACCAAGACTTCTCCTTAGAGCAACTTTCAGCAAGTGTTGCTTCAAATACAGTCTCTCGGTGCTCGGAAACCCTGCCTTGGGCAGACTTCTTCACTGTGCTGTTTGAATTGAAGTGCTGTGAAAGGAGTGTTGTGGTGCTCGGCGGTTCTTTTCCCCCTGCATGGACTGTGTAAAGGTTTGATAACAGGACCCCTCCCAGTGCCGATGAGCAGTAAGTGAGCTAGTCCACGTACAATGCTGACTGCAGGACCCACCCACCTACTAAGTGCTAAATAAATGGTAAGTTATTTTGCTAAAAACAGCATTACTAAAGTGAGCCAGCAGAAGGGGCAGTGGGTTGGATGTTCGGGGCTGGGGTGGGAGGAGCAGGGGCTGTGGGCTGACAGGTGCGGTTCCTGTTGGGTGTGCCGAGATGTGCTGCAGGTAGTTGTGCATGTTGTAAGCAGGGTGAAGGTAGTGAGCCCCCGTCATCGTGTGCCTAAGTACGTTTAAAATCACACTTTGTGTTTGTTCTGTCACAGTACAAAGAAAGCATATAGATGACAGCTGTCATGCAGCTTTAGGCCTGTCTTGAAGCCTCTGTGTGCTGGTCTTGTGCTTGCAAGGAAACACACACACGCACACACACACACGCGTGTGCTTACAGATCTAACTCACTGCCCACAGCATCACACTTCTGCTGTCCTGTGGCATCAAAGGAAGGTCCTTGAGGCATGGCCCCACCCTCCACAGTGTCTGGAAGGGGTGAAGCTTGCTGGCCTCGGAGGAGCTTCCTGTAAAAGATGCCCACAGCTTCAGCAGTGAAGCCAACCTGGATCCAGCCCTGATGTCTCGGCATGCCCTGGAGAGCAGGCTGGGGCTCCAGCACTCTGAAGCTGTCTCAGCCTCAGTGCCTGAAAGTCTCCAGCAGGGTTGCCCGCGTGTGTCATTTTCCATGTCAGCATCGAAATACATACCAACACTTGCAGCCTCTCCAAAATGGCTTACCTTCAGTGGAAAGGTTTCTCTGATTCATCAGTATACTGGTGCCCATCCCGGTGGCTCCTCAAGTGATATGCAGTAGCTGAGGCAAGCTGTGCCCAGAGAGGACTCTCCCCTGAAAATATTCCCGGTACTTGATGGTTTCTAGAAAAGCTAGAGTTGTTAAGTAAGCCTAGCTCGTTGTTACCTTGTAATTACTGAAGAATAAAATCTGTCATCTATCCCTACTTGAAACATAGAATTAGGCTGACTCCAGAATTCTTTTTAGCTCTGTGATTCTGTGACTCCTACACATGCAGTATTATTAGACATGCAGAGAACTTGCACCATCTCCACCAATCCCTGGAGATGCATAGGACATAATACCCGTGTTAGGGCCTGGCGTCACAGCGCAGCAGGTTAAACTGCCGCCTGCGATGCCAGCATCCCATAGAGGCGCTGTTTCAAGTCCAGGCTGCTCGGCTTGCAGTGTAGCTCCCTGCAGATGCTCCTGGGAAAGCAGCGCAACATGGCCCAAGTGCTAGGTCCCTGTCACCCACGTGGGAGACCCGGATGGAGTTCCAGGTTCCTGGCTTTGGCCTGGCCCAGCCCCAGCTGTTGGTGACCAATTGGAGAGTGAACCGCTCCCGCTCCTACTTCCTCTCCCACTAACTCTCCCTCTCTCCCTCTCCACCGCTTCCCTTCCCCTGTCTCTCCCATTCTCTGTCTCTGACTTTCCCTCTCTCTGTAACTCTGTCTTTCAAATAAATAAGTAAAAATGTCTGTGTTAACACTTTCCTAACATATGCATTTAATGAATTTAAGTAATTATTTAACCTGATTGCTTTTAAGATGCTACTATTCCTCAGTAATAATCATAACAATTATATTCAGTCTCATTTCATCCTGATCAGTGTAACTATGGATATATGTTGATAGCTGAGACATTCACGGCAGCGTCTCCCGCAGCAGCTGGTGTTGGCTGAGGGACAGGCGCGTGGAGCTGATGCACACATAGTCCTTTCACACATGTGCTGAGCAGTGGTGTCGTGTGGGCCGCTGTTCTGTGCACGGGAAGTGCGGCAGGGAAGGTGGTTAGGCAGCACCCGCAGGTCCCTCTCAGTGTAACCCTTGTGTCTCAGTGAAGTGCTGGTGTGCTCAGAGCCGAGTGGGCAAGGGTGAGCAACTGCAGAGTTTCTACCTCTGCGCTTGCTGTGGCAACCCCATGAGAACATTCTATCATCTGAGTTTCACAAGAGAATAGATGCCATATGCTATGCTCAGGACAAGTTAATACTGTGAAGTTCCTTATAATAATAGTTGTTTAGTAATTTGTTATAATCGTTTCAAATTGTCTTATTAGAAATGCAGCAGTGGGGCCGGCACTGTGGCGCACTAGGTTAATCCACCTGTGGTGCCAGCATCCCATATGGCACCGGTTCTAGTCCCGGTTGCTCTTCTTCCAGTCCAGCTCTCTGCTGTGGCCTGGGATAGCTGTGGAGGATGGCCCAAGTGCTTGGGCCCCTGCACCCCCATGAGAGACTGGGAAGAAGCACCTGGCTCCTGGATTTGGATCAGCACAGCTTCAGCCGTTGCAGCCAATGTGGGGGTGAACCAATGGAAGGAAGACCTTTTTCTCTGTCTCTCTCACTGTCTTAACTCTGCCTGTCAAAAAAAAACCAGGGATGGTGCTGTGCCCATTGTACTGGCATCCCATATGGGTGCCAGTTCTTGTCTCGGCTGCTTCTCTTCTCTTCTGATCCAGCACTCTGCTTATGGCCTGGGAAATCAGTAGAAGATGAACCAAGTACTTGGGCCCCTGCACATCTGTGGGAGACTTGGAAGAAGCTCCTTGCTCCTGGCTTCGGATCAGCCAAGCTCCAGCTGTTGTTACCATTTGGGGAGTGAACCAGGGGATAGAAGACCTTTCTCTGTTTCTCCCTCTAACTCTGCCTCTCAAATAAATAAAATCTTACAAAAAAGAACAATAAGAGGTATACCTGTATTGGAAAATGTCATTAATGAATTTAACACAGGATATATGTGGTATATGACATGTGATCTACATGACGTGACACATGAGGTACATGACATATGAATGGCATTCGCATGACATGTGACATGCATGCAATTTACTTATGAGGTGCATATTATATGTGGCATATACATGATATACGCATGCAATATATTTTTATATATTCATGAGATGTATAGAATTTCTATGGCAGTACATCAAACATGGAGCCCATGTGACATAGGTCAAATATTAGACACCTGAAACATACACGAGACACATAATCTATGATACATGCTTGAAGCATATGTTATATATGTGTGGCATGTATATGTAGCCCACAGTGCAATATGTGTGATGCATGAGATACTTGGGCAGTATATGACAACTGTATGTATAGATGGCCACTGTTCAGATTCCATTGCTTTCCCATGGTCACTAGGGCAGTATTTTTCAGTTAGAGGTGACTTTCTCTCAACAGAACATATGCAATTTCTAGAGACATTTGGGGGGTTACAATAGGGGATGGTATCCTGTGGCTAGATGCCAAGAATGCTACGTATCATACCTCCTGCACAGACAAGCAAGAAGGATGTGGGGCTGTAGTTTAGAAACCATGTCTCAGTTGTAACTGCTATTCACTGTTGGGTGTGCACACTCCAGGTCTTTGTTGCAGCCATCACATGTACCACACATGTTGCAAAGTGGATGACCATGTACACACACAGTACTTCAAAGACTAAGAGGGACAGTGGAGTTAAAAGTTTGTCTTGGCACAGAACGTTTTGAAATCCATACCTGTTTTGTTCATAATACCCTTGCATTACCCTGTAACTTGGTGTTTCTGCCTAGAACAAGTTGGAGATCATTCAATCACTTTATTTAGTTCTAGCTCATTCTTGAGCATTGTAGAACATTCTCTCTGAATGTGCAGTATTTATTTATTTATTTATTTATTTATTTATTTATTTTTTGACAGGCAGAGTGGACAGTGAGAGAGAGGGACAGAGAGAAAGGTCTTCCTTTTGCTGTTGGTTCACCCTCTAATGGCCGCCGCGGCTGGCGCACTGCGGCCGGCGCACCACGCTGATCCGAAGCCAGGAGTCCTCCACTGCACTCCTGGGCCACAGCAGAGAGCTGGCCTGGAAGCGGGGCAACCAGGACAGAATCTGGTGTCCCTACTGGGACTAGAACCTGGTGTGCCGGCGCCACAGGCGGAGGATTAGCCTGTTGAGCCGTGGCGCTGGCCGCATGTGCGGTATTTAATAACTTGGTGTTTTCACTCTTTTCACATGGTTGCCCTGGACCTCTTGCACATGTATTTTGTACTTGTGTGAAAGCATTTCTGTAAGACCATTTTCTAGAAGTGAAATTGCAAAGTCAAACTATCAATTCCGTGCAAACCCTCAAGAAAAGACATAGCCAAGTTACCTTCCACTGTCTTTGAGAATGACAAGAGTATGGTTTCTAGATTATTTATTCATATATTTATTTTTATTTGAAAGGGAGAGACAGAAAGATAGCTTCCATCTGCTGGTTCACTTCCCAAATGACCACAACAGCCACAGCTGGACCAGGTGGAAGCCAAGAGCCAGTAATTCTAGCTGGGACTTCCACATGTGTGGCAAGAACCAAGTGTTTAGGCCATCCTCCACTGCATTCCCATGCACATCCGCAGGGAGCTGGATCAGAAGCAAAGCACCTTGGGCTCAAAGCAGACTCCTCTATGGCATGCCAGCGTGGCACGCAGCAGCTTTACCTGCGGGCAGTGTTTTCATCTTCATGGATGTGTTTTAATAAAAAGGAATTTAACATAATGAATAAATTGTTCTTGATTTCTGGAGTGTTTAGACACACAAACTCACAAAAACCCATCAGGCTACACTAAAGAGCATAGTCATTGTCATTAAGAAGCAGCACGTGGTGGCCGTGGGCAACGGCACTGCCTGGAGTGACCGCACAGCTGATGTGCCGTGGTCTGCACTGGGTGGGAGGCTTGCCACAGAGCTAATGGGTTCTGGCTGCCCTGTTAGTGCCACCTGTCTTCACCTGGCTGCCTGTACTGTAGTAACAGCAGCTGTCCACAGGAGTTACGACAGAGGAGAAATAAAGCTTAGAACAAGTTGTCCACTGAGACCATTGAACAAAAAGCATGAACAAATGGATTGGACTAAAAATGAAACTGCTGAACCATGAATGAAATAATCCCTTTCTCCTAACCTTCCCCAGCGAAAATACCTATGTCTATGGAAGGCCCAGGTAGGTAACACTGGAATTAGGCTTACCCACTACTTCTCATAGAAAGTTGAAAGAACTGGTTGTATGTCATGGTGGAGTCGTGGGTGTGGCCTGTTGTGTAACAGCAAACCTTAAGGAATCTCTTTGTCACAGGCTGTACATCTTACAGAGGGGCTGGGCTGTCCTGTCCTGCATGGGCAGATGCTGTGTCCATAACATGAGGGAGGGTGGAGGCTCACTTACAGAGGGGCTGGGCTGTCCTGTCCTGCATGGGCAGATGCTGTGTCCATAGCATGAGGGAGAGTGGAGGCTCACTTACAGAGGGGCTGGGCTGGCCTGTCCTGCATGGGCAGATGCTGTGTCCATACCATGAGGGAGAGTGGAGGCTCACTTACAGAGGGGCTGGGCTGTCCCGTCCTGCATGGGCAGATGCTGTGTCCATAGCACCAGGGAGGGTGGAGGCTCACTTACAGAGGGGCTGGGCTGGCCTGTCCTGCATGGGCAGATGCTGTGTCCATAACATGAGGGAGGGTGGAGGCTCACTCTCCACAAGGAGCTCACATCTGGGGAAGGGAAGCATACAACCAAGTCCATCACATCATTATTTCACTGCTTCTGTGGTAACAGTCAAGGTGCAATGGAAAGGTGCGGCAGGATACCTTCTGGCAATGACGGGGGGGGGGGGGTCCAGATGGTGGAACCGTGTCACTTGTGCCTTTGAACCCCTCCAGCATTGTGTGACACGGGGCAATCGGTACGTTTCCTACTGCCGACCTTTCCTGGAATTCAGCTCCCCTGTAGACTGAAAGCTTCATAAAGAAAGGTCGTACTGTAGTGAGCTTTGTCTGCTGATGAATAGTTGGCACAGTTCATGACACTCAACAGATCCGTAGTCAGTAGTCTCAGTCTTTGGTGCATTTGCTTACTAAGTCGTCAGGGCCTGAGATGGCTATTCTGAGACCCCAGCGGCTGTAATGGCCCCGGGGCACTCCTGATCTCTGCTGTTAGGATCACCTTCTGATGTGGAGTGTGGAGGAGAACCCAGACAGCATCTATGTGAACCACTCATGCAGAGCATGAAGTACTGCGCAGAAAATCAACAAGACCACTGTGACAGACTGTGAGCATGAGTAGTCCCAGAAATCATTTGGGAATGTTTTATTTTTTTGGTTTTATTTGCATTAATTTCTTAATTTTCAAAAAAGTTTTAACAACCACATGAAAATTGTTCACATTCATAGATGTGATGTTTCAGTGCAGGTGTACGTTGTATAAAGTCTGTTCAGGATGAATGTATCTACTTCTCGAACATTTAGCACTTTTTATGGTGAAAATATCCTGGATCATATCTTGTTTTTTTGGTTCTTGTTTGGTTGTTTTAGAAAGAAGTATACGGCACATTAGCATTATCCGTGATCACACTGCACTGACATAGACCCCACTCTTACTCCCGCTAAGCTGAATCTTAGTGCCACTTAATCAGCCTTTCCCCTCTCTTCCCCTCCTTGCTCTTCCTTTCCAGCCCCTGGCAGCTGTCCTTACGCTCGTAGCTTCTGTGAGGTCACCTTGTTTATTCCCCACAGCTGAGTGAGACAATGCGGTAGTTTCCTCTCTGTGCTTGGCGCACGTCACTTCACACAGTCACCTCCGGTCTGTCCGTGTCATTGCAGATGACAGGGTTTCATCCTCTTCTATGACAGAGTGTATTCCGTTTGCGTATGCACCACATTTTCCCTGTCCTTCACAAGTGGGTGGACACTGGGGTTGTTTCCATATCTTGGCTCCTATAAACGTGCAGCACATGTGTCTCATCAACACACTGATTTTACTTCATTGGATTTATATCCAGCCCTGGAAATCCTGAATCATATGGTAGTTCTGTTTTTTAGTTTTTATGGAAACTCCGTGCTGTTTTCCACAATGGATGTGCTAATTTACATTCCCACCAATCATGTGTGAGGGTCCTTTGTTGGCCATGTCTTCACAAACGTCAACAATTTTCTCTTTTTGATGGTAGCCAATCTAACTAGAGTAAGGTGATCTCTTATTGTAGTTTTAATTTGCATTGCACTGATGACTGATGATGTAGAATGGTTTTTCATGTACTTGCTGGCTATTTGTATATGTATCTTTTGAGTAATGTCTACTTAGATCTCATTTAAAAATGTTTTTATTTATATAAGGTGAGTAAATTTCCTGTGTTTTATATATACAGATTTAACAGCATAAAGATGATTCTCACCCTACCCCCTCCCGGCCATACTCCCATCTTCTTTTAATTTTTTCCATGACATACTTTTTGTTTGTTTTATAATCACAAGCTTAACTATCCACTAAATAAAGATTTCAGCAAGTAGTAAGTAGAAAAACCATTGTTCCTCAGGAGTATAGACAAGGGCTGTAAACAAGAATCAAATCTCATGTTAACTTTGTTCAGATACATTACACTTTTGTATTCTATATATTAGTTACCACTAATCAGGGAAATATGTGATATTCATCTTTTGGGGACTGACTTGTTTTACTAAGCATGATGGTTTCAAGTTGCATCCATTTTGTTGCAAAAGACAACATTTCATTCTTTTTATGGCTGAGTAGTAATATATATTTTTTAGGATTTTTAAAATGAATTTGAGAAGCAGACTTACAGAGACAGAGGGAGAGATACAGAAAGAAAGGGATCTTCTGTCCCCTAGTTCACTTCCTGAATCACCAAAACAGCATGGACTGGGCCAGGTCGAAGCAGGAGTCTAGAACTCCAGAGAACTTGTGCTGTCTTTTGCTGCTTTCCCAGACACATTAGCAGGGAGCAGAATTAAAACTAGAGCATCCAGGACTTCAGCCAGTGCTCATGTGGCATGCTGGTACCAGAGGCATTTGCTTAACCTGCTGTGCCACAACTCCAGCTCCTAGATCTGCTCACTGTGAAATTATTTGTTTTTTGCTATAGGGTGATAGCAGTATGTTATATAGTATCCTACTATGTTATGGATATTAGCCCCTTGTCAGATGTGTAGCTTGCAGAATCCCATTCTGTAAGCTCTTTATGCTGCTGTTTCCTTCGCTGTGTAGAGCTCTTGGGTTTGATAAAGTTTCATTTGTCTACTACAGTTCTGGGATCAGATCCAGAAAATCCTTTCCCATTCCCATGTCCTGAACTGAGGTGTTTCCTTACGCCTTCACTGAACAGTTGCAGAGTTTCAGGTCTCATATTTAAGGTCTTACATCTAAGTCTTTACTCCATTTTGAATGGATTTCCCTGTGTCTGTGGTGAGCTATAGGGGTCCAGTTTCATTCTTCTGCCATTCATTTAAAAGGCTGCGTTTTTCCCAAGTATGTCTTAGAACCTTCGTCAAAGATCAGTTCTGTGGGTCTGTTGTTATGCCTGTATCATCCTCTTTTAATTGTTGTGCCTGTGTAATATATTTTAAGTCATGTAGTATGCTGCCTCCTGCTTTGTTCTTTCTGATTTGGATTACTTTCATTATTTGGAATTTTTATGGTCCCATTCAAACTTTACTAATGGTATTTCTAATGCTGAGAAAATGTCGATGGTGTTTTAGTAGAGCTTGCACTGGGTCTATAAATTACATTGGATAATGTGGGCATTCTAACAGTGCTGATTCTTCCAATCCATGAATGCAGTATGTCTTTCCTCTTCTCTGTGTCCTCTTCAGTTTATTTCAACAGTGATATATGGTTCCCATTTTAGTGATCTTTCCTTTCTTGGTTTAAATTTATTGCTAGGTATTTTGTTTTAAACAACAGAAATTTGAGCTTTGAATCTGATGTCATCAGACTATGTACTCTGACTTCCTTGTGCATTTCCTTTAATTCACTGCAGCTGTTTGTATCTGACTGCATCCCTCCACCACGTCCTGCCTTGGGTACGCATGCTGCTAACTCAGCCCTCACGCTGGTCTGTCAGTTCTTTGGTCTCCTCATCCTGCCTCAGCCCCTGCTCCCCGGCATCGTCCTCACCCTTAACTTCCTTACTCTGCAGATCGCCCTTTCAGGCATCCTGCGGTCTGGCCACCTTCTACCCCTGTACTCCTGTTGTCCGATAAGATGTTCCTGTGTCATCACTACGTTAATTGTTTGGCTTCATTGAAAGTAATAATGCTGTTAGGTAAATGCCTTTCTCATGCCCATCTTGGTTCCCTGGTTCATCAGCAGTATCACCTTGACTGTTTCATTAACCTACACACTCCTTATGTGTGCCCTGCACCCTCTAGCTCATTCCCCAGACATCACATGGCCCAACAAAATCCCAGCCCTTGTCATATCAAGGGACTTCAAAATTTCACAGAAAATGCATTTAAAAGAAAATATTATTTTGGTGTCAAAAATACTGAAATGCATGCATAATTTTTTCACAGTATGCATTTCCATGACCTTTTCGAAGGCCCCATGTGTCCGCACTCTGTCCCTGACTGACTGCCCTGCCCTGCCCTCTGTGTGCTGCTCCCTACAGCCCCCTCCTCACTCTACAGAGTACCTGCCTGTGTCCATTTCTGCTCTTCAGACTCTCAGCAGCTGTCTCTGCCCAGCTGCCCGACCGTTGATGGCCTTGTCTCCCATTTCTTTGGGATCAAAATAAGAAAGAAGAGTTATCCATGAATAGATAGATTCAGAAAACATGGAATGACCCAATTGTTTTTGTAATTCTTTTTACTATACCCATGCTCAAATATGCCTGCTGTACCATTGTTTCTTTAGCATGAGCTTAAAATGTTTATGTTTAATTGAAACTTAAAAATTCAAGTCATCATCAGGTGCTTTTCAATATTTACATGTTTTAAGCCCTGGTTTTATCTTGCTGCTTTCTTGGCTATATTTCTAAGACCTCTATGTTCAAGCTATGATCCTATTTTCAGTAATTTTTCAGTTGACTTTTATTACTGTATGGTTCAATCTCAAGGGGAAAATGGCTTCAGTGCACTTAACCCTAACTTTCACTTTGAAAAGAACTTTGAATGTCTTAAGGATGCATATTTTATTCTTTCAGCCATTCTATACAAAGACAAGTCCCTGAAATGAGATACTCAATGGTTTCTACACATAACATTGTTGAGTATTAAAAGTCACCTTGTGGGCCGGCGCCGCGGCTCACTAGGCTAATCCTCTGCCTGCGGCACCGGCACACGGGGTTCTAGTCCTGGTCAGGGGGCCGGATTCTGTCCCGGTTGCCCCTCTTCCAGGCCAGCTCTCTGCTGTGGCCAAGGAGTGCAGTGGAGGATGGCCCAAGTGCTTGGGCCCTGCACCCCATGGGAGACCAGGATAAGTACCTGCTCCTGCCATCGGATCAGCGCGGTGCGCCGGCCGCAGCGGCCATTGGAGGGTGAACCAACGGCAAAGGAAGACCTTTCTCTCTGTCTCTCTCTCTCACTGTCCACTCTGCCTGTCAAGAAAAAAAAAAAAGTCACCTTGTGGCTAAGCCTGTTCCTTTCGAGTTCCCTCTCAAGTCTGAGTTGGTTGTGGAGTTGAAGTGGCCGCTGGGGAGTGTGGTGGGTATTCAGAGGAGGTGTTCAAGGTGAGACCCTTAACAGGATTCTCAGCGTTACTCATGGGCCTTCATTAGTTTATCCTGCCTCTGTTTGCAGGTGGGCAGTGTAGACTATGAAGTGGACTGACCCATTTGCTTTTAAACTCGGTGCCTGTGAAGCATGCTCACTACTTTTACTGTCATTTCACACAGCAGAACAGCCGTCTATTATAGGCATCTTGATAAGTAAACACGATGACTTTTAAGTGTAGGCTTTGGTCTAGAACGCCTAGGAACCTGAAAGTATATGCACTTGGAAATCACAAAAATAGAAACAGAATGATGACTTATATAACTGACTCCACGGCTGGGATGAAATGGAAATTGTCCCAAGCAAATTTTTTGAGAAATTCATTTCAAAATAAGATTAACATGTTTCACTGTATTTGCCATTTTACAATGATGTTCTTTGTCTGCTGATGTGGCAATATTGCCATAATTTAAAATTCAGATTCCCTCTCATATAATGTCTAAAGGCATTTTGGAAATAGGTGCTTGTTGTATGAAATGAGCTGAAATATACAAAACAGTAAAACTCTCTAAGGTTTCCTTATAGTGGGTTTTTGAAGCCTAAAGCCTATTTCCTAAAATTTAACATGCCCAAGCCTTCTGGGTTTTGTTTCCTGTATAAGTTATGGCTACATCAAGATAGGAAATTGTTTTAGAAGAGGACTCCTTCAGGATAATATAATGGGTTTAAGAAAGCAAATTGCTCTGACTTAAAGTGAATTGGTTTTCATGTGTCTTCTGAGGATAACATTGTGATCCCTACGATACCAGTGATGTGCGACTGGATTGTTTTGTCATTTATGGATTGAATCATACATGGCATCTCATCTCATTGCCACAGGTGTCCAGCGTGGCCTGTGGAATGTTTCATGAGTTTGACAGTCCCTGAGGCTGACTGTACTTTGCGTTCTTTTTTTGGTAAAGATTGATTTACTTATTTGAAAGACAGAGTTACACAGAGAAACAGAGATCTTCCAACTGCTTGTTCATTCCCCAGAGACCGCAACCGCTGGGGCTGAGCCAGGCCAAAGGCACCCAGGTCTTCCTTGTGAGCACCTGGGCCATCTGCTGCTGCTTTCCAAGGTGCATGAGAAGGGAGCTGGATGGGAAATAGAGCAACTGACTTTTTTTTTTTTTTTTGACAGGCAGAGTGGACAGTGAGAGAGACAGAGAGAAAGGTCTTCCTTTTGCCGTTGGTTCACCCTCCAATGGCCGCCACGGCCAGCGCGCTGCGGCTGGCGCACCGCGCTGATCCGAAGGCAGGAGCCAGGTGCTTCTCCTGGTCTCCCATGGGGTGCAGGGCCCAAGCACTTGGGCCATCCTCCACTGCACTCCTTGGCCACAGCAGAGAGCCGGCCTGGAAGAGGGGCAACCGGGACAGAATCTGGCGCCCCGACCGGGACTAGAACCCGGTGTGCTGGCGCCGCTAGGTGGAGGATTAGCCTAGTGAGCCACGGCGCTGGCCGCAGCTGACATTTTAACTGGCACTCATGGGATGCCAGTGACACAGGCAATGGCCTAACACACTGCACCAAAATCCTGGCTCCTTTACCTTGAGTTCTTGAGTGGAATCCACTTGTGTGAAACTGTGTGAGTGGGAGCCTCTTTTGCCCTGAGGGATGGCTCATGGGAATGAGGAGCGGAGGGTGGTGGAGAGCATCTGAGGGCCCTCGGGCACTCGAGTCCTTTATGCCATCCCTGGGGCATCTCGCTGGGAGCCGCATATCTGGCACAGGTAAGCCATGGCCCCTTCCTCCCGGCTTGAGCTCAGCAGACACCTCTTGCCCCCTCCAGCCTACGCGGCCCAAATCCGTGTGGGGTGTCACACACCTCTTCTGCACTGAGATGAGGCAGTCCAGTGAATGTTGTTAGCAGGTGAGTAGGTCACGTCAGCACAGGAGACTGTGGGTAAACGTTAACCCCACATGAAGTGGGGACAATGTGCACTTCTCTAAACATGTGCCAGCACATACAAGGCTGGAGCCAGTTCCACCATCCCAGAGCCTTCTCCAGAACTTGGGTTTGGGCTCCTAAAGGCCATCTAGACAGTGTCAATGTACTTGTAACCCCAGGTGACAATGCTGTGCTGTTAGAAATCCCCGGATATGGCTTACCCTTCACAGAACCAGGGAATACCTAGTGTCATGCACCCCTCTCGGAGAGCCAGGGGTTCACAGGATGGCTGAAATGTGTCCACAGGCTTTTTTTTTTTTTCTTCTGGTCTCATACAACTAGACAGGCAGAACCAGAACTAGAAATTAAAGTGTTATCTTCTGATTCCAGATGAATTGAAAAACAACTGATCCTGTTGATTTAATAAAGCAGGAACGAGCATTTTAAGTGCACAGAGCTCAGTGGTGTGAAAACTAAAGCCAGGTGCCAGTGTTGTGGTACGGCGTGTAAAGCTAACTGCTTGTGATGCCAGCATCCCATATGGGCACTGGTTTGAGTCCTGGCTATTCCACTTCTGATCCACCTCCCTGCTAATGACCTGGGAAAGCAGCAGAAGATGGCCCAAGTGCTTGGGCCCCTGCTACTCAGGTGGGAGACCTGGAAGAAGCTCCTGGCGTGGCCTGGCCCAGCCCAAGCTGTCACAGCTATCTGGGGCATAAACTAGTAGATGAAAGATCTCATTCTCTGTCTGTCCCCTCTCTCTCTCTCTCTCTCCCTCTCTCTCTCTCTCTCTCTAATTCAGATTTTCAAAGTTAATTAATTAAAAACTCATTTGTAGCAGGCACTCTTCCCAGTGCAGGCACAGTGCTAAATGCTCTCACGTGATCTGGTGGGCATCTGAAAAGCTGGGGACATTTATCATATCTCTGGCAACCTCAGGACCATCACAACATGGCTCCACTTAAAATCAGCCCACATCACTGTTGGGAAGGCTCGAGGTGGGCTCACGTGAGGCTGGGCTGCTGGGTGCCCCGGGGCTGGGTAATTGTCTTCATGCCTGTGGGCCCTGCGGCAAGCTGGGCGAGGCATGTATGTGTCCACCCGAAGCCTGATTGCGGTCTGACCTGTAGGCAGCTCTGTGGCGCCTGCCAGCACACGGGGCTCTGTGAGTCAGCTCACGCTTCTCTCTTACTGAACTTGTCAGCTGGACTACCATTGTGCTGGAATCTAAAGCAGGCTGTTCTCCTTAATCAAGAAAACAAAGTAACAATCCAGAGACTAGTCAGAAAATTAAAAGCGGAAGCAACTTTGATCTACACTTGAAAACGCTGGCTTAAAACCTGATGTTTATAGAGAACAACAACAACAAAAAAAATCAAAAGGACGGATAAAAGTCCATTCCTCTGGGTTCTGCAGGCTCCACTCCTGTATTGAATGAAATCATAACAAACAAACAAAAGAATGCCCCTGAGAATGGCCTCAGAAAACAACGAAGTTGCAATTCAACCAGGAAAGCAGGCTTCTGCAGAAGGTTCTGTGCCCTGCAAAGCAATGAAACATTGACCAGCACCCTCACAGGTTTCTCTTCTACGTTGCTCTCCGGAGGCAGCCCAGGGGACAGCGTGTTCTCCGGGAGACCTGCTCGCCCTGGGTGTTCTCCGGGAGACCCGCTCGCCCTGGGTGTTCTCCGGGAGACCCGCTCGCCCTGGGTGTTCTCTGGGAGACCCGCTCACCCTGGGTGTTCTCTGGGAGACTCGCTGGCCCTGGGTGTTCTCCGGGAGACCGCTCGCCCTGGGTGTTCTCCGGGAGACCCGCTCGCCCTGGGTGTTCTCCGGGAGACCCGCTCGCCCTGGGTGTTCTCCGGGAGACCCGCTCGCCCTGGGTGTTCTCTGGGAGACCCGCTCACCCTGGGTGTTCTCTGGGAGACTCGCTGGCCCTGGGTGTTCTCCGGGAGACCGCTCGCCCTGGGTGTTCTCCGGGAGACCCGCTGGCCCTGGGTGTTCTCCGGGAGACCCGCTGGCCCTGGGTGTTCTCCGGGAGACCCGCTCGCCCTGGGTGTTCTCCGGGAGACCCGCTCGCCCTGGGTGTTCTCCGGGAGACCTGCTCGCCCTGGCTGGCTGGGTGCTGAGGCCGCTCAGAGGCTGCCTTGCTCTCTCTGCTGCACGTGCTGTGTCTGAAAGGCGAGGTGCAGTCCTGTGCCGAGTGGAAGGCAGGGACCTTGATGAAACAGACATGCATCCTGGAATTCGGACCAGACCAAATCAGGTTCCAGAGCAATGGTGAATAGCCACCGCAGCATTTCATGACTATACTGTGTCTTGCTTTTAAAGTTTCTTCTTAGTCTTTTCTTAAAGATTTATGTATTTATTTGAAAGGTAGAGTTACAGAGAGGCAGAGAGAGAGGCGCGGGGTTGGGGAGTGTCTTCCATCCACTGGTTCACTCCCTGGATGGCTGCAATGGCCAGAGCTGTGCCAATCCAAAGGCAGGATCCAGGAGCTTCTTCCAGCTCTCCCACACAGGTGCAGGGGCCCAAGCACTTGGGCCATCTTCCACTGGTTTCCCAGGCCACAGCAGAGAGCTGGATGAGAAGGGGAACAGCCAGGACTCGAACCAGTGCCCGTTAGGGATGCCGGCACTCCAGGCAGCGGCGCCTTTACCCGCTACGCCACAGCGCTGGGCACTCTTACTGTTCTTAATTCTATTTATATAGCCTAGAGCCTTTTCCCATCTTAATCAACTTCTTCACTATAAATTTCAGAATTTACAGTTGTATTTTTTACCACCACTGGAATACTCTGTGATGGAAGGAGGGTTTTTGTTTGTACATATTCACTCTAGGAGAGGTCTTCAAAAAGTTAAATGGAATATTCACAGTTTTAAAAGATTATGCATTGATTTCAAATTGTTACAAGCAAAGTAAACTTATGTTTTAATTCCATTTTCCATGTACTTTTTGGTATAGCCTTGTATATTATGCTTCTGTATACTTAAATTTTTGATATGCTCTATTTTAAAGATGTTAATAGGTTTGCAGTTTTTATAAAAGTAAAGGTATAGTTGCTTGAAGAAACTTAGCAAGGAACAAAGTCATTGTTAGAGGAGAGGCAGTAAAAACAGCCTAAAATAGAATCAGAGATTATGGTTTAAAACAACTTAATTCAATAGATATTTACTGAACAACTGAATTTAAGGGGTGAGACCAGGTACTGTGGGATGTTCAAAGATAAGTGCAGCCAAGCTCTTTTCCAGAAGGAATTTAAGTTCTAGTGGAGGGAATTGAAAAGTCCCCAATTACTGCAGCAGGGGGAGCTTCAGAAGGTTCGGAGTGGGAGTGACCTGGCACTGGGGAGGCCTCTGCAGACCAATGTGTGTTGAACTCACTCAAGGTACGTGCTTAGCGCCCACTGTGCAAGTTCTGTTGTAGCAGGAGTCAAGAGGAGGCCGGCTGCAGGGACAGTCCCTGAGAAAGGGGTGTGGCTGGGACGACGACTGTGATGATGATGGTGCCTTCGGTGTCCAGCATGGGCCTGGGACTGAGCAGTGAGGCTGCCGCAGCAGGTGCTCTCAGGAGCTCCTGGTTTAGTGAGGGGGAGCCAGACTCACCAGATAGTCCCAGGTCTGACTCTAAGTCCTGCAGAGCAGGTGGGGCTGCCACACTGCACAGCCACGCAAACCACCACGCATGCAATGCCAGGGACCCGGGTGTGGTCCTGTCGGCAGTGCTTCCCTGAGGCCTGGGTAAAATGAGGACGGAAGAAAGAGTAAGGAGTTTGAGGGAAAGGCTCTGTGTGGAAGAAAGGCAACAGTGCAAGAGGAGCCTGTGTGGCCGTGACCTGACACCCCGGGGCCACAACCTCACACCCAGGGGTCTGGCACATGATGAGGCGATAGAGGCACGGAGGGCCTTGTCATGAGGCTTGTTGGTCATCAGCATTTTGAGATGGAGTGACCCTGGGATTGCTGGCACAGGAAGGGGTGGGAGGGTTAGGGGGATGAAGCTGGAGTGGGAAGGAGCGCCAGAGGCACCAGGTGCAATCCGTGGGCCGTCAGTGGAGAGCACGGGAGGCCTCTGAGGCCTGGTTGTTCTGCAGCCCCTGCAGGGGTCACAAGCAGTCCCCCCACCCCACCCCAGTTCCACTGCATCAGGCAAGCACGTGCTGTCCTAAGAAGTGGATAGTGAAGACACTAGAGCCAGCTGGGCACCCAGTAAGGCAAGTCCACAGCCCAGCACTTCATCCTTGTAGTTGACTGCCGTAGCTCACAGCTCTCCGATGCCAGCTCCAGGCAGATGGCTCTGCTTTGTCGATAAAGTCCTGCAGATCCCAACTTGCAGCTGCTTCCACGCCTGGAAGAGCCAGAGCCACCAGGAGTGTGTGGAACCAACCCCCTGCACAGAAGCCAAGAATGAATCCACAAACCTCAGTTAATGAGGTATCTCCAGGTTTTAAGTGTGTTCCTGAGGACTAAGAATAGTGGCGAATAAATTGATGCTCAATTAGGCTCACTAATTTCTGTTTATTTTATTGAACCATTAGTTCATTAAATATTTGCATACTGACCACTGTGTGACACTTTGCTGGACAGTGAGCATGCAATAATTAAGAAAATGTGTGAAAATTGCTGCCTGCATGTTGCTGGGAGGAGAGCTATACTGTGAGAAAGAGATGTAAGGAAAAGATTGGTCTGTTAGGACGTGCATGGCAGACAGGGTTGTCCAGAACTTGACCTGAGCTGTGCTGTCACGTCATCTGCATCCCGGACCATACAGTGTGTGAGGAGAGGGAAGCCGTGTTGAGTATCGATGGATTGGAGGTTGTGACTAGAGATGTTCAAGGACACCCTTGCTGTGTCACCAACATTATGACACAGATCTGAGGGCAGTCAGAGAGCCAGCCACACCAGCGTGTACAGCAAGCATTTGTCGACAGAAGGCACACCAGCACCTCTTGATTCAAAAGAAATGTTTTCTTCATGCCGATTGACAAATAAAGATAATTGAGTTTGTGATGACGTTTTATACTGTCAGAAAATAAGAGACTTTTTTGCTTTGTCTCTCCAAAGCCCATTTCATGTGGCATACATGCAAAGCCCATTTCATGTGGCATACATGATACTTTAGTGCTTTTTGTCGCAGGATTTGTGTCTTTGAAACTTTCCTCTTTCATAATCCTTGAGGAAACTTTCAAAGATTGTAAAAATATTAAAAGCTTGCATTTTCAGTTTAAGGCAACATTGATATTGCCAGTGTCTACGATGAGTATATTGCCCCTGTGCCCAGAGTTTTGTTCCTTGTAACTCTGTCTGATTTCAGTTTATGAAATCAAAATTCTTTTTTTGTAATCATAATGGCACAGATTTTTCAGCTGGCAAACATATGATCAAAACAAAATGAAATGAAACTATTGCTGATGTGAACAGAAGCAACTGGGATTCTCTTAGGTTATATGATCCAAGACAGGAAGTAGGCGCTGCCTGGACCAAGACAGAAAGTGGGAAGTACCTGAATTAAAACAGGAGGTGGACACTACCTAGACTAAGGCAGGAAGTGGAAACCACTGGGACCAAGAAGCCGGCGCCTGGACCCAGGCACACAGATCTGAGAGCTATGGCTGCAGTGACCATTCGGGATTGAGCTTCCTAGAAAACTTCCCAAGCCTGCTAAAATTGTTCTGCCTTGTGGGGAATTTATGTAGTAAATTTTTGAAGTGTATATCCTCTTGCGTTTATGAAGTTGTTTCAGAGCCCATCATTAACCTAAGCTAAATGAGGTTTTCCAGGCCTTCCTGTCTCTTAGTCCATCTTGACAGTCTGTGTTTACCACATTGCAGACTTTGCTGTTGGAATAGATTCTGCCCATTGCTGGTTCTACTTTGGTTCAGTAAAGATGTTTGATCTTCAATTTTATTTTCATTAGACCTGAAATTTCTTTTCCTAACATTTTTTGTACTGCCCAATCTTTGACGCTTCACTCCCGCAGTCTGTGTTTGTAGAAACTGCACTCTGCTCTGTAAGATGCGCCCCCACAGTCTGGCTGTGTCGCTCCATGGCTTCTGTGCGCTTTCCTGTGCTTGCTGGGGCCCAGACTCCATGGTTGACTTCTCCCCATGCCATCTGAAGTCTGTTTGCTACCCCTTCCAGGGCTTTGCCCACAGAAGGCTGGGCATTTTCTGTGCCAGCTGAGGAGGTGGGGGGTGGCTCCTGCTGAGGGTGTTCTGTGCTCTCACCTCCAACATCTGGTGTAACGGTTGATGCACGCAGCTCTTGGAGATTCCCAGCTGCCTGCACTCTTCCCCTCCCTGCCTGCTGTAGGAGCCCCTGCTGCACCTGCTTCACCCTCGTTCCTGTCCTCACCAGGCCCCGATGGGAAGAGACGGCCCAGGGAGTGAGATGCTATGGAGAAACCTCAGAATTTGGCCTTTTTTTTCTTTTTAAAGATTCATTTATTTATTTGAAAGAACTACACAAAGAAGGAGAGGCAGAGAGAAAGAGAGAGGGAGGCTTTCCATTTGGTGGTTCACTTCCCAGATGGCCGCAACAGCCGGAGCTGTGCCGATCTGAAGCCAGGAGCCAGGAGCTTCTTCCAGGTCTCACACACAGGTACAGGGGCCCACAGACTTGGGCCATCTTCTACTGCTTTCCCAGGCCACAGCAGAGAGCAGGATCAGAAGTGGAGCAGCTGAGACTTGAACCTGCACCCATATGGGATGCTGGCACTGCAAGCAGTGGCTTTACCCACAGTGTCACAGTGCTGGCCCCAGAATTTGACCTTTTCTCCATTTTGGCTGCTTGGAAATGGGCTTGAAAGAGGGGTTTGGCTGTGTCACCCGTGTCACTTGGCTGCCAACTCAGATTCCTTTCCATGAGCCATTACACCTTTCTTATTTGTTGGTGCTGATTTTGTTGGTTTTGCTGGAATCTATGCTGTTTATTCTATCATGTAACCTGTGAGTCTCCTGTTACAAATATATTACTCTGTCTTTTCATTTACTTGCACACAAATAGACTCACAGCCGGTGTTGAAATGAAAAAATACCTTAGAATAAATAGATATCAAAGCTTTTTGTATTTGCTACAAGAAATTCCTAGTGTGTTTTATAATTATGTTTATAGAAATTTGTATTTATCGTATTTCTGAAGAAAATCAAAATATTATCAAAAATAGCAAACATTTGAATAATTTGTCTTTAAATAAGACAGGCTTGTATGATACACTTTCCCTGAAAAGAGGAAGAAAGAAAATATGAAACGACCTTCATTGCCCTTCAGGGTGCTGTCTGTCTTGAGCCTTGTGATGTGAAGAGCTCGCACCGTCTGTTAGGGCCTCGCGCTCTTTGTTTCTGTTCTCGTCTGTTGCACACGGGGTGGCCATCATGTGCAGGCTCTGAATAGGAAATGGCTGTGATTCGTAGTGAGACGCAAGTTCCTGCTAAGATAACATCAAGAATCTGGAAGCTGCTTTAGACCTGACTCAAGAGAAATAGTATTGGATAATCAGTTTTGGAGAGTTTATTTGTTTAATCATCAGGAGCCCCACAAGGTAACCTGAGGGCTAAGGGTGAGAACGGCTCATCTTGCATGTGCAGTGCTGAAATCTTTCAAGCTCATCTTGGCATTTCAGTAAAGATATTCACTAAAAATGTGAGACTATCAACATGTGCATAGAATTAATTAACTTGCTCAGCTGATAATGTTCACCGAATACCTGCTGTGTGGTGGGACCTTCCAGTGACTGGGAAGGCTCTGAGAAACAAGATACAATCATTGCTTCCATTGTACAGCTTTTCCTTGCTTTGCAGGAGATGGACAATAAATCTGCAAATCTAAGTAAGTGTCTGATTGGGTTCCTAAGTGTTCTCACTTTTACCCATTTACCATTTCATCTCAGTCTTCCCTGAAGTGAGACCTGAGACAGTGTCTGCTGTGGACTTGTGCTGAACAGTGTGCTCTGGGTGACAGACCCCCTCACACTGGGCCAGGCCAAGAAAGCACCACTGTGCACGGAGATACATGAAGAGGGAGGGTGGATGGCTGGCACCCACAGGGTGGCCCCACTTGCTCTTCCCCATCTGAAGGGAGGACGAGGCTGAGGGCTGTTTAAAAGCTGACCTCTACAGTATTCTGCTCTTGCTGCCAGATGGCTTCTGTTCACACAGCTGTTCGCAGAACACCTCCATGCAAGATGCTACCTGTCTCTTTTCTCTTAATGCGTGTGTGTGCTGTGCTTCGGATCTGTTCTTAAAGCACAATAGGATTGCTGTGACCTGGACTCTTGATGGAAGAACCCCAGCATGTTTTGCCTGTGTAGCCCTCACTGCTGGCCTGCCAGACCCCCTGTCTTTAGAGAAAGGCAAGTGGCCGGAGCGCATGGCTGCTTTCTAAACGTGGCTTGGACGCAGTGCATCTCTGCCCATTCTTCAAACCACATTACTGATGTTCACTAATTGATGCACTGTCTTGTCCAAGTCTCGGATATGGAAAATGAAGCAATTTAAGTTTCAAGGGCACGATGACAGAGATAAATAGCAACATTGTATCTGTAAAGAGGTAACTCCTACATAAGGCAGCAAACCAGGATACAACTTTGAGCCAGAACTCAAAATTGTAATTGTGTTCTAACAATTAGCGTTAATGTTTTTAGTTTAAATTTAACAGGAATTGACATATTCCATGGCAATGATACCAATAGGAAAATACATTATATACAAGTTAAAAGAAGAAGATTGACACACGCATCCAGTTCATCGTGCCTAATTAAGTGTGCCGATATTTCAGCTCCAGCTGCTGCGAGTGTCATGTCGTTTGATGGTTTTGGTCACATTATAGGAGACTGCCCAAGTGCCAGATGTCTGTGGGTCTGTGATTGATCAACTGTTGACAACAAAGAAATGTTAACAGGGCTTCCTGGTGAAGCCACCCTGAAAACGCCCTGTCACAGTGTTTCTCATGGTTATGGGCACCATCATCGCCACACATGATCTAGCAACGCGATTAAATTTCCCTTTGCTCACGTTTAATGGGACCATGGGGGTGTGCAGAAATCAATGGGGGATCAGGAACCTGGAAAATTGCATGCTTGAAGAATTAATGAGCTATAATTCCATATTACATTCTGAGTCACCCCATGCTTCCTTCTCATTAATGGAAGTAAATTGGTTTTCCATAGATAGGGTACTTTTAAAAATACAATCATGCTTTTGCTCATATTAAAAAAAAAAAAAAAGTTAACTGATTTTCGATGGGATTTCCTCTGTCAGGAAACCATCAATAGGAAACTGGCAGGGGAGAACTTGGGTGAACTCGACTGGTTGAAGTGGCTTGAAATCAGCCCTTAAATCCCTGGCTGGAAATTGGAGCTAGTTTCTCAGCCCTTCTTCTTTGAAAGGAGAAAAAGTTTCTTCAGTTAGATAGTGCCATCTAGCAGAGTGGTACCCAGCACCCTCTCTGAATAGATGCCTTTCTTCTCATCCAAGTTGCCGCAAATCAGTAGTTAGTTCAAACACAGAATGCTTTCAGTGTCTTAAGTATTTTGGTTACTTCCTATTGTTTCTGGGTCTGTAGACCAAAAAGCCTTTGGACGATAGTGTCCATGGTTCATAGAACTGAAGTGTGTAAACAGACACCTCAGAGTGAGGCTACCTTCTTTGATGTGGCAGTGATTAGTCTCACTAAGGAAATCAATGCATCCTGCTAGGCGTATTTCAGATATTATCTTCTAGTTAAAAGGCTGCCTGTACTGCACCATGCTGATTGTGTGTAATATGCATGTATAAAATGTTTTTGTATGTAATTGTGTATATATAATGCATACACACACACACATGCTGTTTCAAAATCACAAATGAACTTACGGCAGTCTAACCCTGTAAAAGTGAATTCCTTTTTTTTTTTTACAGGCAGAGTGGATAGTGAGAGAGAGAGACAGAGAGAAAGGTCTTCCTTTTTGCCGTTGGTTCACCCTCCAGTGGCCGCCACGGCTGGCGTGCTGCGGCCGGTGCACCGCGCTGATCCGAAGCCAGGAGCCAGGTGCTTCTCCTGGTCTCCCATGGGGTGCAGGACCCAAGCACTTGGGCCATCCTCCACTGCACTCCCGGGCCACAGCAGAGAGATGGCCTGGAAGAGGAGCAACCAGGACAGAATCCGGTGGCCCAACTGGGACTAGAACCCGGTGTGCCGGTGCTGCTAGGTGGAGGATTAGCCTAGTGAGCCAGCCTGTAAAAGTGAATTCTATCAGGATTCTTTTTTCAGGAACAATTCAGGAATTTCTGGTGATGGTGTTAACATGTACACACCCTTCAGATTCTAGCCTGTAAGGATGAAGTCCTCTTATTCTCCTTTGTAAGGTATTTCCTTGAGTGATGAACTGTGACCACATAGAATGCAGCAGCTTTGTCCAGATGAATCGGGTCTGCAGGAGTCAGTGCCTCCGTGCTCACTTCCGTGGTACCAAATCCTGAGTCAGAGTCAGTCTAAGCAGAGCAGTGTATCTCCAGTGTGGGAATAACACAACGGCATCCAGACAGAGGCTCAGTGTTTTATCTAAGTAAGCCATAATTTGGAAACACTTTTGTTAAGATTGGTTCCTAATAAGTGATTGTTCTCTCCCTCCTTCCTTCTTTCCCTCCCTCCCTCCCTCTCCTTTGTCCCCCCACCCCATAAAACTGCAATAATCTACTAAGTTTGTACTTATTTCATACAAATTGAACTATATTTTCTGCCACCAAATCACCTTGAATGTTCTTCCTGTAAGTCGAGGTCAAACCGGGTTTCTTGCCAACTTCTTTTCATCCAGGAAGCTTCAAAGACCACATTTGCCATTCGGGCCACCTACATCTCCTATCTAATGATTCATTATTCAGTTACCACATTAATTATTTTTCAGTCAATGTAATTTTCTGGGTTATGCTTCTGAATATTTTTTGTATTTAGCTGCATGTCCCTCTCTACTTTAAACATTCCCAAATAGAAATATATTTTGCCCATTGCTGTTGACTGTGGCAAAGTCTTTGTCTATCAAGGGAATTGACATCAGATCATTTTTCCGGAAGAAAGCATATTTATATAACTTAGCAAGTCCAGTGTGGACCCAGGAAAGCCATTTCTGTACCCAAGACAGTGAGACAGCAGACAGGCAGGCTCTTAATTTTGCGTTAGGAAATCAAGGAAGAGAGAGCCTTAAGGCAAATGCTGTGTGAATGATGTTTTGTAGTCATGTGGGTGCCCGAGTCTCCACCCACCCTTCCTGTTTCTAGGCCGTGCTAGCTCCTTGCCCAAGTCACCGTTCTTTGTTCCTTCTTTTGGACTTTGTTCCAAAGGTGTAGTCTCTTCACTTTACTGTTACTGTAGGATACTTTCAAAAAATTAACTTCATTCAACCCTAATTCCTGTTTCAGAAACAGTTGTTGTAGGTCTAGTATAAATGTTAGAGTCTGGCCCTAAAATCGTGTCTTAGTCCACTTTCTGACAATACGTGAAGTAACTGAGGCTGAGTGACTTAGAGAGGAAAGAGGTTTATTTAACTCACAGTCCTGGAGGCCCAGGGCCTGGTGCTGGTCCACTCAGCTCTGGTGGGGGCCCCACCTCTTGGGGGATGGTATCCCAGTGGAGAAATGCATGCGTGAGCAGTGGATCCTTGACAAAAGTACAGGTGTGTGTGAGAGATCCTGTGGCCAGACGGGAGGTAAGAGCAAGGGAGGGCACCATTGACGACCTCCTGCTGGGCCCCACCTTTCGGACTCTGCCACTCCTTAGCATCACCACGCTGGTAACCAGGCTTGTGACACTTGGACCTTCTGGGAGCAAACCATATGCAAACTGTAGCTAATAGGTTAAGTGTTCCTTCCTCTATAGGTGAGCATATATTTCTAATTAGGACAGTTCCATTAGCATTGCAAATCATTGAGCATTACATCTCATTGAATGAAGTACTTAAAAACAACATGGAGAAGGCTGGCGCCACGGCTCACTTGGCTAATCCTCTGCCTGCAGTGCCGGCACCCCAGGTTCTAGTCCCGGTCAGGGCACCGGTTCTGTCCCAGTTGCTCCTCTTCCAGTCCAGCTCTCTGCTGTGGCCCGGGAAGGCAGTGGAGGATGGCCCAAGTGCTTGGGCCCTGCACCCACATGGGAGACCAGGAGGAAGCACCTGGCTCCTGGCTTCGGATCAGCATAGTGCACCAGCCATGGCAGCCATTTGGGGAGTGAACCAATGGAAAAAGGAAGACCTTTCTCTCTGTCTCTCTCTCACTATCCACTCTGCTTGTCAAAAAAAAAAAAAAAAAAAAAAAAAAAAAAAAAAAAAAAAACATGGAGAGCTACAAAATTGCTTAAAATGATATTGTTGAGTAGAAGTGAAGTTTAATTTTAAAACCAAAGATAATTTAAGTACTTTTAATCCCAACACATGAAAACACTGTTTTCATGCGTCACTGAAGATGTGAAACTATAACTGATCAATAGTACGTAGAGTACTTCATGCTCCTCAAAATGGTTTTACAAAAATACTGCCAAATATTGTCCCTATTTTTCAGATGATAAACTGATGAGCAAATTTAGCTAACTTGTCTTATTTCAGTTATTTAATGGCCAAGGCCACGTCTTGAATGGAGGGTTTCTGATTCCAGTGACAGCACAACCCTGAGCTGTAGGTATATGTGGTAGGCGTCAAGTCCTCGCTTCCCTATTGCTATTCCTGTAGTGTGTGTGGCTGAGACAGAAAGAGAGAGAGAGAGCTCCTAGGCTAGATGCCAGAAAAGACAGACGAACCTTGTAATTAGCATCTTGTTTTCTTTTCCTAATTAGCTGCCTCCCTTCCTGATAATGTTAACCTACTACCCATGCCATTGCTTCTGCCTGATGGTACCATGTCTTTATTTCGTGGTATCTGTGAATGCTAATTATATGCTGACTTCTAAGGTTTTCTATTTAAATTTTTACTTTTCTTAAGGGTAAAAGCTTCTATGTAAATCTCCAAAATATGCCTCTTCTCTCTAAAAATAATTTCGTATGTCAAAATAGATGAGAAATACCCTTGACTTCAACTAATCTCTCACTCCTTCAGATGAGCCAGTAAGTTCATGCAGTTTTGCCTGCTGATAGCTTTTGAATCTGTCTCAGGTGTCTTTCCCAAGCTCTATGCTGGCTACCATCCCACCCGCATCCCTTCCTAAGTCTCCCACAGCCTGTCTGGCCTCTGTGGAGCCTCCCTTCAGATCCAGCACTCAAGCTAACACCAGAGTAATTGGCCCAAATTGCCGGTCAGACCAGCCTCACTGTCCTGCTTCCCATGACTCCTGCAGGGGTGAGGAACGTCCAGCCCATGGACTGTGTCAAGCCTGGCCCTGCCGTGCAGCCACAGGTAGAACTCAAAATTCAGTAAATCTAGGGCTTGTGGTGTGGTGTAGTAGGTAAAGCCACTACCTGCAGTACTGGCATCCTATATGGGTATCAGTTCAAGTCCTGGCTGCTCCACTTCTGACCCAGCTCTCTGGTATGGCCTGAGAAAGCAGTAGAAGATGGCCCAAGTCCTTGGGCCCCGGTATCCACATGGGAGACCCAGAAGAAGCTCTTGGATCCCGGCTTCAGATCGGCGCAGCTCCAGCCATTGGGGCCATTTGGGGAGTGAACCAGCGGATGGAAAACTTCTCTCTCTTTTTGCCCCTGCCTCTCTGTTCTTCTGCCTTTCAAATAAGTAAATGAATCTTTAAAAAAATTTCAATAAATCTGTAACAGGCCAACTTTCTTTATCTTCCATATATTTTATTTTATTCTTACTAAGAATATACTGATATTCTCCGCCTACCCTCTCCTTCTCCTCCTTTTTTGGAGATAACGCATTTTGAACTTACATTACAGTCAGTGGGTTAAAGCGCCACTAAATAGAGTTCAACAAGTAAAAGGCCCTGGTTTACCAGGCCAGGGCTATAAAAAAGAACCAGTAGAAAGCAACCATTTTGGCCATGAATCATGTTGTGAATATCCAAACAGCCCTTGGCAGTAAGATGGGCCCTGATTTAGGAGATCAGTTCTAGCTTCTTGGGAATGTGCAGCCACCAAGATTCTGTCCTTTGCCTTACTGTGCCCTCCCCACTTGGCTGACTGTTCCCATTAGTAATGCTAAGAATAAGATTTGTCACAGAGACCTCGCTCTGTGTGTTGGACAATGTGTTCAGTGTTCTATTTGTATCCTTAAATGTAAACCTTACACCCTAGGAGGCCATTGTGAATTTCTGTTTTACAGAGAAACAAAGGTGACAGAAATGGTTAGAACTAGGCTGCTGTGAAGTCTTTCGGTTGGCGAGTGTCAGGGTCCTGGAACTCACAGTCTTCATCAGAATTTCTCTGGCCGGGCTGGGGACTTCCACATCCCTAAGTCTGTACGCTTGCTCATTTCTCTGACTGCAGGTACCTTTCTCCTCCTCAGAGCTTCCTAACAAACGTGAATTAATCTCTCACAGGTGTCTGTCTGAGCAGCCTCACCCACCCAAGAGCTGCAAGTCAAGGACAGCGTCTTTAGACCCCTGTCCATCCAGTCTAAAGAGCATGTATTGCATTTTATCATCCCCTAGTCAGAATGTGCCTTACAACCTGTGGTGTGACGTAGTTCTCTTGGCAGCATTGTTTTCCTTAGTGATGGATACAATTGTTGTTGTGTGCAACTGGTGATTAAGGACTTAGATCAGATAAGACATGGTGGTTGTCCCAGTGAGCATCCGTTTCGAAACCAAATCTCCTGAAGTCTCAAGGGAAGGGGAGGGCAGCCACAGGGCAGTGGGGGATGCGAAGGCAGATTATCTGACTCCATGACCTGGGATTGAGGTCATGGGTGTGCCCATCCAGCTGTCTCCACACTGAAAAGCACGACCCAGTGGGACACAAAGTGGTTTTCAGTGTTTAGATCTTGGATGGAGCTTCAGAATAGGCGTGGACTGACACGGGGGTTAATGCCAATAGCATACACATGGAAGTGACATGTGCAGGATGATGAACAAGAAACCGAAGGATGATGTGAAAACAGGTAAATAGCCTGCAAGCTGTGTGTCCTCCAGGCGCTCACAGGTGCATTTTGAGTGTGTCTGTGTTTCATCGGTCCTCTTGCCTGCAGGACCTGGCCCAGGGTCTGAGGCCTGTGCACACCCAGTGTTGTATTTTCACACAGGACTCTGTAATGAAATGCTGACTCCATGAGCACACTGTGTAAATATTAAAAACGGAAACAGCCCCAAAGACTGTTAAATATTCACGCCACGTAGCTTTTCCTTTGCTAATGGCGTTGATAAGACACAATAAATATTTCTGTTCTGTGTGTGTTTTCCCTCAGTAAGGAATCTCCTGATTGAAGCTTCTTTGGCTGTCCATTACTAAACACATATTTTGCTTTTCTTTCTGATTTGTGTTTGTTTTAACTCACTAACAATTTTAGGGACAGGTTTCAGTTTGAATTGGTAGGTCGACTGTCATGTCCTGTTTGTTACTGAAGTGATCAACTGGATGAATGTGCAGACGGAAGGTCTGTCACAGGCTACCATGCAGCAGTTCAGCAAGCCATGGGCATTGTTGGCATCTTGTTTATGTGCTTTTCCAAGCTGGTTCCCTGAGGGATACACATCCATATATATGCCATGTCTTCGACGTGCAGTAAATCCTTAAAATGAAGGTGATGATAACCATGTGGGGATTTCCAGGTGGAAATGATCATGGCATGTTGGGCACTGGGAAGAAGCACACTAGAAATTCTCTGTGTTTTGTAATCTCTGCAACACTCACCTTTTCCTCCTTCTAGCCTGGATGTTAATTTATTTAGCAAGTCAAAAAATAGAAAAAGCCATTTCTACTAGGGGATATCAGTGAACTGACAGTTCTATATTTTCAGTGAGAATTAATATTTATAATGATGGCCCCAGGGCACTCTAAGATTCTTCCACACCAGAAAAGAAAGATTGAATTATGTTGAACATAGCTTTAATAGCTAATAGGTTTTCTTATCTTGTTATTACCCAAAAATATATCCTTTGGTAGTATATATGAGAATAGTTCAAAAAGTTTGTGGAAACGCAGTTGAAAGTAGGTTCATGCTGATGCAAAAATTTTCTGGAATCCATGCATGCCCAATGATTCTATACTTAATTAAACTCACTCTTCAGCCACTCAAGGGCAGCACTTCCCATAAAGAAATAGCTGGATGATGATGCTGGGGTGGACATTAGCATATTTCTGCATTGTTAAATAACACACCACTTTAAAGCAGTGATCTCTGCTTTAGATTCAAGATTCAGGATTTTGCTGGTGGCAAAGGCAGCAGCAGAAGAAAAAATTCTACCTAAAATTTATCTTTCCTTTCTAATGTCCCAATTTTTACCTTCTATCTTGGTCTATCTTGAACATCAAAGAACAAAATAATTTGTTCCATGGGCCATTTTTCATGGAGCCAAAAATAGTAAAATGGAATTAAAGCTCAATCAATTATCCTTTTTATATTCTGTATCGTCAGTCTTTCCTTTTTTACTGGTCTCATTTCCTCAGCCTGTAAATGTCCTTGAGTTTTGCGACCTGCTGCCTGAGTTTCTGTGCCCCGGCCTCAGTCCAGCTCTCCCTGATCCCCTTGGGTTGAGGCTGTTGACCGCTCCCTCCCCGTGGGAGTCCTTTCCTCCCTGCCCCCTGTCCCTGTGGGTGCAGGTGCTCTGTTTTGGTTCTCTCCTTCCCTGGACTCTGCTCTCCCAGCTGGATTTCCTGTCCTGAGCACCCTCTGCCCATTTGCATGGCTTCCTTTACATCATTGAGGATCTGACCAGACTCAGCGGGCACTTGTTTGGCCTCCCCTGCCCCCGAGCTGTGTTCACGGGGCCTGAGCAGCACGGAGGGCTCAGGGTGCTCCCAGTGCGCTTCCTTTCGCTGCCTTTCCAGGATCTCTGTGTCAGCCACCGCGATCTGTGCCTGCCCCCAGCGGCCCTCCTACTTCTCCTTTCACTCTGTTCTACCCTTGCCTTGCACACCCACCTCCAGCCCCCCTTGCTGCCCTGTCTCAGCCGTGGGAGTAGAAACAGCTTTCCCAGGGCCAGCACAGACCAGGACTGTGGGTGCCTTCTGTGTGCATTTCCCTCTGCTTCCGTGGCAGGCAGTGGCCCTGAGGTCCCCAGAAAAGGACGAGATCAGAGTCTGGAAGACAGAATGGAATGCACTGAGGGTGGGCACATGCTGGGCTGAGGGGTGAGCTCCCGAGAGCAAGGTAGGAGCTGCAGTTGAAAGCTGGGGCAGGACACTTCCTGGGAGAACAAGGGAGGGTGTGTGCGAGCTCCCGGTTTGGGTCTCACAGCCAGCAGCTTGCTGAGAGGCTCCAGGGGACCCCACGTGGGAATGCACTGTTCTGGAAAGCCTGTGCATCTCTACATTGCTTTCGGGAAAACATCTACAGTCCCAGGTCCAGCCGACCAGTTCCTGTGCCCTCGGACTCCACCTATGGGTTTACCTTACCTTTTCCTGTGTCTCTTCACATACAAATGCACCTGTCCTGTGGCATCGCTCACTCAAGGACGGTCATTGTCTTCCTCCCCGTCTGCACACGGGCTGCTCCGCTTGCCGTTCCGATCGTCTGTCTGTCTGTCTGATCAGGTTGAAACCACTTCCTCGCACCATTTTCTGGCGGAGTTCACTCTTCTGTCGTGACCTTTACTAACTGATGCATAGTGGTTTGTTAGCATGTTAGTATCCCGAACTGGCTTCGGAAGAACTGGGTCTCGGTTTTGCCAGTGCCCCTAATAAAGCTCCTGGCTTCCCTGGGGGAGGTCCTCCCTCCCTCTGAATGCACTGGTGTCTGTTTCTAGACAGAGGGGTTCTGACCTCAGCTTGCTTGCCAGCCTCGTCCTGGCCACTTAAATGACGGCCTGCTGCGACTGCCGGGTGCCAGGCTGACTGTGTTTCTCCCCCACCAGGGACTCCCAGGTCGTGATCTCACACACTCCCCACCCAGGTCAGCTCTGCTTATCCTCTGTCCTGCTTAGCAGTGGTACCAGCCCCTCTGCGAAAGCACCTCTCTCCTGACACTGGGCCTGGCTTATTTGATCCTGAATCCGCAGCACTCAGCGTGGTGCTCGGGAATTAGGAGGCACCAGCCCTGTGCTGGGTTTGATAGAAAACTGCAGTCGGCACCGAGGCTTCTCCCCTGCGCCATGCCCGCCGCGCTGGATGAGTACCATCGTAGTGGACTTCTCCCCTGCTCCTCCAGTGTGTTAGGGAGAAGAGCAGCTCGAGAGCTGATGTTGGCAGCTTATCAATAGTGCAGACTGGTGCTGTACAGAGTGACCTGAAGGCAGTGTGCACCTCCGTGCGTGTGCTGTGGGCCTCAGCAGTTTAACCTTCCCCATATCCCCAGTGCCTGGGCCCAGACAGCCTCTGTCCCATCAATCCCCCATGGATAAAGTACGGGAAACGTGCACAGACAGACTGGCTGCTGGACCTGCGTCCTGCTCAGATGGCCTGCTCGGACACTCTGCTCTGTGGACTTAGCAGGCAGCCCAGTGAGAGGTAGCAAGGGTCAAAAGGCGATTGCAGTAGAATTCTAGGATCCTGATGTCCAGTCGATGGCGCACTAGCAGATGGATTATGTGCAGTTATGAAGTGGATGGTGGTCTCAGCGGGGGACAGGAAAGGCTGTGACACGCATCTCACTCCTTTGCTCATTTTTTATTATCAGTAGTATGAGGGATCAGAGATCAAAAGAGATGTTCCCAACTCGGGGAACATGAGCTCTAAGAGAGCTGGGGGTGGCTAAGATGCACACCAGCTTGGCTGTAGACAGACCAGTGAATGCTGTAAGTGTTCATAGGAAAAGTAGATTCCACCTCAAACCAGGGGCCACCTTCCAGTTTCCCACAGCTGGGTCCACTGATTTCCAAATGGTCTGAGAAGCCTCAGACCCCTCTGCCCGGACCCCAGCCATCTGTGAAGGACTGCCCCACTCACGTGCTAGGTTTGGTTGTCCAGGGTATCAGAACATTGTATTCTTTTACAGCTCAAGTTTGGAGTGCAGCCCGAAGATTCCCTGTGGTAATACAGCAACCTGCCTCTAACAACCATGAGCATAAGATGGCTTCTTACACACAGTACCTGAAATGTGCAGTGGGAACTCCAGACTGTTTTGTTAATACCTTCATCATTTTACAGGTAGTTAAGCCACAAAATATGTTACACCTGTGTGTATCATATCTGAGTGGAACTAGCATCCATAAATGAGCTAAGACACTAAGGCATTAGATTCCAGTAGTTGTGTGGACAGGGGTGTGTGTGTGTACAAATCAGCTCTCTCTTGAGTTTGGAACACTTAATCCCTCTCCCCTGAACAGTGTCCTATTCCTTGTTCTGTTTCCTTACTGTATGATTTACTGTCTCTAATAGGGTACTGATTTTAGATATCCATAGCGTGTAGGTCACTATTGGGTTTGTTTTCAAGCCATCACACTAGAGTTAGCTACAGAAATCCTTGCCTTACTGCTTCCTGTGGGCAGGCTTGGATTCTGTTTATCTTGAGAAGGAAGAGCATTTCACGTGTTTTCTTGGGGAGAAATTCTTGGGTGTGTTTAGTAGGGCTGTCTGGCTGTGGGTGTGAAATCAAACAGCTCTGTACAGCTACCAGGGTGTTCTAGAAATTGGCCTTTGTACAGCCAGAGGTTCTGTGAGGTTGTGACCCATCCTGGGAGGAAGAGGGAATAGTTTGGTTTACAGGAAAATTTCACCTGTAGCCAGCTCTCCGTGGCCCAGTTGAAGTGGGGAGATAAAGAGAGCAGATAACAGAAATTGGCCAAATAAAATCTCAGGGGTGAGAATCCCAATTATAGGGCGTAGTTTATGGTGTCATTGATGTGGAGGTTTGGGGACAGTTTCTTCAAAAAGGAAACATGAGATAACTAGATCTGTTTCATGTTTTTATGAAGTCTTAATGTTATGTATCAAATTAACTGAACAATGCTTCAGTTGTAGAGAATTCTATATAATGTGAAGGGAGCTAACAGTAAGAATAATTCCTGATGTCTTTTCCCCTAAAACCAGATTATCATGATTACTTGTGAATTTTTAGAATAATTACCTTCATTGCAAGAGACCTGTTACTTGAATTTTTCTGTGAAATTTTAGAGTTACAGTCAGTCTGAGCAGAGAGAATATTTAAGTTAATTGGAGAGAAAAATACTATTTTGAAGAAAAGGGAGGCTTTAAGCACTATGCAGGCTCAGAAGCCCTTCCAGGAGATTTTTATTGGACCTGAGTCTTAGGATTGTCTATGGCAGTGATCAGCTCTAGTGGCTGCCAGCGTTTGCTTCATATGCAGAGTGAAGGGATGTGTGGGACGGCCAGCCAGAGCCACCACGTAGCTCTCCCTGACCTTGATCTGTTGAAAAACACATATTTTCTGTACCTGGAAACATCATCAAATTTTGTGCAGTGAGCAGATGACCTCAGTATTGTAATTCTGTGGCCAAACAGTGATCTTTCAGACAATTGCATGATGCAACACCCGCTCAGGACAGGTAAGGTAAGCGCAGTAAGATCACACTGATGCTCCTCATTCTTAGCAAGCAGACCAGCTGTTGGCTGCAAACAGGCCCCCCAAAGCCTGACCAGGATGCCTCCATGCACCACCTGTGTCTCCCTGGGCCCCTCCTGTGTGTGTGTCCGGGCTAATTTCATTTCCCTGAGGAGTTTCTGGTTGGCAGTGTTACAAAGAGTGCTTTGTCCCATGAGTAATTAACACTTTTGCTGTCATTTGCTTCTTAGTTATTAGCCAGTGGTTTTAAAAATCTCACAACAGCACCTCCAGTACAAGGTGGGGCAGGAGGTGACTGTGCCGCCTCTGACATCTGAACGGTTCCCCAGGCCCAGCCTCTCTTCATCAGACTCTCCCGGCTGTTCCCAAGCCCCTTCAACAATATTTACATGAGGATTATTTGTTGCACTTCCCAGGTTTTGTTGCTGTTTGCTTAGTGGGCATCTCACTTTTCTACGTGAACACCGGTAGGTGCTGGGAAGGGGGAGAAGCACCTTGGGAGAGGAGGCAGCCTGTGCCGTGGCAGCACCTCCGGCCTCACGGGCTGGCCTGGTGAGTGCTCTACTATGCGTCCCCAAGGTCTAATCAGCAGCCTAGTCTCAGGATTGAAGGTCGAGCCTGTGTGCTTTCAGAAAAACATCCGTGTTCAGGAGGGACAGATCCAATCAGGGCACACAGCACCTGACGCCTGGGTTTCCCTTGCATGTATGCGTGAATGCTGAAGACTGCAGACTTCAGATAGTTAAATGGCATAGACTGTTGAATTAGGGGGATATGTGGAAACACTGCATCTGTAAGATTGCTGTATAAAAATATGTCTACTTAGTGTATACGTGTTGGTGACTTTCAGGTTAAATGCTCATATGTACCTGTGAAACCACCAGATTGCAGACCATAACCATATGCATTACCTCCCAAAGTTTACTCTTGATTCCTTTGTTATTGTTTTGGCTTCGGCTTTGTCTTCTAAGCATTGTCACAGTAAGTTCTACCCTCCCAGTGATGTTAAGTATGTGGAGGAGGATAGCTGTAGGCACCTGGTCCGTCTCCAGAACTTGTTTGTCCGTGTAACTCAAACTGTGCACCCTTTCACCATCACCTCCCCATCTTCCTCTCCCCTAGTCCTGTAAGCCACCAGTCAGCTTTGCTTCTCTGGATTGGACCGTTGTAGAATCCACATGTGAGATGAAGAGTGTCTTTGCATGCCTGACTTGTTTCACTGACTATTTTTATGGCACCACCCCATCCATCCCTGTTGTCTTTTCAGACTCATATATATATGAGTTTTTTTCCTGGGTTCTCTTATTCTGTCCCCTTGAGCTGTGTCAGTCTGTTTTTATGCCAGTACCATGTTGTTTTATTATTTGTAATTTAATTTGAACTCAGGAATTATGATGCTAGCTTTGCTCATTTTACTCAAAACTTGTTTAGCCAGTTTGGGTCTATTGTGGTTCCATACAAGTTTTTAGGATTTCCCCCCTATTTTTGAGAAAAATAATTGTTGTAGAATATTTATAAAGATTGCATTGTGGCCGGCGCCGTGGCTCACTAGGCTAATCCTCTGCCTGCGGTGCCGGCACCCCAGGTTCTAGTCCAGATTGGGGCACCGGATTCTGTCCTGGTTACCCCTCTTCCAGTCCAGCTCTGTGCTGTGGCCTGGGAATGCAATGGAGGATGGCCCAAGTGCTTGGGCCTTGTACCTGCATGGGAAACCAGGAGGAGGCGCCTGGGTCCTGGCTTTGGATTGGTGCAGCGCAATGGCTGCAACGCGCTGGCCATAGCGGCCACTTGGGGGGTGAACCAACGGAAAAAGAAGAAGTTTCTCTCTGTCTCACTCTCTCACTGTCTTCTCTCTGTCTCACTCTCTCACTGTCTTCTCTCTGTCTCACTCTCTCACTGTCTAACTCTGCCTGTAAAAAAAAAAAAAAAAGATTGCATTGAATCTGCTGATCACTGTGTAGTGTACACATTTTAGCAAAATTGATTATTGCAATCCATGAATATTGGATGTCCTTCCATTTATAAACAACTATTTTTTTTCTTCATTCTTTTACAATTATCAGTGTGTAGATCTTTCACCCACTTGGTCAAATTAGGCCTGAGTATTTTATTCTTTTTGATACTATTTTAAATGACATTATTTTCTTGATTTCTTTTTTCAGATAATTCATTGTTAGTATATGGAAACACAACTGATTTTTGTATGTAGAGTTGATAGCCTACCGTGTTAGCGAATTTCTTTTTCAGTTCCTACGTTGGGAGTTTGTCTTCATTTTCTGTTGCTGTAACAGAATATTAGGAATTGGGGCCGGTGCCACGGCTCACTAGGCTAATCCTCTGCCTGGCTGCGGCGCTGGCACTCGGGGTTCTAGTCCCGGTTGGGGCGCCAGTTCTGTCCCGGTTGCTTCTCTTTCAGTCCAGCTCTCTGCTGTGGCCTGGGAAGGCAGTGGAGGATGGCCCAAGTGCTTGGGCCCTGCACCCAAATGGGAGACCAGGAGAAGCACCTGGCTCCTGGCTTCGGATTGGTGCAGTGCTCTGGCCATAGCAGCCATCTTGGGGGTGAACCAACGGAAGAAAGACGTTTCTCTCTGTCTCTCTCTCTCTCTCACTAACTCTGCCTGTCAAAAAAAAAAAAAAAAAAAAAAAAAGAATACCAGGAATTGGGTAATCTATGAAGAAAAGGAAATCCCCCTGTTGGATCTGGGAAAGTGGAAGGTTCGGGTTCCAGAGCGCACATCCCCTGAGGGCCTGCGTGCTGTGCTGCGTGGCAGCGGTGGCCTTGTGAGCGAGGGAAGTGGGACTGCACTCTGGCTTTGGCCAGTAACTCGTTGGCTTCAACTCCTTCTAACTTTTGCTGCCCCTTCTCTTCTGTTCGCTGTGACTTATTGCCTGTCTCTAGCCAGCAGAATGGGAATGAAGAACGCAGGGCAGCATGCCCGCCCCGAGTCTGTCACGTTCAGAGGCTGAAACTCCAGCCGTCCAGCTGTGGGCTGAGAGAGAAGAGGTCTCTGTGCACTGTGCACCCTCTGCCACACTCCGCATGCTGCAGCCATTTTCATTCTTTCCAGATGACTTTCAGGCCTCCCTTATATTTTTGGTTTGATTTTTAAGGTGCAGAGATTCTTCTTGACCTACTGGAGTCACTCTGGGCTGGAATACAAAAGATCAAAACTGAGGTTCTCAAATCCACTATAGGGGCTTGTACCGTGGCTCACTTGGTTAATCCTCTGCCTGCAGCGCTGGCATCCCATGTGGGCACTGGGTTCTGTCCCGGCTGCTCCTCTTCCAGTCCAGCTCTCTGCTGTGGCCCGGGAAGGCAGTGCGGGATGGCCCAAGTGCTTGGGCTCCTGCACCTGCATGGGAGACCAGGAGGAAGCACCTGGCTCCTGGCTTCGGATCGGCACAGCTCCATCCGTAGCAACCATTTGGGGGGTGAACCAATGGAAGGAAGACCTTTCTCTGTCTCTCTGTCTAACTCTATCTGTCAAATAAATAAATAAATAAATAAATAAGGAATGTTAAGGGGGGCCAGCGCCATGGCACAGTGGGTTAATCCTCTGCCTGTGGCGCCAGCATCCCATATGAAAAAAAAACCACTACAGAATCATTTACTGTGAAGAAATAGTATTGCTTAATTAAGGTCCTTTCGTTAATGCCCTTTTGATTGCTTTGAAAGCAACACAGGCGAATTCAAATGCATCCGGCACTTGCTGAGTATGAGTTAATCAGAAATCGACACATTTTATTGAGATCTGCTGTGTGCCAGGTGATCTCTTGGGACTGAGGTCCAGTGCTGTGTGCCAGGTGATCTCCTGGGGCTCCAAGGTGGGCAACACGAGGTCCAGTGCTGTGTGCCAGGTGATCTCCTGGGGCTCCAAGGTGGGCAACACGAGGTCCAGTGCTGTGTGCCAGGTGATCTCCTGGGGCTCCAAGGTGGGCAACACGAGGTCCAGTGCTGTGTGCCAGGTGATCTCCTGGGGCTCCAAGGTGGGCAACACGAGGTCCAGTGCTGTGTGCCAGGTGATCTCCTGGGGCTCCAAGGTGGGCAACACGAGGTCCAGTGCTGTGTGCCAGGTGATCTCCTGGGGCTCCAAGGTGGGCAACACGAGCTCAGGGCCTGGCCGGGCCGACACTTGGCTGAGGCTGGGAGGTCTCAGCAGCTGGATAAATGTCCCAGAGGGGCAGCAGGAGAGTGCAGCCCAGCACCTGGAATGGCTTCTGGATGAGCGAAACCTGCAGAGATCTGAAGGGAGGGAGTGTGTGTGTCAGAGAGAGGGAGCCTGGCAGGCAAAAGCCAGGGGCAGGAGTCAGTGCAGCTCTCTGAGCATAGGGTCTGGGCAGGGGTGGGGGTGGGGAGGGCATGAGTCCAGATGGTGTTGACTGTTAATTTATGTAAAGAGCATATGTGAGCCGCTCTTTTAACCAAATCTCATTTCATTCATAAGCTGCAGTATCTTTTTTGTGAGTCTTTTTAAATTTTAAAACCAGTGTGTATTTAACTTTACAAAAGTTATAAAATGAGAACTATACAAAATAAAATAAAGGCATTTGTAATATTACCAGTTGGGGATAATTACTATCTTATTCATGAATAAGATATTTATTAGGAGCATTTTTTAAAGATTTATTTATTTATTTGAGAGGCAGAGTTACAGAGGAAGGGAAGGAGAACCAGAGAGAGAGGTCTTCCATCTGCCGTTCACTCCCCAACTGGCCACAGTGGCCGGAGCTGGGCTGATCTGAAGCCAAGAGCCAGGAGCTTCTGGGTCTCCCACAAGGGTGCAGGGCCCAAGGACTTGGAACATCTTCCACTGCTTTCCCAGGCCACGGCAGGGAGCTGGATCAGAAGAGCAGCAGGAGGGACTCAAATCAACACCCATATGGGATGCTGGTGCCGCAGCGCTGGCCCCTATTAGGAGTCTTTAAACATTGCGTAGAAGATGTATATCAGGAGAGAACTATGCCTAAATTTAAGTTTATTCACACTGAAACTTATCTAATTCTGTTCTCTACAAACTTTCTGAAGTACTATAATATCTATAAATTAGAAAAATACTTTATTCATAATTTTATCATACTTTTTACATGACATATAGCATGTGCATTTTCCCTGTGATTAATAATTTTCAAAAGCATCATTTTAAAAAGCTGCATAACTTCTGTGTCATGTGTGTGCCTTAACTGATGGAGTCACACCTCTGTCACTGTGCATGCACATTATTTCTTCTGCCCTGAAGATTAACACTGAGATGGCGCAGATACAGCCACCTTCCTGATGCCCCCTGTTGCCATTGCAGGCACCGAGGCACCGAGGCAGTGCGGGCTCGTCTCCCCGGGCCGCAGTCCTGGGGGTCCTGCCTCTGTGCAGGGCCAGGTGGAGCTCCTGGGAAACAGAAAAGCCGAAGTCGCTCGCGGCAGCTCTGTTCTACAGAGCCTGGGTTTGTTTTCCTCTAGATTCCTCGTATCATTTCTTTTGTCACCCTACAAATCTAAAAGAAAAAGTGTGTGTGTGTGTTGGTTAAGGAGTGTGTAAATGATGATAGAAGGGACTTTGGATGAAGGAGATACCTGGAAGTTAGTAGCTCACAATTAGCAGACCTCATTACATGAGATAATCACCAAAGAACCAAAGCCTGTGTTCCCCCTTTTTGAGATGTTTCCCAAATACAGAATTAGGCTGGCTGTGCACGATCACACTCCGACCTGGAGACCTTTGATTGCATTTGGGGTTGCCTCCGCAGTACAATTGGATTGCACAACTCATGTGATTGATCCTGAAGAAATGGGTTGTTAGAGTGAAGACAAAGTATAATTAGTGTGGAAAAGTTTGAGTAACTGACCTTGTGTGGACAGTCACCATCAGTCAGAGAGGCCATGAGATTCCAGAGCCCCGTTAAAGAGCAAACATGTCTCACAAAACCCACGGGCTGTTTCAGTTCGCTGTGATTGGAAGGAGTTATGGGTTTGCTCAATTGCCTCTCGCTGCTGTTTCCCTTCAGTTATCTGTGTGGGGAGGTGTGTTCTGTTTCTGGCTGAGGCACTGGGAGTCTCGGCAGCTTGGAGGGCTTGTTACAGAACTGCTGGAAGAGTCACATGACACAGGCTGGGCACCGCTGGCGCCTGACTCGGGGGCCTGGCTCCCGCCGAGCCTCCGCGAGGCAGCACGGTGCAGAGAGCGGTTTCTCTTCCCCAGATTCACAGACGGCCTTGTCCATCAGCCTCGTGATGTCGGCCCTGTGTGTAGCTGTTTATGTTCCTGCTGTGTCTGTGGCTTTAAATAAGACTGCGAACTCTTAGCCAGCTTCTCGGTGTCGGCCGCACGTGTGTTGTGTGATAGATGCTAGATAGATGTGTGTCGAATGAATGGGGGGAACTGTTCTGGGTCTCCCATCTGACCTGTTGGCTCTGTTGTGGATGTAATAAAAACTACACAGGTGTTTGAGCAGCTTTCAGGAGTTTGTAAAATAACCGTCATTCACTGCTGGGTTCAGCGTGCCGCCCCTGTGTAATGGCGAGTCGTGAGTCTGTCTGAGAGCAGAGGCGTTGGTAGGTATAGACAGGAGGCAGCTGGGGATGACCTGGGGCCTGGGGGAGCCCTTCTGTCCTGGCACTGTCTTCCAGGTGGGTCCCACCCTACTACCGATCCTGCTGTGGCCCCTGTTCCTTCCCAGCCACTGCATTTCTCCCAGAATTGCCCTTGGCTCTTTCTTGTCTCTGTCATCTCTACCTTGCTAGCTTTGTCCAACCAGGTTCGTTTTCATGGCCCTGAGCGGGTCACTTTCCTGATTCCAGCTCTGAGAGCTTTGTCCAGAGCCCCACTGTCCTTCGCACGTAGATGTCATTGCTAACTGACACACTGTTCTGTCAAACTCAGCACTTCTGAAGACCAGCAGTGGTTTCTTGAAACATGTAAGTGTGAAGGAAAACATAAATGTGATCAAAGGACAGCAGACGACCAGAAAGGCCTGGGGTGGAGAGTAGCCGTCCCCTAACTCACTCTACTGGCTTTTGAGTGGCTTCACTTACAAGGGGTTCCCTCTCTGAATGCAAAACCAGAAGATGGCCCAAGCAACTGTGTCCCCTGCAGCTTGCTTCCCCCAGAGATGACACAGGACCGAGCAGTGGGGACAGTCCCCCAGCGATGACACAGGACCGAGCAGCGGGGACAGTCTGGCTGCTGTGACTCCAGGGCGCACAGGGGAGGAAGCAGTGGCACCAGGGAGGCGGACTCACTAGGCTGTGGGACCAGCAGCAGAGAGAGGCCAGGACAGGCCTGCCGTAGTGGTGAGCTTGCTGGAGCTGGGATGGAGCTGAGCCAGAATGCACTTGGGAGACGCTGCCAGTGGGGTTTGTGGATGGACTGGACAGAGGGGCGAGAGAGAGAAACTCGGGGTGCCTGTGCGTTTCTTTGCCTAACTGGACAGTGTTGGCAGCCTAGGAGACAGGGAAGCCTTCAGACAGAGCAGTTGTGTGTCTCGGTGGAGACTGTGTGGATGACTGAGGCCGCAGGTCTGGGCTGGAGGGGAGAGTCTGCGTCGTAAAGGAGCTTGGGTGGTCTGTTACTTTCCTAGGGCTCTAACGAAGTTCCTCCAAATAGGGGGCTTAAAACAGCAGAGATTTACTTCTAATAGCTCTGCAGGCCACAAGGCCAGTGTCAAGAGGTCAGCAGAGCCACGCTGCCTCCAGGGGCTCTGAGGGGTCCGTTCCTGCCTCTTCCAGCTCCTGTTGGCTTTGGCCGTGGCAATGGAACTCCAATCTCTGTCTCACTCTGAGTGTCCTCTAGCCATTTAATCCAGGTGTACCCTAAATATAGGGTGGACAGTATGATAAAGAAATGTATCTTTGTGCTTTTAATATGTTATTCACTTAACTATGAGCTAGAAAGCAATGAAAACAGTTTCCACTAATTCTGTAATGTTATCACCCAATTTACACAGAGAATTTTATGGCTTTCAAAGTTGCACTGTTGTCATATTTTTTTTTTTAAATTCCCATGAGAAAATCAGTCCCCTCATTTCGAATTTCAGACAGTATTCTTCACCTGCATCTCGCAGTTACTCTGAATGATGCGATTCCCAGCTGGGTTTGTGTTCCTCGAATGCTAGCCCCTGAACGTTGACAGTGGACTCCACCAAAGCGCAGCACAAGACAGACATGACCTTGTGATTTTAACAAATCTGCAGATAATCAGGAAAGCCAACAACTCACTCACGGGTAACAGAGTTGATTAGTCGTCTCAAGGATCTTTAATTACTTGCTCTTTTCTTTTTTTTTAATTTATTTTTTATTTTTATTTTTATTTTTTTTTATTTTTTGACAGGCAGAGTGGACAGTGAGAGAGAGAGACAGAGAAAAAGGTCTTCCTTTGCCGTTGGTTCACCCTCCAATGGCTGCCGCGGCCAGCACGCTGCGGCCGGTGCACCGTGCTGATCCGATGGCAGGAGCCAGGTACTTATCCTGGTCTCCCATGGGGTGCAGGGCCCAAACACCTGGGCCATCCTCCACTGCACTCCCTGGCCACAGCAGAGAGCTGGCCTGGAAGAGGGGCAACCGGGACAGAATCCAGCACCCCAACCGGGACTAGAACCCAGTGTGCCGGCGTCGCTAGGTGGAGGATTAGCCTAGTGAGCCGCAGCGCTGGCCAATTACTTGCTCTTTATCAATATAATGTAGCTACTCGTGCCAGATATGGTGTTATGCTATAACAGAACAGGGTTTGCTGTATAATTTGAAGTTAGGCTTAAACTAACCTAAAGAAAGTGCCCAAGAAATGAATTATTTTAATTTTTTACTGTTTTCTATTATCACATACTTCATAAAATACAAGATGTACATATCTAAAACTGTAAGCAGTATGTTTGCTTGTAAATGCTATAACTCATGCTAATATCTTCATGTGCAGACAAAATATAATTATTCATAAATTGCAGGCCAGACTTCAATTCTTTCTGAACATTTACTGAGTAAGTAAGGGTTTTCCTGTCATCAGACAGCTTACCGGTGATGCTGTCCATCTCACAGAGCCTCGGGCTTTCCTCAGAACCATGAACCAGACAGGTTCATCTCCCAGTCGGAAGTGTGCACTTAGGCAAGTCAAGTACACCTTCATTCCCTACGAGTCCAACCAAATTAGAAAAGTAGAAACAAGTGAAAAACAGTAGGCAGAAGGAAGGCAGAACAAGATGGCAGGGTAAGAGTCTGGGTGATCATCCCCCACTTCCACCCGGACAGGAGCGTCCATTCGAAGAAATACCCACACAAGAAAACACCTTCACAGAAGCTAAGGAAACCAGGTGAGAGGCCACCACATCTACTTGCAGCAGCAGCAGAAAGACGTCTTGCACAACGCCGGAAGAGTAGTGTTAGATTATTTCATCACCCCCCTCCAACCATGGGCAGAATGGTGCACAGGAACGTACTGTCCACCTGGGGACAGAGAGAAGTGAGCATGGAATTTTGTTCCCAACACCCTGCCTGCTCGAGTGAAGCTCAGCCCTGTGCGGACCCTCACAGCCCTAAGGTGTCGCTCCCCGTCTTCGTGGAGGAACGACACAGGACCCTGCGCTGTTCTTTTGTCTGTTCGGCTCTCCCCGGGTTTGCTGCTGGTTCTCCCGGGTTGGCTACCAACCCTTCCACCTCCGTGGAAGGGCGGTTCCCCCTGCCACTTTCCCCACTTCCGCGGGGGAGCGGCACACCGCCGGCCGGCTCTCTCGGGGGCTGCTCAGGTGTTCCTTCAGATAGATGTTCCTGGTGCATGTTGTCTCTCTCCTCCTTTATAGTCCTCTTCCACCAATCCCAACTCTGCTACCCACACGCCGAGTACGCTGCTCTCCTCCAATCAGGAGCAGGTCCTGCTGTTTATTGGTTGAACTGGAGGCAGCTGTGTAGAAGCTGTTTCCTCCTCTCCCAGCGCCATATTGTGGGAGAGCAGATGCATAAAATAAGTCTTAATTCGAGTAACAGTCTAGTCCCAGTTGCTCCCCACACTAAGGCCAGGCTCATTCCTGCACCCTGAGCCTCTGTAGGATGGGTGAGCTCTCTGGGCCACACAGCCACCACTGACTACAGCAGTCTTGGATCCAGGACAGACTTTAGCAGCAAGTAGATGTCCACCAAGCATTCCATTGTACCCCACTGCTTCAGGAGCTCCGCAGCAATGGGCTCTGGGTGTGTGCAGTGTTGTGCCACACTCAGAGGCCATGGGAGTCTACTGGCACTGTGGCCCTGGGTGTAGGGCACCCCCAGTTCTACAGTGTTTGCAGTAATACAGGCTTAGGAACCTACCAGAAGAACCTACCCAGAGTCTCTGGACAGGCTTATTGTTGGATGGAGTTCCCAGACCAACCAGACTGCAAAGATGGGAATAAGTATCTGGTTGTATTAACCACCCCCCCAAAAAAAAAACATGGACAGCCACAAGCATCAAGGACAGTTAGGGAAATATTACATCCTCAAATGAGTAAACTAAAGGGCTGAGTGAACATCCCTCAACAAATGGCGATGCATGAACTGCCCAAGAGTTTAAAATGGTTGGTAAACTTCAGGAGAACATGAGGAAAACAGTAATTAGCCAGAATAATAAAACTGAACAGAGACTGAAAATAATAAATCCAACAGGAATTTTGGAACCTAAAACTACAATGAAAAAAATAAAAAATGCAATAGAGAACATCAACATCACAATTTTTCTGAAGATTTATTTATTTGAAAAGCAGAATTAGAAGGAGTGGGAGAGAGGGAGGGGGAGGGGTGGAGAGGGAGAGAGGGAGGGGGAGGGGTGGAGAGAGTGAGACAGAGAGACAGAGACAAAGATACCTTCCATCTGCTGGCTTACTCCTCCCATAGCCACAACAGCTGGAGTTGGGCCAGGTTGAAGCCAGGAGCCAGGAGCTTCTTCCAGTCTCCCATGGGGGTGTAGGGACACAAGTAATTGGACCATCATTTGCTGCTTTCCCCGGCAAGTTAGCAGGGAAATGGGTTCAATATGGAGCAGCCAGAACTCAAACTGGTGCCAATATGGAATGCCAGTGGTGCAGGTGACAGTTTAACCGGCTTTCACACAACACTGGCCCCCAACAGCAAAACTGATTAAGCAAAAGAAAAAAATCTGTGAACTCAGAGACAGATTATTTGAAAATACACAGAGGAAGGCTGGCGCCGCGGCTCACTAGGCTAATCCTCCGCCTGCGGTGCCAGCACCCCAGGTTCTAGTCCCAGTTGGGGCGCCGGATTCTGTCCCGGTTGCCCCTCTTCCAGTCCAGCTCTCTGCTGTGGCCAGGGAGTGCAGTGGAGGATGGCCCAGTGCTTGGGTCCTGCACCCGCATGGGAGACCAGGAGGAAGCACCTGGCTCCTGGCTTCGGATCAGCGCAGCGCTGGCCGTAGCAGCCATTTGGGGGGTGAACCAACAGAAGGAAGACCTTTCTCTCTGTCTCTCTCTCTCACTGTCTAACTCTGCCTGTCAAAAAAAAAAAAAAAAGAGAGAGAGCGAGAGAGAGAGAATACACAGGGGAAAAGAAAGACAAACGGAGTGAAGACAGCTGGTAGTTTATGAGACAGCATTCACATAGCTTATGCTCCTTTCACTTCTAGTTCAGTAGAGACTAGAGAATGACACATTGCTGAAACTTTATTAAGGAATACAGGACTCTCCAAAATGAGAAAGACATAAATACCCAGGTACGTGAAGGTCAAAAGACATCCATCCGTTCACTCCAAGTAAGATGACTGCGAGGCATACCATAATCAAATTGTCTAAGACCGAACCAAAGAGGATTCTGAAAGCACCAAGGGAAAAGCAGCGAGACGCAGAAGGGCGTTCCAGCACAGCGAACAGCAGACTTTCCATCAGACCTTGCATTCCACAAGCGGAGGGCGGAAGCAAACACTGAGAGAGAACTCCAGCTTCACGGGACGCTGGAGAGAAACTGTTCAAGTTAAAAGGATGCTGATAACAACAGGACCATGTAAAATATAGAACATAACAGTAATAGAGTACAAATCAGGATGTGCTAATACTGTAACGGTGATTTCAAATCACTTATGACTTTAATATGAAGTTTAAAAGACAAAAACCATTAAAATAATGACAACCACAAAATTTATTAAGGAAATGCAATATAAAAATTTATAAACCATGGCATCAAAAATTGAGTGAAGTAAAACTGTGAGAGACTTCTTCGTGATCAAACTTAAATTGTTACATTAAGAAAGACAATAAGAGAGGAAGGATATACAAAGCAATCAGAAATCAGTTAACAAATGGCAGTAATAACACTTTACCTTTAACAGAATGAAAAAAAATAACCAATTATATGCTATTTACAGAAGACTGAATTCACCTGTAAGGACACATACAGACTAAAAGTGAAGGGATGGAAAAAGATATTCCAGACAAGCAAACAGAAAAAATAGCAGGAGGAACTGTAGTTACATCAGACTTTAATTCAAAGCTGTAAAAAGAAATAAAAAGGATACCATATGATGATAAAGGCATCAGTTCCCAAGAGAATATTACAGTTGTAAAATATGAAACCCATATTGGAGTTCCGTGATATACCAAACTGGGGACAGTACACCGTGCTTACAGTAACAGACAGCCCACCCAGACAGAATCAACCAGGAGACATTAAACTGTACTCTGCACCAAAGGGTGTGCACACACCACAGAACATCCCACACACGCTTCTGAACTGCTCAGGAAGCGTTCTCTAGGATAGACAGACAGCTCTGCACAACTCCAGGAGACTGAAATCACAGGGTGCATCACCTGATTCCCAGCAACTGGAGTGATCGTGGTGGAGAAGGAGGTGGGGAGATGCTGGCCCAAGAGCAGGAAGAAGCCGTGCAGGACACCTGTGTTCAGCAGGTGCCTGTAGCTGACAATGATATATTTTATTGTTGAAAAAGGCTAAGAAAGTGATCACAAAAGTGATAACTGTGTGAGAGAATGTTTGTTAATTATCTAGATTTAACAATCCCATAGTGTTACACACCTGAACACCTCAGGTTGTGCACAACAAACAGTTTTATATGTCAATAAGTTTCATTTTTCAAGACTTGTTTATTTTTTGAAAGAGTTACAGAGAAAGTGGAAGAGAGAGAGAGAGAAAGAGAGATTGATCTTTCATCCATTGGTTCACTACCCAAATGGCCTCAATGGCTGGGACTAGGCCAGGCCCAAGCCAGGAGCCAGGAACTCCATCTGGGTCTCCCACGTGAGTGGCAGGGGCCCAAGCACTAAGGCCATCGTACTGTACTTTGCAAGCCCATTATCAGGGGACTGTGTCAGAAGTTGAGCAAGCAGGACTACAACCACTGCCCATATGAGGTGCTGGTGTCACCAGCGGTGGCTTAACCTACTGAGCCCCAAAGCCAACCCCTGTATGTCAGTTTAAAGATTTAGATTTGTAAAGGTTTAATAACCCAATACTAGGAACAACCCAGGTGTTTGTCAGGGGCTAACCAGTGGAAGTTGAGTCAGCCATAAGAAAGGAAAAACAATTTCTACATGTAAATATCTGGGTGAATCCTCAGAGAGACAGTGAGTAGGGGCAGGGGACGGGAGCCATTCCCAGATGCTGTGTGCTGTGTGATTGCGTTTATACAGCACCTTGGAAGGTTGAGTTGCTGAAATGGAGAGCAGACGCATGGTTGGTAGGGGTGGGTGGAGGAGGGCAGTGGAGGAGCCCTGTGCTGTCTTGACTGCGTCTGTCTCAGGATCCTGGTCGTGCCCTGTGGTCTGTTGCTCAGGTTACTGTGGGAGGGGAAATGGGTGTAAGAAAATACAGACCCTCTGTCAGGTCTTACAACTGCGTGTGAATCCGTGATTATCTCAAAACGGGTAAATTAAAAAAAATGGACAGGAACTTAAAAATGTAAAGTGAATCTGGCATTCTGGGTATCGTCCTATCACAAATGATAGCAAGGATACAATCCTGAGCACAACATACATACGTATTATAAAGGGCCGTGTCCAGCACTGACTGTGCCATTCACTGCAATGAAAATGATTTAAAAATAAATACACAGCCATTAAAAAAGATGCTTTTCTAAAGATTTATCTACTTACTTGAAAGAGTTAAACAAAGAGGGGGAGAGACAAGGTCTTCCTTAGGCTGGCCACTCCACAAAGGGCCACAGTGGCCAGGACTGGGCCAGGCTGAAGCCAGGAGCCAGGAGCTTCTGCTGTGTCTCCCATGGGTGCAGGGGCCCAAGCACTTGTGCCATCTTCACTTCTCTCCCAGGCGCATCAGAAGTGGAGCAGCCATGACATGAACTGGCATCCAGATAGCTTGACCTGCTGTGGCACACAGTAGCTCACTAAAATAAAGGTATTTCCTGTTACTACTTTTTTTAAATTTTTTTTGACAGGCAAAGTGGACAGTGAGAGAGAGACAGAGAGAAAGGTCTTCCTTTGCCGTTGGTTCACCCTCCAATGGCCGCCGCTGCTGGCACGTTGATCCGATGGCAGGAGTCAGGTACTTATCCTGGTCTCCCATGGGGTGCAGGGCCCAAGTACTTGGGCCATCCTCCACTGCACTCCCTGGCCACAGCAGAGAGCTGGGCTGGAAGAGGGACAACCGGGACAGAATCCAGCGCCCCGACCGGGACTAGAACCTGGTGTGCCGGCGCCACAAGGTGGAGGATTAGCCTAGTGAGCCGCGGTGCTGGCCGCCTGTTACTATTTTTATACCATTCCACTGCTAACAGATGTGTCACGTGTTGGAAAACACTGTGCTATATGATTATAAATTCAGATTTTCATAGATGAGGTTTTCTTAAAGCACCATTTAAATGCATGATAACTTAAGTGAGGGCAGAACTTGATTGTTTTGTACACCCTTGTTTCTGCAGAACTTGGTTCTTTGTCCATGTGGATATTCAGTAAATATTAACTAGCATGCTAATGAATGAAGTATATACTTCCATTCATCCTCTTTTACTACCCAGTAGTAGTTAAATACTAAGTTAATGCTCCAATTCTATAAAGATTGATGTATTTATTTGTTAGAGTCACAGAGACAGGAGGAGAGCCAGAGAGATCATCCATCCACTGGTTCACTTTCCAGGTGGTCACAATGGCCAGGGCTGAGCCAAGTTAGTGCCAGGAACCAAGAGTTTGATCCAGGTCTCCCACATGGGTGGTGATGGCCCAAGCCCTTGAGCCATCTTCTGCTTCTTGTCCTAGGCCAAGGCAGGAAGATGGATCAGAAGTGGAGCAGCTAGGACACAAACCAGTGCCCATACAGGATGCCAGCATCACAGGTGGCAGCATTATCTGCTATGCCGCAGTGCTGGTCCCTTTCACTGTCTGTAAAATGCATTTCAGTAGGTGTATGTGGTATCCGCAGTCTTCAGAACACTAAGTAATGTAGTGCATATCATTTGTATTAAAGAGTAAATAGAGATGGGTACTAGGCAGTGCAGATAGGAACAGTCCTGATGACTGGAAAATGAGTGAGAAGAGAAAAATATGAAAGTAGCAATCGAAATACCTGTCTATGCCATGAGACTGAAGTGGTCCTGGAACTGTGTGTCTACACCGTGGGGACCAAGCTGGTCCTGGACCTATGTGTCTACGCCGTGGGGACCGAGGTGGTCCTGGATCTGTGTGTCTGTGCCATGGGGACCAAGCTGGTCCTGGAACTGTGTGTCTATGCCGTGGGGACTGAGCTGGTCCTGGAACTGTGTGTATATGCCATGATGACCGAGGTGGTCCTGGATCTGTGTGTCTATGCCATGGGGTCTGAGGTGGTCCTGGAACTGTGTCTATGCCATGGGGACCAAGGTGGTCCTGGAACTGTGTGTCTATGCCGTGGGGACCAAGGTTCCTGGAACTGTGTGTCTACGCCATGGGGACCGAGCTGGTCCTGGAACTGTGTGTCTATGCCATGGGGACCGAGCTGGTCCTGGAACTGTGTGTCTACGCCATGGGGACCGAGCTGGTCCTAGAACTGTGCATCTACGCCATGGGGACCGAGCTGGTCCTGGAACTATGTGTCTACGCCATGGGGACCAAGGTTCCTGGAACTGTGTGTCTATGCCATGATGACCGAGGTGGTCCTGGAACTGTGTGTCTATGCCATGTGGACCAAGCTGGTCCTAGAACTGTGTGTCTATGCCATGGGGACCGAGCTGGTCCTGGAACTGTGTGTCTATGCCATGGGGACCGAGCTGGTCCTAGAACTGTGTGTCTACGCCGTGGGGACCGAGGTGGTCCTGGATCTGTGTATCTATGCCATGGGGACCGAGCTGGTCCTGGAACTGTGTGTCTATGCCATGGGGACCGAGGTGGTCCTAGAACTGTGTGTCTACGCTGTGGGGACCGAGGTGGTCCTGGATCTGTGTATCTATGCCATGGGGTCTGAGGTGGTCCTGGAACTGTGTGTCTATGCCATGGGGACTGGGACAACCCTGTAGTACATCATGGAGACTGAGATAGCCCTGCAAGGGTATAGTGATCCCATGGGGCCTGAGATAGCCCTACATGTACCACAGGAAATAAGGCAGCACTGCACTATGCATCTTCTGTAAGGATCAGTGATAGCCCCACACTGTACCATGGGGTCAGTTAGCCCCACACTGTACCATGGGTCAGATAGCCCCACACTGTACCATGGGTCAGATAGCCCCACACTGTACCGTGGGGACAGACAGCCCCACACTGTACCATGGCTCAGATAGCCCCACACTGTACCATGGGTCAGATAGCCCCACACTGTACCATGGCTCAGATAGCTCCACACTGTACCATGGGTCAGATAGCCCCACACTGTAGGGCTGTCTGTCCCCATGGTACAGTGTAGGGCTATCTGTCCCCATGGTACAGTGTAGGGCTATCTGACCCATGGCACAGTGTGGGGCTATCTGACCCAATGGTACAGTGTGGGGCTATCTGACCCATGGAGACAGATAGCCCCACACTGTACCATGGGGTCAGATAGCCCCACACTGTACCATGGGGACAGATAGCCCCACACTGTACCATGGGGTCAGATAGCCCCACACTGTACCATGGGGACAGAAAGCCCCACACTGTACCATGGGGACAGATAGACCCACAATGTACCATGGGGTCAGATAGCTCCACACTGTATAATGGGGACAGATAGCCCCACACTGTACCATGGGGACAGATAGCCCCACACTGTACCATGGGTGAGATAGCCCCACACTGTACCATGGCTCAGATAGCCCCACACTGTACCATGGGTCAGATAGCTCCACAATGTACGATGGGTCAGATAACCCCACACTGTACCATGGGTCAGATAGCCCCACACTGTACAATGGGGTCAGATAGCCCCACACTGTACCATGGGTCAGATAGCCCCACACTGTACCATGGGTCAGATAGCCCCACACTGTACCATGGGGTCAGTTAGCCCCACACTGTACCATGGGGTCAGATAGCCCCACACTGTACCATGGGTCAGATAGCCCCACACTGTACCATGGGGACAGACAGCCCCACACTGTACGATGGGTCAGATAACCCCACACTGTACCATGGGTCAGATAGCCCCACACTGTACCATGGGGTCAGATAGCCCCACACTGTACCATGGGTCAGATAGCCCCACACTGTACCATGGGGACAGATAGCCCCACACTGTACCATGGGGTCAGATAACCCCACACTGTACCATGGGTCAGATAGCCCCACACTGTACCATTGGGTCAGATAGCCCCACACTGTGCCATGGGTCAGATAGCCCTACACTGTACCATGGGGACAGATAGCCCTACACTGTACCATGGGGACAGACAGCCCTACACTGTACCATGGAGACAGATAGCCCCACACTGTACCATGGCTCAGATAGCCCCACACTGTACCATGGCTCAGTAGCCCCACACTGTACCATGGGGACAGATAGCCCCACACTGTACCATGGGTCAGATAGCCCCACACTGTACCATGGCTCAGTAGCCCCACACTGTACCATGGGGACAGATAGCCCCACACTGTACCATGGGTGAGATAGCCCCACACTGTACCATGGGGACAGATAGCCCCACACTGTACCATGGGTGAGATAGCCCCACACTGTACCATGGGGACAGATAGCCCCACACTGTACCATGGGGTCAGATAGCTCCACACTGTAACATGGCTCAATAGCCCCACACTGTACCATGGCTCAATAGCCCCACACTGTACCATGGGTGAGATAGCCCCACACTGTACCATGGCTCAGATAGCCCCACACTGTACCATGGGTCAGATAGCCCCACACTGTACCATGGGGTCAGTTAGCCCCACTCTGTACCATGGAGACAGATAGCCCCACACTGTACCATGGGTCAGATAGCCCCACACTGTACCATGGGGTCAGTTAGCCCCACACTGTACCATGGGGACAGATAGCCCCACACTGTACCATGGGTCAGATAGCTCCACACTGTACCGTTGGGACAGACAGCCCTCAAATGAACATCTGTACCATGGACACTGAGATAACCCTGCAGACATAAGGAATGAGAGAAGCATACACACACATACATGTTTTATGTGCATACTCCCTGTGAGGACTGAGATCGCTCTATGACTATACCATGTGGACTGAGTTGACCCTACGGTTGTGTTGAGGTAGGAAGAAAGGACTAAACTGAGGGCTGAACACTTCTGGAGATGCAGAAGCAGTGAAGAAAGCCCGTTCCATTAATAGTTACTTCCGAATCACCCATCCCCGTGATCACGTTTTTCTAAAATGAGAGTTTCTGAACGTGCCCACATGGCCATTTTTCCATAAAACTCAAATCTAATGCTTAAATCCTAACCTGTTTTCTTTTGTTCATGCATTTAGGAAATGACATAATCAATTTTCTGCATCATTTGGGTTAGAAGAAAAGATGTATAAAGCTGAAATGAGCGTAGCGTTCTGGGCCCATTCATTATCAGTGGTTCCTCAGTTAGGAGGGCCCCTGAGGCTCAGACGGGCTTTTTCACCAAACCTGTGTGGCCTCAGTCAGTGGAAGCAGCCCACACCGGCTGTGTGCCGAGCAGGCAGCGGCTAGCTGATGGGCCACTAGCAATTACTTTGACAGCAGGAATTGCCAACGGCAGTAACTGGCTTCAGAAGAAGCCAAACAGACCCCTTTGTAGCCCATAAATAATGGTAAATATTGCAGAGATATACAATACTTATTTTTTGCCTGTTACCTACGTGTCTAAGAGAACGGTCTGCATACTAGTGAAGGAATTCCGCACTAATCAAGAAGTAAACGTGTGATGGCTTATCTTTTGATTTTCAAAACTTACCTATACATTTACCATTAATATTTCTCTTTGAAAATTGAACATTAGACAAGTGGAAAGTCTAAAAGAAAATGTTAGGAAGATATGCTTCCACAAGTTTGGAGTTAGAGGAGTGTGAAGTAGGAAGTAGACCTGCCAACTGGAGTGGACTCCCGAGGGTGGGCGCTCGCAGAGGCAGCTGGCCCTGTTCCGTGTCCGACGCCCTGTGCCCGGCCCCTGCGGCAGGGCAGGAACATAGCAGCAGGCTCCGCCCTGCCTCCACGCGGGCCAGCACCACATGGGGTCCCTGGGGGTATATTTTGCGGCTTCAGTGGTGGGTTGCCATTGGATCATTTATAGGGGTCTCCACCAGCCCACAGGACCCAGACCAGGAGGTAACGAAAAGAAAGGGGCTCTTTATATGGCCACTGGGATTACTCTTCTCTGTCTGAGCAAAGGGAGGGACTTGGACTGGGTCAGCTGCTCCCAGCATTCAGCAGACGAAACCAGGAGAATAAAGTCCCCCGCACGTGGGACTGGTGGTGACCTCCGAGGGGACGTCTGGGTCACGCCCAGAGGTCTCTCTGCCATGTTTCCCCGATTTCGGCCTGGCTGTGCTTGCGTGAAGAAGCACGCAGCCAGAAGTCAGGCAGCTGGGATGGTTAGGTGTCTTTGGGTAAATCCCATAATTGCCTGTCGCCTCAGATTTTCCTGTGTTTGGCACACTCCTGCCTGATGTTTTGCAGAGTTTAATGCATGTATGTGAAGCAGTACAGTATATGTGAAATAAATATGTAAATGGTTGTATGAAGTAAGCACCTGTGAACCGTGTAGGGTGAATGTCCTGTGTTGCCGACAGCCGGTTGGTGCACACCTGCTGCTGACCCAGGTACTGGACACGGGTGGGGCACAAGCAGGGCTGCTGCTGACCCAGGTACTGGACACGGGTGGGGCACAAGCAGGGCTGGGGGTAGTTTCGCTGATCCCAGGAGGCTCTAGGCCGCAGAGGCCGATTCCTGGCTCAGGTGACATGTCCGTCCCAGGGTGCCATCCTCCCTCAGAACTCCCCCTCGTCCTCAGAGCCTCTGAAGACTGTGGTGGGGAGGGCACCCTGGGAGTCACCATGCTCCGTAACAGCTGTGTCTAGGAGTGACACACACCTCTCCCACTGGCATAAGGCAGTAACAGGGCCACACCTAGCACGAGGGACCTGGAGAGCTGCAGTCCTACTAGGAGTCCAGAAGAGTCTGGAATATTTGATGGGCAGCACTGGTGACCGTCACAGATAGTTCTATGTTCTACAGCTGGATGACTTGCAGGAGAGAAGCCTTCAGGGTGGCGCTAACATCTGCTACCGACACTACCCCATTCTTTCTGCACAGCGTTTGCTAACCACGTGACTTTCTCGATTTCCCAGTTTTAAGGATTTGGTGGCATTAAAAAGTGCAATAGCCCTACTGCGGACTACCCTGAAAAGCAGCACTACTATAAAATCTCACTTCTGTTTGCTTTGCCAGACATTGACGAATGCTCTGAAGGCTTTGTGCAGTGTGACAGCCGCGCCAGCTGCATTAACCTGCCTGGATGGTACCACTGCGAGTGCCGGGACGGCTACCATGACAACGGGCTGTTCTCTCCGAGTGGGGAGTCGTGCGAAGGTCAGTGCCGGGAGGGCCCAGAGTTCAGGCGCTCTCGAGTGGCGCAGACAGTACAGAGGACGTGGCAGACTGATTCCTGTTTAAGACATTTGTGGTTTTGTTGTCTGTACAAGAGTGATGAAAAACATGGAAAAACCTAACTTTAGCTTATGAACTATCATAATTAATTTTTAAATAATTGAACTTTGTGACACTTATCAACAGATACCTGTGAAACTAGGAGGATGTTTTCTGAATGAAAAAACACATACTGTCACATCTACATTTAAAAATGGAAACATGCAAAGCACTGGCCCCAAAATAGGTAGAAGACGCGGAGAGGAGAGCAGGCCCAGGGAGAATGGGCAGAGGAGCTGCCCGGGTTCCACGGCCGAGGGTGGCCCACCAGGTGCCTGCTGGCGGGGCTCCCACACGGGCCCCTCGCCTGGATAACGAGGCAGTGCTTAGTGGTGCTGAATGCTGGTCTGCGGCATACGAGAGGTTTTCAGCCTCAGGAGTAGGAAATTCAGCGAGAGCCTTCGGTTAGCTGCCGTTGGTTTTGAATTATTTTCAGTGAATGACAAGCAAGGCTTTAGAAAGCAGAGCTCAGTCAGTGAGGGCCAGCAACACTGCCCAGCGCCAAAGGCTGTGTCCTCAGCATGGCTGGCGCAGCAGTGGAGAACAAAGGGAGACTCGGGATTCTCTCTGGCTGTACTTACTGAGAGTAACGGGTGAGCAGGATGGAGTCGGGGAAGCCTTGGAGAACTGAACTCCCAGACGTTGACGTGGGAAAGCTCAGGCCCTCTGCCTAGGCCTCAGAGGGTGTCACACAGAGATCCCTGCAGCACGGGGTGAGGGGTGCCACAGCTTCCGTCTCTGTTCAGGCAGCAGAGTTCTGGACCTCATGAGAGGATGCAGCACGGTGTTCACAGGGATGGGATAACCACCTGTTGTGGGCCGAGGCGTCCTCTTGTATTTATGAGTGCCCTAGAGTATTCCCAGCCCTGTGGAGGAAGCAGGGAACCACACGTCTGAAATGCAAGTGGACCCGAGGTGGCTGTTCCCTAAGAGGCTGCTCTGCTGTCTCCCGTAGTGTTTAATAAGACCACCACGCATGAGGGATGACACTGGACGTTTATAAATCACGCGAATCACACAGACATCTGCAGACCGAGATGCTTCTGGGTGTGGCCTGTGTCTGGCCGGCGCCCGCACATGCTGCTTTCTCTGGAGAAAGACAATCCCTCGGCCGCTGGCTGTCCTCCGCGTGTATGACGCAGACCTCCAGAGGGCTAAGCTAGTTATCTGCTGACGCGTAGAACAGGACTCCCAGATGAGCCACTGGAAACGAGGAACACCATCGTGCCATCTCTGTGGGTGGTGCTCAGCTGGGTGCCTGTCTCCTGAGACTGGAGTCAAGCTCCCCTCTCCTGGAGGCCTCTGTGGGTGGCCAGTGAGGAATCCACTGCAGGGCTGTGACAGGCCTTGGCTCCTCCGCAATCCAAGGGACAGAACTGGCCCCAGCTGGAGGCCAGTCTTTGTAACCTAGTGTCAGATGTGATGACGTTTCCCTGTCAGGCGAGAGCAGGGAAGTGCAGCTCCTCTCCGAAAGGAGGAGGTTGCACAGGGTGTGAGGAAGTGCCGAGGCTCACCGGAGCCCTCACCGGTGTCCAGCGTTCCTGCCCCGCGTCCGAGGTGCTGTTCCCCGTAGCTCTGAGAGAGAACCCTTGCCTACCTCCTTCCATCTCCCAGGCTGTGAACTGCCACGCTGGGAAAGCCGGGCCAGCTTGCTTTCCCAGGCGGACTCTGCTGCCTTCCTCCCACTTCAGGGAAAGAACTGGCTCCTCTCCTATCAGAGGCAGAAATTGGGGCAGGTGAGATGCCACCGGGGAGGCCACAGCCGTGGTGGAGTGCCCGTTAGTCTCTCATCTCCACTCCCCATTGCAGCTTGCTGCTGGTGCAGACCACAGGAGGCAGCTGGTGATGGCTAAAGGACTTGAGGCCCTCACCACCCACCTGGGAGACCTGGGTTGATTCCTCGCCTCCTGCTTCGGCCCCGTCCACGGGCTCTGGCAGGCACTGGGGAGGTGAACCAGTGGATGGTTCTGCCAGTAAGTTCCCCGTCACCTGACTCAGGACAGACGCTCACTTTCCTGCTACCTTTAGAAGACACCCCGTGTAGGAATGACCCTGCCTGCTTCCAGCCAGCGTCTTCTTTTCAAGATGGCTGAGTTTCCATCCTCTCAAGCCCACTGGTCAGTTGCTGTCTCCTTGCTTGAGCACTTAGGATCTGACAAGGTGGCTCAATGAGCATTCTTCACTCCCACTCACTCTCAGCTCCGGCCTCCCCTTCTGTTCTCCGTGGACCGCTGTCTGCCAGTGTCCTGGGACTTGGACCTCACCAGGCCTATCTGTTTTCCATGTCTAACCCACCCAGTTCCACAGCTTGAAGTGCCGTCTGCGTAGCCCTAATTCAGCTGCACGTTGGATTTCCAGGGCACTGCGTGAGGACTCAGACCACTCCCACTAGAGCAGAGCTCGGCACTGTGCTCCACTGGTTGCCCAGAGCAATATTTTGGAGTCACTGTTTCTTCTTTTTCTTGTACTTCACATCCGATCCATCAACAAATCTCACAATTTTGACTTTCAAAATGCACTCCAGTCTGGTTTCCTGTGAGGATACCACTTGGGGCTGAGGCACCATCGTCTTTGCCGGGGCCACGGGAGCAGCCCCCAGACTGCAGCGTTTGCCTACAGCCCCCAGACTGATGATTCTAAAACGGAAGGAGCTGTCAAGGCCCTTCTGTCAACACCCTTTTCCAGCTCTCTCAGGAAAAGGTCTCAGGAAAACCCAAGCCCTGACCAGGGTCCCCCAGGACCTGCACTGTATGTGCCCATGGCTTCCCAGTGTTTCTGCAGTGTGCTGAACAGACACCTTTGCGGGTGCTGCTCCCTTGTGTGGGATGCCCTCCCGCAGGTCTGTCCAGGACTTTGTTTGATCTAGTCCAGCTTTCTTCTCACAGCGACCTCTCCTGGGCTCCCAGTGTAAAATACCCTCCCACTTCTCACACTGTGTTCACCTACCCTGCTTCTCTGCCCTTCATAGAAATTCTAAGCTCTGAAAATACAGCATATATTTGTTTGCTTGCTTATGATCTGCTGCAGAATGTGAGTTACAAGGGCCATAGCTTTTCTTAGCTTATCAGCTACTGTACTTCCAGGCGGTGAATTTGTGTAATGAAAGATTGATATGGATGATAGGTAGATGGATGAATAGGTAGACAGATAATCTTTTAATCAGAAGTACATGAGGCACCTAACCTAATTTGGAATTAGTTATTAGCGTGACATGTAGTAGACAGATGGGCATATTATGTTAGAAGTAGATATACGGCAGCGATCAAGATAAAATGTAATGAAGTACATTAACAAGTGTTAAGTCCAGAAAGCAACAAGGACAATTAAAGCAAACATTAAGATAACACATGATAAATGTCAAGTTGGTGAGGTCAAGGACTGAGATACCTACAGAAAAATACTTTTCAGGGAAGTTCCACAAACACAGAAAAAGTGGAAAACCTTATTTTTTAAATTTTTTTTCAATTTTTTTTATTTAATGACAGGCAGAGTGGACAGTGAGAGAGAGAGAGAGAGAGAGAGAGGTCTTCCTTTGCCGTTGGTTCACCCTCCAATGGCCTCCGCGGCTGGTGCGCTGCAGCTGGCACACCACGCCGATCCAATGGCAGGAGCCAGGTGCTTCTCCTGGTCTCCCATGGGGTGCAGGGCCCAAGCACTTGGGCCATCCTCCACTGCACTCCCTGGCCATAGCAGAGAGCTGGCCTGGAAGAGGGGCAACCGGGACAGAATCTGGCGCCCTGACCGGGACTAGAACCCGGTGTGCCAGCACCAGCCTGGAAACCTTATTTTTTGAAAACTATTTAGGGAAGATGGTACTGTTATCTACTAATAGAATTTATAGATTATTAGAAAAATCTAGTACTCTGTCTAAAGGCAGCAGGCTCTGAAGGGTCCTTTTAAAAAAGCCACCTGCATACTTTTAACAAAGACCAAATACTTCTAAGTTACTGTCCACGTAGGGCAATTTCAGTGATATGTAGAATTGTAATATCAGTATTTAGGAGTTCTTTTTTAAGACTGTGATTATATCTGGGAAGGTGCCATTTTTTTGTTGCTTTAGAAAAAAGCAAAGAATTCTGAGATGGACAAAGCCACAGCAGTGATCTGCAGTTAGTGTGCAGTCACAAGGACGTGTTCAGACACCTGCACTTTCCCTTCCTCCTTGGGCTGTGCGTGTGTGAGCCGCCACCTAGCCATGGCCAGCTGCGTTCACCAAACCCTACGCTGCCTGCCTCAGAGGTTCCTGGTCCATCCCAGGGAATGTGCCGGAGTGCCCTTGGCCGTATCCATACCGTCATTTCTCCTGACGCAAGCAGCTAGTTAGTACATTATGACGTTTCTGCCCATACATTTCTCCGGGCGTGGCAAGCACGTACCAGCCACCGTTGGGGGTGGATTTTCTTCTCTTATAATTGTACTTTATTTAAGTGCACATGTCGTTCTGGGGCTGTGTGTCTATTTCTTGTCTTCTGCAACAAAACCAAGAATTCTTTGTTCCTTTAAGAAAAAATGAGGCTGGCGCCATGGCTCACTTGGCTAATCCTCCGCCTGCAGCACCGGCACCCCAGGTTGTAGTCCCAGTCGGGGTGCCAGATTCTGTCCCAGTTGCTCCTCTTCCAGTCCAGCTCTCTGCTGTGGCCCAAGAGGGCAGCAGAGGATGGCCTAAGTGTTTAGGCCCCTGCACCCGCTTGGGAGACCATGAGGAAGCACCTGACTCCTGGCTTCGGATTGGTGCAGTGCCGGACGTAGCATTAGGGGAGTGAACCAATGGAAGGAAGACCTTTCTCTCTGTCTCTCTCTCTCACTGTCTATGACTCTCTCTCTCTCTCTTACTGTCTAACTCTGCCTGGCCAAAAAAAAAAAGGGGGGAGCCGGCGCTGCGGCTCACTAGGCTAATCCTCCGCCTTGCGGCGCCGGCACACCGGGTTCTAGTCCCGGTGGGGGCGCCGGATTCTGTCCCGGTTGCCCCTCTTCCAGGCCAGCTCTCTGCTGTGGCCCGGGAGTGCAGTGGAGGATGGCCCAAGTGCTTGGGCCCTGCACCCCATGGGAGACCAGGATAAGTACCTGGATCCTGCCAACGGATCAGCGCGGTGCGCCAGCCGCAGCGCCCCGGCCGTGGTAGCCATTGGAGGGTGAACCAACGGCAAAAGGAAGACCTTTCTCTCTGTCTCTCTCTCTCACTATCCACTCTGCCTGTCAAAAAATAAAAAAATAAATAAAAAAGGGGGGGGGGAGGGAGAAATTACACCATACCTGGTGGTAGAGCTGTTATTTTTAAGTCACGTGAAATGATTGCAAATGATTCTGCCAAGTGCAGAATAATGTTCTCACAGTGGATACTGAAAGGGTTATGTAGCACGAGGTGTCTACAGAGTGTGTGCTCACAGAGCGCACATTACTATAGCTAATGGTTTTCCTGCCTACCTCAGTTCCTAGTTCTAAAACTATGCAATGGGATGCAAAGATCAGTTTATCAAATATAGTATTCTGAATAGTCCGAATATAGAGCTCACTCATAAAATGTCATTTTCATTACAAGGAGAAAATTTTATCTGATCTGCAAAGAACTGTATCGATCATTGTACTCATGTTTTAAAAGACACATCCTCACACTGGCCAACAATTCTCTGTTTATTCTGATTCTAAACAGCATTATCCTTGGCAAGTCCCACTATAATAAAGCTCACTGTAATTTTAACAAAATCATTGGTTTTGTTAAAATGGAAATAAAATCAAGGTAAACAGAGAATTTATGACATGGATTATTTTCAGGGACACAAATGTAATGGAACTTACATATTTAAAATTTAGATACAATCTTGAGTAGTCCAAGTCAATTAATATTGAAATCCAGCCACTTACAGTTCTTCCTTATATCCTGCCTTTAAGGTCTTGAAAGGGATGGATGTGCAGCCTCCCGGCTTCAGAAGCCAGGAATCCCACCTTCTCTCTGCCCACGTGTGCTGCGATTTCCCTCTTCTCTCTTGACCTTTACTCAAGAAACAGATGGACTGGGAAGCGCTTACTGCCACTCATGCAATATCCTGGAATGTGTTTGGGCTCGTGACCTTTAATATGGGGTAAATACGTGAATCGCACCTCCTCTCACGGAGCTGTCCGTGGGTCAGGGTGTGTTTGCTTTTCATCTGTATGAAAATGCTGTCGGCTGCGGCTGCCACGGAGGCAGCGAGTCTGGGTGAGGAATGGGCGGCTGCCAGTGGAGTCACACAGGGGACGAAGCAGCGATTTGAAATGCGAAAGTTAACAGGGAGTGTGTTCTTTGTGAGGTCTGGTAACTGCCCCTCGTCGGGGGAGTGCAGTCTCTGGACTGTGTGACAGTCCCTGGACTGTAAGGGAGAACACCTCGGCCCACACTGGTGGGAGCAGACGTGTGCCGTGCTGCAGCTAGGGAATGGGGCTCGAAACAGAACAAACAGCCTGAATGACCCCCTGACATTTTCCTTACCCCTTTTTATTATTTCAGATTTCTCTCTAGAAACCTTCCATCTGTAGTTCATTCCCCAAATGGCCACAATGGCCAAGGCTGGGCCAGGCTGAAGCCAGGAACCAGGAGCTTCCTCCAGGTCTCCCATGAAACACTTTAGACATCTTCTACTGCTTCTCCCAGGCCATTAGCAGGGTGATGAATTCTAAGTGGGCCAGCTGAGACGCAAGCCGGTACTCATAGGAGATACCAGTTCACTGTATCACAGCGCTGGCTCCATGAGCACCAGCTGAATACTGGGCTGCAATACCAAATAAAACACCCTAAGCACTTGAAGAATTCTCACAAAGCCTGCGGTATCCAGAGACGGAAACGCTGACACTCATCCAAGGGTAACTGGTTTCGCAGTCAGACACTTAGTGTCTTCTTGTGAAGTCTCACATCACAGGCACGGCTGTAGTCAGCGCTCATGGTGTGGCGTGTGCCAGAGAGACCACTTGCTCATCCTCTAACCATGCTGCCTGCCGCTTTCTTGGCTGTAGATGTCGACGAGTGTGGGACCGGGAGGCACAGCTGTGCCAACGACACCATCTGCTTCAACCTGGATGGTGGCTATGACTGCCGGTGCCCTCACGGCAAGAACTGCACCGGGGACTGCATCCACGATGGGAAGGTGAAGCACAGCGGTCAGATCTGGGTGCTGGAGAGCGACCGCTGCTCCGTGTGCTCATGTCAGGTGAGTGGTGGTGAAACACTCGGAGCCAAGATACCAACTTAGCGTTTGCAACTTCTTCAGCACAGTGCCTGAGGATTCTGGAAAATGCAATCATCCATGGAGCCATAGTGAATCTCCTGATGTCATCAGTGTCTTCTCCTAGGCAGTCCTGTTCCTCCAAGCCAGGCAAACACTGCACCCCAGCCCTGACTGACTGTACGTTTTCAGAGCCTCCCGTGGACGGGCTGCAGAGCGCACACTCCTTGTGTGACGCCTCAGCACTGCCTCGGAGCCTGCCTCAGTGACCCAGCCCTTGCTCCTGCTGATGGCATCCACTGTATCACTACACAGGATGCGCTGCTGTGTGTCCCTGCTTGTAACATTTTTATTCCCAGTGTGCCTCTTTCCCCATAGTTATATCATCACATTCAGGAGGAAGAATCTGGGTTGTACTTCAGTTTTAGACAGGTGTTTCGTTGTACATCCAGTTAGTGCTAGACTTAAAAGTTAACTGAGTAATAGTATGTACCAAGGACTCAACTGCTAGGAAAAAATGGTAAAACTTGTACAAGAATGTGAGGCTATAAACATTCCAGAAGTCTAACAGTATGCATGAGTAAAAACTTACTAGCTACCAAATACAGCTTCACAGAAATGAAACTTAGCATCCAATTGCAGTGCTAATATAAAAACACATGCATATTCATATATACACACGTTTGTATCCACAGAAGGGCCAGGCAGCTGTTACCATTGTTCTGTTCATTTCTGGAATGTTTCTTTCTGGTCAGGTCACTGGAGGAGTAGTGGATGGAAAAGAAGTCTTCTAGCTTGGGTAAATTCTGTGTGTCAGCTACAAAATGGGATTTTAAAGAAAATTGATTATGTTGGGCAAACAGTCTGAGTTAGTTCAACTTGAGAACCAGCTACTGATACACATACACATGGGTTGCAAGCACACGCAGGTTGGAGGAAATGTACATTTTCTTTCAATTCCACCTTCCACAAACATGTTGAATGCCCTGGTGTGTGGGTGGGGTCAGTTCACTGAGCAATGGACGTTTGTGCAGCCGCGCTATTTCCTTCTCCCCTAGAGCGGATTCGTCATGTGTCGACGGATGGTCTGCGACTGTGAGAATCCCACAGTTGATCTTTTCTGCTGCCCTGAATGTGACCCCAGGCTCAGCAGTCAGTGCCTCCACCAAAATGGGGAGACGGTGTACAACAGCGGTGACACCTGGGTCCAGCGCTGCCAACAGTGCCGCTGCTTGGTGAGTCTGCCAGGGAGGCTGACGGGGAGGGCTGAGGACAGCACTTGCCAGAGCTGTTGTGCAGTGCCGTGCAGTTGTGCCCTGCCATGTTGAAAGGTGGCCCTAGAGAGAACAGTGGCCTGGGTGCCAGGAAGCTCACTCCTTTTCCAAGGAGAAATTCTACCAGTCCACTTCCACCAATCATGCTCAGATGTGGGGGGAAAAAAAGCAACACCCACTGATGCTTCGTTCCTCTAAAGAGTATCGCCATGCGCACTGGTCTGTGGGCACTGTTTTGCATGTGATGTGGATATGCAGTAAGTACATATTAGAATTGCCTTCTCCATGTTTCTGAAACTGTTCCTGGGAACACTGGGTGGGAAGCAGTGAAACACCAGCCTCCCTGAGGGGGCCTGAACTCCTGGTCTCCTCCTCCTCCCCAGGCAAGGCCGAGCGCGTCAGAGAACGCCTTATTGACGCTTCCTTTTTATTTTCAACCCAAAAACTGATTGACAGAGCAAGGTCAGTTTCTGTGCCCGAAAGCTGCTTTCATGTCTGAAGCCATGAGATTCCGAATTATGAAGAAAATAGGAGACATGTGGGAACTAATTTTTAAAAAGACCCATTCACACGTTCCCATGTGAAATAAAAAAGGTGAGTTCCTAAAGTTTTCATCAGTCTACACTGAGAAACATACAGGTAAACAAAAACTATCAAATGCCCTTTGTACTTGGACCAGAGTGTATGCAAAGGATCAAATGGGAAGTTAGAAGAATGGAGATGGCGTATTGTAGGCAAAAAGAGGAAGACGGCCTTCCTGCTGGCACGGCGAGGTGGCCGCACAGGTGTTGGAGGTGTGGGGCCGCTCTTGGTAATCCAGGAGACTGCAGAACCGTGCAGGTAGCCTGTGAGGTCCAAGCGTGGACATCTACCACCTGAGCTGAGCCGTGGGCACTGAGCTGCCCCCGCCTCACCCTGGCACATCTGCTTTCTCGGCAGCAAGGGGAGGTCGACTGCTGGCCCCTGCCCTGCCCAGATGTGGAGTGCGAGTTCAGTGTCCTCCCGGAGAGCGAGTGCTGCCCGCGCTGCGTCGCTGATCCCTGCCAGGCGGACACCATCCGCAATGACATCACCAAGACCTGCCTGGATGAGATGAGTGTGGTCCGCTTCACCGGGTCCTCGTGGATTAAGCATGGCACAGAGTGTACGCTCTGCCAGTGCAAGGTAAGCCAGTGGATGTGGTCGGCTGTGCGCACCTGGCTGCTACGTGAGGCTCAGAGGTGTCACTGTGCTGGCCTACACCATGGATACAGCGTTTTTCCTCATGTTACTCACACACGGCTTTATTTGCTCCATGGCTCACTGTCCCATGCGCCCTACACCATGTGTCGTGGGGAAGCAGAGGGCCTGGCTGAAACCAGAACCATCAGGTATTTAAGTAGGCCATGTCTAAGGTATGTTCCCACGTATCTGTAAGGACTGCGCCAGCACACTTGATGTTTCTTCTCATGATGGAAGACAACATTATCTTATTGATTTTTATCTAGTTCTTTTATGAGGTCTGTAAAACATATTGACAAAGCAGATACATTACATTTTTCCAAAGTGGAAATCAATCTGGCAAAAATTGGCTTATTTCTTGGTTTGTTGTGGTCAGTTACACTGAATTGAAAAATTTAAGATCTATTATTTACCACACGTTATTTCCACACTTGGAGAAAAATCATTATAAAGATTCTTCTTATTCTTGTAGGAAAACAGAGCATTGTGTCTTTTACTTCAGTGGAGGAAAAAACACAGATTAGGTTGGCAGAGGACCTAGAGATGATAGATGGTGGAAATGTTGATGGCGTTCTGGTTGGATCATCCCTACAGCCACCTGACTGAGTGGTCAGGGCACTGCGCACGTAGCATCTTGGAGTCAGCCCTCCAGTTCAGGAACAGATGAGGGGTCCAGACATCAGGCTGCTCTGTGCTCACAGAGCAGTCTCTGTAGCTGCTCCACGTTCTGCATCTTGTAAAACTTTTTCCACAAAGCGATCTCATTCAGAGCCACTTCTCACCAGGGCAGCTTGCTCTAACAGGACAAAGACACATAAAGTGCTTTAAGACAGATTTCAGTCTACTTCAAACACAAATTCTAGCTCCATCATTCAATGCAATTTGTCAATGAGCAAAGCTTTCTGAGTGAACATTTACTGTTTTCTGGAGAGCATTAGCAAATCTGAAAGTCACTAAAGTTATTCACAGCACATAGCAGTGTTCTGTAAGATAGGCTTCCCAGCATGCATCTCAGAGCTCAGCCCTCACGTCTCGTTACCAGATGCAGTGGGTCCTCTTATTCCCTTCAGGTGGGTTACAGTGCTGAGCACTGAGGACACAAGCAAGCCCTGGGTGATGGGGCACAGGCATCAGTGAGTTTGTCACTCAGTGCCTTGCAGGCAAAGGCTGTTGCGGAATTAAAGCCATGGCTTCTCACCACTACGCTTGGATGCTTAGAAGCTACTGTTGACTGCCAAGAACACAGCTAGGAGTAGTTCTGTCACTGGAAGGTGGGTGTCTGGAGGTAGAGTGGTGAGCATAGAGATAGTCACTTCTGGAAACTCTTGTCCAGTAGCTTACTATCTAGAGCTATCCCTTCAGCCTCTTTTATGTAAATTTAAAGGAAGTGAAATTAAACACTGAATTCCTCAGCTTCACCAGCTGCATTCCAGTTGCCCGGTAGCCACACATAGCTCGTGGCCATCACAGAGAACGTGTCCGTGTCATAGAATCTACTGGACAGAGTTGTTCCAGTGGTCAGGACTACAGCTGCTGCAACCAAAGGCCTGCTCAGCCACACTGTATGGCCGTGGGGGACACCCTGTTAGCTTACCCGAGGAATGAGAGCAACTGGCGCCCATGTGGATGCCATGATGCCACCCGAGAGTGTTGGTAGCCCCCGTGCGGGGTCCGAGGCTGCAGACCACATGACCTGTGGCTTCTCTGCGCTGCTCCTCAGCACAGTGAGCTCTGAGGAACACGAGTCAGCTCCGAGACCAGGCCAACTTCCCTCCTCAATCCAAGGGTGAGTTCAGCTTTAATTTACTTAGGTTAAAAAAAAAGTTCCTTCTTTCACAAACTAAACCTGTGACTTGGAGAGGACTTCGTTCAGCCACTTGCTTCTGGTGAGTGTGTGTGGAGCTCACAGCTGAGACGTGAGGAGGGAGGAACCTTGGGAAATCAGATGCCAGGGAGCCTCTTGACCACCCTGAGAAATCCTACAAAGCAGGAAGAGGTGAAGTCCACATGGAAAACAAGTGGGGTTTTATAGGTAAAACGTGTTGTACCCGAGAATCAGCAAGTACCAGCTAGAAGCCCTAAAAGCAGGTAAGCAGGTCTGTCTGGGGCCCAAAGCACACACAGGGGCAGCAGCACAGTGAGCTTTGCAGATGGATGGAAGAACAGAGAGTATCCCCTAAGTGCTGCGATGACTGTGGAGGAACTCATTTTATATAATATCATGTTGAATAAAGACAATTCGATATTTATCAAAATTCTAGGGGGAGATGCCTTCTCTGCCTTAGGTGTGATAAAATATAAGATAAAAATGAACAAAACAGGAAGAAATGGAGCGTGAACAAATTTTTCAGCATATTTCTTTGTTCCACCCAAAACACATAAAAATAAGAAAAGCACTTGTTCCCCATAAATAAGTCAGGACAGGATGAATAAACAATTCACAATTTAGTAGAACAGCTATTAAAATAAAAGAGGCCATCACACAACTCATTTTCTACGTGTCACAGACACTAACCCTGCTGACGGCGGCCTACTGACACGTCAACAGCCACATGTGTGTCCCCCTTTCATTCCAGGCCTGAGAATGCCACCTAAAGAAATCATTCAAAATGCAAAACCAGCTCAATCACCATGCAGAATCAAGGAAGAAGCCACATGTCCAGTAATAGGAAAATGATTAAAAAATAACTCCACAAAATGTTGCAACAGTGGTAGTGAGTGCATGTTATGTCATATGTTACTCTATAAAACAATATAGAACTATTATTTCTTATCAAATACATACTTTATCACATAATTGTATTACTCAGCCATCAGAAATAGAAGTGCTTACAATAATACAGATAACTGTATAATTATATATACACTTTGGCTGCAAGATGGCTGAAAATAAAGGAATACGAAAATGGACTCTTAAACCCTAAAATACTGATAGTAATACGATTAGAAATACATATATAACTGAAAAGTTAAAAATAGGGGTCAAGAAAAATTTTTAACAGTTTAGCATTAAAAGAATAACAATGACTTCATTAACAATAAATATAGCCAGAGCCTGCAGGATCTTAAGAAAATTTATTTTACTGTGTTATTATGTAAAAATAATTACCTTTTATAGTTAGTCTTGATAGTAAAAGGTTACTATTTCTAGAAGTCAGATTAAATTTCAGTGACTCATGTTTCATTTCTGGTTTTATCAAGATAATATTTATGACAGCGAGATGCAGCACTAAGTCTGTAATTGGATGAGTTTCGGGGCCAGAGAATACCTTTTCCCCCTTCAGGTAACACGTACTTGGAATGGACAGCCTCAATTTTATTTCTTCACACAACAGATTCATTTTTCGTTTTAAAATTTCACATAAATGGAATCACACAATTTTTTTTTTCAAAAACTTATTTGAAAGTCTTGAAAAAAATTTTAAAAATTCTTGATAGAGTCATGGGAAGATGTTACATAACAATAAAATGATCAACTGAGCAGAAAACCTAAAAGATTATACATTGTGTGATTCCATTTATGTGACAGAGTTACTGAAAGAGAAGGAGAAAGGGTGAGACAAAGACAGAGAAGGGTGGGAGGAGGGAGCTTCCAACTGCTGACTGCCTCCCCAGATGGCTGCAACAGCTAGGGCCAGCCCAGGCCCGGCGCTTCATTTGTCTCCCACAAGGCTGGCAGGGGCCCAAGCACTTGGGCCATCTTCTGCTTTTCCCAGGCCATGATCCAGGGGGCTGGATTTGAAGCAGAGCAGCAGGGCTCAAACCCACGCTCACATGGATGGGATGCCAGCACCATAGTCTGTGGTTTTACTGCCTACACCACAACGCCAGGCCCAGTCTACCAGACCTTACGACTTATAATCAGTTTTGTCATTTATTTATATTAGCCACACAGATACTTCTGATCCATCTACTTCCAACCTATGTATGGTTTTATATTTAAGGTGTGTTTTTAAGACACTGTGACAGTCCTTACCTTGTCATTGAGGTCTTAAGTCTGTTTATTTGTAATGTAATTTTTGGTAGATTTAGAGCTACCATTCTGCCACTTATTTTCTACTTCTTTCATAATTTCTACATTCCCCTATTTGTTCATTCCTGCCTTCTTTCTGGTAAGTAACTTTTACTTTAGCCCATTTTCAATATTCTCTTGGATTTTATCTTCAATTCATGATTCTAATTTACCATCTTATCACGTAACAGATTCAATATTATCCTATTCATATACAACACAACAGTGCATCACCATCCCCCAAGGTTGTACTGTTAGAATCATGTGCTCTACAACTCTGTACACTACGGATTCCACCTTTCCACTTGACTTTTGTCTTAATTATATATTTTAAGGAATTAAAGGAACAGAATCATAGTTTTAGACTTTTTGGATGTGTAAGTTCATGTTTTTATACCAAATTTGAGAAAAGTTTAGCCAGTGTTTCTTCACTTCATTTGTCTGCCATATTTTCTTGATCTTTCGGGACTTTAGTTTGAGTGGTTTCACTACCCTGAAGGTCACTAAGGTACTATTTTTAAATCATTTTTTTTTTTTGTTTTAGAGATGGGATCATTTCTACTCAGTTTTCTTCAAATTTATGGATATTTTTCAGTCATCTGTACACTGCTGTTAAATCTACTCAGGAGTTTTCTCATTTTCAGATACTGTACTTTTAAGTAAATAAATTTTTCATTTAATTTTTCTAATCTCTGTTGAGATTTACTATCTGTTCATTCATTATGACTACCATTGTTTACATCTTTGAAATATTTATAACACATTCTTTCAGGACCTGAATCATCTTTGAATCATTTTCTATTCACTACTTTTTATCTTGACGGGGGTCTCATTTTCCTGTGTTCTTTCACATGTCTGTTAATTTTATGCTGTGCTGGTTATAATGAATGATATGTTGTAGAGACCCTTGAGTTGTCAATTACTGACCAGTCTCCTTGTACTTACGAGAGCCTGGCTTTGCACTTGTTAGGTGGTAGGTCTCTTCCACATTCACCTTTAGTTTTAGGGTAAATCTAATCTTAAAACTGTTCTATTCCTAATCGCAGCCTTTATGGGCCATTGGTAGGAATCCTTCCTGATTTGACAGGTCCTGGATCTTAAACGCTGTTCCCTGGAACTCAGCCCTTTCAACTTCCCAGCCAAGGCTCTCTGCTGGTCTCCTAAGAGTCTCCTCTGTATCTCCAGCACCAGTGAAGATCTCCATGCTGTCATGTGTCATTTTGGGCCTGTGAGATGGTGGCCTCCTGCTTCACTGGAGTTGTCTTAAGCTGACCAGATCAGAGAGTGCTTCAAGAGGGAATACACATTTGCCTCCCTTAGAATGATGAAATCCCTCCTCTGTCTATCTGCTTCTTCCTATTGCTTTTAATTGCTATGTTTATAATTTGCTCAGCATTTATAGTTATCTATAGGGGGAGCAGTCTGATATAACAAACTATGCCTGGAGCTGGCATTGTAGTGCAGTGGATCATCCCGCCACCTTTGACACTGGCATCCCATAACAGAGCACCAGTTTGAGTCCTGGCTGCTCCACTTCTGATACAGGTCCCTGCTAATGTGCCTGGGAAGGCAGTGGAAGATGGCCCATGTACTTGAGGCCCTGACTCGCATGATGGAGTTTTGGGCTCCTGACTTCAGCCTGGCATGAGCCATTTGGGGAGTGAAGCAGCAGCTAGGTCTGCCTTTAAAAGAAACAAATCGGCCGGCGCCGCGGCTCACTAGGCTAATCCTCCGCCTAGCGGCGCCGGCACACCGGGTTCTAGTCCCGGTCGGGGCGCCGGATTCTGTCCCGGTTGCCCCTCTTCCAGGCCAGCCCTCTGCTGTGGCCAGGGAGTGCAGTGGAGGGTGGCCCAGGTGCTTGGGCCCTGCACCCCATGGGAGACCAGGAAAAGCACCTGGCTCCTGGCTCCTGCCATCGGATCAGCGCGGTGCGCCGGCCGCAGCGCGCTGGCCGCGGCGGCCATTGGAGGGTGAACCAACGGCAAAGGAAGACCTTTCTCTCTGTCTCTCTCTCTCACTGTCCACTCTGCCTGTCAAAAAAAAAAAAAAAAAAAATCAATCTCTTAAAAAAAAAAAAGTCATGCATTGCTGGCAGCAGTCCCTCCCTGGGACACACTCATAGGAGCTAGGACTCAGCTATGCCTCCACAGGATTCTAGTGCTCGTTCCACATAGTCCAGCTGGTGGCCCCGGAGACAGCCTCACCGTTTCTGTTCAGACAGTGCAGGGTGATTTCAGCACTGGCACTCTCAGGCTGTGGCTGTGGGTCCTGGTCAGAAGACAAGTCATGGGCACAGTGGCAGAGCTGCAGGCACCACCAGCGAAGGCCAGGTCTCTCCCACTGCCAGAGCAAGAACGCTGCCTAATAATGATTGAGAAAGATCAAACACAGGCTAAATCACAAATATTCTTCTTGGCCACAGACAAGCTTTTCCCCTCAGTTGATGTGCTTCCACGAAGGTTAGAGGATCTAAATCTTTTTATGGAAATAAAAACACCTGGAACTATACTGTATTAAGGTATAACACATTTTCAGTGTACTAAAGTCAGTTATGTAAGAGAAAATACAGAATAGGGTGTGAGTGTTAGGCGAACCCGAGTTTTTGTCCCAGTTCTACCAACCAATAACTGACTTTTGAAATGTTGCTTAAGCTTTTGGGTATTCACTTTTTGAGTCTAAAACATGTGACTGTTAGTAGAGATCCCTCTGGAAATGCTTCCAGGGATTGTAAATGTGATGTAAATTGTAATTATAATTGTAAATTGTGATGTAAATGCCCAGAAAAGTACCTGACACAGAGCACTCACTCTGAAAGGGGAAGGGTATTGTTATGATGACCGACACTGCTACCTGTCATTGTCATGAATCTGGCAGAGGAAAATAAGGTACGAATTTTTTCTTCTTTGAGGTATACTAGATCGTTTTCCTAACATAAGCAGTCAATGTTTCATGAAGCTCATGGTGCCACTTGATCTCTCTCTTGTCTCAGTCGGTCTTGGCTGTGATGACGCTAGACTGGGAGGCTTAAACTATAAAAACATCCCTTCTAGGGCCTGAATCATGGCATAGCAGGTAAAGCTGCCACCTATGAAGGCACCATGCCATATGGGCACTGATTCATTCAACACCTGGCTGCTCCACTTCTGATCCAGCTCCCTGCTAATGGCCTGGGAAATGCAGCAGAAGATGGCCCAAGAGTTTTACCCCCTGCCACCCATGTGGGAGACTCGGATGAAGGTCCTGGCTTCCACCTGGCTCAGTCCTGGCTATGGGGGACATCTGGGAATGAACCAGCAGGTGGAAGAGCTGTGTCTCTCTTGCCCTCTCTCTAATTTTGACTTTCAAATAGAAAGAACTGGGAGATTAAGCAGATGGACAGAGGGAGGGAGAGAGGAAGGGAGGAAGCAGGCTTTCATGTCTCTTTGAAAGGGCCTCCTCACACCATCACACGGGATCAGGCTTCAACACACTGTGAGGGCACACGGATGTTCAGTCCACAGCACATTTCTGACACTGCTCACCATGTTGGACTGTGTGATTGCTTAGTCCTCACTGGTTCACCACCCCACCCCTGATAAACTAATACCTGCTTTATGACAGAGCATGATATACTCAAAGTCAATCCTGGAAATAAATGAACAAATGAGAGAATAACTGTGATACACAGCGATGCCGTGAGGTCAGCGACCCACCACGAGTACCCGAGCACAGTCCCCGCTTCCGCAGCAGTCTCCGGACAGTGACCAGGTCACTCACTGACCTCTCGGCAGCTGAGTGAGCATGCATATTCAGCGGGTGTGAGTGTGTACTAATGGCTTAAATGTTCACACACCACTTTTTTCCCTTTTTCCTCTAGAACGGACACATCTGTTGCTCTGTGGATCCACAGTGCCTTCAGGAACTGTGAAGTCAAGCGTCTCAGAGGAGATTTCCTTTTACAGAATGTTCTTTCATTTAAAAGACCAAAAAACCGTTAAAACTTCAATTGGATGATTTGTGGGCAGTGACATGCAGCTTTGTTAACGACTAAGTGAACTTTCAATTATGAAATGTGTGGAGCTTGAGAAAATCACAAAAGCAAAGTTCTTAGGGCAACACTACATCACATTCTGTCTCCAGTGTACCTGGCGTCGCCATGCAGGATGGGTGTGGAGCGTGGCCGCAGTGCCGTGGTCCCTGGGCGGGAGCCTGAGCCCCGCCAGTCTGGTGCAGAAGACCTTTCTCTAGAGCAGAGTCCTCACGGCAGAGACAGAGGTGAGGCAGTGGACGGATGCTGCTTTCAGAAGCGAGACTAAGCAGCTGCAGCGTGTTATGTACAGTACACACTCTGAGAAGAAACCCGAAACGAGTTAGTCACAACGACAATGCACAGGCATGGTTACCTAACTTTTCTAACAGCAGAGTCATCCCTGTCGCCCTTGTTTGACTGCACTTAATATTCTTTGGTTGAATTTGTTCAGTATAAGCTCGTTCTTGTGCAAAATTAAATATTTCTCTTACCTTATAACGTGTGTATCTGAGTGTCTGGGTGGTGTCTTCCTGTGTCCTGAGAACGGCTAACAAGGCAGACTGCTCGCTAGTTCTGCAGGTGAGAAATGCCTCGTCACGCAGGCTTTCACGGAACCACGTTCGTGGGCTGTGTGCTCTTCCTCGCCAGGTCGCAGTCTCACCCCTGTCCTCCTCCAAAGCCTAGTCTTGGGTTCTCGTGTGCCCCACATTCCAGTTTGCATTCCATCACAGAACAGGCAGGCAGGCATGGGTGCTGCCTGCTCTGTGGGCCCCTCCTGCCAGGTCACGCCCATGACTGTCACCTGCCTAGGGCCACCTCTCCTGACAGGAACCTCCCTCTGCAGCTGCTGCTGCTGACCACCCGTTCTTGTTGCTTCTCACACAGGGCTCCCAAACAGCGCTGTTCTGTCCTTGGGAGGCTGGTCCTGTGCTCTTCATTGTCAGCGTCCTCTCTGCCAGTCACATCTCTATAAATGGTCCCTTTGTTCAACTAGGTAATTAGCATCTTGAGCATGCCATCTGCTCCCCGCCAGGCCTCTGACAGATGCCATGTGGAGGGGCAACGTTGAGGGTAGCGAGTGTCTCTGGAACATCCATGTGTCCACATGGAAACCCTTCTCAAGGTGGGTGGGCTCAGGGTTGGCCCTGTGGCTATTTGGAAATGGGCCGATGTCCAGAAAGGGGACGAACCCGACCTTGTCTAACCCTCATGTTGCACGCAGTGTGGAAGAAAGTACAAGTGGTGTCACACTTCATTTGCAGAGGCATTTTTCTTCAAAGGACAGGCAGGGACAGGAGGTGACCACCCCCAGAGCCTGCTCCCTTTGCTGTGGAAACAGCCTCGCTGCACCAAGGTCACCACTGAGGCCACGGTGCTGCGGCATGGGGACCATCTGGCTAATTCGTGGATTTATCTTAAAGGATTTTTCCTGCAGCCTTTTGATATCTAAATTACAAGAGCTTAGGCTTATTCTGGAAGGAGTACATAGCTGGGATTTCCTTTCTAAGCTCTCTGTGACCTCTGTAGGTTCCTTAGTTTCTTGGGGGCAGGCTGACTCTTGATTTTCATGGGGAACTGAGTGACAGAAAACTCGTCACACTCAGGGAAAGGAGAAAGCCAGATTATGCTCTTCCAAGGGCCATTCAAGCAACAAATGTCTTCAGATTCCATTTCTTTTACTCCGAGGCTTATCCCGTAAATAGTGGATCCCGAGAGAATCACTGTTCCATCTGCAGACCCGGGTGAGCAGTGATCAGCTGTCTCCTAAGAGCTCTGATCCTTGAAACAGGGGTGGCCAGCACCTGGTTTTGCCCGCTGGTACGACTGGCAAAATGCCACGAATGAGCTATGCTGGCATTGAGGGAAAGCGAACACTGGGAAGAGGGGATTTAACTCAAGGGTGCACGCCCCATACAAGGGCAAGGCTTGCTGCAAATACTTCCCATGACGCTGCCTGTTATTTCTACTTGTTTGACTAGAAAATAGTACAAGAATATTTAAATGTGATTATTGGCCATAAGCTCTATCATAGGTTTCCCCTCTCAAAAGCCCACCATGTTGCTATTTCACTTTGCAACTGGAGCTGGCAGGAGTCGTGGTTGGTTCAGCTGCACCATGTGCTGGATTACGCGTGCTCCTCCCAGTGACCTGGTTACCTATGGCCTACGCTGAGCCCGCAGCAGCCCGCACTCTGGAGCACTGGGGAACACAGGTGACTCAGCTCGGGTTCCAGCTCCCACGCGGTGCTGCCGCCAGCTAGCGCTGCTCGGAAGGGCAGTGTGATGAGCACTTCAGCGGTCACAGTCCCATCTGGCCTGAGAGACTCGGGCTGACTCTCCCAGGCAGAGTGCTCCTGCAGTGGCAGTGAACAACCCGAGAGTGCACGCTGAGTTCCATAGCGGATGCCCTGCCCTGTAGAACACGCCACTCCCCGCGCTCCTGCAGAGGCCTTGCTCCTTGTGTTCCTACGGACCTTGCACTACTGAGGCACTGTTTCCCCTCACCCCACAGAGCGGCGGACAGAAAGGCAGGAGTACTTGGGAGGTGGTGGTCCAGGGTCTGCAGAGACCTACACTACGGCAGAGCAGGGAATGGGGGCCCTGAGCTACACGTCCCTGTCTGTTCTGCTTGCTGGCAGGCTGGGATGATGCAGCCACACCTTCTGTCTCTGTTCTGGGATTCAATCACGTTTCACAGCAATGGTTTCTCTGACAGATTCAGAAAGTCTTCTTTACTGACTGACAGCTGGCACAATAAACCACCACCACCACCACCAAAATACTGTATTTACACCAGACTGTTCTACTTATTTCCAGTGTTGGGCACCATAAAAACACTCTGGAATTAGGAGTGTGGCTTAAGCCAAAGCAAAAATGACATTTGAGCAATTTTCTTTCTCTTTCAAAAAACACAGCCATAAATAGAGGAAAATATAATTTTCTTGGAAAAATAAAGAATCCAGGAATAAAGCTACTAAAATAAATGAATGGCCCTTTGAAGACAATCCGCACACACACTCAGTGTCTTAGCCACTCAGCACATCGCAGCACTGCTCTGGGCACCCTGTGAAGAGCCCGCGTCTGTGCTGGCCCCAGTGCCACAGTCATGGTGAGCACAGACGGACCATAAGCATCCCTCACTGCCACTGCACAAAGTGCACCTGCTAGTAACAAAGCAACAGGTGCCATGTCCGGGGTGATGGGGCTGTGATGGACAGGAAGTCCCCACCCAGGCATGTGCAGGACTGCCAGCACATGTGGGTCTGTCCAGCAGAGCGAGAAGGGTGCAGTCGGAGCCGTGGCTGGTGGACACTTCAGGTCCTCACAGGCCAAATGTAGGGTCCAGTTTTTATTCTTTTTGTCACAGGAGTCCTCAGAGGGTGTGGACAGCATCGTGCCATACTCTGACAGTGAAATGGACGTCACCAGGTCCCGTGTGGGAAATACAGGGGTTAAGGACAGTGAGCCTGGGGTACACAGAGACCCCAGAACTGCCCACCTGGTGGCTGTAGTGTAGACAGAATGGTAACAGATCAAAGGCCTTTCACATGCAAGGACATCCAACTAAATGGAAGATGAACATCACAGTAGTTCGCATTAAAATAAATAAAACAGGAAACCGTATTTTAATAGTGGTTCTAAGCTATGAGAGAAAGCCAATGGTTGAGAGGGGACAGGAGAGACCTGTTCTACGGCTCACCAGGCCCGTCTGAAGCTGGCGGAACTGAGTCCCTGCAGCAGCAGGCAGCCGGTCAGGTGCTGCTGGAGGTGCCCGTGCTCACCTGGATGCTCCACGGTGAAGACGCCACAGCAAACCACACACATGCAGATGCGTCCCCGGCCACACAAACCAGCTCCGTGCACACAAACAAGCTGAATGCCAAAAGGAAAATAAATTTGTAAAAAAAATTAGGAAAGTTCCACTCGTTTCTGAATACTCTGAAATCGATCCAAAAAGCATGTATCATACATTCTCGTTAAATTCCACTATATGGAACAGATGAAAAAACTGGCACACCCAACAACATTGTGTGTAATCACAAGCTGGGAACCACAACATAGGCATATTTCAAAAACTGAAAGGAATACGGGCGGAACACATCCGGCAGAAGACATACACAGGCATTTCACAAGAAAGGAACCCCTGAACAGACAGACACAGGAAATTTTCTTGGGCTCACCAGACAACTGGAGAGCGCAGATGAAAGCCCCAAGGGCAACACTGGAAAAATCAAACGACAAGATGTGGGAAGACACAACAGGAACTAGTACCTGCTGTGGTGGGTCTATGTTACCCTTACCTGCAAACCAGTTTTTCAACACCCAAGGCTGACGGTGTGCATTCCTCCTGGCCCAGAGGCACCCTACGTGTGTGAGACAGATCTGCACTGTCCAACACAGCAGCCACGCCATTAGTGGCTATTAAGTTTCAATTAAATTACAGTTCAGAGGCTGGGCTAAGCCTCCACCTGCAACACTGGCATCCCATATGGGCACTGATTCCTGTTCCAGCTGCTTCTCTTCAGATCCAGCTCTCTGCTGTGGCCTGGCAAAGCACTGGCCCAAGTCCTTGGGTCCCTGCACCCATATGGGAGACCTGGAAGAAGCTCCTGGCTCCTGGCTTCAGATTGCCTCAATCCGGCCATTTGGGGAGTGAACCAGCAGATGGAAGGCCTCTCTCTCTCTTTTTCCCTCTGTGTCTGTAATTCAGCCTCTCAAATAAATAAATGAAATCTTTTACAAATACTAAAACTCAGTCCTTCAGTGGCATGAACCACACTGCAGGGATTCAGCGCCACTCTGACCAGTGTTTGGTGGCTGCTGTGCGGGACGGCACAGTAAATATCTCTTTCATTGTAGAAAGCCCGATTAAATAGCAGTGATGTCGCAAACATTCATCTACATGTGTAAGAAGGCAAGAAGGCATTACTTACAGTCAAACACTGGAAACCACTCACACCATCAGTAGGGCTGATATAAACTAAAGCAATGTGTTTCTATTTGAAACACTATATAACATCTAGGATGGGTAAGAACTTAACAACATACCCAAGTCTTAGAAACAATTTTTTTTAAAAAAATTGCAGAATACACATGCATAATAAGGCATTTCTGTAAAATTTTTACATTTGAAAAACCTACGTATCATACCCACATCAGAGTACCTGGGGTCACCTCCTGGATCTGATTACTGCTCCAGCTTCTGAGACCCTGGGAGGCAGCAGGTGACGGCTCAAGAACCTGGGTCCCGACTCCCGGGTGGGAAATCTTGACTGAGTCCTGGGACCTTGACTTTGGTCTGGCCTGGCCCTGGGACTTGAGGAGTGAACCAGCACATGGTGCTCTCTCTGCCCTTTAAATAAATAATAAATTTTACTGCATGGAAATGATAAACATGAAATTAACAGAGTGTTATCTCTGAGAGGTCAAAGAGGGGTATCAAGTTCACAGAATACATACATAACTGGCTCACATCTTCATATTATTCTGTGCATGCCAAATACTTGAAAATAATGCTCTGACCATCAGGGAAATGAATTTACAAATAGATGAAATGTGCTGGCCGGCGCCGCGGCTCACTAGGCTAATCCTCCGCCTTGCGGCGCCGGCACACCGGGTTCTAGTCCCGGTCAGGGCACTGGATTCTGTCCCGGTTGCCCCTCTTCCAGGCCAGCTCTCTGCTGTGGCCAGGGAGTGCAGTGGAGGATGGCCCAAGTCCTTGGGCCCTGCACCCCATGGGAGACCAGGAGAAGCACCTGGCTCCTGCCTTCAGATCAGCGCGGTGCGCTGGCCGCAGCGCGCTGGCCGCGGCGGCCATTGGAGGGTGAACCAACGGCAAAAGAAGACCTTTCTCTCTGTCTCTCTCTCTCTCACTGTCCACTCTGCCTGTCAAAAAAAAAAAAAAAAAAGAAATGTGCTGATACATACATATTTGTATTCTGTAAATATATATGCAATATAATATCTAAGTTTAGTCTAAGTATCTGTTATTTATATTCCTCAAACCAAGTTAGAGTTTTTACATGCATGCATGAGTGCGAAGATTTAGCAAAGCTTTGAAAAGTATACATGTAATGCCTAAAAGCTATTTGTAATGATTTATTTGAAAACATACAAAATGGCGACCACACCCCCTTCGCCAATTTTCATTTGTTTGTTGTTGGCTCATTCATTTGCCTCTACACTTGACACTGTCACGATCATGATATGCATCAGTTTCATTTCTACCTCTGATAACACGCCACTGAACACTCTCATTACAACAAAATTATTGCATGTCCATAAATTTTAATGACTGATAACTGTTTAACTGATTTGTTTGGAAATAGTTTATTTCCTTCTAACTTTTCTACTGTTATGCATGCTGCTGTGATTCATATTGTATAAATTATTTCTTTCAACATGTTATCAACAGGTTTAATGAACAAGTTATAAACATTCTAGGTGATGTGAATTAGCTTGTGTTATTCCTCTTCCAAAGGTTACACCAACATACAGTGCCACCAGCAATATGGAATTATTTTTAAAGTAACTATCACCAATCTTATGAATTTAAAATACTTTAGTCTTGTTCCTTCTTTTACAGGTATGAAATGGTACATCTGTATCTTAATTTGGATTTTCTGTCAGTAATCGTGAGGTTAAGCACTCCCAGTTGTTTATTCAATCATGTGTGAATTTTCCATTTACAAACACTGACATCTGCTTATGTCTTGTGATCACACACCTATTATTCTTTGATGTTATTTTAAGTCAGAATCAGTTATTACTATGTAATTGTTACAAACTCTTTGGCCGGTGCCATGGCTGACTAGGCTAATCCTCCGCCTGTGGCGCCGGCACTCCAGGTTTAGTCCTGGTTGCCCCTCTTCCAGGCCAGCTCTCTGCTGTGGCCCGGGAGTGCAGTGGAGGATGGCCCAAGTGCTTGGGCACTGCACCCCATGGGAGACCAGGAGGCGGCACCTGGCTCCTGGCTTCAGATCAGCGCAGCGCACCAGTGATGGCGGCCATTTGTGGAGTGAACCAACGGAAGGAAGACCTTTCTCTCTGTCTCTCTCTGTCTAACTCTGCCTGTCAAAAAAAAAAAATCTTTTGCATGAGTTTGCTAATGTTTATTACTTTACATTTTCATTTTATTATAATTTTAATATGTACCACTGATAATATCTTAAATTTCTTAAAAATTTAGATTCCTCTCTCTTCAAATAGCTACTTCTACACATTGCAGATATGAGAAACACCACCTCCAGGAACCACCCGTTTCATTTTGGAATCTGCTACTTGAGTTCTTCTGAACATTACACTGAAATCTGTCTTCCTTCTATTTCGACTTGGCTTGTGTAATGTTGTCCTAGTGCTGCTCACTGGGCCATACGAACAAGTCCGGTGCGGATGTCTTCCCAGAATCCTCTCCTTCCAGCACGGTATGCCTCCAGTTCTTCCACTCTGTCCTCCACGCGGTCCTCAGCTGGTCTCTCGAGGATTTCTCAGGTGCTCGAATGCCTGTGGTCATGTCATCCTAGAACCAACACTCTTCCGAGGAGGAGTCTTTCTGCTGATGTCACACTTGCTGTAGAACCTGAGACTATAAATTGAGATTCCTTCCCTGGACATCTCCATCTCTTAAAAAGGAAAAATGTTTTTTTCCCCAGCTCACCAAGTGATCTCTTCTGATGTATCTGAAATTCATAAAAACTGTAAAATGCTAAATAAGAGAGCATTTATATTCAAATTATATTCTCCCAAGTGTTTTTATGAAATCCTCTTTCTACGAGCAGATCCAATGCTGTGTGAAATCACATTTTGTGTGGTGGTATATTAGTATTCCATAAATAATCCAGTAGCGTGTACTTCTATTTTAAATTGAATTTTTCTAGTAATTTGGATTTCTCATCTATAGTAAATACATTTCTCATGCAGGTCTTTGTACGTCATTTCATCATCCCTGGAAGATATTCCAAAGGAAGATGACTATGCCTTGCTATGAATCAACACACTGATTTTATTTTAGTCATTTCAATCATTGTAACTGCAGAGCCAAGCCAAGAGAAGCAGAATTGGATCGGGGTGGTTGCATTCTCACTCTACAGGGAGGAAAAACTAGAAAAATACTTCTCCAAGTGATGCTCAACAATAAAGGCAGAATTAGTGTACTGACAGCTGAGCTATGTTTTCTGAATGTGAGGGAGTTTTTTTTTTTTTTTTTGAAATATTTTATTCATTTATTTGAGAGGCAGTTACAGACAGAAGGAGAGACCGAAAGAAAGGTCTTCTATCCGTCAGTTCACTCCCAAATGGCCACAACAGCCAAAGCTGGGCCAATCTGAAGCCAGGAGCCAGGAGCTTCTTCTGGGTCTTCTGTGTGGGTGCAGGGGCCCAAGGACTTGGACCATCTTTTACTACTTTCCCAGGCAATAGGAGAGAGCTGTATTGGAAGAGGAGCAGCCGGGACTTGAACTGGTGCCTAAATGGGATGCTGGCACCATAGGCAGAGGCTTAGCCCACTAGCCACAGCACCAGCCCCAGTGTGAGTTTTTATCATTCTGCATGTGAGTGTGTTAACCATTTGAACCATTGAGAGCTTGGTTTTCTGTGTTTTTCCTAACTGCTGAGGTCTCTCGACTTTGACTTTGTTTTGTTGACGTGCTGCATGATGCAATTCTAACTGCTGTGTCTTACAATCCTGCTGCATCCTCTTCCACGCCATTGCTTGGAGGGGAACTGCACAGGCAGCTCTGCCTCTAGCTTACCTAAAACTCTGTGGTCACAGCTTGTTGTGAGGCAGGGACCCAGAAGGGAGCAACAGAGGCCCCACAAGTCTCTCTGTGGTGCTGCACCTGGACCTCAGACTTGGGACGAAGAAGCAGCTGTAGCTCACACGGGAAACGTGACTGAAGTGGGTTTGAGGCCAAAGCCCCAGCTCAGAGCCGAGGCTGCTGCACAGACTGCTGTGCTCCAGCTGTGTGGCTCCTCACTGCCGTGCTGACACAGCCCACATGCGGGAAGTTCCAGGGCCCAGGGCTGTGCTCCAGTAACACCTGGTCTATACAAGCAGGGCCCAGGCTATCACCCTCCACTCTCAGCTACAGATAACCGGGGACCTGCAAACGCGAGCAACGTGTATAGCCTACGGGCCTTCGGGAACAACCTTAGGTTTCCATTTCTTACAGGCAGACATGGAGGAAATCCAGGATTGAGATTCTGAACGTGTTCTAGGGAATCCAATGTGAAGGGAACATGTTTCAGAACCTTGCGTCCACACCCAGCCATGCAGCAGACTACCATACCTCCTGCCTCCCTCTTCTCTTCTACCTCACACTCTTCACACTCTGCCTGTTCACCCGACCTGAACCAACCGAAGCTGACATCCACGATGACAGAAGGATCTGCACCTCTGCATTTTTGCACTGACCTTCAAGTATCTTTCTGCTGCTGGCTCCAATCTGATTCTCGGGCCCTACCAAGCCTTAGGGACACAGCCAGCCACATCCACGTGCAGGAGTACATGGCAGGCCTTTCAAAAGGTCATGGAAAATGTGTCTTATGCCAGGACCAGGCATGGCTTTCAAAATATTTTTGCACAAAGAGCAACTTATCTTTTAACTAATTTTCCATGAACTCACTGATTAAAAGTACCCTCCTCCTCTACCCAACCCATGAGCTGGGTAGAGTTACCACTTTGAAACCAAGCATGGTAGACTTGTGTATCTTCTCTGGGAGCCTTAGTAAGTTCAACTATAAAACAGAGGTAACAGGGTGGGCATTTGTCCCAGTGGTTAACACACCTGCAATCACTATCAGAATACCTGGGTTTGAGAACACACTCAGCTCCTGACTCAGCCTCCTGCTAATGAAGACCCTGGGGGTGGGGGATGATAATTCAGGTAACTGGATTCCTGCCACCTACGTGGGAAACCTGGACTGAGTTATCACTCCCACCTCCCAACAGCCCAGCCCAGCCCAACCATTGTAGGCATTCGGACAGTGAACCATTGGGTCAGAGTGCTCTCTCTATATAGCCACACAAGTACTTAGCACAGTGCTTACATAAAGTACGTATTTTAAAAAGTCATCTTTTTGTATTAATACTTACGATCCTCAGGTGCCCAAGATCTTGGCTGATGAAGAACCTCTCTTTACATTCCCTTCCAAAGCCCACTCACAACAGACTGAAAACCCCATGTTTGCTACCAATTATTTCCTTTCCAAGAGATGGTCATTTATTCAGGACCCCAGAACAAGATTCATTCTTTCCCCTAATTGCAAATACAAATCACTCATTCGACATTTCTCCTACTGAGCCCCTTGTGTGCGTCCTTATTCAAACACACAGCTCTCAGCCAGAGGCAGCCACACAATCCAACTCACTGGGGACCTGGAATTTCCAGTCTTGTCCCTGCTCCTCTGGATCATCTGTAGTCAACAGAGCTGTCTCAGGACGGCATTTTGGCAAAGACCCTGCAAAGAAACACAAGATGTCAGCTAAGAAAGTTTGGGAAAGATTACAAAGCAACCTGATCTCTTTTCTAACCACCAAACTACAACAGAGAAATGGATTTCGAAATTGCCTAAGAATTTCTGGCCATTTGAAGCAAGTGAACAAGCTATGTCTATACTTCTATCAATAGACGTCTTATAAATAATCTTTCTATACAACAATGTAAAAATCATTATATTTATCTATTGGTCTATCTACCTAGAGAAACAAGCAGATATCATATAACGGATAAAAGAAGATGTTGCCTACCTAGGACCATCCTAACCACCAGCCACTGCAATGGCCCATGTCTATCCAGCTGAGTCCATATTGGATCCTAAGCCTTTTCCTGCACTCAAGGAAAAACAGAGTTACAGAAAAACTTGTTTTAAATCTGAGTTATCACAGAAAGCTAAATCATTTCGGTTTTTGGAAGAATATCAAAAAGCTACTCATGCACAATGCCAGTAAATATTTTGAAAGTTGTTAAAATAGTGTTAGATGTTAATTCATGTTCCTCCTATGTCACTTTCTAACTTACTCTTAGAAAGCCTCATTTTCTAAAAAGTGGGTATATGGGAGCTGGCACTATGGTGCAGGTTAAGTTGCCACTTGCGATATGGATTGAATTATGCATTGCAATGCCACTTGACAGACATCCCATATCTGACTGCTGGCTTGAATACCGGCTGCTTTGCTGCCAATCCAGCTTCCTACTAGTGCACCTAGGAAGGCAGTGGATCACGGCCCAAATGCCTGGACCCCTGCCACCCACGTGAGACCCAGATGGAACTCCTGGCTCCTGGCTTCAGCCTGGCCCAGCCCTGGCTGTTGCAGCCATTTGGGGAGTGAACCAGCAGATGAAAGATCTCTGTCTGTCCCTCTCTCTCTAATGCTTTGCCATTCAAATAGATATATCTTTTTAAAAATGGCTATATATCCTAATGATAGTTATCTTCTTATTAACATCTGACATATAAAGATGCTAATAACAAATTCTTTTGCTGATTTGATTATATTTTGTTTAGACTGAGACTGGCAGCTTTAACTGGGACATTGAATACCCCCCTCAATTTATTTATTTGAGAAGTAGAGTTACTGACAGGGAGAGACAGAGGGAGGTCTTCCATCCACTGGTTCATTCCCCAAATGGCCACAATGGCTGCAGCTGGACTGATCTGAAGCCAGGAGCTTCTTTCAAATCTTCCATGTGGATGCACTGCTCTCCCAGGCCATAAGCAGAGAGCTGCATGGGAAGAGGAACAGCCAGGACACAACTGGGTACCAGAGCTGCAGGCAGAGGTTCAGTCTACTACACCACGATGCCAGGCCCCCAAACCCCCCAAATTAATCACAGAACAGAATATGCAGCAAAGGCTGATATAAATAATTTTCTAAGCTCCAAGGTAAAACAAGAGACAGAAAAACTTTTCCTAAGCTTTTACGAAATTACACAAGGGTGATGATGAATGAAGGAGAGTGACAGCTTGCGTTGTTAGAGGAGCAGCCCTCCCCACGCCCTGGTCCTCTCATGTACTGTGTCACAGCACCTTCCAGGGAGGCATCACATCCACCTGGTACCTTCCCCGCCATCCTCTGCATCTTACAGATGAAGCCAAAATGCCTGCTTGCCGAAGGGGATTTCCTGATCAACCCGAACCAAAGGTGAACCCCAGACAGTAAGATGTGGACTGTGCTCATCACACTCTGAGGCCCTAGACAGGAAGTTGACTTTGGACATGAGCATGTCTGTGTGGAAAAGGACAGAAGATGAAAATCTGGTTACCAGAAAGAGCAGCCTGAGGTGCACTTGCTAGTATGCATCAATATTCATGTTCCCTTTTCTTGCACTGACAGGAAAATTCCACTTCCCAGACTCCCATGCAATTTGGTATTGTCAGGTGATTTGAGTTCTGGTAGTGGGAGGGAGGCAGAAGTCACGTGACATGTTCCAATTCTAGACACAGCCCACAAAACCTGCAGTGGAGGACTCCAAGGCCCTAGAGAAGGGTCAAAAAACTACAGCACACATCTGGTCACAGCCTAGTTTATACAGCTCATGAACCAAGATACTTTCCAGTTTAGAACTGTTAAAAAATAGTATCTCGTGACACACAAAATATATAGCATTTTAATTTCAGTATCACAAAGTTTTACTGGAACACATCCATGTTCATATTTATTTATCTATAACCTGAGGCTACTTTATACTACAAAGCTACAAAGCAGACCTGAGTAGCTATCACAGACAGCATATGGGGCATTCTCACTGCTATATTCTGCTGTCTCAACATACCACACATTGGAGTGATTTAGCTATATAAACCTGCCAGCATTTGAGCCATGCATATCATAATACCATATTTTACCTTGTTTTTCAATTTTATCTTTTACTATCAGTGTGTAGCCATCAGTTCAGAAAAGAAAGGAGGTGAAAAGTGGACTTCAAATGGTGCATATTTGGGGCTGATCTTGTGGCACAGTGGATTAAGCCACTGCTTCTGACACTGGCATCTCATATTGGAGTTCTAGTTCAAGACCTAGTTGCTCCTCTTTCAATCCAGTTATCTGCTAATATGCCAGAAAAAGCCTCAGAAGATGTCCCAAGTGCCTGTGACCTGGTCCATACTCAGCCATTATGGCCACTTGGTGAGTAAACCAGAAGATGGAAGCTATCTCTCTGTTTCCCTCCCTCTCTACCATTTTGCCAAATAAATAAATAAATCTTCAAAAGCACAGTATACTTTTAAGGCACCATAGATTAGTTCTTATCAAATTAGGTAGCAAAACACTGTTGCATTCATTAGCATTATGCCTGTGGGGGCAAAATAAGGAATTCCCAAATGTTCACGTCATGATCTCCAGAATCTGTCAACATGTTACTTCTTCCGTCAAGAGTGACTTTGCAGATGTGACTAAGTTAAATATCTGGAGATAGGGGGATTATCCTGGTGGTATCAATGCAATACAATGCTTCTTATACTAGAGTGGCAAGATAGTCACCATGAGAGGAGGAACAGGCCTGTTGCAAGCAAAGGCTGGAGTGATGTGGCTGTTGGAAGAGAGCCACGAGCCAAAGAATTCAGGAATCCTTTAGGATTTAGGAAAAGCAGGAAGGTATCTTAACCACAGATCCTCAAAAAAAAAAAAAAAAAAAAAAAAAAAAAAAAAAACACAGAATTACCGACATGTTGACTTTACCCAATAACACTCACCTTGAACTTCTGTTTCTCCAAAATTATTGGACAATCAAACTTTGTTGCCTTAAGAAATCACTCAGTTGTGTTCATCTGTTACAGCAGCCAATAGGAATCTAACATAGGGCACATCAATACTACCCAACTCAGCCCTTACCACAGTAACCCATCCCATGCCACAATAAAGCAATGTCTAGAAAGATTACAATATTTAAAACACAGTATCTCTACATGGTAGAATTTCTTATCAGAAGTGAAATATGAAATCAAGGCTGCAAACCTAAGTTTTCAAGTGGCTCATTTGTTAATTAAGCAAAGAAATCCATTAACCTGATAATGAATTAACTAAACTATGTTTGATTGCAGCAGCCAATGAAACACAGCCAGAGGAAATCAATTTAAACTATTAGCTTTTAGATGACAAGTGGCTTAAAGAGTTCAAGAATACTGAGTAATGTCATAGTCAACAACAAAAAAAATGAGGTAAGTGGTTTCCGATGGCTTGCCATAGTTCTTGGTGAGATATTACAGTGTGAGCTTCATTTTTATTGCTCATTCAGTCCTGAGTTTGAAGCTACTGAGTTACCTGTGCAGAACAACTATGGATGAATATATTTTCAAAGAAATTAAGAAAACATTAATTCAGCACAAACAGAAGTGGAATCTACTAAGATGTATTACATCTGATGGTGATAAAAATGTGTGTGGAGCACAAGAAGTCTGATTGGAAAAACTCACAAAGGTAGTGAGAAAATAAGGTCTATAAATCCTATGGTCATTAGAAATTACTCTGCAGAAAACATTTTAATCTATCCTGTGTTAATGAACTATCTACAGTGAACTACATTTGCTCTCATGGACTTAACCATCAGCAGTTACATGCTTTTCATCAGAAAAAGAAGATGTATGTCTTTCTTTCCCCTACCACACAGAAGATGAATGTTTTAAGCAGTGGTAAAGATTTCTTAAATTTTTTTATCCCAGGATCAAAACTGTATTTTTCTTAACTATTTAGCCACTATTAGCAAATTCTAAATGGCTTTAGCAATCATTAAATTAATAATGTTTAGTGAATTCAATCTAAAATTTCAAGGCAAAATGGCACTTACATGTGAAACTGCCTCAACTCTCCATAGTAACCAACATTGCTAAAGGGACAAGTACAAGCTGCTTTGTGTACGTCTGGTGTTATACATTTAAAACCAGAAATAAATAAATAAATAAACCCTCTATTCCACCGCAAATCTTCAATGATCTTTTTCCCGGCTCAAATGACCATTCCAGCAATTTTTGGTACCTCCCTTCAAGTATTAAAGAATTGTCCACATTCCAAAATTACTTAGTTGCAGAGCTTCCTTCTCATCTTACATCAGAAGTAGGGTGCAGTGTGAAGATGTATTACAACACAAGAGACGCAGGAAAATGATCCAATAGATCCCTATAAATGCCTTCTAGAAGCCAAACATCGTCAACTAAAACTAGCCTTACAGGTTGATGTTAATATTAAGCAGAAATCAGCTACATGAAATGACATTTTCAAAAAAAAAGAAATATATAAAATTCCATTATATATCAACATTAACCAATGCACATCTGTGATTATTTTGATAAGGAAACTAATGTTTCCTATAACATTTCTTTGTTTTAGGCAAGCCTGAAATACTTACTATCGGGACAAAACGTCTTCTGCTCTCTGCTCTAGAAGGTGGCAGAGCCATTAGACTCCAGGGAACAGTAACTGCAGTCACTCTGCACAAGGCTGATCATGGGAATTCAATTGAACCATAACACGAGGGAGGAATTACCTTTTTGTGGTAAGCCACTAGGATGTGTGGGTTGTTTTTACAACAACCATGACTAAAACAACCTTTTAATTACAGGATTAAAATTCACATTTAAGGGTTTCTCAGAAACCACAAGTAGTTCTGGGAAATACTTAATTACTAAGAAATGGCTACAGACATATCATCCCAGCAACGTGGATCAGCACAGGGACTTCATCTCCCATTAATTTCAGCCAACATTTGTTTAAGGTACCAGGAGCAAGGAAATAGGCGAGGTTGATTTCTTATGTTCCTTTAAAGTCATAAATTCCACTCCCTTTGAATTCAGCAATTTAACAGGCTAAATAAACAAATTACCTGGAGCCTTACACACTCATACATTCATTGAGAGCCTTTGCTGAGACAAAGAATATGCATTTTTGCTTTCCTAAATGATGAACTTCTATTCCCTTTAAAGTGATGCTAAACTGCTCCCTTCTTGCAAACTAGAAAAGAATAAATTTCAAAGTCTGAATGGGACATGACTTTAAATATCCCCAGAGAAAGCACTAGGCAAACTCCTGTTATAAAATGCAGCCATCAAATTGCCAGTATTTGTCCCAATGGCATGAGGAACTAGACAGCAAGGCACTGAGGTGACAAGATTTTTTCCATTTTTTTTTTAGACAGGCAGAGTGGACAGTGAGAGAGAGAGACAGAGAGAAAGGTCTTCCTTTGCCGTTGGTTCACCCTCCAATGGCCGCTGCGGCCGGCGCGCTGTGGCCGGCGCACCGCGCTGATCCGATGGCAGGAGCCAGGTGCTTTTCCTGGTCTCCCGTGGGGTGCAGGGCCCAAGCACCTGGGCCATCCTCCACTGCACTCCCTGGCCACAGCAGAGGGCTGGCGTGGAAGAGGGGCAACCGGGAGAGAATCCGGCGCCCCGACCGGGACTAGAACCCCCCATTTGACTTTGTTGAGTGACCAATTGCCTGAGGTGAAGAAAACTTTAAATTAGGGTAAGATGGGGGCCATAAAATGAAATGACATGCTTGTGGGCTCAGTTTTAATTTTTAAAAATCACACCTTTCAAAACCACTTCCTGGATATGCATGATATGAGTGTGTATCTGAGTCCTTGGCCTGGCCATCAAAAACAGTGCTTCCCCACATCCCTAAGCATGGAGTCAGCAGAGGGGCAATGTTGGTTACCCAGCTGCTTCCTGCATTCTAGAACCTGGTTCATGGCGGGGGTGGGGGGGAGGGAGCTGCCCGTTCACAAATTCACTTGGAGGTTAAGTGCAGGCTGAGACGTGGACAAGATAACTCAGCCTCTCTTCTGCTTCCTCAGACCCTCTTGCAGCTGAGTTTTGGGCATGAATTAACTCCACTAGTTAAATGCACTAGGAGAAAGTTTAGAAGGCAGAGCACGGCAGAAACCACCCTTCTGCCCCCCTGTTTCAATCTTGGGCATGTTGTAGCTATAGGTTTCTCAAGTCATGCATCCATGTGCACTGCCCACTTTTCCATGAGAGCAGTGGCAGTGTCAGAGGTGGCAGGGGTGGCCCTTTCTCCTGGCACTTTTCTGGTGATGAGCTATTGTTCTAGAACTGTTCCAAAGGCCCAGACAGGAACTTACCTTTTAAAATAACTTGCTAGTGTCATAAGGACCTAATTTCCTACATCAACTTAGCTGCCTGAAAGTCCCAGAGTGGTTTCTGTTTCTGGTCCTCAGCTATGACTAACAAAGAACACAACATCAGCACTCACACAGGACAGCAGTGGGCTCCACAGCAGCTCCAGCTTGTGTGTTTCATCTTCTTTCTCCTCACAGAGCAACATGCCTGTGAGAATCCATTACTAGCATCAAGAAATCATATGATTTCCTTGACTGACCCTTGGACAGTGAGTGTGCTGGCCACTGCCATCCTGTCATCCCATCAAAGGACTAAGAACAAAAATCTGACACTGCTTCTCAAGGTAGGGACCAGCCAATAGACCCTTTCTGGGAGAATGAGAAACACAGTGGTTGAGGAAGAGACCCAGCAGAATACAAACCGCCTGAGGTAGACGTTATTGCCTGTCTCTTCCTTTTCTTCAACTCTGATCACAACACTTGTACCAGCGCCTAACAGTAAGCAGTAACTCTCTTAGGCATTCAGTAAGCGGCTAACACTTGTTATCCTGCCACAGGCTAAAGTGACCACAGCTTCCTACTCCTCAGTAGCCACAGGTTGCCTCAGGGCTCCAGGCATTTAGAAAATGAGCTCTGAGGGTTTAGTGCTGAGTGTGGGATCTACACAGTCTGAAATTTTGCCTCCTGACACCTAAATTCTCAGTATCATCACAGTCCTCATATTGAGGATCTGTACTGCAATGCTGTATGTGTAAGCTTGCCCCCTTCCACTGGAAGGCCCAGCCTCACATTACGCTGCCTTGTTCGGTGTTCTACGACCCTTATAATCAACTGAGTTGGAAACTGCCTCTCAGTGATGAGAGCAAAGGCTTCGAGATTATAATCAGTACCCACATTTTAGTCACATTGCCATCAGGTGCTGTGTAATGGAGACGCCTATGTATTCCCCTCCTGCCTCTCTGAGACTGGGCCCAGAAATCCTGGAAGAATCAACATTTGCCATTAGACTTCGAGAGGAGTCTTGGAGTTCAAAGAAACCTGCTGTATAAACTGAACTGCTCTGCTGTGCAAAGCTTTATTTCAGTCACTCTACCATTTGTTGAGCCTTATAACCAAGCCTGGCATTCCCACTGTTAAAACAGACAGGAGCAGGCCAGCTCCCTGCTATGGCCCGGGAAGGCAGTGGAGGATGGCCCAAGTGCGTGGGCCCTGTACCCCATGGGAGACCAGGATAAGCACCTGGCTCTTGCCTTCGGATCAGCATGGTGTGCCGGCTGCAGTGCACCGGCCACAGCAGCCACTGGAGGATGAACCAATGGCAAAAAGGAAGACCTTTCTCTCTGTCTCTCTCACTCACTGTCCACTCTGCCTGTCAAAAAATAAAATAAAAAATTAAAATAAATTAAAAAATAAAAAACACTGTCACTGCTCACCTTTCTTTTTAAGATTTCTTATGTGAAAGGCAGAGTTACAGGGAGGCATAGAGAGAGAGGTCTTCCATCCTCTGGTTCATTCCCCAGATGGCCACAATGGCCTGAACTGGGCTGATCCAAAGCCAGGAGCTTTTCCCAGGTCTCCCATGCAGGTGCAGGGACCCAAGCAGTTGGGCCATCTTCTACAGCTTTCCCAGGCCATAACAGAGAGCTGGATAGGAAGTGCAGCAGCCGGGACTCAAACCAGCACCCATATGGGATGCCAAAACTGCAAGCTGTGGCTTTATGTGCTACGCCACAGTGTCGACCCCAACTCTCTTTAAAACCCATTCTGTGGGGCAGTTCCAAGATGGTGGAATAAGGAGGGCGCTTACTGCTCTAGCACAGGATAGTTTTTAAAAAGTGGATTCAGGAAAGAGTTAGGGAGAAAATGGCAAACTCTAACGAAATTAGACAGACACGGTGGACCTACATGGAGGGTGTGGGGGCCCACAGCTCCGCACTCCAGCAGCCAACAGCCTACACACGGGTGTTGGAAAGTGAGGTGAGACCAGACCCCAGCAGCCCAAGCCACTGGCGAAAAAGCTGCAGGAGAGTGTAGAATGAATCTGGCTTAGAGCCCAATAGCGGAAAGTGTACCAGGCAAATTAGAGGAGAAAAAAAAAAAAGGACAAATGGATACTTTTCTCTCTCCCCATCACTTTACAACAGCATCCTGTAATAAGCTGATGGAGCAGCCACCAGTTTGGACATAAGTAACAGCTGTATCAGCTCTTGTCTTTGCCTAGCAACCAGCTGAGTGAAGACTCCTCACTCTGGCGGGGAGAACTAAGGAGGATAGGAGCTTGTGACTGTGTGAGGTTTCTGTACTGGGACTGTGAAAAAGATGGAGGGTGTGTGGGAGGACTCACAGTGTGGCTGGGACTTTGAGCAGCAGTGGGAGACTCCACATGCTCAGGGTTTCCTGGCTACCTGCTGAGAGACATTGCTGGGGAAACTGATCTTAAACTAGAACTGCACAGATCTTTTGTGTGGTCCTTGGGACAGAGCAGACGAATATTATATTCACTGGGGCTAGTGCTTAGGGACTGGTCTCCATTGAGGAGAGGAGCTCAGCTGAACAGAATGAATTTCCCTTCTGATTAAAAAAGAGAGAGAGAGAGAGAGAGATTTACCATGACAAAACTGGGTGTGTCACCTTAGGAAAACCCTTAACCCTGGAGAACTGAACAGCTCTCCAGCCACACCCAGTACAAGCCTCTAGATATTCACTGAAAGCAGACATTCCACTTATCTACATAGTCATTGTACAAAGATAAAAGCCACCAAAGCAAAAAGAAAAAAACCAACGAGTATCTCCACAAATGCTGAACACACACAAATCCAAGCAACAAGAATAAGGAAGACAATATGATGCTCCCAAAAGAATACGAAACTTCAATACTAGATTGTGAAGATGACTAGATGGAAGAAATGCAAGAAATGAAATTCAAAAAACTTAAAAGATTGCACAGAGGTAATCAGAAGCAAATGCACAAACTACTGAAATCTGTACAGAAGATGAAAGAAAATTTCTCCCATGATATTGAGATCTTAAAAAGAAATCAAAATGAAATGAAGAATTCTATAGAACAAATAAAAAATGCACTACAGAGCCTTAAAACAGAATCAGTGAAGCAGATTAATACCAAACATAGAAGACAAAGCATAGGAAAGTATACAGTCAAACCAAAGACAAGAAGAGGAAATTAGAAAACTAAAAGACACTGTTGGTAATCTATAGGATACTGTAAAAAGACCCAGTATATGGGTTCTAGGAGTTCCTGAAGGAATAGAAAGAGAGAAAGGATTAGAAGGCCTTTTTAGTGAAATAATAAAAGAGAACTTCCATAGCTGGAGAAAGGAAGGAACACACAAAACTTATAATAGAAATGACCAGAAAAGAGCCTCACCACAACACACTGTAATCAAACTCACCACACTAAAACATCAAGAGAAGATTCTAAAATGTGCATGAGAGAAATGCCAGATTACTTTCAGAGGATCTCCAGTTAGACTCACAGTGGACTTCTCATCAGAAACCCTGCAGGCTGGGAGAGAATGGCAATATACAGCCTAGTCTTAAGAGAAAAAAACTGTCATCCAAGAATATTATACCCTGCAAACCTCTCATTTGTGAATGATGGTGAAATAAAAACCTTCCATAACAAACAGAAATTGAAAAGAATTTGTCACCACCCTTCCAGCCCTGCAAAAGATGCTTAAGGATGTGTTGCACACAGAAACACAGAAACATGGTCATCACTTCGAAAGAAGGTAAACGTAGAAAATCTCTCAGATAAAGTTCAAAGGAAATTCAAAGTAAAAGATTTGAATATTTTTGGAAAAATGGAAGGGTAGTCATTGTTTATTTTTTATTAAAGATTTTATTTATTTATTTGAGAGGTAAAGTTACAGAAAGTGAAAGGGAGAGACAGAGAGAAAGGTCTTCCTTCCATTGGTTCACTCCCCAAATGGCTCCAACAGCCAGAGCTGCACCGATCCAAAGCCAGGAGCCAGGTGTTTCTTCTTGGTCTCCCATGCAGGTGCAGGGGCCCAAGGACTTGGGCCATCTTCTACTGCTTTCTGAGGTCATACTAGAAAGCTGGATTGGAAGAGGGGCAGCCAGGATTAGAACCGGTGCCAATAAAGTCATTGTTTATCAAGAGTCATCTTTAATGTAAATGGCCTCAACTCCCCAGTTAAAAGGACACAGACTGGGTGAACGGATTAAATAACAAAACCCATCTATTTGCTGCCTACAAGAAACACATCTCAACAACAAAGATGCATGCAGACTGAAAGTGGAAGGATGGAAAAAGATACTCCATGGCAACAGAAAACAAAAAAGAGCTGGCATAGTCATCTTAATGTCAGACAAAATCAACTTTAACAAAAAAAAAGTTAAAAGAGACAAAGAAGGGCACTATATAGTGATTAAGGGAACAATTCAAAGGGAAGATGTAACTATTATAAATGCACATGCACCTAATTACAGGGCACCTGGCTATTTAAAAGAAAGGTTAAGGGATTCAGAGGTAGACTTAGACGCCAATACAATAGTATTGGGGGACTTCAATACTCCACTTTCAGCAATGGACAGATCAACCAGACAGAAAATCAGCAAGGCAGCAGCAGATTTAACTGACACTAAAAACCAAATAGACAGAATAGATATCTACAGAACTTTTCATCCTACAGTTGCAGAATACACATTCTTCTCAGCAGTGCATGGAACTTTCTCTAGGATTGACCACATACTAGGCCATAAATCAAGTATCTGCAAACTCAAAGAAATCAAAAACATACCATGCCTCTTCCTGGACCACAATGGAATGAAGCTGGAAATCAGCAACTCAGGAATCTCTAGAGCACATGCAAACACAAGGAGATTGAACTACATGCTCCTGAATGAACAGTGGGTCATCAAATAAATCAAGAGAAATCAAAAACTTTCCGGAAACAAATGAAGAGAACACAATATATCAAAAATTATGGGATACAGGTGTGCTAGTGGGAAGCACAGCCTATGGTGGGACCAGATTGCCCAGTTGCATGTTGAGGTTGAAGTTGAGAATTTAACACCTGGGCTAGATATTAACTGAAGGGCATGAATACACGAGCCTATTTTGTTTTACAAGCCAAGCCATTGACAATGCAGTTCTAAATGAATTAATACAAAAAGAAGTAACTGAAGACATCTTATCTAATAATAGCCCAGGAAGAAAAATAAAGTATGATTTGGAAAGTCCGAGGATATCAGGAGAGCAACAAGATGGCAGAATAGGAAGGGAGCACACTGATAGTCCAGGAAGAGAAAGTTTAATAAAAGTGGAGATACTGCAGGTTCAAGGAAGAGTAGGGGAAGAAACAGCAGAGGAAACTCTTCTGGAACTAGTGATTCATGGTGGAACTGCGTGGAGGGCGTGGGAGCCCATGGCTAGGGACACCAGTGGCAGAATCAACACACCAGCTCTGGAACACGCGGTGAGCCAAACTTCAATAGCCTGAGACACCAGCGGGAAAGTGGAAAGAGGAGACAAGAGGGAACAAGGCTTGAAACCCCGTGGGGAAAAGTTCACCAGGCTAACTAGAAGAGACAGAAAAAAAAAAGGTGACCAGTACAGACATGAGTTTCTCTCCCTCTGCTCACCTCTCAAGGGTAAGCGGGACAAAGAGCAGGCACCATTTTGGACATATGTTATAAGCAGGGTGACCTCAGGGCTGCACCCACCCTCAGCCTAGCAGAAAAACCTGACTCTGGGTGTGTGTGTGAAATAACAGGAGATTAGGACCTAGTGAATGTGCGGTGCTAATGAACTGAGACTGTGAAAAAAGAGACAGTGTGGGAGAGAACTCACGGAATTCACGTGAGTACTCTTCAGAGATGCTACAATTCGGTAGCTTTGGCAACCCAGTCGGAGACTGCAGGAGAATTTGAGCCCACACTGAGGGTAACACAGATTCCCTGTGTGGTCCTTGGGAAAGAGCTTCTGATCTCTGGCTCATGTGGGTATATCATTTGCCTGCTGACTACCTTCAATTCTGCTCAGCTGTGCAGAATTACTTCCCTTCTGAATCAAAAAAAAAAAAAAAAAAAAAAGAAGGAAAGAAAGAAAGAGAGATTTACAACGCCTAACCTGGGAGTGTCACCTCTGGCACACTCTTAACCCTGAAGAGCCAAACAGAGCTCTCAGGCCACACCCATCTCAAGCCTCTAAGGCTCCATCAAAAGCAGACAGTCCACTTAATACAGTCATAGTATAAAAAGAAAAAAACACCACAGCAAGGGAAGAAGAATCCAAAAATATCTCCACAATGCCAAGCAACAAACACAGAAACCGAGGAAACAAGAACAAGGAAGACATATGACACCCCCAAATGAACAAGACAACCCCAAGCCAAGATTATGAAGATGATGAGATGGAAGAAATGCAAGATATGGATTTCAAAAAATTTATGATAAGAACAATTAGAAGTTTTCAAAAACAAATGCTTGAGCGACAGAAATCCTTGCTGGACAGGATAGAAAATATCCTTCAAGAAAATGAAATCTTAAGGAAGAATCAAAATGAAACGCAGAAACTAGTATAACAGGAAAGTGTGATAGTGAAGAGAAATCAAAATGAAGTGAAGAACTCAATAGATCAAATGACAAACACATTAGAGAGCCTTAAAAACAGAGTCAGTGAAACAGAAGAGAGAATATTGGACTTAGAAGACAGAGTACAGGAAAGTTTATAGTCAAACCAAAGAAAATAAGAGGAAATTAGAAATCTAAAAATTATTGTTGGGAATCTACAGGATACTATTAAAAAACTCAACATTCAGGTTCTAGGAGTCCCTGAAGGCATGGAGAGAGAGAAAGGATTAGAAGGCCTTTTTAGTGAGATACTTGCAGAGAACTTCCCGGGCTTGGAGAAGGACAGAGACATCCTAGTACAGGAAGCTCATAGAACCCCTAGTATACATGACCAAAAGAGATCCTCACCACAACACGTTGTAATCAAACTCACCACAGTGAAACAGAAAGAAAAGATTCTAAAGTGTGCAAGAGAGAAACTTCAGATTACTCTCAGAGGATCTCCAATCGGACTCACAGCTGACTTCTCATCAGAAACCCTACAAGTTAGAAGGGAATGGCGAGACATAGCCCAGGTACTAAGAGAGAAAAACTGCCAGCCCAGAATATTATATCCTACAAAGCTCTCATTTGTGAATGAAGGTTAAATAAAGACTTTTCATAGCAAACAGAAATTGAAAGAATTTGTTGACACTCGTCCAGCCCTGCAAAAGATGCTTAAAGATGTGATACACAAAGAAACACAGAAACACGGTCATCAATATGAAAGAAGGTAAAGGAAGGAAACCTCACAGCAAAAGATCAATGTATATACACCTAATTACAGGGCACCGGTTTATTTAAAAGAGTTGTTAAGGGACTTGAAGGGGGATGTAGACTCCAGTACAATAGTACTTTGGGACTTCAATACTCCACTCTCAGAAATAGATCAACAGGATAGAAAATCAACAAGGATACAATTTAAATGACACTATAGCCCAAATGGATCTAACAGATATCTACAGAACTTTCAATCCTACACTTAAGGAATTTACATTCTTCTCAGCAGTGCATGGAACCTACTCTAGGATTGACCACATACTAGGCCATAAAGCAAGTATCAGCAAATTCAAAAGAATTAGAATCATACCATGCAGCTTCTCAGACCATAAAGGAATGAAGTTGGAAATTAGCAACTCAGGAATCCCTAGAGCATATGCAAACACATGGAGATTGAGCAACATGCTCCTGAATGAACAGTGGCTCACAGAAGAAATCAAAAGAGAAATCAAAAACTTTCTGGAAGTAAATGAGGATAACAGCACAACATACCAAAATTCATGGGATACAGCAAAAGCAGTGTTAAGAGGAAAGTTTATAACAATAGGTGCCTACATCAAGAAATTGGAAGGCACCAAATAAATGAGTTTTCAATTCATGTAAAGGATCTAGAAATTCTGCAGCAAACCAGACCCAAATCTAGTAGAAGATAAATAACTAAAATCAGAGAAGAAATCAACAGGATCGAATCCAAAAAAATTACAAAAAATCAACCAAACGAGGAGCTGGTTTTTTGAAAAAATAAACAAAATTGACACCCCATTGGCCCAACTAACTAAAAAAAGAAGAGAAAAGACCCAAATCAATAAAATCAGAGATGAAAAAGGAAACGTAACAACAGACACCACAGAAATAATCATCAGAAATTACTACAAGGACTTGTATGCCAGCAAACGGGGAAATCTATCAGAAATGGATAGATTCCTGGACACATGCAACCTACCTAAATTGAACCAGGAAGACATAGAAAACCTAAACAGATCCATAACTGAGGCAGAAATTGAAACAGTAATAAAGGCCCTTCCAACAAGGAAAAGCCCAGGACCAGATGGATTTACTGCTGAATTCTACCAGACATTTAAAGAAGAACTAACTCCAATTCTTCTCAAACTATTCAGAACAATTAAAAAAGATGGAATCCTCCCAATTTCTTTCTATGAAGCCAGCATCACCTTAATTCCTAAGCCGGAAAAAGATGCAGCATTGAAAGATAATTACAGACCAATATCCCTGATGAACATAGATGCAAAAATCCCCAATAAAATTCTGGCCAATAGAATACAACAACACATCAGAAAGATCATCCACCCAGACCAAGTGGGATTTATCCCTGGTATGCAGGGATGGTTCAATGTTCGCAAAACAATCAATGTAATACACCACATTATCAGACTGCAGAAGAAAAACCATATTATAGACCAATGGAACAGAATAGAAACACCAGAAAGTAATCCAAACATCTATAGCCAACTCATATTTGATCAAGAATCCAAAACCAACCCTTGGAGTAAGGACAGTCTATTCAATAAATGCTGCTGGGAAAATTGGATTTCCACATGCAGAATCATGAAGCAAGACCCCTACCTTTCACCTTACACAAACATGGATTAAATACTTAAATCTACGACCCAACACCATCAAATTATTAGAGAGCATTGGAGAAACCCTGCAAGATATAGGTACCGGCAAAGACTTCTTGGAAAACACCCCAGAAGCACAGGCAGTCAAAGCCAAAATTAACATTTGGGATTGCATCAAATTGAGAAGTTTCTGTACTACAAAAGAAACAGTCAGGAAAGTGAAGAGGCAACCAACAGAATGGGAAAAAATATTTGCAAACTATGCAACAGATTAAGGGTTGATAACCAGAATCTACAATAAGATCAAGAAACTCCACGACATCAAAACAAACAACCCACTTAAGAGATGGGCCAAGGACCTCAATAGACATTTTTCAAAAGAGGAAATCCAAATGGCCAATAGGCACATGAAAAAATGTTCAAGATCACTAGCCATCAGGGAAATGCAAATCAAAACCACAACGAGGTTTCTCCTCACCCTGCTTAGAATGGCTCACATTCAGAAATCTACCAACAATAGATACTGGAGAGGATGTGGGGAAAAAGTGACACTAACCCACTGTTGGTGGGAATGCAAACTGGTTAAGCCACTATGGAAGGCAGTCTGGAGATTCCTCAGAAACCTGAATATAACCCTACCATTCAACCCAACCATTCCACTCCTTGGAATTTACCCAAAGGAAATTAAATTGGCAAACAAAAAAGCTGTCTGCACATTAATGTTTATTGCAGCTCAATTCCCAATAGCTAAGACCTGGAACCAACCCAAATGCCCATCAACAGTAGACTGGATAAAGAAATTATGGGACATGTACTCTATAGAATACTATACAGCAGTCAAAAACAATGAAATCCAGTCATTTGCAACAAGATGGATGAATGTGGAAAACATTATGCTGAGTGAATTAAGCCAGTCCCAAAGGGACAAATATCATATGTTCTCCCTGATCGGTGACAACTAACTGAGCACATTTGGGATTGCATCAAATTGAGAAGTTTCTGTACTTCAAAAGAAACAGTCAGGAAAGTGAAGAGGCAACCAACAGAATGGGAAAAAATATTTGCAAACTGTGCAACAGATAAAGGGTTGATAACCAGAATCTACAATAAGACCAAGAAACTCCACAACATCAAAACAAACAACCCACTTAAGAGGTGGGCCAAGGACCTCAATAGACATTTTTCAAAAGAGGAAATCCAAACAGCCAACAGGCACATGAGAAAATGTTCAGGATCACTAGCCATCAGGGAAATGCAAATCAAAACCACAATGAGGTTTCACCTCACCCCAGTTAGAATGGCTTACATACAGAAATGAACAAGCAAATGCTGGCAAGGATGTGGGGGAAAAGGTACCTCAATATACTGTTGGTGTGAATGTAAACTGATAGAGCCACCATGATAGACAGTTTGGAGATACTTCAGAAACCTGAATATAGCCCTACCATATGACCCAGACATCACACTCTCAGGAATTTACCCAAGCGAAATGACATCAGCAAATAAAAGAGCTATCTGCACCTCCAAGTTTACTGCAGCTCAATTCACAATAGCTAAGACATGGAATCAAACTAAATGCCCATCAACGGAATACTACATAAAGAAATTATGGGATGTGCACCTATGGAATAATACACAGCAGTTAAAAAATAAAGAAAGAAATCCAGTCATTTGCAACAAAACGGATGAATCTGGAAACATCATACTTAGTTAAATAAGTCAGTCCCAAATGGACAAATATCTCATGTTCTTCCTGATCTGTGACAAGAGCACCTAAAAGGAAACCTTTAGACATGAAATTGACACTATGAGAAGCAATGATTTGAACATTTGTCTTCACTGTCGAGGAACAGTTTTATTATTATTTTTTCACTGTTTTCTTTTTCTACTTAATACCATTGGTTGAACCTTTAACACAGAATTATTTATAGGTGTTTCAATCCAATTGAAAATAGATCCCAGTAAAAAAATAAGAGAATAATAGAGGGAGGAGATACACAGTTCAGCACACATTCCCACAGACTTACTCCTAAGGGTAAAGCTAAAAACTTGCCTTGGGAATCTAAATCCCATTAAGATTGGTGGTACTAATGCCATCTTACATGTTGAAAGTGATCATATTAAGTGTATTGCTGATCATACAGATAGGATTAAGTGTCCTAAAGCTGTACCTATGAAATTTTTATTCATTAAATAAAGGCTTTCTAAGAAAAAAAAAACATTCTGCAACAGGGTTGGGGGGATCTCACACAATCAACATTCAGCACACCTGAGCTGTTAGTATTTTATGAAACTGCCAGTGTTCTGAGCCTGATAAAATTAACTAAGGGTACAAAATAAAAAGATGCCAACTGTCTACTTTCCTACAAGAAGGCTCCCACTTGTAGAAACTCCTTTCCAGCCTCCTCTATGGCCCGGCAAGTTTTCTCCTCTCTGGCTCAGCTTTCAGCTCTCTAACTCTTGCCTAGATCCACAAAGCAGGCAGCTTATGTCCACCTCAAATTTGCCAATCCTCTTTCATAAGCAAAAATATTTTCCATGCTAATGTCTATTAAAGTCACTCTCCCAAAACTCAATTAGTGTTTCTAAACCACTCAATCTACATTTCTTAGCCTATATTAAACACTGGCTTATATGTTGATGATTCATTTTCCAGTAACCAGTTAACTGTATATAAATTCTACTGATTTCTTGTGGCAAATGTATGAATATGGAAACCATCTCATGTACCTAGCTCTGTGCAACCTTCTGTGTGTACAAGGATTAACATCCACTGCCTTTTCCCCTCGAAAAGCTACCTGTGGGATTAGGGACAGGTGCACAGTGAAGTACCAGAAGACCACGCATGATAGGACTTGGATGGGATGATCTAAGCAAAGCCCAAAAGTGCGAGGCATTGAGCAAAATGAAGGCTGTGATTCAGTGGGTGCAGCAGCCAGCCCCTGGAGACCGACAAGCCCAACTTCTGAGGAACTGGGTCATGTCATTCATGTACTGTCACTGCTTGCATGACCACACTGACAGAGGAATTCCAGGAATTACTGGATCCATTTCCCATATTTTACTGTCAGTGCTTGAATGACATAATGTAGAGCAGAATTCCAGGAATTACAAAGAATCCAGTTCTCATGTTTTACTGTTGCCAATGCTTTCCTGATTTCACTGACGGGAATTCCAGGAATTACTGCATCCAGTTCCACGTTTTACTGAAGAGGCTGGAAGAACTGCTGCTCCCAGGACCACACATTCCCTTAATTTATGGCAAGAGTGGGAGTAGAAGTCAGAATTCTAGGCTTCTGCTTTAGGACACTTTTATGACAACACAGCTGCCTCCTTAATTAACTATAAAATAATAAAAGGTCACTTTTGAAATAAAAGTTGTTCAGTAAAAGATTCTTTATTAGACCCCAGATATTTCAGTATGTCTGGGGTAAATCCTGCTAAGAAGTTCTAGTTCTATAATTTAGGACATAAAGCAAATTTCATGTGAAGTCACTTGAGTGATAAACAAGGTCACATGTAGTTTTAAGTTGACCTCAACTTCTTGTAAACCCTCTCAATCAATAGACATCTCCCGGATGTCATCGTCTGCAGAGCACTGTCCTGGTTCCTGCGACTGTGGGCTACCTCAAAGGAGTATAGAGCAATGAGAGCCAGTCCATACCTTCAATACAACTTCCCATGAACAAAGGAACCTACTTTCTCACTGATTTTCTGACGTCTTTTAAATATTTTCTAAGAGACAGAGAGGAAATCATCCTTAAGCTTTGTGCCTCTTAACCCCACTCCCAGGTAAAAACAGTATACCTATGTCTTAAAGATGGTGCCAAATCTGACCCCTTCTCACCTTCTGTGCCACTGTATCCTGAGTGTGCCTCTGGGTTCTCAGGTTTGACTGCTTACTGCCCCACAGCTTCCCACTTTCACCTCCTTCTGCCTGCTTCTTTCAGGGAAAGCAAGTGCTCAGTCCTTTGGCATCATGAGAAGTCCTGAACCAGTTCCACCCCACACCCCAACCACCAGGACAATCTCCAGCCAGCTGCTTTACCTGATCCCTCTCACATGCATGTTTGGCCCTCATCAACCGACAACAGTGCCTGCCCTGCCTACCTGGAGACTCGTTCCCTGAGTAATAACACACCTTTTCACACACTCTGGGTGTATGCCAGGATCATCATCAGTCTCAGAATTACAACCAGACTCTGGTGGCAAACAGCTGACCATCCCAAGTGGCAGTCACACTGCCATTACCTCCCTCTCCACTTGCCTGGACTGAATCACCCTAAAAGTATGATCGCCTGGCTTTAACCTTTGTCCCATTTTGGGGACCTCCACTGGCCGGATTCAGACTCAGAGGCAAAGTCCCAGAAGCAAGTGTTGGGCCCAGAGTTTAAGACAGTTTTATCCCACATAGAAGGCCCAGCTCCTGGCTGATGCACATGCTGGGAGGCAATGGTGAGAGTTCAAGTACTAGGGTTCCTGCACCCATCTGTGAGACCCAGATTAAGTTCCTGCCTCTAGCCTGAATCCCAGTCACTGCAGACATGCAGGGAGCGAACACATACCATGCCTTTACTCTGTGCCTGGTGTAGTAACCTAACTTATTACAGAAGAACACACTCCATGGTTTCTCTTAGTATCTCAGGTGAAAGCCTGAATTATTGCCAGAGAAATCACAAGGCTTTCTTGCATGTCCTGTGTGGTAACCTGATTCATTACAGTACAACACACAACATGGCTTCACTTTGCCTCTGGTGTGATAACCTAATTACAGTAACACACACACACACACACACACACACACACGATGTCCTCCTCTCTTCACGTCTAGTTTGATAACCTCACTTACCATGGCTTCCCTTCATTCCAGGGGCGATAACCTTATTACAGCAAACACGTATGATGACCTTCCTTCAAGTTTGTTTTAACAACCTCACTTATTACAGAACACAGATTATGGATTCCCTTAGTGCTGGGGGTGACAGCCTGACTTATTCCAGAAGAAGACATACAAGGGTTCTCTTAGTTCCAGGGGAGGGGTGATGGCCTAACTTACTACAGTACAACAGACAACGTGGCTTTTTTGTGTGTGTTCTGATGCGATAAACACTGACATATTACAGTGGAATACAACTTCCCTTCATGGTAGAGTAATAACCTGACTTATTACAGATGAACGCACATGAGGCTTTACTTCATGCCTGGTGTGATATCTGGACTTCCTACAACAAAACATATACTATGGTTTCCTTCATGTCCGTTGTTATAATCTCACTTGTTACAGTAACACACACACCTTGGCTTTTGTGTCTGGTGTAGCAGCCTCTCTTAATTTACTAGAAAACAGGGTCATTCGTTTATGTTCACATTTCCAGTGTGATAGCCAATTTGTTACAGCACACACCATGGCTTCCATAATGCCTGGGTAACAACATGACATATTACAATATAACACACACAGTGGCTTTCCTTCGTGTCAGGTGGAAGCTAGAATTATTGCTGGAACATGTAGATCATGGATTCCTTTTGTGGCAGATGTGACAGCCTTACTACAGAACACACACAATAGCTTCCCTTCATGTTCTGTGCAAAACAATGATCTACTAGAACCTGTGCTGTGGCGCAACATGTTAACGCCCTGGCCTGAAGCGCCAGCATCCCATATGGGCACTGGTTCTAATCCTGGCTGCTCCTCTCCCAATCTAGCTCTCTGCTATGGCCTGGGGAAGCAGTAGCAGATGGCCCAAATCCTTGGGCCCCTGCACCCACATGGGAGACCTGGAGGAAGCTCCTGGCTCCTGGCTTCAGATCGGCACAGCTCTGGCCATTGTGGCCATCTGGGGAGTGAACCATCGGATGGAAGACCTCTCTCTCTCTCTCTGCCTCTCCTCTGTGTGTAACTCTGACTTTCAAATAAATCAATCAATCTTTAAAAAAAAACCACAATGATCTATTACAATAGAACATACCCAGTGACTTCACTCCATGCCTGGGATGAAACCTAATTTATTACAGAACACACACCATGGGTTCCCTTCTTGTCTAGTGTGACAGCCTGGTGTATTACACTAAAGAACACACAATAGCTTCTCGTAGTGTGTGGTTTTACAGGCAGCCTTATGACAGAACACACAACATGGTTTTCCTTTGTGTTGGTGTGAAAACCTGATTATAGAACTGCATATAGTCTTCCTCAGGCCTCATATGATAATCTGACATTTTGGAAGAGTTTGCCTTCATCTCCTGTACTATACCATAACAGTAGAACACATATCATAGCTTTACTTTGTATCTAACATGCCCACCTAAATAGAGTAGAACACACACATCACAGCTTCCCTTTTTTTCTGGAGTGACAACCGGACTTATTACAGTTAAACACACAACATGGCTTGCCTTAGTGCCTTGGATGATAGCCTGACTCTTTACAGGACACACAACATGGCTTCCTTTTGTCTCTTGTGCGATATTATTACAGAACATATACCATGATTTCCCTTAGTTCCTGGGTTGACAGCCTGACACAACACGGTCTTTCCTTTGTGTCCGGTATGACAGTCTGACCTAGTACTGCATAACACACAACATGGCTCCCCTTTCCAGGATTACAACCTTATTACATACATACATATATACATATATACATAGTGACTTTGTTTCAAGTCTGGTGTGGTATGGTGACCTTTACAGTAACACACACACTGTGGTCTCCTTCATGTCTTATGTTGTATGTCACTACAGGAGAATGCATGCTGGGGCTTCCTCTTCTGTTGGAATGATAAACTGATTTCTTTCATTGTAACACACAGTGTCTTTCTTTCATGTTGGGGTTGATAAAGCTGAGTTATAACAGAATATACACGGTAGTTTCCATTCCTGTCCAGATCTACTACAGAATTGCTGCATGGCTTCCCTCACGTCTGGAGTGATAACCTGACCTATAACCTAATGTATTACAACAGATTACACATAGTGGCTTCCCTTCATGTCTACTGTGATAGCCTGTTACAGAACACACATGATGCCTTCACTTTTAGACTGCTGTGATAACCTTACTACATCAGAACACACATCACAGTTTCCAACAGTCCCTGGGGTGAGATTCTGACTTATTACAATAGGGCACACAGCATGGTCTCCCTTCAACTCTGGTGTGATACCCTTATTATGGTAAAACACACAGCATGGCTTCCCTTCATACCAGGGTGATCACACATGGTGGCTTCCATGCATGTCTGGTGTGACAATGTGATTCATTACAAAACATGCATCTTCTCTTCCTTTTGTGTCTGATTTTCTAACCTGACGTATTACAACAAAACACAACGTCTTCCTTTTATGTCAGAGTGGTGGCTTGACTAATCATAGCAGAATACAGACCATGGCTTCACCCTGACTTATGATAGCGCAACACACACTAGCACTTGCTTTTCATGCTTTGGTTGACAACCCCTCTTCTTACAGAACTCACATCATGGCTTCAACTTGTGCTTTGTGTGATAATCTGATTCCTTCCAGGACACACACCATGCCTTTCCTTGTGTGTCCATAACTTGGTGCATAACAGAGCACACACCGTGGCTTCCATGTCCAGTGTGGTAACCTTACTGTAGAACACAGACCATGGTGGCACACTGTATCTGATGTGACAGCCTCATTTACCACAGTAGTACACACACAATGCCTCTTTTCCCTCGCCAAGTCAGGACCTGAGAACTGTTTGGCTCCATTCCTTCCCCTCCCACTTCTGTTTTGCTCTGTGGTAGAACATGCACCACTGTCCTCTGGCTTCCACCATTTCTCTTCTAAATTAGACTGGCCGTATTTCTTCTGGTGTGCTGTCTTCTCTTGTCTTTGTTTAAATCCTTCCTCTGTGATTTAGTCATGTTAGACATATTATTTACTCTGGTATTCACGGCAATTCTTGAATAATTCTCTATGTGCATTATCTGTTTCGTAAAATGTATGATTATGGGTTCAAATTCTTGCTTTGTTCCACTTTTCACTCCTCCTATTCAGTCTCCCTCCCCTTCAGAGGGCTCTCCATCTGCCTCTTTGCTGCTTTCACACTTAAATGTCATTCTGATCGATTTCAATATTGTTGCTCTTGCTTTGTATTTGCATTTGCCTCTGTTTCTTTATCCACCAATGTCCTTTTCTAGAAAACAATTTTATTATTACTGCATATTACAAAAAATACAATTTTTCATTTTTAAAAGATTTATTTATTTCAAAGAGTGACACAGAGACAGAAGGAGAGGCAGAGAGGTTTTCCATCCACTGGTTCACTCCCCAATTGGCTGTGCTGATCCGAAGCCAGGCGCTTCCTCCAGGTCTCCCACGCACATTCAGGGGCCGAAGCACTTGGGCCATCCTCTACTGCTTCCCCAGGTCATAGCAGGGAGCTGGATCGGAAGTGGAGCAGCCGGGACGCCAATGGGCGCTCCTATGGGATGCCAACACTGCAGGTGGTGGATGTACCCACTACACCACAGCGCCGGCCCCAAAACCGTTTTATTTTTAATCTGAGAACTATGTCTTCAGTGTTTCACGCATGTGTAGTTTCACAGCACGTCATCTGACTTAACTTCTTCCTGTCGACTTGACTGCAGTTCCTGAGTCTCACGCAGCTGCCTCACTGTGGGGAGCGGACTCCAGGGGTGTCCCCTGGGAGGAGCCAGCAGCCAGGCTCACAGGTTCTTCGGGGCCTTCTCCACGCCCCTGCTCTGCCGTCTCACCTGATCCCCACACAGAAAGCCTCCGAGGATGCCTTCCTTTACCCCAGGCCTCCATCAGCAAAGACCCTGCAACGCTCCTGGGACTCCTTCCGTGACAGCGTGAGGCCTGTGCCCTCCTGCTGAGTCCTCAGACCGCCCAGCTGACAGTGCTTCCTGTGACCCCAGCACACAGCCCGGGGCCACACGCAGAGGGGCTCCACAGAGCTGCCTCCGCAGGCCGCTCCCAGGCAGACGTAAGACTGCAACCACAGCCGTGGAACACGCGTTCCCCTCACAGCCCCGTGCTCAGGTGTGGCCCCGGCTCAGAGCCGCTTCCAGAGGCCGCAACCACAGCCGTGGAACACGCGTTCCCCTCACAGCCCCGTGCTCAGGTGTGGCCCCGGCTCAGAGTGGACAGAGGAGGCCGCAACCACAGCCGTGGAACACCTGTTCCCCTCACAGCCCCGCGCCCAGGTGCGGCCCCGGCTCAGAGTGGACAGAGGAGGCCGCAACCACAGCCGTGGAACACCCGTTCCCCTCACAGCCCCGCGCTCCGGTGCGACCCGGCTCAGAGCGGCCAGAGGAGGCCGCAACCACAGCCGTGGAACACGCGTTCCCCTCACAGCTCCGCGCTCCGGTGCGACCCCGGCTCAGAGCGGCCACAGGAGGGCTCGTGTCAGGCCCAGTCCTGCCCCCTCAGGGCCCCGCGGCCCGGCCAGGAACCACGGGGACGGAGCAGCGGGGCAGAGGTGGCCCCTGCCCCTGCCGGGCTCAGGCCGGGCCTTCCAGCACGTTCTGCGACGCGGGGCTGCGCCAGGCCGCACGCAGCCCGCTGCCCTCCTCACCGAAGCCCGGCCCTCCCCTGCGTGCCCGGCCCCCTGCGTCAGCCCTGCCGAAGCTGCAGGAGCTGGCGCACCCTCACCGGAGGGGCGGGGACCGCGAGGACTAAGGGACGGCCTGCGCGGGGCTGTCTGGGAACACACGCGAGCGAGCCGCGGAGAACAGCCAACACCGCGTGTGCGGGCCGGCTGGGGAGCGGCGTGCGGAGAGCGGCGGGGGCCGAGGCAGGGCCACGCAGGGGCAGCCCGCGCCAGCCTCACCTCAGCCCAGCCCCAGCCCGGGAACTCCTCCCGGCAGGAAGAGCTCGCGCCCCGCTTCCGCTTCCGCTTCCGGCTCCTTTTCCGAGAGGGGGCGGTGCCCCAGGCTGACACGCCCCCGCTGTGGAGTGTGAGCATGCGCCTTTTCCTGGGGGCGACAGGTGCACCCTGGGAAGGTGGGCCTGTGGCGCCGGCTGTTAAAGAGACAGCACCGCCGTGACGGGCCGGGAGTCCAGGGCCTGGCCGTCGCCCCAAGGGCAGGCCGTGTGTCCTCAGCGCTGCGCAGCTGCTGCGAGCTGGCGCGGTGGCTCTCAGGGGCCGAGGCGTGGGCTCTCTCCAGGCCGTCGAGGAAACTCCTGAAACGCTGCTGCCCGGGACGCCGCCGGAGGCCCGGGACGCCGCCGGAGGCCCGGCCCGCCTTCTCCCACCTGTAAAAGGGCTGACCTCTCTCCGGGCCTGCGAGAAGACGTCCGTGTCCTCCACCACGAGCGAGCAGAGTCGGTGTGCACGCCTCCCGGGGGCCGCCTGCGTGGACGCACAGCTTTACGTCGGGCGATTGCAGTGTGGAGGATGAGACGGATACTGCCTCGGCCTGCGTGTGTGCCTGCATGTGTGTGTCCATGTGTGTGATTTGTGTGCAAGTGTGTGTGTGCACGCGCATGTGTCGTGTGCATGCGTGTCCATGTGTGCGCCCGTGTCTGCGTGTATGTGTGTGTTCATGTGTGCGTGGGTTCACGTGTGTGCGTGTGTCTTTGTGCATGACGCGTGTGTGTGTGTATTTTAAGCAGAGGCACGTTGATGCCCCAGGTACTCAGCGCTGACATGAGAGTAAGGTCGCTGCTCTGAACTCCAGGCCTAGAACCTCAGGGCGGCCCAGCACGTGACTGTGCCTACTCCCTCCCCTTCCTCTTCTCCTGTGTCAGCTCCCCCTCTCCCCGGACCCCACGGCCAGTCCACTTGTCCTTCTCAGATGTGGCTCCCGCATCCTACCCAGGCAGTGGAAGGAGCCACTCCCCTCCGGGCTGGACAGAATTCACTGGGGGATTTTGCAAAATCATGGACTCCTTGGGACGGAGGGACGCCCAGGCTGGAGCAGCAGCAAGGGGGGGACAGGCATTCATCGCATACAGAGGCAGAGCGTGTGGCCTCGGCATCTCCTAAAAGGCCAGCTCCGAGCACTGTGCCACTGGGCTCTGGGTTCCAACGCAGAGACTCTGGGGGCACGGCATGCCCAGTTCTGTCATGGTGCAGAGTCCGGGGCGAGGTCACCTGTCTGTGCCCTGTCCTGGGGTGGGGGGGCTCCTTCTATGGGAAAGGCACACAGCGAACGCACTCTCAGTACTTAGAGCAGTCCCTTCTCTACGTAAGTCCAGGCCCAAATGGCTTTCACATCTGGAGGGGAAAGAAATGTATCTCTCCATCATCATTGGTTACTGCGTGTGCTGCGTGCAGTGCTCAGTAAATATGGTTGAGTGAGTGACAGCAGCCGCGTCTGCGTATCTGTCATGTAGCTGGGAATGAGACACCATGGAAAACAATTTGTACGCATCACTATGTAATGGACACTATCACTGTCCTTATTTGGTCAGTGAGGAGGGAGACTCAGTAGCGATCAGTGCCTTGTCTGGTGTCAACGAGCAGTGCAGAGTGGCCAGACCCCCAGCCGACAGCCGTGGGCAGAGCTAGCTGCTTCCTGACACCCACTCAGCTGTGCTCCCCACACTAGGCTGCGGCCACCTTTGACCTTCACGTTCCCATCAGCCAGAGTGTGCCAAGGAGAGACTCGGAGCAGCCCTCGGAATGCTGTCTGCTCTCACCCACCCGTGCCTGCCTACATGACTGACCCACAGTGTAGGTTTCTCTCTCGGTGAGGTTACAGAACAAATACTGTCACTCCCAGAAGGGACAAAGGCTTGGGGCTTGTCAGCGTCTCTGGTTTTAGGGAGCAGGTTGAAATAGAAAGAATGTTCCAAGTATATTTCATTGACAGATAGATTTTCCACACACATGAGCTCCTTCCTAGACAGAATTCCAGCACACAGAAGAATCCATGGATCCTTGAGAGTTAAAAAAAAAAAAAGAAAAAAAGAAAAAAAAAATGTTGACAGTTGCTAATTGGTTAATTAGTACTTAACTAAAATGACTCCAGATTTAAGCACTCCCGGATGAACAGCAGGAAGAGTAAGCAGGAAACAAACCCGAAGCTTTCGAGAGGCCGCACGTGCTGCGAGTCAGGGAAGCAGCTGGCTCCCGGCCCCCTCTCCCCTGCGGAGGTGGCGCCCTGTGCTCCCAGGGAACTTGCGAGAACGCAGGGTGAAGAAGACGCCACAGATGTCGGCTCACGTTCCACCCGCAGCCCCTTCCTGCCCGGCCTGCTACCGGGAGGGACACATACGCTCCAAGGTTCCCCGCACTCCAGCAGGCTCCACGTCGGCCTGAGAAGCGGCAGGAGCCCAGCCGACGCGGTCCCTGCTGTGACTGGACACCAGTCCTGCAAAGGAGAGAGAGACTTACACACCAGTTACCAGCCTCGCAATGGATACCCAAAGGCAGAGGGGCAACCACGCAGAATCTCACGCATGCAAAGGGAAGGCATCCAGACCAGCAACAGCCTCCCCCTCTTTATTCCAGCCCCCCCACAGCTCGGGCTCACCGGCCATCAGCAGGGTGTGGCGCCTGCAGGGATCTTGTGAGCCAGGTTGAACTTGACTCCCACCAAGAAGTGTGCGTGCCCCGTGTGCGCGCCAAGCAGCCCCTGCTCAGCCCCTCAGCAGTATCCCTGGTCTCGGTGAACATCCTGGCATCACACTCTGGCCGGAACCCTGGGCGTCCCTAGCAAAGGCCCGGGAAGCACGTCTGAGGCGGTGGCTACGCTTGCTCTAGCTTCAGCGAAGGGCAATGGAGTTGCACTCTGACCTCACCTTCTCTGTCCTCAAAGCTCCCTGCAGCTCCCTAGCTCAGCCACTGTTGTTACCGGGCCCTGCCTGTTCGAAGGCAGAAAGTGCACACGGGAGAGCTGCCGGATGTGTGCAGTCAGCTGAAAGCCAGCTCTTAACGATGGCAGCCGGCCTTCATCGGGCACAAATGCCGGCCCCGCACTCTCGCAGGCATCGCATCCTGCTTCCTGCGCACCACGGGGCTCAAACAAGCCAGGGCCGGGAGTTTTGAAATTTAATTCATCCTCAAAGAGCTACTTCATTTTGACCAGAGACTTCAAGTCTCAAACCCACATTTCATTCCAGGGCAACACTTTTCACTGCGTCTCCTAGGACAGGTTATGCACCCTTTGGGCAATGGTTCTCAAGAGAAGGGGACTAAGTCATACCTAAGTCCTCTTTCAGCTTCACCGTTTGTGCAGTAGAAGCCACGCATCCTGCCTTCCGCATAGGGAAGCGCACTGCCCAAAAAGACAAAAGCAAGCTCATTTGAATGTCACCTGTGCAGATGCTCTGTTCAGTGTCTTTTTTTTTTTTTTCCTCAAAAATGTCCTCTAATTCCCTGCAGAAACCTTTTCACCTGGTTAGAGAAAAGCTTCGAAAGTGAAAGCCCAGTGCCTTTGCGTGAGTCTGAAAGGACTCCCTAATGAGACGGCTTTGAGTTTATGTGGGGGTGCAGGATGGGGGCGGGGCAGGATTTTCTCCCCCACATTCTCAGCAAGCTCTGGTCAGTTGTGCAGTCTTCCCACAGTGCCTGGAAACGAGTATTCTCAGCCAGAGCACAGGGCCAAGATTCTGCTTTATGCTTGATTTGTGTGAGTGTGTGTGGTGTGTAACCATAAAAAAAAATCCTTAAAGTGACTCTTGCAAATTTCTCTGATTCCATATGCAGAAAAATAAAATGCTCCATGCCCCAGAAGAGAGCTTGTGAATGCATTTTGTTTCTAAAAGTTAGTGGAATGATAGGCATGACTTCCTGCCAAGCAGGCTCTCGCTGATTTGGAACTCATCAGGGGATTGACTGGGAGCTGAGTAATCGTGGGTGCTGGGTGCCATGCTTCCCTTGGAATGAATTTGGAGCTCAGTGGTTATTTGACAGCTTTTTGAGGAGCCCAGTGCCCATAACCATGTTCGTAAGTTCTGGCCTTGCATCCTCCTGATGTGCGCTTCCAGCTTCCTCCTGAAGACACAACCCTTAGGAGGTGGAAGGTGTTTTCTGCACCTAATACTTGGTGACTTTGCCTGACTCCCGTGGAGTGCTGCAGCGAGGGCACTGTGCTGCAGAGGGCGCTCAGGAACGCAAGGCTCCTCCACGGCCCCAGGGGAGCAGTCCGTGCACCCGACACGTGGGAATCCACGTGCTCACAGAGCACCCCCACTTCCTCAGGACGGAGCAGCACCACGCCCCCTGGCCATTCCCGGACAGGAAGTGGACACCTGGAATTTGCAGATTTGGCAGAGTGTCATCATTCATACGTGACCCCGAGACGAGTACGGAGTGTGAGCTCCTCTGAGCGTTCCCGTTTGCTCACTCTGTTCCCTTCCATCCCCCTGCAGACTCTCACCTCCACCCCTAACCTGACCCTCAGCTCACTGCGCTGGCAGCTGTGGTCCGTGCCTTCTTTCCTGTTCCCTCAGATGCTGCAAGAAAAATGCTGTCCACTCCCCTCCTTCCAGTGGGGGCCAGCACCCCGACCCTGCACACCCACAGGGCTGGCGCCCCACTGCCCTCACCCCTGCTCACCACAGCCACCCCCGCACCCCTGTGTTCATCCCTCTGTGTGCACCCTGAGTGTGTTTTCCTGTGGCTGCTACCAGCATCCGGTATGTACCTCTGTCTGCCCCACAAGACTCTCAAGTGTGTTTATGTGTTTGTCTCCTCTCTCCCCACCTTAGACTCAAGGCCAGGACCAGCGCAAGCATCATAGAAGAACTTACCGAGTAAATGAACGATTGATCATGACCGATCAGATTCTCCGCACCTTAACAAGGCTTGAAATGTCCCCATTACCTAAAGAAAAAAAAATAGAACAAAAGCTGCAAGCTCTTTGATAGCGCAGCTCCAAACTTACGTACAATCTGACTTCTGCCACGAACATTCTGCAAAGCCACTGGTGACTGCTTCCAGGACCCCCATGGCTCCCCAAACCCCTGGATGCTCAAGTCCAGCTTATGAAATGACGCGGTGTTTGATAGAGCCTACACACGGCCTCCTATCTGCTAAAAACTGTCTCTAGGCTGCCGAGAAGCCTGGGACACGGCAGGTGCTGTGGACACAGTCGTGACACCACTGTGGAGGCAGTAATAGAAAAATGAAACGTGCGTGCGTGTTCAGCAGGGGCGGCTTGTTTCAGAAGCTCTTTTCTGCTTGTAGCGGATGGGACCTGTGAGGACAGGGTGGAGAGCCCGTGTTCGCCCCTGGCCCATGCAGGCCTGTCCCGCCCTGAGGAGCGCCCACAGTGCCAGGACACAGTCTAGGACACAGACGCCACTCTTCCCATGCTGGGCTGCCACTCTGCACTACCCCTGCCTGTTAGCTTGCTTGGGCAGCCGGACAGACACACAGCGCCACAACTGTTCAAGGAGAGGCACTCTCTGCCCTGAGCTCAGGTGTGCATAGGTGTGGAACAAGGGTCAGTTCTGCACCCGACTCCCAGCCCCCAGGGTCCCACTGGGGATCGTGGCACTCCTTCATCTCCGTTGTGCACCCACAGCTTCTCCCTTTGTGCTGGAATGTCCTGTTTTCCTGAAGGCATGGTGGAGGCCCAGCCTAAGCCTTCGTCTCTACCTGCTTGCGTCTGCAAAGGCCCCATTTGCACAGGTGGTCACATCCGAGGCACAGATGTTAGGACTGCCGCATAGGAATTTGAGGGATGGGGACACAGTTCCCCGCCAAGCACCCCCCTTCTTGCCGCACCAGACGCCACCCAGTCCCAAGGCTTTCCTGGGACCCCCTTTGCTTCCATGTCCTCGCTGCACTGGCTCTGCCCCGCATGCTTGCAGCTCACTTCCCTAACCCAGTTCACTTACTGGGTGACACTGGAAGGTGTGCAAGGAGAATAAGCATTGTTTTCCTTAACAGCAGGTTCTGGGTTAGAATGGACCCTGGTAACAAAACACTGGCTAACAGGGGAGACTTGGCAGGTGCTGACTGGCATGTATATTTCACATTCACATGGAGACACGCAGGGAATAAGCAGGTCTCCAAGAAGAGGCTTTGGATTCCAGCTCACACAGCACCTCCAACAAAGAGCAGTTCGGTTTCAGAGATGGGGAGAGGACAGGGAGCGTGAGGGGCTGCACCTTGCCCTTGCAGGGGCGCACAGGAAGCAGATGAAGTCTGAGAGCTGAGCGTCTCCTGTGCACTCCTCCAGCGCCTCAACTTGTCTTCAAGGGCTAACCTTCTCCTGGCTGGTGGAGAGAGGAGGAAACCACGCCCAGTGTGGTTGTGAGTCTGTCTTGCATTTATGCGAAGGAACAGGGGACAGACAGCTCTCCCACGTCTGCTCCCTCTTAACCCCCTTCATCTCAGCCCTGCTTCCTGTTCTGGGGTGGCGTGGCCGTGGTGTGTGGGTCTGGGAATGTGAAGGAAATTACACGCAGCTTGCAGTCCCACGGAGCTAGAGACTAAGAGTAGTGAGACAGCTGACTCCAGAGAGCAGAAATGCCCACCTCTTGATGCATACCCAATGCACTTTAATTGAAACTTTTTAAAGATTTATTCATTTGTAAGGCAGAGTTACAGAGAGGCAGAGACAGAGAAACAAAGAGAGAGAGGGAGGGATAGAGAGAATCTTCCATCCACTGGTTTACTCCCTAGATGGCTGCAATGGCTGGAACTGAGCCAAGGAGCCAAGAGCTTCCTCTGGGTCTCCCACGTGGGTGCAGGGGCCCAGGGACTTGGGCCATCTTATACTTCTTTCCCAGGCCACAGCAGAGAGCTGGATGAGAAGAGGAGCAGCTGGGACTAGAACTGGAGCCTATATGGGATGCTGGCACGGCAGACGGTGGCTTTACCTGCTACACCACAGCACTGGCCCCTTTAATTGAATAGGATAACCTCCATTTTACCCTCTCTCACGATGGACACATGTGAGGAGGCAACGGGATAGCAAAAAAAAGAATGTTTTCACAGAAGTGAGTTTTGCTTTTGTCTGCACAAATAGCTGGGTGTGAGGGGATCACTTGGGCACAGTAGGGAGGTCAAGGAGAGGGACAGAAGCCCCTACAAGGATGTCGCAAGCAGCAGGACACCTGGCACGGAGCAGCAGAGAGACAGGCTCAACCAGGAAGCCTCCCGGGCCCGCTTTCGCGTCAGAACTAAGAAATAAGTTGTGTCTGGATGTTGAACGCAAGTGTTCCCGTTCCCTTCAAACCCTCTGAAGCGCCTCACTTTTGGCTGGTTTCTGTTAGGGGGTACGACAGACCCCAGTGGCACAAGGCCTTTTCATGGACTGTCCCGTCTTTGTCCTCCCTCCACCCCTCCGGCCAGCTTCGGTGGGCATCTCAGCCTGTGGGCGAGGACATTAGTAACGAGACTGAGTTCAGGCTCAAGCCAAAGGCGCTTTGCATTTTCTCTTCCTTTCTTCTCACGGGAAGTGACAGGACTCGAGAGAGGCAGAGACAGAGTGCTGCCCCCCAGGGGATGGGCCTCCATGGCCCCGCGGGGTCCCTGGTTGGGGTCCCTGGGAGGCAGTGGTGGCTGAGAGAGCATCAGATGGAGCCCCTGTCTGATCAACCTTCACACCCTCCTTTGTTCTTTGGCCCTGTTTCTCGAGCCCAGACCCCGGAGCAAAAAGCCATAGAACAAGATGGGGAATCCCAAGTAAAAAGCAGAGCCTGCTCCCTCACCCCTTCCCTGCTGAGGGACCCCAGAGCTTGGAGCTGGATGCCCCATGTCGCTCCCCGTCTTCGTGGAGGAACGACACAGGACCCTGCGTTGTTCTTTCGTCTGCTCGGCCCTCCCCGGGTTTGCTGCTGGTTCTTCCCGGGTTGGCTACCGTCCCTTCCACCTCCGTGGAAGGGCGGTTCCCCCTGCCACTTTCCCCACTTCCGCGGGGGAGCGGCACACCGCCGGCCGGCTCTCTCGGGGGCTGCACAGGTGTTCCTTCAGATAGATGTTCCCCTTAGATGTTCCTGGTGCATGTTGTCTCTCTCCTCCTTTATAGTCCTCTTCCACCAATCCCAACTCTGCTACCCACACGCTGAGTACGCTGCTCTCCTGCAATCAGGAGCAGGTCCTACAGTTTATTGGTTGAACTGGAGGCAGCTGCGTAGAAGCTGTTTCTCCCTTCTCAGCACCATATTGTGGGAGAGCAGATGCATAGAATAAGTCTTAATTCCAGTAACTTAGTCTAGTCCGAGTTGCTCCCAGTTGCTCCCCACACCCCAAGGTTTTCATTCAGGCCAGGTGGACTCACTTCTCCACCCGGCTGCCAGTGGGTCACACCTTCCGATTCAGCCAGCTTATTTACCCACGCAGAGTTGTCTCACAGTGGATGCAGATCTGCCAAAGGTTTTGGATCAAGGAGTCATGTGCTCAAGGTGTTCTTTAGAGGAAAACACCAGGAACAGCCTAAGCTGCACGCCCAGCCCAAAGGTTACCTTCTCAGGTGCACGGCCCCCTCTCACCCAGGCCTCTCCCCAGCTACTGTCGGCCCTCGTGCACGGGAGCCCGCTCAGCCCAGCCCTGCTGCGGGCGCCCTGGGACAAAGCCTCTCTCCCACCTCTGTGGGGACAGACCCTGCCCTCGGCTGCTTGTTTCCCAAACTTTACCCTACCAGCCCCTCAACCAAAATATCTAATAACTGAAATAACAAAATCACATACAGATGTCTGTCCACGTTGTAAAGGCCTTGAGAGTGGAGACTGTGACCTATTGTGTTTGTATTTGAATTTGTCAGAACGGTGCTGATACGTCTTTGCTGAGATAAACGACTTCTACCTTCTGAGAGGCTTCCCACGGGGCCCTGGGACTCTTCACCCTTCTCGGCTGGTGCTTGGTCCCTGGCTTTCGTCCTCATGGGCTGTGTGACGTCACGGCCTGTGTGCAGGACTTTGCTTCCTGGGAGAGACCTAGAGTAAGGAGAATTCCTCTGGGGCCTTGGTAACCAGGGGCTGCTGGGGTCCAGCCCCGGAGTGAGGCTCCCTGGGTAACCTGGAGAGGCTGGAGCTAGCTACGATAGGGAGGGGCTGGTTCACCGCTGGGTCCCTCCTCCAGCATGCAGGCAGCTACCAAACGAATCGAGAATCCTGGGTATCTGCAGCTGCCTCTCGGGGTGAGCAGCCTTCCTGGGCTCAGCCCCCACAATGAGCTCACCTCACTGGGTGCCAGCGTCCCAAAAGCCCCACAATGAGCAGATGCTCTTTCCCCGACTTGAAGGGAATGACCGTTGGCTTTGGCCGACTTTAGACCAGCCACAGCAGACTCTGGGACTGTTGCTTGAGCGCCAGGCAGCACTCTGAAACCTGCAGGGAAATGTTACTGGAATGGCAGATTCTGAGCGTCTGGAGTCCAGCCAGTGCTTCCTCCATGTCACTCCTACATGCAGTCACTACCACCTTGCTTTCATCCTGGTGACAACGAAATGTACCACAGGGCCTCACAGTAATGTAAACCGGTCGCTCAGGTCCTGGGGTAGGGCACAGCGGGGGAGTGGGACAGCACGTCCGGCAAACGGGACCCCCAGACCAGGTTTCCTGGTGGATGATCTAAAGGTTATGCAGTCACTGCTGCATTAAACCCCTGCAGGGTGCCAGTGTGCTGATGGATGCCAACAGCCCCTGTCTCCCAGCATGCTGTTCCCAGCAACCACCTCCTTCTCCAGGGCTCTAACAAAACGCTGCAAACCCAGCTAGAGGGTTTTGCTTGTTCTACTGCACAAACACATCTGGAGCAGGCCCAGTCACCGGAGCTTCACGGCAACCTCAGGCCCTGCTGAGAGCAGAGAGCGGAAGGGAAAGCTGAGGACAGCGTGGGCTGTGCTGGCGGGGACGGGGCGGGCAAGGACACGCCAGGCATGGCCCAGCACCTCTTACAATATTTTCCATCTGTGTGGAGTGTCACCTCCCCAGATGTGAGTCCCCTTCCCCAAGCTCACCTCTCTTCCAGCTCTGACCCAGCAGAACGGCACCGTGGCTGCCCGCACGCACCCACGCAGGCAGCACCGCCCTCGCTGCTTCTAGCCCAGAGCTGCACCGGGAGTTGGGCAGCAATGGACAATGTTTTACACTCAGTGGCCGCCCCTCCCACCAGATCCTGTCCAGGAGTTCCTAAGCTCTTCCTACAGACCCCAGCTGGGAGCTCAAGGCATTTTCTGAATAAGAAAGGGAACGAGAAAATTAGACTAATAAAACGCGGAGGGAAGGAATCCAGCTCCTCCTGCTCACTTTTCTCATTGCTTAAAGCCACAGCCAGAAGCTCCTCTTCATTCTCTTTGTCCTTCAGCCAGAAGGATGCACCTTGGGGAAGCTCGAATGCTGAGAATACCTGGCTGCACACACCTACCTTTAGCGTGGATGTGGAAGCTGAAAGCCAACGCCTTGGATGCTGGGATTTTCCAGCATTAAGTTGACGGGGCCCGGCGCTGTGGCGCAGTGGGTTAATGCCCTGGCCTGAAGCATCGGCATCCCATATGGATGCCAGTTCAAGACCCGGCTGCTCCTCTTCCTGTCCAGCTCTCTGCTATGGCCTGGGAAAGCAGTAGAAGATGGCCCAAGTCCTTGGGCCCCTGCACTCGAGTGGGAGACCCAGAAGAAGCTCCTGGCTCCTGGCTTTGAATCGGCACAGCTCCATCTGGGAAGTGAACCATCAGATGGAAGACCTCTCTCTCTCCCTCTCTCTCTCTGCCTCTCCTCTCTCTGTGTAGTGCTGACTTTGAAATAAATAAACCTTAAAAAAAAAGTTGACGTCCACTGGTTCCAGATGTTAAAGATTTGGGAGTTAAGGAGTCACTGCCCCTGCATTCTCGCCTCAATAATTCATATTTCCTGATACCGGCAGTCTGCTTTGTCGAATTGCAGTTTTCACTGCCGGTTGTCTGTTGTGTCAGTTAATTTAACTAACTCAGACTCAGCTTGGCTGTTCAAGTAAATGTTAGTCAATACAATCGTGGAATCATGCAAAGCCATGCTTGCAGCAGCACTCTGAGACTAGCTTGAGGAGCAAATCCGAACATGTATCGCTCAGTGTCCATGGCTTGTATGTCAATGTTACCACGCAGCCCAGAGGTATCCTGGCAAGTTCCTCCTCCATAACCTTAAACTTTCTTCCGATCCGCAACCTTACGTTCAGGTATTACTAATCGTCTCAGTACACGCACAGAGGGTAAAACAGGACCCTGAAACAGAATTCCCCCTGTTTGTTTTCACACAATCTAAACACATGCCACGTGAGTAGCGTTTTCCTCTATTTGACTTGGCTACGTCCTTCCAACAGGAGCCCCTCAGCGGAGAGCTCTGTGTATGCACAAGACTCAACTCAGCTGAAATGGATCCACTTCTTAAAGAGAAAACGCATTCCCAAGAAGATGGACTGACGATTTCTCTTGCCTCGGTCCCTTCCTGCTCCTCTGCAAGGAGGCCCTGGCCACGGTGACTGGGGACACACTGATGGAGTGTCTGCTCGATGCAGGCATCATCAAAGATGCTGCACACTCAGAGCAAACATATGCGGGCTTCTTCTCCTTTTTCAGATTTATTTTTATTTATTTGAAACACAGAGTTGCTGGGAGAGAGAGAGAGACAGACAGACAGACAGAGAAGCTCTTCCACCTGCTGGTTCATTCCCCAAATGGCTGCAGCGGCCAGGGCTGGGCCAGGCTGAAGCCAGGAGCCAGGAGCCAGCAGTTTCTTCCAGGTCTGCCACATGGGTGTAGGGACCCAAGGACCCAAAGGGCCATCTTTCATTGCTTTCCCAGGTGGATTAGCAGGCACCTGGATCAGAAGTGGAGCAGCTGGCATTTGACCCAGTGCCTACATGGCATGCCAGCACTTTAGGTGGTAGCTTAACCTGTTTTGCCACACACCAGCCCCAGACATCTTCTCCTTTAACCCCCACAATTCTCTAAGCTATTTAGAGGCAACTATTGTTTTTTCCCCCATTTTACAGATGAAAAAGTAAGTCTCCATAGAGCAAAATATCAGACTCGAGATCAACACTTGCTCAGTAATGGGACTGCTATTATGTAACACATAATGTTTTATTGTATAACACACGCACTGATGCCGACCACTTTGTGTGCCATAAAGTTTCAGAGCAAAAATTCTCTGCACATTTTCGTGGTTATGCCACACGGGTCTATGGCCAGCCCTGGACCTGCCTGCAGATACCCTCCCTCGCTGCCTTTCCACGCTTGCTGTCTTCTGCCTCCCACAGGGACAAGAACGCCGCCTACAGCTGTGAGGGGCAGGGCAGCCCCACAAACCTGTTCTCCACAGTCCACTGGAACCCGGCGTGGAGACCTCCTTACATTGGAAGCAGTCTGCTTATTCTCTGATTTTGCCAATGAGTGTTCACTTTTGTCCCTAGGTCTACACTAATCTTGATGTCCCTTGCAGGATAAGCCTGGGTCCCAGTGTGGAGATTTTTCTATGAGACTACTCCAGTGAGTCACAGAGCCTGGAGGGAACTCTGACTTGTGCTTTTGCTAATGTGCCTACATTGAGCTAGCGTCGCTTAGCCCGTTGTAAGGTCCCACTTGGACTTGTGCAAACACCCAGAACCAAGCATTTTCCTTTTGGAAATGTCTAAAGCAATTTTCTTTAACTAGCACATGATCTCAACATCTCTTCCCATAACCTTTCTGAAAATGTTCAAACTTCCTCACTAGACAGATTTATGGATTTTTAATGATCAGCACAACATGTCCTCAGTTCACGTAGGACAGAAGTAGCTTGTCCATTAAAAGCAAAAACCCGAAACCCCAACAGCAACATTCCTGGGAATATTCCTGAAGGGTCAAATACAGCCACTACTGAAGAGCAGATACAAAAACTAGGACGTACAGACCACAAATGCTGACTAAAAACATATACGCATGTACATACATGTAAACGTACATTTAAACATAAGAATATATGCAAAAATGTGTAATTTGGGGGCAGGCACTGTGACATAATAGATTAAACCTCCACTTGCCAGGGTCCTATATGGGCACCAGTTCTAGCTCCAGCTGTTCCACTTCTGATCCAGGTCCCTGCTAATGCACCTGGGAAAGCAGTAGAGGATGGCACGAGTCCTTGAGCCCCTGAACCATGTGAGAGGCCCTGAAGAAGCTCCTGGATCCTGGCTTTGGACCTGCCCAGCTCCAGCTGCTCCAACTATTTGGGAAGTGAACCAGCAGATGGAAGACCTCTCTCTCTGTCTCTACCTCTCTCTGTAAGTCTGCCTCTCAAATAAATAAATGAATCTTTATATATAATTTTGTATATATGAACACAAGTAAATATATACACATAAACATATCCATGCCATAAATACTCTAGGAACAACTCATTCCCCCTAACTAAGTAATGACAAATGTTTTGACTGATTTACTGGATCACCTCAGAATCAATGGGTGCTCGCTCAAGGAGTCCCATCAGAAATAAAACCCATCAACATTCAAGTTCCTTATATGAAATGGCATGGTGTGAGTATCTGCATATAACCTGAACAATCCTCTTGTATGCTTCAAATCATCTCTAGGTTACTTATAACACCTAATACAACACAGATGCTTTCAAACAATGCTGTGATGTCTAGGGAAAAACGACAAGACAATACCTGTACATTGGCACAGATGCCATTTTATCCCAAGTGTATGTGATCCCTGGTTGGTTGAATCCATGGGTGTGGAGCCCGCAGATAACAGACCTAACTGGATGTTCTGAGTGAGGCTCTTACCCAGAGCTTTGAGTTTCCATTTTGTTCTCACTTCTGCAATTGACTAAAGCACTAGCAGAAGCAATGGGGACAGGAACTGGAATATGTGAATCCCGGGACTGCACGGATGAGTAGTGGATGCAGGGAGATGGGTGTACGACCATTCCATCATTGTAATCACGTTGTGATACAATGACCTTGGCACACTGGGACATGGGAAAAGGTCCTTCCCTCCACACCACCCACCCCCACAGCACCACACACTCAACTGATAGAAGGTAGAATCCAGCCTGAGTTGCCAAGGCATCTCCAACTTGTGAGCAGAGACAAGGTTACTGTTCATTCATTTTTTAATAACAGAACTAATATTATATATGCATTTCACTGGCTCTTGTACTCACTTGCACATGGTGCAAATATTTCTAGGGAGCCCAGAGGGTGTCCAACGTGTCCTCATAAGCAGCCACACCCTTTGAGACTACCTGCATTCATCCCTAAAGCTTCCTTTGAATGCCATAATCTTCTAGAAGGTTCTACCACTGCTCCCCCAGGCAGACTGCCAACGCAGTCAAGACGCACAGTGGAGAAAAGAGTATGGGAGGTGCCCCCTTCCCTGTGTTATAATGCAGCAGGGGGACCCCACGAGCATTGTGGTGAGATCACTCTTTCTGTCTTCAGTTAGATCTTCCTCTTTCTGGGCGTGCATCCAGGCTGGAGACGTATTTGAGTGGCACCACTACGTTGTACTCAAATCTCCTACTCCCTTTCTGTCACAAAGCCTTTGTTATAAATGTTGTGCCTGGCTCCTTCCTCCCTCAGATGAACTCTTTCCCAGGAGGCTCTAAGACTCTGTGACAACAGACTTGAGCCAGGGCCACAGCAACGTTTCTGGAAGCGTCGGAACATAACCACAGACACACCTGGCCCTGAGGAGAACCAGCTCCAAGAATGAGTCTCACAGCTGAGGGCTCTGAAAGCGCATCGGAGCTCCAGTGTCTCTTGTTCAAAACCTGAAAACACTGAGCTTCATTCTGCACAGTTGAAGTCACCTGGAAGAAGGCACCTTAGGGAATACCGTGCCACTGAGTCAGCTTGGAGTCCCTAAGGTGAGCAAAGAGAATGGAAGAAAATAATTCTGGAGATGGATGCTTGGTTTTACCACTATTGTCATTAAATCTCTTAGGTTTTGATATTCACCTCTGCAAAATAGTAGGTTCTACTAAAGTATGGAGAAAATTACGATGCAAGTGTATACTCCTACTTAGATAAGAAACCACGTAATACTTTCTATTCCTTAACTCTTTTTAAAACATACTTTAAAAATTTTTAATTAATATAAAGAGAACAAATTTCATATGTATAATTCTTTTTTTAAAGATTTATTTATTTATTTGAAAGAGTTACAGAGAGAGAGAGAAGGAGAGGCAGAGAGAGAGAGAGAGGGGAAGAGAGATCTTCCATCCACTGGTTCACCATCCTCCTCCCTCAATGCCCCTCCTTCTTTTCCTTTTTTTTCTTGCTTAATGTGAACATCTTTTGTAGAATGCTATTTGCAGTGCATGATCTTCAAGGATAGACTATCTAACGTTTTGTAACGATGTCACCTCTACAGATCAGAGTGAGACTCCTTTGACAGAGTCTTCTACCCACTGCTGTTCTTTAGAACGGCCTTTACATTGTTTACTTACTTTTATTTGAAAGACAGAGAGACAGAGTGGGATCCCCCATTCATGGGTTCATTCTCCAAATGCCAACAGCTAGATCTGTACCCAGCTGAAGCCAGGAGCCTTGAACTCCATCTGGCGCTCCCAAGAAGGGGGCACGGGTTGAGCATTTGTGCTGTCACCTGCTGCTTCCTGGGGTATATGTTATCAGGAAGCTAGAATGAAGAGCACAGCAGGGAATGGGACCAGACATTCTGACATGGCTGCTGGCATCCTAGCTGGTACATTGACCACTGCACCAAACACCCACCCCAGAATGACCTTTAATGTTGCTGAAAGGCCAGGGCTGCGAGAGTGGAGGAAGAAGGGATACCGTCAATGCTGGCTCCTCCATGCTGCAGGGAGCCCTGAGGGGGCCCTAGAGCCGTGGAGGAGACTGAGGCGGAAATTATCTGCACACTCAGAGCACGCAAGAAGCTTGCTTTAATCACTGCACTTCTCAGTCTGGTCGACAAGAGCCGCGATGAGGGGGAGATCCATGGCCCCCCCGCCCCCAGAGTTCATGGAGTACATACCTTCCCTTGGACCCAGACTGGGCTCTGTTGTAGATGTGATGAGTCGATTCGCCTTCACACAGCCTGACTCAGCATATGCTGAAGTTACACTGGCCGTCCTCCAAGGTGCAGATCCATCAGCCTTTCCTGCTAATACTGAGAACAGAATCCAGGGCAGACAGCGATTGTTCTCTAGGGGTGCGACACCTATGGCCTGGAACTGAAATTACAGTCCTGGCCACAGAATCTACTCTCCCTTCTTAACAAGACACCTAATCAAACCCACACCATTCCAGGAGTCACTGGGCAGCGACATGACAATGGCTCTCACAGAGGCCCTGGCTGGGCCAAGGCACGAGGACAGGCCCCCTGCCTGTATTGTAGCTGCATCTGCTGGTCCTCACCGAACGCCATCAGGAACCCTACCCTGGCTGGCTGCCACACAGTCTCCATCCCCTCCCCCCAGGCCCACAGGGAAGAGCTGCCTTGGACCCCAGATCCCACCTCAGGTGTTGGTAAAATGATTCTTTAAGGCGCCTCTGGAGTTGTCACAGATTCCCTGTCCTTGCAAGGGAAGAGGGAGGGGAACTAAGTGTTTGGCCCCAAATCGCCCCCTCTTTTGGTACTGGCTTGTTTCTGTAGAGGTCCATTGACCTTTGTCCAAACCTGTAATCCCCCACCCCCTAGTGCCCTAGGCAAACATTTTTCTCACGGCGATGACACTCCCAGTGGGGGTATGGCCATTCTCAGTAGTCTTCCAGAAGTATGCAGTCAAGTCCAAATCCCAGAATCCCAGAGCGAAGGAAGAAAGAGTACTGGGACTCACACGTAGAGTCCACACTCAGGACACTTTCAAAAGAAGAGTTTGCAGCCCTTGTCTCCAGTGAGGAACAGGTTTTTTTTTTATTCATACTATGTGTTGAACTCTTTTACTTAGTGTAGGGTTAACTTCATGATCATTTAGTAAATTTAAAGTACATCTTTGTACAAATTAAGAGTGGGAATGGGAGCGGGAGAAGGAAGAAGGGTTGGAGCATGGGCAGGAGGGAAGGCGGGGTGGGAAGTATCACCACGATCCTAATTCTGTGTATAGGAACTACATGAAACTCGTGCTACTTAAATAAAATTTCAAAAAGAGAGGGGTTTAGACCACTGACGACCTCAGAAGGTACTCCTTTTTGTCTAGAAGTGGGATGGAGTCAATCTATGACACAATCAGCAGTATATATACTGAATTCCTACTAAAACGTCAGGATGTCACCCCCGTGTGCATCCCTGCCCATTCACTGAGAACCACCCAAGACACCTACCTTGCACGGGTCAGCCAACGCTCCAGGTGCTGAGCTGTGGCAACCACCAAGATGGCAGAGTCCTGGTCCTAGTAGTTAAACAAACTAGAAGGATCCAGAGGGTGACAGGCGCTGCACGGGAGATGGTGTTGGTGACCCAGCATGCCATGGGCTGGGTGGCTGAGGCAGAACTCATTCCTCACAGTCCTGGAGTCTGGGGATCCAGGATGAAGTTTCTGGCACAGTTCAGTTCCGGGCGGGGGCGGTTCTCTTCCTTGAGGGCAGCCACCTTCCCCCCATGCCCCCGTGTGGGTAAGCCGGGAGTCTCTTCTTAGACAGGCACCGATGTCCTCAGGAGGGCCCCATCCCATGATGTCATCTGAACCGAACCAGCCCCCAAAGACGCTGCCTCCCAATAATATCACATTAGGGGAAGGGCCTCAGCACACACACTGAGGAGTGCTGGTGGGATAGGTGGTGTCCCAGGTGGGGAGGGGTCCCTGGGAGGTGGTGTTGAGAACACGTAGGGTGCTGGTGGGATAGGTGGTGTCCCAGGTGGGGAGGGGTCCCCGGGAGGTGGTGCTGAGAACACGTAGGGTGCTGGTGGGATAGGTGGTGTCCCAGGTGGGGAGGGGTCCCTGGGAGGTGGTGCTGAGAACACATAGGGTGCTGGTGGGATAGGTGGTGTCCCAGGTGGGGAGGGGTCCCCGGGAGGTGGTGCTGAGAACACGTAGGGTGCTGGTGGGATAGGTGGTGTCCCAGGTGGGGAGGGGTCCCCGGGAGGTGGTGCTGAGAACACGTAGGGTGCTGGTGGGATAGGTGGTGTTCCAGGTGGGGAGGGGTCCCCTGGGAGGTGGCGCTGAGAACACATAGGGTGCATCTCTGTGACAAGGAACAACTCACTGTTCCTTCCAAGCAGCAATTGACGGTTCTGCCACACTTGCCGCGGTCGGATCCGGCTCCCCTGCCCCTCACAGTCTTGCTGGTGTGCCACGACGGTGTCCATCACCACCTTTCCCACCAAGTTCACTTCCCTGTGAGCTCCCTAGCCTGAACCCTGGCTGAGCACCTACCAGATGCTGTTAATCACCTGTGGAGCTGGAGGGTGGTGGCTGAACCGGGCACTGACTGAGCCTGGTGTGCAAGGCTGCTGCCACGGTGTCTTTCATTTTAAGCACCTGTCGTGGGTAGCCCAGACTTTAACCTACTGAATTCTGCCGACTGCTGGACAAAGTCACCGTGGGAAGTGGATTTACTCTGAGCTGGAAGCCAGCAGTGCACTTGAGTCCCACTAACTCCTAGGTACAAGTATTCGGATTGATACACGTGACTGTGGCTGCTTTTTGGAACACACTAGCAGAAAACTGAAAACAAAACCTCCGTGTTGGTTAGTGAACCGGCAGATGGAAGATCCCTCTGTCTTTCTCTCTGTCACTCTGCCATTCAAGTAGATGAAAATAAGTTTTTAAAAACCATGTACCCTGATCATGATGATGGCGGCATCTTTACTATAGACTATGCCCCGTACAGAGAAGCAGGAGGAGGAGCTTCGACTGAGCGTGCGACTGTGAGAAGCCCAGCTGGAGTTCCAGGCACACCGTTCCTGGAAGGACGCCGCCAGCCTTCCCCAGGGCCTCCTCCTCGCCCAGGCCTCCAGAGCTCTCTTGTTCCAACAATGCCTGCACCCGTACCCAGCACACACCCTGCCTCCAGGAGTCTGGCGGGAGTAAGTTCTACTGACAACTGCTCTTGGAGTGGAGTGGTTTGCATCCTATAAAGAGCATCTGCTTCAGTCCTCGTCATGACCCTTTAAAGTCAGCTCCTTGGAATTCCAGAAACTGAGGCTCGGGCCCACGGAGTGCTGCTGTCCGCGTCATCTGACAGTGACCATCAGAGGAGGGAGGAAGCGTGGGGGCCATGACCGTCTTGCTGTCCACGTGGTGGTACCTCAGGGTCTGACCGCTGGCATCCCAGCTGGCTAGTATTTGTTCAAAATGCCTGCTGGTGGGCTCCCCCTCAGAGTGACGACTGCACCGACACTTCTTGTCAAAGTGCCCGTTAATCTCAAGTGTCAGCTTCAGAAAGCCTTTGAGAAAGTCATGAAATGACCCCGTGGCATTGTGCACGTGAGTTTGGAGCTGCGTGGTGTCTGTTCAGTTGTGTAGCACACCTCACTGGATCTGCACAGAACACAAACCCGCTTCTGCCTCTCCCTCTCACCCAGTGCCTCCGAGGATGGAGCAACGGCACTGCGAGAAAATGCTGTGAAACCACATCGCAATTCAAAGGCAAAGTTTAACAACAGAGCAACAGAAATGTGAAGTGCTCCCGCTTCACCCCCGAGTGGTCTCAGACAGCTGTCCCACCAGCCAGTCCTACAGGCGGGCCTATCAGACAGCCGTCCCACCAGCCAGTCCTACAGGCGGGCCTATCAGACAGCCGTCCCACCAGCCAACCCTACAGGTGGGCCTATCAGACAGCCGTCCCACCAGCCAGCCCTACAGGTGGGCCTAGGAGGACCACAGTGCCATTCCCATGATCTGCGAGCAGTGCAGAGACATCCGTGCTCAACATATTTAAAGGAGTAGGACCTGTCTGTGACCCTGAACCCTCATTATACATTCCAGCATATTTGAGGAATGAGAATTGAAGAATGAGTTACAGACCAAGGGGCCATGCCCGGAGTTTCTTCTTCTTTCGCTGTGGACTACTCTTGGCCTCCATTCAACCTAAAAAAGGGGGTCCTGGAAGAGCTTCAGCTGAGGTTGGGGCAGATACACAGCATGATGAGAACTGAACCGCTGTGGACCCCGAGGTTGCCCTGTGGCCCAGCCGTACACAGTTCTTGGAAGAGCTGAGCAGCTACCAGCTCCGGCTGGGTTGCTATGATCCTGTGCTACTGGCTCTAATCGTGGAGAAGCTCCAAGGGAGGAAGGAAGTTCAAGTCTGCCTGAGGGGAAGGAGCAGAGGAGACAGTGGGAGCCACAGCCAGGCTGTGAGCGGTGGTGGGACCAGGGCCCAGCAGGTGGCCCTGCAGGAAGAAACTGAGGTAGGCAAACTGGGGAAGTCGGCTAGAGGGCACATGGGGCATGCTCTGAGCCCTGCACCTGGCTCTCCTGAGAGATCCGCTCCAGGCACTGCTTCCGTCCGCGTGCAGCTCTTCCGTCCCTCCAGTGTGTGCTCATCCCTGTCTCCTCTTCCAGCCTCCTCCCACACACTCTCCTCCCCAGGTGGTTTTCTCCTAATCCTTCCAAATTCTCCTTGATAATTTAAGGAAAACCACTCAACCACCTGTCTTCTCATCCAGACCCAGCAAGTTGGTGAACCTTGTGAGCCCCAAACTGTCTGGATTCAGAATCCTATAATGGTTGTCAAAGAGAGTAAAAAGTCATAGCTTACTTTTATTATTTTCAGTTTACTTTACTCAAAATTATTTACCAATGATAATTGGTCAATAATAATAATTATCAATAATACTGAGAAGACCATTCCTTAAATTTAGGAAGTAAAGAGATCTAGTGTTATCAGAATTACCATAATGGGGCCTTAGGTATAGCTGAATTATACTTGCTGGCAGTAGAGAAATGAGAGAAGACGTGAAAGTTATCATGCACCGACTTGCTGGAAAATTAAGATATTTGACTTTCTCAGTAGAGAAACTTTTCTGAAAAATTAAATTCAGGGGTGAATTTACTGCATGTGTTATTAAACGAGAGACTCTGGCTTTCAAAGACACACAAGTGTTGATGGACTGGACAGTTCCTGACCCGCTCTGCAGAGCCCGAGGGCGCTGTGCTGTGAGCACGGCCACAGCGATCCTGGAGGAGGCGCACACTGGGGCCCCGCCAGGAGATCGGGCCCCAAGCCCTGCCTGCACAACTCGCAGCAGTGCACTGAGCGTCCTAACCGCATCTTTCCTATCTGAACAGAATATGACTGCTCTGGGGCTTGTGGGTAGAATCAAAATAAATTAATAGACATAAAAGGATATAATCTGCCCCAGAAGCTCACTGACTGTTTCCTAAATTTTAATCTGAGAAGAGGATATATTCATCTACTAACAACAAATATCCTCATTTACATCTCACTTTATTTCTGTCTTTTATATGTGAGAAGTCTGCACAGATTTCATGGAAAATACAAATTATAGAAAAGTATTTCAAATTTTTTGCATCAAAATAAACTCATCCTAACTTACGTATCCACAGGATACAGTCTGAGGCACTAAGGAGGATAAGACACTAGTTTGAAAGCAGTGCCTATCAGAGTAACACGAATTCTACTAAACTGGAAGCAATAGCAGGCATCTAACTTGTGGGAGAACGGTGAACACACTGACGCTCGATGCAAAGTTTACGGGGACCACACACTGATGCTCGGTGCAAAGTTTACGGGGACAACCCCGGAGACATGCATGACTCGCCTGAGAAGGGATGCGGCAGTGCTGAAGAAGCAGCCCGCAGCGGACAACGCTGTACCTCATTATTCAAGGAAGGAATTAGCTCATTCACGCCCTAACGGAGCAGGACGGATGACGAACAGCAGGAACAAGGCAGAACCACACACATCTCAGTAGAGTGCAGCAGACTTTCTGCTGTATGCCAGACAAGCGGTAACCATTTCAGCTGCAGACAAGGGACGAACTTTCAAGGGAAAAGTTTACCAAGTGAGATGGAGACCCTGAAGCATTCCTTCCAAAGAGACGACACGTGGCTCTACGAGTACAGAACCGAAGACACAACACAGAGCCGTGAATGCCGAGAGGGCCAGTGGTCAACTCAGAGCAAAGTGTACTGGTCGAGAGCAAAAGTCACAGCAACGGCCTTCGTTGGCGCCGCTCAAGGCGTCTTGCTTGCAGGCTTTCTGAAGGTCCAAAGAGTGACGGCGCCTGCTTAGGAGGAGGCTGTTTTGAGAAAGGTCACCACAGCATCACTGGAAAACACGAGAAGACTTCCCCTAGAGCTTCTCCCTGCAAGACTCCTGCTCACCCTCTCAGCAAAGTGCAATTTTGCGAGAGTTTTGCTGAGATAGCTTTAGGAACCCAAGTGACAGTCATATTTTTGCTCCTTCTGACTTCCTTTTGGTTTCCTAATCCTAAAAGAATCTCTAAAGAGCACCCGCTTTTCTTCAGCAATAATGTAAAAAAGAGTGTGTTGGCCTGGGTACATCCTCAGAACATGAGCTCAGGTCTCCAGAGACGGACAACATGCCCAGCATTATCTCTTCCACAGTGCATTGGACTTGATGGAACTTGTGTTGAGACGGAAGTTTACTTTTTACGTTTTATCTCGTAATTCCACTTTTCCACAAACTTACTGAAGTCCCCTTGCATACGATTTTCCTTCTCTCAAGAACTCTAAAGCTCATGGATCCAGGATCGAGTCTGGCCCACAGGGACTCAGACACTCTTAACAACGCAACACGACAGAACACAACAGAAGAACCGCTATGCTTCAGGCTCTGTTTGGGACCTGCCGCCTCCCCCTTCCCAGGCATTGCAGAGGAGCTCCCCTGAGGGCTGAGCCCTGCCTGCCCGGCGGCGAGAGACAAGCAGTCGGCTAAGCACGCCTGCAGTGCAGCCGTGAGCTCTGTGCGGCTGCGCCCCGTATTCCTTACAGTGGGGAGACCAGCAGGCCTCACAGCTAGACAGCAGCAAAGAGAGCACTTCCTGGAACCTGCCAAGGGCCTGAGAACTTTCTAGATTCACCCACCAGAGCAGAAACTGCTGTGTTCTCGCCAGCAGGCCGAAGAAGGCTGATGCTGCGGGAGACTGGAAGCTGGTTTGGGGCCCAGTGGACAGCGCGTCTACATGAGGGCATCAAAGCAGAAACGCTTCTGGGGGACCTCGCTTCTCCGAGGACAGCCACTTGTCTCCTCCACAGGACTGTCAACTTCAAACTGACTTTATGAATGGGAGTGAGGCTTGTCCCCTGTGATACTCAAAACTGAAGAGTAAAAGACTAAGTGAAAGCAATGTTCCAAAATAAGAAGAAATACAAACACCCGAAGCCGTCAGAGTGTGTAGAAGCTTTGGAAGGCCAATCAATAGAACTAAGTCACAAAAGATGGAAGAAAGGCTACAATTTAATTTTTAAAAGGAAGAAAATCTATCTGAGTTTAAAAAAAAATGACTTGAACCTTAGCCTTCCTTTCAGAGAGGAATGATTTTTTTTTTAAATTAAAAAGACCTAGGATTATCTGAGTAAAGTGTCTGAATTCCAATTCTAAGAATGATAGCATTGCATGCATTTAGAAAAGAATGAGAGTTCCTAACAATGAATACACAGTTTTATTTCAGACTTTTTTTTTTAACAGGCAGAATGGATAGTGAGAGAGAGAGAGAGAGAGAGAGAGACAGAGAGAAAGGTCTTCCTTTGCCATTGGTTCACCCTCCAATGGCCACCACGGCCGGTGCACCGCGCTGATCCGATGGCAGGAGCCAGGTACTTATCCTGGTCTCCCATGGGGTGCAGGGCCCAAGCACTTGGGCCATCCTCCACTGCACTCCCTGGTCACAGCAGAGAGCTGGCCTGGAAGAGGGGCAACCGGGACAGAATCCGGCACCCCGAACGGGACTAGAACCCGGTGTGCTGGCACCGCAAGGCGGAGGATTAGCCTAGTGAGCTGCGGCGCCGGCCCAGACTTCTTAACAGCAACACCGACTATAAGGCCTGAGATCCTGCAGACTGGTGAGAGAAAGCGCTTCAGTCCAGAAAGTGCTAAGCCAGAGATGATTTTTTTCTACCAGTTAAGATGAAAGATACTTGAGGTTGGGCAAGGATTTAAATAGTATCTTTGCTATTCTCCTGTCTCAGAAAAACACTCATGAATGCTGGGTAACAGCTACCCATTACAGCTTGGTAGGAAGAATAAGTTCTAGAGTTCTAGCATCGTAAGGCGATTACAGTTCACAAGTCTTTATTATATGCTTTACAAACAACGAGAATAGAAGGAGGAGAAGCTTCCAAGCACAAAGAAATGGGAAATGTTTAAGGAGAGGGACATGCTGATTATCCTGACTTGGTCATCTCACTGTACACGTGGATATATATCACACAGCACCAGACACGGACAATTGCCATGTGTCAATTAAAGCAAGCACAGATCTCATGAATGGACCAGAACAGAAAGTATAAGACGTGAGAACAAACAGGAGGCACTGGCTATGTGCAAGCAATGCTGTGCCTGTGTGGTTGAGTCTAAACAGACAACCTACAATGGAGTGATTGGAGCTATGCAGAGGGAGTGCTAAATCAAAGAGACACACTGCAGTTAGGACAATCCCTTTAGACTGGGTGGCCCAGGGCACTTGAGCCCGTGGGTGCTAGAGAGAACGATGTCCTTCCCCTCCCCCACCAAGGATGCCCACGTCCCAAATCCAGGGGTCTATGAACATGCTATGCAGATGACAAAAGGGCTTTGCAAATATGGCTAGATTATGGATCATAAGGCAGAGAGAGAATTCTAGATTACCTGGTTTAGTTCAGTCTAATCACACGATTCTTTCAAGGCATAGGAAGTTTCCCAGACAGGCTCAGTGGAAGTCTGAATCCAGAGCACTGCAACACTGCCCGCTTTGAAGAAGGGGTGAGAAGATGTGTAGGAATTCAAGTAGCATCCACGCTGCTCCCTGGACGCTGGAAAAAGCAAGGAAACAAATTCGTCCGGAGACTCCAGAAGGAGCACGGCCCCGCTGACCCCTTGATTTCAGTGCCGTGAAGTCTTTGTGGGACTTGCAACCAATAGCGCTGTCAAGTAATAAATATGGGCTCTTAAGCTTTTTATTTGTTTGAGATGCAGACACACACACAGCTCCTATCCTCTGGTTTTCTCCCCCAGTTCCTGCAACAGCTGGGAACTCAACCCAGGTCTGCCGCCTGAGTGACAGCAGACCACCGCACTGAGCCATCGCCGCTACTCATCAGGCTCTGCGTTACCAGGAAGCTGGAGTCAGGAGCTGGATCCAGGACTCAAACCCAGCTGCTCCGTGTAGGACACAGGCATCATAATACTCGAGCAAATGCTCCCACCAATACGCACTGCAAGTCATTAAGGTTGTGGTACTACGTGACAGCAGTACTAGGAAATCAATACACACAACACCCACTCCACACAGCCACTACTGACAGCGCTCTGTGAGTGTGTACTCAGCCTGACACACGCTGTGAACTAAAAACGGATCACCATCTGACTCCGCAATCCCACTTCTAGGGATATATCCAAGGGAATGCAGTCAGTGTATGAAGAGACACCCACACACTCCTGTTTACTGAAGCCAGATTAACAACAGCAAAGCCGTGGAATCAACCCAGATCTCCTTCAACAGGTGACAAGACAAAGAGAACATGGCACACATACATGGTGGAATATTACTCAGCCCTGAAAAGAATGCAGTTCTGACAGGCAATAAAATGGATGGATCAGTTAGATAATTAGACAGAAAGACATTTTTCTCTCAAATGTGGAAGTGAATCCACATTGATTAAACATGCGTGGATGTCATACTATTTAGTTAGAAACTTTGTCATCACTAAATTACATTCTCTACATTATAATATAGCCTCCCCTCTTCACTTTGGGATCCTTGTCATGAATTTCATCTTATGTGATATTATTCTCCCCACTTTTAATAAAAATAGTATGTATGCATAAAACTTTACATAATAAATGAATATGACAAATGTTAAAATTGTTAAATATAAAATATTTTTAAAAGAAAAACATTGGGCAAATGTAAAAGAGATAAATGTTTCTAGATATAAATCCATGTGACTTCTTAAATTCTATGAGACATTGGGCCTGCTAGGAACCAACTTTGGATGTGAAATAGGAAGTCATGTTTTTGGTAAACAAAGATCTGGGGAGTGAAAGAAGTGTTTTGGCTAAGAGAAAAAGAGAGTGGTATTTGTCCCACAGTAAAATGGCTGACGTTGCACGAGGAGAAGGCTGCAGTGCATCTGCGGAAGATAAATCTTGTGTATGTTAGGTTGGCTAGATTAGAAGGGAATTATTTATAGAAGTCTCTGGAAATTGAGCATTCACATCAAAGGCACACTGACATAAAACTAGACTCTTGTCCCCAGTGTTCAAGCGAAAGTAAAAAGGCGTTCGTAAAACATTGATCTGTTGGTAAATATTTGCAAGAAGTTTTGAGCTTTAATTTTACAATCTGAGTTGCAGCTTCTTTTTCCTGGTTTCTGCTTGATTTCTCCTCTTCTCAACTTCCTGGGAAGCTCCTAGAAGCCTTTTCTCCTTCCTGGTTCTGATTCTTTTATGACCTGTCACTGAAACTGCTCGTGTGTTTCACTGTTTCTGAGTCAGGTATTCTAGTCAAGAATTTTCTTTGCCTTTGGTAGCTGAACAAGGAAACAAAGCTTTTGTGTTCTGTGGGAATGACACTTCTGCTCTCTGCTCTTTTGTTAGGTTCTGATTACTGGGAAAAGCTGAGTCTTCAAAGAACTAACATTATTTTTGGATATCTACTTATTCTGAAATATTTGAGCAGTCACCTGATGATTGATTAAATCTGGTCTACAGCTACGTTGAAAGCATCCTGATAAAATGGGTGATGATTATTTTATCTGGGATCCTGGGGCCGGCGCAGTGGCTCACTTGGTTAATCCTCCGCCTGCGGTGCCGGCATCCCATATGGGCGCTGGATTCTGTCCCAGTTGCTCCTCTTCCAGTCCAGCTCTCTGCTGTGGCCCGGGAGGCAGTGGAGGATAGCCCAAGTGCTTAGGCACCTGCACCCACAGGGGAGACCAGGAAGAAGCACCTGGTTCCTGGCTTCGGATCCGTGCAGCACTGCCTGTGGCGGCCATTTGGGAAGTGAACCAATGGAGGGAAGACCTTTCTCTCTGTCTCTCTCACTGTCTATAACTCTACCTGTCAAATAAATAAAAAAAATTAAAAAAAGATCTGGGATCCTATTTTGATCACAGGTTTCTAAACCACTAACGTCTTTGACAGATTTTTTTTTTTCAGATTCCAGGTTCTAAACCAAGTCTTTTGACTCTGAGATTTCCAGCTGGGCTCTTGGATATCCTGAAAGGTTGGATCTCTCATTTTGTACAGATAACAGCTACTCAGGCTCCCCTGGGTTGTCTAGAAGGCATTGTCAGGTTGTGAAATGATGCTAAGCTTTGTGTCGTGTTTACAGAGTTCAGTTGTTGACCTAGAGGTCACACAACTCTAAGGAATCATCACAGCAAATGTAACGAAACAGGCAGCCAAGGGTCCTTTCCATATCTTCAAGACTGCCCTCCCACTGCAGGCCGGGAGCGCTGAAATGATAGGACTTCCGTGAGAACTTCCGAGCCTTCTAAGACGCTGTGTACAAGGGGAATAACTAGGTCTCCTTGCCTATTGTTCAACTCTCATCCCTCAGCATGGCGATTTGACATCTTCCGCCATCCCGTTCTGGCTCTTCTCTGGAAACATTCACAATCAGAAAAGACTGTAACAAATACTTTCTAAGACAGAATTCTGATAAAAGATCAGCGCCCTAACTAAAAATTTGCAGAACTCTGATAAAGAGATAGACAGATTCACGAAACTGCTAAAAAAGATCAAGCTAGCCAAGAAGTAATTAAACACAGGACTCAACCAACGGGTGAAATCTGCAGGGAATACCCATGAGTTAAAGTGATAAAATACAGAAAATAAATGAATTCAAATAAAGTTACAGTGGCAATGCAAATATTGGTTAGGGGAGAATTTAAGGTTAAAAGCCCCAAATAGGCAAGATGTTTAAAAAAATAAAGTACAATTTCTAGAGGCAACAAAAATATTGTGCAAAAAACATGTGATTTTGTAGTCAAATGTTTTTGAAAATCATTATTACAAGTGCAAGGGAAATATGATTTTAAAAGTATATCTATAATTGGATATTTAATGTCTCACAGAACTAGACAAATATAATAATCAAAAAATAAGTAATAACGGTGCTTGTAATCATTCAATCAACAAAAGAGTGCTTTTGGAAAGTTCATTAAGTACCTGCAAGAGTTACAGAATCAACTGTGTTCTAGTACACACACACACACACACACACACATTTCAAAACACAGATTGATTTTTAGGTTGCTTTCTTTTCTAATTCAAAATTTAAAAAACTATCTGAGAAGCATCTTATCTCTTCGGCCCCTCAGAGACATCCTCTCACTTAACCCTTGGAGAAAAACGTGTTTGCCTAGGAACTAAAGAGAGAGCAGGGATCAGAAGCGACCGCGCTTACATGCAGTATGGACTCATTTAGAGAATGTATGACCTTGAATGGATAGAAAACACGAGATAGGACAGAACTTTAAATACATCTCAAGAAACAGGAAGAAAACAGTGAGACGGAGAAGGAGAGATGTGGGAGGGGGTGAGTTGCTGAAGGCAGCAGCTGAGCTTGCTCAAACGGGAGGAAAAGCAGAAGGCGTAGGGATCTGAGCGCGTTCACTGGCAAGAGGACAAATGGAGAGCCACCCCTGACTAAGAGAAGGAGGAGAAACGTACGCGCATAGGAATGTAGGAATTGCACGTAGCAAAATGATAGGACACTGCAAACAAGATAAAACTGGCAACTAAGAAGTTAAAAAGAGCTAGAAGGGTTTGCTAGGTAACATTCAGAGATAACAAACACAAGTTTCCCAGTAAAATACAAGCTGTCATTTCTTAAAGAAAATTAAAAAAACACAAAAAATTATTAGAGAGGATTTAAAGGAGCTATCATTTAAAGAGATTTCCTAACGTAGAAGATTTTTGCATTCCTGGAATAAAACATAAGTGTTGGTATTGAATCATTAGGGGCACACTGATGGAATCTGTTAATGTCTTATTTAGATGTTATTCATCTATAATCACATCGCATGAGTTTAAACTTTTTGAACTATTAGAGCTAATAGTAAAGGAAATTAGAGAATTTTCCATTTTTCCCCAAAGAATATAATAGTTTATGAAATAATACCCTTTCTTTAAAGTAAACAAAAAATTCAGGTTCGAAATAATCTCGTCTCTAGTCATGTTAAAATTATTTCCAGACATCATTTACATTTAAAAAAATCTTTTATGGGATTAGCTTTAGTGATTTGTATTTTACTAGGACAATTTTCTATAGTTTTATTTTGTACTCATAGTCAGTATTTCCTTATAGTTTTTTATTTTTAATGTTTTTTATTATCATATATCTGAAAGGCAAAGAGAGAAGGAGAGAGAGAGAGGGAGGCAGAGCAAGAAAAAGAGAAACAGAGAATCTCCCATCCACCGGTTTAGTCCCTTTGTTCCCCAAATGCCTGCAGCAGCAGGTCTGGCCAGGTCAAGCGCAGGGGCCTGGTGCTCCATCCTGGTCTCACCCCCTGGTGGCAGGAGCCTAGCACTTGGTCCATCATCTGCAGATGGACCTCCCAGGGAGGCCTCAGGGAGCCCCAGCAGGGAGATGCACAGAAGAGCAGCTGGGACTCAAAGCCAGACACTCCCACATGGGCCACCTGCATCCCACATGGGGGTTCAGCCTGCAGCACCGCGGGCCCGCCTCCCTAGGGCTCCTTTAAACACCCCCGTGTGTGTGTTTCCAGGTTGTAGTTATTTATTTGAGAGGTAGAGTTACAGATAGGGGAGAGAGAGAGAAAGAGAGAAAGAGAAAGAGAAAGAGAAAGAGAGAGAGAAAGAGAAAGAGAAAGAGAGAGAGAGAGAGAGAGAAACATTTTTCATCTGCTGGTTCACTCCCCAAATGGCCAGGAGAGCTGAGCTGATCTGAAGCCAGGATCCAGGAGCTTCTTAGGTGCCCAAGCACTTGGCTCATCCTCTACTGCTTTCCCAGGCCACAGAAGAGGAGAAGCCGGGACACGAACCAGCACCAATATGGGATGCCAGCACCACAGGCAGAAGCTTAGCCCAGTACGCCACAGCGCTGGCCCCACACTCCATCGTTTTTGGTTCTCCATGTCTGGACTTTTGTATGTTGCCAGCTGCATCTTGCACGTTCTGCTTCAGGTTCATAGTCAAGCACCAGGAGATAACCAAGCCCTTCCCCGCTCATCCTCTTGAATGTTGCCGGCACGTTGGTGCTGGGATGTAACTAAGGCTTCTCAGTGAGTCACCCCTTGGCACAGAGCCCTCCCTGCCCAGGGAAAGGCTGAAGGCTCTATCCTCTGTTGCCCTCTCTGTAACAGCCCTAAGTGACACCCAGCTACATTCCTGTGTCTGGAGTCTTCCACGCTCCATTTTTTCTCCCTTCTGGACTTTAGCAACCACTTCACTTCATTGCCTCCGCCGGTGACCTTGCCTTCAGTGTGATGTGCTGGAGCCTGAGGCACCCCTATTTGTCCAGGGCCGAGAAGTGTCCTGGCACACAAGACTTTGAATGCTAATGCCACAAAATTCCCAACCAAACTATGACAATTTCCTCCCTGGTCCTAAATCCCTGATTTCAGCAGCCATCTAGAAAGTTCTCTCTATGTCCTGGCTTCTCAGCCCCCACTTTCTGAGGAGCTCGGCGTCGTGGGTGGTTTGTGCACCCGTCCTCTCCCAGCCCAGTGTGGGCTGTGTTGGCTCAGACAACTCCACAGCCCCTGCTCTGTGAGTCGTCTCTCTGAAGAGAAGCCTCACCAGTCTGCTTTCTGAAACTCCTTTGACCCTGTCAGATGGACATGTAATCATGTGACACCGTGAGCCTCCTCTCGTGTGTCTCCTCTCCCCTGCCTGTCTGCTCAGCTTCCACACCCCATCAGTCAGGGGCTCTTCTCTCACACGCAGCTTCCGTGCCCCTCCCCCTGCATCGTATTTGTCTGCAGAAACTCTGTTTAACTCCCATCTTTTTGCTCAACATCAGACTACACTCACGTGGCTTCTTTTGTGGCTGGGAACAAAGCTAAACAAACGCATCATCATGACTTTTCTCGCCTAAGTGAGACTAATTCTGTGTTGCCTGCTGACCTCACGTTTCCCTGCACAGCTCTCTGCTTCCTCCTTTCAGATGGGCAGCTTCTGAACCTCAAGACCTTGCTTTCTCCTTCACTGGGAAAACTGAACCACTGAGAACTCCCCAAGCTCACACCACATCTGCCTGCTTCACTGGATCAAGGTGTTCATCGGCAGATACATGGATAAAGACAACTTGTCGTATACCCACAACGGAAGAGTATTTCATCCACAACAGAGAACAAAGCCCTGCCATTTTAGCAAAACGGATGCAACTGGGGGCATTCTGTTACGTGAAATAAGCCACACACAGAAAGACCAGTACCTCGCATCCACCCTCACATGTGGGAATGAAGCAACTCAACCTGCACACAGAACAGTGATTGCTGGAGCATATGAGGGGTGGGGAGGTGGAGCAGGTTGGATAACGGGTCCCTGTTCAGAGTTAGAGAGAAGGAGTAAGTTCCTAGTGTTACACAGGACTGGGGAGACTGTAGTTAACAATAACCTAGGGTGTATTTTCTGAACAAATAGCCTAGAGAGGCTCCAAGGCGTTGATCATAAAGTAATGACAAAGAGGGGGAAGTGTCAGTTGTCTTGGTTTGCTCAGTACTCACCAAGCACTTGTACTGCAATACCACACCCTATCCCATAAATAGGCACAATTAATGTCCATGAAGGAAATGTCTTCCCATGACCCCCCTTCTCCCTCACCCACACCCCATTTCTCTGCCCTCCCTGACAGCAAAGCGCCACTGAAGAACGGCAGAAACTCACGTTTGCACTTCCTCCTCTCTCCTGCTCTCTACAACCCAGGCTAGCCCAGCTTTCACAGCTACTGTGCTAGAAAGCTCCTGTCACGGCAGGGAACGCAGATCCCCGCCAGCCACCGCGCCCATCCTGTCTCCATCCAATTCAGCCTACTGCTGGGGTCCACACACTGGCCACACCGTCCTGGAAAACCGTCTTAATTCAGCTGCTGAGACACAGCTGTCTTCAACCTCACACCACAATGGGCACTGACAGCCAGTGTTCTTTAACAAATCCACCAAATCTCCTCAAGTCAGAGTTCTCCCAGGCTCAGGGCTTGGCATCTCCGCTCTTCTCTCGCTTGCTGATCTCAACTTGTCTCACAGCACAAAGTGCTACCTACATCCTCCCTGCTTGCAGGTTGAAATCTCAACCTTGGACCTTTTCCGTGATCCATGGACTGCCAGTGTTCATTTGTTAGGACCAATGACTTGAAGCCAACCTTGATCTCCCTCACATTCACACGGACAACCTGCCAACAAAGTCCTTTCAGCTTCATTTTGAAAACAGATAAAAAGTCCCACCATTTCTTGTCACCTCCTTCAGAGCCACTGTCTTAACTCACTATAATCTCAGAAATGCATGTCCAAAGCCTCCTGCTTTGCCCTACTCTGTCCCTTAGACACAGCTGGCAGGTGCCACTGCTCCTGGAAGAATCCTCCGGGGCCTTGCACTCACTCCTACTTAAGAAGTGGTCTGTGGCTAGCAAGTATTGCATTACCCATGGACTTGTCAGAAAGGAGAACTCCCAAGCAATATCGCCAGACCCACTGGCTCCAAGGTGAAGTTTAATAGGATCCCTGGGTGGTTCATCTCAGGCACTGATGAGAAGCCTTGTCCTGCGGGTTCTGCCCCCCCCCTTCCCTTTGCTTGCCACGTGCCTTCTGTGCTCCCTTGCTCTTGCTGTCTCCCACCTGTGGCAGGCAGGCTGCTCTGCAAGGCCGAGCGTCAGTGCTCCTGCTGTGGGAAACATGCCTCCTTCAGAGACCCGCGCTTGTCTCTCTTCCTTCTTCCTTCTGCTGAGAGCTCACTCCCCCCAAGCGCCCTCAGTGACCCCCTGATCTAACAGAGACCCCCACTCCGGGAGCCCTCCGTGACCCTGATCTAACAGAGACCCCCACCCCGGGTGCCCTCTGTGACCCCCTGATCTAACAGAGACCCCCACCCCGGGAGCCCTCCGCGACTCCCTGATCTAACAGAGACCCCCACCCCGGGAGCCCTCCGCGACTCCCTGATCTAACAGAGACCCCCACCCCAGAGTACCCATCTCTACTCAGTGCCCTCCGCAACTCCATGATCTAACAGAGACCCCCCCCACCCCCGGTGCCCTCCGCGACTCCCTGATCTAACAGAGACCCCCACCCCGGGAGCCCTCAGAGACCCCCACCCCGGGAGCCCCCCGCGACTCCCTGATCTAACAGAGATCCCCCCACCCCCGGTGCCTTCCGCGACCCCCTGATCTAACAGAGACCCCCACCCCGGGAGCCCTCCGCGACTCTCTGATCTAACAGAGACCCCCACCCCAGGAGCCCTTCGCGACTCCCTCATCTAACAGAGACCCCCCCACCCCGGGAGCCCTCTGCAACTCCCTGATCTAACAGAGACCCCACCCCCACCCCGGGAGCCCTCCGCGACTCCCTCATCTAACAGAGACCCCCACCCCGGGTGCCCTCCACGACCCCCTGATCTAACAGAGACCCCCACCCCGGAGTTCTCATCTCTATTCAGCGCCCTCTGCGACTCTCTGATCTAACAGAGATCCCCACCCCGGGTGCCGACATTCCCTAGCCTAACAGAGACCCCCACCCCGGAGTTCTCATCTCTTTTCTCAGCTTTGTGCTGTACCAGCTCGTATCTGGTACATTGTATTCTGTTTCTCCTGTGTCTCTAGAAGTAAGAACACTTGGGTAAGAGCCAGGAAGGCACGGGCGCCGTCTGTCTCCTGAGGGAGCTCCTCTGTCAGGCATCAGGAAAACACGTGCTGAGCGATGTGACACGCCTGCCAGCCGTGCCCGACCCTGCGCGGCCCCCATGCACACCCAGACGGCAGTCTCCTTCTTCATCGCCACTGAAACTCTGTCCAGACCTGGAGTCTCCGCTCAGAACCACACTGCAGACGTCCCCTCCCCCATGTCCTTGTGCCAGCATCTGGCATGTTCCCCGGGCTTTGCAGACGCGGATGATGGGTCTTCTTTGTGAGCGACTTTCTGGAGGGGTACTTGCAGGTTATAAAGCGCACCCATCGCAGGCCTGAGGAGTCTGACAAATGAGCGCTCATCGGACCACTAACCCAACCCAGACACAGACCAGCGCCCTCACACAGAGACCCCTCCGTGTCCTTGGAAGTCAGTCCGCTGACCCCACTGACAGCTCTGTCGGGCTCACCTCAGTACATTCGGTTTGCTCATTCCAGGATCAGAATTAATTGTGTGGTACAAACCCTTTACATCTGGTTCACTGAGCATGTCCTCAGATTCGCCCCTGCTGTTTCTAACTGCAGCTCCTTTTTATGGCTGAGTAGCATTCATTCCATAACAGGGATCCTACAAGCAGTCACCCTCTACCTGCAGGTAAGCGCCTGGCTGTTTCCGATGGGCTATTTTGGACGTGGCTGCAACAAACACTTTTGTGTATGACTTTGCCTATACGTTTATTTGTTTGGTAAAAAAATCTAAGACTAGAAGTGGAAGATTTTTTAAGTGTTGTTCACCAATATGAAGATTAACACTATGTTTTCGAAAGTGGTTGTGTAAGTCACACTCCCACCAGCAGTGTGGGAGAGTCTGCTTGCGTTGCCCTGATTGTCAGTGATGCTGAGCCTCTTCCCCTGTGCCGACTGGCATTCCCATGCCCCCTCTGTAAAGCAGCTCCTTCCGTTTTTCCCCATTTTACAGTGGGCTATTTATGTTCTGATAATTGAGTAGTAACAGACCTGTGTATGTTGTTTATGCTGATATAAATCTATATTTACATATGCTTATCAATTTTGGATACAAGTCTCTTGTTAGAAATTTGGAATATTATCTCCCTGTGTGGCTTGACTTTTTGGTTTCAGAAAGTTTATGGAAAATGTACATTATGAAGAGCAGTGCATGAATCTTAAAGTTTTGCAAGAAAATAAATCCATCTGTTAACTCCATTTCCCATGAACTTTTTGAGAGAGCAGAGGTTCAGGGGCAGATGTTGCGGCATAGCTGGTAAAGCCACTGCCTGTGACGCTGGCATCCCATATGGGTGCCGGTTCAAGTCCCGGCTGTTCCACTTCTGAGCCAGCTCCCTGCTAACGCGCCTGGGAAAGCAACAGAAGATGTCCCAAGTGCTTGGGCCCTGCACCCAAGTAGGAGGCCTGGAATAAGCTCCTGGCCAAGTAGTAGCCATTGTGGCCTTGTGGGGAGGGAACCAGCAGATGGAAGCTCTCTCTCTCTCCCTCTCTCTCTGTAACTCTTTGAAAAAAAAAAAAAACCTAAATAAATAAAACAAAACCAAAGAGTGAGCAGGGGTTTAAATGATTTTTTTCTTTAACTTGTGCTTTTTATGGCCTAAAAAATCCCTGCCTTCCTGAAGTAAAGGGCTCTCACACAGCCATCAGCAGCGAGGTTTGTGTGCTAAAGGTGTGGCTAGCACAGCTCACTGTTATCCCAGGTTCTGACTGGATGACCCAGGATCCAGGCAGCCAGTCATGCCACACAGAACACCACTGAACAGGGTGACCTGTGTCCTAACATCCCTGGAGCGCTCGTTTTAGCACTGACTTCCGTCTCCTGGCACTAGACAAGCACCAGTTCAGAACCAGCCACACTGTATAAGCAACAGAAACAGCCCTGCCTTAAGCAACCAGTGGATCTCAAGGAAGAGTGCTGCGTAGCTCAAGAGTTCTGGAAGAATCTGCAGAAGCCATCCCGGAGGACAGGCGGGCCCCCAGAGTGCTCAGTCTGGGCCTCAGCGTCTCAGGCAAGGACCTGCCCCGAGCCCACTGGTCATGGAAGACGGAGTCCTCCCCGACACCTTCCGTGCTTGCTCAAGACTGCGCACCATGCATTTATCCACCTTCCTGCAATGCAAGCCGTGCTCTAGGTGCCGGGCACAGACTAATGACCGCAGCAGATGAAAAAGCTGGCCTCCAGGAAGCTCACAGCACCGGAGGTGACAATGAGTGAGCGGCATGTACAGAGCTGGTCGCCCTGGAGTTCCTAGGGGGCATTTCGCCCTCTTCCCTTTGTACTTCCGTAGTAATCAGAATGGGCCCTTCCTCACCTACATGCGATGGGAAGGAAAAGAGAATACTGGAGGGGAAAAAAGAAAGGAAGAAAAGTAGCACAGTACGTTTCATCTAAACAGCAGATGACTCTTCCCTACTATCTAATGCTTACTAAATAATGTTATTACTAACAAACACAGACTGTGCAAGTCAGTGCCACATCCATGACTTCATCCTCCTAGCCATCCTGGAAGTCCTGAGATGCCTACACAGCACTTTCCCTCTGTGCCTGAGAATCTTTCGGCAGACGCGTTTAGGCCTTGAAATCTCACACGATGGGAAGCGCATTTGTGTTCGCTCACGGTCACATGGCTACAGTTCCTCGTCCCATCCATGATAAATTCCACAGTGCCTCACATCACAGTAGCAGCCTTCATGATTTTACAGCAGCCCACGCTGATACTTCAGAACAACGACTGATCCCTGCTACGGTTCAGGGTGGGTTAGTTTCGTTCTGGGAAGCAGGAGTTAAGAGACGCAATGCTTGTATCTTGCTGACTGATGGGCTGCTTCTCTTCCCTATCAAGTCCGATCATAAAGACATGCAGAACGCATCACAAATCACCAGCAACTTGAAGAGTGCTTCCACTGCCCTCGGAGGCACTCGGGACTGCTGACGTGGGGGTCACGAGAAAGACTGCACTGTTGCCTGTTTATTCCAGTAAGTGTTTACGCTGGGTGTTCTATCTGGCAAAGAGCTCAAGGTTACGCTGTCAGTGCGAGATCATTAGCTTTGCAATTTCTCCAAAAGCATTTGCGTTAGCAAATGTTCATCCTGACTTCAGTGAACATGTTTATGTCCAGGTGTAAATCCTGCTGCTGGGAGAACTCCTTGCTAATTACACTGCTGCTGTTCTTTATCTCCCTGTGCATGAACTGGGCAGCAGAAATTCATCAAAAACCTTCTCTTCCTGAACGGGGTTAGCTGAAGCTCTTAGCTCGAATGGCGGCGTCCCGGTAAGCGACCTCTATCTCACACCCGTCCTGGGAGAGGTCGACGGAGCAGTGCCCCGTCTCCCAGATTCTATCAAGGCAGCCAGGAAGTGACAAATAACCAGTGATTTTTGGTAAAGTGGTGTCAACTTGCTGTCAGAAGATGTCCCGCCTAATGGATACCTTGTTTTGCTCTCTGGAATCTCTCTGAGAAGGAAGTGTGGTCTGTGGCCGTGGACTTGGGGAGGTACAGGTGACTTCACAGAGCCACTGGACTGTGTCAGGCCTCGAAGATAACATTGCCGTGCTTGCAGAAGCAAAGCAGAAGGTTCTCCGCCTAGGGGAGAGAACTACCTGCACGGACATCACTGCAGGGTGGCCATTTCCTCTCAGGGCTAAGACACAGCCTCCCAGGTTGGAGTGCCTGGCTTCCACCGCTGGCTCTGCTCCTGATTCCAGCTTCCTGCCAATGTGTACCTTGGGAGGCATCTCGTCCCTACACCTCTGTGGGAGACCCAGTTTCAGTTCCCAGCTGCCGGCTTCAGCTGCTGGCCACTGTGAGCATACGGGGAATGAGCCAGTGAATGGAAAACCTGCCTGTCTGTCTCTTTCTCAGTCTTTCAAATAATTTTTTAACAGTGGAAAAAGAGAGAGAATTAGAATAATGTATGATAATTCATGTAAGACAATTACAAGGGTACTCCCCAAAGTTCATGTAAAATAGAACTAAAAGACAATTTACTCCGTTGGAAAAAGTTAAAAACCAATGCATAGTTGATGCACAGATGAAAGCAAAAGAAAGCGCATGGAAAATGTGTATTATGTAAAAAGTAAGTATGGATTTAAAAAATTTTGCACCATAATAAACTCACTTTTTAATTCCATTTTTCATGGACTTTCAGATGCACCTGCATTTATTCTTGTATAGAGGAAAAGCATGGAGGTCATATAAGTGGCCTCTCCTGGACACAGGTGATAGCCCTTACAAACAAGGTGACAAAATGGCCTCTCCTGGACACAGGTAACAGCCCCTACAAATAAGGTGACATTTTTGTTGGCCTCAAAGCTAAACGAGAATTCAACATATCTGGTTTTCGAATCTGTTATACACTTCACATTTTCCGTGTTAAATGTGAATTTTGCAGTCAACACACATCAATGCTTTTTAGAGCTTGTACACTCAGTGATCCCTAAAATGCATTCTTCAGTTACGCGTGCCACCAGACCCAAGCACAAGTACTTCCGTCATGAACTGACAGCTGGAGGAGTGGACAGTGGCAACGGGCAGCACCTGGGTGAGCAGCTGTCCTTCTCCCTGCAGGTACGGGGCAGAGATACACAGTGGCAGCACAAAGGCAGGGCCACAGAGGCTGGTTGGGGGCTCTTCAGAATCAGATCCCAAGAAAATTTTAGGACAAGGCATATCTGAGGCGCACACGCCTCTCTCAAGGGCATCCAAGAATCTTGCTACCAAGTGGCTTATGACCCTGAAAACAAGTTTCAGACTAAGCCTACCAAATGCTCAACATGGTTGGCAACAAGCCCTGCAACAGGACTCTGTAGGGCAAGGCCACTGGGTCAGGTCGGTGGGTTAGTCAGGGGTCCCTAGAGAAGTAGAACCAATAGGACAGGAATTACACTCATGGATGTGGGAGTAGGGAAGAGGCATAAGGAGGAGTTGGCTCCTGCAGCCAGCTTGTGGGGAACTGGGAGAGCCGAGGGTCTGGGTCTAGTCTGAGGACACCAGGCTGGACACGCAGGCAGAGTACGGATGAATCCAAGCACCAGAAAAAGCCACTGCCCCAGCTCAATGACAGTGAAGCAGAAGGAATACTTTCCTGTTACCCTTCTGTTCTGTTTTAATTCTAACTGGCGTGGCCCAAATATCTGCCACCCCGACATGTGAAATTAGCCACTGCAGCAGGTGAATGAACTAAACCTACCGAAGTGGCCTGTGGTGACAGGCACTCCTGTGAGGGTCCACAGCCTGCGTCTGTCTGCTGCACAGCACAGGAGCAGAGGTCCATTCCTCTTCTGTTTCTTGCTCTCCATTATATTCCAGGGCTCTCCTGTACCAGCCGCTGGCTTGGCCTATGGACAAAACTGCGAGCAAAATCACTCTCATCTCATGCACATCTGTACCTGCTGGAGACACACATTCATCAGCAAACACCGACAGGCTGGACCGACTGCCAACCAGCACCGCCTTGGCCTGCAGTGGAGAAGGATGGTCCAAGATCTCCCTGGGAAGCATAGCCAGAGATTATGAGAAGGAGTTAAAGTATATGACAGGAGGGAGAGGAAGAGAGCTCTCATCTAGTCAAGAAATATTCTCTGTCTCTCTAATAAAAAAATTTTACAAACTTTTAATATCCCTTAAGGTAATCACAAACTCTAGGGTCCTAGATTTTGACCATGATAATTCACCTGCTTAGAACCACCCTTGGAGCATGGATATCTAACAAGGTACTACCTGTGATACTACCTGTGTGTCCCCACATACCCAAGGCACGTACATGTTCAACCATTTAAAATATTTTAAAGGTAAATTACCAATACAGCAGGAAGGTCTGGCAGAGTCCTAGACACACTAAATAGAACATGCCCATGGAGCTCAGGTGAATGTGTTTAGCACATATTTTCATGTTTAAATCTACATTTGGGCATCACTGATAAGAGCATAGATTGAGATTAAGGACAAAATGAAGAGGGCTGAGCAGTGGTTATCTGGTTAGGGATTTGTTTGCCTAATTATCCTGGTACAGAGCTAGGATCTGTTCCCCACAATATTAATCATGCTGGCCATGCTGACATGTGTGTGTATTACCTTAGGTAACCCTTGCAAAAACCCTGCGAAGTTAGTGCCATCATCATCATTACTATCATTATCATTATTCCATTAATACAGAAGAGGAAACCAAGGGACAAGTAGGGCAAGCGACTTGTCTAAAGGACCAAGAACACAATGCAGTGCCCGGGGTCTTCACTGCTGAAATGAACAGGAGGATGCTGTGGTGGGGAGTTTCACCAGGTCAGGGAAATGCATGGATTTTATTGTATTGGAAAGCGGAAGTCCAGGTTTCTGTCTCCTCTCTCTCCCTCCCTCCCCGAATACATGCTGCTGAAAACACTCTGCTGCTTCCTGGGAGGGGAGGGGTACGTCTTCTCCCTCTCTCCCTCCCTCTCTCTTCGCTTCCTCTTTCTTTCCTTTCCTTCCTTCCTCATCCCCTCCCTCCCTTCCTCCCTCTCCTTCTTTCATCGTTGTTCTTTATTTTTACTTTTGGACAGATTCAATGTGCTTTGTAGATACAACTCTAAGAACATAAAGATACTCCCTCCCTTCCTCACTCCCTCCTTCCCCTTTCTCTCACTGTAATAAGACAATGACCATTTAGACCCCTGCTCTGGTCATTCTTAACATGCCAGCTGGAGTCTCGGGACAAACCTGGCAAATGGGGAGCCTTCTAATGCTAAAGCAATGTCAACCAAGACTTGGAGCAGGCTTTGACTTCAGGCAGTGTGGTGCACAAACAGTGGAAGCATCCACAGGTGCAGAGGAAACAAGCAGACTGGCACAAATAAAGCCTATGACAAATAATGGGGAATGCACAGATGGTGGAAGCCAACAGCGTCACAAACTCTTTGGGAGCCACGACCTCACCTGATGAACAAAATAAGATGTCAGAAACCGATTAGATGGAAACTGATATATGCAAATTCTCTGATGCAGAGTTCACAATAGCTGCTTTATGGAAACTCAGTGATCTGCAAGAAATCACAGAAAAATAATTTAATACTCTAATAGAGAAACGTAATTGAAAGTTAGAAGCAATTTTAAAATGTCATACAAAGTCTTGAACTGGAAAGTATGCTAATAAAAATTAAAAATGTAACAGATGGCATCAAAAGCTGAACTGGTCCAACAGAAGAAGTCAGTGAGCTTCAAGATGAGCTCTTTGAAAACAAGTCAGAGGAGAAAGAAAAGAATCAGGAGGTAGAAGGAAAGTTTTTGGAAACTTGGGAAATAGCACTAAAAGAGTAAATATCTGAGTTACTGGAATCTGAGAAGGCCAAAGGGGTACACACATGCATACACATATTCAGAAATATACATACATGTATCTACATACATACACATATATTCACATAAATGCATATACATACATATATAACTAGAAGATTTCAAATGTTTTCGCCAAGAACAGATAACAAAGAGATAACTATGTTTACTCTGCATTGAGTTTGCATAATGTATCAGAACACAACATAATTTGCCCATAACAGGTACAAATATTGTGTATCAGTTAAAAATAAACATTTTTAAAAAGTGAGACTTCTTTGTAAAGGTGATTATGCCCTGGGTGCTCTGTTCCCGTGAATGGGCTGCTGCTGCTACTGCAGGGGGGAATCTCGTATGGCCAGGTGGCTCCCCTGGCTCCACCAGCTCTTGCCCACTCGTGCATTCCTACCTTCTGCCTTGAGAAGACCCAGCAAAAAGGCCCTTCCGGTGCTGATCCCTCCACCTGGGCTTCCCAGCCTCTGAACTGTGAGAAATACATTTCTGCTCTTTATAAACATTTTCAGCTATTCTGTTACACCAACAGAAACACGTAAAACATCTCGATAGCAGTTTATCAATTTTATTGGTCATTTCAAAGAACTTGTATTTTGTTTTGTTGATTTTTTCCTTTGACTTCCTGTTTTTGGTTTCATCAATTTCTGATCCAATTTTTACTACTTCATCTCTTCTGGTTCCTTTAGGCTTAAATTGATCCTCATTCTACTGTTTGCTGGAATCTAAGGCTGTTGATTTTAGGGATTACTACTTTTCTAGTATATACTTAATGCTATATATTTCCCAGAAATACTGCTTTTGTCACATCCACAAACACTTTACGAAGTTATATTTTAATTTTCACCTAGCTTAAAACACTTTAAAATACCTGAGAGTTCCTTTTCTACCAATTTTTTTTAAAGATCTGTTAATATGTTTGTATTGTTTGGTTCTCTCCCTGTTATTGTACTCTAATCCATTAAAATATGAAAATATATTTTGCATGATTTCTATTATTTTAAATTTGTTTTAAGCTGTTTTATGTATTACTCATATGTGGTGTATCTTGATGAATGTTCTCAGTGAGTATGAGAGAATGTATTCAGCTGCTGTTGGATAAAGTACTCCATAAATATCAATTAGTTCTGGTTGATTGATGGTATTGTGTAGTTCAATTATATCCTTATTGATTTTCACATTAATGGATTTTTTTTAAAGATTTATTTATTTTATTTATTGAAAGGCAGAGTTAAAAATAGAGAGGAGAGGAAGAGAGAGAGAGGTCTTTTTTTTTTTTTTTGAAAGGTAGAATTACAGGCAGTGAGAGAGAAAGAGAGAAAGGTCTTCCTTCCATTGGTTCATTCCCCAAATGGCTGCCACGACTGGCGCTGCACCGATCTGAAGGCAGGAGCCAGGTGCTTCCTCCTGGTCTCCCATGCGGGTGCAGGGGCCCAAGCACTTGGGCTATCCTCCACTGCCTCCCGGGCCACAGCAGAGAGCTGGACTGGAAGAGGAGTAACCAGGACTGGAACCCGGCACTCATAAGGGATGCTGATGCTTCAGGTGGAGGATTAATCAAGTGAGCCACGGCACCTGCCCCCATGAGAGAGAGGTCTTCCATCCACTGGTTCACCCTTCAATTGGCCCCAACCGCTGCAGCTGAGCAGATCCAAAGCCAGGAGCCAGGAGCCAGGAGCTTCTTCTGGGTCTCCCATGCAGGTGCAGGGGCCCAATGACTTGGGCCATCTTCTACTGCTTTCTCAGGCCACAGCAGAGAGCTGGATCGGAAGTGGAGCAGCCAGGGCTAGAACCGGCACCCATATGAGATACTGGTGCTTTAGGCCTGGGTGTTACCCCGCTGTGCCACAGCACTGGCCCTGGATGTTTTAATTACCGAAAAGGAAGTGTGAAACTCTCCAACTCTGTAAGTGGATTTATCTATTTATCTCTGCAGTTCTATCAGTTTTTGCCCCTTGTATTTTGAAGCTCTGTTGTTAGGCGCATGCACATCAAAGATTGTTACTTCTTCTTGGATAACCTGCAACTTCATCCTTATGTAATATCTCTCTTCTTCGCTAACCATTATCCTCATTCTGAAGTCAGGGCTGAAATTGGTGTAGGTCCTTCAGCTTTCTTCTGACTGACACTGCTTTGGTATCGTCTTTCCATTTCTTCACTTCAACAGTGCCTTCATATTGAACATGGATTTCTCATTTATAAGGAAGCGGAGTATCTCTCTCTGTTTCATCAGCTCTTACAGTCTCTGTCTTTTAATTGGTGAGTTTAGGCCATTCATGTTGAAAGTCATTTTTGTTGTTAACAGTTATTAAAGTTTTTATTATTGAATGTTTGTTCCCTCTGCCCCAAATCCATTTGTTGAAGTCCTTAAATCCACTGTGGCTGTATTTGGAGGTGTGCCTCTAAAAAAGAAATAAGGTTATACATCTCTTCCCTCTCTTATTCCCACTCTTATGTTTAACAGGGATCACATTTCAGTTAATTTTCAACACTTAAGAATAACTGTGTGATAATTACAGAATTAAACCAGTCATATTAAGTAGAACAGCCAGGGTATTCCAATTCAATCCCATCAAGGTGGCATGTGCCAATGCCATCTCACTATTCCAAGTGATCAATTTCAGTTCACAATTGATCATAATGAAAGGACTAAGAGTCAAAGGGAGCACATAAACAAGTCTAGTATCTGCTAACACTAACCGATAGAATAAATAAAGGGGAGAGTGATCCAACATGGGAAGTGAGATACTCAGCAGACTCATAGAATGGCGGATGTCCTAAATCGCACTCTGGCCTCAGAATCAGCCCTAAAGGCACTCGGATCTGGCTGAAAAGCCCATGAGAGTATTTCAGGCATGGAAAGCCAAGACACTCTGGCAAAAAGATCTCTGCGAGTGAGATCCCAGTGGAAAGAACAGGTCTTCAAAGAGGGAGGTGCCTTTCTCTGAAGGGAGGAGAGAACCTCCACTTTGACTATGACCGTGTCTAAACAAGATAAGAGTCGGAGAACTCAAGGGGCTTCCATAGCCTTGGAAACTCATGACTGGTGCATAGGGAGATTACTGATGCCATAAACAGGAGTGTCAATTTGTAAAGTCAACAACAGGAGTCACTGTGCACTTACTCCTCATGTAGGATCTCTGTCCTTAATGTGCTGTACACTGAGGCTTAATGCTATAACGAGTACTCAAACAGTATATTTCACTTTGTGTTTCTATGGGGGTGCAAACGATTGAAATCTTTACTTAATGTACACTAAACTGATCTTCTGTTAAAAAAAAAAAAAGAAAGAAAGAAAGAAATTATCAATTCCCAACTTGACTCTCACTGGGATTAAACATGACAATAGGTCTGCTCTGATTTCATCATCATTTAAAAAAAATCATCTATTATTTTTCACTTTATGTTTCTGTGTGGGAGCAAACTGTTGAAATCCTTACTTAATGTATACTAAGCTGATCTTCTGTATATTAAGATAATCGAAAATGAATCTTGATGTGAATGGAAGGGGAGAGGGAGTGGGAAAGGAGAGGGTTGTGGGTGGGAGGGACGGTATGGGGGGGGAAGCCATTGTAACCCATGAGTCGTACTTTGGAAATTTATATTCATTAAATAAAAGATAAAAAAAAAACTCAAAAAAAAAGAAAAAAGAAATAAGGTTAAATAATTTCATAGCATATGGCCCTGACCTTGTAGGAGAATGCCAAAAAAGAGCCTCTGAACCCGTGTGTGTGTGTGTGTGTGTGTGTGTGTGTGTGTTTGCACCCCTTACACACAGAGTGAGGAAAGGCCTTGTGAGGATACACGATAAAGTCAGCCGTCTGCAGTCAAGGAGACAAACTTCATCAGAACCTGAAATGACCACGACCTCAATCTTGAACTTGCAGCCCCCAGAACTGTGAGAAGATGCAGTTCTGCTCTTTAAGCCACTCAGCCTATGCTGTTTTGCAATGGTAGCGATGCAGACTAACACTGATGTCCTAAGTCTAATAACTATTGTGTATTTGCAGCTCTTGTTTTCTTGCCCTTTTTCAGTCTTTTCCGGCTGGTAAGGACTGAGCATTGGGCAGATTCCAGTTTAGATTTGCTATCCAGTACAGTGTCTTAAAATAACAACAGGGTCACATCAAAGCTAACTCAGCCTCCTGGCTGTCTAAGTGGATGAGTGGTGACCACAACCAAGTGCAAGCAGCCCCACGTCACTCAGACCATGTACCGATGCTAGGTGCTCATGTAGATGAATGTGTTTACAAAATGTGAGGCAGGACAGGACGTTTGGCTTTATGCAGTAGGAGTAGAATTTATTTTTTTTAAACTTTTATTTAATGAATATAAATTTCCAAAGTACAGCTTATGGACTACAATGGCTTCCCCCTGACAACGTCCCTCCCACCCGCAACCCTCCCCTTCCCCACTCCCTCTCCCCTTCCATTCACATCAAGATTCATTTTCGATTCTCTTTATATACAGAAGATCAGTTTAGCATACATTAAGTAAAGATTTCAACAGTTTGCTCCCACACAGAAACATAAAGTGAAAAATACTGTTTGAGTACTAGTTATAGCATTAAATCTCAATGTACAGCACACTAAGGACAAAGATCCTACATGAGGAGTAAGTGCACAGTGACTCCTGTTGTTGACTTAACAAATTGACACTCTTGTTTATGGCATCAGTAATCAACCTAGGCTCTTGTCATGAGCTGCCAAGGCTATGGAAGCCCCCTGAGTTCACCGACTCTGATAATTTTTAGACAAGGCCATGGTCAAAGTGGAAGTTCTCTCCTCCCTTCAGAGAAAGGTACCTCCTTCTTTGATGACCCGTTCTTTCCACTGGGATCTCACTCGCGGAGATCTTTCATTTAGGTTTTTTTTTTTTTTCCCCAGAGTATCTTGGCTTTTCATGCCTGAAATACTCTCAGCCGGATCCGCATGCCTTAAGGGCTGATTCTGAGGCCAGAGTGCTGTTTAGGACATCTGCCATTCTATGGGTCTGCTGTGTATCTCACTTGCCATGTTGGATCATTCTCTCCCTTTTTTATTCTATCAGCTAGTATTTGCAGACACTATTCTTGTTTATGTGATCCCTTTGGTTCTTAGTCCTATCATTATGATCAATTGTGAACAGAAATTGATCACTGGGACTAGTGAGATGACATTGGTACAAGCCACCTTGATGGGATTGAGTTGGAATCCCCTGGTATGTTTCTAACTCTACCGTTTGAGGTAAGTCAGCTTGAGCATGTCCCGAATTGCACATCTCTTCCCTCTCTTATCCCCACTCTTATATTTAACAGTGATCACTTTTCAGTTAAGTTTCAGCACTTAAGAAGAATTGTGTATTGATTACAGTATTCAACCAAAAGTATTAAGTAGAACAAACAAAAAAAAATACTAAGAGGGATAACATATTAAGTTGCTCATCAACAGTCAGGGTGAGGGCTGATCAGGTCACCGTTTCTCATAGTGTTCATTTCACTTTAACAGGTTTCCTTTTTGGTGCTCAGTTAGTTGTCACCTATCAAGGAGAACAGAGTAGAATTTATAAGGAACGCAATTCTCTGAACAAACTGTGCCACATACATGGACATTGGTCAAATACTGCCTAAGTGGGCATAAAATAGTGCATAGAACCTGTCTTGTAACCTGACATCTGCTTTCTTTCCTTTGAGCTAAGTAACTGACCCAGGCTTACATGAAGGACTCACTTCACGGTGGCTGAATAGGATTTTAAATTCAGTCCCCTCTTGTTAACTATAAGGAACACAGAATATTCTTGTGTGCCTTCTCTAAGAATAAAGCCTTCAGACTTGCTAGAATTCCTATTCTGGGTTAACGCAGGCATCGGAAGCATCATCAAATCATGCTCCAATTTCACCACGGAGCGCTTGCCTCTGCTGCGGGTTATACTCCAGGCGTCAGGGCCTCTCAGAGTGCTGCATTCTGACAACGGCAAGCTGGTGGCTGGCCATCTGGGAACGGAGAGCTCCTCCAGGAACCGCTCCTTAGGAGGTACTCCAAAGAAGCAGGAGTGCATTCACACGGCTCCGTCTATGGTGATGTCTTTTCAAGTACAACTGTAGATGGCTAACACGGAGAAGAATAATTTGTTATGCAAATCCTGACATTCTTTAATGATACAGCTGTATACAGCAGTGGCTGCTCTGCCTTTAGAAACCATGGATGTGCTCTTTGTAGATTCTCAGCACGATGTAAACCAAACCCTCCGACAATGGAAGCTCAGAGCACAAGCTGAACACAGCTCTCCACCAGAGCTTCTTCCTGGGGTCTGTGTTAGAGAAGAATGCATTTTGCAAAGGAGTAAAAGGCAAGAGCATATCAAAGACCAGATGCAGAAATGATCTACCCCAACACAGGTGGGTTTTCAGTGTGTTCATCCTCATGTCAGCAAGCGGTATGTCAAACTGGATTTGGTGAGGCTGACACTGCCTCCCCCTGAATGCCATAGTGGCTGCAGAGGGGGCAGCGTGGCAAAGGACCCCAGTGACAAAAGGCAGAAGAGTGGCCTGCACCAGCAGACCCCATGAGCTCCCTTGCATGGTGCCCACACGACCCACTCTGCTGCAGGAGGCAGTGGTATACAGAGGAGTGGGACTGCACACACGTTAGATGGTCTTCATCTAAATCAGGTTCTAGTCCTTACTGGTTCTGCAATGTTGTCCAAGTTCCTGAACTTTCCTTGGCAGCAGTTCCACAACCTCTAGGAGGGAGGTACCTCTGGGGGTCCCACATCAATGAAGTCAAGCCACTGCAGATAGAACTATTCAGAAAAAGAAACGGCATCTGTCCTGTCCCTAAACAGCACATCACATAGTATTTGCATTATTTTAGGTATTGTAAGTAACAGCAAGTAACGGAGGATGACTGAAATTATAGGGGTGGATGTTTGGGGGTTACATGCTCATATGAGCACCACCCTATTTATAGAAGGGACTTGAACAATATCCATGGTTTCCTGAATCAAGGCCCCTGGTGACAGTGCAGTACATTATTGGGTGCAGAGCTAAAATATTCTCTTTTCAGGAAAATGAGTCTCTCCAGTTTCTCTGTGGGGTAGGTCATCCACTCACCTGTACCAGGCCTTCTGCATCCAGGTTGTGCTGGGTGGGCCATCTCCTCTCCTTGGGACAGGTCTTCCACATCTAGGCAAGTCAGGTGAACAGTACTTGTCACTTATGACCAGGGAAGTCTGGTTTTCCTAGGAGGAGCAGGACATTTGGTAATCTGACAAGGAAAGTCTCTCTGACTACTCTGTAGCACGGGCCAAACAGCCTCCTGGGAGGAAGAGAGACCCCTGTCACCCCTTGGAGGCGCCATAATATCAGAAGTCCTATGATGATGACCATGATAGGAGACGAGTAATTTGCAGTGGGGAACAATGAGGACCCCAAAGGGATGTGTCCATGTGGAAAGGGACAGACTGGGGCGAACACTGGGGGAGACGTTCCCAGTGCAACGTGCAAAAAGCACCAGAGGGCTCTGGGGACCTGGCGCCCTGCCCGCTGCACGTGCTGGACCTGTGACGTGAGGGGTCACCTCAGCGCAGAGAGGTCCATGCTGGGAACTCAAGAGTGAGGCATTTCCCTCGGGTGACTCTCCCGAGGGGCCTAAGTGGGGCTTTCTCCAGTCTAAGTTCTTGAGGCTGTGACCTCAGCAGCATGAAAGTGCCCACGTGAGTCACTGGGACCAAGCAGTGACCACGTGCAGCCACACAGAGTCAGTGACAGCCCTAAGAAGACGCAGCGTTTCTCTGAAACGCAGGTGAGCAGTCCCTGGAGTTACCAGCTGAAATGGAAGCCCCTCAGAAAGTGTTCCCAGATGCTGAGTAACTTGGATGTGCAAGTTCCAAGAGATTAGTAATCGAGATTAAAGTGATAAAAACATAGATTATGCAAAACTGCCACACCATTTGTATTGTACCCAGCCAGTCAGCCAGCCACCCATCCACTTGCTTGTTCTTTAGTTCTCATTCACTGAGTATGCAGCTGTTCAAAGTGCTGTTTCACATAGAGAGTTACGGGGTTTGGCGCTATTTGTGCTGGCGTATTTCACTGTGTGCGTGTGCACCAGCACTTACATTTACAGAGTCCTGGAATGCCCAAGTTGGCGTGTTTGTCTTCGCTGAGTTTAACTGTGGTGGCTGCTGCTAGTGGGGGCAGGTCTTTGTTTTGTAAAACAAAACAAAACAAAAGGTGCAAAATGCACTATCTGGAGAAGACCCCAGTGAGTGTGACCTGGTGGGCTTCTCTTCATCTGTCAGAGGAGACCATTCGACATCACACTGGCCTCCGACATAGACTCTGATTGCCCTTCTGTGACGAGGAAGACACACGGAGTGCACCAGAAGAGGCGCCCTTATCGCCTGTGAATGAGTACCCACTGCTGCGCCGCCTGTGGGAGTCTAGGGTAAACGAATTCCCACCTGTCAGGGACTATCAGATACTCTGCACCTGCTTGACAAGGCAGCCACTGTCACTGGGGCAGGAGAGCTGGGACTGACCACATCTGTTCATCTGCTCTCTTTGTTCCGTTGCTTTTACTTTGGGCTTCCAACTGCTGGAAGAAGTCTGTCCTTCAGATGTAAGAAGACACTGGATCCAGTATTCCCTAATTAATGTAACCTTAATTAAAGCAGCCCAGTGACCTTAGGAGGTCACTGAACACCCAGGCAGCACGAGCAAAGAGCGCGCTGCCCTTGTCCGGACGTTCCTGTGCACAGCAGCGTCTTGGGGAGGCACTTCCATCAGCTGTCACCAGGCCTCTGCAGGCTTCTGGACGGCCCTGGGGCTCACAGAAAGGTGGCGGAGAGGGTCGGCTTGACAGACTGTTTTCTGCCTTAATGAGCACAAATTAACTGATACTGCCAAAAAACCTCTCAGGACCACGGCAGAGAGAACATGCCTCCTGACCTGATTCCTTCACACAGGGGCTGACGGTCCAGGTAGCCTGTTCCACTTTGCTCTAGGTATTTCTTTTTTTTTTTTTTTTTTGCCACAGTGACTCAACCCCAGAATCGTCCTGAAGACACACACAAGAGCTGAGAACACAAAGGCAGAAGGTGCCCCCCGCGTTTCTCACAGAGGCTGTGCAGTGACAAAGGCGGCACCCACGGCTCAGTCATCTCGGGTGCTGCTGGTTCAGTCCTCGTCTGGGGGAACGGTGTCTCGTGCACAGAGATCTTCACACGTGGTGACCACCCTTGTCCGTCACATTCTTCCATGACCCTGGCAAGGCAGCCCGGCCATCTGCCTCTTAGTTCCCAAATATCCTCACCTGGACTTCCTTCCCTTCACACACCAAGTATGAGCACTAAACTCAACAACAGCACCACCGTGGGAACGGTGTCTCTCTCTGGTGTGTTCAGGGCCACCTCTGAGTCAGGGTCAGGGCTGCTGGCCATGTTCACTTGACACCCACATTCCACACGCCAGGCTTGGGCGCTTTCCGTGCTGTTTGCAGGTCCTTGGGATCCACAGATGTGAGCTGCGAGATGGATACCATTACGCCAGAGGCGGAGGCCATGGGCACTGGGCTTTCCTGCTCATGCAGCTCAGGCATGCGGCTTGTGCTGGTTACGATGCACCACTGGCATATTGCGACGAACCACTGCTGGTCCTGCTTGACCTCAGAACCCAGGCTGCGGTGACCAGCTGCATGGTGTGCTCAGCTGGGGTGCCCTATGTGGTGGTTCACTGTTCCCAGAGCCTGGGGCCATGTCACGTGCTGTTTCTAGAAAAGTATGTGATCTGGGGCTGGTGTGGTGTGGCAGGTTGAGTTACCGTCTGTGACGCTGGCATCAGCTCTCAGAGTGCTGCTTTGAGTCCTGGCTGATCCGGTTCTGATCCAGTTCCATACAAATGAGCCCGGAAAGGCAGAAGGTGACCCAACTCCTTGGGTCCAAGCCAGCCATGTGGGAGGCTCAGGTGGCATTCTCCACTCCTGGCCTAGTCCCGACTGGCACAGCCATTTGGGGAGTGAACCAGCAGACTCTGTCACACTGTCTCTCCCTCTTTCTGTTACTCTGCCTTTCAAACAAATCTTTTTTAAAAAACAGCATGTGACCTTCACTCCAGATACCCAGGGGCCTGAGTTACAACCTTCCACTGGGCACAACGTACATTCCACTTAGCCTCTGTCCCTGCCACCAACTCCCCGAACACCAGGCAAATGCTCCAAGAGTGGCCTGAGCGGCGGCAGAACTGCTTGGCCTGCATCTTGGACCTGCTACATAGCCTTCTGCTCTAGGCTTAAACCCGTTTAATCCTGGAAACCTCTCCCACTGTCTGTTCCATGGGTGGGAGCCTTATCGTTAGTGCAATAGGCTTCGTGGCTTTTTTTTTCCCCCTGTGTCACAGCAGGTGTGAGATAAACTAATTTGGAGAGAAAGACAGCATTTTCCTGATCATTGGACCCTAAAACTGCTGTGGATGTGTCAAGTCTCTGAATGTTCTTAGGGTCCATATTACGCTGCGTAGATTATGCGCCTTCTACCAAGGCCTTCTGTACGTAAGCCGCCTTTTGTGGACCTGTCTCCACAACATGCTGTCACGGCCAACTTGGATCAGTGTGAAGTTCAGCAGCGTGTCCAGATCGTCCGGGTTTCTCTGGACTCCACTGCGGCTGGAGCAGGCGAGTCATCCTTGGGTAACACTGTGGTTGTACGCTTCTGTCTGGCCCCTGGAAATGTCAATACTTTCTGATACTCTTCTGATTAAGATAGAAAAGAATGTATTTGAAAAATCAGTGGCTTCCTACGATGTCCTTCAGGACATAACAGTTCACTCTGGCCCAGGTACCAGGTTTGGTGCAGCTGCTCCAAGAAGAACTGCAATTTGGCTGAGTTTGGGCTAGTCCCACCGTGGGATGCATTCTGTCTGTACAGAGGTCAGACTCCAACAGAGACAGGCAGGATGGCCACTCCTGCATCCAGAGATCTGCAAAGATGGCACTAATTTCTACTTCTCTATGTACACACACACACACAGATATAGGTGAATTTTCTATTTTCCCCATATCTCTCTATATATACAGAGATGGACAGATAGATACAAATAAAGATATACACATTTACTATGCTTTCTAAGGCTAGATAGTGAGTTCCAGGGACTCCTACTTAGCCAAGGACACATGTGTGGGTCCCTTCACCTGTCAACTATGTCCACCCCAACTGTGCACTCAGCGATGTGAGAAATGAGCACAGGCCAGGACCCTGGGTCCAGGGGGCTTACTGCAAGCTGGGCTTGGCCAGGACTCCATTTACAAGCAGGCCCTTGAATGTCACAAGCCAACGAGAGGCTATGACGGCACTTAATCCTCACTGTTGCTGCAGTCCAGCCCTGCACCCAACAGTTCTCAAAATCTTCCAGTGTTTCCCTTGCCCCAGTGCCCACTCCCTCAGTAAAGGGCCGCAGGTCCATGGGGTAGGAAGACGAGTGGAATGAGGGCCATGATCTATGTACGAGAGGTTTTTTTGGAGTGGGGGAGAACACGCTTCCATCTGTGACTTGGCTGAGTTCAGTCCCTGAGTGACTCCTACCCAAAAGCCAGCAGTGTCCCTGGAGCCCCACCGGCAGCGTGAGGTCTGTGCTGAGTGGCCAGTTCTGGGGTGGGCACTGACATGTTACTTTTCCCACACGGTGTGGGACCAGAATCTAGCCTGGCTGCTCATCTGCAGACCAGGTCCACTGGCGTCCTGCTCTGAGCCCAACACCTTTTGAGAGGTAGCCAAGGGGTTGGCCAGTCACAAAGTGCCAGCGGTCAATCCCCAGATCTGGGGGTCCTTGTCCTTCTCCTTGGGCCTCAGGGATCCCTCATGCTTTGAACTGGACAGATTTCTCTGGAACCACGATGACACCTGGACAGCTCTAGCAGCTGACTGCTACCCCCAGCCCCATGCCTGCCCTTTCAAACTTACGCACTCATAGGAGGATCGGGCCCTTCAGCCTGGCTCCTGTTCTCCCCAATGTCCAGATTTATGACCTGTTTTCAGGCATGAGCCGTGACTCTCACATACACATATTTTCATAGAATTCTTTTTTTAAGATGTATTTTTGTTTATTTGAAAAAGACAACAACAGAGGAGTGTAGGGGGCAGAGACCGCTCTCCCATTCACTGGCTCACTTCCCACGACAGCCAGAGTTAGGCCAGGAGCTGGAAACTCAGGCCAGGTGTCTGTCCCACATGGGTGGCAGGAGCCCAACTACTTGAAACATCACCTGTGCCTCCCACAGTGTGCAGCGGCAGGAGGCTGGAGTCGGGAGAGGAGTTGGAACTAGAAACCAGCCATTTTCACGTTGGATGTAGTGTCTTAGCAACTTTGGGTGACCCAGTGACAAATATTTTAAACTTTCAGGTTAAGACAAATTTCTCTGCTGTGTGCACTGTCCTACCAGGACAACAGGACATGAGCCCACATGGGGCAGGTGAGAAGAAGGATGTCAATCACAGCCTTAAGGTAAGAGGTGATTGGTGACAAACGCCAGGGAGGCAGGGAGGGGGCCTGGCTGCTGCTCCCCCAGCGACGCCGCTCAGCCCCCGGCCCAGTCTGGCAAGGCTGGCAGGGATCTGCACACTCGGATCCCACACTATTGATTCACTCGGGGCTGCAAGCCAGGTCTGCCTTCCAGTTCAGACACAACTAATCAGATTAATGGAAGCTGCGGCTGGTTCTCATCAAACACCACTAAAATATAACTCTTTCATGAATAATTCCACACATCGACCCAACGCAATTGATTACCAGAGGCACATCTTCCAAATGGGAAGGGATAATTGATGTTTTCAGCACATAAACAGGCTTCTAAGGAATCCTGAGGCGCCCATGGGAAGAACACAGCTATCATCAGCTCATTTGGGCTCTAGAGCTTCCGACGTGCGTTTGTTTTCAAGTTTGATTTCAGAGAACACGCAAACACCCGCAAACTCAACCCACAGTCTCTGCTTCACTCGGCCCAGTCTTGCCAGGGACTCCCAGGAGCTCCACATCTGCCCTCCCAGAGCTGTGGGCGTGGACAGGGCCGTGTGGCAGTGGGTGGTGTACTCCCTCTCTTAGACTTCGTCTCAGGTCCAGTCAGTCCCCGTGTAACTGCCCAGTCAGTCCCTCACAGAAAGCTCACCGTGCAGATCTGGAGCAGAGGTGAAGGGGCGGCCGGTGAGGACACAGCACCCGTCTCAGAATCCAGACAGTGGACTCCCAGCTGCCCCTGGGACTGGCGGCTCCTCTTTAAAACTGGGCCCTTGCTTTGTCTTGATGCGGGTCTCCCTTGACCCTTGACTTCCTCTTACTGTGTGCACATATTTCTGTGTCTTTCAATTGGTCTTTATTTCATTTTTTGAATTTCCTATCGTTAGCCCTCATCAAGTTTAAGAAGAGTCCTGCCCCCACCAACCCTGAAAGGTGTGTCTGACAGAGCCCCTCCTCCCAACATCTCTCTGGGAGGGGATCCGAGGGTGTGAGGGGGCTGAGCCCCATAAAGAGGCAATTCTGGGTGCATAGCTTCAGTCAGCATACAGCCACCCACTCAGAGTCCGTTCCATAGAAACTATGGTAGAAAAAATAATTCATGACAACCTCCTCCACCCCAGGACGTTGTTACAGGCAGGACTGATGAGTTACAGTCTGACAGGACACACGAGGATGGAAAGGTACAGGCGGACAGGTGCTCAAGATGCTACAGTGGGCCAAGGTGCGTCACCTAACACAGCGCAGGGCTGTCAGCCCCATCTGGGTAAGTGAAGGGGGAGTTCACAGGAGAGAAGATTGCCACACTGAGCTGGGGGTCATGGCAGAAACGGGCTCTACCCAACGACCCCGAGCAGCAGAGGTGGGTGTGACGGACTCCAGGCAGCCGCTGCGGCTTATTGGTGCTTCTCAGACTGATGTCTGGGGAGATTCCCTGTGGAATTTTAGAAGTCAGCTCAGCTTCAGCTCATCCTCACCCACTGACCGCTGGCTTCCCAGTGTGAGACATGGCCAGGTACGTCCTGTAAATGCACCACTGACTAGAAACTCCCTAAACCTGCCCATCTGCTTTGGGCACCGAACTCAACAGTATATCCCAGCCTCCCTGGCAGTCAGGCAGACCCTGCAACTGACACCCCCTGCAGGACCCCCCTGCGCTCTCCCCTGGTGGGGGATTCCACTCCCAGGCTCTTCCTGAAACTTCCTGCAAGGACCCCCTCTTCTCCCTCGCCAGGCAGCTGGACACCACATGCCTCCAAGGAACCTCCTCGTGGAATCTGAGTCCTGAGTCACTGAGGGAGAAGCCACCCAGCGAACACCTAACTCAACTGAAACACGACCAAGGAACGGACTTCAGTGAGAGAAGCTCTGGGATTTGGGAGCTGTGCACACAAACATCGAAAACCACTGCTGGGCAGTACTGGCCGTGGACAGAGTGAGGCGAGAGGACGAGTTTACACGGCAGACGGAGTGCTCTGGTATGAGCAGAGAATGGACTACACCAGACAAGGGGACAGACAGGAAGCCAGCTAAGTAGCTGCAGTCGTAGGAGAAGAGCTGAGAGACCCCTGCGTGACAGTCAGCCACGGCAGAGGGTGGAGAGAACACCACTGCTGGCAGCCACAGGGAGAATGAAATCTGTCCACTTTGGAGACCACGTGGATATGTAAATGGCGCCTCTCAAATCCCTGACGTATTTGAAGATCCAAATGTTGCTCCTAAATGCAAGTACTGTGTAATTTGGTCAAAGGAGATTTCCCAGTAATTTCACGGTTATCAAACGTGGACAGTAATTGTTCCAGTCATCTTCCCTGATTTGGCCAGTGTTCTCTCTTGCACATTGTAAACATGTTGAAAGGTAGATCTTTCCTAGAGTGCCCAGGCGGAAGTCAACTTGTTGGATAAGGTCAACTGACTTTACAGACAGAACAATGCACTCAAGTGCATGTCACCAAGCTGAATGGGACACCATGACCCTGCTTTAGGGTGCCTTCTGGAAAGCTCCGTGGTTTGGTGGAAGAATCCCTTTGCACAGACACTCACTGCGCTCTTTCTTAGAGGCAAGGCTGGAGTGACGCCCTGGATCAGAAATGGCCAGGCCGACTGCAGCCACGCACAGCAGGAGGATCCTGGAGAGCAGGGGCTCGGGCGGGTGTGCCGTGCTCTCTAAATGCTGAAGACGGGGCAGTTTCACTGCAGGGTGTATGGAAGGTGGTGGATTACCAATACGATGAGCAGATCCCTTTAGGAGGAGCTGGTGAAGCAGTCATCCCAGGAAGGCAATGATAAAGACGCCGTACTCCAGGGAGCTCTGAGGAGTAAGTTGGGCCCAGCAGCTTCGAGGGAGCACGGCCATTGGTTCCTGCAGCACATCCACCTGCTTTAAACCAGGGGCCCTGAGCTTCTGGTAGAGTGAAAAGGGATAACCCTGCAGCTGGAGGAGCTCAAAACTGCAGCCCAGAGGCCGCGAACTGGGAGCACGCAGCCTAGCCTTGTTCCACGGCAACAGCGCCTCGGGTGCAGGTGAAGGTGAGGTGAGCAGGCTCTGCTGAGAGAACTGCAGCCCCTGCCCCTCTCGTTCCCGCACAGCGGCACGGCCTGTGCAGCCCACAGCGTGCTGTCAAGTGCAGATGCTTGGGTGCGCTGCTGCCTCGTGAGCATTTCCAGCCGTGCGACGGGACTAAGTCTCCAAGTGTCCAACAGCATGGCCTCGAGGCCGCTGCTTGTCCATCCAGATAAAAATGTTAGAGAAGAACACTCTTTGCACTTCAAACATTGTTTCCAAAGCTTACATTCAAATCCTGGTTCCTAGAACGGGCCGTTAGCTAATCATTTTTTCCCTTGATTCAACATTCGTAACTACTTAAAGCTCCCCGTCATTCTCCTGTGAATGCGTTCAGAACAGACAGCAAACTCACGGACGACACCAGCTCCCATGCTGGGAACTGCACTGGGACAAAACTGTGTTGTGCACTTGTGAGTGTAGCAGAAATCAAAACATGTGGTCACAAATTGACTGCTTCTGCTATTTAACTCCACCTTTTCTGCATCCATCCTACCACTTAACTTGTAAATTGAATCCAGGAAGCTATTAGAAATTAATATTTAAAGTAGATCCTTGAGAGATGAGAATTGCTAGAATCTTAGGCTCTTCAGTCATCCTCATCAAAGATCTTTTTGAAATAGGTGTCCTGGCTGGCGCCGCGGCTCACTAGGCTAATCCTCCGCCTGCAGCGCCGGTACTCCAGGTTCTAGTCCCGGTTGGGGCGCCAGTTCTGTCCCGGTTGCTCCTCTTCCAGTCCAGCTCTCTGCTGTGGCCCGGGAAGGCAGTGGAGGATGGCCCAGGTCCTTGGGCCCTGTACCTGCTTGGGAGATCAGGAGGAAGCACCTGGCTCCTGGCTTCAGATTGGCGCAGCTCTGGCCGTAGCAGCCATTTGGGGGGTAAACCAATGGAAGGAAGACCTTTCTCTCTCTATGTCTCTCCCTCTCACTGTTTAACTCTGTCTGGCAAGAAAAAAAAGAAACAGGTGTCCTAGTTTGATGGACATTTATGAGTGATTAAGCAGCAAATTAGAGTGGTTGGCATCAAACCAACCAGGGTTCCAATATTGACTCTGCAGTCAGGCCTGCTTTGTTTCCTGTGGCAACTGGATGAATTTCTCTAAGTCTCAGGAACATCCTCTGTTGAATGACATTAACCATATTTACCTTCCATGGTTAAAATGAGGATTAAATGGGATAATTTATTTGCACATAGAAAATGCTCAAATGATAGTCTTATTAATATGAGGAGTAAAGAGAGATCTGGGTATAGTGTAAAAACTTTGTTAGAGTAAGGAACATCTAAAAAAATGGTTTTGTTGAGGTAATTCTCAATTATAAATAAAAGCAGTCCTTGTCAACTATATAGATAGGTCTTTTTTTGTTTTAAAGGCAGAGTGAACAGTGAGAGAGAGAGAGACAGAGAGAAAGGTCTTCCTTTTTGCTGTTGGTTCACCCTCCAATGGTCACCGCGGTTGGTGCGCTGCGGCCAGCGCATGGTGCTGATCCGAAGCCAGGAACCAGGTGCTTCTCCTGGTCTCCCATACGGGTGCAGGGCCCAAGCACTTGGGCCATCCTCCACTGCACTCCTGGGCCACAGCAGAGAGCTGGCCTGGAAGAGGGGCAACTGGGACAGAATCTGGCGCCCGACTGGGACTAGAACCTGGTGTGCCAGCGCTGCAAGGTGGAGGATTAGCCTAGTGAACTGTGGCGCCAGCCTATAGATAGGTCTTTAAGAAAACCTATGTATAGTTATTTTGTGTTAAGAAACATAAGGCTTTCTGAAAAATCATCCTGGAAGACAGAGGAAGAAATAAAATACATCACGTGTTTTCTAGTCACTGAAGTAAAGTAACTGATACCTCACATCAAATCAAATTATTATCAGTGATTTTTTTACACATACTAAACAATAACACTTTCCAATTTTGTTTCTCACTAAATTTTTTCAGAATCTCCATCACAAAGTACTTGAAAGACATTTTGTTTATAAGATGCCTGCTTTTCTGTGCTGATGATGTGCTCAAAAGGAGGCTGGACTCCATGTTTCTTTCATTTAGGATGCTCCAGAATCTCTGAACTGCTAGGGGCTGATTTTTGTTTCTCCCTTCTAATAGTGCTGCTTCCCCCAGCTCCTACCTCCGTAGTTTGTTTCACAGGTCCTGTTTCTCCTCTCCCAGGTCTCACCATGCTTCTTGGGGTAGACATAGAATAAGTTCAATGATAGAATGCTGAAGAAACCAGTTAGCCAGTCAACCAACCAATCACCCAACCAAACAGCAATCATTCATCCATCCATCCATCCACCAATCCATCCACCCACCCACCCACCCAACCACCACCCAGCCAACCAGCCACCGATCCTTTGACCCATCAATCTATCAGTCCATCGATTCATCCATCCATCCATCCATCCATCCACCCACCCACCCATACAGCCAACCAACCAACCAGCAAGCCAGCCAGCCAGCAACACAACCAAATAACCAACCAACCAAACAACCTCTTATGCAATCCCCTCAGCTAGGTGGAACATACTTTCTTGAGTCCCCTCCATAATACCCAAGAGAACTTCACTCATGACAGCTTTATGGTGAAGCTCCTTTTACAAAGGCCTTGATTTCTTCTCCATAGTTTTAAAATCTATTCACAGTTAAACCGCTATTTCTAAGATTTCATCATGGCAAGCATCCCTTGTTCTCTACCATCTGCCTAACCTTCTCTTTGCATGATAAATACCCATCTTTTTTCTAGTGATCTTCAATAAGGTCTTGTGAAGTTACAAATACTACACCTCATCTTCTCTAGTTCAAATGATAACAGATTTCTAGTTCAACCTAAATGGTAGAAAGTCAAACATTATGAGCTTGATTTTCTTATGGACATTGGTTTGCATTAACCACAATCCTATGCAAATAAATATGCTTAACACTCAGCATAGAGATAAATGAGAAAAGTGCCATTTTATCAGCTAGAAATCTGAGTTGCTCCTATCCTCTTGTAGGTAGGGCTGATGGACAGGTCAGACTTGGGTAGCGAGGGGCAGATCCAGAGGAATTCTGGCTGGACAGAGCAGTGAACCAAGTCACTGCCTTAGAGGGAAGAGCCAGTGTAAGCATGATACCCGGGCTGAGACGCATTAGCAAGGGTCAGTTCAGAGTGAGGTATACACACGACTTGGCTGGATGTGACACAATCCAATTGGCACCATGGGCCATCAGTTACAGGGACAGCTAAAAGTGACTGACTAGCAGTCGTAAGCATGTGCTGTATTGGGGAGCATGTGCTCTGTGGGGAGGTACAGCTCAATGACCCCCACCTTCAACTCCAGGTGTCTGTGCTGGGCTTCTCACCAGGGCACTGCCATCCGCAGTGCTCTTGGGCATCTCTGCTGTGAAGTTTGATGCTATAAAAATAACAGAAGATTTATGTTTGATTTACTCTTAGGGCAAATGCAGAAGAAATAAAATTCTTAACATTCCGAATAGTTTCCTCTGATGATCTTCGATGTGCTGAAGGGTAACATGATAGGCAGCCACCGTGAGGAGCAAATATGTCCAAGGACCACGGTTACGTAACAGCAATAGGCAAGTGGGGAGGAGATTAGGTCTAAGTGGATATGATCAGGCATAAATTCAGGGTGTTTATTTAATTTTCCATCCAAACTGCTAATGAAGTACTCTGTAAATGTAGGATACTAAAACTGTGTCAATTAGTGCAAATTCTACACTGTGTGGAGGAAAACACTGTAATTACTTAACAGGAGAAATATAATTGTTTACAGTCCATAAGCATCATTGCAATTAAGATATTACAGTTTTTAAGCTTTTAGACTCCTTGTTCAGTGATTTTTTAAAAAAAAAGGATTTATTCATTTGAAAGGCAGAGGGAGGGAAGGACACACATACACACAAAACAGACAGACAGACACACACACATACACACACACAGAGCGCAAGCGCGAGCGTGAGCGCTAGCTTCCATCCACTAGCCAGGGCCAGGCCAGGAAGGAGCCAGAAGCCAATACCTCAGTTCAGGTCTCCCATTTGGGTGGCAGGAACCCAAGCACTTGGGCCATTGTAGCTTCCCCGGCACGTTAATAGGTACTCTGATAGGGGATGCTGAAATCCCAAGCAGCAGCTTAAAATGCTGCACCACAGCAGCCACTCCAGTTAGCACATCTTAAAAATTCTTTTGTTATATCTTCCATTTCTCAGATTGCTATATATCTTTTTTGCGGTTATTTTTATGCTCTTAATAGTCTAAAGGATTTGGTATTCAAAAAGCATTTGTAGAGTTGTAGTCCATTGGTACCTGACTTAGGATCCAAGACCAACCATGAATGGATCTGATTTTTGAAAATGTTTGTTGCTTATTTATTCACTTTAATTTATTTGAAAGGTGGGGGGAGGGGGAGAGAGAGAGAGAGAATATCTTGCATTCACTGGCTCACGTCTCCAGTGTCTACAACAGTCAGGGCTGGGCCATGCTGAAGTCAGGAGCCAGGAACTACACCTGGCCCTCCCTGTAGGCAGCAGGGACTCTTGTACATGAGCCATCACCTGCTGCCATCTGTGTGTATTTCTGAGAATTTGGCTAGGAAGATGCCAGGACTCAATTTCAGACACTCCTATATGGGAGGTGGGTGTCCCAGGTGATGGCTTAACCTGCACTGTCACAACACTCACCCTTTGATTTTATTCTTATTGGATTCTGTTTCATTGTCTAGTCTTTATTTGGTATAAATATCTGAAAAGATAACAAGAAAAGTCAAAAGAAAGGAGATTAAAATAAAGATCAATATCAGGACATAGAGCTGAATAGAGGAAGTCTTAGAAGATTCCAATCTTCTTTGTCTATTAAGATGCCACCCTGGAAGTCATTCCACTTGGTACTGAATTTAAGCAAACCTTAGTGCATATTCTCCTATCAGTTGGCTGTTTGTCTAGTCCACATAAGGATGGTACGCCAGGTTCATTTTTTTTTTCTTACTTCGGCCAATTAGATTGCTCCATTAAAACACTTTTCTTTCACATAAAGATTTTCATTTTCCTGAGGAAAGCATACTGGTAACAAAAACCTATCTTTTAGTTTACTTTTTTGAAATTTATTTACTTATTTGAAAGGCAGAGTTACAGAGAAAGATGGAGGTCTTCCATCCACTGGTTCACTCCCCAAAAGGCCACAATGGCTGGAGCTGGGCCAGACTGAAGCCAAATGCCTGGAACTCTACCCGGATCTCCCACATAGGTGGCAGGGGCCCAAACATTTGGATATATCTTCTGCTCCTTTCCCAGGCATATTAGCAGGGAGCAGAAATGGAACTGGAGCAGCTGGGAGCTAATATTGTGCGCCGTGGTCACAGGCTGAGTTGTAATCCGCCACACCACAGTACTGCTGCAAATACCTACTCTGTAAGTCAGCTTCCTTCTTCCTTGCACAAGACACTGTCCCCCGAGCTGCAGACTGAAAGTCACAGGCTGTGAACTGTCGCATGCAGGGCGGCAGGCTAAGTTTCTGCAGACGGTATGGTCAAGGAGTTCTTACAGTGAACTTTATCTCTGCATTTTTAGTGTCGGGGACACTTATGATTCTAGGTAGCACCACCACGCGTGGCTCTGAAAGCAAAAGAAACAGCAGGGGCACAGTTCCAACTGCTTAGTAAACAACTGAAGAAAGATGCTTGTTAAAGCTGGCTCTCAGATGACAGGCAAATGCATGGTTCGATTACGCATGCTAAGTTCAGCATGCTGCAAGCGTAAAAACAGATAGATCAAAAGAAGAGGGACTTTAAAAAATCATGAAGATAAAATGCAGCCATGTCAGCACGTGATAGGAGAATAATTTTGCCTTAAAACTGATATCCCCTTTCCTCCTCAAGAAATGTGTAATCAATTTATGGAACAAAATGAGGTGCGATTTAGTGTGTGCCTTCTGAACACAGGTGGCAAGCATTAGGAAACCCACTCACATGGATTCCTCCGAAGCCCTCACAGCACTGATTCCCCCCCCCCCAAAAAATACAACATCACATAATTACTGATGTATGCTTATTTATTAATGTGCGATGTTTAGTTCTTTAAAAACAGAAACACGTACACACCGAACAAGACACTAGGCAGATGCTTTCATGCACTGCGTCTCCCACCCCGCAAGCTTCCGTGGCCTGAGCTTCCGAGGAGCTCCCTGGCTCAGTGCTGGCCTGCGTTTTCCAACACCAGCCGTCCTGGGTCCTATCTGCAGACAAATGCACACATATTGGAGATGGTGGCCTTGCCAGCCTCCTGTGATTAAAAGCGCTCACCCAGGGCTTTGTGCAAATGCCAATAAATTTGAGTGTTCACCCAACTGTGCCACTTAACCTTTGTTCCCAAAGGTGAAGGGCAGGATTTTTAATCAAGTAGCAATTTATCTTTAATTAGGAAAACATAATTAGGTATTATCGCCTAATTGCAATTACTGGCTGGAGAAAGTCGCATTTCACGAGCAGTGACCCACGCTGGACTGCATTTCTCCTAGGACTGAGTTTCGCACCTGTACTCTTATTTGGCCGACAGCCAATGGAAATGAAAAGGTTGTCCCCTTGCTTCTCTGCAGCCCAGCTGTCAACGACACCAAGGATGCTGCCCAGGGAGGAACGGAGAGACTTCCTGAGCCGTCTCAGCTATGCCTGTTCTCTGCTCAGACATCAAGGGTGGATCAAAACGAGTGTGTACAAAACCGCCCTGTGAAACAGGTGAGAGCTGTCTCACGCTCGTTCCTGCGACAGTTAGAGACGGTTTAGTGTCTCAAGGCACCACTATGGTTGAACATCAGATACACGGGGAGTCAGCGGATCTTCTACGCGCCGTGAAGTCAGCAAGCAGCTTGTGCAACTGTGGAAGCAACCTCTAGGGGTCTGTCTGGACGTACTGGAGGCACATGTCTTAGAATACAAGTAGAAAACAAGGAGTCCTAGAAAAGCATGTTGAGCACCGTTGTGGCATCGTCTGTGTTCCTAATGCTACGTAAACCCGACAGTGACAAAAGGAAGGGACTACCGTTCTAAAGTTGCACCCAAGGCTGCTTTCTGCGCTGTCTCCAAGTGGGGGGGCTCTAGTTCGTGGGGGAGGCTTTGGGCGTCACTGGGTCCTGGTCGGTCTCTGTGGCACTGGCAGCTTCATTCAGGTGCGAGCTCAGGTTTTCCGAGGTCAGGTGGGAGGACTTGTAGACGATCTCGTTGAAGTCAGGCCTGATGCACACCATGGGGGGGTCGTTCAGCGGGTCCTCCACGGACGCCTGGGTGTTCTCCCGGGTGATGCCCATGTCCTTGCTGTGTTCCGAGGGAGACTTCCTTCTCATGCGAGTGTACGTTTTGTCTTGATTCTCCATGCCCTGCTCATTTTTCAGAAACCGTCCGAAGAACCAGATGAAGAATCCAAACCACACAAAGGCAATCAAGCTGGGAACAAAAGCCAGGCACTTGACGTCGAGGCTGGCCCCTATGAACCTGCTGTGCAGGAACATGTCTCCCTCCACGTACGTTTTATTCGTCCGTGGGTTGGTGTGATTGGACCGCCACTCCCAGGAGAGCCTGGTTCTGTTCAAGTCCTTCAAGCTCTCCGAATCTTTCACGGTGTAGATCTTCTGCCCTGGGCCGATATACTGGCCATATTCATGAGGTTTATAGAATATTTGGTTCTTCCACATATTAAGATCCAAAATCAAGACGAGGAAGATAATTCCATAGTTAAACCATTTACCTGCATTGAAAAAAGAAATACTGCAATTAACCAAAGATGCAACAGGGTGCACTAGGGTTTTCGTCAAAAAAATGAAGATACGGGTACACAACATGACGTGTTGCTAATGTTTTGGCCCTGTCAACGCCTGATCATTGAGGGGACTACGCTAGCATTAAGTGCATTGGTGAGCGGAATTTACTAAATGGACTCCAGGCGTATGAAAAGGCCATGGGGCTCAGGCACTTCTACTGACCGGAGCCACTCTCTGTGTTTCCAGGCACTGCAGCCACACTCACGTTTGGCTCCACATAAACATTTCAATTAGAAAAGTCCTCTGTGTGACTGAACGTCTCTTACAGTTCTATAATTATGTCTGGGCAAGAAATAAATCATTTTGCAATGCAAGCACAGCAGTATATCAACTGAATTCATATTGCTGTCTGTAGGTGACCTGTTGATTAAACCATTAGTTGATGTGACTCAGATCAATAATCCTTGAGCATTCAATTCAGGACTAAAAGTAATTGCAGCACATTTTCACCAGAGAACACACTGGTCAGACGTATAACTGTAACCAAAGCTAGTGAGCTGCTTTTATTAAAAGAGATGATCTAGAGAGACTCTAACAGTGATTTCTTTGTCGTATATAAAATCTTATCTAAATAAGATCTTTGGTTAGTGATAAACTATCATGTGATGATATATATCTGCAATGAACATGGAGAAACCTTGAAGGGATGCCAGATTCCCTTACAATATTGATCATAATTTATTGCAACTTTCACAGTAGCAAGTCTATCACAATAACATATCAATATTCACTTCAAGGGTGTGCTCAAGTCACAGGTTCTAGAAGACTTTCAGTTTTATGTAATATGCCAAAATTATTTTCTTTTGTATTTGAATAAAATAGAATTGAGGATTATTAAGACAGTGCTTCACACGATAATGTATTTCAAAAATACTCTCTAAAAGAATACAGAACTATATAAACATATCTAAACACTGATTTTAGAGAGGCATTTTATCATCATCAAAACCAGCACTTACTTTCATGTTCCTATCATAGGCGAGAAATCAGGGTATCAACCCTGACAGCAGCTGTGTGGCAGAAGCCCTTACAGCTCTGAGTACATGCAGAGAACAGCACTAACGAAACTGGGAGCATTTGGGGAGACCATCAGACAGCACGTGCGTCCCTGGCACACGGCAGAGATTGGCAACTGCTGCCTCTCTGAGCCTCGGCTATTTCTCCACTGGCACGACAAAGTCCCACCTGCTCTCCGTGAGGTTTAGTTCCCTAAACCACTTCCTAACTTTGCCTCGTGGTTGATTCTGAGCAACAACCTGTTCGAGCCCTACAGGTCTCAGGAGCGTCTTGAACTTCCCAGGGTCAATGCTATCCCTATGCCCTCCTATCTGGAAACAACAGCCCACGTGACCGTCTAGCTGGGGTGACCGGGAAACAGCGCGCCAGCACGCACTGCGCGGCACGCCTCGGGAGAGGCCGCTGCGCCTGCCTCCCGGAGAGAAGCCCTCTCGCTGCTGGGGAAACAGGACGGAGACGCCGCGCACCAACACCCAGAGGAGGCCACATGCGAAGAATAAGGGTGAAAGTGCAGGTGCCACAGACGCCGAGAGCCGGGCTCGGCACGCAGGGGCGCCTCTCCTGCAGGGGTGCTGGAAGAGGCAGCAACGCACAGGGCCTCTGGACGAAGAGCAAGACGCGTGGCTTGGAAGAGGCTGAGTTTATCTGTTGTTTATGCTGCAGGTGGAGGAGCGTGCAGAAAGCCAGGAGATGAGGAGGAAGGGAGGAGCTGAGAGGGGGCCTGGGAGAGGGAGGACGACGGGCGCCGAGGGGCTGCATCTGGCGAGAATGAGACACGGATCTGTGGTTCTGTGACAGGAGGAGGCTGGGGCTCCCCCAAGCACTGGGAACAGGGTCAGGCTGCAGCAGCAGGTCCTTGGGCTCGGGCGATGAGTACCACCACTTTCCGGCCTCACAAGGAGCCGGGGAAGCAATGTGGGTTTTTCCTTGTCATAGACGCATGGATGGGGCGACAGTTCCACAGGGTCCCCTGTGTGCAGGGGAGCAGGACAGCAGGGACTGGACACACGGCACAGAATCAGGGGGAGGAGGATGCTTTCTTGCCGGAGCAGCTGCCCTGCAGAGGCCAACCACGGCGGCCAGCAAAACCCTGCTCTCCGGGCTCCGCAGCTGTCTCTGCACCCGGCGTCCTGCACAGGGCCGGCCCGGCGCCACTGTCACTCCGCACTGTCGCTCTGGGGTTTCCCCGACTATGGATGCAGGAGCGGCCAAAGGTTCAGGCGCCTCTGTCCATGGGGTCGGCTGGGCCGGCCCCTGCACCAGCCCATCTCCAGCCTTTGAGGCAGGCACAAGTCCAGCCAAGAGACATGCCGTCTGCTAGACAGACAGAAGTGCCCTGGGTGACAGACTGTACCAGTCCAGACCACATAGAAGATTCTGTTCCCAAGCTGGGGGAACGGAACCAGCAGTTTCTCAGCGCTCGGCTTCTGCCTCCCCCCACCAACCCTGCTCCTTGCTAGCTGTGTAAAGAATCCAATTTTCTTATTCCGTGAAATGAAGGATAATGCCAGTGTAACTACCTTGCAGGGTGCTTTTTCATAGAAGGATACAATGCAAGCTCATTTTTGAAAGCTGTCTGAGATAAACTGTTTGCCAAAAATTCGGGTGGTGTGATTTCTCCAATGTCTTCCGTGGAGAGAATACAGAACCCTGGTGATACAGGGGTGGCGGGAAGGGTGTGGCAGGGCTGTGACGAACACGTATCCTGACGGTGCTCACCTGCTCAGTCACTGACCACTGCACCTGCAGGCAGCAAACAGGAGGCCAGAGATGCCAGGGCACCGGGGAGCAGCTCCATGGAGACACGCTCTGTAGTCAGCGGCTGCGGTGTTCAGACTGCCAGCCAGGGGCAGGGGACTGCAGCTCGCTGTGGCCTTGGCCCCGGGCAATGGTCTTCTATGGAAACAGCTCTGGGGGCTAACTGCTCTCTCTGGGGACAGTGTAGGGGCGAGGCTCAGGGGCTGGTGTGGAGGGAGGCAGGCCCCTGCTCATCTCAGACACCCTCCCCACCACCACAGCTGCCCTGCAGAAACCAGATGCTGTTTCTCGTTCCTGTCCTGGGCCACCTGACGCAGCCTCTGTCCCAGGTCTCCACTCGCACGCAGCCAGGGTGCTGCTTCCTCTGTCACCAGCCTTTCTCCTGGGCCACCTGACGCAGCCTCTGTCCCAGGCCTCCACTCGCACGCAGCCAGGGTGCTGCTTCCTCTGTCACCAGCCTTTCTCCTGGGCCACCAGACGCAGCCTCTGTCCCAGGCCTCCACTCGCACGCAGCCAGGGTGCTGCTTCCTCTGTCACCAGCCTTTCTCCTGGGCCACCTGACGCAGCCTCTGTCCCAGGTCTCCACTCGCACGCAGCCAGGGTGCTGCTTCCTCTGTCACCGGCCTTTCTCCTGGGCCACCAGACGCAGCCTCTGTCCCAGGTCTCCACTCGCACGCAGCCAGGGTGCTGCTTCCTCTGTCACCGGCCTTTCTCCTGGGCCACCAGACGCAGCCTCTGTCCCAGGCCTCCACTCGCACACAGCCAGGGTGCTGCTTCCTCTGTCACCAGTCTCCCTTCTCCCCATGCAGAGCTCTGTCACCCTCTCAGTGATTTCTCCTCCTGCAGACAGTCCGTTTTTATCTTTTATTTTTAAAAATGCCAGAGTTACAGAGGGGCAGAAACATCCAGAGAGAGAGAGGTCTTCCATCTGCTGGTTCAAAATGGCCACAATGGCTGGAGCTGGGCCAATCTGAAGCCAGGAGCCAGGAGCTTCTTCCAGTTCTCCCACATGGGTGCAGGAGCCCAAGGACTTGGACCATCTTCTCCTGCTTCCCCAGGCCATAGCAGAGAGCAGAGCTCGTTGGAAGTGGAGTAGCTGGGACTTGAACCAGTGCCCATAAGGATGCTGGCTGGATGCCAGCATTTCAGACAGCGGTCTTACACAACGCGGGCCCCCTCAGGGGGCCCTGGAAGAGGTAGTCAGACCAGAAGACAAAGGCAGGCGGGGCAGCTCCAACCCTCCTTCCTGTCTGTAAAGACAGGGAGTTGAGATGTGCCGGCCGGAAAGCTTCTTCGCAGCCCCTCAGCCTTCCTGATGAGGCTGCGAGATAAATGCTGCTGGCACCCTAAAGTTTCATGATGTGCCGGGCAACCTAACCACTGGAGCAGAAAGGCTGGGGGCACCACTTGCAGGTGGGGAACATGTCCTTAACAAAAAATCTGGGCTCTGAGAAACGCCGTTTACCCTAAAAGCAGCACATCTGAGTCCCTGCGATGACCCACATGCCAGGGATACAAGGCACGCACAAGAACGGAGCAGAAAGCCCTCCCACGGCCCCGTTCCCCGCGCATGCTGCCATGCACACGCGATCAGAGGGAGGAGCGGCTCGGGGTCTCCACGTTCCCCACAGCAGCGCTCCTGCACGGCCCCCGCCCGGTGCACAGCTGCGAGAATCCCTGCGTCACCTCTTTAATCTCACTGCCTCCCTAGTGAAGAACCACACATGGGCTGGTGGGATGCATCACTTCTCTCTTAAACCTAGTGCTTCGAATGAGCATTACTGTCGAAAATCATGGTAGAATGGAGATTCTATCTTTTCTCTTTGTGGGAGTTTAGAGAATCCTGGGGTAGTTAATTTTAAAAGGATTCTTCACTAAATATCACCCTCTCTTCACAAGTACATGCTGGCAGTGTGGGGGAAGGCACTGTTCTCTTCAACTCAAGAGAGACTGCGCAGCACAGGTGTTCCCACTGCCACGTGCGCGGAGTCAATGCGCAATGTTAATATCCTGAAGTCTCTACTCTGCAGAGTCGCAGCGAGCACTGTGACTGAGCTTCCGTACATCCGAGAGGCACCAGCTGGCCAGACTCACACAGTCTGTGTGGGTGCTCCACTGGGTCACCTAGCATCCACCATGGGACACCTGGGAACCATGGCCTTGAAGAACACGGGTTTTGGGTAAATCAAGGAAACACACAGTTTGCTGTAGCAGTCTCATTCCTAGCTGAGCAGTGAAAACTGGGCCCACGGAGTTAGCGTCTCGTCAAGTCTCCCCATGTGATCTAGGGGTATGAGGCTGCTCTAAGTGCTTAGGCCCTGAGATGCCCATTCAGTAAAAGGAAGACATTTACTTACAGATTTATGAATGGATAATTATTTGGATTAGTGAAGTACCTTCCAAGGCTTAAAAGCAGACTGATGCAGCTTCTCCAAGCACCTCTCTCGCATCAACACTCGCTAAGTGGTTGGCCACTCCTGTAGGAGCAGTCCTTTGAGATTGCGAACACAGAAGGAAGAAGCCAGGCAGCTAACCACATGATCACTGGGCTACGACCTCATTCTCAAAACTCTTTCACCTTTTTATTTGTTGTTCAAGCTCTTTCCATTTTTTTATGAACAGGTAATCCTTATTTGGGAAGTTTAAGAGGTGACCGATGTGAACATGGAACACTGATTAATAGCAGTCAGGGACGGGGGATGGAGGGAGGCGGGACCAGCACCGTGGGCGAGAAGCAGCAGGCTCTAGTGTGCACCTTAACTGTGCGGCAACTACATCCCAGTCACCTGCTGTACACCGCAGGCTACGACACTGCTGAGACCGGGAACTGTGTCACACTCACTGTCTGCTCCCAGATCCTAGCTCAGTTTTCAACACAGTGCAACTCAGAAAACGTCTGCTCACCAAGACGCAGATGGTGATGATGCACCCAGACACACACAGAGTGAGGGCTGGAGTCCCCGTCACCTGGCAGGCCGCAGGACACAGCGAGGACTGTGCACTGGAAACCGACCCATCTCTCAAACTGCGGGATTACTCCTGCGCTGGAAGCCTCCCTCTGGCTTTGAAGAGCACGAGGCTTTACTGTAAAACGCTCACGTATGTGTGTGTGGATGACAACGAGGCAGCTCCCTTCTAGGGCCAGCAAGGACACACAGACCCTGGGCAAAGCAACACTGGAGAGAGATGGCTGATTTTTATAAGCCCAGCTTCCAAAATGGCAGCTCACAGGCACCAGCGCAGAACACCTGCCGGGAATGCAGCCCAGGCACGGGCTCACGGAGTTAGTTCCCACAGTCACGCCGCTCCCACTTAATGGATGAGACACTGGGCCTCTGCGAGGTGGAGGGATTTGATGAGGCCGCATGTGGCAGAGCCAGAGCCCGGGCAAGCCTTTGGCATCACTGCTTTCCCGTGCACTGAATGTCATTTCCACAGTGGGGCGGGGCCGTCTCTGATGAAGGCAGTCCTGGCTGGCCTCGTCTGGGATCTTACAGTCCTGGACAAACAGAGGCAGACGAAGCCCCTGGGAGCCCCTGCGTGGGTGTGCTGTGGTCTCCCAGGCCTGCTCTGCACAGAACTCCTCCTGGGCTCCTGGGTCCCGGCTCCAGCACCTGGCAGGCCCCATCGTGGATTGCCTCATGGTCCACCCACCCTCCTTGGCCTTGGCTTTGGCTTTGGGCTTTAACCATCACGCATGAAAACAGGAGAAAGCCGAGGTGGGAGGAACACTGCTTCTCCAAGACAGCACAGGCAGGCGAGGGTTCTAGGCTGTGCCCAGCCAGGCACTGTATTCTGGGTGCGCGGCTGACAAATCTCTGCAGCGACCTAATCATCAGGGCAACCTAATGATCCACGGAGGGATGCAGAGAGCTCCAAACTAAAGAACCCCAGTGGAGCCACTGCACGTGCTTAGCAAGGTAAGTTTTGAAGTTGCCCCAAGAAACAAAGCAGGCCCATCAGCACTGAGCACTGGACACCGGGTGTGGATACTGGCAGGCTACCGACGACAGAAAACCACAGTGCACTTTGGAAGTGGAGTCTGGGTGTTCTCACAACTGTCTCCCAAGTCAGGTAGAGCCAAAGGCCTCCCCAGGAGACCAGACCGCGGTGTGCAGGTGCAGCGGCCCCACCTCTGCAGCTGATTACAGAGCAGAGAGGGTGACAGAAACAGAGCAGAAGGGGAAGGGGGTGGCACTGACTCCCTTCCACCTGCAAACCACAGCCATTTTTGCAGGAACACCTGCCACGGGTCTGGGGACGTGAGAGACCCCACTGGGTTTCCACACGGCTGTAGGTGGAGCCCATCAGCCCACAGCCCCCACGTGCCCTGTGCTATCTTAAATTTATGTACAGAATCCAGGCAGCTCTCCCCGCAGCTCTGGCCCTCCCCCGTGTGCATGGCTCGGCAGGAAGACCCTCAGACCTCACCTGTGGCTTCTTTAGTCACACAGGGCAGCCTGGTCTCCCTTAGTGCCTGGGAAGCATTCCTGAAGCCTTGTTCCCTGGCCCTGGGCCAAACCTGCTGGGCTGGAACCACTCGGGAGGGGCTGGGGAGTGTGTGTTTATAGCATTTCCCCTGGGATTTGGCAAAAGCTCTGCCAAAGCCTGCATTATTTCCCCACCTTCTGGCAATCCTCATTCACATGCAGTCTGCGTTACTAAACACAACTAGTCCTTCTTCCTGGAAAACATATACAAGTTATATTTATTTAGAAGGCAGAAAGACAGAGAAGGTGAGACAGCTTCCGTTCTCTGGTTCACTTCCCAAATGCATGCAAAAGTCACAGCTGGGCCAGGCCAAAGCCAGGAGCCAGGAGCTCAGTCCAGGTCTCCCACCTGCGGAGCAGAGAACCTGCTGCCTCTCAGGATCCCCGTCAGCAGGAAGTCGGAGTCAGCAGCCAGAGCGGAGAAGGAAACCTGGGCGTGCCACCCGGGATGCTGGCATCTTAGTCACGAAGCTACATACCTCCCATCCTTTCACGTTTTGGGAACACAATCGTTGGCAGGGCATGCGTGTTTAGTTCCCCCTAAGTGGCCCTAATGCTAATGACGGAGCTTCAGGCTGTCCTGCATGCATGGCTCCCTTCCAAGGCACTAACTATAATTTTTAGATGTAATTTTGTTTTCACGCTCTTAACAGAGCATTCTGATCGGGTAAACCTCAGAGCACCACAAACCCAGCATCCACCCTGGCTACATAAATCACAGAGCATACGAGTGTAACAAGGCCACACAAACTAGCACCAAATGAAATATCTTTAACAGCCCAATTTTTTCCCTACCAATGTGGCCTGTAGTTCTCTTTCTCTCTCTCTTTTTTTATTTTTAACCCTGGTGTTCTGCAGTTAAGTGATACATTTCTGACAGGCGTTTTGAGACTGTCAGAGACAATATTAGTGCAGTGACAGCCAGGGACCAGAGCGGGCAGCAGGAACAGATGGCCTAGGCAAGGGCCCCCCGGAGGGACATGAACTCCATGTGTGTGGTGGCTGTTTTAGCGTCGGGGAGGGCTGCACGCTGTGGAGACTGAGTGGGGACTCTCAAACCTCGAGATGTGACCTGAACTCCAACTGCTGGATTTACTCGCTGAATTTAATAGATGGGCTTCATTCAATGGAGGAGGGGAGGGACCAGCACAGCCGCCCTGCTCATGAGCTCACTCTCCAGTCTGGGAAGAACACCTCGTGCTCACCGCACAGCTTTCTCACTGGGAATCGGAAGGCTTTTTTTTTTTTTTTTTTTTTTGATTTATTTTTTGCGGGACTCAGATGTTCATGTGTTCTGAGCTCCGATATTTTTAATCGGCAGCACAGACGGTGGCGTAAGCACAGACTTCCTCTGCGGTCTTTAGGACGGCAGGTGTGAGAGCCCAGGCCACTGTCCCTGAGACTCAGGACCGTCATGTGTGCAAGGCCACGGCGAGGGCGCCGATGCCATCCCTCCGCTGTGACAATGAGCAGACAATGAGCTGCACAGACAGCACAGCCTTGGGAGACGCCTACGTCAGATGCAAGTGATGGGGGTTTTGTGAAAGGAGATTGTAATCCATCACACGGGGCCATTTCTAAAGCAGGAATTATCTGAAAATGAAGTAATCTGGGGATCCCTGAGAACACCCTGACACAGACCTCAGCTCAGCACCCACCTGAGCTTAAGGCCATCAGGTGAGAAAGGACCCAAGTTGTAGGCGCACGCAGGCTGGGGCGAGCGCCAGAACCCTGCTGCTTCCATCTCCACAGTAAGTGAAGAGGCACAAGGAATCCCTGCTGGAAACGCACACGGACCAAACGGGACCCAACAGAGCAGTACCCGGAGCACAGCAGAGCTCACACACAACAGGCTCGTCCTGCCCCTCTGCTGATCGCGTCCCCAACACCAGGCCTGAGTCCGGAAGCGGCTGCCCCCTGAGGACTGCATGTCTGTTCTCAGCTGCACGAGAGGCCCTCCACCCATCACTGTCAGCAGTGTGCGGTGCAGGAGACGGGACTCTCCCAGGCCAGGCCATGAAGAGTCAGGGAAGCCAGAGCAGGCGCTGTGGTGCAGCACGTCAGGCCGCCACTTAGGACACCTACAGCCCACAGGAGCGCCCGTTGGAGTCCTGGCTGCTCCACTTCCAATCCAGCTCCCTGCTAATGCACCTGGGAAGCAGCAGAGGATGGCCAAGTGCTTGAGTCCCTGCCACTCAACAAGGAAGACCTGGCCTGGCCCAGCCCCAGCTAGGTGATTTGGGAGGGGGTTGAACCAGCAATGCAAAATCTCCTTCCCTGTCTCCTCCTCTCTGTCACTCTGCCTTTCACATAAAAAGAGAAACAAGCACCCCTCCATACTCATTTTCTCCATTCTCTTCCTTTGTATCTGCCTGCTGGTGTGAGCGGTGACACCGTCAAAGCCACTGGCAGTCCGGACCCCAGAATGATGCGAGGACAGGACCACAGGTGGGGAGCCACCAGGCACTCTCTGAGAGCAGAGATTCTGTGGGTGCTCCCCAGAGCCCCGGCTCACATGGAGGCCACCCAGCCATGCTCAGAGTTGTGATGCACTGGGATGTGGGTGTGGTATGGTGATGTACTGGGATGTGGGTGTGGTGTGGTGATGTACTGGGATGTGGTGTGGTGTGGTGATGCACCTGTGATGTGGGTGTGGTATGGTGATGTACTGGGATGTGGGTGTGGTGATGTACTGGGATGTGGGTGTGGTGATGTACTGGGATGTGGGTGTGGTGTGGTGATGTACTGGGATGTGGTGTGGTGTGGTGATGTACTGGGATGTGGGTGTGGTGTGGTGATGTACTGGGATGTGGTGTGGTGTGGTGATGTACCGGGATATGGGTGTGGTGTGGTGATGTACTGGGATGTGGGTGTGGTGTGGTGATGCACCTGTGATGTGGGTGTGGTGTGGTGATGTACTGGGATGTGGTGTGGTGTGGTGATGTACTGGGATGTGGTGTGGTGTGGTGATGTACTGGGATGTGGGTGTGGTGTGGTGATGTACTGTGATGTGGGTGTGGTGTGGTGATGTACTGGGATGTGGTGTGGTGTGGTGTGGTGATGTACTGGGATGTGGGTGTGGTGTGGTGATGTACCGGGATGTGGGTGTGGTGTGGTGATGTACCGGGATGTGGGTGTGGTGTGGTGATGTACTGGGATGTGGTGTGGTGTGGTGATGTACCTATGATGTGGGTGTGGTGTGGTGATGTACTGGGATGTGGGTGTGGTGTGGTGATGTACTGGGATGTGGTGTGGTGTGGTGATGTACTGGGATGTGGGTGTGGTGTGGTGATGTACTGGGATGTGGTGTGGTGTGGTGATGTACCGGGATATGGGTGTGGTGTGGTGATGTACTGGGATGTGGGTGTGGTGTGGTGATGTACTGGGATGTGGGTGTGGTGTGGTGATGTACTGGGATGTGGTATGGTGTGGTGATGTACTGGGATGTGGTGTGGTGTGGTGACGTACTGGGATGTGGTGTGGTGTGGTGATGTACTGGGATGTGGTGTGGTGTGGTGATGTACCTATGATGTGGGTGTGGTGTGGTGATGTACTGGGATGTGGGTGTGGTATGGTGATGTACTGGGATGTGGTGTGGTATGGTGATGTACCGGGATGTGGGTGTGGTATTGTGATGTACCTGTGATGTGGATGCGGTATTCCTCCTTGAAGATCTTCTGGAAGAAAGGGATCTTGAACTGCATGTGAGGGGTGTGCAGCCCAGGGAGATTGACGTCCACGTCACCCATGAAATGCGGGAACTCCCAGTCCTGTCACAGAAAATCAACACAGAACACATTAGTGATTTGCTTTGCTGCAAAGCAGCATGACCCCAAAAACCAACTTTGCGCAAGCATTTGCCCTGGACGTCCCCCTGTAGCCAGCTGACAGCCATGTCCGCTTCCGCTGTGGTGCTGGCCTTACATACGTCAGGCAGCAGTAGGCGTGCAAGTCAAAATTAAGCTGCCATTGCTATCTCTTGATTTGCTTTTTACTGTGGTAATAAGAAACCAGTACAGAAGCTATCTGTGTCTACACCTCTCTCACATTCGCGAGAGCTGATGACTACAGGGTAAATTTCTCGAAGTTTGTTTGGCTACTTTTAAAAAACATGAACTCCATAATAGCAGGTATTGTGTCAGAACAGAAAGTGGAGAGATACACTTAAGATACACTTAAGCAAGATACACTTAAGATACACTTAAGCAAGTCCTTCTCTTAACCAAGTTAGCATCTCTGCAGGCAGCCAACCGGGGAGCACACATGCCAGCCTCCTGTCCTGTGCACCTGCACTCATCGCCACTCTGAGCCCAGCAATGGAAGACTTGACGAGGTAGATTCAGGCATCAGTAGAAAATTAATTCCCAATTTCCACAGGCCGTATCCCTGCAGCCAAGGCAAAACTCTTGGAAGGAAGGGAAACAGGAGCAAGGGAGGATGTTTTTCTTGGATTTCAGTGGAAGAAGCAAGGGAAGCTCATAGTTAGCAGGCGAAGAAAGAACACACCAAATTCGAGGAAGCATTTCGGACAGATCCCAGGCATTACTATGCATGTTCTGTTAATTACTGAACATTCACCAGATGATTATGGTCAGTTCATAGTTGAGATATCTTAAATAAGAAAAAATTAATGAACAAAATATTAGAGATACAGAACCATCAACTCCTCAATATAAAAAGGTAAATTTATTCACAACTTAGCTGTACAGAGCTGATAGAGCTGGGCTAAAAACACAGTGCCCGAATTTTTTTAGGAGATTCCACGTCCAGCCCACTCTGCTGAGAATGCTGGTTAAAGAGAACCCTGGTTAAGGGGAACCCTGGTTAAGGAGAACCCTGGTTAAAGGGAACACTGGTTAAGGGGAACCCTGGTTAAAGAGAACCCTGGTTAAGGGGAACCCTGGTTAAGGGGAACACTGGTTAAGGGGAACCCTGGTTAAGGAGAACCCTGGTTAAGGGGAACCCTGGTTAAGGAGAACACTGGTTAAGGAGAACCCTGGTTAGGGGAACCCTGCTTAAGGGGAACCTGGTTAAGTAGAACCCTGGTTAAGGAGAACCCTGGTTAAGGGGAACCTGGTTAAGGGGAACCCTGGTTAAGGAGAACCCTGGTTAAGGAGAATACTGGTTAAGGAGAACTCTGGTTAAGGGGAACCCTGTCTAAGGAGGACTGATTCAAGAGAATGCTAGTTAAAGAGAACCCTGGTTAAGGAGAACCCTGGTTAAAGAGAATTCTGGTTAATGCAGAACCCTGGTTAAGGAAAACACTGTTTAAGGGGAATGCTGATTAAGGAGAACTCTGGTTAAAGAGAATTCTAGTTAAAGAGAATCCTGGTTAATGTGGAACCTGGTTAAGGAGAGCTCTGGTTAAAGATAATCCTGGTGAAAATAGAACCTGGTTAAGGAAAACTCTGGTTAAGGGGAATTCTGGTTGATGCAGAACCCTGGTTAAGGAGAACTCTGGTTAAGGAGAGCTCTGGTTAAAGAGAATTTTGGTTGATGCAGAACCTGGTTAAGGAGAACCCTGGTTAACGAGGACACTGGTTAAGGAGAGCTCTGGTTAAGGAGAACTCCAGTTGATGCAGAACCTGGTTAAGGAGAACCCTGGTAAAGGAGAACTCTGGTGAAGGAGAACTCTGGTGAAGGAGAACTCTGGTTAAGGAGAACCCTGGTTAACGAGGACCCTGGTAAAGGAGCACTCTGGTTAAAGAGAACTCCAGTTGATGCAGAACCTGGTGAAGGAGAACCCTGGTGAAGGAGAACCCTGGTGAAGGAGGACCCTGGTTACTAGAGAATGAGAGCATGAGAGTGAAGTGAGACAGAGCCTCCTGGGATCTGTGGATCATTCCGGGCTGCGAAGAGAAATGAACAAGCAAGAACGACAAGGCGGTGGTGGGGAGTCTGCCCTGTCTCCAGAGTGCGCAAGCCTCTTGCTGGTCATGGATGCTGCTCTCGAGTGGTCCCAGCACCCTCTTCTGCTGGTGAACAGGGAAACAAAACACACAAGGGAGGACTTCCCGCAAGCTGACACGTCATTTGGAAGCACAGAAAACCCAAAGCACTGACCCCAGTGAACCTGCGGCACTTCAGTGTAGAATATGGGTAGAGACTGGGCTGGGAACCACACCAGGAAGCAGTGCCAAGGCTGCAGGGAGCGCATGTGCTCTTCCCACCCACCGATCTCCCTCCTTGCTCTTTCTCTCTCACTTGGAAGACTCTCGCAAAGGAAAATGACCTTGAATGCAGTCTTTTGCCAGAGCACAACTGGTGAGAACTATGCTAGGCAACGGAGGCATGATCATCCGTGGCTCCCACTGGTCCTCGATTAGCAACAAGCACATTGTCAGCAGGGTTGCTGTTTGCATTTCTTGGTCAGAGGAGAAGACCACGTCTTGGTGGCCCCTGGTGGGGCCAGTGCAGTGAGCAATGGCTGCTTTGGGGAAGGCTGTCTTCTCCCCTCTCCTCAGCAGCCCAGCGTGGCCTTTGGACAGGTCGCCACCCTCAGAGGCTTGCAGTGGTGGCTCCTGGAGGCAGAGGGAAGAATTGGTGCTTGGGGGCTTCTCCTGCAATGTGGGTCACACAGTGACGACCTCCAGAAATAACAGGCAAACTTTACCGGTGGGGGTGAGGGTACCGCACTGTGCAGCAATGCAAGCCAGCAGCCGACGGCTGGGGAATGTGTGGACAGAGGCTCTCTCCGAGTCTGACCCTGCACATTCACACACATGCAGCACACCACGCGATCCTGGGAGCTGGCTTAGTATCCCACTGTTTTCGGCATCACTGAGGGAGGTACAACTGACAGACGAAACCCACTCTAAGTCACTATCGATGCTCTGAAACACGTATATGTTATGAAGTAACTGGCACCGTCAAGATAATTAACGTTTCTAGATGAGAAAATCTGCCTTGGAGACGGTGAGGGGCTCGTGCAAAGCGGCAGGGGTGCCCGCAGCGGAGTCAGGCTGCCTCGGGCTGCGGGGGACACACACTTGCTGCTGGAACGTGTCGCCTCCCCATGAGAAGCCACATCACTTCCTGTTGCTCACTCGGAACTGCACTTATTAGCCTTTGCTGTATCTGATCGGGAACAGCTGGGGACAGCCGTGGTCTTCCAACGCAAGCTCCAGGAGTGACTTACACTTCCAAGGGCTGATGTGAACAGGTCCGGTTTTCTTAAGCAAGTAATTATTTGAAAGGCAGAGTTACAGAGAGAGGGAGAAACAGAGACACAGCTTCTGTCTGCTGGCTCACTCTCCAAATGACTGCAATGGCCAGGGCTGCACCAGGCCAAATTCAGGAGCCTGGAGCTTCATCCGGCTCTCCCACATGGGTGGCAGGGATCCAAGCACTTTGGCCACTTTCCACTGCTTTTCCAGGCAGCAGCAGGGGGTCACATGAGAACTGGTAGCAGCCCAGAACCATGGCAGTGCAAACAGGTCTAATTTTTTTTTAAAGATTTCATTTATTTTATTTGAGAGGTAGAGTTACAGACAGTGAGAAGGAGAGACAGAGAGAAAGGTCTTCCTTCCGTTGGTTCATTCCCCAAATGGCTGCAATGGCCGGGCTGCGCTGATCCGAAGCCAGGAGCCGGGTGCTTCTTCCTGGTCCTCCATGCAGGTGCAGGGGCTCAAGCACTTGGGCCATCTTCTACTTCTTTCCTAGGCCACAGCAGAGAGCTGGATGGGAAGAGGAGCAGCCGGGACTAGAACCGGTGCCCATATGGGATGCTGGTCCACAGGCAGAGGATTAACCTACTGCACCACGGCACTGGCCCCTATCGGGTCCAATTTTAACTCTCTGAGAAGCCCCAGGAACAGGGAAGCTTTAACGCAACTGATGAGCGGGCAGATGTGGCACGAGGCTGACGATGGCAGACACTGTGGTGTCTCGGCACCGCAGCTGTGGGTGCCTGGCCATTTCCACACACGGGCCGTGTCCCAGTGTGAGGCGCACCACGGCTTTCCGTCTGCATGGATGTAAAATCCGCAGTTTGAACACAAGATAAAAATGTCCAATTAGGACAATGACGAGGCGAGATGTGCTCAGCTACTGTGCCCGGGGCAGCCTGAATCTGGAGCTGCTCATTAGGAGCTGCTCGTCTCTTTCCCTTTCAGGAAATGTTAGCAGTGTTTAGCAAAGCCGAGTGTTCTCACCGCTCCTGCTTTCAAATCTAGCAGTCACCGCAGAGGTCCGGCCCCTCAGTGGCTCAGTGATGTGAGAACCACTAGGTGCGTGGTATTCCACCACCGCAGTTCTCGTCGGCTCGTGTCGATACACGCAGGGTGAACAGGCCTCCAGCTTTGCATCTTGCTTGTGGATGGAAACCAGTGAATTTCCATTCACACGGCCTTATTTCCCATACAAAACTAAATGAGCAGTGCCATGATATGCATCGAATCTTATTTCTTACTTCCTATGGTTTAACTCTGCCAAGAGAAATAAAAATCAATTGCTGATTACCGTCGATCATGGGCATCCTGAGAACAGAGCAGAGCACGTCGAGACAAAGCTCAGGGTGTGCAAGATGGTGCGAGGGCGGCCTGGACTTCGCCCTGCCCCACGCGCCCTCCCTCAGACACACACCTTGGGGTCAAGGCAAGTCACCGGAAACCATCCAACCATCTCAGGCTGGAAATCCCCTGACTGGCACTCAGCTTCCAAAACCAAAGAGAGACCTCGTTTCTCTTTAGAGAGGCGCTAGAGGATAAACATGTAATAGCACTGATCACTCGCTCCTGCAGACTGAAGCCACGGCAAAGGCTGTGTCCTGGCTGAAGGTTAGCACGCAAGTGCAGAGGAATTAAGTCGTCATTTAGATTCGGTTTGACTGAAAAGCTCAGAGTCATTCAAAATAGAGCTGACAAAGGATTCTAAATGTCACTATAAAGATCAACAATTTCCATATCATAAATTGCATAACTTCTCTCTATAGGCATTCGATTATTAAGCTCCGAACAATTTCAAAAGTCAACCTGGCAGATACATGTCTCTCTCATTCTTCTGGGTGATCTCTGTCCCTCTGCATTCTAGAACTGAATTTAGATGCACGAACCTCAGAGATCTTTCTACCAGAAGTGGCCCCAGCGTGGAAGGTGCCCACAGGTTTCCCGTGCTCAGCAGTGTTCTGGCAACGTGGTCCTCACGGCAGCCTCCGTGTGGCCCGGACGATCGTGCTCACGCTTTGGGGGACATTTTTGTTTCTTATTTAGAAGCCAGCGCTCCAGCTTTCTCTCAGCAACCTGGGCTGCATCTAATTGGCAAGGCTGCTCTCGAATCCCCAGGCTGAATAAATCCTTGGAAGCCTCGACATAGAACAGATTCTGCTCACTTGTTTTCTGCCTGTCTCCCCCGCTGGAGTGCAAGCTCCCGGGAGCTTAGAGGAGTGTCCTCCCCCTGCTCTGTTCACTGCGGTATTCTCCATACCTGAACCGGACTTGGCATCTAGTAGGAACTCAGACACGCGCTGAGGCAGTGAGCAGAACTCCCTGGCAGTGGAATGCGAGCTGCAGTTCCTCTCTGGTGTCATGTGACTGGGAACACCAGACCCGGTAAGGCACACAGAAACACCTCCGACACACCCATGTTGTAAGGAAATACGCCCCATCAACCTCGATCAGTCCCTGGGACTCGACAGGCGCGCAGAGCGACCCCAGGAACGCACCATCTGCTGGAGATCACAGAGGAAGGGGGTGCATAATTAGAGGAAGAGGGGGGGGTCCCGAGGGAGCCTGGGAGATGGGGCAAGTGTCGGGGTTGGTTGGAAATACTTGTTGGGGAGACTTGGGATGCCAGGTTAGTCGCCGTGGAGACGCCATGCAGCTCCTGAGACCTGTCCCACCAAGTCAGAGGGTAAGCACTGAGGGCGGGCAGGGAAGTGGCTTCCCACAACAAGGGCAGCAGGAGGAGCTCCGGGGTGGGGGGGAGGTCTAGAGAGGGGGAAGACAAGAGACCAGCGCCGGGAACCTGGAGAGGCGCGGAGGAAGAGACAGGGGCTTCCTGGGTTTCCTTCCACAGCGACTCCTCCCCTGCGCTGTGTTCCCACTCCTCACTGGTGTCTCCCCTCAAGGGCCAAAGGATTCCATAGCCTTTAGGACTTTTCTCTCAGGAGGCACATGAGCTACTTAAAAGATCTCTGGGAAAGAGTCTTGGCTGTCTGGTGGCAGCGGGCTTCTGTCAAATGAATGAGATGGCCTCATTCATCGTGCAAACAAACCCAAGCCATGCAGCAGACTCGGCCCTGCCATGCGCTTCCACGGATTCTGAGATCCAGACAACACTCAAAACTGTGGCTGGGGCCAGAGCTGTGGCATAGTGGGTAAACCCCAGCCTGCAACACCCGCATCCCATATGGGTGCCGGTTCGAATCCCGGCTGCTCCTCCTCCGGTCCAGCTCTCTGCTGTGGCCTGGGAAAGCAGAAGACGGCCCACTTCCTTGGGCCCCTGCACCCACATGGGGGACCCAGAAGAAGCTCCTGGCTCCTGGCTTTGGATCAGCTCAGTTCTGGCCGTAATGGTCGTTTGGGGAATGAACCAGCAGGATGGAAGACCTCTCCCTCACTCCCTCTCTCTCTCTCTCTCTCTCTGGCTCTACTTCTCTCTGTAGTTCTTTCAAATAAATAAAATAAATCTTAAAAAAAAATAAAAACCTGCTGCTGCACAGACTCTCACTGAACCTCAGGCTCTACTCTGCCATGCTGTCAAATGTCTTTTCTTCATCATTCATTTTTCTTTTTTTAGATATAATTCTTAGATCTTCCCTTTTTAAGATTCATTTATTCATTGATTTGTTTGAAAGGCAAAATTACAGAGAGGCAGAGAGATAAGTCTTCTATCCACCAGTTCACTTCCCAAATGGTCACAACAGCAGAGCTGTGCTGATTTGAAGCCGGGAGACAGAAGGCAGGAGGCAGGAGGCAGGAGCCAGCAGCCAGGAGCTTCTTCTGGGTCTCCCATGTTGGTGCAGAGGTCTAAGCACTTGGGCCATCTTCTACTGCCTTCTCAGGCCATAGCAGAGAGCTAGATTGGAAGTGGAACAGCCTGGGACTCCAACTGCTGCCCATATGGGATGCCGGCACTGCAGGCAGTGGCTTTACCTGCTACACCACAGCCATGGCCCCCCCTAAATCACTTTTCTTACTTGGAAATGCCAATATGAGTTTTCCAGGCTAATTCTGAAGGCAGCAGACATCCAGGAGCTACAGGCATGGGTTTAGTGCCTACGGCAAAAAGCCAGCAAGTCAAGCCCAGAGGTCTGGGAGGGAAGCACAGTCCGGAAGCTTCAGGAACCCTTGCCTTCAGGCTCTGGCAAGAGAGTGCTGGGTTTAAAACCAAGCTTCCCTGCATCCAGCACCTTGCAAGCACCATCCCATGAAGCACGTGTGATGAAAGGCACTGGGCCTCATCACAGACACTGCCCCAGGAGACTGACGTGCCGAAAGGACAGAAAGGACAGAACAAGTCAGGCTTGTAAGGTGCCCAGCGGGGAGACGCACACCCTCTGGTCTCTGGGAAGGACCCTCACTGGGGCAGGACCAAGCAGGGAGTGCCACACGGAAGATGCCTGTGAAAGAGAGGGTCTGAGCCATCCAAGTGTGGAGAAACACTCAACCACCGGCTGTCTTAGCTCCCATCAGTCAGCAAACAACCCAGTCCTCATGGTGCTTCCGAAGAAGGATGCTAACTGAACAGCGCATCGGCACAGATTTCACTTAGAGTAATGTGAGTGTGGTCCAGCGGACAGAATTATTGGTGTTACTTTTCAGACACTGCTGTGGTCCAACAGCCGCATGGCCCTGCTCATTCAGTGCTTGATTATATCTGTCACGGGCCCAGTGCTGCCCCAGCTCCACCCACGCTGCCAGCACCGGTCGCCCCCAGCTGTCTGAGTGATAATTCCTGCAATGAACTATACAGGAAAACCACATACGGCCAGGAGAGAAGATACGATGACTATCCTTCCAAAAACTCCCATTCAATACCGAGATCATTTTTCTCCAAGGAGAAATGCTGACAGTGGAGATCGGTGGAAGCATGACTCGGCACAGAAATAGCCCACAAACAGCAGCAGGGTGTGGCGGGGGCCTCAGTCTGACAGGTGGCAAAGGCGAGAGAGCTCTGGGGATCCTGGTGATGGTGTCCTTTCAGGATCATGGTGTTTGTTCTTCAACTGCACACTTCCCAGTGGAGGAGACAGACCAGAAGTCAGCCCACGCACCTCAGTGGGGTGGGACATTGACTCATGCTCTGCAGGACACAACGAGGGTAGGGGTGGGCGCTGGTGGGGGTGGGTACTGCTCTGGTCAGGGGAAGAACCCTTTCCCGAGGGGGCCTTGTTGTGGGCACTGAGGCCTAGAGAAGACCAAAGTCCACCGAGCTCTGTAGAAGGATCACACCTGCTGGAGCTGGGGACAGGTGCGGAGGCCCTGGGCAGAGATGAGATCACGGTCAGGAGGCAGGGAGGATGGGGCAGCTGTGGGGGCCTGAGCGTGGTGGGAAGTGCCTGGTGGCCGCAACAGGAGTGGGGCCCACTTAGGAGACGGAAGGCTCGGTTGTGGTTTACGTGAGAGAGGACAGCGGTTCATACAAGCAGGCCTGATGGCCAGTTCAAGATGTAGCATGAAAGTACTGCCAACTTCATTTCCGGATGACTAGAACAACGTGTAGATGGCAACAGCGTTTACTAAGAGGGGGACTGGGGATAGAATGCGCTTTCAGAAGATGGGAAAGAACACAGGGAACCAGACAGCCACTCAGAACACCTGCTACGGAAAGCCCACAGGGCACCCGCTATCATTGGAATGCCCCCTCCAAAACTCCCACTGAAATTTAATCGTGAAGATACTGGGGAGGTGTGGCATTGCCATTGCCTGCAATGCTAGCATCCCATATGGGCTTCATTTCAAGTCCTGACTGCTCCACTTCTGATCCATTTTCTTGCTAATGTCCTGGGAAAGCAGCAGAAGATGGGCCAAGTGCTTGGGTCCCCGTACTCATGCAGGAAACCTGAGTGGAGTTCCTGGCTCCTGGTTTTGGCTTGGCCCAACCTTGGACATTGTGGCCATGTGGGAAGTGAACCAGTGGATGGAAGACGTCTCCCCTTCCCTCATCTAACCCTGCCTTTCAAATAAATGACTAATTCTTTAAAACAGCAGTTATTAAGAGGTGGGACTGGGCCGATGCTGTGGCGCAGCAGGTTAAGTCACCGCCTGCAGTGCCAGCATCCCATATGGGCGCTGGTTGGAGCCCTGGCTGCTCCACTTCCAATCCAGCTCTGCTATGGCCTGAGAAAGCAGTAGAAGATGGCCCAAGACCCAGAAGAAGCTCTTGGCTTCTGGCTGTGGATCATCACAGTTCTAGCCATTGAGGCCATCTGGGGAGTGAACCAGCGGATGGAAGACCACCCTCCCCCCTCTCCTCTCTCTCACTGTAACTCTTTCAAATAAATAAATAAATCTTTAAAAAAAAAAAAGATGCAGGACCTCTTAGAGGTGATCTGGTCATGGGCGCTATAGGACTGGGAATGGGCTAATGCCCATCACCATGGCATTTGGTTAGTTAGCACTGAGGGGATGTCTCAGAAGAGCAAGAACACCTGATTTCCTCTCCCTGTGTCTTACGTGTGCTCACTTGCTGTTCTGCCAATGAAATGACGCAGCCAGAGGCCTTGTCAGATGCCAGCACCACGCTCTTGGGCTTCCCAAGTCTCCAGATACACTTCTGCTGTTTATAGGTTACCCAGCATGTGGTATTCTGTTAGAGCCGCAGAAAGTGGACGAAGACAGCATCCGAGTGTCGATGCTACATGAGCAGCTGGGAAATTTGTGGGAGGGGTACAGATGTAGAGGCAATACCCCTACTTCTTGATCTGAGGTTCTAGGATCAGCTCAAATCCCTCAAAAGGGAATACGGGAAGCCAAGAGAAGAGGGCCAGGGACTGAGCCCTTCAGCTCTCCAATGTTTAGAGAGTCAAGGCAGCTGATGACTAAAGGCACACATTAGAGGAAGGGGGGCAAGTGTCCTAATCTTAAAAGAAAAATTCCAGAAGGAAGGGGTCATCAACTGTGCCAAAGGCAGCAAAGGCATCAGGGAAGAGAGTGCAGACTGAGCACAGGACTGGGGACGCTTGGAGTTGCTGATCTTGAAAGACCTGAGTCCCAGGGGAAGCCAATGTTGAGGACAAAACCCAGAGAAAATTATCAGTGAGGAGTAGAGGCGATAACTACAGAAATCTTAAAGCAGCTTTGCTGTTAGTAGAAACAGGATAAAGAAGAAGTAATTGGAGAGAGACTGTGACTATGTTAGTCTTAAGTAATTTCATTAGGGTAAAGTAAATTGAATTTTGGTAGAACAGGGGACTCTGAGAACTGAAATTCCCTTTGACTGTTTCTAGTAGTTTTTGCAATGACTGATGTTAGGAGCTGGTGTGCACAAGTGTGGTCACACCATCTTGATAGCTTCCATTTCAATTGGCTAGTGTCCATTCTGACTGATGGAGCTGTGTCCATTCTGATGGGGCAGTACTGCCACTTACCAGGATTTAGCTGGTATACCAATATTTAGCTAAATATTCTGACCATCACTCTTTGTGCAGTCAAGATGGCAGATTTTATGAAAAAATCAAAACAAAACAAAGCTCAGTTCACTGAATCTTGAATATAATCGACTTTCAGAAACAAAAGGTCGGATCTTCATTGCTCTGTGTGTGCAGTGTGGTTTTCTGTCCGTTTCCAGGTTCTGGGACAATCACAGAGCCTTCACCTGTGACTCCCCATGGACCACTCCATGATCTGATGAAATGGAAGAAAAAACCTTTAGAACAAAAAAATTGAACCACCAAACTTTCCATGCCTTTCTCCAATGAATTTAGGGCAAGAGTGCTCATCTTCTGAGCTATAGAAAAAAATTCTCCATTTTCAAGTAAAAGAGAAAAGATTAGAAAAATAAAGCATACTGGGGCAGGCTAGCAGGGTGGAACTGGTCAAATACATTTTGTTGTTTTAGAATGAGGCCCTAATTGAATTGAAAAATGTTTAACTATTGTTAGTGCAGCCGTCAATGGAAAAGAAAGGTCCAAGATGACATTGCTTTCTGTATTGGACGCCTTTTGGAAGGCCAGTGTCCATGCTGGGGGAAGCAGCCTTACGTGCACGTGGGCAGCTGCCCGTCTTTACATGGACACGATCCATTGTGAGAAGGCTGACATGGCTGCAGTGGGCTGGGCCTGTAAGTTCCCCAAGGCACCAGTAGAGTGAATGTGAAGTTCTCTGTCGGATGACATTACACTCCTCCTGAGCGGATTCTATTACTTGATGTCCACTGGACTCAAAGCACATATTCCCTAAGAATACATGATGAGGTGAATGAAGAAATAAACTAAATGTGCCCTTTCACAGTTGTAGGCAGTGACTGTCAATGAGGTTACAGGAATCCCTCCACATCACCAATGCATAGAGGAGAAATCGCATGAAACCCAACCAGCAGTCTGTGCACTGGATTCCACTGTGTCCCATTTCAGGTTACTGAAAACTTGGAAGAAATGTGAGTCAGGCAATTGATGATATTTTCATATTCTTCTAGGGTACTTTAATAAGTTTTCTGAAAAATTATATTAAAAGATAATTTCACTTTGGTGAAAAAAAAATAAATTAAATCCATGTAGCTTTTCACAATACATTTTCCTTCCATGAGTTTTTCTGCAGACCCCTCACATACATGGATTTCAAAATTTCTGTACCAAAATAAATTTAATTTTTAATTCTGCTTCCCATGAACTTTCTGAAGTATGCTCATATTCAAACTAAACACACATTTTCCATGAAATTTCTGTTTTCATAATAACTGCATTTGATATACTTAATGCATAGTAAGCCCTGTGCAAATAAATACTTGTTGAGTAGGCAGGATTTCCCTCATGTTATATGGGAGTAAAGTGAGGCTCGCAGGTAGTCAAGGAGTGGTCTCCTGTGCAATGGGATTTGCATCCAGGTCAGACTGAGTGCATGGCTTTATTTGTTTACAATTTCAGCTTTTTCATAACTTTTTTTTATCAGACTTTAATGTTGCAATTATCTACACACTTAAAAGTCAATTGTCTTGCTAATGTGTGGTTGTTGGAGGTCCCATGGTGAAGCCTGTCTTGGAACAGTATTTGCCCAGGATGACTTTGCTCCCTTTAGGGGGGTAATCCTGAGTGGCTGTCCTTGGAAAGCAACGGAGTGGCAGTGGGTCTCACTCATCCCGCCAGTCACTGACTGAGGGTGCCAAAAAGGCACGCTGAGATGTGCATTTATCTCAAGACGGTTTATGGCCATCTTAAGAATTCTTACTGCCAATGAATAGATTTGGCTCCACACATAGGGAATTTCTAGCAATGAATCCTCTGTCCCCAAGTTCTTCCCAGTTGGGTTTTCTCACCCGAGGACAGTTTTCATCACACATCGGCACTGTCACAGCAGACCCCTACATCACTGAGTGGGAAAACAGGATGGATTGGGGACGATTTAGGGCTCACTGGTGAAGGCTCCTGAGCTGTGCAATCGCAAAAAAAGACACAGCTTTTATAATTTTGGGATCTCATATAAAGGTAAGATGTGTGCTGTTAACATTGTGGCTATACATATCAGAAAGTAGTAAACTTTATATCATGTACATGACTTGAGATCAAGCCAAAACACAAGAAAGTGATCTGTAAGGGTAATTATATACATATACCATAGTGCTCTAAGCAATGGTTTCATATTAAGTCTTCTTTATCTTGAGTATCAACAGAGGGCTTACGATAAAGAAGATTCTCATTGTCAAGTTTAATCCTTGGGGCTGGTGTTGTGATGTAGAAGGTAAAGCTGCCACCTGCAGTGTCAGCATCCCATATGGGCACCACTTTAAGTCCCAGATGCTCCACTTCCAATCCAGCTCCCTGCTCACAGCCTGGGAAAAGCAGTGGAAGATGGCCCAACTACTTGGGCCCCTGCCACCCACGTGGGAGACCTGGAAGAAGCTCTGGGCTCCTGGCTTCAGCCTGGCTCAACCCTGGCTGATACAGCCATCTGGGGATTGAACCAGACCTCTCTCTCTCCCTCTTTCTCAAATAAATAATTAAATAAATAAAATCTTTTAAAAAAGATTAATCCTTTTTGTCATAATTTTGATCCAGAGCGGATACGTGTGCATAAATATATAGCCATTACCCATTGTATTCAGCGTTTCTTTATGCTTACCTGTAAATAGAATTATCAGTGTATCCAACTAAGCAACACCAACAAGCACACCTGTTATGTCATCCTGAGGCTGAAGCTTCACACACAATCTCTTCAACTCATCAGATTTCTAATGGAATGTGCCATCAATGGTACAAGCAAGGTCACTAGGGATATGTACAAAGCCACAGTGAACTTAGATGTGGTAAAAGCTATCAGAAAATAATTTATGCTACCTGAGGATAACATCTCATAAACTTCTTACTCATAAAAACTGGCAAGCGTATGGTTCTGAAAATCAGTTCTAATGTACAGAAGAGCTCTATGGAGGCAGCCATAAAAACTAAACATAAAGCAGAAAATTTTGCCTTCCAGCATCAGTTTGAAGTTGGTGAGCTGTAGGTAAATGCAAAATTATTACACTTGCTACTTGCCGAGGGCTTTGTGCTATGGATTTTCACCATGCTGTATGTATAAATCAATTAGTGTGCTATTTTCCTGATATGAGCACATGTGCACCTGATTCACTGCTCTCACTGGTGGAGGAGTCGGCAGACTGACATCACCATGCGACTGATAAGGTGATGGACCATCTTCAGAAATTAGTTCCCTCAAAAAGGTTTCAGTGGCTTTGCAAATCTGCGATGTGCTGACTGTGCCTCATCCCCAGTTTCCACCTTAGGGATTCTTGGACTTTCAGGATTTTGCTTATTTTTAAGTGATAATAAACTACTTCAACAACAACACACAGAAATCAAAAACCTCATCTAATGCTGTATCCTCTGCCCTCGGTAAGCTTCAGCCAGAAACAGGGATTCTTGCAGCCTGTTCTCTGGTCAACACCTGTGAGAGTGGGTAGTGCTCTCACGGAAGTACCTGCAAGCTCGCTGATTAGGAACCAGGGAGAGGGCTCTTCCTCTGTGCCTCCTGAGCCCCCACTGCAGGCAAAGTGAAGTAACAAGCATCATTATCATCACTAACAATTCTTCCAGTTTCCTTTCCACGTCAGCGGCTCCCGACTCAGCACGACTCACTGACACTTACGTGGTCTGGTCCACAGGGCAATCCTGCTATGACTCGGAAGAGAGCGGTGCCCTCCATGGTTGTTTAAGTGGCACCGCGGTGCTTGCCACACCCTCCGCAGGGCACCCCACACGGTGCACTACTTTAACGACAGCTGCCATTCCATGAGCTCCCATGTGATACAGCTTTCCTACCAGGCCTAGCTCTCAATACACATTTCTTTGTCTTTAAAACATTTCTGTAGGAGAGGTTTTATTCTTCTCACTTTGCAATTGTGGACACCAAAGTTCAGAAGAGATGCCTGACTTCCCCAGGTAACAGGGGCCAAACCTTGGCCTGTGCCCTCCATAACTAATGCTTCACACCACCCTGACGAAGGTGAGTGCTACCACTTGCCCTGGCTGTAAACACCCTGTGAGTACACCTTTGTCCTGGCCCATCAGCTGTCTCTTATTTCTTTTTTTCTATTCTTATTTAAAAACCAGAGAGGCAGAGAAAGAGAGAAGGATGGAGAGAGGTTTTCCACCCTCAGGTTCAATGCCCCAAATGCCTGCAAAGCCAGGGTGAGGCCAGGCTGAAACCGGATCCGGGAGCTCTACCTGGGTCTCTCCTGTGGGTGGCAGGGACTCACGTACTTGGCCATCGTCTGCTGCCTGGCCCTAGTGTGCATTAGCAGAAATTCGACTCAGAGCAGAGTAGCAAGAATGCAAACTGGTAGTCCAGCGTGGGATGTGGGAGCCCCAAGAGGCGCAGAACCACTGTGCTAGCTGTTCGTTCTTTTGTGTCTCGTGGAGCCCAGAAGTGGCCCTGAATTGTGCAGAGACGTTGCCCACAGGTGTGCAGACACAAGGCCTCCTGCCTGCTCTCCTGCTGTGCTGACCGTTCCTCCGCCACTCCCCACTCTCCCTGGCCAGCATCACCGTTAGTCTTCACTGAAGGCCAATCCTGCTTCCACCACTAATATGTAGAAGCTCACAAGTACTGCACTCCTGACTCACCTTTTCTTTCCCCACTATTCAAAAAAAATACTTGTTTTTGTCATTTATGTGTGCCATTGTCTTACATTTGTTAGACACCTGTACACTCAGATTGCCTCCTCTCCTCTTCCAGGTATTGGCAGAACAGCAGTGACTGAGGCAGACACGATTCCAGGCTCGGCCTTCATGGGGCTGCAGTTTCAGTGGGTGGAGCACACTAACAGGACGATCCCAGCAAGTGATGTATGTTCAAGAGAATGGGAACCAGAACCACAGGTTGACAGAAGCTCCTGCAGACAGTGTGGGGAAGGACCCCTTTGAGGATGGAACCCTTGCAGGAAAAGGCCCCAGCTGCTGTGACGCAGCCAGGGACACCACAGGGACCAAGACAGACCGAGTCCCACTGCCACGTCTGTTGGGGTGGGAGCCACAGGTAGAACTTGAGAGAGTCCAGCAGCTGAGACAAGCAGTAAAGTGTGGGGAGGAATAAACTGGGGACAGAGGAGGTGAATGACAAAGGGGCACCCGGGGCAGCATCTTGGAAGAGGTGACCCCCGAGCTGAGAGCACAAGGTGAGTCTGATGCAGCCACACACGAAACGCAGAGAACACGGACCACAGCAAGGTCTCAGTTATGGATCTCAGGCCATGCACCTGCCAGGCCCCAGGAAGACAGCTGCGAGACATCCTGGGACTCAGTCCAGAAGGGGAGGTGAGCGTAATCTCATCAGCACGCAGACAGACCTTGGTCCCTCTGGGTCGACCTGCACGGCTGCACCAGCTGTCATTCATCCACCACCATGCTGTGGTTTTGTGTAGCTGACTTTCTATTTCCTCTGCATCAGCACCCAAGAACTCTGCTACGGCTCCACCCGGGCGACTGCAAGGTGCTCACTTACTCCTGTTTGCCTTGATTCTAACTCCCTGAAGTTACACTTCTGTGCCTCTGTCAGTCCTGAGCACCGGGATAAAGACACAGGGGCAGGTAGGAGCCGTACAACTTCTTGATTATCCACCAGTGTGCACTAAGCGCTCACTGTGTGCCAGAATCTGTGTCAGGTTCACGGTGCCAGACAGAAATCAAACTTGCTGCCATTGGGAGCTACGGGAAGAGGCATACAAGTTCCTCGCAATTACAGGGAGGGATCACGACAGGCTCAGAACAGCTTCCCCGAGACCTCCTAGAGAGGACAGGCCTGGTCAAGCCCAGCCATTTCTGCCTTGCATTTTCTCGGGGACCACAGGCTGTTGTCACAGCATAGGAGGAAGACTTAGCCATACAAATGGCTCCTCTTTGCTGTAAGTTGTGTCACTGGTTTTAAACACAGACCAGATGGACTTTTCCCTTTTGCCTTAACATCAGTTTATCTGCAGATCACCTTTTCAAAGACCCTCTTTGATTCTAATGTCCCTTTCTTCCAAAGATGGAAACCCGTTCATGAGCCTACGCAGTGACATCAAAAACGCTATCTGTGGACCTGTGGTCACACGCCATGTCTATACCATGTCTATCGCGTGAGCGCTGTTGCTGACGCCACGGAAACGGGAATGGTTGGCAACAATTTCTGCAAGCTACTGGAAAGGCCTAGGGTACCCCCTGTTCCCCTGAGGAAATCCACAAGATTGCTCTGACCGTAAAACAGATAGGAAGGGACATGCGACTTCCGACCAGCAGGAAGATCTCTGAGAAAAGTGATGAGAACTGCAAGACCCCGTCCACGGTGACGGCCACGTGCCTTATCCACAGCGAGGTGGTGCTAGTTCTTACCCCGCCATCCCTCAGGCTGACAGCCACTGGAGCATCATGGTCTGGGATTTCCCCTGGCCAGTGTTTGTATCCCACATAAATATTTACTATTCATGTTAGCCATGTACCGTTCTTCCTGATATAACTAATGTCCTTTGCTAAGTGACTGTGGTGTAAATGAGACGACCACATAACAGCCGATCCCTGCAAAGTTATACACTTGTGGTTCTCCCCAGTACCTACATAATTAATGAAAAGAAGTTTGTGCTCTGGTTTAGCTCCTTGAAGCAGGCCTTTAGGTAATGCAAGGCAGGTATGGATACACACATGTGCACAAACACATGTGTACACACACACACACACACACACTTTCCTAATTATGTTTAAAGAACATTTGCCGGCGCCGCAGCTCACTAGGCTAATCCTCCGCCTTGCGGCACCCGCACACCTGGTTCTAGTCCCGGTCGGGGCACCAGATTCTGTCCTGGTTGCCCCTCTTCCAGACCAGCTCTCTGCTGTGGCCTAGGAGTGCAGTGGAGGATGGCCCAAGTGCTTGGGCCCTGCACCCCATGGGAGACCAGGAGAAGCACCTGGCTCCTGCCTTTGGATCAGCGCAGTGCGCTGGCCGCAGCGCGCCAGCCGCGGCGGCCATTGGAGGGTGAACCAACAGAAGACCTTTCTCTTTGTCTCTCTCTCTCACTGTCCACTCTACCTGTAAAAAAAAAAAAAAAAAAAAAAAAGAAGAAGAACATTTGACGATGTGAATTAAAATGAGGAGAGCAGAGAAAATGCCTGCTCCGTTTACGTAAATCTACTCTCTTAGACCAGGTACAAATTTCTTTTTTCTACGAGAGGCAACTTTCTCTTTTTTCTGTAGTTCCACAGTATCAAAGTAATTGACTTTAATGAGAACGTGATGGGAATAAACTGAAATCACTTGTTTGTGCGGAGACACCAAAGCAGTGAATTTTCATGCTCCAAGCCGCTGCTCTGCCCATTTACATGCACTGCCGGTCTGCGGGTCCTCTCCTTACTCTTTCACACCGTGTGTTAACCTGGGAGCTCACGCAGCCATCACTCAGCACTTGCATATCTGTATGAACTGGGTAACTCTGCTCCTGGAAAGCTTCTCAGACGAGAAAATAACTTTAAAAAAACCAAAAATGCACCTAAATATAGATTTTCACTTCATTCTTGTTTTTATGGTGAAACAGTGGAAAAAAAGCTCATGATAGAAAAGAGTAACACAAAGTAAGGTATATCTTTCCATGGAAACTCATACAGCTACTCAGTTATAGTGGTGCAAAATTTATGATATCATTTTAAGTGAAAAATGCATAATACAAAATTACATATATGCTGTAATGTCGAGTGGAAACTCATAGACACATAGTAAAAACAAGACAAAAATCTATCAACAAACATGAAGGTGATAAGTCAAATTCTGTTACTGTAATAAAATTATAGTTTTAAAATGGTCTGTTTTTAAAATTTCTTCAGTGTTCACACATAATTTTGTGTACACACATTAATGTACACATTCTACACATCTACACGTTTTTAGAGAATTCTTTTCCCCTTTGGCTTTAAATCTCAATTTATTTCTAACACAGTCAATACCTTCCTTTAAACTCTAACCCTACACCTTCTCATAAATCCTAGTTTTATTCAATCTTGATTTTATTTACTCTTGGTTGATAGGATACCTTTTCAGCTTGGGTTCAACAGGGATGCAAGGTCACCTGCCTTCTTTCAATGCCCCGTGGTGCAGGGAGAGGTAATGAGATCCTGTCCACACAGCACACCACACTCCTAAGGGAGGGCTACATGAAAACAATGCATTGGAGTTATTTATGTTCTTATAAAACCCACAGAAACAGAGCAGCCAGCTTTACCCAAGGACAGGCAAGCAATGCCTGCCATGCCTACCTCCTCCTGCCTACACGGGGAGTGTCAGACACACCTCAAGGTCGGAAATGCAATATTTTGGTTTTCATATAAGATTCATTGATAATTGTTTATGTTCACTTGATTATCCTCTCATTCTCTCTGCTTTCTTGGTTTGAACTAAATGCATTCCCGCTCTGTGCATGGGAGATAAACTTGCAGAGCCAGGGGTGCAAGGCAGTGTCGCTGACCAGTGGACACCGTCAGATGGCCTGAGGGATGGGCTGAATGAGCGGTCGTTGAGTGCAGCCTCGAGCCATCGCGCCGGGATCACTCCCCAGCCTCTCACCAGGGAGAACGGCTCCGGGCACTTCTGAAGAAGGAGCCCTTGCTGCTTTCCAGGAAAGCTCTGACACTCAGCGTGCTCCACACGACACTAGCCAGACCCTGCCCACCCTCTGAAGCTGGACAAGCTGCCTTCCTCGGACGTGGCCACTCTCAGCAGGCGTCGTCACTCAGTGAGCAGGTCCCGCACCCGCGGTGCACGCGCCACGTGGGGACGCCGGCCGTCTTAGAGGGCCCCCTGGGCCCAGGGGCACCAGGCAGCAGTGGGGACGGGGAGCGGGTGCCAGGCAGAAGGCAGGAGGAAGCTGTCCCTGAGACTACCAGCAAGGCTTCCTGGGAGGGCAGCCTGTCCTGTTGAAACCAGGACTGAGGCCAGCCACCTGGAGAGGACGGTGAGGGCCAGGGTAGACGTGAGCCAGGCTCACGCCCAGGACAAGGAGAAGGTCACTGCGGCTGAACACGCGGCAGGAACCATGCGGGAGGAGCTGATGTGTGAGGGGTTTTGCTGCCGACGCCTATGAGCTGCACACCGAGGGGCACCGTGAAGGGAAGGCGGCTGTGGCACGTGGGTGGGGTGTCGGCCAGAATGAGAAGAGTCTGTGAGAAGCTGCCACCAAGGCCTAGGCAAGGTCAGGGCCTGCAGCCCGGTGCTAGGAAGACAGGAGCAGGCTTCATCCATTAACACAGTCACCAGCGTCCAGGTGTTGGAGATGGGAACCAAAGGAGAAGCAACAGGCAGATGGATCTCGCCCACGCGGGCGCCTGGACAGCTGGGGCCACTGTCACAGCCAGCAGGACGCAGGAGGCAGAGTGCTCTGGGGTGACGTAACGTACTGATGTGAGTTTTGACTTGTTCTGTGTGAGACAGCTGGACCTGTGGCTCTGCAGCTTGGAGAAGAAGTGAGGACTGGAAATAAACCAGAATCCAAACAACACCCAGAGCAGTGCTCAGACGAGCCCAGCCGAAGGCCTGGTGCGGCGCTCCTGTGATCTCCCCTTCCAGCAAAGATGCTGCGACAAGACGAACGCGTTCAAGAGAAACTTGGAAATGGAAATGGGCAGAAGAGCGCAAATGATCTACGTTTTGCCCCTTGTGCTTCAATCTGTTTTCGTGGCATTTGAAGGGGGAGAAAGAGACAGATCTCCCACCCACTGCTTACTCCCCTCGGCCTGCAGTTCCCAGGGCCTGCTTGGGCCCACACCAGCAGTCTGGAGCTCTGTCCAGGTCTCTGGCGTGGGCGGCAGGGACCCAAGCACTGGAGCCATCATGTGCTGCTTCCCAGCAGTGTGCATTGGCAGGAAGCTGCTTGGTAGATGGAGGAGCGAGGACTTGAACCAGGCACTTCCATACGGCACACGGGCACCCCACACAGCAACGCCATCACTGCACCAGCACCTGCTGCTGCTGAGCGCCCAAGCCGTGCTCTGCGATTTAGTTTTGCCAGGCAATCGGGGCGGCTCCGGCGCTTCCCAGATTTCTCCCGACTCACAACAGGAATCTAACACAGAGGCCACGTCCGTCAGCCTGCTGGGAAAGTGCTGGAAAGCCGCTGTGTGGGCCTGGCTCGTCCTGGAACTGCCTGCCCAGTGCTGCTGGGGCTGCCTCCTGAGGCCGCCCAGGACGTTTCCCGTGTGCTGCTTCTCTGGGTCCCGCGGAGGCTGAGGCAGCCGCGTTCTGCCCCACGCACTCCTCTGCCGTGCTCCCCAGGAGCTACCACGCACAGCTCCTCAGTGCTTCCCAGATCTGTGAAACTGTGCACAGCGTGCTTTAGGACTGGACCATCAACACACGCTGCCTGGGAATCAGGCACACGCACGCCATGGCATCCACGGACTGGGTCCTTCTGCTCTGAGGCCTTGGGTTTGCGCCCAGCCTCTCTCCATCAGCTCTGTTCCTGTGGGGTAACTCCCTTGCCAGAGGCCCATTCAGCCCCACCTGCATGGCCTGTCTCATCCTCATCACCAGCTTCAAACACCAACAGCTGGGCTCTGTCCACGCTCAAAACACCTCAGGGTGGGGAGCGGCTCTCACCAGGGTTTGGTCTGGGACACACCACGGTACCCATCCCAAGGTCAGCCCAGCCTGTGTGGTCAGCGGGACCCCACAGCTCAGGTAGAGCCATCAGGACGGTGTCTGTACAAGCTACAAAGACCCAGGGAAAGGAACACAGAAATCGAAAGAACCAAAGCTATGTCTTCTGTTTTGACAATTTCATTCTTAAACTCCAACAGAAATGTGATCCTTCCGAAGAAGAGGGACAGATTTCTGAACACATATGCAGAGCTGACAAGGCCAACTCGTACAAGGAGAACTTATTTTTTCAAGTTCCTGTGCATCATTTAATTTTTAAAACATCATGCAAGAAAATTCAGTTACCACAGCATTCGGATATAATAATAAAAACAAAGCACCATATATCCATTTACTTTGGGTCTGCTGGCTTTATTACTTTTTATCCTAATAAAAAGTTATGTGGTATGAGTGTGCTGGTCAGACTAATTCTGACTGTGCTGTCCCCAGTGATTATGCCTTGGCATAGAATTTTTAAAAGAACTGAGAAGACATAAAATTTCTTCCTGTGACTAATTCTCTTTACAGCCTAATACTATTAAAAACTGTCTCCCAAATTAAAAGCACTTGCCTTGCTTCGGTGAAATGCTCTTTTTACAACTCTTGGTTACTGTGCATATGTGTCCGTCTTTAAGAAGCAAAAGGAGGAGAGGCAAGGAAAGAGAACTCAAGTGGGAGGGGGCCAGCTCTGCCCTCACCCCCACTGGTTGCCAGGGCACCACTGTCCATGGAGTCCACACCACAGAGGGAACAGCGCCACCTGAGGACGAGCTGTCCAAACCGCTCTGGGCCAAGTCCTAATGATTGCAGCTCCCCTGGCTTCTGACCAACCCAATCAATTACTTCTAATAAAAATCCACGGGAAAAATGTAATTACATTTTTCCATGTGCACCCTGAGTCATATTTCTGTATCAGAATCAGAATTTACCTGCAGGCCTTGAATGAATAAAAAAGGTACATGAGACAAGCGTTTTCTGGCAAAGACAGGCTATGCCAGCAATGAACCATTCCTAGGGGAGAGGGGACACCATGTGGAAGACATCTGAGAGCGCATCAGTGACCTGGGCGCGTGCTTGGGGTAAGGACAGGTCAGGTGATAACACAACACCACCACGGCTGCTCCATCCATCCTGCCGTCCGTGCCCTCCCGCCGAGGTCTGGAGGCTGCCTGAGATTCTGCCCCCACTGATCCCGGCTGAGTCAGGTGGACCTGGCAGGTGGCAGCAGGCTGACTACCGTCTCGCACTCTGTGATACATTGCGAGTAACTTGCAGGCAAACTCTGGTCCCATTCATCTCTGGTATTCTTGAACAGAGAGAGAATGAAAGAAATGCTCGTCCAAAGCATGGCCGTGTGGGTGAGTGGGAGCAAATCCACTCTGTGAGGGGGGTGCCTCCCAAACTGCAAAAAGTACAGGGTGCATAGGGTGCCCCCTCCAAAACAAGGCTCAGCAGTCTCCAGGAACACACAAAGCAGCTTCCGGAACATGTCCATGAGAGAGCAGCACCTGCCACAAACCAGCACCCCTGCTGCAAACCAGACAGCGAGGCCACAGTCTTGCAGCACCCGGGGGCTATCAGGAGGCAGAGCAGATGCGGGTACCCACAAGGTCAGTCCAGTCCAGGGTCCACATTAACTGCCACCTGGCCCCAGCCTCATACGCCCCTCGCCCTAACACATCACCAAAACACAAATCACTCTCCCTGGTGCCAACTCGGCTGACAATAGCCACAAAAACCTGCGGAAGTGACCCTACACAGACAGAAAGAGGGTCACGTGGAGTCCCATCTGCACCAGGGCAGCTCTGGCTGCAGAGTCACCTGCTCTCTGCCAATCAAACATTTGCTTTCGCTTGATCGACGTCCATCTGAAACTGAAGCCAAGAACCAGCCTGGGGCTACGGCATTCTCCATGGGGCACCCAGATGTGGGGTATCATTCTCACATGGAGCTAACAGACCAGCGACAGATAGGCCAGGGCCATGTGGCCACTGACACAGGCAGGGAGCCACCGCCAGAAGGGAGCAGCCTGCCCTGCTTGGCCCGGCTCACACGGAGCAGGCCAGGTGCTCCCAGCACGGGCGCTGCAGAAGCCCGCAGGCCGCCGTGTGCAAGTTCCTGCAGCTGTGAACCTGACCGCCATGTCCACAGATGACTGGATGGGCACCATGGTCACAGTTCCTTGCACAGGTGGGCTTCAGGAAGGAATTGACTTGCGGTTGGCTTAAACAACAGACATTAGTTCATATAGCGGAGGCCCTGATGGGTCTATTATCTATCTGTCAATCAAACTAAATGCACACAAAAAAGGAAGGAAGCAGACTCATTTCTGAGAGCGTGGAGCTGCACATTCCCCCACGCTTTACAGAATGGCTAGGAACGCGTCCCTGGCATCACCTGCAGGACTGCAAGGGGACAGACGTGCTCGTTGCTTGGCGTCCCGTTCCAGGGATCTGGGTCGACAAGTTCATGCTTCGTGGACAGTCATGTGGATTCAGGACTCACGGGGACAGGGAAGGGGTGGACAATCATGTGGACTCAGGACTCACGGGGAGAGGGAAGGGGTGGACAATCATATGGACTCAGGACTCACGGGGACAGGGAAGGGGTGGACAATCATGTGGACTCAGGACTCACGGGGACAGGGAAGGGGTGGACAATCATATGGACTCAGGACTCACGGGGACAGGGAAGGGGTTCCCCCCGGAGAACGCCGCTTCAATTACCCCCCTGGCAGGATGCCTTGAACCTAGAGACCTGGAAGAGGCTGTGAGGGACGCTCCTCTGCCCAAAGCGGCCCCTTTAAGGACAGAAGAACACATCCTGGAGAGAAAACTGGCCTGACAGGAAAGGGGCCCAGACCCAGAGTTCCAGCTCCTTACCCTCAGCGTCTGTGTCTGGGGCTTGTCATTCTGACCTCTGCTGCCAGCACGCACCAAGGTGCCCTTTGCTTAGCCAAAGACTAGGCCCAGGGTCTGATGTACACACAGCGGGTCAAGCTGGTGCCTGCGACGCCAGCACCCCAAATCTGAGCAATTGTTTGAGTCCTGGCTGCTTCATTTCCAATCCAGCTCCCTGTTCATTTCCCCAGGAAATCAGCAGAAGATGGTCTGAGGACTTGGGCTCCTGCTGCCTGTGTGGGAGATCCAGATGTTCCAGGCTCCTGGCTTTGCTTAGCCCAACCAGGGCCACTGTGGCCATTCGGGAGTAAAGCACTGGATGGGAGATTTCTCTCTCTCTCTCCCTCTCTGTCATTCTGTCCTTCAAATGACTAAAATAAATCTCAAAAAGGGGGGGGGGCAGCGCTGTGATGCAGTGGGTTAAAGCCCTGGCCTGAAGTGCCGGCATCCCATATGGGTATCGGTTCTAGTCCCGGCTGCTCCTCTTCCAATCCAGCTCTCTGCTATTGCCTGGGAAAGTAGTGGAGGATGGCCTAAGTCCTTGGGCCCTGCACCCACATGGGAGACCCAGAAGAAGCTCCTGGCTCCTAGATTTGGATCAGCACAGCTCTGGCCATTGCAGACATCTGGGGAGTGAACCAGCAGATGGAAGACCTCTCTCTCTGTCTCTACCTCTCTCTGTAATTCTTTCAAATAAATAAAATAAATCTTTAAAACAAAAAAAAAAAAAGATGGAAACCACAAATAAAACAACATGTCTCTGCTCTTGTCCACTGTATTCTAACTAGAACTACCAGTGACTTTCCAAAGAAGATTAAAGAAAACACATATAAAAATAAAAATAAAGGCTTTTAACCATATGCATCGGAGACTGTCATCATGGACGTTGTCCCCTACGGGGTGCTGAGCACTCAGACCCTGGGTGCCCTGTTCGCAGTCACTTGGTTAAATTTGAGATGTTCCAGCTTCAGGAAGCTCTCTCCAGCAGCTCTCTTATCCCTCTGAGGTCACACAATCCCCCACCCCCGGGGCCCCATTACCCGACCCTCAGGGAAGCAGGCCATGGCCCTGCAGGGATTCACGCCACTGCTGACAAGGGGCCCTGGCTACATGGCTTTAAAAGTCCCCAAGCCACCCTGTGCACCCAGTCCTGAAAGAATCGCTTCAAGAGCTCTGTGAAGAAACGTCGGCAGGACAGCTGGTGGCTTTGACCACCTTTCTGAGTTTTGCAAAACGCTGTCCTCTTACTCAGATAGCTTAACTCTCATAAAAAAATCCCTATTGTTAAGCAGAACACAATCCCAAAGGGAAGGGAAGGACAGCCTCCCTCGCTTGTTGCTGCCTTAAATTCTTTTGGGAATGGTGCCAGGTACAAGAAATAAACTAATTATCTGGTGACTGTGTCTCCAGAGACCTTCTATGCTCAGAAACGAAGGAGATCAGGTTTATAATGTGAGCGGTTTCCTCTGTAGCAAAGCACACGCACGCCGCCAAACAGTGAGGCTATTCTGAAAGACTGGAGTGGTTCAGCGAAACTAGTACATTGTCCTCTGTGAATACTTAAAACTTAAGTGCCCTTGTACCCTAAAATATTCTTGGGAATACACTTGAGATTTTTATGATTCCATCACAAACTGTGAATTTTCCAGAACTCAAATTGATTTCTACATTTTTGTATTCTGAATAGCAGTTTAAAATGCATGGTTTTTGAAGTCCTTCCAGAATCTGTTACCAGTGGGAAAATGCCAAACTAGAAAACCATGAGCCATGGAATGAAAGGTTATAGGAGAGCTGGGTTGATGGAATTGGAAGGTTAGACAATGGAAAAAAGGTTCCTTCACTCATTTGCTGTGTGCACATGTGTGCATGCATGTGTGTGCACATACTAGTGTCCACTATTGAACAATGGCAAAGCCAATTACATTAAGTACAGTGACAAGTCACTTGGGGTCTACTGTGTGATCCACACTTGACATGCTGCATCCTATGTAATTCTCACAGTGATATGAGGAAAGTGTGCTTCGTCTGTTTCATAAAGTGAGAAAGTAGAAATCATCTCAGAGAGGTAGCATAACCCATCCACTCGGTGACAACGCCCGGAAGTGAACTCGGGTCCAGCTGAAGCCAGGGGCTGCTCCCGCCACAGCCCTGCAGAGCAAAGGCGAAAGAGCTGAAGGGTGTGTGCCCTGAACACATGGGGGCCAGCAAAATGAGCCCAAGTCCAGAGCTGATGTAACTCCCCCAGATCCTCTGCAGACGCTGCTCAAAGGCGTCTCCAGGACGACGCCCTTCCCGTCGTGTGTCCCAGCTGTGGAACTGAGCCCCCTCTCCCCAGGCCTGTCCAATCTCGGCCCCTCTGCCCTCACCCTAGTCCCAACCTGCAGCTTGGAACTCCCTTGCCCCTACTCAGTGCCCAGCTGGTTGATGCTCTGGCTCCAACTCCTGATGACTTGTCTAAGGCAGCCCTCCTCGGGGCGGGCCCACCCTGCCTGAGGATAAAGCAAATCTGAGTAAGGGAAAGATCCCTGCAAGCAATGAGATGCCACACCCTCAGCTGATGGCTGTAACCAAATGCCTGACACAGGTTACGTATGAAGACAGGGGTTTATTTTGCTCAGGCTTTGGATCTCATAGTCCTCAGCTGGGCGGGCACCATTGGCCCAGCTTCTAGAGGGGCTAGGTGGCTGCAGTGGACAGCAATGGCAGGACATGTGCAGAGGGAGGATCCTGGGGTGAGCCAGGAAGCAGAGAAAGCAGCTGGGCCAGACTCGGGCTTCTACAACAACTGTCCTAGGAGGTCGGCCTTCCCAGAGCAGCCCTCAGTGACCTAGGGGCCTCTCACTGGGTCCACTCCAGAGACCATGATGGGGTTGGCTCAAGCTCCCACCCCACTAGTGCCATCAATCCATGACTTTGGGGCATGCGTTGGGAAGACATATCCTATTCAGGCCATAGCAGATGTCCTGGTGGGAGCCGTGGGGACCCTGTAGTCCCAGATCAACAGGAGACACAACCCTGGCCTTTTCCCATCCAGCACCTGTCCAGCAGCCATGATGGCATGAGCAGAAAGGACAGGCAATGCGGAGCTGCAACTCTGAGACTGGCCAATGATGTTGGCTAAGCACAGGGCTCCAGCAGGGAGTCTGGAGCTGCGTGTTTATGTAACACAGTCCACCCAGCTTTCCAGCTAGCGTCTCCCTCTGGTGGTCTATCTCCACCCGGGTCTTTGCTCCTCCCTATCTGCCTGACGAGTTCTGTGTCACCATCACTGTTAACCTGGTCAGAGTGTGAGCTTCTTGGTACCAGCAGAAGTGAGGACTTAATGCAGTAGCCCAGCAAAAACAGAAATGTGGGACCGTTTGTTCAAAAAGCACCAAAAACGTCAAGAGAGCACAGCACTATAACAGGTGCAGTCCCTTCCGGGCGGGGTCTCACGTGGCTGCCCGGAGTGCACGCGCATGCAGCTGGCCCTGGTCCCTGCTCCATCCCAACCTAGCGAGGACCCCATGGGGCCTCTGCTGCCTGAAGCACACAAGCGGCAGGCTTCTGCTTCTCACTGGTCTCAGCCGCAGGTGCTGTGTGAGTTACACTTCTCCCTGACGTTGCGATGCTGGGTTTCGGTGCAAGCCTGCCCCTCCCTACTTACCTCTCACTGATCATGAGGCCAGCTCTCTTATTCACTCTCTGTCATTCTTGGGCCCAGCCTTGAACAAGCCAGGTGCCTGTCTTAATATATTTTTTAAGATGTATTTATTTGGAAGGCAGACAGAGAGAGAGACAGAGAGAGAGGTCTTCCTGTGGCTGATTCACTTCCCAAATGACTACAATGGCTAAAGCCAGGAGCTTCCTGTGGGTCTCCCACGTGGGTGCAGGAGCCCACGCACTTCAGTCATCCTCTGCTGCTTTTCCAGGCCACTAGCAGGGGGCTGGACTGGGAGTGAAGCAACCACGACCTGAACTGGCATCCATGTGGGACGCTGGTGCTGCAAGCAGCGGCTTAACCCTCTGCACCAAGGTGCCAGCCCCCAGGCACCTGTCTGACCCCACCAGGCTCCCTAACAAGCGTGTGAACACAGCCCTGACATCGTGGTCAACTTCAGTGCCAATCACACGTCCACATCCAAAGACGATCACCAACTGCCAAGCTCCACTAGCCCAGAATACCAGAGGACTTCCAAAGCCGATGGAAACTGGAATCAGGAGGTGTTTACTTTGCTGCAGGGCCCGTGGCCTTACTAGAGACCCACCCCCATGTTGGTCCATAGTACGCCGTGGCACAGAGGACGCACAGCTGTGGATTTCAAGATACAGCCCCTGTCATATCCCGTCATCTAGGAATGTAATTCAGATTTCACTTTCTAAATTGCACCTGGTTCTGAAATACACACGACACTAAGTTCTCCATCTGAGCCATGTCTAGGTGTACAAGCCCAGTCCGCAGTGTGGCACACCTTGTCACCTTGGTCAGAACCAGCATCAGCCATCTCCAGAATCCTTCCCAGAGCCCAGAAATCCTGCACGCAGCCTCTCCCTCCCCCAGCCCCTAAAACCCCCATGCTTCTGTCTGTCTGTCTGAATGGCACCACTCCAAGGCCTCAGGTGAGCGGGCTCACATAGTATCCAGCTTTTTGTTGCTGTCTTATTAGACTTTGGCTTCTGATGTAACCTTTTCAAGGGAGTGGGGAGAACTGGAGGCAAGTCTCTGGTGGGCGTGAACAGGTGCCAGTGTGTGTGTGGGAACTCACATGGAAGGGAGTGGGGTCTGGCCCTGGGTTACCGATATTTTCTCCATCACCACCATCCCTCTGCCATCTCTGTCCCTGGGCTCCCTCTCACTGTGCCCAGATTGTTCAAATGCACTGGAAGTCAAATGTTTCAATCTCATGTGTCTTAGGTGATTATCAGAAGAATGCCTCTTCACCTCACACTAATCAAACAACTGATCACCGGACCATCAAATCACACCACTGTCAGATCTTTCACATCTCTTTTAGGACCAACAGACTTCCCTCTGTTTACTTATCCTAGTTGGTTCTCACGTGGCTATGGACATCATTGCTGGCTGCCTGTGACAAATGTTCGTGTGTGAGGGTGTGTGTGTACGTGCATGTGTGTGCATGTGTGTGTGTACTTTAGATGAGCTTAGGAGTTGTTTGAAACAGAGGCAGGGGTGTTCAGCATTAACTTTCAGACTTCGGAGTCTGCAAGGAAGGGAGGGTAAGAGAGGGAGACAGACACAGAGAGAGAGAGAGAAATCTTCCATCCATTGGTTCATCCCCAAATGGCTGCAATGGCTTTAGCTGGGCTGACCCAAGGACAAGAGCCAGGAGCTTCATTTGGGTCTCCCATGTGGGTGCAGGGACACAACTAGGGCCATCTGCCACTGCTTTCCCAGGTGCATCAGCAGGGAGCTGGATCAGCAGTGGAGCAGCCAGAACTCGGACTGGCACCCACATGGGATGTGGAGCAAGTTTTAACCACTATACCACAGCACCAGCCTGAGAACTATTTTGCAGTTCTGTGTGTTTTTTTTTTTAATTTTAAATGTAGAATCACCAGAATCAAAAATATCTTGTTGATTAGGGTATATTAATACATGTGTATTTCATATACTATACACTTATATACATAAACATCATACATGTGATTAATTTAGGGAAACAAATATTGATGACGCTGAATCTTTCAATTCAAATCTGCTTTTTCTTATATACCTCAGATTTTTTAAAAATATTTCATTTATTTGAAAGTCAAAGTTATACAAAGAGAGAAGGAGAGGCAGAGAGAGAGGTCTTCCACCCACTGGTTCACTCCGGATACGAAGCCAGGAGCCAGGAACTTCTTCCAGGTCTCCCACATGGGGTGCATGGGCCCGAGTACTTGGGCCATCCTCTACTGATTTCTCAGGCCACAGCAGAGAGCTGGATGGAAAGTGGAGCAGCCGGGACTTGAACTGATGCCCATATGGGATGTCGGCGCTACAAACGGTGGCTTTACCTGCTACCCCAGAGGGCCAGCTCCCTCAGTAGACTTTTAAAGGGCTTCCTCACACCAGACCTAACTGCTGACCTTCTGCCAGGGGTTGCTTGTACGCGGGAAGACTTTCAGTGAGCCTTCTCATTAGTTACTGATTATAGGAAATCTATGTGATGTGTGTGCACTAAGGCGGTCACCACCGGTGCAGCGGTAAAGCCCGGCGTTTCTGCGTGGCGTTTGCGCTGACTCTGTGTTCCGGGCACAGGACTGTGTCTGCCACAGAAAGCACAGTTTTGCTTCCCGCTCTGTGCCTCCCATGGACCTCCACCGCCCCCCCTGCAGAGAGAGCAGTCTCAGACTCGGGGTAGCAGCGTGCTGAGGCAGAGGAGGCAGAGGAGACCGTCCCTCCGTTCCTTCAGAAGGACTTAAGGCTGCTGGGGGCTGCAAAGCGCAAGGCCACATTTCCCGACTTCCTTGGAGCCTCACTGGAACTGTGATCCGGCCACCTCAGGCGGAGGTCTCCTTGTGAGACCAGGGCGGCGGGAGCGGGGCTCAGGGGCTGTGCTGCTCTTCCATCGGTTCTACAAATCAGGACACTGTCATAGGTCTGAGGGTTTTCTCAGCCATGACAGAGAGTGGGTCAGGGCAACCCCACCCCCTCCCGAGGGACGGCAACCAGAGATGCCCTGTCCAGAACAAAGCCCTGTGGGTGCCTTCAACCTGCACGTCCCCGTCTCCGGGACTGGGAGAAGACGCACTCTGTTCTTGTAAACCTCCAGTGTTGGCACTTGGTTGTCGCGGCACAAGCGGACAAGGACTCTCCGCAGGCCTCCACCACTGCAGAAAGGCACAGACGGCCTCAGAGGGCTGCTCCCACCACAGCTTCACAGCACCCCACTTCTGACAGCAGCCGGGGCAGGCGCAGCTGCCGTCCTACCTTCTCAGGGGCTGCCCAGCTGACTGGGGCCTGTTCACATCGTTCTGAATCAACCTCTGGGCATCAGGTGCGCCGGGTGAGGAAGAGGGATCTACCTTCACTCCTCAACGTCGTGCATACTCCAGGACTCACACACATCGCGTAATTAGGGCAAAATCCTTTAAGATGCTAACTGGCATTTTTCCAACGCCTAATGCATTGCTCTGAAATGTTAAGCAGGAATCCTGGAATTATTTGTTCCTGGTTTCCCATAAAGCTTCATGAATCATCGCAGATCACCAAAAGCTAGCAAAACATCATAAAAGCTCTCTTTCCCTCTCCCCTGCAAACCCAGTGCTGTCATTTCTAGTGTGACGGATCAGAAAAGGGAGCTGGGGGCTGGGGGTGTGGTGCTGCACAGAGTTAGACGGCCTGACTCCCAGGTCAGAGTGGAGGTGGGGGCTGGGGGTGTGCTGCACACAGTTAGACGGCCTGACTCCCAGGTCAGAGTGGAGCTGGGGGCTGGGGTGTGGTACTGCATAGAGTTAGACGGCCTGACTCCCAGGTCAGAGTGGAGCTGGGGGCTGGGGGTGTGCTGCTGCACACAGTTAGATGGCCTGACTCCCAGGTCAGAGCGGAGCTGGGGGCTGGGGGTGTGCTGCACACAGTTAGATGGCCTGACTCCCAGGTCAGAGTGGAGCTGGGGGCTGGGGGTGTGCTGCACACAGTTAGATGGCCTGACTCCCAGGTCAGAGTGGAGCTGGGGGCTGGGGGTGTGCTGCACACAGTTAGACAGCCTGACTCCCAGGTCAGAGTGGAGCTGGGGGCTGGGGGTGTGCTGCACACAGTTAGACAGCCTGACTCCCAGGTCAGAGTGGAGCTGGGGACTGGGGTGTGCTGCTGCACACAGTTAGACGGCCTGACTCCCGGGTCAGAGTGCCTGGGATCCAGTGGTTATGACACCACTCAGGACACCCGCACCAAAGGCTGGAGGGCCAGGCCTCAAGTCCCTGCTCGGCTTCCGTCTCCACCTCTCTGTGAATGCACAACGCAGGGGGGACCTGGTGATGCCTCCAGTGCTTGGATTTCTCCCACTCAACTGGGAGACCCAGGTTGAGTTCTGGGCTCTTCGGCCTGGTCCAGCCTCAGTTGTTGTGGGAATTTGGGGAGTGAACCATTATGGATGAGAGCTCTTTCTCTCTCTGCCTCTGTCTCTGATTTTCAAAAAGTCATTCGTCTTTGGAAAGAAACTCCTATAAGATTACAAAGTAATAAATGCAGGGACCAGGCCAGGACTGAACCTTAGCAATCCTGAGTGCACCCCATTTTATAACACGCCCTGTGTTGTCTGGCTTTCCTTTGTGTTTTCCTGCTGCTCTACTCATTGTACCTGACCCTGGAGTCACCGCCGCACACAGCCTCCCCCTCAGAGCAGCTCAGCAGTAAGTGTTTAGTCCGAGACAGTATGAGAGAAAGCATGCAAACCGACTAACAGTACTCAACAATGAGAAGTGAAACGCGTTAACTGCCATGTCCTAAAGGTGAGCTACTTACAGGACACATATCATGTCTCATCTACTGAAAACTTAGTCTTCGCAATCAATTCAAATTCCCATTCTATTTCTTATGTTTGAAACGCTTCCTTGTAGACTAGCTGTACACAGTTTTGATGGAAAAGTTTCTTCTGATTTCTCCTACATAAGCTAATTAACACGTTTCTGTTTGTGTATAGGACACTTGAGTATTATAAACCAAGGCTAATCCGGCAATATCTCCCTACTTCTCTCCAGTGCTTCTGTGCGTATTTATAAGCAAACATGTTTTTAATAAAAAGCAAACACTCACCAACAAAAATAGCTACACTTTTTTGGCCAGGATTATGTATATTCACCAATATTAGTGAACATGTATGAAAATCTGAACTATCTAGCTGTTACCTTTTGGCACATTTTAGCTTTAATTTGAATAACAGAGATTTGAAACCCAGGATTTTTTTCTAACGTTGGCTCTGCCATTGATTAACCAGATGCCCTTGAGCATACGCCCCATCCTCCTCTTTAACCAGATACAAACGTGACCACACTCAGCTGAACTTCTATGATGATCAATGAAACAAAAGAAATGGTAGGGAGAGAACTTTCTTTTAAAAAAATTAAATATAAAGCTCTACCTAACAATGATTTTGTTCAGAACCCTTTTGTACAGTTGGCTCATTTCCTCACTTCTATCCCCAATGCTGACAGATGCTGTTCCAAGCACGTTGCTTGTCTGCCCAAAGCAGACCCCCCTGGTCTGATGAGGCCGCCTGCCTGCTGTGGGCTCCCCCGTCAGCTGCTGTGACCCGCCCCCGGCTGGTTCTTCAGTCAGCCGCCTCTCTGCAGGCCCATCGGCACACTGCCTGATCCACTCAGTGCACCCAATGTGTTGGGTCACTCCCTGTTCTACTCTGTGACTTCTCCCATTTTCTAAACCCTCTTATTTTTTTTAAAGATTTATTTACTTATTTGAAAGTCAGAGTTACAGAGAAAGGAGAGGCAGAGAGAGAGAGAGAGGGAGAGAGAGAGAGAGAGAGACTGAGACTTCCATCTAGCGGTTCACTCCCCAGTTGGCAGATTGTTCAGGGTCTCCCACACGGGTACAGGGGCCCAAGCACTTGGGCCATCTTCTACTGCTTTCCCAGGCCATAGCAGGGAGCTGGATGGGAAGCAGAGCAGCCGGGACTCCACTGTGGCGCCCTATGGGATGCCGGCACTACAGGCCAGGGTTTTCCCTGCTACACCACAGCGCCGACCCCGTAAGGCCTGTTATTTCCTGTGGCCGCCTCCAGAGACCCTGGAGGAGTTATCCCAAATGCACCCCATTTTGTAACACCCCCGTGTTGTCTGGCTATCCTTTGTGTTCTCCTGCTGCTCTCCCCACTGGAGCAGAGGCTCCTTAGCGTCAGGGCATTCTGTGTACTTTTCCAGACTCTGACCGCGGTGAGCATTCACCTGCTGCTTGGTTTCTGTCTTGTCCCACACCCCCGGTGCTCACGCAGCACGGCCTGCTCAACGTCAGCACCGGGACAAAAGCCAAGGGGTGAGGCGGGCACCGCTGCACTCCTCACGGGGACTGCGCTGGGCTGGGCCCTGGTCCCACACAGACATCCCGGGCAGTGAGGCTGCTTCTCGGAGAAGGTGAGCCTTCGGCCGAAGCTCTCAACAACACCAAGGATCAACTTCACTGTCCAGCTTCCCAGAGAGGTGACTGAAACGGACTGCAGAGCTGCACTGTGCCTGTTCAAGAGCCAGAACCATCGCGCCCACTATGTCACGCGGCTTCCCTTGGGCAAGCAGGTGAGAGGCGAGAAGCTCGCCGTTTTCTGGAAGCCACTGACTCCATCCCTTAATTATGCTCCCAGACACACACTTGACGCGTGATAAAATGCTCCAAATTGAAAATCAGTGTTTCTGCAGCAGACCCAATTTCATATTATAATTGCTCGTGGTGGCTGTCTGACCTGCATGGGATTTGAACAATACTTGAGGAGACGAACACAACTCTATTAGGCATTAAGAACAAGGTTGCCATCAAGGGAGCCAGGGCGGGAAAGGGCATGGTTGTTTACTAAGTGTGCACTGACAAACTTGTTTCCTAGCCTTCAGGGATTCTAATGAGGCAAAGCAAGGAATCCTTTAGTAAGTGGGCCAGCCAGGAGCCAGAGAGGTGCAGCACCCCCTGGTGCAGACACGGCTTCTCCCGCTCCACACGCCCTTCACCTCCAGCCAGACTCCTGGACAACCACTCTCCAGCGACCTCACTCGGTATCAGAGGATCATAGCAGTACAGATGTGACCAGAGACAGTCCACGTGGAAAGTGTGTTCAGTCTCCGGAAAGCAGCAACAACTGAATAGGTTTGTTTTATAAAATTATTTCAAAGTCAAATTGACTTTAAAGTTGCTGATTTTGTTGACCCTCCACTGTTACTAAGGCTGTGTACACACACATATACACACACGTATGGAACAGTACCTGCTGTAGAGCCTCCTAAGTTGAGTCGTGGGTGTGAGTGTGTGCATGTGTATCTCTGTGTATGTGTATCTGTGTGTGTGTGTATGTCTATATATCTGTGTCTGTGTATCTGTGTGTCTGTGTCTGTGTATATGTCTAGACATGTGTCTGTCTATATATTTGTATTTGTGTCTGTATGTATGTATGTTTGTATATCTGTGTGCATATTTGTATGTATGTGTTTTTTTTGACAGGCAGAGTTAGACAGTGAGAGAGAGAGAAAGAGAGAGAGAGACAGAGAGAAAGGTCTTCCTTCCGTTGGTTCACCCTCCAAATGGCTGTCACGGCTGGCGCGCTGCGCCAATCCAAAGCCAGGAGCCAGGTGCTTTTCCTGGTCTCCCATGGGGTGCAGGGCCCAAGGACCTGGGCCATCCTCCACTGCACTCCCAGGCCACAGCAGAGAGCTGGACTGGAAGAGGAGCAGCCGGGACAGAATCCAGCGCCCTGACGGGGACCAGAACCCGGTGTGCCGGCACCGCAGGCGGAGGATTAGCCTAGTGAGCCATGGTGCCGGCCATATTTGTATGTATGTTTGTATATCTGTGTGTCTGTGTGTATGTATCTTTGTAGATGTTTGTGTATCTGTGTGTATGTCTGTGTGTGTCTGTGTCTGTATATGTGTGTATCTCTGTGTATGTTTGTATATCTATGCGTGTATCTGTGTATGTATATCTGTGTGTGTTTCTATGTGTAGGTCTGTGCATCTGTGTGTCTGTTTATATGTCTATATATTTGTATCTGTGTATCTGTGTGTGTCTGTGTGTATATATGTGTGCATGTTTATATATGTGTATACCTATATGCATATATGTGCGTATATCTGTGTGTATATCTGTGTGTTTGTCAGTGTGTATATCTGTGTATCTGTACGTATGTTTATATGTGTGTATCTATGTGTACATATGTGTGTATCTGTATATCTGTGTGTTTATGTATCTGTGTATTCTGTGTATCTGTGTGTATAACTGATAGTGTGTGTGTGTGTGTCTGTGTATATGTGTACGTCTGTGTGTGTTTATGTATCTGTGTACGTCTGTGTATCTGTGTGTATATCTGATAGTGTGTGTGTGTCTGTGTGTGTTTATGTATCTGTGTGTGTGTTTATGTATCTGTGTATTCTGTGTATCTGTGTGTATATCTGATAGTGTGTGTGTGTATGTCTGTGTGTGTTTATGTATCTGTGTATTCTGTGTATCTGTGTGTATATCTGATAGTGTGTGTGTGTGTATGTCTGTGTGTGTTTCTGTATCTGTGTATTCTGTGTATCTGTGTGTATATCTGATAGTGTGTGTGTGTGTCTGTGTGTGTTTATGTCTGTGTGTATGTCTGTGTGTGTTTATGTATCTGTGTATTCTGTGTATCTGTGTGTATATCTGATAGTGTGTGTGTGTATGTCTGTGTATGTTTATGCATCTGTGTATTCTGTGTATCTGTGTGTATATCTGATAGTGTGTGTGTGTGTCTGTGTGTGTTTATGTCTGTGTGTATGTCTGTGTGTGTTTATGTATCTGTGTATTCTGTGTATCTGTGTGTATATCTGATAGTGTGTGTGTGTATGTCTGTGTATGTTTATGCATCTGTGTATTCTGTGTATCTGTGTGTATATCTGATAGTGTGTCTGCATGTGTGCAACTTATTTAATTGCACTCCCATAGGCCCCAATCTGGAAGCTGGTTTTGCCTAAAAATTTTCATAGGATCTTGCTAACTGTTCTTGAGACGGAGACATTAATTTGCCCGGGCCATAACTTTGTACTTAGATTCCGTCAGCAATCTGGAACAATTCTATCAGTGGTCACAGTGTCAGAACATACTCACAGGTGACCTTCCACAGGCCTGTGCCATGGTTTTTCTCCTGGCCCAGTTCTGTGCTGGACACCAAGGAATCCGGCATGAGCGGGTGTGGGTGCCTCACAGCTCAAGTGAGCAGACGCCTTCCTGCCCCGTTCTTGTGCAAGGGAAAGAGCTGTGTCTAGCGCATCACGTTCCACAGAACAAGGAAGAGGGCTGTGTCCAAACAGAGCAGTGTGCGGCTGATGTCTCATTTTTTGCTCCCATTTCATATCGAGGGAAGCTGAAGCCCAGAACTCAAGGGCAGCTCAGGGGCCAGGGTGGACAGGTGACATGGTCCCAGGATGTGCCTCCCCAGGCCTCAGTGGTCGCACATGGAGCAGAAAAGCCATCGTGCCACCTAAATGTGTCTGCGCTGTGTGGTGCCTCCAGGTCAGAGGCAGTGCTGGCCAGGGACTCTCACGTAATTACCAAGTGATTTGATTATCTTAGGTAACTACATTTATTCAGGGAGCATAGGCAAAACCCAGCCGCCCAAGGGGACAGGAATAGAAATCTTCCTCACTAGCAAAAGGATTAGCAAAGGTCACTGAGCCGTGCTGGGGCCGCGGGCTCAGGGGCTGGAGGGCGGAGGCAGGTGCAGCCTTGGCACCCAGGCCACCCCCACCCGATGGGAGGGGCAGCGCAGCTGGCCAGAGGGTGAGGAGCATTCAACAGCACCGGCACTCACAGGGACACTCAGCAGTGCCCATTACATTTCAATGAACTGCACCACATCATTAATTCATGAACAATTGCCCTGCAAGCCAAATTGTGAACATTTAAGCTTATATCCACGACACGTTCTCTCTGGATTGTTTAAAAGAGCTCTTAACTCGCTGGCAAACAGGCTAGACTAGAGGAGCCAGCACACAGCCCTGAGGAGCAGGGCAGCAGCTGGAGCCCACGCTCTCTGTGACGGCTCCACGCCGAGCCTCGCGTGGGAAACAACACTGTCAGTAAGCGGAGTTCCTGAGGGTCCCGGATCTGGGACACAGCTCTGATACGGTGCCCTGGGTGCCTGATTTACATCAGAGTGGCTCAGCTTCTGCAGACATTAGAAAGACACCTAGGGGGCCGGCGCTGTGGCACTGCGGGTTAACACCCTGGCCTGAAGCGCCAGCATCCCATATGGGTGCCGGTTCAAGACCCAGCTACTCCACTTCGATCCAGCTCTCTGCTATGGCCTGCGAAAGCAGTGGAAGATGGCCCAAGTCCTTGGGCCCCTGTGCCCACGTGGGAGACCCAGAAGCAGCTCCTAGTTCCTGGCTTTGAAGCAGCGCAGCTCCGGCCGTTGAGGCCAACTGGGGAGTGAACCATCTGATGGAAGAACTCTCTCTTTCTTTCTCTTTCTCTTTCTCTCTCCTCTCTTTGTGTAACTCTTTCAAATAAATAAATAAATAATAAAAAAAGAAAGATACCTAAATGATCAGAGAGTTTAATGGGACCACTTTCGTGGCTCAAACACTGCTGAAGAAATAAAGCAGGTTTCCTTTTGGTTAACCAGAGGTCCCACAGGGGCCCGTGTGTGGCCAGTTGGGTCAAGCTTCTGTCTGTGACACATGCATTCCATATGAGTGCTGGTAAGAATCCCAATTGCTCCATTTCTAATCCAACTCCCGGCTAATGCACCTGGGAAATCGGCAGAAGGTAGCCCACGTGTTTGGGTGCCTACCATCCACGGTGGAGACCCAGATTGGGTTCCAGGCTCCTGACTTCAGCCTGGCCTGCCCTGGCCATTGCAGCCATCTGGGGAGACAACCAGCAGATGGAACGTATCTCTCTTCTGTTTCTTCCTCTATCTCCACAACTCATTTATAATAAAACAAATAAAGCTTAAAAAAAAAAAAAAAAACAAGGTCACACAAGAGAAAGAGTAGAACTGATGTATTTGGCTGTAAATCAAATATTCAAGTGATCACTCTGTCCCTATTCATGGATGGTGAAATTCTGTTTATGACCTGTTATTGTGGAATCAAAGCATTTGTCCTTAGGTTCTAGAGCAGCCAGACACGATTTTCAACTTAGGGCTGAGCTGGAATACCGTGAATATTAACAAACGGAAAGTGGCACAAAACAGGACTTTAACTTACGGGTGGAAACACACAGCAGCTCCGTGGCTCCTTCCGGGCAGGGTCCCTCCTTGCCCGTGAGCATGGCCTGTGGTCAGTGTGCACTGGTGGCCAGGCCACAGCACCACCTCACCCACGCTCAAGCTGCCCGGTTCCCACAGGATCTCCACAAGGCAAACCACATTGTGACAACTGACTGCTTAGCCTTAGGATTTCTTCAGTTCTCAGTATGAGAATCAGTCTTTGACCTGCCAGAATGTCGGTCAACAGACTGAGGGGCTGAAATGGGGAAAAAGGAACGCAGGCGACCTCACTTTTATTTTGCCCCAATCCTGTTGCACAGGGGCAAGTATTTGGCCTGGAGGTGAAGATGTCTTGGCTCACCCTGGAGTACTTAGGTCAAACCCAGCTCTGGCTCCTGACCGCAGCTTCTTGCTCATCACATGCGCCCTGGGGGCCAGTAGGTGGTGTTTCACACAAACGGCTGCCTGCCTGGCAGGTGCAAGGCCTGGGTGAGTGGCCAGCTCCCAGCTCCCAGCTCCCTGCCCCAGCTGCTGCAGGCACTTTGGGGTAAACCAGCAGCAGCTCTTGTTCTCTGTCTCTCAAACAAATACAATTTAAAAATAAAAAAATTATAATTATTACAAGCCTAAAATTATGGCATTCTGAATACATTTGGTTCAATAAAACATTATTAAAATGTGTATTCCATGCTCCTTAGTAGTTTGTATAATGTGGCTACTAGAAGATTGGAGGCTACATTTGTGGTTCCCGTTGCATCTGCACTGCATTCAGATGGCTTAGATACCCAGGGTAGGAGGTTTAGGGCTCCTGCAGTTACTGGGAGGCATAGCTCCCAACAGTTCCATTAGAAATAAGGGTTTTCATTTTTAAAGGATATAAAAGTACATAATTGTAAAGAAAAACAAGCATGGCTCATCAGATGAGACCCACGATGAGAACCACTTCACGCTGATTAAGCTGCGTATTATCCAGAGAACGACAGCGCTGGCGAAGGTGTGGAGACACTGGAAGCCTCACGCACCCACGGGGAGAGCGTGAGATGCTGCAGGAGCTTTGGGAAGCAGCGTGGCTGATCCTCAAACACATTAAAAACAGAACTGTCCTGCGGTCCAGTAAGCCCAGGTCTGAGAACGCACCCAGAACAAGCGAAAGCAGGGACTTACACTACCTTACATCCATTTCATCGCACCATTGTTAGTCACAATCGCTCAATGGCAGAAGCAACTCAAGTGGTCGTGGGCAGAACAACGGACAAACAAAATGTGGTCCACTCAGGAAGTGCAGTATTGATCAGCCTTAAAAAGGAAGGACTGGGGCCAGCGTTGTGGCCTTGTGGGTAAAGCTGCCCCTGCAGTGTCGGCATCCCATATGAGCACAGGTTCAAGTCCCGGCTGCTCCACTTCCAATCCAGTGCTCTGCTATGGCCTGGGAAAGCAGTGGAAGATGGTCCAAGTGCTTGAGCCCCTGCACCCCTGTGGGAGACCTGGAAGAAGTTCCTGGCTCCTGGCTTTGGATCGGCGCAGCTCTGGCCATCGTGGCCAACTGGGGAGTGAATCAGCAGATGGAAGACCTCTCTCTCTCTCTCTCTCTCTCTCTCTGCCTCTCCTCTTTCTGTGTAACTCTGACTTTCAAATAAACAAAAAAATGTTAAAAAAAAAAAAAAGAAGGAAATTTGGACACAACTAGAACATGGGTGAATCATGAAGACATTACACTCAGTGAAATATTTCTCTCAGAAATAGGCAAATATGGTATGCGACCATGCTTCCACTTGTATGGGGTCAAATTTGACCGAGCAGTCAAATTCACAAAGACAGAAAGTAGAATGGTGTCTGGTTGATGCTGGGGCAGGAGGGAACAAGGAATTATTGCTAATGGATACAGAATCTCAGAGCTGTGAGATGAAATGGCTGGAGACAGATGCTGAGGTCACAGTAGGTTCCGAGAAAACAACGATTGTGACACTTGTAAAAATGGTAGGACTATTACAACAGATGGCCAAACTATTGCAGCAGGGAGGAGAACCCGGGTTTAGCCCTGAGTGCTGGGTGCACAGACAGCTTGGGATTACAGTCAGGAGTGACGTGGGGGCAGGAGTGGGGGTGGGTGGGTGGAAAAGTACTAGGAGGAGGCCTCAGAGGCTGTGCACTCCTGCAAAACCAGTGGAACCGCTTTCTTAGGGAGGGCGGGACAGGGGTCTGCTCTCCAGGGCGGGTCCTCTCCACTCTGACTGCACAGGACTTTCGCCACCACCGGGCAGGGCGGTCTGGCGGGAGGTCTGAGGGAGACCCACTGGAAAAGATGATCCGCACTGAGCCTGGCTGGGGAGGGGCCCGAGGGTGAGCTCAGTGTCCCCAGCCCGTGTACTATAACATGGGGAAAGCAGGCAACGTCAGCCATAGACACTTCACAACTGAAAGGCGGTGACCCAGCTCCCTCTGATCATGAGTTTCTGCCCTGTTTTTCTCGAGACCTAAACTCTGGCGCGCTCGTGTCCATCTCCTGGCAAGGGTAAGGACCTCGGACTTTAGGCAAAGTTCGGCCGTGGCCTCATACCACGTTTCAAGTGCTCTGAAAGTATCCTGTGTCCCCCAAAACTTGCCCTTCCCAACTCGAGCATCACTCTTCTATTCTGGACCTCCCCCCCCCGAAATCTTTTATTTAAGGTATACAGCCTTCATGCATTTCATACATACAACTTTAGGAACACAGAGATTCTTCCCACCCTTCTTCCTCCTCCCTCTGCTATTCCCATTCTTATTTTTAACTAAGCTCTATTTTCAATTAACTTAAACACAGAAGATGAACTCCACACTAAGTAAGGAGTTCAACAGATAGCATGAAAACAACTGTTCTGATTATAGTGCGGGATGAGCAGGGTTGACCGGTCCAGACCAGCACCGAACCATCAAGTCCAGGGTCTTACGTTCCATGCTTCTCTACAGCTCTGCTCTTGTTTTCGGGCAGTCACGGCATGACACCGGTTCACACCCAACAGTGAGATGTTTTCACACCTGTGGCTGCCACCCCTCGGTCCTCACACTCCTTCCTCTGTGATGTCTTGTTGTATTTGTGCCACACTGAGAGAGGTGTTTCAGGACTGTGCAGTGCAACTCAGGGTGCCCTGGCTGGGGTGGGAGAGTCCCCCTCCCAACTATCCCTGTGCGGCCTGCAGGGCCTCTTTGTGGGAGCAACTCAGAAAGACAATTCAGCTGTGAGCCACCAAGGACACACAGGTCCCTAAAGTCACTGAGACATGATGTCATCAACGTAGCGGGAGACATCTGTTCCTATGACTACCAGCTATTTCTGACTTTCTCTTTACATTTAGTCTTTTTTTTTTTTTTTTTTTTTGGACAGGCAGCATTAGACAGTGAGAGAGAAAGACAGAGAGAAAGGTCTTCCCTCCGCTGGTTCACCCCCCAGATGGCCACTATGGCCGGCACACTGCGCCGATCCAAAGCCAGTAGCCAGGAGCTTCCTCCTGGTCTCCCATGCGGGTGCAGGGTCCAAGGACTTGGGCCATCCTCCACTGCCTTCCCAGGCCACAGCAGAGAGCTGGACTGGAAAAGGAGCAACCGGAACAGAATCTGATGCCCCAACCAGGACTAGAACCCGGGATGCCAGCGCCACAGGTGAAGGATTAGCCTAGTGAGCCATGGCGTACATTTAGTCTTCAAACAGACTTTGAACTTCTTTTTGCTACTGTAAGATTCTAGAATTCACCAGAAACAAGTAGGTTGAAATGTGAAGAAAATCTAAGGTATACAGCTTAAAGGGGAGGCCCAAATTCCAATCAGCAATATCTTTCTTGCTATAAATTATAGCACTGGTTGTAACATGGGTTTCTTTGGGTGAAATTTATTGCTGTGGCTGCTCGGTAACACTAAATTTCTAGAAGTGGCTGCAGGAACAAACTCTAGGAGCTACCCATTTTCTCACGGAGTTATTCACTTGCTGAAAGAATGAAATGCACTGCTTTGTAAAACTTCAAACCCTAAACAGAACAGAGAGTATGAAAACAGTGCTGCGATTCCTGTAGATTTCTAAATCATCCGCGGCAAATGAAGTTCATTCAATTCCACTGCAGTCGGTGCTCCTTTAGGAAACTCTGGCACCACACTGGCCAAACAGTGACAGCACTAAGATAAATCCAGTTCCTGGCGTCAAGGAGCTTGGAGTTTGGGGGGCCAAACTGCACAGGAAGTCAGCAAAGCTAACCCAGTTAGCATCAACTCTCAAGACGCTCCACAGTGAAAGAATAAAAGGGCTATTAATCACCTGGAGAGAAGCCTGAGGCTTTGGGTGTGCCATAGATAACAAGAAACCACAGTGGATGACAATTCTGCTACTTGGAAACCACTTAACTCGCTTGCCGCTCCAGAGGAAAACACATCTGTGACCTGTCACAGAAGCCCGGGCCAGTCTGGTCATTTCGCTCCCTGGCCATGTGGCCGGATGCAGGACCCTGGACAGCTCACCAGCGGCTGAGGAATCTGGTGCCTGCAAAGACCAAGTCCGAGGGCCGCACATGGGGTCCCTGCTGCCCAAGCAACTGTCACCCCACATCACACCGTCGAGTGACAATAAGAAAAAGGAACCTTCCTCCGTGAAGCAGAAGGGAAATCATTCATTAGTGGTCACAGCAGAAATATAAACACGGCAGATGCTAAAGTACACAACACACTCATTATCGCAGACAGTCCCTGATTCCCTGTGCAGGGCGCCTTTTGTTATGCAAAGTCAAGCAGGCACTTTGCTGCACAGTCTGAGGATTTCTAAGCAAGGAAAACCGAGTGTGTCTTCCGGTTAACACACTAACAGCAACCATAAACACCCTCCACTTCAGCATCTCAGCAAAAATCGTGCATCTGGATTGAGAACACAGTCCTGTTAGTCCTCTGCACCACTCAGTTTAGTTCTCCCTCCTTACTTGTCTTCCTAAACTCTCTAGTATGGATGACAGATTCATGTCCAAGTCTACTATCAATTCACCCAAATCTTGGAAACTGCTAAAATGTAAATTATATAGTTGGGAGCCCCTCTCAAATTTTCAAATATTCATTTATATTTCACATGGAATTGTCATTGATTTTTCTTTTTTTGATATGCTGAGGATGTTAGAAGAGAGGACACATGTTTTATTTATCTTTGTAGCCTTGTAACTATGCTAAAGCTAATAAGTATTAACACATACAAATATATCTAAATAGATATAGAGATGAGGGTGTTTGTCACACTGATAAGGCAGAAAACGAAAAGCAGGCACATATGATCACTGTAGCAATGCCGGAAAGCTGCTTTGTAAACTTCACAATGAATTCCTGCTGGTGGCGGGGGGGATGATAAGCACTTCCCTTAATGTGCTGGCAAATGCCAACAGCAAACATGATAATAAATGGCGAGACAAATCAGTAAAAAAAAAAAGTACAACCTCAGCAATGCAATAGGACAGCACAGAGGCTGCGTGTCCATAAACAGCATTGGTGTCCACCCAGCCACGGTGGAAGGAGAGAAGCCCTCTCCAAGGAGGAAGAGTGGAACACCGTGCGATGTTTCGGCTTTGGACAAGCTGAAAAGCTCGGCAACACCCAGTGTCAGCAAACGCGGCGAACACCAGCGGTGTTGGTTCTGTTGCCGCTGTTACCATCACTGCAAACTTAGCAACTTAAAACAACACAGACTTAACCATTTCATGGTTCTGGGAGCCAAAAACTCAAAGTGAATCTCAGTTAAAATCCAATCAAGGTGTCCATGGGACCACCTCGTTCCCTCTGGATGTCCCAGGAGAATCCACTTCCCCGCGTTTTCCTGATTCTAGTGGTCACACAAAGGCCTTGCTCAGCCAGCCCCACGCACGCTGCCCCCACTCTGCTCTCTGAGCCTCCCCTCCACCCTTAGAGACCCTGTGCTCACGGGGACTCCCTGGGCAACACAGGACAATCTCCGCACCCTCCAGACTGTGGGTTCGTGGCCCTCCCTCCTGGGCAGCCGTGACTGCCTCTGCCTTGTCATCTCACTCAGGAGCAGGGTCCAGGGATTAAGAGCGAGGGGCATCTTCCAGGGGAGGGGCGTCTTCCAGCGGAGGGGCGTCTTCCAGCGGAGGGCGTTATTCTGCCTGCTGCACCAGGAAAGACCCACCATCGCCGTGGAATACGCAGAGGAAGAACTCCCTGGCAGATTGGCATTAAGAAGTCCATGTGGGCTAGTCGCATCATGGAACACTAGGTGTCTATCCATTAGAGATCCTTTTTTAAAGATTTATTTATTTACTTGAAAGAGCTACAGAGACAGAAGGGGCGCGTGTGCGAGAGAGATATCTTCCATCTGCTGCTTTACTTCCCAAATGCCCACAACAGCCAGGGCTGGGCCAGGCACAGCCAGGAGCCACAAGCTTTATGTGGGTCTCCCACATGGGTGGCAGGGGCCTAAATGCTTGGGTTATTATCTGCCTAGTGCTAGCCACCGTGGCCATTTGGGGAGTTAGCCAGTGGATGGAATACCTCTCTGTACATCCCTCTCTCTGTGTCTGTAACTCTGCCTCTCAACAGGAATAAATAAACATTTTAAAAAAAGAAAATGCCTTTAAATACGTAGTACATACATACTTAAGATGCATTTGCCACTAAGCTTAAAACCTAGTTATTAGTATGACATAGTTTACATTTGAAAACACATGGTTGCCGTATTTGTAAGTTAAGATTTTTGAATTTCATCGGGGTCCCCCACAAGGGTGGCAAACACCCAACCATCAGCCCTGGCTGCTGCTAGCACCTGGGAGTGAATTCCTCTCTAATCTTCTACTTTCAAATTAACTACGTACATGTTTTAAAGATTTATGAAAATTTAGTTCATTCCGCAGAGTATTTCGGCCATGGCAATGGGAGCTATCTTCCCAGGCAGCAAGTCTGTGCCAACAACTCCCCTTCGCTCCATTCTCAAGGAAGCAGGGCCACCAGGTCTGTCTCGGGGTGGTGACAGAGCGAGTCTGGGTGCAACCATAATGCTTCTGCCTCTTGTCCTTTCCTGCAGGGAGCAGGAAAACACGACAGGCCTGCTGTGTTCAGAATCCCTCCCCGACCACTTTGCAGTAGGAACTGTCCCCGCTGGCTCAGCAGGATGGGGGAAGCAGTCCCGTCCCCAGACTGACGCAGCAGCCTCTCTCGTAGCCGCCTCTGGAGGAAGTGCTGACAGCATTCAGGCTCACCTGACGGGAATTTGGGACAGCGACACAGGGCAGGCGGGGAGAACTCGCCTCCTCCCCCTCCCAGTCTATAATGGTCGCACTCTGCAAAGCACGAAGCAAGTGGAGCCCACACCAACTCCAACGTAGTAGTGGTCTGGCATCACCAGAAACTTAAACCCAGGAAAAAAAACAACTTTTGATCTATCCAAGTATGATTCTCTGCCAGAAAAGTTATAAAAAGTAGCTCATAGGGCCGGCGCCGCGACTCACTTGGCTAATCCTCTGCCTACAGCACCGGTACCTCGGGTTCTAGTCCCAGTTGGGGTGCTGGATTCTGTTCCAGTTGCTCTTCTTCCAGTCCAGCCCTCTGCTGTGGCCTGAGAAGGCAGTGGAGGATGGCCCAAGTGCTTGGGTCCTGCACCTGCATGGGAGACCAGGAGGAAGCACCTGGCTCCTGGCTTTGGATCGGCGCAACACCAGCCATAGTGGCCATTTAGGGGGTGAACCAACAGAGTGAAGACCTTTCTCTCTGTCTCTCTCTCTCTCTCTCTCTAACTCTGCCTGACAAAAAAAAAAAGTAGCTCATAAAAGTACACTAATCCCAAACCCTAGAAACACTTTGTTCCCAGTTGACAATCTTCTAAAATCTTCACTTTAAAAATTGAATATTGGGGTAGGCGTTTAGCCTAGTGATCGCACTGCCAGTTAAGACGCTGCATCCCACATTAGACCCTTCAGCTGGATCAGCTCTCCAGCTGCGGACTCCAGCTTCCTTCTGAAGCCCCTGGGAGGCAGCAGGCGATGGCTGCAGTACGTGGTGCTCTCCCTGTCACCCACCACGGAGACCAGCACTGACTTCTCAACTCCTGGCTCTGAGCTGCCTCAGACCCAACCACTGAGGGCATGTGGGGCATGAACCGGAAGATGAGAGTGTTCTCGTTCTCTCTCTCCCTCTCCTTCTCAAATAACAAATAAATACAATACATGAGAATTAAGTATCAATGACCTGTTGGGTCCTGGTTTAGCTGCAAGCTAGTTTAAGAGGCATCTGTTGCAGACTCTCTGTGTTTGACCTGAAAGAGTCCACGCAATTCTCACTTATTTTATTTGAGAGGCAAAGAGACAGAGACAGATGGAGGTAACGCTTCCATTCTCTGGTTCACTCCACAGATGCCTACAACAGCCAAGGTAGACCAGGTAGAGTCCAAGAGCCCAGAGTTCACAGCAAGCCTGTCATTTGGGTGGCCAAGACACAAGCACGTCAGCCATCACCTACTGCCTCCAGGGTGTGCATTAGCAGGGATCTGGACTGGAAGGAGAGACACTGAGACTCAAACCAAGCACAGCGGTTACCACGGCACCAAGTGCCCACCCCAGTCCTCACAACTTTTAGCAAGCCAATTACATATCTGTGAATAAATAAATGCAATGCCACATGGAATAACCATGACTGAAACATCTGAATATTGCCCTGGCTTGTCAGAAAGGCAGCACTGCGTTTATCTGAGGGAAGTAGATGAGACTTCACATAGAGGGCAGCAGTGAGGTTAAGGGATGAAGGGAGGTGGGGCTGCCTGCACACGAGCTGAGCGTGTGTGCTGGGAGAAAGGCCTTCCCACAGAGGCGGCCAACAGGTGTGGCGGAGGTCAGAGAGGAGACACGGAAGGGGTGGAGTCAGCCAGGAAAGTACCAGCAACTAGGCTCATCCAGGTGATACAAAACCTGTGCCGTATACAACACCATTTCTATTTGAAGACTTCTGAAAACCAGATGTTTACATTAAAAAGATTTTTTGGAGAAAATGAGATAAGGCCAAAAGAAGAAAAAGGGTATTTTTTTTTTTATTTTTACAGTGAGAGAGACAGAGAGAATGGTCTTTACCCCATTGGTTCACCCCCAAATGGCTGTTGCGGCCGGCGTGATGCGCCAATCTGAAGGCAGGAGCCAGGTGCTTCCTCCTGGTCTCCCATGCGGGTTCAGGGCCCAAGCACTTGGGCCATCCTTCACTGCCTTCTCAGGCCACAGCAGAGAGCTGGACTGGAAGAGGAACAACCGGGACAGAATCCGGCGCTCCAACCGGGACTAGAACCCGGGGTGCCGGTGCCACAGGCAGAGGATTAGCCTATTGAGCCACGGCGTTGGCCAGAAAAAGGGTATTGTTGTAATATGAAGGTACTTCAAAAAAGGTTTGTGGAAAACTGAATTATAAGATGAAGTTTATTTGGGTACAAAAAATTTTATATCTGTGCATGGTGTTTTCCTGGTCCATGAACTTTTCCAAGTACCCTCACATAAGTGCAAGTTGATGGTAACCTGAAATAAAGCACAGAGTGAGGCCTTGAAGGAGGAAGAGGGTCCAGAGACCCTTAGCAAGAAGAACAGGTGCATGTGGCGACTGCCACACCCATGGTGAGGGAGGTGAGCGAGCTCATACATTTCCAAAATTCCCTGCCGTGAGTGACTGGGAGGGGCCGACGGCAGGCTGGCTGCAGGCACCACGGATCACGATGTTCAGGAGACCTCTGGAAACACCTGGGCGCAGAGCGGCTTGGGCAGTTAGACCTCTGTCTGAAATGCAGCAGAGACATCTGTCTTGAGGGGGCTCTGAGAAAGTCTAGCCTCTCGCGCTGCTGGAAGCCAGGGAGGTAGATGGAAATTGTTGGAACACCAACTGCGGTGAGAAGACAGGGAGCCCACGGTGGGCCTCCAAAGGCATGAAGTCAGAGGAAGGAGACCTGACAAAGGGGGCTGAGAAGCAGGAGGCACACAGCTTGGCTCTGAGCCCTCCCTCCAGATTAACCCCTCTTTTTAAAAAACAACGAATGACTGAAATAAAGGCAGGCGTAAGAGTGAGTGAGTGCACCCACCAGACCTCGCTCGCCACAGGGCTGAGGTCTGCATTGTGTGAGCAGAATGTCCCTGGGCTTCCCGAGCCTGCTCACCCCCTACCAGCTGCCCTGAAACCTTTCTGAAGAGGAGGATGGGGCCGTGGGAACACGACGCGGAAAAAACTAGTGACTGTACATGCACAGAAACGCCCTCAGGACACTGGGTGCAGAGTGTAGGGTGCAATCTGCACATGACAGAGCAGATCCTCTGGAAACCCTCTCCCCAACCAGCTGCTCGCCGTGGCACCACCCCCAGCGTTCCCGCCACCTGCTGTCTCCCTGCTCTCACAGTGACCTGTCCAGATCCTGTGCACCCACACCCACCACCCCACTCACCAAGGCTAAGGATTCCTCCTCTTCAGGAGGTCTGGGAAGGGACTAAGGGACCCCCACAAACAACTGCTTTTCATTGCCGCAACACATATTTGTATCCAAAGTTATTTTGTCTCTAAACATAGAAATAGAGATCTTTCTGGTTTTGTGGTATTCCTATAGCATGCAACTCAAGCAACTTGCCAAAAATATGGGCTCAGCTACTGAAATCAAAGATGACACAAACAGTGAGGGCCTCAGACAGAAATACTATCGCCAGCAAGGGAATCCTCAAAAATTAGAGGGAAATGCACCTATACATATCTGCTTTTATTTCTCCAGCTTTTGCGACATGCAGCACAGGGACAGGGTCACACTAGAGGAGAAATGTAAAATTCTGAGGAGATCCCCAATCCACCCAATGCAACAAATTCAGAGTGGTGTCTGGAGCTCAGACTTTTCTTGGTGCTCTGTTCTGTGCGATCCTCCAAAGCAAAGCCACAGCAAGCATTTACTGTCACCAGTGCTTCCCAAGGCAGTGAGCTTCCAAGAAAGCAGGGTCTGGGCCAGAAAGAATGCTTATTTTCAAACCAAATCTTGGGCTGGCACCGGGCTCAATAGGCTAATCCTCCACCTAGCGGCACCGGCACCCCGGGTTCTAGTCCCGGTCGGGGTGCCAGATTCTCTCCTGGTTGCCCCTCTTCCAGGCCAGCTCTTTGCTGTGGCCCGGGAGTGCAGTGGAGGATGGCCCAAGTGCTTGGGCCCTGCACCCCATGGGAGACCAGGAGAAGCACCTGGCTCCTGCCTTCGGATCAGTGCTCCAGCCGCGGTGGCCATTGGAGGGTGAACCAACGGCAAAGGGAACACCTTTCTCTCTGTCTCTCACTCACTATCCACTCTGCCTGTCAAAACAAACAAACAAACAAACCAAATCTTGTAGTGATTCTGATACCAGGATGAGAGAAGAAGACCCAGGATCTGTGTTGCCAAACAGCAGCCACGCGATGCTGGCGCCGGTGCTGGTGCTCCCAGGAGTCACCTGTCTCCCTGCGGATGGGCAGATGTCCAGGCACTGTGCACACTTCCAAGCAATGACTTTCTGGAGGCTGGCCAGGGAGCCCACGTCTTTGTGGAGGACCTGCTCAGATGCAGGGTGTGAATCCCCACCTCCACGCACACCTGGCCTGGCAGGACACGGCTGCAGGCCCTGGTCTCCCAGGCCCCAGCTCGCTTCTCTATCAGCACGCTGTCTTGGTCAGTCTGAGATCATGAAGTCTAGCTATGGTTCAAAGAGGAGTCCTGTGCCCTGGTTCAACTGTATCAGTTACCTTGAGTCCAGACGACAGGACTGCGATACCAGAATCATCAGACTTCCTGCGATGCTTCGTGTGACCAGCTTGCCAGGGAAACCTGCATAGCCTAAGTGAGGAAATGGACCCAGAGTTCGCACTGCCCCGAGAAATGCCGTCCTGACTCTGGTCTCCAGCAGGAGTGTCCCTGTCACTCACCGGGCATCCTGTCACCTGCTGGGCACACGGCTGAGGTTGCTGTGTGTCACCCCATCTGATGTGCACCACAACAGGCATGGAAACCGTGTCGGCTTTGCCGTTGGGCGCATCTGCTCTCTGCTGCTCGGAGGGCCTGGGAACCTCATTTTCCCCTCGTTGCTACCATCACCCCTGTAGGGGAGCTTTGGAAGAGGAAATGAAGCAGCCAGGACAGTGGCCAGCATGCACTAAGTGCTCAGGAATTTCTCTCTGGCTGCCCATCTCCCTCCGTCCAGCCTGCAGCCCAGCGGGGCTTCACAGCACCGGTCTCTTGTCAGCAGCCGGCTCCTCGTCTGCACCATGAAGGAGCAGACCCGCCTCAGTCCAACTGGACATGTAGCTGCCCCTCCAGAGCCAATGGTCAGGCTCAGGGGTCAGGGTTTGGAAGACCCATGATCTAGAGGGGGCTTCCCTCTCAAGACTTTACTACTATTGGTGAGTAGGATCCCCAAGACCTTGGCTGTAAAATTCAGGGTGATCCTAAAGGACGTTCCATGACTTGATATACCTAGTGTGTCTGTCTCCAAGTAGCGCCTTCTCAAGTCTGATCTTGGGCTCACATCCACAAGAAGTGTGTCTCGCCCTGAGGACCGCTGCTGTGGCGTCTTCATGGCTTCCACTGCCTACGGCGTTTCCTCTGACTGCCCTGCTCACCTCCATCCTTGTCTTTTTTATTTTATTTTATTTTTTTATTTTTTATTTTTTATTTTATTTTTAAATTTTTTGACAGGCAGAGTGGACAGTGAGAGAGAGAGAGAGACAGAGAGAAAGGTCTTCCTTTGCCATTGGTTCACCCTCCAATGGATGCCGCGGCCGGTGCGCTGCGGCCGGCGCACCGCGCTGATCCGATGGCAGGAGCCAGGTGCTTCTCCTGGTCTCCCATGGGGTGCAGGGCCCAAGCACTTGGGCCATCCTCCACTGCACTCCTGGGCCACAGCAGAGAGCTGGCCTGGAAGAGGGGCAACCGGGACAGAATCCGGCGCCCCGACCGGGACTAGAACCCGGTGTGCCGGTGCCGCAAGGCGGAGGATTAGCCTAGTGAGCCGCGGCATCGGCCCATCCTTGTCTTAACACAGACCAGAAAGCGGCCTCATGTCCCTGACACTGTCCACCAAAAGCTGTTACAAATGACCAGGCCATCTGGCACGGGGACAGGCATCTAAGGAATGTCTGCGTCTGGGGTTTTACGGTGAGTGTCGCCTACACAGCTCCCACTGGAACAGGCCAGGAAGCCCACCTGCGAGCAGTGCCAGGAGGATGCCCACTGCTACCCAGGACTTCCGGGGACAGGCGCAGTGCATATGCAGAGACAGCAGTGACCAGCCACTGACCACAAGAAAAACTCATGCCCTGGAAAACAGAGATGTGCAGCCGGAGTTAGATCCTGGGGCTCCAGGCAGCGTGGAAAAGATACTACCGCTGATGCGCAATTGTACAGAATTTATATCTTTCCAGTTTCTTAATCATGTTCTAGTTCTCTTTTCAAAAAATTCCCCAGGGACTGAAGCATTTTACTTTAAATTGGGATGAAACTTGAATATCTCCATTTTCCACTTACTTAACCAAATCTTATAATCCCTTCGAGCTACAGTCTCCCCGCGTCGACATAAAGACCTGAATGATCTGTCTCGCTCACCATCATATCTCCTGGAACTCGCTGTCTGTGTCAGCTGGTGACTATATCCCACGCTAACTAGACTACTAGCCTCCTTTACAGGTGAGCGTCCCCTGGACATCTGCAGTCTGTGTGACCAGATCCCGTGTGTGTGCTCCTGTCTGATAACCACAGAGCTTCCAATCACCTCTCACCGTCTGCCACGTTTCCCCAGGCACCTCGGGCGGACGCTCACCCTCAGGCTGCTGGGACACAGCTCGCCTTGGGCAGGCTGCCTCCCTGGAGACCCGCTGCTGGGGCTCACAGCACCACTGCCCCTGGACTGCAGTTCCCCACTTCCCCGCACGGCATGGGCAGGACAGAATGGGGCCAGGCAACGATGCTGACTTCAGCACTTGCGCCTGCGCCAGGAAGCAGGAGGCACACCCAGCCACGCAGGTCCTCCCTCCGTGACCAACCCTCTACTCTCTGTTGTCTCCTGGGACCAACAACCGAAACCACCACTGCTGTGCTTTCTCGATCGGGACAGATGAAGATTACAAACACAAAGAGTTTAACAGACTGAGGAAGCCCTCTAAAACATTCCCAGACTTTGAGAAACTGGCCAATTGGGTGGATGGACACTCACAAACCTTCCTTTCTAAGCAGCCTGTAAACAAACCAGGTGTAGTAACTGATCCTGGCTGCAACACCAGCCATGTTCAGTCTGGCAGGGCTGTGCTGGCTGCTCTGCCCTGCGCCCTGCAGCAGCGGAGGCCACTTCCCTGGCTGTGGCTTCGATGGAAGTCCCCTGAGAATGTCAGGTCAACGGGGCTTTAAACCGGGGCTTTTTAGCAAGCACCTTGTGTGTGTGTCGCTTGCATCTCTAGCTCCTCTCCAGCTCCGGAAGCCATGTGCACCAGAAAGGAAACACTTTAAATCTGTTTTATGCTGAAAGGTTTGCAAACGCAATTTTCATAATGAGTTTTCAGTCCATTAAGAATTAATTGCCTTTCAGGTAGTAGCACTTCTCTCCAAGTGCTTTTTTGACTGGACCAAAGAGTCCTTTTTAACATATCATCACATACTTTATTTGCATTTTATTGAGATATTTTACTGCTATTAGATCATAGACCAGTGGAAATGATCTAATCTAAACTTAATGATGTTTGATTCTCTTGTTTTTGGTAAACACTTCACCTGTTGCAAAATCACACGCCCACTGGCTTTTGTGAAATCATAGCACATTGTGAAAGATTGCTTTATTTACCTTTTTCAGCATAGCAGGTATGGTAAAACTGCAATGCAGCAAACGTGACCTAATTCTGAGAATGAAAATACTGACGAGACGTTCCCTGTCTTGAACGAGCTTGTGTGTGACAGCAGGCACACATGTGCAGAGGTAACAGGCATGTGCACAGAATAATTAAACAAAGGGGACAGTTGAAAAGATGTTATCAATAGCGTGAGGAGTCACCAGCGCCGGCCCCTCAGACCTTCCCTCTTCCCCTCAACATCCTGTCCCCCAGCCAGTGTATCTCACCCCCTTGTGGTCACTGCACTAAGATATTGCACACACACACACACACACACACACGTCTACACAGTGTCTGCTTCTATCCATGTAGAATTACAGAGAGATTCCTGCTGGGTCTATCACTTACTTTGCAAGTCTTATTTTGTTTTCAAAAATGATTTTATTTTAATTAACATAATATAGGCAGTATGATGTGATCTAAGTGTACACATAGTGGGATGATTAAATGAAGCCAATGGAAGCGTCTGCCACCCACACACTTACTCCTCTGCAGTGCAAACCCTTGGTGAGCAGGGGGGAGCAGTTCTGTGGTGTGAACCCTTGGTGAGCAGGGTGGAACAGTTCTGTGGTGTGAACCCTTGGTGAGCAGGGGGGAGCAGTTCTGTGGTGTGAACCCTTGGTGAGCAGGGTGGAACAGTTCTGTGGTGTGAACCCTTGGTGAGCAGGGTGGAGCAGTTCTGTGGTGTGAACCCTTGGTGAGCAGGGTGGAACAATTCTGTGGTGTGAACCCTTGGTGAGCAGGGTGGAGCAGTTCTGTGGTGTGAACCCTTGGTGTGCAGGGTGGAGCAGTTCTGTGGTGTGAACCCTTGGTGAGCATGGGTGGAGCAGTTCTGTGGTGTGAACTCTTGGTGAGCAGGGGGGAGCAGTTCTGTGGTGTGAACCCTTGGTGAGCAGGGTGAAGCAGTTCTGTGGTGTGAACCCTTGGTGAGCAGGGGGGAGCAGTTCTGTGGTGTGAACCCTTCATGTGCAGGGTGGAGCAGTTCTGTGGTGTGAACCCTTGGTGAGCAGGGTGAAGCAGTTCTGTGGTGTGAACCCTTGGTGAGCAGGGGGGAGCAGTTCTGTGGTGTGAACCCTTCATGTGCAGGGTGGAGCAGTTCTGTGGTGTGAACCCTTGGTGAGCAGGGTGGAGCAGTTCTGTGGTGTGAACCCTTGGTGAGCAGGGGGGAGCAGTTCTCTGGTGTGAACCCTTGGTGAGCAGGGGGGAGCAGTTCTCTGGTGTGAACCCTTGGTGTGCATGGTGGAGCAGTTCTGTGGTGTGAACCCTTGGTGAGCACGGGTGGAGCAGTTCTGTGGTGTGAACCCTTGGTGAGCAGGGTGGAGCAGTTCTGTGGTGTGAACCCTTGGTGTGCAGGGTGGAGCAGTTCTGTGGTGTGAACCCTTGGTGAGCAGGGGGGAGCAGTTCTGTGGTGTGAACCCTTGGTGAGCAGGGGGGAGCAGTTCTGTGGTGTGAACCCTTGGTGTGCATGGTGGAGCAGTTCTGTGGTGTGAACCCTTCATGTGCAGGGTGGAGCAGTTCTGTGGTGTGAACCCTTGGTGAGCAGGGTGTAGCAGTTCTGTGGTGTGAACCCTTGGTGAGCAGGGGGGAGCAGTTCTCTGGTGTGAACCCTTGGTGAGCAGGGTGGAGCAGTTCTGTGGTGTGAACCCTTGGTGAGCAGGGTGAAGCAGTTCTGTGGTATGAACCCTTGGTGAGCAGGGGGGAGCAGTTCTGTGGTGTGAACCCTTGGTGAGCAGGGGGGAGCAGTTCTGTGGTGTGAACCCTTCATGTGCATGTGTGGAGCAGTTCTGTGGTGTGAACCCTTGGTGAGCAGGGTGGAGCAGTTCTGTGGTATGAACTCTTGGTGAGCAGGGGGAGCAGTTCCGTGGTGTGAACCCTTGGTGAGCAGGGGGGAGCAGTTCTGTGGTGTGAACCCTTGGTGAGCAGGGTGGAGCAGTTCTGTGGTGTGAACCCTTCATGTGCAGGGGGGAGCAGTTCTGTGGTGTGAACCCTTGGTGAGCAGGGTGGAGCAGTTCTGTGGTGTGAACCCTTGGTGAGCAGGGGGGAGCAGTTCTGTGGTGTGAACCCTTGGTGAGCAGGGGGGAGCAGTTCTGTGGTGTGAACCCTTGGTGAGCAGGGTGGAGCAGTTCTGTGGTGTGAACCCTTGGTGAGCAGGGGGGAGCAGTTCTCTGGTGTGAACCCTTGGTGAGCAGGGTGGAGCAGTTCTGTGGTGTGAACCCTTGGTGTGCATGGTGGAGCAGTTCTGTGGTGTGAACCCTTGGTGTGCATGGTGGAGCAGTTCTGTGGTGTGAACCCTTGGTGAGCAGGTGGAGCAGTTCTGTGGTGTGAACCCTTGGTGAGCAGGGGGGAGCAGTTCTGTGGTGTGAACCCTTGGTGAGCAGGGGGGAGCAGTTCTGTGGTGTGAACCCTTCATGTGCATGGGTGGAGCAGTTCTGTGGTGTGAACCCTTGGTGGGCAGGGTGGAGCAGTTCTGTGGTGTGAACCCTTGGTGAGCATGGGTGGAGCAGTTCTGTGGTGTGAACTCTTGGTGAGCAGGGGGGAGCAGTTCTGTGGTGTGAACCCTTGGTGAGCAGGGGGGAGCAGTTCTGTGGTGTGAACCCTTGGTGACCAGGGGGGAGCAGTTCTGTGGTGTGAACCCTTCATGTGCAGGGTGGAGCAGTTCTGTGGTGTGAACCCTTGGTGAGCAGGGTGAAGCAGTTCTGTGGTGTGAACCCTTGGTGAGCAGGGGGGAGCAGTTCTGTGGTGTGAACCCTTCATGTGCAGGGTGGAGCAGTTCTGTGGTGTGAACCCTTGGTGAGCAGGGTGGAGCAGTTCTGTGGTGTGAACCCTTGGTGAGCAGGGGGGAGCAGTTCTCTGGTGTGAACCCTTGGTGAGCAGGGGGGAGCATTTCTCTGGTGTGAACCCTTGGTGTGCATGGTGGAGCAGTTCTGTGGTGTGAACCCTTGGTGAGCACGGGTGGAGCAGTTCTGTGGTGTGAACCCTTGGTGTGCAGGGTGGAGCAGTTCTGTGGTGTGAACCCTTGGTGAGCAGGGTGGAGCAGTTCTGTGGTGTGAACCCTTGGTGAGCAGGGTGGAGCAGTTCTGTGGTGTGAACCCTTGGTGAGCAGGGGGGAGCAGTTCTCTGGTGTGAACCCTTGGTGTGCATGGTGGAGCAGTTCTGTGGTGTGAACCCTTCATGTGCAGGGTGGAGCAGTTCTGTGGTGTGAACCCTTGGTGAGCAGGGTGTAGCAGTTCTGTGGTGTGAACCCTTGGTGAGCAGGGGGGAGCAGTTCTCTGGTGTGAACCCTTGGTGAGCAGGGGGGAGTTCTGTGGTGTGAACCCTTGGTGAGCAGGGTGAAGCAGTTCTGTGGTATGAACCCTTGGTGAGCAGGGGGGAGCAGTTCTGTGGTGTGAACCCTTGGTGAGCAGGGGGGAGCAGTTCTGTGGTGTGAACCCTTCATGTGCATGTGTGGAGCAGTTCTGTGGTGTGAACCCTTGGTGAGCAGGGTGGAGCAGTTCTGTGGTATGAACCCTTGGTGAGCAGGGGGAGCAGTTCCGTGGTGTGAACCCTTGGTGAGCAGGGGGGAGCAGTTCTGTGGTGTGAACCCTTGGTGAGCAGGGTGGAGCAGTTCTGTGGTGTGAACCCTTGGTGAGCAGGGTGGAGCAGTTCTGTGGTGTGAACCCTTGGTGAGCAGGGTGGAGCAGTTCTGTGGTGTGAACCCTTCATGTGCAGGGGGGAGCAGTTCTGTGGTGTGAACCCTTGGTGAGCAGGGTGGAGCAGTTCTGTGGTGTGAACCCTTGGTGAGCAGGGTGGAGCAGTTCTGTGGTGTGAACCCTTGGTGTGCAGGGTGGAGCAGTTCTGTGGTGTGAACCCTTGGTGAGCAGGGGGGAGCAGTTCTGTGGTGTGAACCCTTGGTGAGCAGGGGGGAGCAGTTCTCTGGTGTGAACCCTTGGTGAGCAGGGTGGAGCAGTTCTGTGGTGTGAACCCTTGGTGTGCATGGTGGAGCAGTTCTGTGGTGTGAACCCTTGGTGAGCAGGGTGGAGCAGTTCTGTGGTGTGAACCCTTGGTGTGCATGGTGGAGCAGTTCTGTGGTGTGAACCCTTGGTGAGCAGGTGGAGCAGTTCTGTGGTGTGAACCCTTGGTGTGCATGGTGGAGCAGTTCTGTGGTGTGAACCCTTGGTGAGCAGGTGGAGCAGTTCTGTGGTGTGAACCCTTGGTGAGCAGGGGGGAGCAGTTCTGTGGTGTGAACCCTTGGTGAGCAGGGGGGAGCAGTTCTGTGGTGTGAACCCTTCATGTGCAGGGGGGAGCAGTTCTGTGGTGTGAACCCTTGGTGGGCAGGGGGGAGCAGTTCTGTGGTGTGAACCCTTGGTGAGCAGGGGGGAGCAGTTCTGTGGTGTGAACCTTGGTGAGCAGGGGGGAGCAGTTCTGTGGTGTGAACCCTTGGTGGGCAGGGGGGAGCAGTTCTCTGGTGTGAACCCTTGGTGAGCAGGGTGGAGCAGTTCTGTGGTGTGAACCTTGGTGTGCAGGGTGGAGCAGTTCCGTGGTGTGAACCCTTGGTGAGCAGGGTGGAGCAGTTCTGTGGTGTGAACCCTTCATGTGCAGGGTGCAGCAGTTCTGTGGTGTGAACCCTTGGTGGGCAGGGGGGAGCAGTTCTGTGGTGTGAACCCTTGGTGAGCAGGGGGAGCAGTTCTGTGGTGTGAACCCTTGGTGAGCAGGGTGGAACAATTCTGTGGTGTGAACCCTTGGTGGGCAGGGTGGAGCAGTTCTGTGGTGTGAACCCTTCATGTGCAGGGTGCAGCAGTTCTGTGGTGTGAACCCTTGGTGGGCAGGGTGCAGCAGTTCTGTGGTGTGAACCCTTGGTGAGCAGGGGGAGCAGTTCTGTGGTGTGAACCCTTGGTGGGCAGGGGGGAGCAGTTCTGTGGTGTGAACCCTTGGTGGGCAGGGTGGAGCAGTTCTGTGGTGTGAACCCTTGGTGAGCAGGGGGAGCAGTTCTGTGGTGTGAACCCTTGGTGGGCAGGGGGAGCAGTTCTGTGGTGTGAACCCTTGGTGAGCAGGGGGGAGCAGTTCTGTGGTGTGAACCCTTGGTGAGCACGGTTGGAGAGCAGTTCTATGGTGGGAACCCTTGGTGAGCAGGGTGGAGCAGTTCTGTGGTGTGAACCCTTGGTGAGAAGGGTGGAGCAGTTCTGTGGTGTGAACCCTTGGTGAGCAGGGTGGAGCAGTTCTCTGGTGTGAACCCTTGGTGAGCAGGGTGGAGCAGTTCTTGGTGTGAACCCTTGGTGAGCAGGGGGGAGCAGTTCTGTGGTGTGAACTATTGGTGTGCAGGGTGGAGCAGTTCTGTGGTGTGAACCCTTGGTGTGCATGGTGGAGCAGTTCTCTGGTGTGAACCCTTGGTGAGCAGGGTGGAGCAGTTCTCTGGTGTGAACCCTTGGTGTGCATGGGTGGAGCAGTTCTGTGGTGTGAACCCTTCATGTGCAGGGTGCAGCAGTTCTGTGGTGTGAACCCTTCATGTGCAGGGTGCAGCAGTTCTGTGGTGTGAACTCTTGGTGAGCAGGGGGGAGCAGTTCTGTGGTGTGAACCCTTGGTGGGCAGGGGGAGCAGTTCTGAGATGGTGCTGCACTGTCCACACTCACGTGTAGCCACACCGTGCTGCGCTCACCAATACCAAGTCCTCTGGAGCTGAAACGTCCTCCCCTTTGGTCAGCACCTCCTCCCTCCCATCCACCATCTAGACACGGGGTGCCCCGCCTTAGGGCTACACCCATCCTCCTCACATTCATTCTCAAACCACTCATTTCCTCCTCGTTCTTGGCTTTAGTCAATAATTCCACTATTATTTTCAGCTGTTTCTTCACATCTTGCTGGCGCTCATTTAGTCAACAGACATTTAAAACTGCAGGGGTCCCATAAGTGCCCCCCAGGGTGAGGAATCTACAACAGTGAAAGCAACAGCTCCCACGCCACAGAGCCCCCGAATGGCAGGGTAAACCATCAGCGGTGGGTGCGATTACAGCTACCGTGAGCTGCTCTCTCTTCACACCCACATATGCACAAACAGGTCCCTTTATGTCTATTCTGTGTTTATTGCTAGTGGCAGAATCCCAGCCTTTTCGAACCCAAGCATCCAACGCCATGAAGTCATCACGCAAACTTGAGCTTGCTTTCTAAATCATTCTTCAAAATAAACTTAAGAATCACCTGAAGTTTCTAGCATGGGTTACACAGAACTGTTATCTCCTCACCGTTTCCCTCAGGGTGAACTCAGACCCTGCAGAGGGCCTCCCAAGCCCTTCAGGAAGGAGGCTTCGAGCTGCTTCTGCAACCTGACCTCACATAGGAACTCACACACAACCAAGGCAGCCTTCTCCCTCGGAACCCAGAGTGGCTAACGTCTCTTCCGTCCCTGCCGTGCGCCAGGCACACGCGATGCGATTCTGAGCCAGATCTAACCCTACGAAGCAGATGCTAATATCAGCTCGGCTCAGAGACGCACCTAACGGCACAGCTAGGACTGGGCGTGGGAAGGCTGCCTCCAGAGCCCAGACTCTCAACCCCTTGCTGTGCAATCCAGACGACCGTCGGGCAACAGAGCACGCTGGCGTGCAGCCCCACTAACTGCCAAGCACTGGAAGCGTGGCACCCTTCCACCCCCACCCACACACTCACAGAAAAGCCCTTCTCCTGGCTTCCTCTGCCTCTTGGGAAAGTTTTAAGCAGACGCTGTCCTAGGGTGGATGACACTGATCCAGCCACACAAGGCAACCTGGAGCCCACTCTGGAACAGCACGGTGGGAGACGAGCAATAGACGGACTTAGCCAGGGACAGGACGCCACTGCCCAGTGCTGCCCGTCCCACACGTGGGGAACTCAGCTGTGCCCCTCACTCACTCCCACTGTCTCCATCTTCCTGGCTCCCTTGCCTCTTGCCCCACCCTCCTCTGTCCACTTCCCTCTCATACTCTCTCCTTCCTCCCCGGCTCAGGAGACAGACTTCCCCTCCTCTGAAGCCTCTACACCATACTCCCCGGCTCCTGAGAGGACGGGAGATGGACTGAGAAGGCAGCAAAGGCATGGTTCACCATGCGCCTGAAGACGTCTTCCAAATGAAGACGGCTCGCCCAGGCGTCTCCTCTCCCTCCCACAGTCCTCTCTGCACCTTCCCCGCCGTGCTGGGCCCCAGCATCAGATGCAACGGGAGGAGCTGATGAACTCTTCTGGAACCTAACGGGACAAAACTGAGCCTTTCCCTTGCTGACTGCACTGCTGCACGGCCCCGTGGGAAGACAGGTGCTTGCTGCCTGGGCCCCGTGTGAAGGGCCCACTGTCCTCCTAGTTTTCTCACCCTGGAAGCCCCCTCCTCCTCCTCCTCTTGGCTATGCTGACCTCTGCTTCGTCAGCTGCTGGGACTCCTTCTGCTATCCCTGTTCTCTGTGCACACATATGCTTACCTCCTGCATGTGTGGGACGCACCTTTCCTACAACTGGGCAGAGGAGACAGGTGAGCGGGACACTCGGCAAGTCAGATATTCTGTAGTGAAATGAAAGCATCTATGCAAATCGAATGGCATAATCACAAGTACTACGTAGAAGTACAGACAGGGTTTTCCATGGAAGGGAGTGAGGTTTGCTTCCCAGGTCCTGTGCTAGGAGGACTGGGGTAAATCATACGGCTCAGTTGCAGGGACTTAGCTAAAGCCACAGAAAGACGTGACACAACAAACAGTCTTCACCACAAATGCAGAAAAAAAACTCCTTTTTCAAGAATGTCCACAATGTATTTTATCTACAAGTTTTCAGAATAAGTCCATTCACTTTGTTAGACATTTGCTCTACAGAAATAGCATCAATTTATCATGATTTCTTCCTTATTTCTTGTCAACGTCACTATACTTTCCATGATACAAGTGGAATTTTCCTACCCCTAAAAGCGCCTGTGGTCAATTGTTTTTAAGCCACTGAAATAATCCTCAGGAGGGCAGGCCTTTTGGGGAAACAACTTCAACTCCGTGAATTCTATGACTTTTTTTTAAATCTGAAATAAATGAATACAGGATGGATGCATCCAGGGTTTAGCTGGGGATGGGCGAGTCACGACACTGCATTCTGTGTCCTCCAGTGTCCTGATGACTCAGGTTCCCAGCACCCTCTCTCTGTAGGTGACGCTCACACTGGGGACCAGCACGCCTGGGGCTGGACCATCCCTCCCTCGTCCGATTGGGGCAGCTACCATGTGGGCCACACCGGGATGCACGAGCCACAGCGTTGGGGAGGGAAAGGCGCCCGCTGGCTGCACTGTGGGTGTCAGCTCCAGGGAGCTCCCAGGATATCGGGGTCACAGGCTGTGATGAAGCAGGCATTGAACTGGTCCTCATGGGGCAGGACATGGAGCAGAGCACAGAGACGCAGTCCAGGCAGGGAGGGGCTCCCCGAGAGCCTGGACAGCGGGGGCTGTGGGCAGGGGCTGAGCCCAGAGCCCCAGTTAGGTGTTGGGGGGAGGACACTGAGACCCGGGGCACGTGGAGTGCCATGGTATGTCTGACGCTGAGAAGGCTGCCAGGCCGGCTGCGCAGGGAACAACCACAGGGGAGGAGTCCACAGCAGACGGCTTCACAAGAAGACAGAGGGCTCAGGCTCACGGTGGCAGCCAGGAGATGAGAAGGACGAATCCGGACACGGCCCGGAAAAATGATGGCTCAATCGGCCTCGCAGGCTGAGCGGGCGCTGGGCAGGGAGCAAAGGAGGCACTGAGGGACCTAACCTCTGGGGGCTCACTTCCAGCTTCTCTTTATATCACGTCTATGGGAGTCCACTCATGGGGCCCTGTGCCCTGGGGAGCTCCTCCCACCCCCAGGCTGGACCGGTCAGCTCAGGGAAGGAGGAGGAATTGCAGTCTCTGCAGTCCACCCCTGGGGAATCTGCAATGGGACCCAACCGCTGCAGGGCTGTCCACGTGCGCTGGAAAATGGAGCAGGCTGATCGGCAGTGAGAGAAAGTGAGCAGGCAACAGTGACAAGGCAGACGGAGCGGGCTCCCTGTGCACGGCTGCTCTGGTTGCCGGCACCCCAGCCCTGAGGGTGGCTGGCTGTGGGGCGGCAGAGACCCTCCCGGCACTGTGATGTGGCCAGCCTGGTCCCGGCCCCTGGAGCTGGAGCCGTCCACTGACATGCACTGTCCAGCAGCATCTCCAGGCAGGCGCTGCCTGCGGCTCTGAGTGTCCTCAACTCACCGCCCTTTGCATGCATGTGGCGTTTGCAGAATCCAGAAAGTCATCCCCTCCCTGTCCCACGGTCCTGACGCTGCCCCAGTAAACCCCAGCGGCCCTTCACCCCCCACCCCGACCTGTCTTCAGGAAGTACTTTCTGAAGGGAATCCAGGTAACGGCTGACAACTGCAAGGCTACATTTTTCCACTAGAAAGCTCTGATTTTAAGGAACTTACCAGAAGAGTATTTAGAATCATGTGGGTGGGGTAGAGGTAGAACCTGGTGACGGGCAATCTAGGAATTTAAGTCTCATTACAACATGAACATCCAAGGACCCGGCCGCACATTCAGCCTCAGCATGCGGACCGAGAGGTGCCAGAGGGCTGCTGGCCAAAGTGGACGTTATATATTAGGAAGCTGGGAGACGGAAGAAGATGAAAATGGCCTTTCTACAAGTAATGCATGATGCATTACTGCATAAATGCCACAAATCCAATTTAGTTGCTGTCCAGAGGCCGTCCCACAGCTGGCGGGAGAGACAGCTGGAACACGTCCAGGTTCTCTCCACTACCTCGCAGGAAATGAAAAAGAAATCCACCCAGTTTTAGATGAGATAAAAATCTTCCATTTCCTGTCTTCAAACAATTCTTAAAGCTATAGGATGTTTTTTAAAGTGTCCGTGGTATGCTCTAGGAAGCATTTTGCCTCCCCTCCCCGGGGTGTGCTGTACATCAAATGATAACAAGGAGAATGCACTGTTCTCTTCTGAGGCACCAGAGAGCAGCTCTTTAAAAGGCCTCTCTCTGTCTTTGGGGATGGAAAAACCAACATGGCAGGGTCCCTGTCCCTCTGTCCTTTGACTTCCAGTGCTCCGGGGAGAGGAGCAACAGGAAACGTCCAGCTCTAGCCCAGACACTTAACAAGCAAGCTGAGATGCCAAGAAATGGCCAGTGTCTCTTCCTGCGGCAGTGAGAGGAATCTCCCCCAAACCCCAGAAGTCACGCGGGGAGATGACGCGCGCAGCACGGGTTGGTGTGATGCCTCTGTGTGAGTTTCTACTGCTAAGCAGGGCACATCGCTGTTTCCATGAAGGTGGGTGACCTCTGCTGAACACACAGAAAGTGATAACTTCCATAACCAGAGAAAGCCCTCGCACATCGCTCTGTCTCAACTTCCAGAAACCCCGAGCAGCCCTGCCTTGCTGGCGTCACATCAGCCTCGGCTCCGTGGCTTTCTGTTCACTGAGGGGCATGGCCTCTGTTTCTTTTCTTTTCCCTTTTTTTTTTCCCCTGCCTGAAGCTTTGACAGAAAACACCAAGCCATGTGGCTTCCAGAGGCCCAGCTCGTCATGCTCACGAAACAAATTTGTGGTGCCCCTTTTGTCAAAGGCCAGTTGGCTTTTACTCCCAGCAAAACTGCCGAACAGAAGCTGAGAAAATGCTCCACTAGGAGCCTCTGTGAACCAGGTGCTGCTTCGGCTGCGGAGGCTGGCGGGACGCCAAGCGCCAGGGAGGCAGGAGCCCCCTTACCTGCATCACGATCAGCAGGTCAAAGACCAGGATGAAGGACGCGAGGAACGCTCTGGAGACTTCATCGCTGGGCAGGAAGCCCCGATTCAGCTTGTCCCAGCTGATCCAGTCGGTGGTGATGACGAGGACGACCACAGAAGTCAGAGTGAACAGCACCGTCCTGCAAGGGACCAGAGGCACGTCAGAGCGCACGGCACAGCAAAGCCGCCCGGACACGGCCCGCGCCTCCTTCTTGCCCTGCCTTCCCGCCAAAACCATGGCCGACAAGAAGTGTGTTCCCTGCGTTCTTTCAGGAGCGGTGAGGAAAAAGTGGGCTAGCATCTCTTCCAAAGAGTGTTCAAGTAATGGTTACAGAACAGGTGACCAGCAATCAAACATTACAGGGAGAGCTCCGGTGGACAGCCCCACTACAGGTGCGCTGTTTTACATGGGCAGTGGGCACACGGCAGGTGCTGGAAGCGAGAGGACGTCCTTGTAGTCCATTACTGTCCTACAGAAAGGAGGCAGAATGCCACCAGGTTCATGACCATCCCCAGGTCCTAACAGGCTCAGCAGAGGAACCACCTCCAACTGACCGCAGTGTAGCCCTCTGCTCACAGGACGCAGACACGGCCAGGAGACCTCTTTCCGTGCACAATCACCCGTTCCCTTAGAACTCGCCAGGGCCCTGACCATGTTCTCCTACAGCTCTTTGTAACCCCATAAAACCTTGCACAATAACTCACAGGTGGAATTCAGTGAGTGAATGTTGAAATTAAGGACTTTCCTGAAAACATCAACAAAGTACTTTAACCAGTTTTTAATACTGTCATTCAAAATGGATCTGAACCTGAGTGCAAACACTCTGCTTCTCCGGAGAACCGTCCTGACGAAGCCTCTGCTCTCGCCACTGTACTAGTGTGCCTGCGTACTGTGCACATGCGAAGAGCAGAGACCACTTGTGTGGAAACGAAATGAACCAGAGAGGAATCAACAGACAGAAATAAAAAGGAAATAGCAAAAAATAAGAAAAAAAATACGGGGTTGGAATACAACTTCAGAACAACACACACCCATCTTGGAACTATTAAACTGTTTTTGCCCTCAAATGTCTTATGATAATTGACAGCCCAAAAAGAATAACACTGATGTAACTGCAGGTCTCTTTTAAACTGTATCAAGTACACATGTCTAAAAGTGTTTATTTAGAGCAACTTATACTGTGAGATAATGGATATAATGAAATCCTCCCTAGATTGTTATCCTACTATGTCCTATTCTTCCTATGAAAAGGTAAATGATTTTTAAAGTTTAGAAGACAAATGTTTCTATGAAATCCTTTACTTTGCTAAAATTACAAACTCTCAAAAGAATTTAACTCATGACCTTCAAAATACAAATTACAGGTTGCCCTTGGAGAAATTCTAAATAATTAGAATAACCCAACAGAAAGAAATTAAAAATACATAATCAAGTACATGTAAGACTCTTGAGATGTTAAATACATTTTTGCTCAGGTTAAGTCAACTGGTTTTATTTTTTGAATGGAGGAATTATCAGTGAATTAGAGTAAAATTACCAAAATTTCTTCTGTTGATAGGAATGCAACAGCTTCCATGAAGAGTGAATATCGTGCACTATTCTCCAAGACTCATTTTAGTGCTTTCCTCAACACCCTTGGGTTTGCAGTGTGTTTCCCACAGCGACGCCATGGGCGCATCTATGGCCTCAGGCTGCACTGGGAAGGTGGAAAGGCCGGTACATAGTTGGGGTCCCAATTTCCTCATGATGCCCCTTTTTAACCTCCCCAGCCTCCTTTGCTGAGCCCCAGGACACCGTGTTACATGGCACTATGTTACTGAACTATGGAAAAGCGAGAGTACTGAGCACCTCATGCCAACTCTGTGAGCAGTGCCCCGTGGACTGGTCAGAGCCACTGGTCCATGGGTTAATATTTTAACATCATTGCACTTTCCCCAAAAAGACACCCAGAACCTCCTTCCATGAGGACAGCCGACTGCACAGGAATTGACACTCTAATACTTCACTAGTCAAACATCAGTGGGTGTCATAAGACTAAATACGCATTTAGCAGCACATTTTTAAGAGTCAGAGTCAGGAAGTTTAGATTAAGTATCTCCTGAATAACCAGAAATCCCAGAAATCAGAAACTCCCATATCTGAGTACCTAGGTTCAAGTACCAGCTCTGCTCTCAACTCCGGTTCCCTGCTAACGCACGCCCTGGGAGGCAGAAGTGATGGCTGGAGTGTCTGGGTCCTTGCCACCCACATGAGAGGCTCAGAATGAGTGCTGGTTCCTGGATTTGGTCTAGCCTGGCACCAGGTGTTGTGGGTATTTTGGAAATGGACTATTGGATGGGAAACCCCTCCCCCCTTTCCTCCACCCACTGTCTTTCAAATACATAGAATTAATTTTTTAAAAAAGAAACAATCAACTAAAGCAAGACAATTTTCTGAAAAAATAGACAAATATTAAGACAAACTTCTTAGACTAAAAAAATGTATAAATGATAAATGAAAGAGGTCCCAGGGAAATGCAAAGGATCATAATAAGAGAATAAGAACAAAACCAAGAAACTGGACAGCTTAGAAGAAACAGACAAACTCCTAGAAGCATGTGATGTATGAAGACTGAATCATGACAAAATACAAGTTCTGAACAAAGGAGTAAATGAATCGGTAACCAAAACTCTTCAAAGAAAATTCTGGACATGATGGTTCCACCAATAATTGACATTCGCTTCTAAGCTCTTCCAAACACATCACGAGGAAGAAATACTTCAAACTCATTCTCTAAGGCCAGTATTATCCCAGTATCAAACCAGACCATAAGACATGAAAATGATAGGCCAGAATCTCTAACAACGGTAAGCAGAAAATTTTCAACAAAGTACTAGCAAATCAAATCAATCACGCATTAAAAGGATCACATACCACGATCAAGCGGGACTCCCCCCTAGGATGGGATGGTTCAGCATGGACAAATCAAATGGATGTGGCACATTTCAGAAAGAGCGGGAAGTATTCAAACCTTATGCTCATCTCACTATGTGGAGAGAAACATTTGACAAAATTCAACCTCTTTTCATGATTAAAACTCCAAACAACTGAGGAATAGGTCATGTGTCACTTAACAACAGATATGTGTCCTGAGAAAATGCAGTCAGGAAACTTCGTCATTGAGCACACCTTAAGACAGAGCATTCTTACACAAACTTGCACTAGGATAGCCCACTACAGGATATATTCCATCATACGGGCAGCCCTTCAGGGAGTGGGATGTAATTATACGGCACGTATCTCTAGAAGCCACAACAGAATTGAGGTTGTAAAGAAGACCACTGACATCAAACTCACTTCAGGAACAAGGCAAGGATGCCCACTCGTATGATTCTATTCACCCTAATACTGGAAGATCTAGACAGAGCAATTGAGCCAAGGAAATAAACAGCATCCAAATAAGACAGAAAGTTGAATGGAATGTTGATAGATGGCATGGTCTTACACAGAGTAAGCCTGAGGGCCACATACACAAAGCTGAAAGAACTAATAAATGAATTGAATAATGTCAAGGGACACAAAATCAACATACAATAAGCAGTTGCATTTCTACATACAAACAATGAAGTATTTGATAAGGAAATCAAGGAAGCAATTCCATTTATGACTGAATCAATAAGGATAGACGTACTTAGGAATACATTCCACCAAGGAGCTGAAAGATTTGTATACTGGATACTGTAAGGCATTGATAAAAGAAACTGAAGATGACACAAATACACGGGAAGACATCCTGAATTTATGAACTGGAAGAATTAATACTGCTGAAATGATCATACTTCCCAAAACAGTCTACAGGGTCTTGTAAATCCCTATAAAATTCTAATGGCATTTTTCACAGATATAAAAGGACAATCTTGAAATTCATGAGAAATTACAGAAGACCCTGAACAGACAAAGGAATCTTGAAAATGAATTACAAGGCTGGAGGAATCCCGTTTCCTAATTTGAAGTTATGGTAGAAAGCTACAGCAATCAAAGTGGCATAAACAGATAGATATATAGATTACTATAAAAAATAGGGAGACCAGAAATAAACCCCCCCACACACTCTTTAACAGTCACTGACAAGAGCACTAAGAATACATAATGGGGAAAATGGTGTCTTCAAAATGGGGTTAAAAATCTAAGTCTACACTCAAGGAATGAAATGGGACCCTTAGCTTATACCCTACGGAAAAGTTAACTCAAAAGAGATTAAAGGCTTAAGTGTAAGGTCTGCAACTACAAAACACCTAGAAGACAGGGAAAAGACTTCATTCTTCTCAGCAATGATGTTTTCAATACGACACCAAATGCACAGGTAACAAAAACAAAAATAAGTGTGATTACATCAAATTTTAAAATTTCTGCACAGGAATACAACAAAATCAAAAGGCATTCTATGAAATGAAAGATAATACTTATGTACAGTATATCTGTTAAGGGGTTAATATCCAAAATATATAAGACACTCAACTAACTCATTAATACAAAATGACCTAATTAGAAAATGGGGAAAGGTCTTGAATAGGAATTTCTCAAAAGAAAACAGACAAATGGCCAATAAGCATATGAAAAAAATTCAATATGATGAACCATCAGGGAAATGCAAGTCAAAACCACAATGCGACATCACTCAGTACTTGGTAGGATGACTATTACTGAAAATCCAAGGTGTGACATTAAAGGTACCCTTGCTGGAACTGTAAACTGTTAGTCATAAAAATTAGAGGTTTTGTGGGTCTGGCCCTGTGGCACAGTAGGTTAATCCTCCGCCTGTGGCACTGGCATCTCATATGGGCGCCAGTTCTAGTCCTGGCTGCTCCTCTTCCCATCCAGCTCTCTGCTATGGCCTGGGAAAGCAGTAGAAGATGGCCCAAATCCTTAGGCCCATGCACCTGTGTGGGAGACCCAGAAGACGCTGCCGGCTCCTGGCTTCAGATCGGCGCGGCTCCAGCCATTGTGGTCATTTGGGGAGTGAATGAGCGGACGGAAGACCTTTTTCTCTGTCTCTCCCTCCCAGTATCTGTAGCTCTATCTCTCAAATAAATAAATTAAGGGCCAGCGCCGTGGCTCACTAGGCTAATCCTCCACCTGCGGCGCCAGTATTCTGGGTTCTAGTCCCGGGTGGGGTGCTGGATTCTGTCCCAGTTGCTCCTCTTCCAGTCCAACTCTCTGCTGTGGCCTGGGAAGGCAGTGGAGGATGGCCCAGTGCTTGGGCCCCTGCACCCGCACGGGAGACCAGGAGGAAGCACCTGGCTCCTGGCTTCGGATCAGCATAGCACACCAGCTATTTAGGGGGTGAGCCAACAGAAAGAAGACCTTTCTCTCTGTCTCTCTCTCTCTCTCTAACTCTGCCTGTCAAAAAAATAAATTAATTAAATTAATTAATTAATTAAAAAATCTTTTAAAAAATTAGAGGTTTTTCAAAAATTAAATATTAATGAATAAATGGATAAAGAAAATGTGGTACACACGAATGTGTAAGAGCACTTCACAAAAACTTCATGGAAAATACAAGTAAAAGGCTTATTCAGGTACATTAAAAAATTCTTGCATATGAGAGGTCCTCACAAGTTCACTGAAAATGTATATAATGAAAAAGAACGAAGTATTAATTTCAAAAATTTTTAACTATATATTTATTTATTTGAAAGGCAGAATTACAGACGGGCAGAGGCAGAGAGAGAGAGAGAGGTCATCCATTCTGCTGGTTCACTCCCCAAATGGCCGCCATGGCTGGAGCTGTACCAATCAAAACAGGAGCCAGGAGCTTCTTCTGGGTTCCCACGTGGGTGCAGGGGCCCAGGGACTTGGGCCATCTTCCACTGCTTTCTCAGGCCATAGCAGAGAGCTGGGTTGGAAATGGAGAAGCCAGAATTCGAATTGCTGCCCATATGGGATGCTGGCACTGCAAGTGGCAGCATTAGCCACTAAGCCAAGGCACCAGCACCTCAAAATTTCTGAACCAAAATAACTGTACCTTTTAATTCCATTTTCCACCAACTTTTTTGAGTGGCCCTATATATCTGCATCATGAAATGCCATTCAGCTTAAGAAAGAAGGACCTTCTGCCACCTGTGACAGCACATTGGAAACCCGACGGCATTTCGCTCAGTGAAACAAGCCAGGCACAGCAAGACGAGCCCTAGAAAACTTCACCTGTATGCGAAAGCTGGAATGTGCAGCTCCCAGAAGCAGAGCACAGAAGGCTAATTACCAGAGGCTGGGCAGTGGGGAACGAGATGTGGGTCGCAGGCACAAAGGTGCAGTTGGAAGGTGAGCAAGTTCTAGGGATCCAGCACAGAGCGCGGAGACCGTTGCTGACAACACTTACTTTGGACTGAAAAGTGCTGAGACTGGACGTGACGATTCCTCACCACACACAGAAATAACAGCTCGGTTTGATGATGCACGTGCTAATCCACAGTGTACACAGATATCAAGCCATCACAGTGTTTACCTTGAACACAGACAATTTTCACTTGTCAACTACACCTCACTGTAGCTAGAAAAGGAGGCATTCTTATTCATGCTAATACTGTAATTACCTACACTCTTAATTAATCGCAGACCATTGAAACTATAATAGCACATCCTTCATAACCACTGCTCTGACAAAAGTAGAAAACAAAGGTTGACAAAACTATATTTGCAGCACTACGGATACAGGCATTTCTTGCCTTTTTTGTTTTTGTATCTTCAATTAAGGTTTTTTTTTTTTTTTTTACAGGCAGAGTGGACAGTGAGAGAGAGAGACAGAGAGAGAAAGGTCTTCCTTTGCCGTTGGTTCACCCTCCAATGGCCGCCGCTGCAGCCGGCGCACCGCGCTGATCCTGGCAGGAGCCAGGAGCCAGGTGCTTTTCCTGGTCTCCCATGGGGTGCAGGGCCCAAGCACCTGGGCCATCCTCCACTGCACTCCCTGGCCATAGCAGAGAGCTGGCCTGGAAGAGGGGCAACCGGGACAGAATCCGGCGCCCCAACCGGGACTAGAACCCGGTGTGCCGGCGCCGCAAGGTGGAGGATTAGCCTATTGAGCCACGGCGCCGGCCTTTCAATTAAGTTTTTTTAAAAAATCTATCATGAAGTGCTTGTTATAATTCATGAATACCTGGCAGCGGTTTGAATGACAGCTGGCTCAGACGAATCAGCGGCGCCTCCCGCCCCGCGTGTGCTTCCCTGGGAATACTGCACGCAGCTGACACACAGCCCTGTTTCTAAGAGCTCCACTCCTGTTGTCCTGGCTTTATCACAGGCTCCATTTTGACAAAAGCTATTGCTACAGATCTCAGAAGAAACTTACCACTTTATCACAGCAGAGGGGAATTAAAGGAGGCATCCTGCCTGATAGTTAATATTTAATACTACAAAAGGAATAAAAGCAGCGGTTATTAAATATGAATGCTTACAACTCACACAAAAAGGCTTAAAAATAAAGTCTCCAGAGAAAGGGAGAAAGGGCCCACGACACATTACGTGGTCGACACCGCCTCCAAAACCCGTGCTCTGCGCCTTGAGAACACACCCGCACAGAAGCCAGCACCTTGTCTGTCTGGTTACCACCTCGTGTGGCCCACCACTGGGGAAGGGTCTCGGCTGGGCTCACAGAGCAAGGGTCGTGTCTGTGTGAACTGACAGGAAGGACGCAGCAGCGATGGCACACGGCTGTCCAGCCCCACGCCACCGACAAGCCAGCAGGCACCGGCGTGACAGCTTCACGCAGATTAACACCTAGGATCTCTACCACCACCTCTAGCGTTCAGGTGCAGAAAGGAGCCGTGGGCATTTTGATACCCTGACCTAAGAGTAACACGGGGTTGACAAGTTGTGTGAAGTACGACCCAGAAGTGATGTGCGATGCTCCCAGCCCAGGCTGGCTCCTGACAGTCCCCCTCACAGCCCTGGGAAGCGTCTCACCAGCGCCCCTCTGCCCGCCATAACTAGACGTTCAACTAGAACTCCACTTACGTCCATTCGCATCCTAATACTGGAAAAATGACCAGCCAGAAATGCGTAACCCTGAAAAGTAAAACCGGCAGGGACGATCAGGCCTGACGGGCGACAGCTAAAAGGACCAGTTCTGTGGTTGTGGCCATGGCACTCAGGAAAATGCTACCCATCAGAGAAGCCTCCTTGGGGCTCCAGTCAGTACACACGGTTGAAAAGATGCTGACGCTAGACCATGATTCCTGGGGAGTCCCAGCTTCTCTTTTTAAGCAGCAGACAATTAAACAGTTATCTGGATTACTCTCCTTGCTGGCTGCATCCGTGCCAGCGCGACGCACAGCTTGTCAGCCCCACTGTCTGGCTCCTGGCCGCCAGTCAAAAGGAAAGAATCCCAGGTAACGGGCAGTGTAAGAGGGTCGCGTTCACAGCGCATTCTCAAATTCCCAGTTAGCTTGTTCCCTTTTCCTTGATTGTTAATACCTCTGATATTAGCAGGATTAGAATGGGAGCCCAAGGAGGGTGAATGGAGCTCTCCTAATCCAGGGCTCCCCAACCTCTGGGGTAGGCCCCACAGACCCCAGCTGTTGCTGGAGCAGAGTGCATGCAGTGTGCACGTGCAGGACAAACACAGCGCTTCCCCAGACATCAGCACTCTTGTTTGGGGCACACGTGGTGTGCACAGCTGGTGTTGTCTGTGGTACACACAGTGTGCACAGCTGATGTTCTTTGGGGCACACGCGGTGTGCACAGCTGATGTTGTTTGGGGCACACATGGTGTGCACAGCTGGTGTTGTCTGTGGTACACACGGTGTGCACAGCTGATGTTGTCTATGGTACACGCAGTGTGCACAGCTGATGTTGTTTGGGGCACACCCAGTGTGCACAGCTGGTGTTGTCTATGGTACACGCGGTGTGCACAGCTGATGTTGTCTGTGGAACACGCGGTGTACACAGCTAGTGTTGTCTGTGATACACGTGGTGTGCACAGCTGATGTTGTCTGTGGTACACACGGTGTGCACAGCTGATGTTGTCTGTGGTACACACGGTGTGCACAGCTGATGTTGTCTGTGGTACACGCGGTGTGCACAGCTAGTGTTGTCTGTGATACACGTGGTGTGCACAGCTGATGTTGTTTGTGGTACACATGGTGTGCACAGCTATTGTCTGTGATACACACGGTGTGCACAGCTGATGCTGTCTGTGGTACACACGTGTGCACAGCTGATGCTGTCTGTGGTACACACGGTGTGCACAGCTGATGTTGTTTGGGGCACACGCAGTGTGCACAGCTGATGTTTGGGGCACACGCAGTGTGCACAGCTGATGTTTGGGGCACACACGGTGTGCACGGCTGATGCTGTTTGGGGTACACGCGGTGTGTACAGCTGATGCTGTCTGTGGTACACACGGTGTGCACAGCTCATGAGGATCCGGATCACCACGCACTGAGGACGAGCTCACCCCACAGCAGGGGCCACCTTTGCCTTCAGATAAAAGACTGAAGAAATCTCAAAACTGCCAATCGCCCTGATGCCACCTGCTGGAAGCAGTGACCTCACAGCCCCCCTCACACCCACAAAACACCTGCAACACACGGAGAAAAGACAGGTCCTGCATGAACAGCGGCTTCGTCCACGTCTTCACCGCCCTCCTCTCAACTTCGGGATTCTAAGAATCTCTGGACGTTTAAGAGTCTGACCTGTTAATATTTGCTTCCATCCACAACTCGACAAGATAGACCTAGTGCACAAACAGCTGAAAGCAGGTCTTAAGTCGAGAGGGAGATTCCTCAGCAGCTCTGGAAAAGCCCGGAGGCTGACTCCGTTAGTGTTAACTGCCGTGCCACTTCCTCGTGATCGACTCGGGTAGCAGGAATGGACACCGTCATCTGACTGTTAAGCACAGAACCACCCAAACTGCCAATACTCAATCCTTTTTATGACATCAAAAATATCAGTGTCATATGAATCAACATGATAAATATGTTCCCAGGTGTATTAATGGGTTGGTGATTACTCACGTTCTAAAATGTTTATAATCTTTGATTCCAGTCATATATGTTATGTTTCTTTCTGATCATGCTGCACAATGTTTATAAAGTCTTAAAAGAACTAAAAATCACTTTTACTTTTTCCTGCATTCCTCACGTTAAAATGTTGGCATTCAGCCAAAGCGAGTCAGATCATGTTTTATCATTTCTCTTAGAAAAATAAAATCCATGAAGCCTATTAAAATGAAAGGTTTAAGGTAACCACCACAATAAAAGAATGCATGAATCAAGATAGAAAATTCAATTTTGCAATTAAATTGTGATACAGCCTCATATTTCCAAGTGCTAAATACATAAAATAAAAAGTGGAATGGCCATGGAATTTAAAATGATTTAATATCCTACTTTCTAATCATGTTGGAAATAAAAGAGGCAGAATAGTTTCCTCTAGCTTTCATCGCAAATCCTAGGGCCAGTTCAAACATTTGTTTCCCTCTGCAGGGCAAGTGCTGGCCTGCTAAAGTCACACACAGCCATGAGAAGGTGTTGAGACTTGTCATTTGGCTTGTTCGAATTATCAATGTTGCCACAGCGATTCTATAAGAAAACAGTCATCATATGTGTCCTCAAACCGGTTCATCCCCAAATACAAGGTGTTAGTGAAATGATACTGTCTCATCTGAGGCACCATCACGAGCCCAGACACCATTCCAGGTGCTGGCCCAGTCTCCATCTTGTACAAGAAGCTTCGGTCCTAAGCCCAGCCTGGCTTATTAGAAGTCAGGTGACCAAAGGGTCCAACCACAAGCGTCAGCTCCACCTCCACCCTGACGGGATTCGCTGCTCCCACTTCCCTACCCCTGCAAGGCTATGACAGGGCCAGCTTTCCCACACACTCCTTATTCTCTCTCTCTTCACACTCTCCCACCAGCCCGTCAGGTCCCCACCCCCGTCCGGACGATACACTTTTCCCTTACTCCGGAGTTTGGTGTGCTTTGTGGTGGCCTTTCACAAGGCGCTTCACAAAGATTCATGGGAAATGGAATTAAAAGATAAATTTCCTTTACTACAAAAAAAATGGACATACATCTGACCATCATGAATAAAGTTCACAAAAAATAGTTATAATGGAAAAACTTCAGGGATTTCAAAATATTCTTAGAAGAAAATAAGCTTCTCTTTTAATTCCATTTTTCCAAGAACTTTTGAAGTACACTGGGATGTGAGTTACTCAGCTCCACATCCAAACTGATGAAGTCAAAGTCGCTCCTTGAGAAATGGGTCAGGGGCCTGTGTTGTGGTGTGGCGGGTAAGGTCCCGGCCTGCAGTGCCGGCGTCCCATATGGGTGACAGTTAGTGTTCTGGCTGCTCCACTTCAGATCCAGCTCCCTGCAAACAACCTGGGAAAAGCAGCAGAAGATGGCCAAAGTGGGAGACCTGGAAGAAGCTGTGGCTCCTGGCTTTGGCCTGGCCCAGCCCCAGCCACTGCAGCCAGATGAGGAGTGAACTACTGGATGGAAGATTCTCTCTCTCTCTCTCTCTCTCTCTCTCTCTCTCTCTCTCTCTCCCCCTCCCTCCCTCGGGCCACCTCAGGCCTCCTGCTGTGCAGGTCAGGAAGCAGCCAGGGGCTCCAAGGTCATCGTTGCCCTTGACCTGGGAAGCAGCAACGCTCCCCAGGGGTTCTCTGAGCAGGATCACTGCAGTCCCTGGCCAGCCCCAGCCCATTCCTGAAGACAGAGCACGAGAAAGGAGTCACAGCCCCAGCCCATTCCTGAAGACAGAGCCTGAGACAGGAGCCGCAGCTGTTGACTTGCTTTGTGGTTCCACTGGGACCTGGGGGATAGAGGGAAATGATTAGAGTCGGTTGTTTTTATGTATAATTTGTGTTTATATCTTCATTTCTTCATCCAGAGAAGAGCCCTGGACACAGCAGGAGCTCAGTCAGTACCGACCAGACTGAAGGGCACACAGAACTGGGAAACTCTCGTTCCTGAGAGGCCGTCACGGAGGTGATTCACACACGGTGCTATGCTCAGATCACAGCACAGCAGGGCTGTGCTCAGATCACGGAGGTGACTGACACATGGTGTTGGGCTCGGGACTTACAGAGCTGTCACGGAGGTGATTCACACACGGTGCTGGGCATGGGACCTACAGGGCTGTTCTCAGATCACGGAGGTGATTCACACACGGTGCTGGGCACGGGACCTACAGGGCTGTCACGGAGGTGATTCACACACAGTGCTGGGTGCAGGAGCTGCAGGGCTGTGCCCCAGACTTCTGCAGTGCCCAACCCTTCCAAGTGCTGACCCTGGGCATCAGCAGTCTTGATACAGCCCATGACAAATGACACAAACCTCTTTCTTTCTTTCATTTTTTTTTTTTTTACAGGCAGAGTTAGACAGTGAGAGAGAGAGAGAGAGAGAGAGAGAGAGAGAGAGAAGGTCCTTCAGGTCTTCCTTCCATTGGTTCAGCCCCCAAATGGCCGTTCCTGGCCGAAGCCAGGAGCCAGGTTCTTCCTCATGGTCCCCAACGTGGGTGCAGGGCCCAAGCACTTGGGTCATCGTCCACTGCACTCCTGGGCCACAGCAGCGAGCTGGGCTGGAAGAGGAGCAACCAGGACAGAACCTGCGCCCCAACCGGGACTAGAACCTGGAGTACTAGCGCCACAGGTGGAGGATTAGCCTAGTGAGCCGCGGCGCCGGCCTGACACAAACCCATTTCTTTCAGTGTCTTCATGCCTCTGCCTCCTTGTGAGTGATGTGAGCTCACACAGTGGCCCAGAGAGCTGCCTGTTGGCACAGACAGTGGTCTGCTCAGGAGGAGCCAGGGTCATTTCTCTGGGTTTCAGAGTTCTGGGGATGAAATAAAGCAGAGATATGAAGAAAAAAATAACACCTGTTAGAACACAAACTCCTTAACAGGTGGACTCCAATGCTCATCACTGGAGCCCAGACTGAAGCACTCCGCCCTCGTTCTTCACCACGCTCAGATGCTCCTGCCGCGGACAGTTCTTCCTCCCACACGTAGAGACAGAGGGCTGGGCAGCAGGAACACAGCCTGCGCTACAGGCGTGTGAACCCTATGCGTCTTGTAGCACAACCACAAGCCTGATGCTTCCTCCCAGTGAACTTCCTTGTCCACACCAAGCAACTCGCCCGTTCAACAGAAGAGAACGAGTGAGGGGTTGTCTTCTAAAAGACTAGGGTAACGAAGGTGGTAATGAAACATGACTACGGAGAATGACAGAGAGCCCAGGTCCACTGCTGGTTACTTAGTGACAACAAAACGATGACAGCATCTCGATTCCCAAAAACCCACAGTGGAATTTTTAACCTAAACACCAGACTGCATCTTTTCCTTGCTGTTAAATTTGCTTTAGAAAAGAAAAGGAAAGCCTGGTGTCTTCAGGTGGGTGGGGGTGAGCTGGACAGAACATGTATTTGGCTGCAGAACTAGCATGGACTCACGTCCTGGGCTAGAGCAGAGACTGTGAGGACATCCTGTGCTTCAGAGGACACCTAGATGTTTACACAATCTAAACCAAGTCAAGAGTATGCTTTGAGCTTCCTCGCAGACACGTCTTGAGGAGGATTCCAGCAGACACACATCTTCATAACTCCCCACAAGGACCCCCGAACACAGACAGACTCTTTTTTTTATAGGCAGAGTTAGACAGTGAGAGAGAGAGAGAGACAGAGAGAAAGGTCTTCCTTTTCCATTGGTTCACCCCCCAAGTGGCCGTTATGGCTGGCGCATTGTGGCCGGTGCGGTGCACCGATCTGAAACCAGGAGTCAGGTGCTTCCTCCTGGTCTCCCATGCGGGTGCAGGGCCCAAGGACTTGGGCCATCCTCCACTGCCCTCCCAGGCCACAGCAGAGAGCTGGACTAAAAGAGGAGCAACTGGGACAGAACCGGCACCCCGACTGGGACTAGAACCTGGGATGCCAGCGCCGCAGGCAGAGGATTAGCCTAGTAAGCTGTAGTGCCAGCCAGAAAACAGACTCTTTTCCATGACCACATGCACATGACATCACAGCTGGAAAAGTGGATATAATCCACATAAACTGCTTTCTTGCTACAAAATAAGATTATAAAATAGATAACGGGAACAGAAAAAAATCCCTAAAGTAATACAAAAGCATTTAAAGGAAGTAACATCATGTCACAAAGCAAGATAAAAACCAATGAGCGCTGGGATTCATAAAAGATAATCCATTCTTAAATTTCAAGGGGAGATCTTTCTATAATATTGGAGCGTGCAGGATGTTTAATGTGGTAACTGTATTTTGTAGGATACTACAAGAGTGGGAACAGGTCAGTGTACATTTGCTCACATGCACAGAATGTGTACCAGGAGGGAACCCCGGTGTACTCTGTGGCCTCTGCGTGAGAGCTGCCAGTGCAGGCTCAACAGTGCTCACATGGGCAGCACTGCAGTGAAGGCCGTTGATACTGGGTGTTGTGCAGGTGCTGGGGCAGCAGAGTATGGAAAATCTCTGAACCTGCTGTTTAACTGTGCTGTGAATCTAAAACTAAACCTAAAGCTGATTTCATGACTGTTGGCCTTTAAATTTATTTTATTAAAGATTTATTTATTTATTTAAAGGCAGAGTAACACACACAGAGAAAGAGAGAGAGAGGCAGAGAGAGAGACAGAGAATTGGTTCACTCCCTCAAATGCCTGCAACAGCCAGGATTTGGCCAGGCCAAGACCAGAAGCCAAGAGCCCCACCCAGGTCTCCCACAAGGGAGGCAGGGGCATAAGAACTTGAGCTTCATGCATGGCCTTCTCAGGAGCATCGGCAGGAAGCAGGATCAGCAGAGGAGCAGCCAGGACCTGAGCTGGCACTCCAGTATGGGACTGGCAGTCCCAAGAGGCAGCTTAACCCTCTTAATCCACAATGCAGACCTGTGTCGGCATCTTACAGGCAGATCACCATCTTGTCTGATGTGCCCAGAGGAGAACTTGAAGCTAGCTAAAATGTCTAATTTCATCAAAATTTAAATGCCTCTTGATAGAAAATGTTACTACTGGTAATGTAAAAGATTGGAAATAGGATTGCTTTTTAAATGAGAAAGTCAGATTGTCGCAGATCCAAGGGCCGAGAAAATTGGAGAAGCGTTTACTGAGTTTCCACCGCGCCAGAGACCCAGAGCTAGTCTGACGACACAGGAAGATCGGGCCCTTCGGGAGCAGGTCAGCCGTGGCAGGACACCAACACATACACAGATCGTCGGATCTAGACAGTAAGAGCTGTGATGCTATGGAGGATCCTGGGAATGCCAGTTGTATTTTTATGCAAGCGTGAAGGGGAGCTGAGACATGAGGGGTCTTGAAAAAAACTCAAAAACTCATAAATATGTATTATGAAGATGCTAGGCATGGGTTCAATCTTTTTTGCACCAAAATAAGTTCATCTATTAATTCCATGTTCCACCAACATTCTGAATTTCCCTCAGATGTGAAGAAAGGCAGAAGGAACCAGAGCAGGTGCTCCTGAGCTTCCCCCAGAGTTCTGATTTGTGCATCACTTGGCCCAGCACGGAGCCCTCTGTCAGCAGGAAACAGCTCAAGTCACAAATGCATTTACAACACGAAACCTCCTGCACAGTCCAGCTCTGCAGTGCGCCGCTTGTTCCTCGCGTGACCACAGGGCTGACCAAGGAAGGAGTCAGAAGGGTTAATAGGCAACTAGGAAATAAAGAACCAGGTGTTTGTATGAAACCAGCCATCAGCTGATTAGGTAAAGACGTTGTCCCAGGAAAATGCAAAGATGGATGACTAGGGAACACAATGAGGCCGCTGCACACAGCTCGCTGGGAGCAGCTAGGCTCTGGCATCGGAGCAGACACCACAAAGCTACACGTCTCAAGTGCTTAGCAACGACCAGGAAGGCATAACCTGCCTTGAGACAGGTCAGGTCAACAGTATTTCTCAACTGTAATATCTCCCAAGTGGTCGGCATGGTAACGACCGTTTGTTAACTTGTCAGGAACCATGACCACCACACAAGAGCTACGCAACAAAAAATGAAGTGGACCCCTGATTTGTGGAAGCTGTGTAAGAGTTGACTGACTGATAAGATCGATAAGCAGTCCCTATACCCAGACCTTGAGGGACCCCTCCCTCGGGGAGCCCTCCTGGAAAGCAGGAGTCTGATTTCTCAATAAAATCTTCGTTCACTTGCTTAGCTCACCCCCCTTCATTGTCCTTGTTGTAATTCTTCACCTCCTTGAGATGAAGAACCAACCCTGAAATCCTGGAACAATCCCAACTGTGCTGGCATCTGCTGCCCAGCACCACAACACAGCACAGGACTGCACAACGCGGGCCCAGCATGAGACCCAGCCACAACCCAGGCACGGTTTCCACAGAATGCATGTGGCTTGGGAAGCACCACAAAGCAAAAACAAAATCTTTTTTTTTTTTACAGGCAGAGTTAGACAGTGAGAGAGAGAGAGACAGAGACAGAGAGAAAGGTCTTCCTTTTCCATTGGTTCACCCCCCAAAATGGCCACTACCAGCGTGCCGGCACGCTGCACTGATCTGAAGCCAGGAACCAGGTGCTTCCTCCTGGTCTCCCATGCGTGTGCAGGGCCCAAGGACTTGGACCATCCTCCACTGCACTCCCGGGCCACAGCAGAGAGCTGGACTGGAAGAGGGGCAACTGGGACAGAATCCGGCACCTCAAATGGGACTAGAACCTGGTGTGCCGGTGCTGCAGGCGGAGGATAAGCCAAGTGCCGTGGCGCCGGCCGCAAAACCAAAATCTTAATGCAGCCAGGTGCTGTGTTGCAGCAGCCAGAGAGGAAGAGAACAAGGACAACACGTGACCTGCAAACTCCACCACAGACTGAAGAGGAGGCGATGTTAAGGACACTTACTCCTCCAAACAAGACTGCTTGGGGATGTGGAACTTGGATCTAAATACAGTCTCAGACACTTTCTCTGTAAATCAGATCTGGGCTTCATCTGTGCTCTGTTCCCAGGTCTACTAGGACGGAGGAAGAAAAGATGGATGAAATTGTTTGGATACTCAAATATCTGAAGCAAAAGTATGTAAATACTTCAGTTTCCCTTTATGTTCATGATTGGAGACTGATCACATCAAGCCACTCCAATGTGAAGAAGCACATCTCTCGTAACAGATTTTGACTTTCACTCGATCATTTCCTTACTAACAGGGAGCATTTAACACGTATATTTTGCGAGACAGATGTGTAACAGCCTGAACTGTAAGATGCAAACACCCATGGCGTACTTCATAACAAAATTAAAGAATGAGCTATCATCTCATTAGAGAGAGAATATGATCATGCATGCAGCTGTAATCAGGAATAAAAGAAACTCCCAAGGATGCATTAGAATTCTTGCCTTGGGAGAAGAGAAAAAATAAAAAATAAAAACCAAGACAAAGGAGCAGGTCAACCAAGGGATAATGCTGTTAGGAGCTGCAACAAGGCGCAGGGCAGAAGTGGGCAAGCTGTCTGCCTCCAGAGGACAAGCGTGCAAAGGTGGGATAGAAAAACAAAATGAGACTGGATATTTACAGAACAGGCCATATTTCTGATGTCTTTGGAAGCCTCCCATGACGGCTTAGCTTGATGCTATAGAAAAAGATCCTATTGATTGTATGAAAGCTCAGATTAAAGAAAAGTAGGAAGCACTCTGCTCCAGTAATATACAAATGACAGGTCTCATCACTAAATTATAAGGGCAAATACAAAATGTATCTGGAAGGAAAGTTAATGGAACTTCAGGCCAGACTGGAATGACACTTAGGGAAATGTGAAGGAAGGGGGTTTCAGGTCAGAAGATGATGAGACGCGTTCTGAGAGCCTCAGAAACCTGCAATGCTAGCCCCGGATTCCCCCGTTCTTATGGTAGACACTGTTCTAAGGTGCCCCTGGTGATGTTCACCAGTGTGCCAGCTCCTCTCCGAGTCTGATGAGCTATCACTCCTGTGTTTCTAAGGGGGCCTGTGCATGTTTAATTAAGGTTACTGAGCAGTTAACTGTGGGTTAATCCAGAGGGAGATGACGTGGGTGAGCCCTCTGAAAGCAGAGCTCCTCTGGCAGAGCGGCAGGGTGCGGGTTCTCTGTGGCTGAGCTGCGGGGTCACGGGGACACGACAGGAGAGCAGTTCTGGAAACAGCCACGGTGCCCGCCCACACACAGCCACCCTGGAACCACAGGAGCAGCGGTAGGGGTCTGCTCCACACAGGCCAGCAGTCAAGCCTGCTACCTCAAGCCAGACAGAGGTCCCAGCCACACCTGGACACACCTCTGACTACAGAAGCCTAGAGCATGCGCTGGCGGCTGCTTAAAAGGTTCAGTCTCCGGCAACTGGTTCTACAGAATTCTTGTGATCCTAAAGTATTGCTTACTGGAAATACGAGGATACTTCCAACAGTTCAAGAAGAATATAATTTAAAAATAAGTCCACTTTGGTGCAAGAAATTTTTGAAATCTACTCGCACGAGATCTTGAAAAAGTACAAGGAAAATGCATATCATGAAAAATCGTTGCAAAGATTTTCCAAAATGCATCAGAATAAGCTTGCCATTTAATTCCATTTTGCCAGCAAATTTTTGGAGTACCCTCATATTTCCTAGGTCAGATACAGAAAAGAATGCTACGAGTAGTTTAAAAGAATTATCCCAGACTGAAAAATTAAAAAAAAAAAAAAACTTGAGAGAAACATCTACTCCAAAGAAAATGCTCATTGAATTAGGAAACCGAAATTAGCATTAAAAGAAAATCTGATCCAAGTACTTGTCTTCAATGGCTTTTACAATTGTATAGGGAAGGCTATTTCTACATCTCTGCTTAAACTTTAACAGGAAAGAATAATGATTTCAAAACCCATCCAGGCATGACAAAATGCTACCTGAGATCTAAATGCAGTTTCTCCTCATTCAACTTAATTACCATAGCTGTTAAGTTTGGTAGTCGGGATCTACTCCTTGAGATAAACTCTACAAATATTAAAGAGAAAATTCTGTCAAAAGAAAGAGAGGCTCTAACTACTAGTCATGGCTCATACTAATTATACTTGAATGTTATTTTTAATTTAAAAGTAAAAAATATATACTTATAGTATACAATATAATATTCTGATATAGATTTTGCAGTGGCTAAATCAAGATATTTAGCATATGCCTTATCCCACATAGTTATGTATATACATGTGTATGCGTGTGTGTGTGTGTGTGTGTGTGAGAGAGAGAGAGAGAGAGTATATTTGGTGACTACACTTAAAATCCACTCTCAGAAAGTTTCAGTATTAATACACGGCTACCAATTGTTGTCTTAGTGAACCACAACTGATTTCTGGAGATTATTTCTCCTAACTGAAACTTTCTGTCTTTGACCAATGTCTCCCCAGTTCACCCCAATATCCACTGGTAACCACCACCAAACTCTGTTTTCCTGAGTTCAAAGGTTTTGGATTCCATATGCATGAATGTGCTGTTGTATCTCTGGGCCTGGCTTATTTCACTTAACATGACAGCCTCCTGGTTTGCACAGGCTGTCGTAAATGACAGAATTTCCATCTTTTTAAGGCTGAATAAGATTCCATTATATATGGACAGCACAAAGTATCCATTCATCCATGGGTAGACACTTGATTGCTTCTAGAGCTAGAATACTATGAACAATGCTGCAAAGGAGATGGGATTACAGACATTTCTTTGGGACTCTGATTTCAATTCACTTGGCTATACATTCAAATGAATCATATGGTAATTCTATTTTCACGTTTTGGGGAGCCCCCATTCTGTTGCCAAAATAGCAGTGCTAATTTACATTCCCACCAACAATGTACAAGGATTCCTCTCCACATTCTGTTAGTCTCTCAGATTCTAACATTCCTTATGCAAAAAGAGGTTATTAATAGCATTTACATCATAAGATTGGTTTGCAAAGTAATCAGATATATGGATATAGTAATATAATTATAACCATGCAATAAATTTTAGCTTTCATCAAGTCCTCTCTGTTACCTAGCATCTAAATGCAATTTCTCCTGATTAAATTTAACTACCACAGCCCTAAAGATTCTTAGTCAGGAGCTACTCCTTGAGAAAAACTCTTTATGTATTTTAAAGAAAAATTTGTTGTGGGAAAGACAAGATTCTGTTACCTTTTGCCTTTGTGATAACAGTTATTTTAGCATGTGTCAGTGACACTGTGGTTCTAACTGGCATTTGCCTGAAGGTTAGTAATTTTGAACATTTTTTCATATCTTAATGGTCTTTTGTGTATTTCTGAAGAAATGTCTGTTTAGATTCCTTGGTTACTCTTTTTAAAATTTGGGTTCTTGGTTTTCTTATGATTGGGTAGTTTGAGTTTCCTGTATAATTTGGATAGCAATCCATTCTCAGGAATGAACAGCAGTGAATTCTCCTCTCCTGTCGGCTGTCTCCTCATTTTGTTGATCCTCTTCCTTCGCTGTGCAGAAGCTGCTAAGTCTGAAGTTAACACATTTTTATACCTTTGCTTTTGCTCTTTTCTAATAACTTCACATAACCTGAAGTGCTATACATTTGTATCTTTAATCCATTTTGAATTGATTTCTACGTATGGTGCAATCCTGTTCTGCATGTAGGCTTCTCACTGTCCCAATTCCATTTATTAAAAAGGCTGGTCTTTCCCATTGTGTGCTCTTGGCATCTCTGGCAAAAATCAATAGACCATGGGTGCACAGGCTTATTTCTGGACTCTCTGTCCCATTGGTCTGTTTTTCATACTAATTATTTACATACATTTAGAGACGCCTGTACCACTCTCAGGCTTAATTTCTTGGCCTCTGATGAAGGAGGAACAGCCAGAGGGAAGAGGAGGAGGACAAGACTAGAGCTAAAAAGTATTGCACGGTTATAATTATATTACTATATCCATACATTCGATTAGTTTGCAAGCCAATCTTGTGCATGCGAGACTTTGAGAAATGAAGTAACCTAAGACTACAAAAGCCATTAAATATGAAACGTATTTAACTCCAACTTCTCTGACTCCAACAATGAAGTGATTAGCCAGGACGGTGTTCCGATGCATCTTTCCCGCTGTTCAGAATGCTGAATGCAAAACACTTTTCCTATTTTAAGCACTGGGGTGGTGCTACGCACAGCAGGTTAGGCTGTCACTTGGGATACGCACGACGCACCTTGGAGCACTGGTTCAGGTTCCATACACTCTGCTTCTGATCCTCCCTGCAAACGTGCCTGACAGGGAGCAGACGACGGCTCAAACGCCTGGGTTCCTGCCACCCACATGAGAGACCTGGCTGGAGTCGGCTCCTGGCTTCAGCATGGTCTGCCCCAGTTGTTTGGAGCCCCACGCTTTGGGGAATCCGCAGATGGAAAATCAATCCATCCATCTCCTTTTCTTTCTGTCATATTGCCTTTCAAATAATTTTTTTTTTTGACAGGCAGAGTGGACAGTGAGAGAGAGACAGAGAGAAAGGTCTTCCTTTTGCTGTTGGTTCACCCTCCAATGGCCGCCGCGGCCAGCGCGCTGCGGCCGGCGCACCGCGCTGATCCGATGGCAGGAGCCAGGAGCCAGGTGCTTTTCCTGGTCTCCCATGGGGTGCAGGGCCCAAGCACCTGGGCCATCCTCCACTGCACTCCCTGGCCACAGCAGAGAGCTGGCCTGGAAGAGGGGCAACCGGGACAGAATCCGGCGCCCCGACCGGGACTAGAACCCGGTGTGCCGGCGCCGCAAGGCGGAGAATTAGCCTAGTGAGCCACGGCGCCGGCCCTTTCAAATAATTTTTTAAAATAAATAAAATTTGTGCTACTATCATATTTAAAAAACAGTAACACAGTCAATCTTTAGATTTCTTTCTCCAAATTATTCTGCAGGTATTTCAAGATAAGGCTACTAAACATTATCTCACTCACAAAGTAGTTAAGGAAATCTTTCAAACTGTAAGACTGTTAAGGGTTGTTTTTTATAAAAGGTGCTGTCTTTCACCTGGAAAACCTGATTTCTCATTGGTAGCAGTCCCTCAGCTTTGTCTGCCAGAAGTAAATGGTGAAGGGACCCTGCTGAGGATGAGGCTCCATGCTGACTCAGAAGCATAACTGCCTCATTTGGCTGAATGGTGGGATTTTTCCCATGAGATGGAGGGAAAAAATTACTGTTGTGATCTAATGTTCAGAGCCTTAAGGGCTCCAGGGTAACCTTAAGAAAACGACAGAAGCATCCGTTCTGTGCACTGCCCACACAGGACAGCACCGACGGCAGCCCAGGAGTTGAGCAGAGAAGTCCCAGTGCATCGTCAGGGAAAAACCCACAGCGGACACAAACAACAGTTCCAGGTTACTTGCGACACCCCTCCCTCAAGGCACATAGCTCGGTGCCAAGAGACCCTCAGCTTGTAATTCCTCCCCAAGATAAAGTGAAAGCACAGCGAGTGAGCACCCAGCTCCTCTAATTGTGTGAGAAGCTACCAGGGACTCATTTCTTCTCTACCGGGAATACCAGTGTGATCAGCACAGCTGAGTGTCTGGGGGACTGGGAGCAGGGGGCGAGGCATCTTCCCTGCCAACCACTCTGCACTCCATGACCCAGGAAAACCCCAGAGGAGGTTCCTAGCACCCGTCCAGGCTTTGTAGGACTGAAAATAATTATGCAATCCTAAGACTCCCTCATCTGCAAAAGGGAACAGCAGTCACAGGGCAGAAGGACCCACAGAACATCTCTGACAGAGCCTCCGAACCCCTTGCTAGGAAAACCACTGACAGCATTTCTCTCACAAAGCCAGACGAAAGAGACTAGCGGAGGCGACTGCTCCTCACATGTGAATACAGCCATTCAAGATTTCAAAGAACATGACATCACCAAAGGAACACAATAATATTAATTTTATAATAAGTAGCTACAAATAAATACAGATACACAAATTTCCTGACAAAGAATTCAGAATAATTGCTTTAAGAAATTCAGCAGATAAACACCTCCTTAAAAACAGGAAAACAATACATAAACAGAAAAAGAAACTCAACAGAGAGATAGATGTCATTAAAAAAAAAAAAAGAAAGAAAGAAAACTCTGGAGCTGACGGACACCATGAACACAGTGAAAAATGCGATAGAGCTCACTGACTGCGGACTTTGGCAAACAAAGAATCCACAAACAGAAAGGTCATTTGAAAGTATCTTCTAAGAAGAGAAAAAGAAAAAAAAATCAAAAGGAATGGGGAAGCCTATGGAATTAATGTGATATATCAAGACAGCTAACATGTCCATAATGGGAGTCTTAGAAGAGACAGTAAAAGGCAAAAAGCCTATTTAAAAAATAATGACTGAAAATCTCCCAAAGCTGGGGAGACACGTACACCCAGGTACATGAAACTCAGAACACCTCCACGAGAGTTCACTCCAAAGTCGTGTACACCCAGGTATATGAGGCTCGGGACACCTTCATGAGGGTTCACCCCAAAGTTGTGTACACCCAGGTATACGACGTTCGGGACACCTTCATGAGAGTTCACCCCAAAGTTGTGTACACCCAGGTACACAAGGCTCGGAACGCCTTTGTGAGGGTTCACCCCAAAGAAGAGTTCACTGAGAAGTTTTTTAATAAAAGTTTCAAAAGAAAAAAAAACACAGGAATTTGAAAGTAATGTGAGAAGAGAGGCTCATTACACGGTAGGGAATCTCCACGAACCTATATGTGCCCTTCTCAAATGAAACTTTTCATCCAGTGAAGAGTGGAATATTGTATTCCAAGTACAGAAAGAAAAATCAAAAACTGCCAACTGAGAACACTTCACCCAGCAAAGCTGTCCTCTAGATATGAGAGCGAGAGAGACTTTCCCAAACAAAACCTGAGAGAGCTTTTCACCACTAGAACTACCTTAGCCTGCACACCTATACAGAGTTCTTTAAGCTTGAAGCAAGCATGCTGATTAACCATGTGGAACGTACTGAAGTATAGAATTCACTAAAATATTTAGGTTTACCATCAAATTCAGAATACTCCTACACTTGACACATGGCGGTAGGTAAGAGACTTATAATTCTAATAAAAAAAGTAAAAACAAAACAAAAACAAACACAAATGAATTGAAGAAGACATAAACAGATGGAAAGAAATCCCACTTTCCTAGATAGGAAGAATCAATATTGCCAAACCCTCTACTTCACCTAAAATAATCTGCAGGTTAACGCAATCCCTAAAAAGTCCACACAATTAGAGAACAGTCATCCTAAAACCCATGTGGAACCACAGATACGTCAGGCAGCTAGACAACCTTGAACCAGAATAACAATGCTGGAGGCATCACTCCTTCTGATTTCAAATAGCATTGTAAAGTTAGAAAAATCAAAACAGTATGGTACTGGGATGAAAACAAACACATGGCATAATGGAACATAATAGGAAGTCCAGAAATAATCCCCTGCATATACAACCAACTTTAACAAAAGTCTCCCGAACACACAGTAGAGTAAGGAGAATCTACAATACAGTGTATTGGAAAACTAGACATTCACATAGAAAAGAATTAAATCAGGCTTCTTACACCATCTGCAATAGCTACTCAAAATGAATTAAAGACTTCAGTCTAAGACATGAAACTATAAAACAATAAGAAAAAAGCATAGGGAAGAATCCTTGCAATATTGGCCTTTGCAAATACTATTTGTACATCACACCAAAATCCACCGTAAATTAAAGACAGAATACAAAAACGGAATTAAATTTAAAAGCTTCTGCCTAGCAAGAGTAGCAATCAGCACATTGCAAAGGCATCATGTAGAATGGGAAAAACATCTATTCAGGCATAACGTCCAAATATATAAGTAACTCAAACAACTCAACAGTGCTAAATAAATAAATAATCCCATCAAGACACGCATCGCTGTACTGAAACGTCTCGCTGTAGTCCAAAAGTCTGTACCATCACTGTTAATACATTTTGTGATGGGCAAAGGCCCTGTACAGACATTTCTACAAAGAAGACCTGCAGAAGGCCAACAAGCTCATGAAGGAATGCAACATCACTAATCACAAGAGAAACACAGACCAAATCCGCCACGATATGTCACCTTACACCCACTAGGATAACTACTGTCAAAAATTCAAAAGATAACAAGTGCTCAGGACAACGTGGGGCAAAAGAAACCCTTCTACATTGTTAGTTGGAATGCAAATCGCTACAGCCATATGGAAAACAGTACAGAGGTTTCTCAAGAAATTAAAAATAGAGCTACCGTGAAATCTAGCAATTCCAGTTCCAGTTGTAAATTCAAAGGAAATTAAATCAGTGCATTGAAGAAGTCTGTTCTCCTGTGTTCATGGGAGCATTATCAACGCCAGCCAAGATGTGGAGCCAACCCACATGCTGTCAGTGGACGAACGGACGAAGGAAACACAGTATGTATACAAGAGCATACTATTCGGTCTTTAAAAAAGGAGAAATCTTGTGACTTGTGACAACATGGATGAACCCAGAGGATATTACGTTAAGTACAATAAGCTACACACAGAGAGACAAATACTGCATAGTCTTATATGCACAATCTAAAGAGTTAACTCTAAAACAGAGCTGGTAGGCAGTAACCTGGAGTCAGGGTTGGGGTCATAGGATTCAAACACTCAATTACAAAATGAATACATTCTGGGGACACAGCTAACAAAAATGCACTTCATGCTTGACATTGGCTAAGACATAGGTCTTAAGTATTCTTACCAGAAGCACACACACAAAGGTAACTGTGTGAACCCATGGATATGTTAATGAGCTTGATAGTGGTAATCATTTAAAAATATACAGATATATCAAAATATGATACTGAAGTCAACAAATATGTAGGTTTGTCAATTACAGCATAATAATACTGGCAAAAATTAGAACAAGCTGAGGCACTGCTAGTCTTTGGCAGGTAGCATTCAAAGGAAGTTTATACATACATACAACTTGGATGATCCTACTCAGCCAGCTGAAGTTGTAAATTTCATTTTGTCTGCCCATGTCAGCATTAGAGCTATAGTTGAAGTACTTAGCTCTTGTAACATTCTCTATTTTGTTAACTAACGATAGGGTCTTCTGGTGACACTTCATCTTCTTTTATATCTTAGTGGATTTAGGAGATCAAAGCCGCTCTTGAAATTTTAAGACTTGCCAATGTAAGATTTATATGACATTATTCTGGTGCGTGGATGCTTTGACACGGGTGACTCCGCATGAATGTAAGTGCAGGTTTGCTAAAAGCATGCTGGGCCGAATGCGTCTAGTCTGGCTGGTGCGCAGACTCCCCAGAAGGAACATCAAACCTCCATGCTTCTCCCGTTTGTGGTAACAGTGCTACCTGCTATTTAGGAGTCATGGAACGCTGTAGTGTTGGTACTGGCAGGTGAGGACTCTATTCCTAAATTATTTACCATCAAAAACCCAGGAAAAGCCACTGTCAAGGGGAAATGACGTGTGTGTGTGTGCGTGTGCGTGTGCGTGCGTGTGCGTGTGCGTGTGTGCGTGTGTGCGTGCGTGTGTGTGCGTGTGTGTGCGTGTGCGTGTGCGTGTGCATGCGTGTGTGTGTGTGTGTGGCGGGGGTTTGGGGTGGTGGGAGATGCTGCAACATACTGCTGAGACCTAACTGTGTAAGGCTGTGATACAAGGAGAGAAGAACAGTATGGAGACAAAATTGATTCTTAGCCCTTCTTTCCAGTGTCTGCTACCATCCTTGATCCTAGGAGAGGTTTCTGAATCTGTCTTTACCAATAACCATATACTACACTGTGTTTCTTCTAAACAAGCGCACCATGAGACCACCACAACTACCAGTGCCAATTTTCAAGTCCTTCAGTGTGTATACTGTCAGCAAAGAACACAGCTGTGTCTTTTTTACTGATAACCTTATTTGCCTGGTTCAATATTTGATTTACAGAAAAAGTTAAACCACGATTAGTTGAAAAGAAAAAAAATCTGCAAAGACTTCGGTAGCTTCTGTGATTTTTCTAAAGGTAAATCTTTTACTTTGTGAAGATCTGAGTAGTTCTGTTAGTCACCTCCACCCGCTTGATTTTAATGGAGACGTAGAAGGGGAAAGAAATCCACATGAGAACTGAGAACATGAGTGAGAATGTGAGACACAGACTGTGACGAATGTTCAGAACCAGGCACGTAAGAAGGAAGGCAGGAGTGTGGGCACAGAGGCTCAATGGAGAGTCCGTACTCCAGCGGTGTCTGACCACATTCAGGGCGAGGGGACAGCAAGCCTGAGAAACAGAACGGTAAGTGATATAGAAATAAACTTGGCAGACTTCGCTCTGCTCCCTTACTCTCCATGACCTTGAACGACTGAGTATGGAAACAGGGATTCTACCTGTTCGAGGCGATGGCTTCACTATTTATCAGCTTGAAAAGAATTTATGTCACCTTAATTATACTGACAGTCATATTATTTGATTCTCCGGTGAGTCAAATTAAAAAATGCAACATATAATTTAAAAACCATTAATGGATTTACAAATGTTGCACTGAATCAATATACAAAGTGGAAAGCAAATACATTTCTAATGACAGAATATGTAATTAACTCTAACAAGTACGAAAACAATACAGCTCCCAGGAGTTCAGAGCATGAGGAAGGGAGAAGTTGAGAGAAGTATGGGACCATAATTCAGGGGTAATAAAAAACCAAAACTAAGAAAATAACTAAGAGGTTTTTTTTTTTTTTTTTTTTTGGACAGGCAGAGTGGACAGAGAGAGAGACAGAGAGAAAGGTCTTCCTTTACCATTGGTTCACCCCCCAATGGCTGCTGCCGCGCTGATCCGAAGCCAGGAGCCAGATGCCTCTCCTGGTCTGCCATGCGCGTGCAGGGCCCAAGGACCTGGGCCATCCTTCACTGCACTCCCGGGCCACAGCAGAGAGCTGGAGTGGAAGAGGAGCAACCGGGACTAGAACCGGTGCCCCGACCAGGACTAGAACCCGGTGTGCCGGTGCCACAGGTGGAGGATTAGCCTAGTGAGCCATGGCACCGGCAAGAGTTTTTGCCCAGAGTGTTCTGGGAGGGGCAGTGGAGAATGGTATGAAATGAAATTTCCCATCTTTGATAGTCCCTTGCTAAGAACTCCTGTTTCCAGCAGATAAATGAAACATTACTGCAGTCTAATTACTTGGCATGATAAAAAACAGAGGAACCAAGAACAGGATGAGTTCAGGGTGGTCACTCCGGGGAGTGACAGCAGGAGCCGTAGAGGTTGCTTTGCAATGTAAACCTTTTCCTCTACCTGAGTTCTGCTTTTGCTTTCACCATGTGCATGCATCACCGTGCAATAAAAGTGTCACACCATTAACCTAAAAGTCATCCTGGTTTAAATGTCAAATAATTGAGAAAGGAGGGGCCGGTGCTGTGTCTCAGTGGGTTAAAGCCGCAGCCTGCAGCGGCAGCATCCCACATGGGCTCTGTTTCAATACCCGGCTGCTCCCCTTCTGATCCAACTCCCTGCTAATTCTCTTGGGAAAGCAGTGGAGGACAGCCTAAGTCCTTGGGCCCCTACACCCATGTGGGAGACTTGGAAGAAGCTCCTGCCTCCTGGTGTCCTCCTGGCCCAACCCCGGCTGTTGAGGTGATCTGCGGAGTGAACCAGCAGATGGCAGATCTCTCTCTGTCTCCCTGTGTGTAACTCTGCCTTTCAAATAAATAAATAAATCTTTTTTTTTTTTAAAAAAAGATCATTGCTCTTCTGTGTTTGAAAAAAAAAAACAGAGAAAGAAGAAAAAGTTTTCTTAGATACCAGACCTCCAAAAAATTGTGGTTATTAATATAACAAAGAGTAAATTTCCTAGTATATTTGACAAACCTGACAAAGATAGCAAGGAAAACAAAATTATGGATCCTCCACCACTAGAAATGGTACTTGTGCTCAGTGGATTTCAAGGAAATGGACATTGGAACCATAAAGAAAAACCTGCAGATACTTACTAGCTTCACAAAACTGGAAAATTCTGATGCTGATGAGGGTACGGAGCAGTGAGAGTTGGATGACAGGTGTCTGAACAGACATCTTGAGACAACAGCTTAGCATTACGTAGTAACACTGACAGTGTGTGCTGCCCACAGCCATATCTAAGCGTATGTTGGAAATAAGTTGTTATATACATGAATATTTCCAGCTTTTCTCACTATAACAACAGCAAAAATGCTAAAAACTACAAAAGGATCTATAAATTATAATAATTTAAGGAAATATTTATAGTGATGCAAAGGGATAGCCCACAGGCTTATTGATAATATAGATGAATATCACAATGTTCTTGATAATAATAGAATTATAATAGACATCAATGCTCAAAAAATGGTAAATTTCACAGATATATGGAAACTGATAAAGTCCATAAAAACCAATGAGTCCAATAATAACCTGCAGGTAAAAACAGAAAAAAACTTAGAAATTAATGAAAAAAATAGAATAAAAACCAAAACCTATGACATGTACTGACAGTTGTAAATATAGATTCAGATGTGTTAATTATGAAAAGGGAATATGCCAGAGAGAGGGAGAGGAAGAGGGATGGGTGTGGGAAAAGACAGAGCGCTTCCAGCTGCTGGTTCACTCCCCAGCCAGCCTCGATAGTCAGGTCTGGACCAGGCTGAAGCCAGGAGCCTAGAAGACCTCCTGGGTCTCTCACAGGGTGGCAGGGACCCACGTACTTGAGCCGTCATCTGCTGCCTTCTCGGGTGCTTTAGCAGGGAGCTGGACTGGACGTACCTGGGACTTGAACTGTCACTCTGATATGACATGCTAGTATTGCAGCGGTGGCTTAATCCACCGTGCCACCATGCCAGCCCTTATATTTATATTTGCAAAAGATCTAAAATACATAACAAATTTACACTTTAATATATTAGAAAAACCAAGATCCATGGAAACCCAAAATGAGCAGAAGAAAAGAAATAATAAAAATTATCATAAAAATAAATGGAGACTAGACAACTAAGAGAATCAATAAAACCGAACATTGCTTCTTTGAGAGGATCAAAACCAATACAAATTTCAGCTATAATGACCAACAAAAAGTAAGATTCAAATTACTAAAATCAGAATGAAAGAAAAGACATCACTACTGAGCTTACAGAAATAAAAAAAAAAAAAGTAATGAAGAATACTATGAACAACTTAATGCCAACAACATAGATAAAATGGGCATCTCTCTAGAGAGATCCAAACTACTAAAACCCATCAGCACTAATCAGAAAGCCTAAACCTATAACCAGTAAATGAATTAGTATTTTTTAAATCCCAGAAAAAAAAAAGGCCTGTGTATAGATAATTTCATTGGTGAATTCTATCCAATGTTTAAAGAACAGTTAATACAAATCCTTCAAAAATAAATTAATCTTTAAAAAATTCCAATCCTCCACAAACAATTCACAAACAGAAGGTAAAATTTCCACCTCAGTCTGTAAGGTCAGCTTTCTTCAATATCAAAACCAGAGACATGGCAAAAAAATAAAATTAAAGAATAACTCTTACAAATATAGATGTAATACAAAAATGTTAACTAAAATACTAGCACTCAGAATCCAGCAACACGTAAAAGGCGTCATGAATGATAGGAACGTCTCCTAGGAATGCAAAATGTAACATGTGTAAGCCAGCCAATGTGATGCATCATGTGATTAGAAAAACAACTACTCAGAGGACAGGAAAAAATCAGTCCACAAAACCCAAAAACCAAAACCAACACACTTTGATAATACAAAGTATTCAACAAACAAGGACTACAAGGGAACTTCTTCAACATGGTGGAATCAACTAATGAAAAACTCACAGTCAATATAATACATAACAGTGAAAAATGAAAGCTTTCTTTTATGTCGAGAAAAAGATAAAAGTGTTTGTTCCTACCACATCTACACAGCATTGTTCTGGAAGTTCTATCCAGGGAAACTGAGTAATTGTAATAAAAAAAAATCACAAGGTGTACAAGCAGGATGGGAGAAAGGGAAGTACCTGTGTCTCTGAAGACGATACGATCTTGCACAAGAAAAACCCTAAAGAACACACACACACACATATACTAGTAAGTGAGTTCAGCGACCTTTCAGGATACAGGCTCAACTGTGGTCCAAAAGACAATGGCGTGGGAAGGTCCAGCCCTTGTCCACCCCAGATGCAAATTTAACAACCATTTATGGTTCAACACACCTTGACAAGAACTCTGGGGTCCAGGGCGAAAGTTTCCACACCCGTGTGAAGAACAGCTACAAAATAAAGCATCACAAGATAAGAAAATCAGTTTCCCTTCACCACCGTCCCCCTCCCTTCAAATCCCGTATCCTAGCTTCTAGGCAGAGTCTCAGAGAATGAGCTCACCACGGAGGATAAGGAGAGTGAAGCGAGCACTGGAAATGGCTGCACACTCTGCTCCAGGCCCACAAGTCCAAGGGACCACTGCCTGTGCCGTCCACTACAGGTCTGCTTGTTACCTGGCCGTGGACTCCAGCAGCAGCCTGCCTATAATCTCTGACCACACTGGGGAGGTGTTTTCTCCGCTGAGGTCAGTGTGCAAAGATTGAAAAAGATTGAAAGAGGTGGCTGTGCCAGCACCATGGTGCACTAGGTTAATCCTCCGCCTGCGGCGCCGGCATCCCATATGCGCACCAGTTCTAGTCCCAGTTGCTCCTCTTCCAGTCCAGCTCTCTGCTGTGGCCCGGGAGGGCAGTGGAGGGTGGCCCAGGTGCTTGGGTCCCTGCACCCGCATGGGAGACCCAGAAGAAGCTCCTGGCTCCTGGCTTCGGATTGGCGCAGCTCAGGCTGTAGCAGCCATTTGGGGGGTGAACCAATGGAAGGAAGATCTTTCTCTCTGTCTCTCTCTCACTGTCTGTAACTCTACCTCTCAAATAAATAAATAAAATCTTAAAAAAAAAAAAAAAGAGGTGACTGCTTCTTCAAATGTGCAGACAAAAACGGAAAAAAACAAGATCAGAAAGACTCAGGTAAACACGAGAAAAAAGAAAAAATAAAGCTCAAGTAACCAAACTAACAAAATGGAGATATAGAAACTACCTGGCAGAGAAACTCAGCGAACTAGAGAGAACATAGACAACTAAGCCAAATGATGAAAACAGTACAGAAACACAATTAGAAGTTTAATAAAGGGGTCCAAACCATAAAAAGAACTGAACAGAAATTCTAGAGCTGACAAACATAATGAATGAGCAAGAAAAATTCAACACAAGTCTACAATAATAGACTCACTCAAGTAGAAGAATCAGAATCAGCCAACCTGAAAACTGGTTATCTGAACTCAGCCAGTTAAGATAGCACAGGCATTCCATGAAAAGAGTAACCACAGGAAAGAGGGGTGGCTACACTTCTATCAGACAATATATACTTCACATCAAAAACCATCACAGGACCAAAGGCCACTAAATACTGGTAAAATGGTAAAGGGGTGAATTGAACAGGATTCTACAATTACATACATGTGATTTGGGGGATGGGTGTGTGTATAAGCACCTAACCATAAAAATCAAATACAGAAAGACTTAAAGGGGAAAAAATACACAGTACTCCCATCTGCTGGTACACTCCCCAAAACAGCGGCAGTGGTCAAGGCTGGCTGGGCTAAAGCCAGAAGCCAGGAGCTTCATCAGAATCTCCCAGGAGGGGGCCAGTGGCCCACCTTCCATTTCCAGCCAAGAACTGGATTGGAAGTGGAGCAGCCAGGACTCTAGCCACCGCTCAAATGGGATTTCCAGCATTGCAGGCAGCAGTTTAACCTACTGTGCTACAATGCTGACCCACAAACACATTTTAGAAGCATCTTAGACATACTCAAAGAATGAAAAAAAAAAAAGGTGGAGAAAATCAAGAAAAAATGTTTAAACAAATTAGATATATCAATAAAGAAACAGAAAAAGAAATAAAAAAAACATAAAAAGAAATAAAAAAAGAAACTCTGGAGGTTAAAAGAAAAACAACTAAAATTAAAAACTCACAGGAAGGATTTAAAGGCATGTTTGAAACAACAAAAGACAATGGAAGCGACGAAGTCAGAGAGACAGGAGGGAAAACAGTGAACAGAAGAGAACAGAACACAAGGGGGAAGTGGGGCACCACCACGCTAATCCATACCCACGCTGTGGGAATCCCAGAAGAGCAAGAACAAGTGAAAAGAGATGATAGAATAACTGAGAAAATAATGGTTGAAAATTTCTCAAATTTGGTAAAATTTTATGAACATAAACATCAAAGAAGCACAATGATCTCCAAGTGAGATGCAGTCTATCTTTTTTTTTTAATAAGTGGATTTTTAAAAAAAAATATTTATTTATTTGAAAGGCAGAGTTACAGAGAGGCAGAGAGAGAGAAAGAGAGAGAGAGAAAGAGAGAGAGAGATCTAGATCTTCCATTTGCTGGTTCACTCCCCAGATGGCCGCAACAGCCATAGCTCAGCCGATCTGAAGCCAGGAACTTCTTCTGGGTTTCCCACGTGGGTACAGGGTCCCAAGGACTTGGGCCATCCTCCAATGCTTTCCCAGGCCATAGCAGACAGAAGATCAGAAGTGGAGCAGCCAGGACTCATACTGGTGTCCATATGGGATGCCAGCATTGCAGGCGGTGGCTTTACCCAGTGCATCACAGTGCTGACCCAAGATGTGCTCTAAAAAATACATCATCATCAAACCTTCAAACGATGAACACAGAGTTAATCCTGAGAGCAGTAATAGAGAACTACTCAAGACAGTCAGACTTCTTATCAGAAACTGTGAAAACCAGAGGCAGTGCTTGGTATATTCACATTGCTAAAAAGAGAAGCAGTCAAGTAAGAATCCTGAATCCTAATCCTGTACCTGGAGAAACCATCCCTTAAAAGTGAGGAAGAAACTAAAACATTCCAACAAAAATAACAACTAAGTAAATAACAACTAAGAGAGTTTAGAACCGTTAGGCCTGCTGTAACAAACGTTCCAGGGCCTCATGCATGTGAAATGGACATTAGACAGTCACAGAAATCATACAAAAAATAAAGTTCTTAACAAAGGCAAATACATGGGGATTGATAAATGCTGGTGGCATTGCTAATAATGGTTTGTAATTCTACTGTTGGTTTTCTGCATTATTTAATAGGCCAGTGAGTTAAAAATAACGATTAGTTTCTGTTCCGGCCTACAGAGTGTAGAAGTATGCACTTTCGTAACCTCAGCAAGGGAGCAGGAAGGGAGCTATGAGGCACAGAGTTCTCTGTTAGTGAAGTTACACAGGCGTAACTTCAAATCAGAGTGCCATAACTTTAGGATGTCAAATGTGATGTTCATAGTAACAACTAAGGGAATAGCTGTACAATACACACAAAAGGAAACAAAAAAGTAATTTAAACATTTCGCTACAAAAAATGAACTAAATACCAAAGCAGCCAGTCACGTGGGAAACAACCAACCAGCTACACAGAGAACAGACAGCAACATGATAGCAACAAGCCCTTCTTATCAGTCATTGCTCTAAGTGTAAATAAATCAAACTCCTTGGTTAAAAAACAGAGATCAGCAAAACACCTAAAAGTATTATCCAACTATGTCTACAAGAGATTCACCTTAGAAACAAAGAAAGAAGTACGCTTGACATATGTGAGAGGATATATTCTACGTCAACATCAATCAGAAGATAGTAGGGGTGGCTACACTAACATGAGGCAGAAGAGACTTTGAACCAAAAGATTTATAAGAGCAGACCAGGACATTGTATATTAACAAAAGCTTCAATACAGCAAGGAGACATAATGACTATAAGAATTTAGATACTCAATAGGCCCTCAAAATATCATGTGTAGCAAACCGAAGTATTAAATATATACTCCCAAAATAATGTCTGAAGATTTCAATACCCTACTCTCAATGGTGGATAGAACAAGCAGACAGAAGAAAAGTAAGGAAGGAGAGCAGTTCAACAAGACAAGAAACCAAATGTATCTAACAGACACACACAAGACTGTCTACCCTACTGTAGCGCCACGCACGTTCTACTACCTGGATGGGACATTTCCAAAGCGGCTCGCATATTGGGCTGCAAATTAAGTCTCAGTTGATTAAGAATTTAAATGTCATTCAAAATACCTCCTCTGACTATGATATGATGAAGTTACAAATTAACAAAGGCAAAACTGAGAAAGTCACAAATTTGTAGAAATTAAACTATATACTGTTAGTTATGGACTAAAGAAGAAATCACAAGGGAAATTAGAAAATGCTAAAAATGAATACAACGGAAAAACAATATACCAAGACTTGGAAGACACACGGAAATCAATGCTAAGGGAAAATTTTATAACCATAAATGCATATACTAAAAAGTTTGAGACTTTGCAGCTGGTGTTTGAAGCAGCATTGGGATGCCCACATCTCATACTGAAATGCCTGGATTGGAGTCCTGGCTCCTCCTGCACATTCTGGGAGACATGATGTTCCATGATACCCACATAGAAGACCCAAATTGAGTGTCTGACTCCTGGCTTTGGTGTGGCCTAACTCTGGCTGTTACAGAAATTTGGGGAATGAACCAGAAGATGGGAGATCTCTCTGGGTCTCTCTCTCTTTGTATCTGCCTTTCCGCTTCATGAAATAACAATAAATTAATAAAATAAAAGCATGAAGGATCTCAAATCAACAACCTAACTTTTTTTGTTGTTGTTTTTTGTTTGTTTGTTTTTTTGACAAGCAGAGTGGACAGTGAGAGACAGAAAGGTCTTCCTTTACTGTTGGTTCACCCTCCAATGGCCGCTGGGGCCAGCGCGTTGCGGCCGGCGCACCGTGCTGATCCAAAGCCAGGAGCCAGGTGCTTCTCCTGGTCTCCCTTGCAGTGCAGGGCCCAAGCACTTGGGCCATCCTCCACTGCACCCCCGGGCCACAGCAGAGAGCTGGACTGGAAGAGGAGCAACCAGGACAGAACCCGGTGCCTTGACCGGGACTAGAACCTGGTGTGCTGGCGCCACAGGCAGAGGATTACCCATTGAGCTGCAGCACCAGCCAACAACCTAACTTTCTAACTTAAGGAACTAGAAAAAGAACAACCTGTTATTAATAAACATATTCAGTACATCCCTAGCAAGATGTCACCTGCTGTACTGGCAGAAATTAACAAGTTGATCTAAAAATTCATATGGAAATGCAAGGGGCCCTTGGCATAGAACAGATATACAGACCAAAGAGTTCAGAAATAAATCTATTGTCAATATATTTCTTTTTTAATAATTTTATATATATATTTGAGAAGCAGAGTTACAAACAGAGAGAGGGAGAGAGAGAGAAAGACTTTCCATCCACTGGTTCACTCCCCAAATGGCCACAATGGCTGGAGTTGGATCCATCTGAAGTCAGGAGCCAGGAGCTTCTTCCAGGTCTCCCAAGCAGGTGCAGGGCCCCAAGCACTTGGGCCACCTTTTGCTGCTTTTCCAGGCCATAGCAGAGAGCTGGATGGGAAGAGGAGAAGCCAGACATAAACCTGCACCCTCATGGGATGCTGGCACCACAGAGGCCCCGCCTACCATGCCAGAGTGGTGGCCCCTCAATTTATTTCTGACAAGGGTGCCGAGACCATTCAATGGAGAAAGAATGGTCTTTCCAACACGTGATGCTTATACAACTGCAAAAACATCCGCAAAGAAAATTAAGTCAAATCCTGCCTCAAAGAGCTAACAGACTATAAAGCTGAAACTACATCACTCTAAGAGAACCCATAGCAGTAAGTAATCACCTTGAATTAGGCAACTGTTTCCTAGATGTGACACTTACAGGTCTACAAAAGAAAATATAAATTTGACTTCATCAAAATTAAAGCCTTTTGTGCTTCAAAGTACACCAAAGGAAATCTAAAATACATCACAGAGAATGGGAGAAGATATTTGCAAATCATACGTTTGACAGGGATTTGTTTACAACATGTATACAGAATTCTTACAAGTTAACAATAAAAAGACAAATAACCCAATTATAAAACTGGGTAAAGAAGTTGGACAGACGTTTCTCTAAATAAGAGCTCAAATTCCCAACAAGCACATGAAAAAGATGCTCAATATCATTAGTTGATAAGGAAATGCAAATCAAGCACTATTGAGATACATCACATCCATAGGGATGGCCAAAATAAGAGACAGGTAGTAACAAGTGTTGCAGCGGGAGTGGAACCATCATTCATTGCTGGTAGGATCTTAAAACCACACAGTCTGGTTAGCAGCTGGGCAGTTTCTCCAATGTTACAAATTTACCATATTTAACTGAAATTTAACTTCTATCTGTGCACAAAAGAGAAATAGAAACATACATCCACAAAATCCTGTGCATGAATCTTCACAGTAGCATTATCCCTAACAGCCAAAAGTGGAAACAACCCAAATATCCATCTACTGATGGATGAATAACTGTTTTATCTACACAATGGAAGCTTATTTATAAAGAGAACGAATTGCTGATAAGAGCCACAGCTGATAAGTACACCTTGCAAGCACAGGTTAAATGGACAAACCAAGTCATGAACAACCAGACAGTGCATCACCCCTCTTGCACGAGACATGCAGAGTAAGTACATGCACTGAGACAGAACACAGAACGTGGTCAAAGCCTGCAGGGTGTGCAGAGAGGCTGGCAGCTGCTTTGGGCAAGGGTGTTCTTTGGGGTGATGGACGTGTTCGGGAGTTTAGGTAGAGGTAGCAGCTGTGAGACACTGTGAATGCACCAAACGTTACGGGTGTGATGTCAGCTGGTCAATGCCACCTCAATAAAAGAGGAAGGCTGAGGAGCGCGACCTGCACTTGCTCATTTCCACGTCCAGTACTAACACCACAGCAGTGCGACCACTGACAGTCTCACACGTGGAAGGACCACGCACAGCTTTGCCTGCCTGTAACGCACACTGCATAGAGCAGCAAGATGAGCCTCTAAACCTAAACCGGGCTGGATCCTGAGTTCCTCATGGAATTAGACGCAACGCCATCCCTCAGCTCTCCAGCTCACATGACGGCATTTTCACTGAGGGCTGGATGGTGCACACTCTGCCCTGAGCAGCCCTTGTTTGGCTTCTCCCTCCTTTGCCGGCTTCCTGCTGGACGGGGTTCAGTGCACACGTCCGGGAAGAGTCCTCTGAACCCGCATCCCCAAGTGGCCACGTGCACGGGCTCCCTGGCACCAGCGCCTCTCCCTCCGCAGACAGCACGCTTCTCAAGGTGCTGCTGTTCTTGGACTCTTGTTTCTCCTGTTTGTCACCTGTTATCCCAAAAATCATACTTCTTCTTAAAAAAAGATTTATTTTATTTTTTTAAGTTTTTATTTAATGAATACAATGTCCATAGGTACAACTTTAGGAATACAGTGGTTTTTCCCCCATACTGACCCTCCCACCCCCACTCCCTTCCCACCACCTACTCCCTCTCCCATCCCACCCCATTCTTCATTAAGATTCATTTTTAATTAACTTTATATATAGAAAACCAACTCTTTACTAAGCAAAGATTTCAACAGTATTCATTTATGCCGAAAGTCTAAGTGAACAGAGAAAGGCAAAGACAGAGATCTTCCATCCACAGTTTGACTCCCCAGAGGGAGGTAGAATCATACTTCTTGGTTTCTAATCTCAGCTCTTTGTCTCTCTGGGGACAAACTATATTATCTGCCCATAATTTATAGGGTTGTGGTAAAGCTTAATTGTGGTGACACTTATGGAACATTTAAACATTTGGGTATATGCTAACAAGCTCTCCTGTGTGCTAGTTATTATTTGTTTCAGTTTCTTTCAGTGAGCAGTCTTATGAGTGATGAAATTCTGTGTTAGTTTTGCATAGTTAAAACACACCCTTATCTGCTCTCTGTTTCTGGTCAGCTTTCTGTGGTGCTGGGGTGTTCTGGCCCTCCCTACCGACACCACACACGCAGGCACTTGAACAGCAAAGGCCACCATGCTGCAGCTGATTCCTCTGAACATCTAAGAGGACAGATGTGCCGTGGTCACATCTTTCCTCACATTTTCCCATTAATGCCACCTTTCTGGAGGGACCCCTTAGTGGCCATCTGCATATCACATGTCCCCACATCTCACTCTGCTGACTCCAGCGTCCTGAGAGCTATGTGGTTAAGAGATCAGACGTAAAGGGGCTGGCGCTGCATCAGGTGGGGCTGGTGCTGCGTCAGGTGGGGCTGGTGCTGCGTCAGGTCAGGCTGGTGGCGAAGCACTGCCATCACCAACAGCCTAGGTGGGCAGACAGAAATCAACAGGTGGGAGAGCTCACCGAGAACGGACTCTGAATTTCCAGCCAGGGGAACACCTTTACGGAGAAGCAAAGCAGTGACCACATGACCAAGTCAAAACCAAGCTATTCTGAAGCCAAACAAACAAAAACCTAGGTCATCTCTAAACACCTGTTTTCAATAGTTTCCCATAATAACTGGATCTCCTAAATGCACAGGGTCCTTGTTACCCCATTTGCAAGTTCTCCTATACTGAGAACCCTTTAAATTCTTGACGAAAATCATCAAGTTGCGTCAGCGATACTCTAGAGCCTAAAACAGATGTTTTAATTATTGAGTAGAATTACTGCAAAACACTAAAAAATTCTCTTACTCTACAAACGTGAACATGAACCTGCAGTACATAAATACAACACCCCTGAGGAACTGACAGCAGGTGCAGGACACTGCGGCTTTGCTGCAGCAGGCGAGGGGGGAGCCGTGCCTTCTGCTCACATGTTGCTTGGACAGTACTTCCCATGTATCGTACGTGAAAAGCGAGGGGTCGTCTATTATTTTTCCTCACGAAAGGCATAATGACACATAATTCCAAAGAAGGAGCAGTGTCACCGAGGGCAGCTCACTGAAATTTCTGGACATCGCGAGGAATAGTACTTACTTGGGTGGCTTTACCTTGCCTTAGAGATGCCGTGCCAGTCAAGAAATGGTTAACAAAATAAATGCAGAAGTAATTTCAGGTCTTTAAAACGACATAAGGAATCAGAGGAAATAAGCACAGAGAAACGTTGGCTTTCTAAAACACTTTGTTATAGGCAAAAGCAACCCTGAATTTCTTTTACCAAATCATCAAGTTCCCCAAATGAAAGTGCTATCTATTTCAAACACCAGGTTCTTAAAATGAAATTTTAAGTGTTAAGTTATAAATGTCATTACCTGTTTCTGACAGAGCAAAAGAGAAGTCTTATATAAAGAAAAATTTCAATAAAGAATTGCTGCATAAAAAAATAGATGAGGGATTAACACAAATTATGATCACACGACTTTTTCTTAACTTGCCTCCATTCATAAGGTAACTGCTTTATTTATTAAGACAGAAGTAGCAATATTAAAGCCTATGCAGTGAAAATAGTAGTATATCGTATTAATTCAACTGCTTCAAAATTATTCAAGTATACTTCAACGAGTTCACAGAAAACTGAAATTAAAATGCAAAAAATTTTTGAAACCCATCATTCTTTTTTTATCATATGCATTTTCTATTTAGTTTTTTTTTAAAAAGAAAACCCCTGTGTGCATGTTTTTTGATATTCCCTGCATACATAGAAATGCATATTATGAAAAAAGTGTGTATTGATTTTTTAAAATTTTGCACCACAGTGAATTTATCATTTAATTCCATTTCTCATGAACTTTTGCCATGTGAATAGTACACACACATGGTGGCTGCAGGTGCGTATTTGTACAACCTAAAATGCACATGTGTATAGACATCGTACCATCTGGGTGCAGATAAATGCACACGTCTGCTCCCCTCACATTTTACCAGGCTGAGCAAAGTTAGCAGAACCTGTTCCCTTTTTCCCTCACTGTAAAGCAGACTCACCTATCACACACACAGGCTCAGAGAAATCCCTGGAAATCTGCTCCCTCAGCACTAATCCTCACAGGTTTTTCCGTCTAAGAAGCCCACTTGAGTCTCATTTTAATAGCAAAAACACTGGCTGTTTACACTCCATTTCATTACAAAAGGTAATTTTCTAACTGGAAACAAAGGCCATTATCTTGTAATTCATACCAAAATCAACAGAGAATTACAGTAGGAAGAATTTCACAGGCTAAAAGGGCTGGCTCAGACCTGCACTCAGAGGTGCTTGTGGACTAACTTTTAATTGAGTTTCACTCTACTACTTTGTTCCTAACACCATTGAAAATCCTGACACATACAAAGCTTTCTCAGACGCCAGGGTTTCAATTTGCCACTAAGCCAGGAAAACTGCAATGGCTTCCTTTATGTCAAATGTTGTAGCACCAACAGCAGGTTGACGGAAAACCAATTCCTGTTACTTAGGCTGGGCTTCATAAATGCACAGGGTCCTTGTTACCCCATTTGCAAGTTCTCCTATACTGAGAACCCTTTAACTTCTTGACGAAAATCATCAAGTTGCGTCAGCGATACTCTAGAGCCTAAAATAGACGTTTTAATTATTGAGTAGAATTACTGCAAAACACTAAAAAATTCTCTTACTCTACAAACGTGAACATGAACCTGCAGTACATAAATACAACTCCCCTGAGGAACTCACAGCAGGTTGGTTCCTGAGTAAGGGCAGCACAGAACAGGTCAGGCCTTCATTTATAGCCAAAGGCTTTGTGACTTTTGCATCAGAAATTCACACTTCTGGCCTCATAAAGACCAAAATGTCAGGGCAGGTTTCTGGTTTTTGTTTTGGTTTGGTTGCTTGTTTTAGATTTTTCACACTATAGATTTGGATCAAATAGCATGATTAGTCTTTTGAGTCAGGTATTCCTACATTTTCATGTCAGCTCTGAAAGCAGGCTAACTAGTTGTTCTCACCTATGAGGTGATGGTGTCTACTCTCTCTGTTGCTGACTGAATCAGTCAACAAAGGTCTAGAACATAGGCATCACTCTCATAAATTATCTTTGCTTCACTGATATTTTGGCCTTTTTCATGAGTTTTGAATAATTTATGCTTACTCCTAAAAAGTACACCAAAAACTAATACAATACAAACCATGAAGGGGCGTGATTTGCAAACTAATATAGATACAGGTAGAAGAAGGAAGAAGCTATATAAATATGCATCACTTATAATTACAACCTAGAATATTCTAAAAGTAGCTGGCTTATTTGCATTTCCCTGATGGCTACTGATAGTCACTCTTGTGAGAATGGTTATTATCAAAAAGGCAGAGAGTAGCAAATGTTAATGAGGGTGTGGAGAAAGGGGGACTCACATACTGTTGGTGGGAATGTCAATTAGCCCCCAGTGACTAACAGGACGCAGAGTTCCTTAATAACTGGAAGTGGAACGTCCATATGACCCAGGACTCCCACTGCTAGGTCTATGTCCTGTTAGAATCTGCTAGGCCCCTGAGGTCTGACAGAACCCATTAGGTCACTGGGCCTGAACCCGCAGGCCCAGTGAAACTGGACACAGACCGATAACGTAAAAGCGAGTGCAGCGTTCACTACTTGAGAACCTGGCACCTGGGACGTTTCTGACTGCTAAGACGAGGCTCTCTCACACCTGCCTCCCACCCGTCGCGTCCCTGGGCTGCTCTGGACTCTGCCTGCTGCTCGGACGCAGCGCAGCCTGGCGTCGGGCCCCTGCCTCTGTCTGCGCAGGCCCACGCCCCGCTCTTTTCACCGACCATCCAACTCTGCCCCCCTAAAATAAAGTCTCATCTACTTTAACTAGCCATTTCCTCACCTTCTTCACACCCTAAAATCCTAAAACCTAACATATCCCAAAGACATGAAATAGCTGCACCTGCATCACCGTGTTCACGATATGAGACCAGCCAAGGTGTCCATCGTCAGATGTTTGGATAAAGAAAACACGCTGTGTATTCACAGTGGAGTATTATTTAGTCACACGAGTCAGTGAATCATCTGCAGTACAACGGATGGGGCCCGATGGCATCAAATTAAGTGAAATAAGCCGATGGAAAGACAAGTATCTCACGTTCTCCCTCATGTACGGGAGTTTACAAAAACTCAATCCAAACACAGAACAGTGGGGTCAATGTTGTGGTGTCCTGGTTGAGCGGCTGCTTTTGCCACTTCCATCCCTTATTGGAATGCAGGTTCAAGTCCTGGCTATTCTTTTTCCAATTCAGCTTCCTGCTCATGTGCCTGGGAAGGAAGGCATCGGAAGATGGCCCAAGTACTTGGGCCACTGTCACCCATGTGGGAGATCAGGATGGAGTTTTGGCTTCTGACTTTAGCCTGGTCCAGACTTGGAGGCTCAGCCATTTGGGGAGTGTACCAGCAGAAGGAAGCATTCTCTCTCCTCTCTCTCTGCCTTTCAAATAAACATAAATAAAATAAAAACCAAAACAGTGCTCAGTTGAAGCTGGGGGAGGCGTGCGGGAGCAGAGAGGAGTTTGGATAATGGGTACCAGATCAGAGCTGATCAAACGACCAAGCTACTGTGTTACACAGCATAACGGGGGACTACCGTTCACACAGTAACCTTGCATTTTCTGAACCAACAGCACGTGGGAGCTCCAAGGCGCCAGTCAGGTCAAAGAAGGGGAAGTGTTGACTTCCCTCACTGATCAGTACACACTGTATCCATGTACTGAAATGTCACATAAATATGTACAATGAATTAGTAAAGCAATTTTTTTAAAAAGGAAAGAAACCAGCCACAATGGATGCAACTCACTGGAATCATTTTCATCTTTATTTCAGTTGTTGACTTTTAATTGAAAAAGTGAAAGTGTGCACATTTATCGTGGGTAAAAGCAGCTGGTTAAGTCTCGCTTTTCCTCCTGTTTTCACTTGGAAAGCGGCAGACGCCTGCTGTGAAGAGGCCAGCTCATCTACCCGCCACAGCCTCTTCCCCACTGTCACCCTGGTTGGGGGTGCGTGTGGGACAGAAGGTGGCCTGAGACAAGATGGAGCTAATCCCTATCTGTGAACAGGCACCTGCGTTTTTTTCCTTTGCAACTCAAGGAGCCTGAGGTACACGTTGTCATGGCAAATCGGGATCGGCGAAGCAGCCAGTTCTAAAATAATTTCATTTTCAATAGCAATTTTTGCTGAAGGCATCAAGTAATAAAGACGAAACACTCCTTGTTTCTGTATTTCCTGAAGGAGTTAGTAACAGATGAGGGTACTCACAGATGCAACCCAGAGGGCATCAGCAAACACCCAGGAAATGGAAAGTCCTCTCCCACGGAGAACTTGGTGCGAGGCAAGTAAGAACTACGGCACTGTGTGGGGGCAATCTTGTTTGAAATCACAAATCTCAGCTCGTGTGAAAGGAGTTCCTACCCTGCAGATCTGAGCCCTGAAGCAGACCTGGGTTAGGTCCAGATGAGGCCTCCAGAGGCTCTGTAAGGGGAAGCTCTCAGGAACCAACACTGAGGGCACAGCGGGAGCTGGAGGTCGCCTGTGAGGGCGCCCCCTCCCCCTGCTCCAACCTGCACACGCCCACTCGGAGGATGACTGCGGGGGCAGCGCCAGGCTTCTGGACAGAAGAGCTATGACCCTCCAGGTGACACCACGGCCACCACGGGCCCCTACCTTGGCAGGACGCAGGTGCTGCCACCGCCCAGCAAGGCAGAGCTTAGTCCCTAGGGGAGCTGCTCACTTCTGGGAGCAATGGTGGCCTGCAGAATGCTGGGAAGGTGAGTGACGTGGGACGTCATGGATATTTTTATTCTAACATTTTCTGTGCAGAGGAAACACAAGACCCAAATATGAGCCCCACATGTATAACCTGATTTTCTAGGAGCCACACTGCAAAACCTATAAAGGAAAAGGTGATGCGAACGCTAATTCTACTTAAACCTGTACACCCAAGTTTTACTGCAACACAGGACCAGTGTCAAATCATGAATTTGATGTTTCCTACTCTTTCTCTCTCACTGGAGCCCTGGCATCCACCATGCACTCCACCTCACTGCACACCTCAACCCGCACACCTGACAGGGCTCAGCAGCCCCCACAGCTCACGGGTGGCGCCCACACTGGAAAATGCAGGAGGAGGGACATCCAGACACGGGACTGGAATGACTGCTCTCCGTCTCCACGTCCCACAGCCTGTGGCACAGCCACACCACACGTGGCTCACCATGTACTCTGTCGTGCGGTTCTCCAGGAACTCGGCTTTGCCACGGAGACGCCTCCACACCAGCCTCGCCTGCTGAGTCGTGCAGAGTCCCGAGGTACAGCGTAACTACAAATGCTCTGCACCGCCTTAATGCGTCTTCAAAAGAGCCTGAATAAATATAGATTCTTTCATCTAACAAGGTTGACTTTTCTCCGTAAGAGTTTAAATAAAAGAAACGTCAAAACACTCTAATCTTATTTTTCCCTAGTGATGCTTTCATGTTAAAAATATTTCCAAGAATGCACACCATATGTCACGAGGGAAGAAGAAAATAATTTTTTATAAGTGAATGAAACTTCACAATAAGACATAGGAGCTACAAGTCTTTTAAGCTCTTGAAAGAGACAGAACAGCCATTATTCACCGAGGCCATGTCTGCTCACATATTATAGACGGTAATTGCCTAAGGAAACAAGAACTATTGTCAAAGCAGAGACATAAACATCTATTTCTAAAAACATACCAGAGTGGATGGGAAGATTCATCTGTGCTTTGGAAGGGTTTGTGCGAACACTGGATTTTATGTCACAGATGCATTTTGTTCATAAACGCCTACTTCATGTTTTGGTTTCTACTGAGCTGAATTGAAAGCTAAGCCAACGTGAGAAAATTCCCAGCAAACAGGTAATGAATCCTCTTCATGAAAAAGGTAATATTCAAACAACACTTTATCTTTCCATAAACATGTAAATACTAGAAATCTCTGGGATTTTTCTATTGTGTTTATTTTCAAGTTATTATTAGATTCAAATTATTCTAAGGAAGACTATGAAAACTCACAAAGTTATGACTGAACAATGAAGAGTTTAGAAATATTAGGGCAAAAATAATTTTGGTTCAACTCAAAAACATGTACATAATGTAAACTTTATTTAGAAATACAAGTGCCATATCTTCCCATGAATTTCCTTGAATTTTGGTGCACTCCAGTCAGGGTACAGAGCTGAGTGTCAAGTTCAGCCCAGCTTAGGGCAGCTGATTGGACTCTAGGAGGCCCAAGACAGTAGTTTACAAGGAGAGCCACGGGAGTATTTGTCCCTAAATTCATGGAATCTCTAATCAGGGGAGAAGGTTTCAGACAGAGAAAAATCCAAACTCAAGACATTGGTGGCAAAGATTGTTCCATGCTATCCATACTCCATGGACCCAAACCTGGCCAGCAGCTGAGGGTGAGACAACAGAGCCCTGTGCCCGCGGAAACAGCTGAGGGGACTAGGCATTGGCTCCAGACCTGGACACAAGGTGGACTCGGGGCAGAGCCTGAAGCCCCTGGTGGAGGCAAGGACAAAGAGCAAACGGCATGAAGACTTGGATGCAGAGTGTGGGCCAACACGCCGGAGGGGGCGGGCGGAAGGCCTGGGGTATCAACACTGTTCCCAGAGCCTTCTCTGTTCTTCCTCTCTGCTTTGCACAAGACATGGTCTGTCAGTGACCTTGGACACGGGCTATCTGAGGACTAGTGAGGTGGGTTGTGTGTGAACACCTGGTGGGGTAGATATTCCATAAATCCTCTCCTTCTTCATAGGAGAAGGGATCACCTCCTAGAGAGGTGACCCCCCCACCAATCTGGAAAAGGAAGGCTCTTAGCTGAGAACTCTGGACTATGTGTGAATAAGTAATACCCTAGTTATAACTCTCTTTTGTTAGTAGGTATGGATGGATGTACTTTTATGAGAAACAGAGAGAGAGAGAGATCCCATCCAGTGATTCACTCCCCAGATGCTCACAAGCCAAGCGCTGGGAATTCCACCCAGGTCTTCCACGTGGCCGCAGGGACTCAGCCACGCGCGCCATCACCTGCTGCCTCCCAGAGCGCGCATCAGCAGGAAGCTGGGTCAGAAACGGGGCTGCAGGCCACACCCACACCTGGACATGGACGTGGGTATCCGGAGTGGCAAACACTCACACTGACAAACCTCAGAAACACCTAAAACCAATCAAATCATCATCACATACTGGGACTGACAGAATCAGCTGTGCATAAAGACAATGGTGCACCTTTAATATAATGACAATGCTTCAAAGACAGTGATTTTTAATAGAAACTTTTTCATTATCACAAATAATGTTATTCTCAGAAATCAACTAAAATGAAAACCTATGTTAATACTTTTTAATTGCATCTGTAAATTCTTCTGGACGTCTGTGAAATACTAAATTCTAATGTATTACTACAGGTTATAACTTTTGTATAAAATTCAAAAATGGCAGTAAATTCCACATTGTATAAATCCACTTCAAACTTCACATGAAATGCCCATGTATTATTTATAGGAGTAATTTCATCCTGTAATTCTGATCAAATCATAAATAATGAGATGAAGCTTAAAATAGAATTTAGCTTTATTGAAATACGTGATTGCATATTTCTTCCTTTCTTCATTTTTAAAAGGTTAAAACATGACATTTTGGGTCCACATTCAATAGTAGTAAGTAGTTTAAGTATAATAATGAGATTCCAGACGTCTGACCCACAGCAGAGTTTTAAATACTGCAGGCTGGTGAGATGGCAATCAACAGATGCAGAAATGCAATGAAAAATGCAGAAAAAAATCTCTCTCTCAAATTACATGGAGGTTTTGTACGTAAATCTACACAAAAGTATAGATTTAGGTACAAATAAGTTTTATACCATTTTAACCTATGTGTATGTATATGTGTACAATATGGGTTTTAGTATTTATGTCTTAAAGTTTTCCCAAAACTCCCAACCACAAATGATGTCCCTAACTGGCGTTTTCAGCCACACAGCTGGAGTCCTACATGCTGATTCGGTCAGTGTGAAACGCCCTCAGAGGGGCTCTGCAGGCAGATGGTGAGAACCAGCCTCCGCTCCGGTCAGCCGCGCGGCCAGCAGTGCGCATGTATACACGCATCCTCTCATTCTGGAACATGGTGGACATGACGCATTGTTAAACACAGTTCCCATTTTTTTTTTTTTTTTTGACAGGCAGAGTTAGTGAGAGAGAGAGAGAGAAAGGTCTTCCTTTTTCCGTTGGTTCACCCCCCAAGTGTCTGCCACGGCCGGCGCGCTGCACCAATCCGAAGCCAGGAGCCAGGTGTTTCTCCTGGTCTCCCATGGGGTGCAGGGCCCAAGCACTTGGGCCATCCTCCACTGCCTTCCCCGGGCCACAGCAGAGAGCTGGCCTGGAAGAGGGACAACCGGGACAGAATCTGGTGCCCCGACTGGGACTAGAACCCGGGGTGCTGGCGCTGCAGGCGGAGGATTAGCCTAGTGAGCCAAGGCGCCGGCCCAAGTTCCCATTTTAACGTTACTTCTAAAACACTCACAGGAAAATACATGAAGGCGTACAGTAGAAACTGAAGCCCACCCATCAACAATTCTGGGGCTGATTTTTCTGCCAGTATTTTGTTCTTTGGCTGCACTTCACCCAGTATTTTCTCAAAGCCACACGTGTACACATGTGTGTGCATATGCATGTACATGTGTCATCTGAGTGTGCATGTGTACATGTGTGCTGTAAGCAGATGTATGTGCTGTGTGTATGTACATGTGAACATGTCTACTGCACATACAACCGGATGAATGTTTGCTGTATATGTGTACATGTGTGCTGTTTTATATTGTGCATATTTGTGCATGTATGTGTGTACATGTGTACTGTGCAGTAACTGTGCATGTATGATGCATATGAACATGTGCACATGTGTGCTATGTGTACAATATAACTCTGCACGTTTCTGTACAAGTGTGTGTACATGTGTACTGCGTGTGCACTGTACAGTAACTGTGCATGTATGATACATGTGAACATGTATACATGAGTGCTGTGTCTTGTGTTGTGCACATTTGTGCATGCATGTGTGTACATGTGCATTGTGCAATAACTGTGCATGTATCCTGTGTGTGAACATGTGCACATGTGTGCTATGTGTACAACTCTGCATGTTTCTGTACAAGTGTGTGTACATGTGCTGTAAGTTTCCTTGTGCCATGTAAATTGGTGCACACATGTCTATGCATGTATACTGTGTGTATAACTATGCATGTTTGCTGTGTGTTCAAATGAACATGTGCACTGTATGGTTGGCTGTGTGCATTTGTGCACAAATGTACCATGTGTGCATTGCATTTTAACTATGTGCATTAAGTGTGCACGTGTGTGCATGTGTGCTGTGTATGCCAAGACAGGACAGCAGATTTTCTCTAAGTTCCAATGTACTGGATTCGTAACTGCTTACAAACCTTGTGGTAGACAAATCAAGCATTTCTCTCTGCCCAAGTTTTATAAACGTGAATCACGATAACAAGGCCAGCCCCACCCAGGTGCAGAGAGAGGGCATGGACTGGTGTGCCCCAGCCCCTGCTGCGCCAGCCTGGGCAGCAGCCCTGCTCTGCAGTCCCCAGGAGTCTACGCCTCAGACTGGCCTCTGGGTCAGGAGCTCCCTACCCCCCCACCCCCGTCACCCATGGCTCTGCCCCTGTGGCTTTCTCATTGAAGGGGCTCTCACAGGTCTTCTCCGGGCCCTGCAGCCTCAGCTCCATGAGGGGTGGGTGGCTGGCCCTCCGGGCAGTTCCACCTTACGCAGCTTGAACCTCGCATGGACCATGGGAGCTCACCTCTGAAGTGGGTCACCCCGAATCACCCTTGCACATGGGAGTAAGATCCGAGCACTGCTTGTCCTGTCCTCTGATTTGGGGCCAATACCACAGTGTTTTACTGTTTGAGTACGTAACTGCAAAGTATCCAACAGGTCAAATATGTGTCTCGTCCCACACATCTTCAACCTAGTCATTTGTGCTTGGTGAACGATTTTCAGCATTCCCGCTTGTTTAACCGTTCACTGTCATCTCCTTCAGAAGTAGTGTGTCCCCTCCTGGACACACACCACTCCACACCAGAGTCCACAAAGCTTCGGTGGCCCACAGGCGCTGCTGCATGCGTCAGTATTTTATCAAGCTGGAGGCACAGCAGAGTGAGCTGCTGCTTTCCTCTCCGCCCTTCCTCTTCGTTCTTTGCTATGCAATGACTGCCAGCAGCAGCCACTGTGACAACGTCACGATGGTTATGCTGGGCACGTGACATTTCCTCCTGGGTGGAGGAAGGGGGAGGCTCCTGGGGGTGCAGAAGGTGCCTCAGGATGTTGGGCTGGGCAGGGGATTCCATCCCAGCATACGTGCAACTCAGGCAAAACCAGAGCCAAATTCGAGGAAACCAAGCTCTAAGAACTGCTCAGAATTCAATGGATGAGGTAGATCGAATCCGTCTCCTTTGTATTAAGATCACATTGATACAAGGATTGACCTGGCACGTGTTATAGCAATCATGCATCTGCTGAGACCTTGGAAATCTAACGTATGAATAAATACCTTTACGAAAGAGGAAACTGAGGGATACACCATGAAGAGGAAGGAGCCCTGGCTACACAATCAGAAGGGAAGAGGAGTTGATGAGATGGAGTCTGAGAGGTGCAGTCGAAGGGAAAGCCCTCCAGTGGGAGGGAACACGACCAGCACCACCACAGGGCAGAAACATGGGGACCTGCCCAGGGGGCCGAGGGGAAGCGAGCCAGGGAGGCCAGGGCTGGCAGGGTCCACAGGCTCGGGGTGAGCCAGGCGCTCGGGCACTGAGCCCTCAGCCAAGTGTGCAGGGTTTTCCTGCACAGAGAGTGCTGTGAACGGGGAGTGGGAGGGTGCAGCGGGCTCTGGGTCATGAGGGGCGAGGGCTTCTGAGAGGCGTGGGGCTCTGTCCATGTTTCAGGGCACTAGCACCAGCACTGTAATTGGCCACCTACTTGTCCAAGCTTCTGACTTCGAAGCACACTGACCTTGGAGGGTGCACAGACCCCAGCCGAGGACTGGGCAGGACCAACTGAGGAGAGGATTCGTGGTTCATGTTACTCCTGAGTCTGGGTTATAAACCCATTCCCTGCACAGGGCTTTTAAATCCACCTAACGCATGAGGGAGCAAGCCGGGAAACGTGTCCGGCGCGATCCAGGCCAGGGCTCACGTTGCTGTCACAGCCGACTGGGCACCGGCTCTCAAGGGAGTGGTTGTTCCCATCTTATGCCACCCTTGGGTTCCTCGCTGCAGGAAAAGCATCCAACCCATGGCCTGTGACACCTATGCCAACGCCCCCCGGAGGCTCAGTGAGCCCTGAGCTTTCCCAGCCCAGAGCTGCCAGGGCAGATCTGTCAGGGAGCTCCTTGCAAGCGCCTGCCCGGGATCTCAGGTTTCCCTTTGAGAAGCCCCGTCTTCATTTTCTACCCAGCTGAGTCACCGAGAAGCCGTGGCCCTTTCTTTGCCTGATGTCTGAAAGCTCCTTCTAAGAGGAGGGCCTGGGCCTGGCAGGGCATCCATCAGAGGTGTCACTCACCCAGGTACCCACCTCAGCCCACCAGGATGTCCATCAGAGGTGTCACTCACCCCGGGTACCCACCTCAGCCCACCAGACGTCCATCAGAGGTGTCCCTCACCCCGAGTACCTGCCTCAGCCCACCAGACGTCCATCAGAGGTGTCCCTCACCTGGAGTACCCGCCTCAGCCCACCAGGACGTCCATCAGAGGTGTCCCTCACCTGGAGTACCTGCCTCAGCCCACCAGGACGTCCATCAGAGGTGTCCCTCACCTGGAGTACCTGCCTCAGCCCACCAGGACGTCCATCAGAGGTGTCCCTCACCCCGAGTACCCGCCTCAGCCCACCAGGACGTCCATCAGAGGTGTCCCTCACCCCGGGTACCCGCCTCAGCCCACCAGGACGTCCATCAGAGATGTCACTCACCCCGGGTACCCGCCTCAGCCCACAAGGACGTCCATCAGAGGTGTCACTCACCCCGGGTACCTGCCTCAGCCCACAAGGACGTCCATCAGAGGTGTCACTCACCCGGGTACCCACCTCAGCCCACCAGGACGTCCATCAGAGGTGTCCCTCACCTGGAGTACCTGCCTCAGCCCACCAGGACGTCCATCAGAGATGTCACTCACCCCGGGTACCCGCCTCAGCCCACCAGGACGTCCATCAGAGGTGTCCCTCACCCCGGGTACCCGCCTCAGCCCACCAGACGTCCATCAGAGGTGTCACTCACCCAGGTACCCGCCTCAGCCCACAAGGACGTCCATCAGAGGTGTCACTCACCCGGGTACCCACCTCAGCCCACAAGGACGTCCATCAGAGGTGTCACTCACCCTGAGTACCCGCCTCAGCCCACAAGGACGTCCATCAGAGGTGTCCCTCACCCCGAGTACCCGCCTCAGCCCACCAGACGTCCATCAGAGGTGTCACTCACCCAGGTACCCGCCTCAGCCCACAAGGACGTCCATCAGAGGTGTCACTCACCCAGGTACCCGCCTCAGCCCACCAGGACGTCCATCAGAGGTGTCACTCACCCGGGTACCCACCTCAGCCCACAAGGACGTCCATCAGAGGTGTCACTCACCCGGGTACCCGCCTCAGCCCACCAGGACATCCATCAGAGATGTCACTCACCCGGGTACCCACCTCAGCCCACAAGGACGTCCATCAGAGGTGTCCCTCACCCCGAGTACCCGCCTCAGCCCACCAGGACGTCCATCAGAGGTGTCCCTCACCCCGGGTACCTGCCTCAGCCCACCAGGATGTCCATCAGAGGTGTCCCTCACCCCGGGTACCCGCCTCAGCCCACAAGGACGTCCATCAGAGGTGTCACTCACCCCAGGACCCACCTCAGCCCACCAGGACGTCCATCAGAAGTGTCACTTACCCCAAGTACCCGCCTCAGCCCACAAGGACGTCCATCAGAGGTGTCCCTCACGCGGGTACCCGCCTCAGCCACCAGGACGTCAATCAGAGGTGTCCCTCACCCCGAGTACCCGCCTCAGCCCACCAGGACGTCCATCAGAGGTGTCCCTCACCCCGAGTACCCGCCTCAGCCCACCAGGACGTCCATCAGAGGTGTCACTCACCCCGGGTACCTGCCTCAGCCCACCAGGACGTCCATCAGAGAATCAGAGATGTCACTCACCCGGGTACCTGCCTCAGCCCACCAGGACGTCCATCAGAGGTGTCACTCACCCCAGGACCCACCTCAGCCCACCAGGACACTGCTTCCTTGGTCACAAGGTAAGACACCCGGGCCAGGCGATGTGCCCGAGGAGTCACAGCACCACGCACTCTCTCAAATTCTGCACCCTGCTTGGCATTTTTTGCCTGTAACAGATTGCATTTCCTGTAGACGTCAGCCTAGAATCTGAGCAAATTTGTCCTGACACATTTATGTCCAGTGTGTCCCTTACCTTTGCAAACAAACTCCCAGAAACAAAAACAAAAACCCAGTCTTTCCCTGTGTTAAATGCCTTTACCTTTTACCCATAAGGAAACCTTGCCGTCTCAGCTGCTCTCGCACACACTTTTCTGCAGTTGATTTAATCAGTGATGTTACAATAGCTCCGTTATTCACTAATAGGATAAGGAGCAGCAAGTCACTCCCACACAGATCTCTCTTTGGGAAGGAGAAAAGCAGAGATCTGAAGATACAGCCGCGGCAATCGCAGAAGTGAACTGTAACGCGAGGGCCCAGATCCACCTCCTGAACAGAAACGGAGATCTGATAACCCGGGGCTTCCGCTCAGCGGCGGGAGACTATGACCCACTCCTGCCGGCGCCAAATTCATTAATGAGGCGGTGCTGGGCACCTGCGCGCTGATCCCAAAGTCCCCTCCCCCTCCTTGCCTGGCCTTGGTGAGATGCATACAAATAACCACGGTTTCTGAGCAACTGTCAGTCAACGCTGCGCGCAGGATGCAGGAGACGCGGGGCCCAGGACCGTCTTCAGACCACCACGCGTCGGCTCTCCGGAAGGCGCTGAATAAATTAAACCAAAATATCCACCCCAGGTTGATGTGTCTGAACCTCGCAGCAAACATTCTTCATCCATATTTAATTGCTCCGTGGAGACTGCTGGCTTTGGCAAGGCTCCAGGCATTATTTCCATTCCATTAGGAAGCTCGCAGGGTGTCTACTCCTTAACCCAAAATGATTGATTCCGTAAATGGCTTTCCACTTACTGACCTGAACGCTAATTGAGTTTGTGTATAGATTAAAAGAAAAAGCGTGTTTTCAGAAAATGTTCAAAATATATTGCTGTCACTTCCATTCCTTGTAGCACGGGAAAATGGCATATCTAAATGATGACACTAAACATTTTATCTGAATTGGCTCTTTAAAACGTGGTGTGCAGCAAACGAAGTTAAAGAGCTGGGGAACAAAAGACAGCCGGAATAGATTTTTCAGCGGAACAGGAGACAGTCGTCATTAACAAGGGAATAAACAGGCGTGGACCTATGAAGACCCTCATTGTGGCAGCTCCAGGTCTCCAGCCGGGCTGAGCGCGTTTCTTGTGAGAAAACTTTACCTTCTTGTAGGCTGTTACAGAAAGGAGAAGCCCAGAGTACCCACATGGGAGAGAAAGCTAAGTGTTTCTTAAGGTCTTTTTTACCAACCGGTCTAAAAGGCTGACGTGTACACGGCCTTACTTGCTGAGTAAAACTCAGACCTTCTTACACAGTTTCTGAAGACGAGGTACACCTAAGGGACGAACGGAATGGGACCTCGCGTGAGAAACAGCTCAGAGTCCTCAGTTTACCCAACTCTAGGCCACCCTGTGATCTACTGATCACATTAAGATCCCTAAACCTCTAGCCCAACTGAGACCAAATAAAAGCACTTTCCAGAAAACCACCCAGATAATAATTGTTCCAATCCCGCACGGGGGGAATTAGAGGAAATCTGTGTTTCAGGCACACACCATGTGTTTCTTTCAGATGGTCACCTCCCATCTGAAAACATAGGCAGCTTCGTGTTCTGGAGGCTATGTTCTCCTTACCCTATGCATTTTTCCCCAGCAGTTATTCTACAGTCCACCAGTCTTTCTACAATAGTATCCAGAATTCTCAGCAACACTTTCACAGTTGACATCTAAATTGTTTTCCTTAAACAAGTAAATTTAAAGAAATAAAGGGCATCCAAAAAGGACAGGACTTCACACAGACACAAAGTTCCTGCCATACGAAGACTAGAACTGATAAATTAACTCCTTCAAGTCTGAGGATACAAAATCAACATGCAAAAACCAATACCAATTCTATACGCCAACAGTAAACTCTAAAAAAGGAACCCCTGTGTACCACTGATGGTGTAAATTTTTTTTTTTGACAGGCAGAGTTAGACAGTGAGAGAGAGACAGAGAGAAAGGTCTTCCTTCCATTGGTTCACCCCCCAAATGGCCGCTACAGTCAGTGCGCTGCCGCTGGCACAATGCACCAATCCAAAGGCGGGAGCCAGGTGCTTCCTCCTGGTCTCCCATGCAGGTGCAGGACCCAAGCACTTGGGCCATCCTCCACTGCCCTCCCGGGCCCCAGCAGAGAGCTGGCCTGGAAGAGGGGCAACCAGGACAGAATCCAGCACCCCAACTGGGACCAGCACCTGGTGTGCTCGCGCTGCAGGTGGAGGATTAGCCTAGTGAGCTGCGGAGCTGGCCTAATGGTGTAAAATAAATGAGATATTTTCAATAACTGTAGAGTTTCCTAAAATAACTAATAATAGAATTCCCATATGATTCCGCTACTGAGTATATTCCCAAGGGAACTGAAATCGGCATGTCAAAGTGCTACCTGTGCTCTCCTGTTTACTGCGGTATTTGTCACCACTAATAAGCTAATAAGTGCCCACCAGTAAGTAAATGGACATACAAAATGTGGTTTATGACTGAACGTAAAATAGAACACAAGTCAGCCTCAAACATGAGGAAAATTCTGTCATCTGTGGCTGCGTAGATAAAGCTGGAAGACATGAGAAGAGAAATAGGAGAGGGACACCATCTCACTTGGATGTGTTCTCTTAGAAAACCAAACTCATAATGTAGAGAGTGGAATGGCTGTGTGTGTGTGTTGTGTGTGTGCATATATGCATGTATGGGTGTGCGTGTGTGTAAGGATATGTGTGCATGTGCTGTGTGTGCATGTATGGGGTGTGTATGTGTGTATGTGCTGTGTGTGTACATGTGTAGGGGTGTGTGTGCAGGGATGTGTGGGGGTGTGTGCACACTTGTTGTGTTTGTATGCATGTGTGTTACATGTGTGTGCATGTGAGCATGGGTAGGGGTGTGTATGTACTTGTGCAGGAGTGTGTGTGTATTGTGTTTGTGTGCCTGTGTGTTATGTGTATATGCATGTATGTACTGTAGGGTTATGTGCATGTGTAGGGGTGTCTGTGTGTCTATGTTGTGTAGGGGTGTATGTATGTATGTGCACATGTGTGGTAGAGGGTGAAAGCGGAAAGAAGAGATATTTCTGAAAGGACATAAAATTTCAGGTAGATAGGACAAAAAATTTCAATGTAGTGAGCTGCATAGCATGGTATTATATATTTAAAACTTGCAAGAATAGATTTTAAATACTCTCACCACAAAGAAATGATGAATATGTGAGGTGATGCCTATGCTAATTAGAGCAATCTAATCATTCCACAAGCATACAAGTAACAATATCACACCCCATCCCATAAATACATAGAATTATTATTTGTCAATTAAATTTAAAATTTACCAAAAAATGGTTTGGATTCCCTCAGAGTTCACATTTAATCTAATTTTATAAGCCCAGGAATATGCAAACTGTTAGGCTGGAACGATGAATGGAGAACCCTCCAGCTTTTCCCAGGTGTCACTTTTGGGGGGTCAGTGACCTACAGGTAGGTCCACTTCTGTATACTCTGTGAAGACATTAGTTCTACTCTAACCTAAAGCTAACTTGATAATTCAAAGAGGTAATAACAGCCAAATAAATTTTGAAAAAGAAACAACTGAACTAATGGGGACCAGTACTCCAGATACTAAAATATATTATGACACTCCGTTAATTTAAAAAGTTAGGTACTGACAGAGGATGAAAAAAACGCACCAGTAGAGAGGACAGAGTCCAGATATTAGCATGAAATGACCATAATACTTAAAATCTACCGGGAAAACATGGCTCCTGCATGAATGAATATCATCTTTAATAAACTGTGAGAAGTTTTCTCCTTATATTCTGAAACAAGAACTCCAGATGTACCAAAGGCTTAGAAACAAGGAAATGGAGACCTAAAGCTGCCAGAAGGCAAATTAGGAGAGGGGTTCCTAGCAGCCACTTAGAATGGTTACATTAGATCACATAAAAATAAAATACTCCTGTGTTGTGAAAAATCTCACAATCATCCAATAAAAAGAAAATTATCAACCTTTTAAACTAAAAGAAATTCAAATTAAAACTACAAACAACTACCATTTTTATATATATATAAAAAGAAATGATTAACATTTTGATAATATACTCTTGGTAAAAGTGTGATGACAAAAATTTTACAATAAACCCACACGTGGTTCAGTAATGGTGGCTTTTATAAAAAAAGTTCATCAATGGAGCTGGCACCATGGCTCACTTGGTTTATTCTCCACCTGCAGTGCTGGCATCCTGTATGGGCACCGGTTCTAGTCCCGGTTGCCCCTCTTCTAGTCCAGCTTCTAGTCCTGTGGTCCAGGAAGGCAGTGGAGGATGGCCCAAGTGCTTGGGCCCCTGCACTCACATGGGAGACCAGGAGGAGGCATCTGGCTCCTGGCTTCGGATCGGCATAGTTCTGGCCTTAGCGGCCATTTGGGGGGTGAACCAACGGAAAGGAAGACCTTTCTCTCTGTCTCTCTCTCTTTCACTAACTCTATCTGTCAAATAAATAAGTAAAAACAAACAAACAAAGTTCATCAATGACTATCAAAATTAAAAATGCATAGTCTTAGCTCAATAATTACATTTCAAGCACCACCCAATACAGCTGTATGCAAATCTGAAATAAATATAAATAAAAAGATCATCACTGTACATATTTGTAGGTAACCAAAAATTATCCCAGTAAGGGAGTGGTGTAATAAATGATGGCTCATCTATGCAAGGTGGGAAGAGCTACAGTATATGTTATTAAATAAAAATGGGTGGGCAGAGCCGTGTCTGTAACAAACTTCCATCACATTTGTTTGCAATAGACAAAAAAAGCTATAGAATACATAAGAACACACACACACACAATTTCTTAAATGATAAAAAGCAAGTAAGCGCCGGCACCGCGGCTCAATAGGCTAATCCTCCGCCTGCGGCGCCGGCACACCAGGTTCTAGTCCCGGTCGGGGCGCCGGATTCTGTCCCGGTTGCCCCTCTTCCTGTCCAGCCCTCTGCTGTGGCCCGGGAGTGCAGTGGAGGATGGCCCATGTCCTTGGGCCCTGCACCCCATGGGAGACCAGGAAAAGCACCTGGTTCCTGCCATCGGATCAGCGCAATGCACCGGCCACAGCGCGCCAGCTGCGGTGGCCATTGGAAGGTGAACCAATGGCAAAGGAAGACCTTTCTCTCTGTCTCTCTCTCTCACTGTCCACTCTGCCTGTCAAAAAAAAAAAAAAAAAAAAAAGCAAGTAAGCAATGGTTTCTGGGGCAGTGTCCTGGGCACCTGGAAGATGTGAGCAGGCTGCAGGGGTCACTGTCGCTGCAGGCTCTTCTCCCCTCTGCTTGCTCAGCGCAGACCACCTGACTGCTGGATAAGCACACGGCAGCCACACCACAGGCAGCCATGTAAGGTGAGCCACTGAGATAGACACAGGAGTGACACAGGTTACTTATGGAATAGAGATGCGTTCCTTCCATTACCCTGTTCTCGCTGCCTGCAGATAGGAACATGAAGGCAAAAGATGGATTTCCACCCATCTTGACCAGTGCAGATGGCAGAGGGGCAGCACCAGGCATGAGTCACCCACTCTGGACTCCCACCCCAGTGTTGCTAGAAAGTTTCTGTCACTTGCAGCTATCATAATCCTATCAATACAGCAGGAGGTCACTTTTGCTCAAATATCTTTGCTTTCACATAATTTTGCTTCTTTTGCATATATTTAATATTCAAAAAATAAGTTATGTAAGTTATTATTCTAAGTAAAATATAGAAAGGATGAATTATGTGTGGCTGTACCCCATAATGTTAAGTGGTGTGTGTGTGTGTGTGGCTATACCCCATGTTAATTGGCATGTGTGCCTGTGTGGCTATACCCCATGTTAAGTGGTGTGTGTGTGTGGCTGTACCCCATGTTAAGTGGTGTGTGTGGCTGTACCTCTTAATGTCAACTGGTGTGTGTGCACATGCGTGTGTGGCTGTACCCCATGTTAAGTGGCTTGTATGTGTGGCTGTACCCCATGTTAAGTGGTGTGTGTGTGTGGCTGTACCCCATGTTAAGTGGTGTGTGTGGCTGTACCTTTTAATGTTAACTGGTGTGTGTGCACGTGCGTGTGTGGCTGTACCCCATGTTAAGTGGCTTGTATGTGTGGCTGTACCCCATGTTAAGTGGCTTTTATGTGTGGCTGTACCCCATGTTAAGTGGCTTGTATGTGTGGCTGTGCCCCATAGTGTTATGTAGCAGGCACATATATGACCACGCTGGTACTGCTGAGTAGCGTCAATAGACTTAGGGGTAACAGAAAGGAAGAGAAAGGCAGCAGGGGTATGGGAGACCCCAATGTCTAAAATCGCATCTTAGACCTCTGAGAACAGCGTGCTGGTGTATTTGATACCTCCCATGGAACAAGCTTCCAGACATGATTCTGGAACAGAGTAGGACTACGTGGAACAAATACAGAGAGCACTAAGAACCTCTGCGGGTCCTCAGTGCAGAGGCAGGCTTTGACCCGATACGTGAGGGGAATGTTACAACAGGAGCGGACCTGGGACTGTTTGACAGGACAATCACAGAGCCCTCAGGAGTGTGCAGCCTCCTGTCGTGGCTTTCCCAGGAAGTGACACACGGCAGGAGCCACGCCGCCTTCCTGCAGGGAACGTCACTGTCAAGCTGGCTGGGTCTGACTTCACCCTGGCTCAGCTCCACATTTTTATCAACTGTTTCCTTGTGCCTGTAAAATTTGTGACTAATGATAGAAGAAAAATGCAACATCTTCAAAGTCAAAAACACAATTTAAGAAGAGTGACACAAGCTAGTCAGTTTAAAACCAGACACCAACAGGAAACAGACGTAGCAGGGGCAGTGAAAAACCCCCCACACGGATGGAACAACGGTGGGGCCTCCATTACTGCAGGTGTTTTTCACAATAAGCTCAATTTGAGAGCACAGCATGTCATGACTATCAAAATAACGGGAAGGAACCCAGGCAGGGTTCGAAGAAGCACAGAAAATCCAGGACGAAAGATAACGGCCAAGACGATAAACCCACAGGAGCTATCCGGATCCGCCTGGGACACTTGTCTTAAAGGGTGAACTGATAGAGCCGCTTAATCCAGTTGAAACCAGCTGGCCTTGTGAGTAGGTCCCAGGGTTGCACTAGTCCCTTGAGTCCACAGATGGTTCCAGAAAAGAAACCTCTGTCATTAGAATTTCAGAACTACTAATGCGAAGAGCCTTGCAGTGGGAATTTGGATTAAGTTTTTACACCTATATATGCTTGAAATGACTGGCTGCAGTAAAACTGCAACGTGCTGCCTCCTCTCCTCCCTCCTTGCTTCCTTTTTTCCTTTCCATAAATTTTTACTGAGTGTTTACTATTATGTACAGCTATATTGCATGTGAGATACAAAAATCAATTTAAAAACCCCTCTTCTTATGCACTTACCAGCTCTGCAAAGACATTTCACATGGAACTGGTTCATTAAGTACCACTGTGCTCTCTTCCCTATGCCCCATTTCTTTCAACTTCCTTATAAACACTTTGCTGCAAAACATGCTTTCATGTGCACACTCACAGAGACACACATTTCTCCTTAACATTTGCTTTTCAAGTGATGTGAGCATTTTTGTATGTTTCACTGGTAGAGTGAGAGCCTCGACAGTGTAGTCAAAATCTCACGTTTACTGGGGAAATTGACTTACTGATTCCAAAACTGAAGTGGAAATGTAAACAGCCAAAGCACTACCAAGACCCTCTTGAAGAAGTAAAATATGGTGGGAGGAGCCACAACACACATCAGGAATGTACAGTGCTTAAAAAATGAATCACTAGAACAATTGCGAAACTGGACCCAGGCATAAACAGCAACGTGAGGCTTACAGAGCAGTAAGAAGAAAAGAAACCAGCTCTTTGAATAAATGTTCTTAGGACAATCGCCTGTCCATAGCAGGAAGGGAACAGTTGGCTTTGACTGCAACATTTTACTCTCTCTGTTCCACTGGTCCACGCACCTGTTCTATGCCACTGCCAGGAGCTGTGGTTGCTCAGACTTACAGTCCACAACGTGCTGCAGTCAGGCAGCCTGACGCCTTCTGCTTCGTTCCTTTCACTGAACATGGGCTGGGCTGTGGCACCGTGCCCCGTCTTCCCTGTTAGAAATGAGGTCTGCAGGATGCTTTGTCAGCAGCAAAGGCACCAAGAACACACATGTAGGCACGGGGGTTTCTTCAACAGATGGTGCCAGGAAAACTGGACGACACTCCGCCCCACCATCTGTCACCACACGTGAAAATCAGCTCAGCAGGAACTAAACACTCGCGGGTAAAGCCTGAAACTACGACTGCAGAGAAGACGAGGCAGAATGCTCCTAGACTGTGGTGGACGAGAACACAAAGCAAGGCAGCAACAACAAAACAGACCGGCAGGATTGCATTGGATTTTCTGCACAGGAAACACTCAACAAAGTGAAGAAACAGCCTACAGAATGGGAGAAGATATTTACAAACTATGCATCTGATAAGGGATTAATATCCAGAATGTATTAGGAAGGCAAAAAATAAAAAGGCAAACCCATTAAAATGAGCAAATGATCTGAATATACATTTCTCAGGAGAAAATACACAAATGGCCAACAAGTATACAAAAAACCACTCAACATGAATTGTTAGGACACCTCACGTCAACACCGCAACGAGAGAGCATCTCAATCCAGTTAGAATGGCTCTGATCCAAAAGACAGGAAAAAACCAACACTGGCCAGGATGTAGAGAAAGGGGAATGCTTACACATGCTGGTGTGAATGTAAAATAGCTCAAAAATCACAAGTTTTAAAACAGTGTGGCGCTTCCTCAAAACCTACAAATGGAACTACCATATGATAGCAGGGTCCACAGGTTTACAAAGCAGGACTTTCCAGGACTTGGTGAATGACGGAATGCAGAAGTGGAAAAGGAAGGTAAGCAGATGTGGAGAACAGTGAGGGAGTGGGAGGAGGAAGGGGAGGGGAGAGGAGGCAGGGAGGAAGAAGAGGAGGAGCAAGAAGAGAGGGGAGGAGGAGACGGGAAGAAGAGGTGAGGAAGAGGAGGAGGAAAAAGAGTGGCGGATGGAGGAGGAAGGGGGAAGAGGAGGGGGAAGAGGAGGATGGAGGAACAGCAGAACTGAGAGGAAAATAATGAACTTCCCTGGGGACATTTGAAGGCTGTGGAGCCTCGGGGACATCAGAGACGGGATATGCAGTCACCACCCACATTCCTCAGCCACTCAGTCCGTGCTTACCAAGTGTGTGCTGGCCCAGCCCTGAGACGGCGAGAGTGAAACGGCAGCACCTCTGCTCTCGAAAACCTCCTGCGTGTCTGAACTCAGGGTGCCGGGCACAGCTTGCCAGCCACTGGTTGCTTTAGGTGTCATGTTTTTGGACTACGGCTCTTAGTGAGTACAGGGAATGTTCCCACATCAGCCCAGCACGCTTGTGCTGCAGTGGAGACAGGAGCAGAACGAGCAGACGTCACAGTGGGGCAGCGAGGCACTCTTCACTTTTACAGCCAAGCTAACGAGCTCACCGCCTGGAAAGCAGGGGGTGGAGAGCACTTTGGCTGGCCACTGCACTCACGGACCGCATGGCAGCCCGTGGCCACAGCCTGATTCCTCATAGAAAACCTGGGGGCAGTCCTACGTCACAGACAGGTGCTGGATGAGGCCGGAGACACCTTGCTCAGGTCACAGCAGGGGCTTGGGACTGGACTCTGAGCTGAAAGGTGTACAGAGAGGGCTTACGATTAGCACCACGGCGACAGCCGCTCACAGCAGTGACCAGCGAGGACCCCGAAACACAAAGTCAGTTCGACTTAATCTGTAAGTAAATGTTTCCCACTGATTACACTGTGGCTCTAGATTTAAAGTACTGGGATGACGACTAACGTTTTCTAACTTCCTTCCAGCACAGTTAAAGCAAACACCTACTGAGTGCTACAGCTTAGGACGCCTTCAGCACATGGCCTGCTGCTGCCCGCAAGACAAACGCAGGGTCCCCAGCGAGCCTGAGGGTTTCCAGAGCGGTAGCAATCAGGGAGGGGGACCTGGACGACAGCGGCCACTCCCAAAAGCCTGTGACCTCGCTCAGGCAGCCAGAGAGCACGGCCACGTGGCTCTGCTCACTCACGGCTGCTCTGACACACACGTGTGACACGCTCACTGCTCTGACACACATGTGTGAGATGGCCTCACTGCCCCGACACACACACGTGTGACAAACTCTCAATACTCTGATATGCTTATATAAATATGACATGCTTTCACTGTTCTGACACACACATGTGACATGCTCACTGCTCCTACACACATGTGTGAGATGGTCTCACTGCTCTGACCCACACACGTGACATGCTCTCAGTGCTCTGACACACACATGTGACATGCTCTCTCTGCTCTAATACACATGTGATATGCTCTTACTGATCTGACACATGTGACACACTAAGTTCTGACACATGACCTTCTCTCACTGCTCTAACACATACACACATGTGACATGCTCTGGCACACACACGTCACATACTCTAACTGCTGACCCATGCACATGTGACATATTCTCACTGCTCATACACACATGTGACATGCTCTGGCACACACACGTGACATACTCCCACTGCTGACCCATACACACATGTGACATGCTCTCACTGCTCTGACACACACGGGACACACTAACTGCTGACACACATGTGAACTGCTCTCACTGCTCACACACACACGTGTGACACATTATCACTGCTCTCACACATGTTAACTTTGAAATGGTCTGTCTGTTCTATCTGCCTGAACCCATGACTGGCCAGGGTTATCTGAGTGAACTAAATTTTCAGCCAATCCAAAATCCATTCTGCTCCACTCCGTGACTATTTCTAACACCAACAGTCCATTGTTGCTTTCCTGAGTGTCACTGGCAAACACAATCGAGTCTTGCCTTTCATGACTGCTACTGATAAAATGCCCAGGTCACGCTCCCACACACCTGCTCACTGCTGTGCTCCGCGATGCACGTGTAGAGTAAGGGGAGGTCAGGCATGGCACAGACAGGGCCACAGCACCCATGTCCCACAACACGTGAGGGTGCTTCTGGGTCATGTGACTCTTTACACGGCCTGTGGGCCTGGGATTCATGGGCTGCCTCTATCGCCCACATGCCGTACAGGAGACTCTGCTGGCCAGGGCTGCTGCAGCAGCATCCCAGAGCCTGGCGGCTTTGAGGGCAGATCTGGAGGCTGGAGTCGGCGGCTGGTTGCCTCTATGGCCTCTCTCCTGGGCCGGAAGGCCTCTCTCCTCTCTGTCTGCACATGGTGGTGGCTCTGTGTGGATCTGTCCTATTCACCTACCCTTAGGACACTGGCTGCAAGGAAGCGGGCCCACCCTGCTGTCTGCATTTCCCCTTAATCGCCTCTTCAAAGGCCATATCTCCACACACGTGCAGGCTCAGCATGAGGTCCTAGGGGTGCAGCTGCAATGTATAAATTTTGCTGGAGACAGAGTCAGGTCACGGAAGCACAGGTATGGGGGAGAGAGGAGACAGGAGAGAGAAGGGGGAAGATAGAGAGAGAAAGAGAGAGGAGAGGGAGGACCATAGGGTGTAACTGAAGCAAACTGTCCCCAGGCCAGGGCAGAGAACTCAGGGCCTTCTGGTGGACAGGAGGCCTTCTTAGGAAAGAAGCAACTAATTCCCCACCTTGCCGCTCTAAGGGCATTTCCAGTGGCCTTCACCTCTGTCCCCTCACCCCGTCCCCACCTGGAGAGGCCACTCCTCAGCCGCTGCCCACAGGCCTGGAGGCCCTGGTACTGAGGGGCTGGCAGTCAGCTGTGGTGGGGACACAGTGCAGGTGGTCCTGTCCGGCTCCAGGTGTGAGCATGATGCCTCCCAGGGGAAGGTGCTTCTCTCAGGAGCCACCGAGAGCACCAGGTCCATGCAGAGTCGCTGAGCATAGTGACAGGGTGGGTGGAGCATGCGTGTGGGTGTTCAAGTTTTATGATGTGGGCTGAGAACCTGAGCTTCCTCCTGCACGTAGTGGAGCTGGTCCCACGGAGCCCACAGCTGTCCCAAAGCAGATGTCTGATCAGGTATTCAAGGTGCCCACATAGACGGAGAGCCTCAGGAATGTCGGTCACCTTCCTCCTCTTCCTCCTTCTCCCAGTTCAGCCTAGCAACTTTTTTTTTTACATTTTAAGCTTTATTTAGTGTGAAAAATGCATAGGAGAGTGAGAGCTTTATCTAAGAGAGAGGGGTAAATATGGGTTCATACCAAGCACCAGGAACTAGCCACGTGGAGGAGCATCTAGGCCAGGAAGCCTAGGGTGGGTGGCCCAAAGGCAGCGCTACAGCATGCCCCCCCCTTGCAAGAGGCCAGGGAAAAGAAGAGCTCAGCCTAGCAACTTTCACCACCGTGGGCGCATATCTGAGAAGAATATCCCTGCAGCGCAGAGAGCTGTGAGGGCTGAGCAGAATCTTCCTCCATTCACAGCCAGCAGTGGTGCTGGGTGTGCACTCAGTGCCACAGAGACCTGCACGTGGCCCTGCCGTCTCCTGATGAACAACTACGTACGGTAAAGTCACTGGTGGTGCTGCTGTTTCCTTACTGAAATGGCTGGCATAGAAACAAATAAACGTCTTTATGTTGTATGGATGTGCAATCAGACTTCAGGGGAAGTACATTCATACATATATCTGTATACACACATTATTTTTATATATATATATATATATATATATATATATCAGCATTTTATGCTCAAAGGAGAACTAGCTCAGTTCTTCACAGGGAAAGAGACATACTAAATTACCCTTGATAGTTTTCAGCCTTGGCAACATTCCGTTCTTTTAATTCCAGAATCTCTATCACTGCACTATTTTTGAAATGCAGCTCGGTTAGTTGAACACAGGCCAAGGACGTGCGAATGCAGTTCATGGCAGTTTTCTGGCTCACGGTTCTGTCTGCGACACTCGCCTTGAACTGCAGTGAGTGTGGGCGCAGCTTCACGGGGTCTCACACAGAACCCAGCCGGCTGCACCTCTGCAGAGCGAGGGGGACCCTCGAGGTGTGTGTGCTTTCTGGACTGGATGCAAGTAAGAAGTCTCTTCCCTCAACACGTAGCCCTCCTTCCTTCCCCCACTGCGAACTGCTGCTCTTGGCAGGGACACAGGAGCACACTGCCCCCCAGAGAACACACCAGCACTCGGCTTGGGGCTCCGCCTCAGCAGTGCTGTGATCTGGACGCGTCCTGCAGGGCCCGACTCTTGGAGCTCAGCCTCCTCACTCCCCACAGAAGGGAGAGGCAGAAGCTGCAGCTGTGGGGAGTCGGGGGACCTCAGCTTTAGGACATGGCTCTGGGGAGACTGAGTGCAGGGAAGAGGGAGAGAGAGATGAAGGGGGGCCACGGGAAAGACGGCAATGGCAGACTATTTCAGGAAGACCCCCATGTACCAGGACACCTATGTCACAGACTCATTGGAGCAAGTGCTACCAGTTATGGGGTCGTTTGGTTACTGAAATGGCAGGGTTTGTGCAAGACAAGAGATTGGGGGCCCACACTCACAGGGAAGAGCTTCAGTGACAAAAACACATCTGAGAGACTCCGGGCAGAACCGCACACAGGAGGCTGAAGGCCTCGGCCACAGGTCAGAAGTGGCAACCAGGGTTAGGGCAGGAGGCAGAGGGGCCACACCGCTCCTGGGAAAATGAAGCTACAAGACACAGTGCATTTTCCACAGGCTTTCTGAGGTTCTGTCACCCACCCACAAAAACACATACTTGTGTGTATATTGTACATACAAGGATGTGTGTTTGGATGCATGTATGTACACTTCTCGGGGTACCACCACATAAGATGGGGACACTGTCAGTCACAGAGTCCACGGAGGCTGGCTCGGGGCTGCCATACGGGCAGATGCAGGGCACCTGCACAGGGATCTCCTGCTACCAACAGTCCAGGCGACTAAATACTCTGGGCGATGCCCCTCCTATGATCGCAGAAGAGTGTGGAGGGCCCCTTTGTCCTTCTTCCCATCCTAACAACTACAGGACCTGTCAAAGACTGAGTCCAAACAGATATAAAACATTCGCAATAGTGTAGCATTTACAGATGTGGGGACCTTGATCCATATGCTGTTGATACAATCTAGCACTGACAATGGTAAGCCGGCATCGCAGGGGGTAAAGTCTCTGTATTTCTCCACAGTGAAGAGAGCCGCCCTCCCCATACTCTACTCTCTGGAACAAGGACAAGATCGACCCCCTATCTGAGGGGTGGGCATTAAGCTTCACCATCTCAATGGGAGAGCCACCGACACAAAGCATGTTGAACCTGTGCACACTGAGCTGCCTCTTCTTCCCAGGTGGTTTATTTATCTGCTGATTTTTATGTAAGGAAGGACTCACAGATCCCTATTTGATAGGTCAGGCTATAATGTGACACTATGTAACTTGTGGGTCAGATCTCTCCAGCTTTGGCTGCTGGACACCCCTTTAGGTTGATGTCTGTCTCTGCTTCCCCTCCCTTCCTGACTTTCTGGCACAGCAACACACACCAGGATCACCTTCTACATCCTCTGCCCCAATTCTAGAATCAGTCATTCCTCCCAGCAGCCCTGGCGCATTGTCCAGCAATGGAATCAGACACCAAGGTCTGGGTACCGGTGTGCTCAGGGCTGCCCGGAGGCCAATCTGCCAAAGCCCTCTCGCAGACGGAGTGAGGGAACACACATGCAAACTCTGATCTCTGTACAAACACACCTAGCATGACTTCTGTAACCATCCATCTGACTATTTATTGGGCTGGACACAAGTTCACACTGATATCTCTGCCGCCAATTCTACACTGTTCACTGTCATCACCCCCACCCCTTGTTTATGGAAATTCACTGTTCCACAGTGAGAAATCTGGCTTTCATCATCCAACACTCGTTACACACTGATCAATTCACTGTACAGGAAAGGCAGGCTTAGAATTGTTAACTTTGTTAACTGACATCCCCATGAGAAAGGGCTAAACCAAAACACTATTTCCTATAGTTACCTATTTTTTACTTTCTTCTTTTTTTTCCTATCTGATTCCCATGTAGGTAAGCATCCTTCCAAAGCATGGCTTCTAAATGCCAGACAGCATTCCATAAAATGAGCATGCTAAAATTAACCTTTTTTAGGTTGTTACTTTGAGCTGCTTTAATATTTATCACAAGTACTTCCTGACCTTCTAAACACATAAATAACCTTAGACGAGGAAGGTGACTACCCAGGCTTGCAGTGTAAAGATCTTCAGATGTGTTGTGTTCAATGCTGGAATACTCCCTCCCTGGCAGATGTCTCTGAAGGAAGTTTGAACTAATTTCCAAGGAACAGAGTCCTTTACCCATAATGTCTAGTATTTTCTCACCTCTAGTGTTTCCTAGCAAAATGCTGGTTTTTTTGTTGTGGCCGTTGGTATCAACATTTAGGACATCTACTGTATCTTTATTTTCAACCTTCAAAACATGTGTAAAAAATTTTAAGTCCTTGAGAATCCTGAAGATGAACCAAACAAGACAAACATCAACTAGCTCTTTCCGCATGAACTCTGCTGGAACTTCTGCTAATACTGCCTGTTTCGGCGGGATGTCCAGCTGTATGTTGTGCATCTTATTTCTTACCCAAGTCCTGTAATTGAGACTAAATGATGTACAATTACAGCGAGTTAAGTACACAGAATGTTCTGGATTACAAGTAAAGGGCTATTAGATTAATCTATTCAATCATCAGTAAGTTCTTTTAGTTTGGTTTTACTGATTTGTATAGAGCGGCAACGTGATACAGTAAGAAGGCCATGAGGTCAGAATCAGCAGTCCTGAGTGCTCCTTGCCAATGGGATGTTAATTAATCTCATGACCCTGAGAAAGTTACTTATTTTATTTCAATTTCTTTGTCAACAATACAAGGGTATTAGAACACATGTAGAAAATCTTTGAGAGTTCTTAGATTTTCTTTCTTTAGTCAACCAAAATACATTTGCAAAAGGAAAGAAAACTTCATAGCAAATCTCAAAAGATGTTAAAAATGTAACTAATTGTGGCTACCTAGGTGCTGTGTTGCACAGGCTCTGAAATCAGTTCTGTCGCCCACTAGCTGTGCAACTTAAACCACGGGGCTATGTCTTAGAATGCAGCTAATGATGATAGTTTTCCTGCAGTGCAGATTAAAGCAATCAGTGGCTGTGCCTAGCTCAGTACTGGGCACACAGAAGGCCCCACATAAGTGTCAGGTGTTCTGGAACAAGGTTAGGGGGATTTTCAAGAGAAGTCATTACTCAGAGGTAACACAAGGGATCTTTAAAAAAAGAAAATTAAAATGAAAACTCAGATTATGAAAGAACTATGCATGGATTTCAATTTTGTCTGGCACCAAAATAAACTTAACTTCTAATTCCATTTTCCAAGAACCTTGTGGAGCATCTTTGCATGCCTGGTGTGCTGGAGAGATTATGTGTCTTTCCATATCTGGGTGCAGCAGCTCTGACACCCTCCTGGCTGATTTATTAGGCCTTCCAGTACCATGTTAAATAAAGTGGGGAGAGTAGGAGCTTGCCTTGTTTAAAAGAAAAGCTTTCATTCTTTCACCATTAAATGCCATCTTAGCCAAGGGCTTTTCATGGCAGTGTTTATTAGGTTGAGGTATGTTGTTTCTAGATTGAGTGTGTGTGTTGAGAATTTTTATGATGAACCAGTGTTGAATGAAGTCAAATGATTGTGTCTGCATCTAATGAGAGGATTCTGTGATTCTTATCTTTCCTTCTACTAAAGCAACCTCACTGATGGATTGGCATATATTGAACCATCCTTGCATTTCAGAGATAAATCCCATTTGGTCATGGTGTATGATCCTTCTAATGGGCTGCTGAATTTACTCCATCTGTTTTTTTTTTTTTTTTTTAAGGAATTTGTACCTTTGTTCGTCAGGGTGCACTCCAGGAACAAGGTCTAACACAGTCAACAACCACAAATAAGAATGCACGAACACACAAGGCAAGTTTGTGTTTTCCTCTTACTGAATGGCAATGCTTCATCTGGCTGCCACATGGAGGCTTGGATTCTGGGATGTAAGTCACTCCTGTGCCCAGCTACTACACACAGCTTACATTTAATCCTCTGAGGACAAACTCAGGGTGTACCTCAGCTGATCTGTGACAGGTGCCTGCAGATTCCACCTCCGAGTTATTAGAAAACTCTCCAGGGGCAGAGATACACATGCAAGCACCTCACTCATCACACCGTTCACGTACTCTCCTCTTCTAGTGAAGACAGAGGCTGGAAGCTCAGCCATTGGTGGTGGAGGTTGGTGGAGGGATGTAGGAGAGAAAGGATTCTGCAAACAAGAGCTGAGGGGTTTCCACGCTGGATCAGGGCAACAGCAGCAGCTTGGTCCTGGAAGGAAGCTGGGCACTGATGGGAACAGACACAAGCCTCACCTTATGCTGGAGGAACCTCCCTGCACTCCCACCCCACACGTGGCCCCCACAGCACACAACAATGTACTTCCACTCAGCAAAGGGAATCAGGAGCCCTAAAGATGGTGAACAGCAAATGGTGGTCAACAGTGATTCTGGTTTGAGAACCATGGCTGGGAGTATCCAACAGGGACTAGTGTGGCACAAAGCTGAGTTTGTGGGTTGCCAGTCAGAAGCTGGGCTGCACCACAGTGAGTCATGGGCACTAAGCAAGCAGTCACAGTGATGTCATTGATACTCCCTGGCTCTCCCATCCAGTTTGCAAGAAGCTGAGGGACGGGCATGAGCAGAACAGTTCAAACAAGGAACAATCGCTATTCTGGTATCGTCCTCTGAACAGAAAAACCCTAAAACTAACAAGCAAGCATATTTTGAAGCACACAAAACTAAACAGAATTTTTAGGACTTTTATGCCAGCGAAGGCATTATTGTAGCAGCATGTTCTTCTCTGAGGCACCTGCATAGCAGTCACTTTGTAACTGTTTGCAGGGTAAAGATAAACGCACCAAGGCATGCCACGGTGATCAGGGCGGAGAGAGCATATCCACACTTTCTCCCTGGTCGTGGCACAGTCGTGTCTGGAGCTTTGCTGGCACGAAAGGCCTGCATCTGAAGCCTAATAGAGATGCCAGGGACAGGGCAGACACACCCAGAACCAAAACTCAGGGAGGGACTTCCCACACTGGCGTGGACTGAGCCACTGCGCTGGTTAAACGTCACTTCCTCTCTTCCAGAAGTTACCGTTGCTGCTGTAGATCTGTGCATGGATCCCACTGGATTAGAATCGGGAACTTTGAAAACAGGACCCACACTTCAGAAACCGAATTGGCAGCCAAGACATGGGCCTCCTGGCTCAGGGGAGCAGCCCATTCATCCCCGCCTGTCAGACTGAGGAGGGAAAGCTGCCTTCTCCCACAACTGCCAGCCAGAGAAATGGTGCAGGACTCCCTGGCTTCCCGAGAGGGAACGCTCTGAAATTCTCTGCCGTTCCAGGTTTCAGCAACCGGAAGGAAGGGCTGTATTACGGGGCGACGTTCAAACCATCGAAGGTTACCTTCTTAATTATTTTTCCTTAAACCTCACTCAGATTTAACAGACCAAGAAAACATCTCCAGGATGAACAGTTTCTGGGTCATTAGGAGGACAAGGCTGGACAACTCTATTTTTTTTTTTTTTGACAGGCAGAGTGGACAGTGAGAGAGAGAGACAGAGAGAAAGGTCTTCCTTTTGCCATTGGTTCACCCTCCAATGGCCGCCGCGGCCGGCGTGCTGCGGCCGGCGCACTGCGCTGATCCGATGGCAGGAGCCAGGAGCCAGGTGCTTTTCCTGGTCTCCCATGAGGTGCAGGGCCCAAGCACCTGGGCCATCCTCCACTGCACTCCCTGGCCACAGCAGAGGGCTGGCCTGGAAGAGGGGCAACCGGGACAGAATCCGGCGCCCCGACCGGGACTAGAACCCGGTGTGCCGGCACCGCTAGGCGGAGGATTAGCCTAGTGAGCCGCGGCGCCGGCCTGCACAACTCTATTTAAAAGGCCAAATAACTTAAAGAATTTTCTAGCTGCACATTGTCTTTAAAGAGTTGAAAATAGGGGAGCCGCTGCTGTGGCTCACTTGGTTAATCCTCCGCCTGTGGCGCCGGCATCCCATATGGGTGCCGGGTTCTAGTCCCGGTTGCTCCTCTTCCAGTCCAGCTCTCTGCTGTGGCCCGGGAGTGCAGGGGAGGATGGCCCAAGTGCTTGGGCCCTGCACCCGCATGGGAGACCAGGATAAGTACCTGGCTCCTGGCTTCGGATCCGTGTAGCGCCGGCCGTGGTAGCCATTTGGAGAGTGAACCAACGGAAGAAAGATCTTTCTCTCTGTCTCTCTCTCTCACTGTCTGACTATCTGTAACTCTATCTGTCAAATTAAAAAAAAAGAATTGAAAATAAGTCTAATATTTTTCTGGATGAAATAAACTCACAAACTCTATACATCTTCCTATCAGACAGTCATAATTTCGCAAAGTCAAAATACTTTAAATTGCCCTTTATCAAGAAGTCGTCGGGATTAATTTTGAGAAAAGCCACAGAGTGTGGCAGAGCTGGAGGTGTTCTCCGCAGAAGCTGATTCCACAAGGATATGTGGGCTGTGTGCTGTGCGTCAGACTCTGAGACTCTGCTAAGTCCATGGACACAGCACGCAACGGGTTGCTCCTGCTCTCCGACAACGTGAGAGAGGCAGAACTGTGGCAAGAACCCATGCTGCATTTTTGACTTTACTGCATTTCTTTAAACTTATAAAGTTAATTTAAAAACTTGTAAACTGTGGGGAGCAACTCGGACTAGACTAAGTTACTGGAATTAAGACTTATTCTATGCATCTGCTCTCCCACAATATGGCGCTGAGAAGGGAGAAACAGCTTCTACACAGCTGCCTCCAGTTCAACCAATAAACTGTAGGACCTGCTCCTGATTGGAGGAGAGCAGCGTACTCGGCGTGTGGGCAGCCGAGTTGGGATTGGTGGAAGAGGACTATAAAGGAGGAGAGAGACAACATGCACCAGGAACATCTAAGGGGAACATCTATCTGAAGGAACACCTGTGCAGCCCCCGAGAGAGCCGGCCGGCCGGCGGTGTGCCGCTCCCCTGCGGAAGTGGGGAAAGTGGCAGGGGGAACCGCCCTTCCACGGAGGTGGAAGGGTCGGTAGCCAACCCGGGAAGAACCAGCAGCAAACCCGGGGAGGGCCGAGCAGATGAAAGAACAATGCAGGGTCCTGTGTCGTTCCTCCGTGAAGAGGGGGAGTGACATAATGGTGCCGTGACTCGGATATGAAGCCTAGGCAGGGTTTAGTGTTGTTCCTCCATGAAGAGGGGGAGCAACAGTAAACCATTCATTCTCCATTTTCCTATCAACAAATGAAATGGTACATAAAAATAGCAAATAAGAAAAAACATAGTTTTCCTTGGTAATATTCATATCTAAATTATCTGTCTGGGCCAGGCTGTGGCTTAGCAGGTAAAGCCACCACTTGTGATGCTGGCGTCCTGTATGGGAGCCTGTTCAGGCCCCAGCTTCTCCTCTTCTGTTCCAGCTCCCTGCTAATGGCCTGGGAAAGCAGTGGAAGATGGCCCAAGTGCTCGGGCTCCTGCACCCACACAGGAGACCTGGAGGAAACTCCTGGCTCCTGGCTTCAGATCATCTCAGCTCCAGCCACTGAGGGCATTTGAGGAATGAACCAGCACATAAAAGATCTCTTTCTCTCTTTGTCTCCATCTCTCTCTGAACTCCACCTTTCAAATAAATAAATAAAACTTTAAAAATAAAGGTATTTGTCTCTCATCTGCTCTCTCATCTCTGACTGCACTCACTGCTCCCTCTTCCTCCTCTGCAACAAGCTGGCTGCAGTCAGCACTGTGAGAGCAATCCACTGGCGAGGTCACCAGCCTGGTCTTCTTAGAGCTAAAACCGTGGAAGCTTCTTTGACCCATAGGCAGGATCTGTCAGCTTTGCCATGACCCCATCTTAGCTCCGTTCTCCAAACATTCTGGCACGCCTGCTTCCTCACTCCCTGTCCACTCTTTCTGCCCTCTGTGGAGATGTCCCTCTGCCCACTGCTAAATCAAAGAGCCCTCCAGGTTTTGTCCCAGAAGACCCTTCACTCTCACTTCCACTCACTCACTTTCCTTCAAACACTGTCTATGTGTTGACCGCACCATCTCCACTGGGGTAGAGGCATAAACTGAAATGCACTCCCAAGCCCAGGGCCCAAATAAGGGAGAAGGGCTTACTTTGCATCTCTGTGGGTAATCAAGCCCTACATGCCCAAGTCGAGATTCACAGGGACCCCACCTGAGAACTGCTTGTCAACCAGCATCTCCCGCCTCAGCAAATAGCACAACCATTCATGGAGTGCTCCGAGCCTCAACACGCCACTCTCAGTGCTGCCCCTGCCCCTACCCCGACACCACCCCTCAGCCCCAACCCCTCCCTGCAGGCTCGTGAGTATTACTGCGTTACACGGGGGCTCATTCAACCCGCAGTTAGCACTGGCTGTTTGTTTCTGTTCCTGACCTTAACACTGGGCTAAAACTTAACCTGCTGAAGTTCTCACTTTCTCTTTCAAGCTTACTCTCAGCACTGAGGATAGTAACAGCATCAGTGGCTCACAACAGTTAGGGAGGCAAGGGTTCGAAGTGAGGCAGGTGCCCTGCTCCTAACCATGACTCTACATTGCACTCAGCACTTAATAAGTGTTTACTTAGATACATTAACAAAAGCATCCAAAGTAACTCCACAGGGCTGTGCTAATGCGTAGGTTCTGATGTATGCCCGGGAAGGCGTGAACACAGGATTCACTTTTCCGTGAACACTTCTGTGTGATACGATAGCACATAAATGCACCAGCCATCACCTCCTTATCCTCAAGTCGGAATCCAGTGAGGAAAACGCCTGAAGCACACCCTTGGGTCTTTCTGCCTAGAAACTCTAGAAGCAGGCAGAGCTTGTTTAAAGTTAAGGCAATTGATCTAAGAGTTATTTTATTTCTTTGAAAGACAGACTTACAGAGAGGTGGACAGAGAGTGAGACAGAGGTCTTCCATCAGCTGGTTCACTCCCCAGATGACCGCAATGGCCAAAGCAGAGCTGATAAGAAACCGGGAGCCAGGAGCTTCTTCTGGATCTCCCATGAGGGTGCAGGGGCCCAAGGACTTGGGCCATCTTCTACTGCTTTCTCAGGCCATGGCAGAGAGCGGGATTGGAAGTGGAGCAGCTGGGACTAGAACCGGTGCCCATGTGGGATGCCAAAACTGCAGGCCCAGGCTTTAACCTGCTGCACCACAGCACCGGGCCCCAAGGCAATTGATCTAGTAGGTATCAGCATCTGGTGCTGACTAAAATGTCCAGTTGTTCATGAGTTACAGAGGCAGACATATTGAGATAGAATTGCAACAACTGTATCACATTATCTCCACTACACAGTGGAGAACACATAGGATTTTTCATAGTTGAGAATACACAGGCAGTGCTGGTATTATGGGATAGCAGGTTAAGCTGCCACTCATGACACCAGCATGCCATGTCAGGGTGCTTGTTCGAGTCTGGGCTGTTCCACTTCTGATCCAGCTTCTTGCTAATACACCCAGGAAGGCAGCAGAAGAAGTCCCAAGTGCTCAGTCCCCTGCCACCCATGAGGGAGACCCAGATGAAGCTCCTGGCTCCTGGCCTCTGCCTGGGTACGCCCTGGCTGTGTGGTCATTTGGGAAATGAAATCAGCAGATAGAGGTGGAAGATCTTTGTTTGTTTGTTTGTTTGTTTCTCTCTCCCTCTCTACCACTCTACTTTTCAAATAAACAGATAAATCTTTTTTGAAAAACAATGGAAAAGGATATAGAGTCACAGGATCTTCTAATTTAATGAAAACTTAGAAGTGATTTTTTTTTCTAAGTCACTGTAAACATCTTTCAATGGCGTCCCAGGTACATGGTTACCAGATCTTAACAGGGACACTTCTACTGACTGGGGACTCAAGGCAGGATCAGGCTGTGACCAGGCAGGCTCGCTCAGCATGGAGCAGCTCGGGTCATTAGGGATTTTCCCTAGTAGGTCTGTTTCCACGTGACCTACACACACTGGTCCATATTTTGCCTTCTGGAGCAAAGCAGAACAGAAATCTTTCCTCTTCCATGTTTTAGCTTAAAACAGAAAACAGCTTCACAAATCCCAAAGGGAACTGCACAGAGCAATGGAACTCATCTCTTTCGCAAGAAGAGGGAGAATAAAAAGGAGAGCGGAGAGCTATGGCAGTTGTACCTTTAGACATTGGCTGTTGTCACTGAAATTATTCTGCCTCATAGGTCCCCGGCTCTTAGGTCACTTTTATTTCTCTGTTTTATTTTTATTATCACCATATTATCTCCTGCACCATATTTCACAATAATAATCACATCTTGATTAACTCTGTTCTAGTCAACGTTAAACAATGAAATTCTTTTTGTTAGACTTTAATAACTAAGATAGTCAAAGCCAGGAAAATATCACCAGCTACCTTTGTTCCCCAGCTAACAATGAAGGCAACTGGCACTGGAGCTGTGACACAGTGGGTTAAGCTGCCACCTGCATCACTGGATCCCATGTGGGCGCAAGTTTGAGTTCTGGCTGCTCTACTTCAGATCCAGCTCCCTGCTAATGAACCTGGGTGTGGGGAACAGGGCCCGTCTCCCGCAACATGGCGGGGTGCCTGGGAGACAAATAAGTACTGAGACTATGGACAAATAAGTACTGAAACTACCGAGACTGGACTAGATCACTGAGATTATTAAGACTAACTCTATCTGCTCTCCCACCATATGACGCTGAGAGGGAGTAAACAACTTCCACACAGCTGCCTCACCAATTCGACTAGCAAGCTGCAGAGCTGGTCCTGCTCCTGATTGGAGGAGAGCAGCATGCTCAGCGCATGGGGAGAGAACGCTAGCAGAGTTGGGATTGGTGGAAGAGGACTATAAAGGAGGAGAGAGACAACATGCAGGAGGAACACCTGAGGAACCCCTGAGAAAGCCGGCCGGCAGTGTGCTGCCCCTCCGCGGAGGCGGGGGAGTAGGGGTGGGGGGGCGGCAGCTAATCCAGGGAGGACCGGGGGAAGAAACAACAGCAAATCAGTTGCCGCTCCTCCGCGAGCCTGTGGAGCGAGCGACACCTGGGAAAGCAGCAGAAGATGGTGCGCGTGCTTGGACTCCTGCACCCAACTGGGAGACCCAGATGAAGCTCCCGACTCCTGACTTTGGCCCAGCCCAGTCTCAACCATGGTGGCCATTCTCATTCTCTCTCTCTCTCTCTCTCTCTCACACACATACACTTTGTAACTCTGACTTTCAAATAAATAAATAAATCTTTAAAAAAGGAATTAAGATTATCAAAATCAACAGATGTCCATTCAAACCACTATAGTCCTAGAGAAAGTACTTTACAACACAGTCCAGAATGGAACAGAGGTGCACGCTGCTCGGACACACACAGGGCAACACGCAAGCTGCTGTCTCTGCCCAGGGCTTTGGCACCAGACCATGTGGGGATGTTGTCGTCTTGTGAGTCTCCGTCCTGGTCTTCCTTCCTGGCTGTCTGCTGCCCCACCCTGAAGACACAAAGATGAGCTGTCTGGTGTGGCGGCCTCATCTTCAGAAAGGACTTGTGCATATACCAGGATGGCCAGTTCATGTGGCAGAAACAAAACCCCAGCCCCCTGTGACCTGACACTGCGAATGTTTATTTCTCAGTGCACGGATGTCCCTTGAGCCACTCACGATGCTGGCCTTATCCTGGTCACTCCCAAATGACCGGCACGACAGAGGCTCTAGTTGGGCAAAAGCTTCCGTAACTGCTACCAAGAAAGAGCGCCCTTCTGTGCTACTCACTGGATAGTAAAGGTCTCTGCTCCGATGTGGCACAGGCCACCTGCATCCGCACTGTCATTAGTCACAGCATTCGTGATCAGAGGGGCCAAAATGCAGATGCCTCCCAGGAGTCTGGACGGTGCAGCACATCTCCAGTCCCTTGTTACACCAGCTCCTCCACTAACCACAGGAGAGTGTCTCTCCCTCCTTAATACTAACAGCACCGAGAGAGCCACACCTGCCACGAGGGCCCCTGGACAGCTCAGCGCACAGCAGCCTGCAGGTGGGTGCAGGAAGGTTCTGGAACCAAAGTGCTCCCTGTTCCGCTAAAATGGCAGCACGCAGCGCCTGGCGCCTCAGGAGAGGCTTGTTCTCAGAATTTCCTCTCTGCCACAGATTGCCACACTGATCTCCCTCTCCTTAACTAGAGCAGAATCAAAAGAAAACACCCCTTTTGAGTGGATGACACACAGTGTGTAAATACTGTCTTTTGTCTCATCTGAAACCTTGCTGATAATTTCTGTACTTCATCTCCTAGGGCTACAAAGAAAAACAAATGGCCTTTATGCTTGCTAAATCTCTTTTATCTGCAAAGCATGAATAGAAAAGAACATTTCTGTGCTACCCACATATTTCCATATTCAACTTTTTGCATCAGATTTTCCTCTTTTCTAAGATTTATTTATTTGACAGGCAGAATTACAGAAAGGCAGAGAGGCACAGAGGGATCTTCCGTCTGCTGGCTCACTCCTCAAATGGCTGTAAAGGCTGGAGCTGCACTGATCCTAAGCCAGGAGCCAGGAGCTTCTTCCCAGTCTCCCACAGGGATGCAGGGACCTAAGACTTGGATCATCTTCTACTACTTCCCCAGGCCACAGCAGAGAGCTGGATCAGAAGTGGAGCAGCCAGGACTCGAACCAGTACCCATATGGGATGCCAGCACTGCAGGCGGCAGCTTTACCTGCTGTGCCACAGCACCGGCCCCAGATATTCTTCTTTTAAAATCATGAATATTGTGCCAAGATAATCTAACTGTACAGAAATGGATACACTGAAAAAAATGTAAACTGGCTTTTAAACTTTCCACTTATTTTTTGTTCATAATAACTTTATATTTTTGAACTGTAAGAATGAAAATCCACCTCCCAAATATATTATCTAATTACTAATAACTTTACTAAAAACACGATTATAAGAATACATATGAGTTTTAGTTTTTTTTCTTTAAGAACTATCTATTTATCAGTGAATCAGTAAATGATTATTTTCACATCTAAACATGCTTTATGGGCAGGCGTTATGGTCCAGGCCATAACAATGTTAGGTAGGAAGTCAGAAATGAGCTTATGTATATGTGATAAAGGCCTAAGGAGCTGACATCTAGGTCCAGCATCCGCATCTCAAAGTCACCCCATAACCTTCCAGCTGCAGCCCAGTATCTGCACTTGAAATATCCTGCCCTGTCCCTTCTACCCAATGACCATCCTTCCTCTAGGGCTCCTCTAAGGTGGGGCAACGCCAGCCAGGCTTCCTCCTGTCTGATAACTTCAGGGGGAAAACTCAGAAAGGAATTTTTTGTATTTACATCCAAAAAGTCCTTTGTTCCAGGAGAAGTGGGAAGGCAAGGCCCATCCCCTTAAAAGCCCCCGGCCTGAACCAGACTGCGCGCTCAGCCCTCTGCCTCTCTGCTGAGCCGCCCGCCTGGCCTGGCCTGGCCAGGTGTACTCTCTCCACTCAACTGTGTAACTTCGCTCTCCCACAGTCCCAGCGACTGGGCACTCTCTCCGGCTCTGTCTGGAGAGGTGCCCATCCGTTCTTACAGATGTCCCTGCCCTAATAAACCTTGCTATTTGCTCTCTGTCTCACGCCTGAAATCTTTCTTGCGCGAAGACAAGAACCCTGCCGTTCTCTGGTAACAACATCACTACTTGGGACATCCACAACCCACACTGGAGGGCTGGCTCAAGTCCCAGTCACTCTACTTCCAATCGAGCTTCCTACTAAGGCGTGTCCTGGCAGGCAGCACATGAGGGCTCAAGTACTTGGGTCCCTGCCCCCCAGATGGAGTTCCTGACTCCTGCTTGCAGCCTGGCCCAGCGCTGGCCATTGCAGGCATTTGTGGAGTTAATCAGTAGATGGAAGGTCTCTCTCTCCCTCCTTCCTCCCCACAACTCTTAAATAAAGAAATACAAATTAAAAATGAAATAAAAATTTGATTCTCCATCTACAAACACATGCTTTAGATTACTTGTTGGGACCATGGTACAACATATGCCAAATGAAGCCATCTGTGGGAGACGGAACATTCGAGGAAAAAGGTGCTGAGACGTGGCAGGGAGGACCTAGTGGGCAACCCTGCCCCGGGAGAGCAGCTGTGACCAAGAGAGGGGCTGAGACAGCACGCAGGGCCCTCACGTGACTAAGGCAAGGGCAGAGGGCCTGCGACCCTGGCATGCAGCGGGAGCACTCGCCCAGGGCCGTGTGCAGCCAACACAAGGCAGCCCGTAACACTGCTGCTGCCAGGGTGATCTCCCTCCTTGCAAAACTGATTCTTGAAACGCTTGGGAGGATTTCTGTAGGGCAGGGGGATTCCCCAGAACCTCCATTCTTATTTGACACCATTCCCATCTAGAAATGTGTGCACGGACGCAGCCTGTAGCAGCGGCAGGCACCTCACAGGCTATCAAGATTAGAGCCAAATAGCAGAATCGCAGTCCTTAGCCAGGGCCTCAAGCAAAGCAAACCCCAAACAAATAGCTGCTACAATCACTATACTACATGGCATTCAGGTGAACTGTACTATACCAGGAGCTTATAAACTGGAAGAAACAGGCAAGTTAAACAACAAATAAAAATGGCACACTTGACCCCTAGAAACAAAGTGGGAATAAACACCTACAATTTTTCCATTATTAACAAAAATCTCATTTTGTTTACCTGCTGAGAACTGAGTTCAAAATGCCATGTATCTCTAACAGCACTGAACCACCGTGCTAAAGCCAAGAAGCGACAGAGGGTCTACTTCCCTCCACCTGCTTAGCTGCTGTGAGTTTGCAGCTCTTACATAAAAAAGCACCTCTGAATTAAATCTAAGAATGAACCGATTTCTCTCCTTTCATTTCAGAAGGGACATGTACAGGACAGAGTTTATCAGCACAAACCACCGTCAGGGCACTTCTGAGCACGGGTGCGGGTGCAGGAGCTTCACAGAGCAGGCAGAGGGCCCTCCGGCCAGGCCAGATCCAAGTGCCTCTCAGGCTATCTGCATGCCTGCCCTTGCTACCTGAGCTTGTGCAAAAACAAGCACACACCGGCCAGTCCCAGGAGACCCGACTGAGTTTTTAATTGCACTGACTGGACTGGGGGCCAAAAGGAATCTATGTGAAGAAGAAATACCAGGGAGGCTCCTCCCCTGCCTGTTTCGTCAGAGCAAAATCATACCCTGTCAAACACACTGCGCAATTTAGTATTCAGAGGAGACAGCTTTTACCCTGATTGCCCTGATGAAAATTACAGCTTATTTTTGCTTACTCAAAAACCCACTTAGCTCTGGTCAAACTTCAGGGCATCACTCTATTAGACAGACCTCTCTTGTATAAGTGCGTGCACGCAACAACACGTAAGCAAACATGCAGGCATCAGATCATGAGGAGAGTGGCTTTAACTGAGCACGCCTCTGTGGGCAGGACTGCACACACCCAAGGGAATCCCACCCGAGGCAGAGGTGGACAAACGCAGCCGCGTCCTACCAGAACAGGGTGATCCTGACGTTGCCCCTCTTCCAGAAGGCTCTCGCGGATTTTCCCCAGTCGGGGTAGGGCTTGTCCTGCAGCATCATATCCGTGACCTGCAACCAGGAGAAGGGTTTCCTTAGCACGCCCAGCAATACCACATTCAAATGCACATAGTCTACCAGGAGCAGAAGATGGATATATTTTTCCCACATTTTAAAAATTTTGTTTAAGGAATACAACTTCTTGCATTTAATATGTACAAATTTGGGAACATGGTGATTCTTCCCCCACTCCCTCCTTCCCTCTCATCCTCCCATGTTTCTTCTTCCTCCCTCTTCCTTTCCAATTCTAATTTTTTACAGAGATCAATTTTCAGTTAATTTTGTACTCATAGATTAACTCTACACTAAGTAGAGAGTTCACCAAATACTATGAAGAAAAAAGAAAAACAGAACTAGAACAAGCAAACAAGCAAGAAAAACCCTGTTCCTTGACAGTCCAGGAGAGGGCTGTTAAAATCATCGCATCTCAAGGTGTCAGTTTCACTTCTATGGACTACGTTTTCAGTACTCTGTTAGTTACCACAGATCAGAGAGACTATCTGGCATCTGTCTTCTTGTGACTAGCTTATTTCACTAGTACAATGGTTTCCAGTTGCATCCATTTTATTGCAAACGACAGGATTTCAAGTTTTTACTGCATAGTATTCCATAGTGTACGTATACCATAATTTCTTTATCGAGTCTTCAGTTGATGGACATCTGGGTTTGTTCATTTCAGCTCAGTTTACAATAGTTAAGGTATGGAATCCACCCAGATGCACATATGTTAACATCAAGGTCTAGGAGGTAAAAATCAGAAGAAATGTACTTCAATTAAAAACATCAGTAATGTGCTTGATTTGATTATTGAATCAACCTGTTTAAGGTCACTCAGCAGGTCAAATATGGACACTGGTTTTCAAACGTCAATAAAGATCACCTTTAATCAGCACCTTTGTGTATTAACATCTCCACAGACACAAAACATATTTAACAAGTAAAATAATGTGTTCTTTTCAAGTTTGTCTAAATCAGAAGCTCTAAGATCCAAATGTCTGTTGATGGGTTTAGATTTTTTTCTTCAACCCTGATACCCATGGTGCCAGCACTGACTCCAATCGGGGAGCATCTCCCACGTGCAGTCCCACGCCTTCTTCTGGAAGCCTGCTTCTGTGCCCACCCCGTGAGGCCCTGGAGGGAACGTGGCTGCCCTGGGGGCCTCTCTGCTCTCCCCCGCGAGGGAATCTGTGGCTTTTGGTCACTCCTTCCCCCTATCACTGTGTCACTGTATTTTCCCACCAGGCTTTAAAATTCTTGAGGCTGAAAGATTTCTCTTTTTTTTTTCCCTTCCTAATGTCTAAGGTTCTTTAGATACTAGACCAAAACATTTGCAGAAAGGAGAAATGATAAAATGAATTAGGATGTAAACACTTGTTTTTCATGACCCATTAGCAAAGCTAATTGCTCATTAGCTGTGTCACATAATAATAGGTCCAGCAAATGTCCCATGTGTCATTAACAGGTAACCTATCATCAAAGCATTTAAAAATCTCACAGGGGTGGGGAATGAATTTCCTTTTTCTAAAAAAGAAAAAATGTGTTTGTGCATGTATCTGCACATGTGCACACACACACACACCTTCTTCTTATTTTCCACAAAACATACCTTTCCTTCAAAAGGAAAGACTATTTCATTAATTATAGTTATAATTAATAATCTCCAGATTCACACAAAGGAAAGAAACACTCAAATGTAAGCAAACTGATACAGAATGAAGTAGGTAAGGTAGAGTTTTCACATCCACCAAAATACAATATACTTTTCTTCTGTCCTTAAAACTTCAACGTTCATGCGAGAGTGACTTGCAGTAAAGGACTCTGCAGTATGTGCAGTTTAATCTCTATGATGAAGGACGGCGATGCAGTGGGGGCCGGGGGGCCTTCTACAACGGTGCCCCCTGCAGTGGGACTGGAAGTCCTGTGGGAGGACCGTGCATCCCCTCCCAGCAAGGCCGACTGGCTGCACCACGCCACGTCCAGGCAATGTCTGTCAGAACCTTCTCAATCACGCCCAGGCTTCCCGCGCCGGCCATGGTACATCAGAACACAGAAGAGCTGGCTTCCAGGAAAGGCTAGATTTCATTCCCTCTGCATTCTTCCTCAGTGTCATTTCTAGGAACAGAGTCCCTAAGATTCTCCTGCCTGATGAGAACCAAAGTGACTCCCTGTCTTCCACGGAGGACACTGCAGAATTACTCAGCTCTAACTCAGGGCCAACAACAGTAATTGCAGTCGGTCCACTACATCCAATGCTAACCCTCATTCTGTAGCTTCACTATTGATTCTGTACAGATTCAACAATCACAAGTGGTTTTGATAGATGCTCTCAATTCAACTCTTGAAACTGCCAATTGCTTCGATAAATGTGCATGCAACTAATATTAAAAACTCAAGAAAAAAATTTGCTTTCCTTCTGTTCGAAAGGAAGCTCATTCATTGTTGGTTTTCTGAACTGTTTATTTTCTTTCCGAACCTTCAAAATGAACGGCTTTTGTTTCTCCTTCAGACTAATGCCTATGGATTGTACTCCTATCCAAAATGATTTATGATATGGGCCAAAATGAGCAAGGTGAAGAAGATAGAATAAAAACTAACCATGAATCAAGAGATTTATTGTTACTAAAAACATGACAAGAGCAATGGTGGGGAAATGTAGATCCTACACACACTTGAGCGAAGAGTTTTATCTACGCTTCTACATCCACCAGTTCCAGCTGCTTCTGCATCCGCCAGTTCAACCTCCTTGAACAACAATGCTTGTGTACACACTGTAACAAAACATCAAGGTCAAGTAAACGGATACCTAAGTAAATATTTTATATTTCCCAGATATTTTTAAAGACTTAATCCTCTTCAGCCACATCTGTCTTGCCCCAGCCAGAATCTGCATGGCAGTAAGTACTTCCAAGCAGCAGAGTGATCACTGGGTGGGTTTTACTCAATTTCCAGTGCTTTCTCGAGGGCACTTTCTGGGAAAGACTCATTATATTTTCCAGAAGGAGGCAATCTGCTGCTCTATGAGCAATTACTACAGCAGAATGTTTTTTAAAATGACATTCAAGGATGAAGCAATTTCTGAAGGAAATGGCAAGATGAGAGAAAAAATTAAAAAAAAAAAAACAACCTTCTTCCTTACACCAGGCAGCCAGTCCTGTCCCCTTGCTGCAAGTCTGCACTGTAAGTCACATCGCCAGATCAACGTCAGGTCACTTGCAGCTAATGTGGTGACTGCAGGCGCAGTCATTCCAAGGATGCATTCAATATAAAAAAAGCCCAACTACCTTCTGCATTAGAGAAACCAATTCATTTCTGGTGCTGCTCAAGGGCAGTCTTGGTGGGAAAAATGCAGGCAACGGCACAGGGGCCGAGAAGGATGCAGAAGGCTGCCGTGCACACACACACACACACACACACAGCGCAAGGCCTGGCGGCACCGCACCCACAGGAAGACGCCAGCAGGTGCAATCGCGGGTCCTCCCTTCCAAGTTGGGAGCAGTGCGTCCAGTTCTGTGACTTGGGCAGCCCTCACTGCCCTAGCTCAGAGCCCTGCGCTGTGCCCTGTCAGGCCATCTTTCTCAGTCAAACGCAAGCTATTTTAAGGCTTGGGCATTGTGCAATCGGAGCAAGCACACGCATTTTCAGGTTGAAAAGTCAGCAAGCGATTGTAACAACAATTTCTCTCTACAGGAATCTGAGTGAAACCTTTGTTCCTCTCTGAGTTGAGCCTGTATAATGATGTGGCAATGGAAGAACGGCTGCTTACAAAGATCTCAGATGTACTTTTCTTATTAATTGTGACAGCAACTTCACAAAGTAAGTCAGTAGCTGTCGTCTTTCACCAGCAGGGAAACGGAAGTCAGCAAGGTTTAATAAGAGCGACAGCCACACCTAACGACTGGGCTGTGCACCTGCTGTGGAGCCAGCCTGCCTGAGTTCCGGCCCCAGCTTTGACTTTTACCAGTTTTTCATTTAGGGCAAGATAATTAACACCTCTGTGCCTCAGTTTCTTATTCTTCAACTACATCTCTTCTGTAAAGACAAAACTATCGTAAGCTACACTAACACAATGTGGGAACAATGCAATGTTAACATACCATGAAGTATAAACATTGTTAAAAACAGGAGGTCACTGGAGTTCCAATATTATAAGAAGGCTTCATAGAGTATTCGTGTAACATAATTGAGCTTCATTTGCGTCTTGCGTCATCCTTTAATTTTTCCAGTCTTATCTTCTTAGCCTGAACACAGCTATTCACATGCAGGCACCATAGCTAGATACTATATCTGTAGTCTTATTCCATACACTTTTATGCTAATATGTGAAATTAATCTACTATATTCACTGATTAGGGATACAAGGTCATAATATACAAACAATAACTATGGTTTTAATGACGCCTCTCTCGAAGTAGCCACTTTTTAGGGAGTGTCATTTTTATTTATTTATTTATTTATTTATTTGACAAGTAGAGTTATAGACAGTGAGAGAGACAGAGAGAAAGGTCTTCCTTCCATTGGTTCACTTCCCAGATGGCCACCATGGCCAGCACTGCGCTGATCCGAAGCAAGGAGCCAGGTGCTTCTTCCTGGTCTCCCATGCAGGTGCAGGGGCCCAAGCACTTGGGTCATCCTCCACTGCCCTCCTGGGCCACAGCACAGAGCTGAACTGGAAGAGAAGCAATCGGGACTAGAACCGGCACCCACATGGGATGCCCACACAACAGGCAGAGGATTAACCAAGTGAGCCACAGTGCTGGCCCCAAGGGAGTATGATTTTTTAAAAAGATTTATGCATTAGAAAGGCAGAGATACAGAGTGGGTATGGGAGAGTGAGAGACAGACAGAGAGTAACAATCTTCCATCTGCTGTTTCACTCAACAGACAGGACTGGACAAGGTTAAAGTCACGTGGGTGGCAGGGCTCAAGCACTTGGGCCATATTTTGCTGCTTTTCCAGGCACATTAGTAGAAAGCTGGATTGGAAGCAGAGCAGCTGGGAAATGAGCTGGCATTCTGATATAGGACGCCAGTATTCAGCACAGTGTGCCACAATGCCATCCCCCAGGGAGTGCCCTTTAAAAAGATACTTTTCTATTAATAAATATGCATATTCATTAAGTATGTTAATGAACAAATTTTTAGATAAAATTTTAAACGATGGCACACTATTTTGCAACTACTTTCTATTTAACAATACAGCTTGAGCTCCTCTCTACCAGCAAAGGTAGGCCTGTTTGGATACCTCCCTCTGGTTTTAACTGCAATCATGCTTTTATCTCCACTCTTCTGAGATGCCACAGATGTCTATTTTTCTATTTTGTTTTGATCGCTACCTTTATCGTGAACTTCATTCGAGATGTGCACTCTATCCACTCTTTATTTCATTACTTCCTACTCTGAGCATTGACAAAATCACTCTGCTTCCTCTCCCTGTCTTCTCCCTGCATACAACTCTATTTTACTTATCACACTATTTTTCCTATTACTTTTTAGGCTCACTGAATATTTTATAACCCTATTTTATTTATCATCTCTAAATGATACATTCTTTTGTCATCTACAAAATATAATAAAATACAAATGGTATACTTCTTTAAAGATTTATTTATTTATTGGAAATTCAGAGTTACAGAGTCAGGAGGAGACAGAAAGAGAAATTTCCCATCTGCTGGTTCATCTGGTTTCCCTGACGGCTGCAACAGCCAGGGCTGGGCCAGGCTGCAGCCAGCAACCAGGAGGTTCATCCGCGTCTTCCCACGTGGTTGGCAGGGCCAAAGGACTCCACCCATCTTCTGCTGCTCTTCCCAGGCCATCAACAAGGAGCTGGATCAGAAATGGAAGAGCCTATACCTATACGAGCACCTATACGAGATGCCAGCATTGCAGGTGGCAGCTTTACCCACCAACCACAACACCAGCCCCACATATACTTTCTTACAGTACATATCATCTCTGTGTCACTAGGGTTCAGAAAGTATTTCTACACTAGGCTTTATCATTAGAAACCATGCATTTATTTTAACCTTGGACCTACAACTAAACTGACCCAGTGATCTCCTCCACCATTGCTGCTGGTGTTGGTCCGCTTTTTCCAATGCTTAGACCTCACTGTGTGGTGAGTTTTTCAGGAAAGTATCTGAGAATGATGTAGTCCACAACAAAAATTACTGATGTTCTTTACACTTGGCCAATAATTAAGCTGAATATAAAATTCTCAGGTCTGAATTTCTCCTTAAGAATTGTTGGTGCCATTTGATTGTTTCCACACTGCTGACTGACGTCAAGAAGCTTCAGGTCACTGGAACTTGGAATTACTGCTTTTCCATCTTCACAGGTGAGCTGGTTTCATTTTTGGATGACCAAAGTATTCTTTTTGTATTTTGAATGTAATCATTTGTTTATTTTACTGACTTCTGTCATTTTGTAGGCACAATTTTCCTTGTCAGTCTAAAGACTCAAGTTGCGCTTCGTTCTGTGAAGTCTTTTTGGAATCTCATCCTGAACTACTGCTTGCCTTTTTCCACTGATTTATTTCCAAAATTACAAACAACACTTACGCACATGCTGATTTTCTCAGTCATCTCTGTCTGCACTGCTTTTTAACTCGTGATTTTGCTATCTCAGTCATGACCCACACCATGGATTTGAGAATACATCAATAATGTCAGCAGAGATCCCAAGTGGCCTTTATTCCTCTGATTTTCTCTCTTCCACATTTCTTTCCCAAGTCTCCCATCCTGTTTCATCTTCTATGAGAAATTTTCAAAATTTCATGGAAATGCATATTATGAAAAAACTATTTAGGAGCTTTAAAATTGATTCACACTGAACTAAACTTACCTTTTAATTCCATTTTTATATGATTTTTTTTTGAAAGCCAGAGACACAGAGACAGACTGAAAGACATAGATCTTTCTATGTGCTGATTTATCTCTAAACACCTTTTGGAAGCCAGGCTAGGTTGGGAAAAACCAGAGGCCCAAATCTCACTCCAGCTCTCCCACATATGTGGCATGGACCCAACTACTGGGCCACCACTGCTGACTCCCAGTACACACTGGCAGGAAGCTGGGATAATAAGTGGACCAGGGACTCCGATATCAGACACGGGTGTTCCAAGTAGCATGCTTATTGCTGCAACACAGCCTGCCTTCCCACGCGCTCTTTGAAGTCCCTTCATATCTCACAACATCCCGATTTTCTGTACCACTGTTTTGAAACTGTATTTTACAGAGACAGCTGATTCTCTGATATTTTTCACTGCACTAGGGTATTTTTGGCGAGCATTTTCCTCCGCTCCTCAGCAACATTTTTCTGATGGAGGGTTCTTTACCTGCTACTGAGGTTTCCTGTTATTTTCTTCCTGTCTTATTCTTAGTAACAAAACTCACGCTGGTCCCTTTAGACTGATCTCCACGTGGATGATGTGAGCTTTTCCCAGACTTGCTCTCTGTAAAAGGCTCACGTGAAGGGTGGCAAGACCCACCCTCACCCAGGACACCCCATCTTCATTGTTCCAGTCCTTTCTGGGGTGCCCCTAAGCTGGAGAACCTCGCTGGGCCCACCGTGCTTATGGTCCGTAACCTCCATGTGTCCTCTGAGTGCTGGCCTGCAACACAGCTGTCCCTCATGGCACTCACAACCCCTGGCTCAGTTTCACTTCAGAGCCAGCAATGTCACTTGGGCTGACTGAAGACAGAGCTACCCGCTTCACTCTTTAGGCTGATGGCCAAAACCTCCCTACGTTAGGGAGATCAACGATGGTAGAACAAGGAGAAGCACACCACCCTCAGCCACAGACAGCAGAGAAACAGGGAAAGACTGCATTCCCTGGGGACCGGTGGGGAGAGATTTCTAGTGAGGAACAGACGGAACAGAGACCGCGTGGAGCAGTGAGGAGCGAGGAGTCAGGCAGCTGTCGGGCACGCGTCACTGGTGATGCCTGCGTACACACAGCTGGCGCCCGGCTGGGAGACGCCACCTTCCCACGCCAGGATAGAGGAGGCTACCACGGCCCTCCAGCACTGGTGGCTCTGACTGAGAGCATTCTGCAGACCACACAGCCTTTGAGTTTGGCCTGGGAACTGGTGGGATTGAACAACTGCTTTGCTCTGAGAAGAGAGACCACAGTGCTTCTCCCCCCTCCCTTGGCCTGCACTAAACAGCCAGACGAGGTTTGCTGAGGTGGAGCTGCAGCCAGGCCGACTCGGGCAGCAGCGAGCAGCTCATGCTGGGCACGGGGCAGCTTGCATGGTGGACAGCGCACCCCCTGCACGCTGTGACCGTGAGAGTTCTGGACACGGGCTGTGGCTCGGCTTCGGTGCTCCGACACAGTCTGACTATGGAAACTCAGAGCTCGCCGTGCACTGGGAACGATCCTGCAGAGGGGTCAGTGGACACACGGTGAGTTGCCCTGGACTTCTTCCCCATTCACAGATGGTGGCCAGAGCTCCCTGGTCTCACCCAGCAAACGTGCCTGGAACCCCAGTGCAATCCTCAGGCACACCACCGAGGCACATTTCCAAGAATAAAGCCTTCGATTAAAAAAAATTTCCTGTGGAGATAAAAACAAGATGCAGACAAACCTACAGAGAACATAAGAAACAGGACAAGGAAGGCAATCAGACTCCCCTAAAGGGACACAAGAATAAATTAACACTGGACTGTGAAGAAGGGGAATTGATGAAATGCCTGAAACAGAACTCAGAAGAATGAGTACAAGGTTCATCGGGGAAGAAACAAACAGTTATGTAATAAAAGAAATCTGTATATTACACGGACAAGACATTCCGCAAAGAGATAGAGATCCTGAGGAAAAATCAGACAGAAATATTAGAAATAAAGTTTTCAGTAAGTTGCATAAGATATATACAGTGAAAACTTTACCAACAGACTTAACAAGATAGACAAGAAAAGCCTTTAACCACAGAAAGAATGTCTGATATCCAAGACTGGCCTTTTGAAATGTCTCAGGCAGACAAAAAATAAATAAATAAAACAAATTAGAAAGACTGACAACAGTGTTTGGATCCATAGGGTACCATCAAACGATCAAATCTGTGAGGCTTAGGAGTTCCTCAAGATAAGGAAATAAATGAATGAATTGAAAACTAGGGGCTGGTGTGGTGGCATAGTGCCCAAGCCTCTGCCTGTGGTGCCAGCGTGCTAGATGGGCTCCAGTCATGTCCTGGCCACCCCACTTTTAATCCAGCTCCTGGATTATGGCCTACAAAAACAGTAGAAGATGGTTTAAGAGCTTGGGCCCCAGTACCCACGTGGGAGACCCGGAAGAAGCTCCTGGCTTCTGGCCTTGGATTGGCCTAGCTCCAGATGATGTGGCTGTCTGAGGGGTGAACCAGCGGGTGGAAGGCCTTTCTCTCTGTGTCTCCCTTTCTCTGTATGTAACTCTGCCTCTCAAATACATACATAAAATATGTTTAAAAAGATAAGAACTTAGTGAAATAATAGTAGAAAACTTAGCCAATTTGGAGAAAGATATGAGTATTCAAATACAGAAAATGCACAGAACCCCAAATATACATGATCATAAAACATCCTCAACATGACACATCACAGGCAAGCTATCAAAAGTAAAACAAAGAGAGAAAACCCTAAAATACGCAAGAAAAATCTCGTATCAGATTAACACAGATTGACAGAAATCCTACAGGCTGGGGAGAATGGCCTAAAAGACACAATTTGCCAACCTCAAGAACTGTAACGTGCATATCTCTCCTTCACACACGAGGTGAAGAAAAGCAAAAATCGAAAGATGAGATCACCATCCAGTTTTACAATATGATACTTACACAGGAGCAGAAAGATATTCAACATCATGAAAAATATGTGGAGGAAGAAAAGCTCTTAGCAAAGAACAAAGGGAATTGAAAACAAACAAGAAGGATATTCACGAAAAAATGGCAGGACCAAGTCATCACTTACCAATAGTAATCCTGAATGTAAGTAGACTAAATTCTGCAACAAAAAGAAGCAAACTGGTGGAATGCATAAAAAAGAAGACCCAGCTATAATCTGCCTGCAAGAAACACAGTTCACCAGTAAAGACACACCAGACTGCAGTGAAGGGTGGGAAAAGCTAGTCCATGTAAACGGAAATAAAAACTGGGCAAGAGCATTGTTCCAAGAATGCAGTGATGGTCAAACATATGCAAATAAGTATAATACATCACATCAACAAAATGAAGGATAAAAACCATAAGGTTATCTCAAGAGACGCAGAGAAAGCAGTTGATAGAATACAACATCCTGTCATGATAAAACCTTTAAAAATTGGGCACAGAAGGAACATTCCTCAGCACAGTCAAGGCAATATGTACCAGTCCCACAACTGGCATGAGTCTGAATGGGCTAAAGTTGGAAGGATTTCCACGAAGATCTAAAACAAGACAAGGATGCCCCTTCTCACCATTACTACCCAATATTGTCTGGAAATTTTAGCCAAAGCCGTTAGACAAGAAAAAAATCAAAGGCATACAGATTGGAGAAGAGGAAGTCAAATTATTCCTATTTGAAGATGACATGATTCTTTACACAGGGGAGCCAAAACATCACCCTATAAGACTATCAGAACTCACAAGAAAATTAAGTAATGTTGCAGGACACAAAATCAGCACACAAAAATCAACAGCCTTCTTATACAACAATGGTCTGGCAAAAAAGAGCATGTAAGAGCATTCACAATAGCTACAAAAATTTAAATATTCTGGGATAATTTTAACTGAGGATGTGAAAGTTCTCTGCAATGAAAATTACAAGACAGCAATGAAAGAAATAGAAGACACAAACAATGCAAAACTCTTCTGTTTTCATGATTTAGAAGAATTAATATCAAAATGCACATACTACTGAAAGCAATCTATAGATTCAATGTGCTCCCATTCAAAATATTCAGGACATTCTTCACAGATCTAAAAAAAAAACCCTAAAATTAATATGGAAACACAAAAGAACCCTAGTAGCCAAAGAAATATTAAACAACAAAGCAGAAGACATCTCCACGCCAGATTTCAAGACATACTACAAGGCAGTTATAATCAAAAAAGCCTGGTACTGGCACAGAAACAGACATGTAGACCAATGGGAAAGATTAGAAACCACAGAAATTAATACACACGTCTATAATAAGTAATCGTTGACAAGTGAGTTCAAACTTTCCCTGAAGAAAGAACAATCTCTTCAACAAACAGTAATGGGTAAATTTGACTTCCAGATGCAGAAGTTTGAAACAAGACCCCTACTTTATACCATTTGCAAAAATCAGCTCAAAGTAGATCAATAATCTAAACCTAAGACCAGAAACCATCAAATGACTAGAGGAAAACAGAGGGAAAATGCTGGAAGGCATTGGCCTGGGCAAGGACTTTCTGGATAAAATCCCAGAAGCATTAGCAACAAAAGCAAAAGCAGACAAATGGGATTACATCAAGTTAAGATGCTTCTGCACAGTAAAAGGAACAATCAACAAAGTTAAGAGGCAACATACAGAACGGAAGAAAATATTTGCCAACTATGCATCTGATAAAGGATTAATCTCCATAATATATAAGGATCTCAAGAAACTCATCAACAACAAAGCAAACAATCCAGTTAAGAAATGGGCAAAGGACTGGAACAGGCATTTTTCAAAGGATGAAATACCAATGGCCAACAGACACACAATGCTCAGGATCACTAGCCATTAGGGAAATGCAACCAAAAATCACAACAAGGTCTCACTTCCCCAAAGTTAGAACAGCTGTCATTCAAAAAGCAAAACATAACAACTGCCAGCAAGGATGTGAATAATAAGGGCTCTAGTGCACTGCTGATGGGACTGTAAACTAGCATACCATTATGGAAGGCAGTATGGAGATTCCCCAGAAATCTGGAAACAGATCCCCCAGATGACCCCGCCATCCCACTCCTGGGAATTTACCCACGGGAAATGAAATCAGCATACAAAAGAGTTACCTATACCCTCATGTTTATTGCAGCTCAATTCACAGTAGTTAAGACATGCAATCAACCTAGATGTCCATCAACTGTTGACTGGATAATAAAATGTATCCTCCATACACGATGGAATGCTACTCATTCATAAAAAAGAGTGAAATCCTGACATTCTCAACAAAGTGGATGCAACTGGAGACCACTATGCTAAGTGAAATAAGCCAGACTCAAAAAGAAAATATCATATTTTCTCTTTCCTGTTGTAGTTAATATAGCATTTTGTGAATGTCAGATTATTTGGTATATTATTATAAATACTGCTTCACTGAATTATAAAAATAGCAAAATATTTTTGTTTTCCATGCTAAAGAAAGAAATGGAGAGGGAGGAATAGGGAGGACTCTAGGGCACTAGGGACGCTTTGTTTGTAATCTGGGTACTGGGTATGAGTGTGGCCAGATGACAGAAGACTGCACTGCTCTGTTCACTTCAGTGCACCTCTTGGTGTGTTCACTATATTTCAATTAAATGTTTAAAAAAGCCCTCGCTATCTTACAACAGAAATATGCAAAGCCATTTAAAGTTACCATTTAGTAATTTTCAATGACAAGCATTTTTGGCAATTTTGAGGCTATCCCAACAAAAATTCTGACTACCTAAGTGAGATGCTTGTCTCCTGATTTTATAAAGGCAGTACATAGAAAACATCCATTCAATACCAGCTTTCGATTAACATCTTCCCCAAGTACAACATTTTCCCCACCTAAAATAATTAAAGGTCATAAGGGATTTTATAGGCATCTGAATGAAAGGCACGTCCAGTATTTCTGAGGGATGGGAAAAGTCTCTATCAGTCAGCACATGTGGTGACACGACACTTAGTAAGGCTATCCAACCCACAAATTTATGACAAGAAAGTAGTGAGTTGAGTGACCTAATAAGGGCTCATCAGAGAATCTGCTTGGTAGGGTTTTCATCACATCTCATGGAAAATAGTGTCTCCCACCTCATGAAAGTTACAAAAAACTATGCCATCGCAACAGCTGATCCCCCTGGGTTTCTCCAATTATCTGTTCAACACGTGGATAAAGGTCCTGGTCTATTGCTCTCATGGCCAGTGCTTCCTATTTTATTTAAGTTCCCTTTCTGCCTGAGTTTATCGACACAAATACCGAATTACTGCTCCCACGGTGAAACAGTCATTTCCTGACCTTAACGGCACTCTTGAATCAGCTGCGACCGAGACTGCAGTCAGCAACAGATGCAGCCCCACACGGGCTTCTGGAGCGAGGCTCACGAGCCAGCGCGTGGCACCTGCAGCGCTCAGAGACCAGTAAGTCCAGCTTTCCCAGAGAAGCAGCCCACACACTGCTGCGTGCTCAGACGTTCCTGAGGGTGGTTCAGCCAGTGGACACAGAATGGGAACCTATAGAATTCCCTTTAGGGTGCAAAAGCAGACTTTATGTTTGAGGACATTTTCTCCCCAAAGACTATGGTTCAGGAAATACTGAATACTGGCCGAAGCCTACATCCAAACGCGAGACTCGTCACACGGCCTGCCATGACACTCCTCTGTGAACAGCATGGGCAGTGACCAGAGCTGGCAGCTGCAGGCCGCAAACCAGGACTCGCTGGCACGTACACTGGAGAGGAGGAGGGGTGGGGAGGGGCTCCAGTGTTTCTGCAGATCGTTCATTTAAACTGTGCTACTAAGAAAGTCCATCCTGCAGCTACAGCCCCACACCCCCGAGTCCCTCCCAACGCTGCGGGAGCTGCAGTAGGAGACTGACTCCATTTCACATTGTGTCATGCACAGGACTTCTAGGCCCAGCCTGCCTCCCCCATCTGCCCCCACCGAGGAAAGGAAATAAGGCACTCTGGTGCTCTGTCCTTCATCGCAGCAGGATTTCAGACCATACGGGGAAACCCCCACCCTGGCTGCACCCCACAGACCCCACGGAAGTGCAAGCAGTGTCCTCTCCGGCCATTCCGAGATCTGCTTGGGAGCCATGGGAGCCTCACTGCTGAGGGACAGGTCTGCTAGCGTCTTGGCCTAAGTGGGTGTGATGAACCTCAGCAACCAAACGCATTCGTGGGTCTGTCCCATTTGCAGACTGGTCACCGCCGTAACCGCAGCATCCGGACACGTGCTTTCCTTCTTCTGTCTTACCTGGAATCTTAGCTCCTCTTATAGAATCCTGGCATCTTCTGATGTGAACGTATTCTCATTGCTAAAGAGCAGGGCAGCGGGCATCACACAGGTTGAGATGTTTCTAGGACGCTGGGTGAGGGAGAAGTCAGCGTATGCCCGAGACCCGAGCTCCACGCCTCAAAGGCCGACATTGTATAAAGAACAAGGCAGATGTTACATAAATGCTTCATAGGAAATCTGGAGAAAATACAAGTTCCTGATTCCCGCTGACTAAAACCGGAATGTGAACGGAGATTCTATGAAATGAAAAGATCTAAAGCAGCTGCAAACGTGCTCCCTCCCGGGACCCCAGCCCGGGTTACACTGCCTCCTCTGCCTGGCCCACACTCCCTGGCTAGCCTTGAGCATCCTGCCTACTATGTTTTAGCTGCCAGGAAAGACTGAATAAACGGATGGATAAGGATAAGTGGCTAAGCAGACAGACACAGGGGAATCAACAGCAGAGTGGGTGCAGAACAGACCAGTGCGGGGCAATGCTCACAGCAGGAGCGCACCCAGTAGCTCCTTCAGCCACCGTGCAATGTGGCTCCAGCACTGTTGGTGAGGAAGCTCCTGGAGGTGGGAAGAGCCGGGCCAGCAGTGGCAGTGGGCACAGTACGTGGACAGTAGTACAGTCCTTCCCCTCCCAAGCCTGCTCCTTCACTGCCTGGAGAGGACAAAGACACCGGGAACAGACAGTTAAGATTGGCAAAGAGGTGTAGCCTTTATCACCTCCTGCAAAAATGACGCAAACGTGAGTTGAGGAGGGAGTGCCAACCCTGACACCTGCGGTCACTCACACGTCCCATGTGCAAGGTGTACCTGCTTTACTGTGAACTCACCCCTGGAGGAACTGAATAACAACACGTGTCAAACAGGTACTTAAAACTGTGCTCTAGTAAACACGCTGATACACTTACTTGCCGTGCTGTTACACTGCACAGCCCTGGCAGAGCCGCGGTGTCAGTCTACAGCAAGATGTGGGCTCCAGAGCTGTCTAGGGCGGGAACTGTGCACCTGATAGGGTGACCCTGTTTCACTGACACCTCTGCATCCACGGTGGCTCAGCACTATCTTAAGTCCTGCTATATGAAAACAAAGCCAGGGGGCCTTTCTTTGACACTAGGACAATATTGTACCACGCACAACAACGCATGCAGTTTCTTGTTCTTCCTTTTTCTGCTCCTTGACCTCTACCACACAAACCTCACACCACACACATAGTGATCAGCCTTACACAACAGCGTATCAGCTGAAACCAAGCCTTGACCTGGGAAGATGATACACACTCACTGGGCCACGTCAGCTGAGCACACAGTGAAGCAGATGGAAACCAAGGGTGAATGTTTCCTACATCACCTAGTGATGCCTTGAATGAATTGCTACAAGACGTATCTGAAAATCACTGGCAAGCACCCACTGGTGAACATTAAGCCTGGAATGTATTCTGCTGTCTTTCAGAAGCACAACCAGGGTTTCATAATGCATGAATATTAATGCACTTGCTTATTATCTCCAATGATAGCCTGCACTGCTTTTGTGATGTATTGCACCTTATTGCTGGATCCCTACTGCTTTACAATGAGGCATGAGCTGTTTTATTATTAAGTAAGGAAATTGGGCATGTCTCAGAATATTGAAGCATTTAGAGAAAGACACCTGAATACAGAAACATACACAATCAGAAAGTACCTTCCCAGGCAAGTTCTGCAGAGTTTCACACAGTGTGTTAACAAATACAGAATAAATATGATGTGCCCCAGTACAATCTGCTTCCCACCACACTGAATTACAATCTAGAACAAACGAAAAAAACAAGAATGATGGCTGGTTTTGCCTACCAAGAAGCCGGCAGAGAAAAATATTCAGCGTCTCTTTTCACATGCTATTCCTTACAGTGGCTACAGTAGCAAACAAGGGTAGTCTAACACTACTCAGCTGAACACTTATGTTGGGGTTTTGCCTAAATGAACAAGTAGCTTTCCTTGTGGTACCATCTCTACTTTATCAACATCAGTAACCAATCACTACTAGAAAAATTAATGCTACAAAAATGCACCACACATGATGGCTCTGTAACTGTGTGCATGAAGTAGAGCTAAAAGGAAGGAGAGAAAGGCAGTCTGGGGGATGTGATCCTAGGAACACAGAAACAGCAGGCAACATGCTGGCTTTCTGGTTTCCCAAGCTGACATGTCTCACGCATGCTGGCCTGAGTGCAGTGAAAGAGGGCTCAGTCACAGGCCCAGCACACCGGGCACCCCGTCTCGACGCTGACACAACCTCCTTCATCAAGGGTTCCTCGTCTCGGGGGCACAAGTCCAGAGCCGCAGGCCAGCGTGGGGACAAGAAGCTTGGCTGGCTGTGTTTCCCTAATGTTTCTAAGTGACAGTGCAGAGAAGAGTGGCAAGTCAGCCACAGGCCAGCTGCAACCAGGTCCTGCTAGCTAAGCATTGTTCTGTGTTGTATTGTTGCCTGAGACAGAATCATCGCAGTGCTAAGTGTGTGATGTTTATAGTCACAAGCTTAGAAATTCAAAAGAAAGAATCCAAGTGCATATCATGGTGAAAAAGGACTCTTATGCATCAGCATACAGGCAAATACTTCAAGTTCCAAGAAAAATTAAATACTGCTTTTAGGGTAAAATTATACCTAGAAAATTACTTTAATCAAACTGAATGTGTTACTATTGTTTTGTTAATCTATCAGTTATAACTACACATCAAAATGCTTTTGTTGCAATGACTGAAAGTTAGAAACATGTGTGGATACTTGAAAGAACTGGGGAAATTGAATTAAAATATAAGTTTATTTGGTTGAAACAATTTTGAAAATCATGCACAGTCATAAATGGGCATATATTTATACGTTGTAAAGAATAAAAATGGACAGGATGCTTCTACTACCTTCCTTGAAAAAAGGGGGCAAAAGCAAAGACCTTCAAGCCTTCTCTGAACTTGTCCCCAGGCAAATGACCCCCCAACCTGACAGAGGTACTCACTATGCCAAACACTGTGTTTCTCATCACTATCTCCCTGTTTCTCACGGTGGCTTTACACTATTGGGCTGTAACTATAAACAAAGTGTTTATGTATTTTTCTACATAATTAAACACTACGAGTACAGGCTGGCTTTCCTGCACCTGCTTTTCCTCACTAAACATTATTATTTTTGAGATTTACCTAAATGAAAGCATATAATTATATAATTATAGCTCTGATTTCTGCTGCATCTCTGCTGATAACTTACTTTGTATTTTTCATGTGGTTTATTTGTACCATTTTTCTTTTAATCTTGATTAATCTTGAAGCTATTTGTCAATCTTATTAACCTTTAAAAATCTGGGGGCATTTTAATCTTCCCTGTAGCACCTTCATTTTTATTTTAATTTCTGCTCTTATTTCTTTCTTTCTTATTTTTTGACTGATTGTCCCTTTTGCTCACTTTTTCCCAAGTTCTTAATATTAAATGATTATCTAATTACTTCTCATTGCTTTTTTTCCTATGATAGCATTATGATGGTGGAATTATCAACCATCAAATTCTATTAATTTATTGTTTATAGTTTTAAAAATGTGTTATAGTGTGCATACATGTTTAAAATTGTGATGCCTTCACTATGAACATGTGATGAACCTCTTTAACCTTAAAAATGCTTTGTTTCCCCCCGAAAGACTATTTTGCTAGATACCAATGTAACAAAATTAATTTTGCTTCAGAATGTGTGTTCCTGGGATATAGTTTCCAGTCTCTCAAAATTTCTGTTTCATTCTGTTTTAAGCCTGACTCTGAAAACAACATGTGTGTGGCAGGATTCTAGGACTGACACTGTAACCTTGTCCTGTAAGGGACTGTCACTCCCATGATTATGTCATCTATATGACAAGAGAAAGATGATGGAGTGGCTCCCATTTAATCACAGGAACCCTTTAGAAGCAGCAGAAGTCAGACATGTTTGGAGTTTGATAGAGACATTCTCCCCTGCTGGCACACAGGGGACCCTTTGAAAGAACTGAGTTGGGGCTGGCACTGGTGTAGTTGCCTAAGCCTTCACCTGCAGTGCCAGCATCCCGTTTGGGTGCCCTTTCATGTCCCGGATGCTCCTCTTCCAATCCAGCTCTCTGCTGTGGCCTGAGAAAGCAGGAGAAGATGGCCCAAATGCATGAGCCCCTGCACCTGTGTGGGAGACTCAGAAGAAGCTCCTGGCTCCTGGCTTCAGAAGGGCCCAGCTCTTGCTGTCTCAGCCATTTGGGGAGTGAACCAGTGGATGGAAGACCTCTCTCTCTCTCTCTCTCTCTCTCTCTCTCTCTCTCTCTCCCTTTCCCTCTCCCTCTCCTTCTCCCTCTCTCTCTCCCTCTCTGTAAATCTGCCTTTCTATTAATTAATTACTTTTTTAAAAGAATTGAGCAGGGCCTAGGGCGACATTCATTGAGTAAACACAAACGTCAGCCCTACAAGCAAAACAGAATTCTGCCCTGCAGCCAAGGAGCCCAGAGGCAGTCACTCCCCAAGCCCTCAGGTAAGAGCCCAGTCCGGAAGATTCTTTGACTCCAGACTTGTGAATGCCGAAGTGGACAACCCAGCGGGACCTATGCAGGCACCAGCCCCACAGACCTGCGAGCTGACCAGCACGCCTTCTCTGAGGCTGCTCAGCCTGCACAACTTATGACACAGCGATAGAAAACCCAACACAGAGAAAGAGAGCTCTCACGCCATTCTGACCATCTTTGTCATCTACCACAAAAGCTGCATCAATTGTGCTTACTAACAATTTATCCCTACAGCTTCCTTTTACATATGCTACTGCTGAAATTTTCTTTTTTCCTTCAATTTTGCCTTCATTTGGATCAACTGAGTGTGTATTTACATGTCATTTCTTTTAGCTTCTCTATTCAGTGGTTATTGTATTCAATAGGAAGTTTCTATAGAAATTTCACTCTGCCTGTTTAAATTACCAAAATCTACTTGAAAGACAGAATCTAGTTAATCAATGTCATCACTCCTCCAAATTCAAAACACTTATAATGATTGAACTATATTAACCCCTTACCAATTGACATTTATATTTTTTCAAATTTTCAGTTCATCTGGCTTTCATTAACATTTACTATTTTTAAGAAATAAGTCATTATGGTAGCTATTTATCACAGCCAATGTCCATTATTCACAAATCCCTTCTTGCATCTCACATTGCCTTTTTAAGATGATTTTTCCTTTTTCTTTTATTTATTTATTTATTTATTTATTTTGACAGGCAGAGTTAGACAGTGAGAGAGAGAGACAGAGAGAAAGGTCTTCCTTTCCGTTGGTTCACCCTCAAAATGGCCGCTATTGCCAGCACGCCGTGCCGATCCGAAGCCAGGAGCCCGGTGCTTCCTCCTGGTCTCCCATGAGGGTGCAGGGCCCAAGGACTTGGGCCATCCTCCGCTGCACTCCCGGCCCACAGCAGAGAGCTGGACTGGAAGAGCAGCAACCAGGAAAGCATCCGGCGCCCCAACAGGGACTAGAACCCGGGGTGCCGGCACCGCAGGCAGAGGATTAGCCAAGTGAGCTGCAGTGCTGGCCTGATTTTTCCTTTTTCTTAATTGCAAATTTGTCTTGAAAAAGTTCTTCAGTGAGGGTCTATTGGGGTAGAGTATGATTTAATTTTCCTGCATATTTCTGTGAGGTTCTTGCCCTTAGAAGGCGGCATTCCAAGGTAATTTTTCTTAGCACACAGAAGGTATAAGGAGACTTTGAAACGGTCATGGGAAATACATATTATGAAAAACTATGCACTGATTTCACTTTTGTGCCAAAATAAACTTATCTTTGGATTCCAATTTTCCAGAAACTTTTAGAAGTACCTTCAGACTGTTCTCCTAGACTCATGTGGCTGGTCAGAGGTTTTCCTCATACTCGTGGCTACTCTCCCCTTGATGGCATGTGGCTGTTCACTCTCATGTCTGGCACAGAATAGCTGCTCCTGTTTTGAATTTACTGTGGTTCCCCTATCTGAGGATTTATGCATTTCAATAATTATAGAAACCATTAAGCTTTTTTTTCTTTCAATATTGCTTCTATCCCATCTTCTCTATTTTCACTTTCTGGGATTACTTTCAGATGCACATTAGAACTTCTTACTCCATATGTCTTACTTTATTTCTCCCTACACCATTCTGCAAAATCGTATTTCAGATGTACAGATATGTCTGTGTCTTTGTCAAATATGCTCTTCAGTCCAACAACTGAAATCTTCATTTTAATCATTTTAAACATTTCTTCCTAGAGTTCTCTTTGAATCATGGGCAGGTGCCTCAGCCTTTTTTCTCATGTTTTCCATTCTCTATTTAACGTCTTTTATTTCCTTTGTAGGTGATTCTGATAACCACAGTCCACGTGGGTTTGATTCTCCCAGTTGTGTTTGCTGCTGTTTTGCAGGATACTTGTTTCCTTCTGCGTTTTATCAATTCTGATTCTGCTTTCTTGTTTATCAGCATTTTATTTGTGGAGATAATTTAAGCACTGATTTATATGCTTCCCAGAGAGAATTCATGCTTGGTTCTGGGAAGAGACCAAGGAAACTTCCAACCAGGGTCACTTTAAAATAATTTCTTAGTGTGGAGTTTTTTTCCAAACCTGCAGGGAGTGAGAATTTGGGCCAGCAGCCCACTGGAGACCAGGTTTCCTCTCCCCAGGACCCATGATGAGACAACCGAGTTTCCAAGGTGCCTTTGTATTTAGGGCATTTTCTTTTTAGTCTGTGTTCACTGACAGTGTAGGTTTTCAGGGCTGTGGGTGGACGCTGGGTGTTTGATTTGAGGATGCATCTTGCCTGGCCCTGTGCCTCACAGGAGCTCCAAGTCACCAACCACCAGCAGGTGCCCTCTGGCCAGCTGCTGCTGCTACCCACTTGGGCTTGTAGATTGCTGACCAAGGCCAAGGTCTTATTATCGGTATGGTTTTTTCTTTAATCACATCATCAAGGCGTTACTATGTGAGGCTTTGTTACTCATACTCTTTCCTGGTCATGTGGTCACCAAATGCCCAGGGACAGTTTCTGTTGTTCCGTATCCTTTCTCTCATGCTTTAGGACGGTGGAGAATTAAATGCTTGAACAAAGAGTCCAGGTTTCCATCACTGATCCTGGAAAGGTGTGATTAATGACTTGGCAGAATTCTGTCTAGAGAGAATAAAGATGTTCAATAATGTTTGCATGTCTTAACCATTGTCTCCCCTGGATTTTTTTTTTAAGATTTATTAGCTTATTTGAATGTCAGAGTTTTAGTCAGAGAGAGAGAATCTTCTATTCACTGGTTCACTCCGCAGATGGTTGCAAAGGCCAGGGCTGGGCCAGGCTGAAGCCAGGAGCTTCTTCCAGGTCTCCCAAGGACTAGGACAAACTACCCCTGCTTTCCCCAGGTAATTAATTAACAGGGAGCTGGCTTGCAAGTACAGCAGCTAGGACTCAAACTGGTGCCCACAAGGGATGCAGGCACTGCAGGCCGTGGCTTTACCTACCACAACACAATGCCAGTCCCTCTCCCTTTGTTTCTAAGGCTGGTTACACTATCCAGAACCCCCCTCCCCCCACCCCACACAGAAACTGATGTGTGCCTTATTTCTCTGAGGCAGGGAAAATGCTAATCAGGTTTTACTTCACACCACTGGGGACATGGCCTGTGTTCACTGACAACCAATGGGCCAGGATCTCTCCACGACCCAGCATCGGTATGCCCTGGTTTCACAGAACAGGAACAGGCAGAGTGGAGAGGCTTGGTGGCTGGTTCCAGGCTCCCGAGGAGCACAGCCAGTGTGCAGGGTGAGTGCAGGCACACCAGGCCCCAAACCCCCGCCTCTTATCCTAACACTATGTGCCCACCTACTGGCTGTTCTCAGAGTCCCATAAAGTAATGCTTTATTTTCTGACTAAAAGTTTATTTTCCATTTACAGAAAACATATTTTATTTTCTCAATGCATTTAACCAATACTTCACCTACATGAAATAGAGAGCATTTTTGCACAGCCTTGACAATTCCACCTCCCCAGTGGGAAGGCAGGCACGAAGAAGACTGGTGATTTGAACAGAGCGGCTCAGCACGTGCCCACACGGGGCCGGCCCTTTTATTCTTCCGTCTGCCCCTCACTCCGCATGTGGGGAAAGCAGAGAGTGCTGTGCACCCAGCAGGGCCTGAGAGGTGGGCCCCCATGCAGAGGCACACAGCCACATATTGGGGGCTGGGACCCCAGGTGTAGGTGGTATGGCTACTACAGAGGACCCCAGCGACACAGAGGGCATGGGAGTGCGCTTGGCCACCCTGCATGCTTACGTCCTGCATTAGAGATTGAGTCTGTCATCAGAGGAGAGGGCATAAAAATCAATGTGATTACCAAACGTGTTCAATGTCAGCAGCCATCGTCCACCCCACCCTTCCACATCAACATTCATGCTCATGGCTTGGAGCATAAACATATGAATGCCTTGCAATCCCCTGACCCTTCCATACTTGTTCATGGGAGTTAAGAAAATGCTCGTGTGCTTCATAAAAGCATTCATTATTTCTGTTTTTAAGGGCTTGTGGGACAACGCCCTATGTATCCTTTTACATAAAGGAAAAATTAAGTTGCTACTTCAACCCAGTTTCAAGCAAGGTTCAATTTTCTCAATATGCAGGGAGTCCTACCCTGGCCTCCACCAAGCCCTGCGCAGGTCACTGACTCACGTCCTGCTGTTCTTCCTTCTAACGGGGATGGGAAGCCCTAGTCCTGACCACGGTGGCCTTGGTCCTGGGCAAGTTCCACTTTGCACATGCAGAAGACCACTACTGCACACAGTGAGTGCACAGAGCCTCAGGGAGCTGAGAGGTGGGCACTGGAAGGCATTCCAGTCCTTTGCACAGGACAGAATAAAATGCCAACACAGGGGGACAGCACTGTGGTACAGCAGGTCAAGCCTCTACCTGCAAAACTGGCATCCCATATGGGCACCGGTTTGAATCCCAGCTACTCCACTTCCTATCCAGCTCCCTGCTAATGCACCTGGAAAAGCAGTGGAAGATGGCCCAAGTACTTGGGTTCCTGCCACCCATGTGGGAGACCCAGATGAAGCTGCTGGCAGTGTGGTCACATGGGGAGTGAATCAACAGATGGAAGATACCCTTCTCTCTCTCTCTTTGTCTCTCCCTCTCTCTGAAACTCTGCATCTCAAATAAATAAATAAATACATCTTTTTTTAAAAAAAATGCTAACAGAAGTTATTACTGCACATCTAGGATTTCTTATCCAAAACTTGTTGGAGAAGATACATTTTAAGATGCAGAATTCTCCAGCGCCTAGAAGACATGTAGTTTACCAGACAAAAGCTCCATAACAGAACACATCCACGCTTCTCTAACAAAGCACACAACCCCCTCATACCACGGTGAGACAGACAGCACACAGAGCTTCATGTCAACACGGGGCTGGTTTTACTCAAATCCTGATGAAGGCTGGGCTGCTTTTCTAAGATCTTTGATTATCTGGTTTTCAAAACATTCAAGATTTCAGAACTGTGAAGGAGGAGTTGCCAATTTCAGGAGGGGGTAACAGAAACGAGGTTTCATCTGTGTCCTACTCCACTGCTTTCCAGGTATCTAGACACAAAGGCTCCTGAACTGACTGGCAGCCAGCCACAGGCACCCCAGGCACCTGCCATGGCGCTGCTGAGCCTCCCCTGAGCGAGGACTCCTTCAAGTGAACGGCCACTTCCCCTCGCTGAGAGCTGCCCATGAAGGGACAGAAAACCAAGTACCTGCATCTTCATATCTGCATGGCTTCAACACCCAGGAATATCTCATGTAAAACAAAGCACCTTCCAAAAACTTAGCATCTTGGATGCTTCCAAACATAGTAATCTGTCACAAAGGTCACGTTCTTTTTATTCAACTCTTTACTTTGGGGAGCCATCCTCATGACTCTCACTAAGAACACCGTGCTTGGCTTGTGGGGACCAGTCCTGGGTCCACGGCCAGCCCCTTGGACACCGCTGCCCACTCATGCTATTCCTTCAGCTTCGGGCTTGGCCAATGATCCTTGCATTGAGAACTCAGCCTGGCCACTGCTCACTTAGAAACAGGCAACTCCAGCACAGCAGACATTTCAGCCATCTCATCCAGAAAATAATTTCCAAGAATTTAGAAGGGGTGATTTAAACTCTAGACTTTTATGTATAAAATAAATTGAATTTTTCCAGAGTCACCACTCCATCCCCTATGGTAGTGAGACAAATTGATGCTGACAGCACTTCCATGCTCTGCCCATAAGTGCTGCAGAATACCAGCACCTTGCTACTTTTCTCTGCCTGTTTATGATGTCTGAACCTTTTTTCTTTCTCTTTTATTACAAAAGACCTTTAAGTATTGCAGGTTACTGAGATTTGTGTCTTGTTCTGGGAGCGTCGTAGGCAATGCTTTGTTTTCCAGCTGTAGCACACTGTCATCCCTTTTGGTACACAACACCCAAGTTAATAAAATTCAAGCTCATAATAACATGAGCCTATGGTAAACACCTTTATTTCCCAGAGTAGGCCAGAGTAGGAGCAAACGTAGCATTGTTTTTGCGTCTCCAGTCTATCAAAGCCATGCTCCCACATCTTTACATATTTCTCACTGCAATAGCTAATCCTTTCTAACTGAACGCAGAAATGGCAATTTCTGCAGAAATATTTGACTGCAACAAAGATTCCTTGCACGCAGACGACTGAAATAAACATAAGGCAGGCAAAATAAATCTATTCCCGATTATGGCAATGATGTGGACATGGGAGTCATTCACTTACCTAATACACACGTATTAAGAACTTATTATGTGCTAAAGCACTACTGTATGTTCTTGGGCTGAATCAGTGAACACTATTACCGAGTGCACATTCTAGTGGGGGAAATAACACTTGCACAAGTAATGCAACAACTAAGTTCATGCTGTTATACAGTGGAAAGTGACACGGAGGAAGCTGGCATGGTGAGACCATAGGAACACCGGGAGGCGGCAGCGGAAGAAGGGACTTGTGCGTCTGTCCACTGCAGCTGGGAAGGACGGGACGAGATCCATCAGGGAGAGGACACACGAGCAAGTAGACGGCAGGTGAGAGATGAAGCCTACAACACACGCAGCAGCGGGAACACGGAGGCTTGCGCTAAAGAACCGCGCCCCGACTCGTCCGCTGGCCCTGGTGCCTGATAAGGAGCCCCTGGCCTCCTGGCCCCAGGACCAGCACAGGAGTGCTGAGCTGCCCTCCCCTCAGGTTCTGTCTCGTTAGATAGTTATGAAGCCCTTGAACCAATCCGCAGGACGGACGGCACTGACACCAGGGCCAGAACACAGCAAGGGGGAAGGCATCAGGATCAGCCACAAAGGGTGGAGCAGCCAGGCAAGGCCAGCATGCCGTCGCGGGTGTGCACAGTGAGCGCAAGGCCAGCGTGCCGTCGCGGGTGTGCACAGTGCGGTGAGCACAGTCTCCGAAGGAGAAACGCCGAAGCACAGGCCTAGGAGAGGAGCCCTGGTCAGGAACACGTGAACCCAACACAGACATGCGTGGCCAGCGCTGGCCGGCTGGCACCGTGCGGTCTCTGAGGCCCGAGTGTCAGGTGCTGTTGTCCACCCCCTTGCTCGAGACCTCCCGGACAGGGATCCATAAGCTTTTCCCCACAAAGACCTGGGGGGATCCTCTTCCTTTTTCCTTTTTTAAAGATTTTATTTATTTGTTTGAATGTTATACATAGAGAGAGGAAGAAAGAGAGAGGGATCTTTCATCCACTGGTTCACTCCCCAGATGGCTGAAATGGCCAGGGCTGGGCTAAGCTGAAGCCAGGAGTCAGGAGCTTCATCTGGGTCTCCCATGTGGGTAGCAGGGGCACAAGCACTTGGGCCATCTGCTGCTGCTTTTTCGTAGGCTTTGAGCAGGGAGCTGGATCAGAAGTGGAGCAGTGGGACATGAGCCCGTGCCCATATGGGAGGCTGGTGTCTCGGGCGGCGCTTCACCTGCTATGGCACAGTGCCGGCCCCAGCACCAAGTCTTCCTCCACTGCCAGATCCACCTGCTGCAGGATTTGATCTCACCACCTGCCTCCTAAAACGGAAAGTTAAGGGCACGGCTTCCCCGTCAGAGGCGCAGTGTAGGCAGATGGGTGGGAAGCAGTCCCCAGAGAGGGCTCTGGTAGGGCTCTCTGCCCGGCCTTGCCCATGGTACCCCTAAGTGAAGCAGCCACCTGCAGCCACAAACACCGATGAAGAAGCCGAGTCATTTCAGCAGAACTCAGGACACGCCGCTCTGTGTGAGAAATGCCGCCTCTCGGACCCCACAAACGCCACATACCCGGCTTCTCTGGGAGACGAGTTCCTCCAGGCAGAGATCCCACAACCCTTTCCCCCACACGGTCCTTAACGCACAGCATCAAAGAAAACCATGCTCCTGAGTGACAAGCACGCAAACCATGCGGTGGTTGCCCTCCAGACCTTGTCAAAGGTCTAATGATTAGGCTAACAACGCCACGCCACCAGCATTCACTGGAGCTACTCTGATAGGGTATAAAACTCTAATTTTTTAAAAAAAATTTGTTTGAAAGGCAGAGCCAGAGAGAAAGAGACCAACCTTCAGTCTATCTGCTGGTTCACTCCCCAAATGCCCTCAACAGCGGGGCTGGGTTAGGTGGAAGCCAGGCACCAAGAGCTCCACTGGGAATTCCACGTGAGGGGCCGGGACCCCGGGAGCTTGAGCCATCACCTGCTGCCTCCCAAGGTGCACACTAGCAGGAAGCCGGGTCAGAAGCAGAGGGACACTCACTCCCACACACACTGAGGGGGATGTGGGCATTCCGAGCAGGGACTCAACCGCTCAGCCACAATGTAACCAATGTAACTTCGAAAAACAGGGAGTATTTGCTTTGACAAATATACAGATCAAAGGAACAGGTGAAAACATTAAACATCATGATGACCTTGATTTTTTTTCCCATTTACATTTGTCCATCTGGATTAGACTGGTAATGGGGAAATAAATATGCAAATAACAAAGTCTGGCTACAATTAACAAACACATATACATTAAATAGCTTTAAGATGCTTCCCCAGTGAGAGCCCATCTGTGCAGGAAACCAATATGTGCTGCAAAACCTGTCTGCCTAGAGAGTTAAAAATGGATCCTAAATGCAAAGCTACCACCGGCTCAGGTCGGTTACTTTATACACAGCCCCGGGTTCTACTGTCAAAATGCTCCTGGTGAGTGCATCTGGGCTGCTCAAAGGCAGGACAGCACCGTGGCCCATGAGCAAACCCCCACAAAGAGTTCCTCTCATGGCCTGGAGTGCTGATGTGCCTGCAACACACGACGCGAAGCCCAGGGCACACACACAGCTGGACACTGGAGACCACCTCACTCTGTGTTGCCAGGACCAGCACTGTGTTGCTATTTGCTTTTTCTTTTCTTTTCTTTTCTTTTCTTTTTTCTTTTTTTTTTTTTTCCATGAAGAACACGAGGGAACCCTTCTCCGAGGCACGGAAACCTCAGTCTCCAGGACCTACAACACAGTGACCCAAAACTGCGCGGCACTGAGCAAGCTCAGAATATCAGGTAGGATTTTAAACATATGCGCTCCTTACGAAACCAGGCTGTTGTGACCGCAAATCCTCCCCTTCACCTGCCCCCTTCCTTGGGAAACCTGGCTTGGTGGCATGGCAGATGGAGACATTGGCAGTCAGCAATGCACACGTGCATGCCCCTCTCCCTGCCTCTCCCCTGTGTGCACCGAGCAGCTCGGAGGACACGTGCACAAGCCACGGAGGGGACACTTCGCTCGCTGCACTTGCTTCTCTTGGCTTCCAAGGCCCACATGTCTGCAAAATCATTCTACCTCCTTTACTGAGGCACAAGCCTGGCTGGGAAGGCAGCAGGGCTCCGCCCCAGCTGTCGAAGGGCTTGCAGGGGCTTGAAGAGCAGATGCCAGAGACTTGAGCACACCTCATTACCAGGGCTCCCAAAGGCCCCTTTTATAACGCTGGGAGTTTGGGCACAAATTCCAGACAAGCCACCTGCTGATCAGCCTGCCTCACACCTGCTGAGGGCTCAGCGACTCCCACTGCCTGTGGGCTGCTCTCCTGGTCACGGTGCTGTCCTGCACGCTGGTGAGCTGTTTCAAAAGAGCTGCTTTGTAGGGGCCGGCACTGTGGCGTAGTGGGTAAACCTGCTGCCTGTGACACCATGCCAGTTCGAGTCCAGGCTGCTCCATTTCCCAAACAGCCCCCTGCTAATGGCCTGGGGAAAGCAGCAGAGGATGGCCCAAGTGCTTGGGCCCCTGCCACCTATGCAGGAGACCTAGAAGAAGCCCCTGGCTCCTAGCTTCAGACTGGCCCAGCCCTGTAGTTGAGGCCACCTGGGGAGTGAACCAGGAAATGGAAGATCTCTTGCTCTGTCTCTCCTTCTTTTTAGCTCTGACTTTCAAATAAGAAATAAAAAAAAATCTTTAAATAAAAATAAAAGATAAAAGAGCTGCTTTATGCTTGGATGGGTGGCGGGTGGCACGTGAGAAGAGGGAGTAGTAACAACACTGAAGGAAAGCATGGCTGTGTGTGTGTGTCTGTGTGTGTCTGTGTGTGTGTGTGGCAGATCTACACAATGAGCAGGAGGAACATATAACTGGATCTCCAACATGAACTGGTGAATTTTTCTGGCTGTGCACCATGTTAAACGGAAGTGGTCAAGCAGTCACATACACGACCCCACATCCATGGTCTCGCAGAGCAGGGACCTGATCCAGGGTCGGGAGTGCCAGGGTGAGGGCTGACCAGCACAGGAGGAAACACTGCAGACGCCGCGGCACATCGACTCGGAGGCTCTCATCAACCAGGAAGACCTGACTACGCTGCATGAACACAGCAGAAATTCACGGTCCTAAGCATGAGATTGTAAAGGAAAGAGGCTTTTTAAGCATCCATGTCTTTTCCAAAGGTTTTGCTTTGTCTTATTGCTGCTAATGACTTAATTTTCTTTAATCTTCCTAGAAGAAAAACCATAGAAGGCATAAAAGATCTGAAATATAATTTATAGGAAAGTAAGAACAGTGCTAGTAACATCAAGGTTGCTGGTTTCATCATAACTTCTAGGAAAGCTTAAAATTTGGAATTTTATCACCTTTTATACGACTAGTAAAAGAGAAAGAAAGTCATCTACGTAGATCTGTGCTTGAACACTTGGCCCAGCTCGCTGACCACAGCCTGAAAACCTCTGTGTGTTCAGTCAGCATTTTGCAAGACTCCCAGTGCCAGGTAATGCAGGGGCCACTCGCAACGCAAAGCCAGAGAAGCCATCTGCCCGGTCACAGTACGTCCGCTTCCTGTGGCAGCACAGAAGCCGGGACCCTCTCGAAGGCTGCATCCTGCATGCGGTGCACAGTCGTGTCCTCTGGAGGATCAAGAAAAGAGCTCGGCGGGAAGAGGCAATGCGGTGCACAGCCGTGTCCTCTCCAGGATCAGGAAAGAGCTCGGCGGGAAGAGGCAGGGGAGTGCGTAAAATGACTGGATTTGTACTGGTTTTCCATTCTTCCAGCAAATTTCCACCTCCCACGTGGCCCACAACGCCGGCGACCAGCTCACAGCTGTGCGGTCAGAAAACGAGGCTGACTTTGCTGGTTTTCGGTCCCAGGTTTCACGAAGCCAAAATCCAGGTGCACAGAGCACTGTGGCCCTTCCTGCAGGCTCTAGAGGGCGCTGTGCTTCCAAGGTCGTGCTGGGTGTCTGCTGATTTCAACCCCACTCATTTGCAGGACTGAGGTCTCCATGCTGTGGGGCTGGGTAGGGGGTGGCCTGGGTTATTCTCATCTCCTGGACACCACATGATTGGCCCCAACTCTGCTTTTTCTCTTGCTTTTGAAGGCTCACATCCCTCTATTTCCAACTGACAGCTGTTCTACGTCTGCAAAGCCCCCTCACAGGGTGTCTGGGTTGGCGTTTGACTGAACCGCTGGGTGAGAGGAATCTCCGGGGCAACTTGGAATACATCCAGCACTGCCTGCAGGATTGAGGCCTGGGCTTGGGGGGCTCCTATGGAGTGCGAAAGGGTCAGCCAACAACAATATGGAAAGGGACCATGTCAAACAGGGCCCTCAGCCAACAGCTCCCTCACCCACTGTGTCAACATCCAGGCCAACAGGTGCACAGTGCCCCCTTCCCTTCTCTCAGTACTCTCAGTTGTGTGTTAGTCCCTTTGATTCTGTTTTTCAAGCCCATTCTCCAGCGCTCCCAGGCCCCTTCGTCCAGGATACACCACAGCAGCCTCTACCAAGGTCCAGCTGATATTCACGTCAAAACCACAGAGCAGTAGCCTGGCAGGAACTGGGCACCTTATGCAGAGAGCATGCCCTCGGTGTAGTGAAAGTCCTTGTAATTAATGCTTCATAATTCACCCTGCCCAGCTCCATGTCACCTAAAAACAGAAGCACCCGCAACAAAAAGCCATGCAAATAAATAAAATGGAATGAGCAGTGAGCTTATTGTAATCGCAGCACAGCACACTCTGGTACATGCAAGTATTACACTGACACGCACCCAATAACAGGGAATGTCTCAATAAATGATGGCAACCTCATATACTTTACAAATGGTGCAGTGTCAGCATTGGTCATAATTCTCCCACATGAGTGGAAAAAATAAGAAATACACCAAATTTTTAAGTGATTACCTTTAGCTGGAGATTTCAGAAACATGCTTTTTTCTTTATACATTTCGGAAATTTCTAAATCTCTCATGACTGCAGTTATGTATGCATTATATATACATACACACATACATGTATACATACACATACATGCATGTGCAACATATACATTCATATATTATATTATACAGTTTTACCCATGAATGGGTGGTTATAAATGGCTGCCATAACATTCATAGGAATATTTTATTATCTTAAAATATGAAAAAAGAAGATAATCAAATGAAGGTAGGCAGTAAGATAGAGAAGGCAACTAATAGACCTTCAGGTTAGCAATCTGGGTGAAAAGGGTTTTGCTTACTGTACACCAAATGGATTCTTTCTGAACACACAACTGTGTGCCAGCAACCAGACCACCGTACCTCTGTCAGTTGTACAAGCAGGCTGCAGGTGCCTACAGCGATGAGAAAGACAGTCAGCAGTGACTGACTCCTCCATGCCAGGCTCCATCCACCAACGTGGATCCCGGACTGGGAGGCAGATGAGCTGTCATGGCACAGGCGATGTGACCCCTGCTGTAGCGGGGCCTTGACGGTCACCTCCAGGGTCTCTGCCTTTCCAACCTTGCTCATAACTGCACTGCGATGTTTACAGGCTTGAAACAGGCTGAGTGACCTTATCCTGAGAGTGTGATTGATGAAACAGTGCCCACCAACGGGGAAAGCTGAGGCCTAATCTATCAGTCAATGAATTGCATCAAGATATACAGCTCTGTGCATCTACCCTGTAGCTGACAGGGGGCTGGCAGAAGTAAGTAGACCCAAGGAGAGCAAAAGAGCAAAGCATCTTTCAAATAAATGCAGAAATGACCTGCGTCTCACAGGTGAAACTCAGAAAGGCTAAGCACAAGTTTCTATCGTCACAGCCAGGAAAGAAGTTAGACAGGTTCAGAACAGACGAGGGGTGGCTCTGTGAGGGCAACGGTCATGTGCAGAGCTTAGTCATCAGAGCATGCAGTGAATGTCAATAAACACACGTGATTATCAAACATAAATGTGATCGCAGGCTAAGCTCACAGCACCCCCGAAGCATCTGAGACAACACCACAGCCCTTCACGGCTGTCAGCTGGGATAATAAATTCTACCCTGGAATCCACATTTTGAGAGAAATGGCAATAAAGACCCAGGACATTGAAGCACCCTGAAGCCAAGAGAAGTAATGTAGGAAGTCAGAGATGCGTGCCCAGCAAAGAAAATACCTGAGCAAAGAAGGTTTTGTATCTTTAAACACCCCGTAGGTTAGCAAGTGGAAGAGGAAGCTACAGTATGTCTATAACTCAGAGTGCATCTCAAGTTAAGTGGCTTTGGGGGCGCCGTGGCTCACTTGGTTAATCCTCCACCTGCAGTGCCGGCATCCCATATGGGTGCCGGGTTCTAGTCCCAGTTGCTCCTCTTCCAGTCCAGCTCTCTGCTGTGGCCAGGGAGTGCAGTGGAGGATGGCCCAAGTGTTTGGGTCCTGCACCCCATGGGAGACCAGGAGGAGGCACCTGGCTCCTGGCTTTGGATCTGCGCAGCACCAGCTGTGGCGGCCATTTGGGGAGTGAACCAATGGAAGGAAGACCTTTCTCTCTGTCTCTTTCTCACTGTCTATAACTCTACCTGTCAAATAAATTAAAAAAAAAATCAAAAAAAAGGTAAGTGACTTGGGGGAGCCACAAGGAAAACCTCTGTGTCAGTCAGACACATATAGGCCTAGAGCAGGCTTTCCCCAGAGATGAGGAGCTCTGCAACGTGGCGGATAGCCAGGCTGTGTCCAGACAGTTCCCTGGTGAGGTTATCCTGCAGAACAATCAAGTGACTGTTGAATTAACAAGATAATCATTTTATTCTCCTCCAAATTGGAGAAACCATAACTGAATGGATGATTTGTAAGAGAAAATTTTAATCAATGCATACCCCCAACCAGTTCCCAGTTTATAAGTTGGGGAGCCTGAATTATTGATAACTTTCCCGAAGCATGGTGAATCGGGTGTGGCAAAGAGCTAAGAACAAGAAATGGAAGGTCTCAGCCTGGGTAAACCCAGTTTGCCACTGTTAATTAAATTTGCAACCATCTGCTTCACTCTGTCTGTAGAGGCGCAGCCTCAGGCAAATGCAGAAAACAAACAAGCCACAGACAAATAAATATTTCAGTTACAGTGCAGACTTGGGTTATGTGCATGGAGAGAGAAGCTGGCTTATTAGATGTCAGTGATGAGACCGAGAAGCCATGGTTCATTCTGCACTGAGGCTTAGGTGAGCTACAACAGTCAGTCCTGACGCAAAGAAGCCAAGGAAGACGGATGCTCAGGAATACTTTGGTGTAAATACATGTGTGAGTGTGTGTGTGAGTGTGTGAGAGTGTATGTGAATGTGTGTGTGAGTGTGTGAGAGTGTATGTGAATGTGTGTGTGAGTGTGTGAGAGTGTATGTGAGTGTGTGTGTGAGTGTGTGAGAGTGTATGTGAGTGTGTGTGTGAGTATGAGTGTGAGTTTGTGAGAGTGTGTGTATGTGAATGTGTGTGTATGTGTGTGTGAATGTGAGTGTGTGAGTGTGAGTATGTGAATGTGAGTGTGTGTGTTTCACCCAGCAACGAAGATTCAAAGACTTGATTGGTTAGTCCAAAATAAGTGTGTATCTTGCTGTTGTAAAGCAAAGTTTCTCTCCTGCAACGACAGGTGCCACACTGTAGACTGAATATCCTTAAAGGAACCAGGTAAGAAACAGTCTTGGAGCCTTTGCTGGAGATTCCACTTCCATCTCTCTATGGCTGTCCATCTGAAAAACATGGCTGGGGTAGCAGTTGGTGCTGTGAGCAGTGTGACACGTGGACACTATGTGGGTCACAAGGACTACCCTGCCCTTCTCAGCTAGTCCTCCCTCACACCAGCCCAGCGTCAGGGGCTCTCTGGAATGTTCTTATTTCCATTGTGTTCTCCCTGTGTTGCCTGTTAAGTAATCAAGGACGACACCTGAGTCATGTCTAGACACACCCTGGACAGTGTTGTCTCTACCCCAGCAGCACTCCGTGGCAGGTGAGACAAGTCCCAGGGCACAGAGTAACACAGCCACACTCAAGTGAAGATCTCCACACAGGACTGTTAAAAGGCAAACTGTGGCCATCTTTGTGGCACAGTGGGTTAAACTACCACTTGAGACGCTGGTATCCCAGCGTTCCAACTCCCGTGGCCGTGTTTCAGACTCAGCATCCCGCTAATGCACCTAGGAAGACAGCAGAAGGTCTCCCTGCTGCCTGCATGGGAGACCCGGATGGAATTCCTGGCTCCTGAATTCAACTTGGTCCAGTCCTGATTGTTGTCGCCAATTGATAAATGAACAGCAGGTTGAAGAGCTTTTCTTTTTCTAATATTCTCACTCACTCACTCTGACTTCCAAATAAAGAAGTCTTTTTTTAAAGGGGGGAAGAAGTACTTCCTTTTGGTTACTGTAAACCAGAGCTTAAGGAGGAGTTGAAAGAACATCTCTGAATAATTTCCCTTGGACTCTAGGTTAAATTTCTTGAACTCTACCCATCCACAATGCAGACTTAAGGCAAACACCACTTAACCACACAAAGACGTTTAAAAGCCTTATTAAGTAGGCTGGTGCCACAATTCACTAGGCTAATCCTTTGCCTGCAGTGCCGGCACCCCAGGGTCTAGTCCTGGTTGGGCACCAGTTCTGTCCTGGTTGCCCCTCTTCCAGTCCAGCTCTCTGCTGTGGCCCGGGAAGGCAGTGGAGGATGTCCCAGGGACTTGGGCCCTGCACCAGCATAGCAGACCAGGAAGAAGCACTTGGCTCCTGGCTTCGGATCCAAAACTGTCAAGGAACAGTTTTGGATTTTTGTTTGTTTTGTTTTCTTAATACTATTTGTTGAACTTTTTACTTAACATAGAGTTAATCATATGTGTATAAAGTTAATTTAAAATAGATCTCAGTAAAAAATAAGAGTTGGACTAAGAGAGGGAGGGGGAAGTCTGTAAATGTAAAGCTGTATAGTCCTGCATACATTCCTAAGGACACAGTTTAAAAACTTGTCATGGGGCCCCAAATCCCATTAATATTGGTGATAAAAATGTCATCTTGAGTGTTAAAGTGATCATATAAATAGGATGAAGTGTTCAGTAATAATAATAGATAATATCATAAAGGAGAGAATGTTCCAACATGGGAAGTAGTCCACACAGCAGACTCATAGAATGACAATAGCTTTAAGTAGCACTCTGACCTCAGAATCAGCCCTTAAGGCATTTTGGTCTGGCTGAAAGACCTGTGAGAGCATTTCAGGCATGGAAAGCCTAGACACTGTGCAAAAAAATGTTCTAAATGGAGGATCTCTGTGAGACCCCAGTGGAAAAAGGGGCCATCAAAGAAGGATGCACTTTTCTCTGAAGGGAGGAGAGAACTTCACTTTGCTTATGGCCCTGTCTAAATACTGACGGAGATTGTGGATTCAAAAGGCTTCTATAGCCTTGGCAGCTGATGTCAACAGCCTCAGGTGATCACTGACGTCATACATAAGAGTGTCAATTGTTAAATCACCAATAGGAATCACTGTGTACTTACTCCCCCTGTAGGACCTCTGTCCTGAATGAGTTGTATTATGAGAATTAACTGTAAAACTTGTTTTCAGTTTTTTGTGTACGTATGTAAATTGTTGAACTCTTTACTTAGCATTGAGTTGGTCTTCTGTGTATGAAGTTAATCAAAAATGGATCTTAGTGGAGAATGGGACTGGGAATTGGGGAGGGAGGAGGAGAAAGGGTGGGAGTGGATGTGGGAGGGTGGGTATGGTGGGAACAATCACTATATTCCTAATGCTGTACTTATGAAAATTATATTCCTGAAATAAAAGGTTTCTTGGGGAAAAAAGAAATGTAACAGTAATATTTTATTGCTAAGTTATATATTAAATCAGAAGAAATAAATTATTCAAAGAATAGTGAAGGAAGCAGAGCAGGCTTGGTAGCTGTTCTGCTGTACAATACTGGATGTAAACATGTTAGGAATTTAGGAGAAAAGGGTCTTTGTCTCAACTTCCCAGTGCTGCTACTGTACCCAAGAGGGCCAAGAACAACAGATTAACAAACGACCATGCTTGTGGTCCAATAAACTCTTATCTGCAAAACCAATGTGGACTGGATTTGGTCCCTTTATTAAAGTTCAGCCATGTGATGGGCCACATGGGAGTGTTTAAAAACGACTCACACAAAGTGCGTTCAATACAGCGCTCAGCGGTGATGTTAAGAAAACGAGGTTCTGCAAGTTGTGCAGAGAGAGAGGTTAATGTGCCTTGAAATTTGCATGGAAAGGAGCCTAAATTTAAAAATGAGCAGTGCAGATGTACGGAGAATGGATTTCTACTTGAGATTTTCTGAGTTTCATAAACTGACCATTTATTTTACATTTAGAAACAAACACAGAATGCATTATTTTAATGACTCTGGGAAATAAGCACTAAGAACATTTACATATAAAGGAAACTCACACTTAAGTAATTAGAAGACCAGAGGAAAGGAACATTTAATTGGCCTCTGGACACAGGATTTTCTATTCTTGAAATCTATTAATGAAATTTCAACTTAAAAATCTAATATATCTAAAAATATCCAAATCAAACACCTTATGAAGGTAAATATTTAAAGCACCCAAAGCAAACTGGAATGCTCTGTCCAGAAAATCTGACAGATGAAACATTAATATATTTTCTATTTTAAGAAATTGTAGATAGGAACCAGTGCTGTAGTATAGCAGGTAGAGCTGCCACCTGCAGTGCTGGCATCTCTTATGGGTGCAGGTTCAAGTCCTGGCTGCTCCACTTTCAACCCAGCTCTCTGCTATGGCCTGGGAAAGCAGTAGAAGATGGCCCAAGTGCTTGGGCTCCTGTACCCGCATGGGAGACCCAGAAGAAATTCTTGGCTCCTGGCTTTGGATTGGTGTAGCTCCGGTTGTTGAGGCTAGTTGCAGAGTGAACCAGCAGATGGAAAACCTCTCTCTCTCTCTCTCTCTCTGCCTCTCCTCTCTCTGTGTAACTCTTTCAAATAAAATAAATCTTAAAAAAAAAAAACTTGTAGATAATAATAAGAAAGATTCTAGTATTCAAGAATCATGGATAAGTTTCAGAGTACTTGTGACATTACACACAACTTAAAAATAGACTAAAAATGCCATTCAGACTCAATAATCCAAGATAAAGTGGCTCCCAACCATAACTCCCACTGCAAAAACGATTCTAAGTTATACCCTCAGTAAAGTGGATGAAGCCATTCCATTGATAAAATAAGAACAAGCTACTTAAAGAGGGGACAGGAAATTAAATAAGATTTTGAGAACTGCAAAGAAAACTAACAGGTACGTAGATATACAAAAGTATATAAAAAAAAATGGATAGACATGGTGTTGGATGTTTAATTGTGTCACCCCTCACATATCCATGTGTTGAACCCTAACCCCTGGACTTATTTGGAATAGGGTCAGTGAATACATAATCGGTTAATTTGGCACTGTGAATAGAGTGAGTCTTGAATCCAACTTGACTGGTGTCTGTACAGAAGCGGGGAGAGTGAGGGAGGACGCCTGTGATGACACAGACACGCAGGGGAAGACAGTGTGAGGGAGGGGCCACTCCTGAACTGTGCTGCCTCTGGCCAGAGAAGGCCTGGGACCAGGAGGAAGAATGGGGTGGGGAAGAAGAGGCTCGCCTGGAGGCTGCGTGCCAGGGGGTCCATCCCACCCCACCCACACCTGCACTGCAGAGGTCTGGCCTTGCGAACCCAGGACCACATTGCTACTGCCAGTGCTCACAAGTTTCAGGAGAAATACAGTACCTATAGAGTCTCGCAGTTCTCTTGTCCCAGACAGTCAGTAATTACAGAGGAAACGTGGGATCCTGTGTCTGGTCTTGAAATAAGGTTACAGTTTTGTTCACAGAATTGCAGCAATTAGCGTACCAATGTCAATTTCTTGTATAACTGAATTGTGACCATGCAAGACATTTTACATTAGAAGGGATAGCTGAAGGGTACCAGGGACTCTGTATCATTTCACAAGTGTTCCGTCAGCCTCAAATTATTAAAACTTAATTTTAAAAAGTTGCAGGGGAAAAAAAGCACTGATCTATTATGATGTAAAATTTGCTGGTCCTGTCTCCAGAAGGTAGAAGGAATTAGCATGGTTCTTTGGGCCTTCCGTGGCCTACAATGAACATGTTATATTACACTGAAAACTCAGATTTTAAAAAAAAGTTCACCTTGACAAGAAAAATGAAAGTTGGAGACTCTACATTTCCTAATTTTTAAACTTACTACAAAGTGGGGAATCACTTCATGACATTATATTTAGCAATGAGTTCTTGATATACCAAAAGCACTGGCAACCAGACTAAAAAACAAGTTGGTTTCATCAAATAAACACATTCATATATCAAAGGACACCATCAACAGAGAGAGAACAGCCCACAGGTGGGAATGAATTACTTACAAATCTTACATGTTTAGAGAGACTAACTCAAGAATATATAAAGAGCTACTGAAATGCAACAACTGACAACAACAAGCCCACTCATAATGGGCAGAGGGGCGGGCTGGCATCGTGGCACAGTGGGTTAAGCCACCACTTGTGATGCCAGCATCCTACTTGTGAGTGCTGATTCAAGTCTCAGCTACTCCACTTTCAACTCAGCTTCCTGCCAATACTCCCGGGAAGGCAGCACATGATGCCTCAAGCACATGGACCCCTTCCACTTACATTGGATACCCTGATGGTGCTCCGGGCCCTTGGCTTTGGCCTGCACCAGCCACAGTCACTGTAGCCACATGAGGACTGACCTAGCAGATGGAAGGTTCGAAGGTTCTCTCTCTCTCCCTCTCTCTGGCCAACACGCACATGAAAAGATGCTCGGCGTCATTAGTCATTAGAGAAACACAACTCAAAACCACAACGAAAGACAACTTCACACCCCACAGAAGACTACTGGGAAAGGAAGGGAGGACGGACGGACATACTGGGGATACTTGGTAAGGATATGGATGAACTGGAATCCTTGCACGTCGCTGGTACAGGACGTATAACCATGTAGCAGCAGCAGAAATCAATATGTCAGCTCAAGAAATTGCAAATAGAGTTGTAGACTCTAGCAATTCCACTTCTGGGTAAGGGTACTTCAAAAATACCATATAAAATGGTATTTTAAAAAGTGAATTTGGGCACAAAATCATTTTGAATATACACTTTTCTCATAATATTCATTGTCCATGAACTCTTTGAAGACTTCTCATATGTGTGATTTTCAAAAAATTTTGCACTACCATAAATATTTTAATACCATTTCTGTATAGTTTTAAAGTATGCTTCACATACCCCCAAGTACTGAAAGCAGGGACCCAGAGAAATAACCGTACCCCAATATTCCTAACAGACTTGTTCACCGCAGCCAGAAGGCAAAAGGAGTAAATCAACAGCCCCAAGGGACGAATGCTACTCGGCCTTTGGCTGCAACACAGAGGGTCTCTGAAGACCCTGCGCAAAGTGAAGTGACGAACAGACGTGTGTGACGCCAACCACGCCTGGGGTGCCGGAGTCACATTTACGGACAGAACTAGAACGGCATTTTCCAGGGCCTGAGTGGGGGGGCATGGGGAGTCGTTTAAAAAGAGGCAAAGTTCTGGAGCCAGATGGTGGTGGTTTCACAGGAATGAGAATGATTAATGCCCCAAAGGGACAAACTGGCAAATTTCATGTTTTTAAAAAATATATATATATATAAAAAAACGTAAGAAAATTAACATGAAATAAATGTATCAGCACAATAAAAGAATTCAGTGCTATATATAGTTTGGTCCAAGACTTGTGACTTGTGGAATGGTTATCAAGAGACTAACTTGAAAAAGCTCCCTACACAGCACGCACCCCAATTCTGACTAGCCCTGCCCTAGAAGGAGGAGCAACGTCCATCGCTGGAAGAACAGCCGGCTGAGGCAGGCCGCGGGCTCACAGGGTCCCCGTGCAATCGGGAGTGTGTGTCTGCACCACCACACTAAGGGCCAAAGTCTAGCAGGAGCGGATCAGCATTTGCAAAGAAAAGAAGCCGAGTGGTGAGTGGCGCGCATGTTTCCCCAGGCTGGAGGGAATGAGTGCACTGCTGCTGCTCTCCCACACCCCACGGCTTCAGGACAGCCCAGGTAGCTCCTGCACCAGGCAGGGGGTCCCGGGAAGGAAACCCGCAGTGGAGGTTCCCCGCAGCAGCCACCGGTCCCACAGGGGCACGGTTCCTGCACCCGGCCTAGCTGAACAGGAGCAACTGGGAAAGGAAGGGACACTTTGGAACTTGTGAGAGGAAGGAAGCCTGCAGCTCTGCCAGAACAGGGCACGGAGCTTCGCGGTGGACGGACGCTGTGGCTCACCAGCTTCAGAACTGGTTCCTACACACATGGCGTTCTCCTCCCCCATGGGAAGACGCTGAGACTTGAGAAGGCTGGTCTGCTACTTAGTTACAGGGCGGAGTAGCCAAGCTGACCCCAGCACCCGTCCTCGGATGGCACAGTGCACCCCCTCCTACCCCGAGGTCTCCCACGCCGTGCTCCTGGGCCAGGAGGACGCACCTCGGCACCACGAGGCACTCAATACGAGGCAGATGGTTATGTCTGATGGCCACAATATACTCAGTGTTGGTATGCTCAAGGACTTACTGGCAGAGCCATCTGTGCAGACATTTGATAGGGCTTATAGCAAATTAAGTTCAAGGAAAACCAAGTCCACTTTACTGCAGATAATTTCAGGGGGAAAATACACATTCTCAGAACCATCCTGGTGCGTGGATCCACACTTCTGTGAGACTCACGTGGGAAAAGGACGAGGCAATCCTAACTGAGATGCTAGCAGTACCTTCAGAAAGAGCATGCTTTGATGAATGGCTGCAGAATAAGTTAGTTCATGCAATAAATATCTGCCAAGCAACCACCGTGGGGCAGATACAATACTAGCGTGAAATCAAAAGTAATAGGCTTTACATTTTGACAGACTGCTCTGTTTTACTTTCATAATTGATGAGTCTTTTACCTTGTGTAGAAAGGCTAGGTTCAGAGACAGAAGTACTTGAGTAATTTCAAATTCTGTGCTGAAATCGCCCTGGTCTACTCCATAGAAGAGGATTTCCACAGGATATGCGTATGTGCGAACCTAAGAGCTGATTAAATGGCTAACAAGCACAGCCTTTTTGCTGCGAGCTTTGCAGCAGTGTGACCAGTTGAGCAGCACAGCATGTTTATTCTAGAAAACCTCATTTGCTCACCTACAGCGTGGTGTGGTGCCACTCACCCCATCAGCACAGAACGCACGGACAGACTGGGGCTGCAGCATCGGCAGCGTCCCTGTTACGGAAGGTGCCGCTGCCTTTGGCGGGGTTGACCCAAACCCAGAGTGAAAGTTCAGTTCATCAGTAATGCCCCCGCCCAACAACAACAAGATTCATTTTGGTAGATTAACTGTATTTTTAAAAATCCAATGGAAGGCGTCAATGCTGTGTTTATGTGGCTAAGGACACTGTTCAGAACAGCCTCCTGTGTCCAACCTTCGGCCTCAACCACTGCACTCAGAAATCGTCGTCCCACCCCTCGGGGCCTAAGCAACCTTCCCAGGCGAGTCCTTTCATTTCAGATCTGCTATCCCTCTGCCGCTGCATCCCGCTGTCTTTTCCTGGGGGTTTCCAGATCCTCACCGTGTTTGGTTCTCTGACACTGGCTGATGTCTCGAGCCCTGAGTGCCGTCCCCCAGTCTCTTACTGCGTCATGTGCTCTGCTCACTCCACGACCTGGGGGGAAGGAAGGCCTTATCTAGTTCCACCTTAGTTCCTGCCCTGGCCCCCAGGTCTCTGCTCCCTGGGAAAGAGAGACAAGAGCTTGTTCCGGTTTAGACCTCGATGCTAGACAACAACCTGAAGACGCGTGCGGGAAACCCAGCTGGGCTGCTGCATAATGAGTGGCTTTGATAACTCTAAATGCCAGAAGATCAGAAATGACAGAAAAGGTGACCGGGATGCCAGGAGAACGCTGCGTTTGGGAGATGGCATTTCCACGTCCCAGCTCACCCAGGGCAGCCCAGCGCAGCTCCTGAAGTCAAGTGACTTTCATTCTGGGAGGAGCGAGGGAAGTGATTTTTCCAATAATTGCTCCTGTTCAAACAAAACAAGGCCAGGCTTTTTCTCTCTTCACGTTCTACAGCTATAAATCCCCCCAAATGAAATGATGACAATCAGAATTCTTCATCCTCTTGCTTTCAAAAATGTCACTCATTTACTTGCTGCTTCTGAGGCAAAGCAGGGGAAGATAAGGATTTATGTACCGACTGACGCTATTAGCTTTTTGTACCTTCCATGAAAGATCATTTCAGAAACGCAGACTTGGCTAAAGATAAAAATCCTACGCTACTGCTAGGTAAATCCAGGACTCATTCGGGCGGGGGGCAAGGCTTCACAGCATTTCTAAGCTTTCCATGTTCCCAAATGTTATGTCATGAAATCAGTTTGTAGATGCAGGTATTTAGGAGGTATGAAAAGCCTCAGTGGCTACCTAAAAATGATGCACTGACTACAGCTGTGGCATGCTGGGTAGAGCCACCGCCTCCAGCACCAGCATCCCATATGTGTGCTGTCTCCCACCCGGGCTGCTCCACTTTCAATCCAGCTTCCTGCTAACGGCCTGTGAAAATCAGCAGAGGATGGCCCAAGTGCTTGGGCCCCTGCCACACACACGGGAGACCTGGATGAAGCTCCTGTCTCCTGGCTTTAGCCTGGCTCAGCCCTGGCTGCTGTGGCTGCTTGAGGAGTGAACGAGTGGATAGAAGATCTCTCTCTCTCTCTCTCTCTCTGTAACTCTGACTTTGAAATAAATAAATAAATCTTAAAAAAAATTCAAAATTCAATCATTTCTTCTCTGTTAAAATGCTGAGGATTTGCCAAATCCTTCCTTCCTCCACAAAAGAACATATAAGCTTTGTGGGAAACCACCTAAAGTTGGCTTCAAAGGGCAAAGCCCATCCTTAAGATTCTGCATCAGATACAGGGGCCGGAGAGACAGCCAAGCTAAGCAGGTGGCACGGTCAGTCTGCGGGCTGCTGTGGCAGGAAGTGTGCAGGTGGATTCGTCCAGTGCCGCTGAGCAGTCAAAACACACCGAGCACCCAGGGCACAAAACTCACTTGAAAACACTCAGAAAAAAAAAAAAAAAAAACACTCCTCTTAAGCCTTTGATTCGACGATTAATTCTGAGAAAGGCCATTATGCAACATTTACTCATTGGTCAGAGAGCTGAGTGTGAGTTATCTATCTTGATGATGTACGATGACACCTGAGATGTTTTCAAGGCAACAGCCCCAGAGCCATGCATGAGCCGTGGTCACTCAGTGTGAGGTCCAGCACTCCTCGCCCCACGCAGAGCTCACAGACACGCTGGGTGACAGACGGGGAGCTCATCTAAAAGACGCGAAGCGGGTTATGTATCCAAGGTGATTCCACTCCAGGAAGAGAGACAAGGCCCCCAAGGGGCTTGTACGAAGACCTCGTAAGGACCCCCATCCACGGCTGTGCAAGAAGGGCGGGCACAGGCCCAGGCCTGCCCAGTGCCCGCAGTGGCTGTGGCTCTCTTCCCAGGCTCTGCTACTCACACTCGGCCGTGGTTCTCTGCACCTCCAGGCTCCTGGACGCCAGCACAGCACGCTGCTTTCCCGACTCTCCCACTTCACTCACGGTTTCAAGTCCCGCACATGCTCTGATAATTCCCAGTTTGACTTCTCTGCCAATCACTGACCACACGCCTCTGTGGCCATGCTCCTTAGATTCCTCAAACCACCCAGTTCTCAGCCCCCTGCATCACAGATCTTGCTGACCACGGCCAACACGCGGCCGGTCACCATGAGTCACTCAGCAGGAATTCCGAGGTGGACTGACCTTTAGCAAGGGTAACCGACAAACACACGGATACCAACAAGAGGACAGCCAGCTGAAGAATGATACGGTCTAACCACAGGACTACGGGCAGGGTACCATCTATCTAGGCACTGTGCCCATGGCAACCTCTAATCCACAGCTCACTGAATGCTGATCACTAAGCACTGTGCTAGGGCACACACACACACACACACACACGCACGCAGTCACAAATGGCAATTCCGTTTACTTAATTCACAGCACTCCTTTGAGCTGGACAGTACTCACACTCACTCACACAGTACTCACACAGTACAGACACTCCTTTGAGGTGGACAGTATACCCACTCTTCTTTCAAGGAAACGGAAATGATAAAAACCATCACAGTCGCCAGCATTTATGAGCACCTATCAAGATCCCGGTGCCCTGCTAATGGACTCACAAGGAAGTAGGCATGCAGTCACCCCGCCCATGTGGTAACTGAGGCCCCAGTGGGACAGTCAGTGAGATGTGGACTGAGTTCTAGGCAAATTCAACATTCTCTCAACTACAAGGAAAAGGTTAATCTCCAACTTGATCCATCTGTTAAGACTGGGACATACACAGGGGTCTTCAGGAATGCTTCATCAAGTCACACTGTAACCACAAACTTCCTGGGGATAAGCTGCAGGTAACTTACTACTGAGGCAAGAAAAGATCTATTCTTGGTGTTAAACAAACAACAATTCCACTGCCCAAGACTCATGAAACACCTTCATCACAGACATTTAATAAATGCAATTTTACCACAATGTCTCCTTTCCTCAGCTCTAAAACAGAATTCATAATAAATACGCCCAATTTAGCCTTGGATCTATATAAATCAATAGACTTAAAACACTGAGAAGAGGCTCTGGCTCATCCGACCAATAAACTTTATATGATTTTGTTTGTTTTGAACTGAATCGCCAAGTGAATCAAGGTACTAAAAGTGTGATTTCTTCTTTATTAATCTGTATTTTATCTTTTACATTTTATTTGAGAAACAGAACAGAGCTCCCATCTGCTGGTTCAGACCCCAAATGCCCAGGATTTAGGAACAGCCCAGGGCAGGGACACAACTCCCTGAGCTGACACCTGCTGCCTCCCAAGGTCTACACTAGCAGGAGAGGAAGCAGCAGCACAGCTGACTCCAGCCTTGGCGTTCTGCTGTGGGACGCAGACATCCGAGCCTTAACCTTAACCACTGCACCAAATGTCTGCCCTAGGGAACTTCTTACACAGCACAATTACATCCAGCATTATGCAATAGTCATACTCCCGAAAAACCATATCCAAATCAAGGTTTCAACAGAAATGTAGTTTCAAGGCTTGTTTTCCAAAATAAGCTTCCTGGTGGATTGGCCCGCACCGTGACCAGTCATCTCCCGTGGTCAGTGCTTTTCCAAAATAAATGCTCACAAAGAGCAGGGGAAAGTGCAGAGAGCTGGGCGTTCACGCTTGGTGTTTCCTGCGCAGAGGACAGCATCTGTGCCGGGAATGAGGCTGTGCACGCTCACTTACACGTCATGCACTCAACAAACGGACAAAGGCACTAAGATGGACAGCAAGACTCCCCGGAATCGGCCTGGCGACCTCAAGGGTTACTCCTGCTCAGAGACGCAGGGGCCTGGCTGGGGTGGCTTGGACAACCACAGAGGCGCAGCGCTCCTGTGGATCATGGAGCTCCTTCAGGAGATGCCACGCTGCTTCCCAGGCCGGGGGCGGGGCCCTGCTAATCTGCAATCTGCCGCTTCACTTCTGGGCGCCTGCTCTGGCCGGGTTCCTGTGCTTTCCTCGGCTCCCCTCGGAGCCTGCGTGGAGACGGGCAGCACCCTCAATTACCCGCATTCGTTCCTGGGCCTTCTCTGTCATTCTGCCCCAGCACCTTGTTTCCCACCAGGCGTCTGGCGGCGCGGAGGGTTTTCTGAAGTTAGTTTGTAGTCTTCTCAAGAACCCTCTCCTGAAGTGCATTCTGTCGATGCTTTTATAACAAATGCTCAAAGTAACCGGCAATAATGCTGTGGGCGTTTGAGGGAGAACGAGGAGTACAGTCATTTGTAGGGTATCAGTGCTAACTCACAGGCATGCAAAACCTGTATGCCTCCCAGTGTGATTTGTGATTATCCGCTGCACTTCATACGCAGGAATTTCACGCACAAATGGGAAGGGGCTTCATCAGAAATTACTGACCCACTGTAGAGGAGGGAATCCTGCCATCCAAAGAGAGGCCGGCACTGGCGCGCCTTCAAAGGCACAGCTCTGCCATTGCTTCGGCCCGATTAACCATGCGCACCTTCGCATCCCTGTTAGAAAACTAAACCATCTGTGGTTTGGGGTTAAAACAAAAGGCCTTGACATGGAAAGCCAAGACACTCTGGCAAAAGATCTCTGCGAGTGAGATCCCAGTGGAAAGAACAGGTCTTCAAAGAAGGAGGTACCTTTCTCTGAAGGGAGGAGAGAACCTCCACTTTGACTATGACCTTGTCTAAACAAGATAAGAGTCGGAGAACTCAGAGGGCTTCCATAGCCTTGGAAACTCATGACTGGAGCATAGGGAGATTACTGATGCCATAGACAGGAGTGTCAATTGGTAAAGTCAACAACAGGAGTCACTGTGCACTTACTCCTCATGTAGGATCTCTATCCTTAATGTGCTGTACATTGAGATTTAATGCTATAACGAGTACTCAAACAATATATTTCACTTTGTGTTTCTATGGGGGTGCAAACTGTTGAAATCCTTACTTAATGCATACTAAACTGATCCTCTGTAAAAAAAAAAAAAAAAGAAAGAAAGAAAAAAAAAAAAGAAATTATCAATTCCCAACTTGACTCTCACTGGGATTAAACATGACAATAGGTCTGCTCTGATTTCATCATCATTTAAAAAAATCATCTATTATTTTTCACTTTATGTTTCTGTGTGGGAGCAAACTGTTGAAATCCATACTTAATGTATACTAAGCTGATCTTCTGTATATTAAGATAATCGAAAATGAATCATGATGTGAATGGAAGGGGAGAGGGAGTGGGAAAGGGGAGGGTAGTGGGTGGGAGGGACGGTATGGGGGGGAAGCCATTGTAATCCATAAGTCGTACTTTGGAAAATTATATGCATTAAATAAAAGTTTAAAAAAAAAAACAAAAAAAAAAAAAAACAAAAAAAAAAAAAAACAAAAGGCCTTGAAAAAGAAAGGGCAGCTCTTGGACAGTGAGTCTGTTTCCCCCACATGTAAACAGAGAAAGAGCTCCAGCCCAACCAGCGGGCAGAGCATTTTTTAAAGGGAAGTGACTGAGGACGCAAGGCAAGGATGCGGGGCGTTACAGCCAGGACACCTGCCCGGGAGGGCCTCGGCCCGTGGGCACCACAGGCCCCAGCCGCCCACCTGCTGTGGCCGTGAACTGCGGTCAGAGTTCCCACTGCTGAGTGTCTCGGCAGGGCCTAGCCCACACCCTGCGACGCCCTCCCCATTCAAAACGGCCCATCTCTCCTCTCCCAGTGCTCCCAGTACTCCCAGTGCTCCCAGAGTTCCCTGGAGACGCTGCCCGCACACCGGCACTGGCTGCTGTACACGCTCACCCCCGACTCCCAGCTACCTCCTCCACTGCACCCACACTGGCTGCTGCACACGCTCACCCCCGACTGCTCCCCCACCTCCTCCACTGCACCTGCACTGGCTGCTGTACACACTCACCCCCGCTCCTCCCCACCTCCTCCACTGCACCCACACTGGTGCTGTACACACTTGCCCCAGACTCCTCCCCCACCTCCTCCACTGCACCCACACTGGTGCTGTACACACTCACCCCCGACTCCTCCCCCACCTCCTCCACTGCACCCACACTGGTGCTGTACACGCTCACCCCCGACTCCTCCCCACCTCCTCCACTGCACCCACACTGGTGCTGTACACTCACCCCCGACTCCTCCCCACCTCCTCCACTGCACCCACACTGGCTGCTGTACACACTCACCCCCGACTCCCCCCCCACCTCCTCCACTGCACCCACACTGGCTGCTGTACACACTCACCCCCGACTCCTCCCTCAACTCCTCCACTGCACTGGCTGCTGTTCACACTCACCCCCGACTCCTCCCCACCTCCTCCACTGCACCCACACTGGTGCTGTACATGCTCACCCCCGACTCCTCCCCACCTCCTCCACTGCACCCACACTGGCTACTGTACACACTCACCCCCGACTCCCCCCCCACCTCCTCCACTGCACCCACACTGGCTGCTGTACACACTCGCCCCCGACTCCTCCCCCACCTCCTCCACTGCACCCACACTGGCTGCTGTACACACTCACCCCTGACTCCTCCCCACCTCCTCCACTGCACCCACACTGGCTGCTGTACACACTCACCCCCGACTCCCCCCCACCTCCTCCACTGCACCCACACTGGTGCTGTACACTCACCCCCGACTCCTCCCCCACCTCCTCCACTGCACCCACACTGGCTGCTGTACACGCTCACCCCCGACTCCTCCCCACCTCCTCCACTGCACCCACACTGGTGCTGTACACACTCACCCCCGACTCCCCCCCACCTCCTCCACTGCACCCACACTGGTGCTGTACACGCTCACCCCCGACTCCTCCCCACCTCCTCCACTGCACCCACACTGGTGCTGTACACGCTCACCCCCGACTCCCCCCCACCTCCTCCACTGCACCCACACTGGCTACTGTACACACTCACCCCCGACTCCTCCCCACCTCCTCCACTGCACCCACACTGGTGCTGTACACACTCACCCCCGACTCCTCCCCTCCTCCTCCACTGCACCCACACTGGCTACTGTACACACTCACCCCCGACTCCTCCCCACCTCCTCCACTGCACCCACACTGGTGCTGTACACACTCACCCCCGACTCCTCCCCCACCTCCTCCACTGCACCCACACTGGTGCTGTACACACTCACCCCCGACTCCTCCCCCACCTCCTCCACTGCACCCACACTGGTGCTGTACACACTCACCCCCGACTCCTCCCCACCTCCTCCACTGCACCCACACTGGTGCTGTACACGCTCACCCCCGACTCCTCCCCACCTCCTCCACTGCACCCACACTGGTGCTGTACACGCTCACCCCCGACTCCTCCCCACCTCCTCCACTGCACCCACACTGGTGCTGTACACACTCACCCCCGACTCCTCCCCCACCTCCTCCACTGCACCCACACTGGTGCTGTACACACTCACCCCCGACTCCTCCCCCACCTCCTCCACTGCACCCACACTGGTGCTGTACACACTCACCCCCGACTCCAACCCCCCACCTCCTCCACTGCACCCACACTGGTGCTGTACACACTCACCCCGACTCCTCCCCACCTCCTCCACTGCACCCACACTGGCTGCTGTACACACTCACCCCCGACTCCCCCCCTCCTCCTCCACTGCACCCACACTGGCTACTGCACACACTCACCCCCGACTCCTCCCCATCTCCTCCACTTGCACTTGGCAGCAATCCCTCAGCCAGCTGCACCCAGCTTGGGCAGGCAGAGCAGACGAGCACCTACGGCTCACCACATGGTCCTCCTGCCTACAATGGAGAGAATTCCTAGGATACAGAATCTGCATAATTGACTTTTTCCGAGCTTACTAAACTTTTTTCCCAATTCCCCAAATGCAATTTAATATTTGCAGTAATGCTCCTAGAGCTTATTATCTTCCACCCATACTAGAACATCCTATATACAACATTTAAAACCCAACAATATAGGATTAATCTTTTTAAGATGCCATAGCAACCAAAGATTAAATTTGAATTTGAATAAAAGAACTCGGCCTACCTTAAAAATCTTCACTAAGCTGGAAAGAATACTAAGAAGATTTTATGCAGAGTCTTGTCAAGTACATTCAGGAAATGTCAAGCTGTATCTGTAGCCCTGCAGTCTGCTGAATCCCAGGCCTCCCCTGCACCTCTCTGCTGACAGAGAACGGGATGGAGACACCGGGCATCTGAGGCACTGGCAAGACTCACTGATGTCAGAAGGAGACACCGGGAATCTGAGGCACTGGCAAGACTCACTGATGTCAGAAGGTGCTGCTCCTCTGCGGCTGTCTTCTCCACGATTCCAAACCAAAGCCTACACCTGCCCACCTTCCGATCCTGGGGCTGCCTTTGAAGTCCTTTGTGGCTGCACCCGCATGGCTCCAAGTTCTGCTCTTACAGTCAGGTCAATGCAGCGCCGGGGCAATGGTGCAGGAGCACAGTCAGAGGGAGTGGCCCAGTGGTGGCCCAGGAGGAATTCCCATGGGCCACCCACACGCACCCACTGCTCACCCCAGGCTCCCTCCTCTTGGGGCTTTCCTGCATATAATCCACGTTGGAGGATAAAAAAGTCAGAGTTGGGGACTATGAGGGGAACTAAAAGTGTCTGATAAGAGAAAACTGCTTAAATGAGTCCTCTGTGCGTCCCAAGCACCCACGGGCCTCATCTAGAACCTGTGCCAGCAGTAGGCACAGCTGAGAGGCCAGGACTCAAGGCCACCAGAAGCTGAAGTGACTGACTCGGTGCCAAGACCATGCTTACTTCAACACCACTGTTCAGTCATTCGTTATCACCAGCAGGGACCATGGTTCACGCTCTTGACTGTCTCGTCAGCTTTTGGAGAGTACATCTCAGATACAAGTATTCCTTCAAGACCCTAAGTTTCTCATTGCACATTTTCGTCATTATACATAATTCATATAATTTATACCTTAATTCCTATCAGCAGACAAAATTCCGGCAAACACATAACAAGAAAAACAGGTATATATGTATAATTTAGAGTGACCTACTTAAAGCTGACCTCATTCAGGAAAAACAGAAGGGTGCCATGTAAACGGCGATGGGACAATCTGGGTATCAGTGCAGGTTTGCTGAACTAACGACAGAGCAGCACAATTTTTAAAATGGTGAAATTATCAAAGAGTCTTCATTCAGGTAATGTAAATTGTGAAGGAGACCATAAGAAGTTCTGTTTTGCACAGACTTCCATGTCCTGTGACTGACACTGCAAGGAGTCTGCCCGCCCCGCCCTCCTGCCAGGGAGAATGGCAGCCATGGTGGCTGGGTGCTCAGAAGGCAGCTGACATGGATGACGCTGTGGCAGGACAGGCAGAACTACAAAGCAAGCACCCTCTCTCTCAGGAACCGGCTCAGCAGGGTGCTGGTCCTGCTACCTGGGCGAGGAGAACACCTTGAACACTGCATCCCCGCCCGGGCACCGCATCTGCCAGCTTTTCATCCAGGCTGAGTATCGCCAGGGGACCGTGCTGCAAACAGCAGGAGGAAGCAGTCAGCTTACTCCTTGACAGGCCCAACTCGCGGCAGCAGGGCAACCTGCACTGAGCGCGTCCTAGACCGCCTGCGGCGATGTGCAGGCCCAAGGGTGCTGCAATCCCAAGGGGACGCCGGCCGCCCCCGCCCCCGCCCCCTTACTGGATGCCCGCTGCTGTGTTGTCTAGTCTCCCAGCTCCAAAAGCTTCCTCCCCCAGCTCCCCTCTAAGCCTTAATATTTGATGGCTATGACCCCATAAAATCTGAAGGTGTGACGCAGCATATGTCACAATGTTCTCATGCCAGACATCCTGGGATTACCTTGGGGAAAAGAAACCTGTCTGGAGTTTAAAATCTGTAGGAATCTTTCAAAAGTTCCAACACCCAGGTGACACAGTCACAGATGAAACCACTGTCTCTGGAAATAGGCCTCGGGTATCTGTGTCGATTCCAAAGAGCAGATGAGGGAGGGAGTGAAAACTGACTCGGATTACCAACGAAACAAGCTGGATTCACCACCTCCACACGCTCACTGAACTGTGTAAGACCTTTATAGATGCCGACAGCCTACAGACACTGTATTCACTTAAGACAGTGCACACTCTCTAAGAAGCACGTTAACAAACCAGTCAACACACACAGCATGCACCCACGTGGGCAGGGTCTACCCTGACCACAATAATGAGCTTTTCATTAAGTGTGAGGATGAAAATGCTCTTTTGCCCACTTGAGCCTTGAATGTTTGGGTGCAACAACCGCCAAGTGGGGCCAAGATTCCGGTTGCTCTCGCAAGCCCCGCTGAGAAGGCAGGGAGTCCTCCCGAAGGCAGGAGGAGCAGCCCGTGGGCAGACGCTGACTCACTGGGTGCGACAGAGGCGTTCCAGCGTGGCACCCACCCAGGGCTCTCTCCCTGGGCTGTGCTCTCGGACTTGTGTCATGAGGCAGTTTCTGAGGCACCACACCCTACTTAAAAAGCGAGGACATGGGTCTCTCATGGGTGACTGGCGGGCAGAATTTGTGCTGAGTCTATTTCCTACTTTAACAGTGTTTTTGCATTAAACTGAATTTTAATGCCTCTTTACAGGGAATATGCTTTCTGCTTCAACAAAGCCCTCCCACTCCTCCTCATCTACCAGGTTTGCCACTTTGTCCAGATCACCCAGGTCTTGAGGACAGTGAATACGCAACTCGTATTTATGCGGACTTCTTTGTCATTTAGCTATGTATGCAAGTGTCACAAAGAAGCCCACTGTCATTCAAAAGACACACTACAGACCAATGACAAGATATGGAAAGAAGGTGGAAGGATATGTTACAGACTCCAAGGAGAATGCAGGAACCGGGCAGGGGTGTTTGCTGACCCAGCAGTCTTGCAAGGGGCGGGGCTGGGACACATTCAGCATGCTCAATGTCACCTGCAGTGCACTCCCTCAGTCCATGTCAGCCACGTGAAAGAATTAATGAAGAAGTGAGGAAACCTTTGGCAGGGTTTTCATATACTGAAGGTCTACACTTTTACAGCATCAAAATTTGACTAAGTACTTTAAAATAAATAGAGAGACAATTTTTTGATGAGTTTTTGCATATAAAAATATTTGGGAGAAAAACTTTGAATAGAAGCAAAAAGATGATAATACAGGGCGAAAACAGTACTAAAAATAAACGTGCACTGCTCTCTATTTAATAGAATAAGCTGTGAGCGTCACAAGCCTCTAAATCCCAGAAGCAGCATTTTCTCAAAAGCAGTTTGTTCTGTAGACAGTCGGCTGGAGTGGTCAAGGAATGCAGGACAGCGCTGGTCCTGCAACGGAGACTTACGGGGCTGAGAAAACAATGCACGAGAATAGATACCAGGAAGGTGCACCCTGCTGGGTTTTCTAAGAGCTCATGCAATCAAAATCAAGCATTGTTTTTAGATATCCTGCATCTGGTTGGGCAGAAAAGTGGTTATTTTTCATTCAATTTGCTAGCCCTTTTTTGCATTTTATATTAAAAATGGCCAAAAGTATCTTCCTTTGATTTAGTCACTTCTAGCTGAAATTAAAGATGCCACACAGAAATCGGAATACTTGTAAGAAAAATCAAGGAAAAAAAATGCCCAGATCTTGAAAATTCCCTTCTTTCTTTTTCTTCCCTAGCTGCAGGTTCACAGTATCTTCTAAGACATATTTTGGGCCGGCGCCGCAGCTCACTAGGCTAATCCGCCGCTTTGCGGTCGGGGCGCCGGATTCTGTCCCGGTTGCCCCTCTTCCAGGCCAGCTCTCTGCTGTGGCCAGGGAGTGCAGTGGAGGATGGCCCAGTGCTTGGGCCCTGCACCCCATGGGAGACCAGGAGAAACACCTGGCTCCTGCCATCGGATCAGCGCGGTGCGCCGGCCGCAGCACGCTGGCCGCGGCGGCCATTGGAAGGTGAACCAACGGCAAAGGAAGACCTTTCTCTCTGTCTCTCTCTCTCACTGTCCACTCTGCCTGTCAAAAAAAAAAAAAAGACATATTTTAAAACCTTTGAGAGAGGTTCTACTTTTTCTATGGAAGCAGATGGCTCCCCTCCAGCTCTCTTCAGCCCCTCCTTCTCAGACATCCCTGGTTAGTCGTCGATGGGAGAACAATGTGCAACTTTAGATTGGCACACATGGTGTCCCAACTTTCTTGATGTGAGTCCTGCTCCTCCTCTAACGTGGAATTTAGCTTCTATTTTAACTGACGTCTTCAGAAACGGCCATGGCAGTTATTTGATCTTAGAGGACACTGGTGTATTTAGTTACTATTGCTTGCTTCACTCCTTTCCTTGTGTAACATCATGTTTAAAAAATACTTAAGGGAGTGCCGAGGGCGGAGCCAAGATGGCGGAATAGTGAGGGCGTGCGCCGATAGTCCGGGAAAATTTAGTTTAATAAAAGGGGAGTTATGGTAGCCTCAGAAAAAAGAACCAGGAAAATATTGCAGAGGAAACTCTTCTGGATCGAGTGGCCGTGAATCGGAGGACCTACTGGGAGAACAAGGTCGCCCACCGCGCGGAAGCCGAGCTGCGGGACCGAGCCGCGGAAGCCGCAGGGTCTGCGCGCCAGTGCTCGAAGGGGAGTGCATGCCACACAGACAACAGCGGGGAGGCTTGGGAAGTCCAGGGCTCCAAGTCCACACATCGGCGCTGGAAGGGGAGCGGACCTGCGTGGAGAGCGTGGGAGCCCACAGTTTGGGACACCAGCGGCAGACTCAACACACCAGCGCTGGAACGCGAGGTGAGCTGAACCTCAATAGCCCGAGACACCGGCAGGCAAGCGGAGAGAGGAGACTAGAGGGAACGATCCCCTGGGAGGGGGGGAAGTTCACCAGGCTAGCTGGAAAAGAGAGAGAGAGAGAGAAAAAAAAAGGTGACTGGTACGGACACGGGTTTCTCTCTCTCTGCTCACCTCTCAAGGGCGAGCAAGACAAAGAGCAGGCGCCATCTTGGACATACGTCATAAGCAGAGCGACCTCAGGTCTGCACCGGCCCTGAGCCTAGCAGGAAAACCTGACTCTGGGTGGGGCGAATTAACAGGAGATTAGGACCTAGTAAATTTGTGGTGCTACTGAACTGAGACTGTGAAAAAAGAGACGGTGGGGGAGAGAACTCACGGAATTCACGGGAGCACTCTCCAGAGACACTACAATTCCGTAACTTTGGCAACCCAGTGGGAGACTGAAGGAGAATTTGAGCCCACTCTGAGGGCCGAACAGATTCCCTGTGTGGTCCTTGGGAAAGAGCTTCCGATCTCTGGCTCCTGTGGGTATATCATTTGCCTGCTAACTACCTCCAACTTCGTTCAGCTGTGCAGAATAACGTCCCTTTTGAATCAAAAAAAAAAGAAAGAGAGAGAGAGGTTTACCACGCCTAACCTGGGAGTGTCACCTTTGGCACACCAAACAGAGCTCTCAGGCCACACCCATCTCAAGCCCTAAGGCTCCATCAAAAACAGATAGTCCACTTAATCTAGAGTCATAGTATAACAAGAAAAAGCACCACAGTGAAGAAACCAAATATCTCCAATATGCCAAATAACAAACGCAAAACCAAGGTAATAAAAACAAGGAAGTCACCATGACGCCCTCAAATGAAAAAGACACCCCAATTCAAGATTATGAAGATGATGACATAGAAGAAATGCAAGAAGCAGATCTCAAAAAATTGATAAGAACATTAAGAAGTTCTCAAAAACAAATTCTTGAACTACAGAAATCCTTAATGGACAAGATAGAAAATCTCTCTCGTGAAAATGAAATATTAAGGAGGAATCAGAATGAAACGAAACAACTAGTACAACAGGAAACTGTGATAGTGACTGAAGTGAAGAATTCAATAGATCAAATGAAAAACACAATAGAGAGCCTTACAAACAGAATGGGGGAAGCAGAAGAGAGAATATCGGACTTAGAAGACAGAGAACAGGAAAGGATACAGTCAGACCAAAGAAAAGAAGAGGAAATTAGAAATCTAAAACATATTGTCGGGAATCTTCAGGATACTATTAAAAAAACCAACATTCGGGTTCTAGGAGTTCCTGAAGGCATGGAGAGGGAGAAAGGATTAGAAGGCCTTTTTAGTGAGATATTAGCAGAAAATTTCCCAGGTTTGGAGAAGGACAGAGAAATCCTAGTACAGGAAGCTCACAGAACCCCTAATAAACACGACCAAAAGAGATCCTCACCACGACACATTGTAATTAAACTCTCCACAGTGAAACATAAAGAAAAGATCCTAAAATGTGCAAGAGAGAAACCTCAGATTACTCTCAGAGGATCTCCAATCAGACTCACAGCTGACTTCTCATCAGAAACTCTACAAGCTAGGAGGGAATGGCAAGATATAGCCCAGGTACTAAGAGAGAACAACTGCCAGCCCAGAATATTATATCCTGCAAAGCTCTCATTTGTGAATGAAGGTGAAATAAAGACTTTTCATAGCAAACAGAAATTGAAAGAATTTGTTGACACTCATCCAGCCCTGCAAAAGATGCTTAAAGATGTGTTACACACAGAAACAAAGAAACACGGTCATCAATATGAAAGAAGGTAAAGGAAGGAAACCAAGGAAGGAAACCTCACAGCAAAAGATCACAGGGAATTCAAAGCATATATTAGAACTTATCTTTGGCAAATGGCAGGGCAAAATGACCACTTATCATTAGTCACATTGAACGTTAATGGCCTGAACTGTCCAGTTAAAAGACACCGATTGGCTGATTGGGTTAAGGAACAAAACCCATCTATTTGCTGCTTACAAGAAACACATCTTTCCAACAAAGATCCATACAGACTGAAAGTGAAAGGCTGGAAAAAGATATACCATGCCAACAGAAATGAAAAAAGAGCGGGCCTAGCCATCTTAATATCAGACAACATAAACTTTACCACAAAAACCGTTAAGAGAGACAAAGAGGGACACTACATAATGATTAAGGGATCAATTCAACAGGAAGATATAACAATTATCAATGTATATGCACCTAACTACAGGGCACCGGTTTATCTAAAAGATTTGTTAACGGACTTAAAGGGAGACTTAGACCCCAATACAATAGTACTGGGGGACTTCAATACTGCACTCTCAGAAATAGACAGATCAATAGGACAGAAGATCAACAAGGATACAGTAGATTTAAACGACACTATAGCCCAAATGGATCTAACAGATATATACAGAACTTTCAATCCTACAGCTAAAGATTTTACATTCTTCTCAGCAATACATGGAACCTTCTCTAGGATTGACCACATACTAGGCCATAAAGCAAGTCTCAGCAAATTCAAAAGAATTAGAATCATACCATGCAGCTTCTCAGACCATAAAGGAATGAAGTTGGAAATTAGCAACTCAGGAATCCCTAGAGCATATGCAAACACAAGGAGATTGAACAACATGCTCCTGAATGAACAATGGGTCATAGAAGAAATTAAAAGAGAAATAAAAATTTTTCTGGAAGTAAATGAGGATAACAGCACAACATACCAAAACTTATGGGATACAGCAAAAGCAGTGTTAAGAGAAAAGTTTATATCAATAGGTGCCTACATCAAGAAATTGGAGGCCGGCGCCGCGGCTCACTAGGCTAATCCTCCGCCTAGCGGCGCCGGCACACCGGGTTCTAGTCCCGGTCGGGGCGCCGGATTCTGTCCCAGTTGCCCCTCTTCCAGGCCAGCCCTCTGCTGTGGCAAGGGAGTGCAGTGGAGGATGGCCCAGGTGCTTGGGCCCTGCACCCATGGGAGACCAGGAAAAGCACTTGGCTCCTGGCTCCTGCCATCGGATCAGCGCGGTGCACCGGTCGCAGCGCGCTGGCCGCGGCAGCCATTGGAGGGTGAACCAACGGCAAAGGAAGACCTTTCTCTCTGTCTCTCTCTCTCACTGTCCACTCTGCCTGTCAAAAAAAAAAAAAAAAGAAATTGGAAAGGCACCAAATAGATGAGCTTTCAATTCACCTCAAGGATCTAGAAAACCTACAGCAAACCAGACCCAAATCTAGTAGGAGAAGAGAAATAATTAAAATCAGGGAAGAAATCAACAGGATTGAATCCAGAAAAACATTACAAAAAATCAGCCAAACGAGGAGCTGGTTTCTTGAAAAAATAAACAAAATTGACACCCCATTGGCCCAACTAACTAAAAAAAGAAGAGAAAAGACCCAAATCAATAAAATCAGAGATGAAAAAGGAAACGTAACAACAGACACCACAGAAATAAAAAGAATCATCAGAAATTACTACAAGGACTTGTATGCCAGCAAACAGGGAAACCTATCAGAAATGGATAGATTCCTGGACCCATGCAACCTACCTAAATTGAACCAGGAAGACATAGAAAACCTAAACAGACCCATAACTGAGACAGAAATTGAAACAGTAATAAAGGCCCTCCCAACAAAGAAAAGCCCAGGACCAGACGGATTCACTGCTGAATTCTACCAGACATTTAAAGAAGAACTAACTCCAATTCTTCTCAAACTATTCAGAACAATCGAAGAAGAGGGAATCCTCCCAAATTCTTTCTATGAAGCCAGCATCACCTTAATTCCTAAGCCGGAAAAAGATGCAGCACTGAAAGAGAATTACAGACCAATATCCCTGATGAACATAGATGCAAAAATCCTCAATAAAATTCTCGCCAATGGAATGCAACAACACATCAGAAAGATCATCCACCCAGACCAAGTGGGATTTATCCCTGGCATGCAGTGATGGTTTAATGTGCACAAGACAATCAATGTGATACACCACATTAACAGACTGCAGAAGAAAAACCATATGATTATCTCAATAGATGCCGAGAAAGCATTTGATAAAATACAACACCCGTTCATGATGAAAACTCTAAGCAAACTGGGGGTGGAAGGAACATTCCTCAATACAATCAAAGCAATCTATGAAAAACCCACGGCCAACATCCTATTGAATGGGGAAAAGTTGGAAGCATTTCCACTGAGATCTGGTACCAGACAGGGATGTCCACTCTCACCACTGCTATTCAATATAGTTCTGGAGGTTCTAGCCAGAGCTATTAGGCAAGAAAAAGAAATTAAAGGGATACAAATTGGGAAGGAAGAACTCAAACTATCCCTCTTTGCAGATGACATGATTCTTTATTTAGGGGACCCAAAGAACTCTACTAAGAGACTATTGGAACTCATAGAAGATTTTGGCAAAGTAGCAGGGTATAAAATCAATGCTCAAAAATCAACAGCCTTTGTATACACAGACAATGCCATGGCTGAGGAAGAACTTCTAAGATCAATCCCATTCACAATAGCTACAAAAACAATCAAATACCTTGGAATAAACTTAACCAAGGACGTTAAAGATCTCTACGATGAAAATTACAAAACCTTAAAGAAAGAAATAGAAGAGGATACCAAGAAATGGAAAAATCTTCCATGCTCATGGATTGGAAGAATCAATATCATCAAAATGTCCATTCTCCCAAAAGCAATTTACAGATTCAATGCAATACCAATCAAGATACCGAAGACCTTCTTCTCAGATCTGGAAAAAATGGTGCTGAAATTTATATGGAGGCACAAGAGACCTCGAATAGCTAAAGCAATCTTGTACAACAAAAACAAAGCCGGAGGCATCACAATACCAGATTTCAGGACATACTACAGGGCAGTTGTAATTAAAACAACATGGTACTGGTACAGAAACAGATGGATAGACCAATGGAACAGAATTGAAACACCAGAAATCAATCCAAACATCTACAGCCAACTTATATTTGATCAAGGATCTAAAACTAATTCCTGGAGCAAGGACAGTCTATTCAATAAATGGTGCTGGGATAATTGGATTTCCACGTGCAGAAGCATGAAGCAAGACCCCTACCTTACACCTTACACAAAAATCCACTCAACGTGGATTAAAGACCTAAATCTATGACCTGACACCATCAAGTTACTAGAGAACATTGGAGAAACCCTTCAAGATATTGGCACAGGCAAAGAGTTTCTGGAAAAGACCCGGGAGGCACAGGCAGTCAAAGCCAAAATCAACTATTGGGATTGCATCAAATTGAGAAGTTTCTGTACTGCAAAAGAAACAGTCAGGAGAGTGAAGAGACAACCGACAGAATGGGAAAAAATATTTGCAAACTATGCAACAGATAAAGGGTTAACAACCAGAATCTACAAAGAGATCAAGAAACTCCACAAAAACAAAACCAACAACCCACTTAAGAGATGGGCCAAGGACCTCAATAGACATTTTTCAAAAGAGGAAATCCAAATGGCCAACAGGCACATGAAAAAATGTTCAAGGTCATTAGCAATCAGGGAAATGCAAATCAAAACCACAATGAGGTTTCACCTCACCCCGGTTAGAATGGCTCACATGCAGAAATCTACCAACAACAGATGCTGGCGAGGATGTGGGGAAAAAGGGACACTAACCCACTGTTGGTGGGAATGCAAACTGGTCAAGCCACTATGGAAGTCAGTCTGGAGATTCCTCAGAAACCTGAATATAGCCCTACCGTTCGACCCAGCCATCCCACTCCTTGGAATTTACCCAAAGGAATTTAAATTGGCAAACAAAAAAGCGGTCTGCAGCCTAATGTTTATTGCAGCTCAATTCACAATAGCTAAGACCTGGAACCAACCTAAATGCCCATCAACGGTAGACTGGATAAAGAAATTATGGGATATGTACTCTTTAGAATACTATACCGCAGTAAGAAACAACGAAATCCAGTCATTTGCAACAAAATGGAGGAATCTGGAACACATCATGCTGAGTGAAATAAGCCAATCCCAAAGGGACAAATACCATATGTCCTCCCTGATCGGTGACAACTGACTGAACACCAAAAAGGAAACCTCCTGAAGTGAAATGGACACTATGGGAAACGGTGACTTGATCGGCATAGCCCTGACTGTTAATGAACAACTTAATACATTATCCCTCTTAGTATTTTTTTTGTCTGTTGTACTTAATATGACTGGTTTAATTCTGTAATTAATACACAGTTATTCTTAAGTGTTGAAAATTAACTGAAATGTGATCCCTGTTAAACATAAGAGTGGGAATAAGAGAGGGAAGAGATGTATAATTTGGGACATGCTCAAGCTGACTTGCCCCAAATGGTAGAGTTAGAAACATACCAGGGGATTCCAATTCAATCCCATCAAGGTGGCATGTACCAATGCCATCTCACTAGTCCAAGTGATCAATTTCAGTTCACAATTGATCATAATGAAAGGACTAAGAGTCAAAGGTAGCACATAAACAAGTCTAGTACCTGCTAACACTAACTGATAGAATAAATAAAGGGGAGAGTGATCCAACATGGGAAGTGAGATACTCAGCAGACTCATAGAATGGCAGATGTCCTAAATAGCACTCTGGCCTCAGAATCAGCCCTAAAGGCATTCGGATCTGGCTGAAAAGCCCATGAGAGTATTTCAGGCATGGAAAGCCAAGACACTCTGGCAAAAGATCTCTGTGAGTGAGATCCCAGTGGAAAGAACAGGTCTTCAAAGAAGGAGGTACCTTTCTCTGAAGGGAGGAGAGAACCTCCACTTTGACTATGACCTTGTCTAAACAAGATAAGAATCGGAGAACTCAGAGGGCTTCCATAGCCTTGGAAACTCATGACTGGAGCATAGGGAGATTACTGATGCCCTAAACAGGAGTGTCAATTGGTAAAGTCAACAACAGGAGTCACTGTGCACTTACTCCTCATGTAGGATCTCTGTCCTTAATGTGCTGTGCATTGAGATTTAATGCTATAATGAGTACTCAAACAATATATTTCACTTTGTGTTTCTATGGGGGTGCAAACTGTTGAAATCCTTACTTAATGCATACTAAACTGATCCTCTGTAAAAAAAAAAAAAAAAAAGAAATTATCAACTCCCAACTTGACTCTCACTGGGATTAAACATGACAATAGGTCTGATCTGATTTCATCATCATTTAAAAAAAATCATCTATTATTTTTCACTTTATGTTTCAGTGTGGGAGCAAACTGTTGAAATCCTTACTTAAGGTATACTAAGCTGATCTTCTGTATATTAAGATAATCAAAAATGAATCTTGATGTGAATGGAAGGGGAGAGGGAGTGGGAAAGGGGAGGGTTGTGGGTGAGAGGGACGGTATGGGGGGGGAAGCCATTGTAATCAATAAATCGTACTTTGGAAATTTATATTCATTAAATAAAAGTTAAAAAAAAATACTTAAGGTCACTGAGCAAGTGGATGGAGTCGAGAAGGGGAGGGAGTCAGACCCAGGTCTGGGATAAACCTTGGCATGTCCTGGCAGCCTGAACTAAAGGGCATCTGGTTTTAAGAAAACCCTTATTCCACCATTTCTTATCAAAATATTCTTTAAGTTCAAATACTTCATTCTCTTAAACATGATACAATAACTTTTATAAAACAACAACTTAAGTATAAGGTACTTCATTGCTATAAATTTCTTTGTGATGTTTATAGAACATTTAACTAGAAAAGTGACATACTCAGTGAACATAAAGAATCTTCAGTGCTCTCAAAACACTCAGGGCAAACTGCTAAAGGATAGCAATTTCATATAAACAAAATGCTTAGCATTTAAATAGCTGGAAAACAGCAATATCTATCCCAAATGATGGTACAACAGGAAACACTATTTTACTTTCTTCCAGAGCCAGGAATAACATGCTTTCCACCACCTATACTTTTCAAAAGAGAATAGGAAGAAAGCTCAATTGGTTGAGTGGGGAAGCAAGAATATGGCCGGGCTGGGACAGCAATGAGTTCACTGGTACCAGGAAGTAGGCACTCCCCCGCCCTGCCCCCTACAAGCTGACACCAAAATTTAACAAATTCAGTTGACATACTGTCAAAAAAATAGGCATCTATCAAGTCCATATCTATGTCTGTTTTGCAGACCATGTTAAGATCCACAGGCAAACACATCCAAGACAGTCTGTGCTTGTCAGAATAAGGTAGCTGTGGAAGTCCCTGGAAACTTGGGGACAGATGCCTGGTTCAACCAAGATCCATGATAAGCAGGGGTATGGCCCTGGGCAGAGGTGAGGAATTCAGCTGCTCAGAGACGCAGTGTCTCCACCTGAGACCACGTGGCTAAGAGTGGAAAAAGTTTCCCGACGACATAGACTCAGTGATATAATGAAATAAGTACGGGATATGAATATTAGTTGAGATTAGAACTTGAATAAAGAAGTGGTTTTTTTCCATAGTACATTTAGAAGTTATTATATTGCTCCACTAATCATTTCTTTTACCTTTTATTTTGCATCTCCTGTGGAACAACCACTACTTCCACTGCACATAAGTGTTTGTATAATATATTTATATATATACACTATTCTAAATATACAATTTTAATAATATAACTACCAGTGCCACAGCGAGTACTCAGTGAAAGCCAAAGGAATGAGACGGGAAATAGCCCGACTACTCGGAACCACGACAAAACGGCACACTGCTCCTTTTGTAGGGTCTGATCAGAGCCACCATTAGCAGCCAGTGCTCACTTCACCATCACACTGACTTTCAGGGGAAAATGGAATAGCAACGCCTCCTGGCTTTTATTCGCACACCTCCAGGTAAATGATGGATAAAGGGTCCTTTAACAGGTATGGGATATTATGTTACAAGAATCGCGAGGAATGTGCAGACAAAGGGGACACAGCCTTGAGGAAGCATAAACCAAGTAATAGAAACAAAGTATAATGGAACTGAAACCAGCTAGCACTGCACTGCCGGTAGAAAGGACGAATGGTGTGCATCCCTGGCCTCTCCGGCGCACATCTCAGAAATGCCCGCAGCCTCTGCCGAGCCTGAACACAGCTCAATTCAACACTTCTCATGCTAAGTGTAACATATTCCATAAATCTTTAATACCCGAATATAAATTACAGGCAGCACACATACTGCATGCCACAGAATATTTGACATTTTTGAGAGAGATGGAAGTTAGGAGACGCACAGCAAAAGCTAGAATGTGCACCTCTGTTCTTAGATATCTGTCTACTACACCACACTGTGATTTCTCAGGAATCCTGGTCCACTGATTTTTAAAATCCGAGTCCTGAAAGTTAAAAGACTCTCGATCACCATTTCTGCTGCTATCGGAACACAGCAGGCTAGGCTCGCCTGCGTTATTAATTTTTCAGTGAGAACTTATTATTTTCAAGGAACATGAAACACAAAGCTAAAATATTTATAGCGACCTAAAATATTTATACGTGGCAGAGCAAAGTGACCACATTCAGGTCCCTCCGAGCTTCCTAATGAATTAAAAGGAAACGTCAACCACAATTCCTCTGTGACTCTCTTGGCTTCTATCTAATGATTACACAAACGGGCAAGGTGGTGCGGCCACTGTGGGTGTCAGCATTCTACTGCCCTGGGCGTCACTGGTGTCTGCAGTCCTGGTGTCGACCCAGAGCCGCTCCACCATTCCCCAGGAGCACAGCACCCGCGAGGCCCCCGGCCACGGGCCGGCTCTACCTGACCACATCTTCTCACAGCTCCTTCCAGGCTCCTCAGTAAATCCCATGCCCCTGGGCCCTGATGCGTGCTTTTTGCCCAAGGAGCCTCACATAAGTAAACCACTTAACTGAATGCTTGATTCACTGCATGAAGTCGTGCAGTGCACCCTGACTAAACGCGGGGTTAAATCATCAGGAAGGAGGCTGAGAAAAAAAACTCAGAGTCAAGTGCCAGCGCCAGGGGTTAAATATCTGGTCTACGCCTGCCCTCACCTTCCTCGTACACGCCCACTCCATGAGTCTGCTAAGTCTGTTCTTCCGCATCTCACGGTTTTATATTCTTTTCTATTATGAAGATCAGTAGATCTATTACTGCCATTTTATTTCAGGTGCTAAATCAAATTCAATTATACTTTTCATACTGTCATTTTGAAATATCAAGTGGAAGAGAAATAATTAGAAAGCTGGCATTGATCATAATGTGAACTGTCAAGCTCAAGTCCAGACAGAAGAACAAACTGGATGTGATGTTGGATACACCCCAGGTTACTGTTCATTGACAGACTCAGCAAGTGCAGAACAGTCTAACACACTGCGGGGTATGTGTGTGTGTGTGTGTGTGTGTGTAGAAAACTGGGGGCTAAATAAACTATTTTAATTTGGGGAAACAAAAATAATATAGATGGTCAAGTTTTGTTATGCTGTGGCTTAACGGGTTAAGCTGCTACCTGCTACACTGGTGTCCCATAAGGGCGCCATTTCAAGTCCTGGATGCTCCACTTCCAATCCAGCCTCTGCTAGTGCGCCTGGGAAAGCAGCAGAAGACACTTAATAAAAGGTTCTTCCTTAATAAGTGGTCATACACAGATTATGATGACAGAAATAAAAAACTCAATGTAATCCAGGTTTATATTTATACATAATGATAAATTTAATACTTTCTGTACTTAAGCTTGAAAGAATACTTCCAAAAACTGCAGAAGTATTCTATGTTCTATTCTGTTGTGTAAATAAGGCTATAAATCACTCTCAAGAATCTGAAGGGACACATCTCAAGCCAGCATCCTCCTGCCCCAGAGCTGGGAGCAGGACTAAGCTATGGACAGCAATGGCAACCACAGAGCGGGGACTCTGGCAGCATCCCCAAAGCTCAGGCTCACCTGCGGGCTCTCTGACCCTTATCCTCTGGGGTCAGAAGTATTCTTGGAAAGTTGTTCTGACAACCTAGTACTTGCACTCACGTGTTCTCCCAGGTTATGAGAACACCATGGCATGAGAGGCAGGAAGAGCAGGGAGGCAGAGCTGAGGCTTTCTGCCTGCCCGTCATTCTAGAATGTCCATTCCATGCACTAAGTTGCAAGATTGAGCTAGGGGAAAAAACGCACGTGCTCTTGAGATTCCTCTGCTTACTCTTTCAGTTAATATTTCTGGACCCTACTTGACGCCCGTCCTGTGCTGGGTGTGGTGCACACAACCGTGAGCACCGCTGCAGAGCCACCTCCAGCATCTTGAGTGCTGGGAGACAGGAAGAGGCTCTCCTGGCTCCTCAGGTAAACTGTCTTTCGAAACAAAGGTAACAGCCACATTACTATTAATTATAAAATCTCTCTGAAGAAATTGAAATGTGTGAAAAATAGAAGGCAAAACTGTCTTTCAAACATTTAGAAAGTGTAGTATTTATACACAAAACAGGCACAATTAAAATAGAAGGGTAAACTATGTTTCCAAAAATCACTTTTATTCTAAATCTGTTTCTTACTAAAGTCTCAGCTGAGAGAAATACTTGAACAAATGTTAAACTTTCATTTCTTGTTACAACCCGGCCCCAAGGCTAAGTTTAGGGCTCCAAAGTCCCTATCACATGAGGCGTTAGCTAAGCTTGTCTGGTTGTCATGAAAAGCAAAAGCCCATTAAAGTCGCACACATTTGAACCAAAATGCCTCTGTAAATTCCCAGAATGAAAGTCTCCTGGAAACAGCCACGTTGCATTCCGTGCCTACAACCTCACTGCCTGCCGGCACCTCTGCCCGTCCTGGCCCCGGGAGACAGGTGCCCTCGCATCACCCTGGGAGCCTGGGCCCTGCCGGGAGTTGACGCACGCAGCGTGACTTTGGTGTTTACCACCAGCCCTGTCTTCTTGTCTTCCTGGATCGTGGCTCAGCTTCTGAAGTGCAGCCTCAGCCACAAGCTGAGACTGTCGGGAGTCAGACCCTTTACGGTTTCAGGGGAAACCAGAACAGGGCGCGGCAGGACCTGGTCAGCAGTGGACAAGAAGTGCTTTTCCTCGTTGGCACTGTGTGAGGGGTGGGAGCAAGTCCAGCACCACGTCATCAGGATGCCCTGCCACCACAGACCTGGGCACCCTGGAGGGGCAGGGGCACCATGGCAACGTGCTAGGAGGCTGGCCGGCCCTCCCCCTCGTCACGCACCGGCAGAGAGCCCAGCACCTGCATGGAACAGGGTCACGGAGGACACTGGTGCTGTGTTTTACACAGAGGCCAGCTGATCCCACCAACAGCCGAGGGCCAGCTCCGTGTGGGACCACATCGCTTTCCACCTTACGTATTCTCATACACCAAAAATGTGGAACCCTTTTTGACAAAGAAAAGCATTGCTCTCAACCCTGCCTTATCCACCACGTGTCCCCTGTAAGGGGCATAATGCAGGACCAGGACAAGGCAGGGCTACCCAGGAAATCAGACCCACAGCCACTGGAGGCTCCCGTGTGAGGGCAAAAGCTATTTCTCAGACTGACTGGCATCAGCCTTATCTTTGGATCACACCAGTCCCGGTCTGACTTTTAGAACCAGGAGAAAGTTCTGATTTTTTGCAGAAAAGCCAAGTCTTTCCGTTAGCAATCACAGGCAGGCAGGCTTGGATCATCAACACAGCCACTCGCTTCCCAGGGTGACCTTTGTCACTGATACTCACTTCCTGATGAGCATTCTACAGGACGATGAAGGTCAAAGCTTCCTCAGACTCCTCTTGCGGGGAAAACTATGATTTGCTAAATGTTATCAAGGCACACATGTGGAGACACATAAATATGTATGTGGAAACTCACTGCCCGCGTGCTGGCTAGAAAGGACGAGCGGGGAGGCTGCGTGTGGCTGCTCCTCCAAGCAGGCAAGCGGCGCCTCCTTTGCTGCCTCTGTGCCTGACCTGCTGGGGAGGGCCGGTGCCTCCCGCGGCAGAGGAGAGACGCAGCTCCTCACACAGCACCCACGCCAGGGAGCAGAGGGCAGGCTGCAGGGGCGAGCGGACTGCGTGGCCGCAGGGTGGACTGAAAGCCAGAACACAGTCCCGCAGGCTGCACTCCAGCCCCAGGTCTGAAGCGCAGCGGTCAGCGGAGTGTCTCGGTCCACTTGAGACTGGGCACTTCTAAAGAAAGGAGGTCTACTTTGGCCCGCGGTTCTGGAGGGTGGGAGTTCCACCTGCTGGGCCTGGGGTGAGGGCCCTGCACTGCCTCAGCTCACACTGGGAAGTATGGAAGGGCAAATGATACATTCACAACACGGGGGCAGCCTTGTCCCCAACACCTGCTCCTGTGCTGAGCTCACCCACTGAGCACGCACTGGTCCTTCTCCATCACCCGCTCACCTCCCAAAGGCCCCACCCCCCAACACCACCACCGAGGCAATCAGACCTCGGCATGAGCTTTGGAGAAGATGATGCACACTCAGACCTCAGCTCTACCATACAAGAAGGGCACATGCTGACACGTTAGCTAGCAGATGTCCAGCAGCCAACTGAGGATAAACCAGGACAGCCAGACAGATCCTGGAGAGGGACAAGGAGCACGGGCTGACCTGTGGAATCATCAGTGTCCCCTTACCCACCTAGGGGCAGACAAGGGCACAGCAGACCCCCAGCCAGGAAGGGTTGGGGGTCTTTGGTCAAATATTCATCATGGGCTTCCCTCTTAAGGCCACCCTAATAATTGGGCTCCACTGCACAACTGAAAAGACAAAATCATCTTAACTAAACTAATAATGACAATAATGCAATCCACAAATACGGGAAGACTTGCTGATGATATAGGAAGCACCACCGTGAAGGACAGTCCTGGACAAAGTGGATGGAACTGGGTCTCCATAAATAATAACACCACATGGGAAAGGCTCCGATGGCTCATGTGAGCCTGCAGACTCCAGAGGGAGCTCCTGGGGTCTGCTGCTCTGCTGCTCTGCTGATTCTCCCCGATTTGTTAGGGGCTGGTGTCGGCTGAAAGTCAGGAAGCCACGGGCCTCATCTCGTTAGTCTACTGCAGCACTGGCAACTGGAAGGAAGACCCAGCCCCCTGGCCCCCAGGCCTGGGGTACGGTGGGAAGCTCACATTCCTGGGCTCCGCAGAAGGCTCAGGAATCCTGGCGGACAACCAGCTCATGTTGCTGATTCAAGGCACTGAGGGTAGTCAGAAGGACAAGGGCCCCAGAACGTGAGCAGCCACGAGAAAGCATTTGAGTACACCCTACACCTCACTTCCCAGGCTCCACGCCTGTGGTTTGTGACACAGGTAGGAAGCGCTGATCCCATCTGAGAAAGTGCAGACCGTAAACACCTCAGTGTGTCACAGAGAGTCCCTATTCCTGAACTCTTAACTTAATTCTCTTTTCCATTTTATTAAGCGAGTTCATCGTAAAGCCAAGTCAAAATCACAATCCATTATGGAAAACTTGCAAGACACAACCCCTCGATGTCAAGAAACACACTTTTCACAGTTCTTCTGCATAGCTTTCCCCATGGAAATGGGAATTTTGACACAAGGCACACTGGTCTCAGCGAGTGGTCTATTCTTGCTGCTAATAAAACGAAGTGTTTTTGAAGTTCATATTTTAAAGCTGATGAGAGGGACACATCTGGTTGTGGGCCTGTGAGAGTTCTAAAGACCAACAGAGCTGGGAGGAGGCTCAACAGCAGGCCATGACAACTGTGCCGACTCCCGCGGTGGCTTGACTCTCTTCCAGGAGAGGGAGAGCCCTGGTTCCTGAAAACGCCTGTTCTGGGGAAGAAGCAAGGCTATTGATGGAAATGGCTGGAGTTCCATGTGACAGTCTGCTCACGGTGTCCAGGATGCAGCCCACTCCCTCCAAGACCTTTTGGGGTCGGCCATCATCTGCCCCTGTGGAAGTGAGCGCCCTGGCAAAGCGAATCAGGACTCACTGCGCTGGGAAAGGTGTGGAGGTGTGCGGCTCCATCTTCACAAGCGCTTACTCTCTGCACCTGTGATTCTCTAACCGAGGCATAGTTCACAGAGCCTGCTAGCGGGACGCTCACGCTTGATTAACCCGGGGCCGAGAAACGGAAATCCTCCTCTTGTCAGGTGAGCTCAGCGTGAGACATGGTTACAATGCCACAGACAAGCCACGTGCAGGCGATCTCAGCACCCTCAGCGTCCGCAGTCAGCAGGTTCAAGGGGAAAACCAGTGAGGAAGCCCATTTCCTGAGTCCTTGAGGAATGCCTCACAAGGTCCTCCGAGACAGGACAGACCATGCTCCTCACCTGAATGTTGTCCACGCAAAAAGCAGACTTCACAGAATCAGTATTTCACAGGGAAAATTTTCCATTAAATTTACAAATGTATATTTATACTATACATACATACATACATATATATATATTCGCATGCTCAAACATGTGTCTGAGTGTGTGTTTACATACCTCCTGATGGAGAGTCATTTTAATATTCCAACTTAACTGACTTATTTTCTGAAGTCCACAGATATTGCAATATAATCTCTGGACTCGTCTATACTCATAAATGTGTTCCATCGGGAGAGATGTGATTACTCTAAATCACAAGCAGTGTGATTCTAACACTACAAACATGGCTTCTATCCGCTGTCCATGCACAATGGGTGAAGGTAAAATTGTCTTACCATCCACGCTGTGACAAAGTCCCCCATCCAGGTCCCTACTGCGGCCAATTTCATGAAACTCTCGTTTCTGATGCCCATGTAGTCTGTAATGATGTAGGCTCTGTGGAAGCAAACACACGAGACATCTGGACTCAGAGAGCCATAACAAGGCCTCCTGCTCGCACCACGCACCCTGTGTGCTCCACATCCGCAGGCTAGCAACACCTCCCCCAGGGCCTGGGCCCGTGACCCTGACTGCACGTGCGAGCTCTAAGACAGACTTTGAACAATCAAACAGGAAGACTCAGCACAGGCGTCATTTCAGGCTCACTCAAGTACGCGTAGAGATCAGCAGCTCCAGAGGGAGGCAGAGTGAAGAGTGGACTGGACCAGCGACAAGATGCCGAGTCCAGGCTCCAGGGAGCGGCAGCAGAGCTGAGGAACTCTGAGAATCACGTCCGGATTTCAGAGGGACTCCCACCCGGTGAGTCACTGCCAACCTCAGTGCAGACCTGTGTGCTTTCACCTGTTACCACAGTAACACCAGGCGGGTGCTCATTTCACTGCTTTTTCTGTTAAACATTCTTTTAATTTTTTGTTAACATTCTTGTTAAAATTGATCGTTTAATGCCAATAGCATGTGCATGCATATCACATATTACGTATTTTCATTCCCATGTTCTCATTCTTAAATTTTTCCTCATTGAGGATTATTCCCCTTTTGCAATCTCTCTGAGAAAACTGGGACTCAGATCACCTAGGAGGTGATCAATCCTGGTAATCAATCCTGGTAACTAATGGTAGGTGGCGAGGGAGCAAACTTCTCTCCTGTGGTCGTTTTTTACTCTAAGCTTTTTTCACTCTTTTTTGTTTTACTTTAATTTTTTTTCCTTTCCTTACGTACGATAATACCTGTACAATCAGAGTATTTTTTTTAACTTTTATTTAATGAATATAAATTTCCAAAGTACGGCTTATGGGTTACAATGGCTTCCCCCCCGATAACGTCCCTCCCACCCGCAATCCTCCCCTTTCCCACTCCCTCTCCCCTTCCATTCACATGAGGATTCATTTTCGATTCTCTTTATATACAGAAGATCAGTTTAGCATACATTAAGTAAAGATTTCAACAGTTTGCTCCCACACAGAAACATAAAGTGAAAAATAATAGATGATTTTTTAAATGATGATGAAATCAGATCAGACCTATTGTCATGTTTAATCCCAGTGAGAGTCAAGTTGGGAATTGATAATTTCTTTTCTTTTTTTTTTCTTTTTTTTTTTTACAGAAGATCAGTTTAGTATACATTAAGTAAGGATTTCAACAGTTTGCACCCCCATAGAAACACAAAGTGAAATATACTGTTTGAGTACTCGTTATAGCATTAAGTCTCAATGTACAGCACATTAAGGACAGAGATCCTACATGAGGAGTAAGTGCACAGTGACTCCTGTTGTTGACTTTACCAATTGACACTCCTGTCTATGGCATCAGTAATCTCCCTATGCTCCAGTCATGAGTTTCCAAGGCTATGGAAGCCCTCTGAGTTCTCCGACTCTTATCTTGTTTAGACAAGGTCATATTCAAAGTGGAGGTTCTCTCTTCCCTTCAGAGAAAGGTACCTCCTTCTTTGAAGACCTGTTCTTTCCACTGGGATCTCACTCACAGAGATCTTTCATTTAGGTTTTGTTTTTTTTGTTTTGTTTTGTTTTTGCCAGAGTGTCTTGGCTTTCCATGCCTGAAATACTCTCATGGGCTTTTCAGCCAGATCCGAATGCCTTTAGGGCTGATTCTGAGGCCAGAGTGCTATTTAGGACATCCGCCATTCTATGAGTCTGCTGAGTATCTCGCTTCCCATGTTGGATCACTCTCCCCTTTATTTATTCTATCGGTTAGTATTAGCAGGTACTAGACTTGTTTATGTGCTCCCTTTGACTCTTAGTCCTTTCATTATGATCAATTGTGAACTGAAATTGATCACTTGGACTAGTGAGATGGCATTGGTACATGCCACCTTGATGGGACAATCAGAGTATTAATTAAACTTGAGCCAGACTAATTTTAAAACAGCAAAGAATAGATAATGATATTTTTGTTATTTATCTATTGATAAGCAGCATATGTTTGAAGTTACTGAATGGTAAACTATTTCTAATTCAGTGTTTTTCTTTTATTCTACAGTTATTGCAGATGGATTTTTTTAACTTGATTTGTTAAACAAGTTTCATACACACAGCTTTAGGAACGCAGTGACACTTCCCTGCCTCCCCCCATGCTCCTTATCTATAAAAAAGCACATATTTAATATTTTTAACAGAAGAAAATTAATTAGCTCTTAAAGCAACTCTTTGCTATAAGCTTCATGCACCTGCTTTGGAGGATATACAAGAATGTCGTAAGGTCTCACCCCCAAGTCAGGATCTCAAGCGCCATAGTAGCCAACAAATCAATGAGCAGCAGCGAGAGCAAGCTGCATGCAGACTTTGCCAGGGACTGTTGTTAGCACTTTAAATGCAGTCCCTGCCCACGTTCACATCAGCGCATGGAAATGTCTAGTTCACAGACATGCAGAGGGAGTTTGCGAGGGTTTGGCAATTTGCTCAAGTTCCAGCCCCTAATAAACGGACAGGAGCTGAATCTGAGCTTGACTGACTTTCAAGTCCAGGCTCTTCACCGTGTTGCTCCACCTTCTTCCGGAAGTGACAGTGAAGATATTTAAACACACACACACACACAATTTGCTCTGTACCCCAGCGTGTCCGTCCATACACAGGGAAGATCAAGACATACCCCGTGGAGACCAGTCAGCACACAAAGCCACCAGTGGCTTGCAGAAGCTTCAGCTCCCCAGAGCTGCATCCAGTCCAGCACTCCCACTCACACGAGCTCACCCGTCTAAGCAGCTTCCCCTTGAAGCCCCGAGCTGACCTGGGCAGAACAGTGCCGCCCCATCCGGAAAACTCACAGAACACAACATGCTGTCGGGAATTAGCTCGGATAACTGCCTAGGACTTTCAATCACATCTGTTTTGGAGAACTTACCAATGCCACTTCTCTGCCTGGCCACTATTCTGGTGAGTTCTAGAATATACTGACGCAGAGTGGCAGTGTCAGGGGTACAATCCCTGACACTGTAAAGATGTAAGACCAGCATCATACTTTCATTCCTAGAATGAGAAAGGGGCTGGATACACTTGGAACAGATGGATGGCAGAGCCAAGAATAACTAAGAAAGTTACATAAAACACAAAAATCATCCCCCAAGAAGTTTCTTAGAGGCATCAGAGTTGATGAAGCAGTGAGAATAGGAAAGAGGAGATACCAGCTTGGGAAGAGCTGTGGAAAGGCTGGGAGTGAGGCTGTGTACAGAGCTGCTACGTGTTACGTCAGCTGGCTCTCCTGTTCTCTGGGGGCTCTCTGGGGACATTGCTGATTCTGTACACGAAGCAAGACAAGGGAAATGTGGGTTGTGCCTGGGGAAGCTGTCAATCACAGAGGGCTGGAGAGACAACGCAGGCCATTTACAGGGTCGAGATCCCAGAGACAGGAGGAGCCCAGAAGATGGCCTGACGCACAGCTGGTCTGTCAAATCCTGCTCTTGATTCGAGAGGAGCTAGACGACTGAGTGAAGACTCACAAGGACACCATGGAGGTCGGGCACCCCACTGCGCTGGGGAGACCGCTGCAGTTCACACGCACTGCAGAGCGTGACCCAGGAGAAAGCCGGGGAACAGCCCTCACAGTGCACCCCACGATGGATCTGGGGGTCGCCTCTACTCTGTCCGCCTAGCGGGAAGAGTGCAACCTTTCTGGGAACACAGACTATCAACCAGATCCACGACCCACTGCTACACAGCACACGGCTCAGCCATTTGGGAATCACTGGGGGTGCCAACAAACAGTTCCGGCCACTGACAGTCAAGAGACAAAGGCATCGACTCAAACCAGGTAACACGCTCTGGGGGGACAGACAGGTGCTTCGTTCACTGCTGCTTTCCTGGGACCCAGAGCCCTGCCTGCCTCAGGTGAGTGATTAGCAAACATTGCTTCATTTATGAATTAGTGAAGTGGCCCAGATTCGTCATGTCTGCTTGCACATGGCAGGGAATGTGCTCCACGTCTTACTGTGCTAAACACAGGAAACAGCAGTAAAATGAAACAGGAACAAGAAGGTGTCCCCACAGGGACGGACACCAAACACATCTTTTTTTTTTTTTTTTTTTTTTTTTTTTTTTTACAGGCAGAGTGGACAGTGAGAGAGAGAGAGAGAAAGATCTTCCTTTTGCCGTTGGTTCACCCTCCAATGGCCGCCACGGCCGGCGCACCGCGCCTATCTGAAGGCAGGAGCCAGGAGCTTCTCCTGGTCTCCCATGGGGTGCAGGGCCCAAGCACTTGGGCCATCCTCCACTGCACTCCCTGGCCACAGCAGAGAGCTGGACTGGAAGAGGGGCAACCGGGACAGAATCCGGCGCCCCGACCGGGACTAGAACCAGGTGTGCCGGCGCCGCAGGTGGAGGATTAACCTATTAAGCCGCGGCGCCGGCCCAAACACATCTTTAAATTGCTCTGTGTTGACTCCATTACACTTGTAGCTCCTCGAATGTTGCACAGCCATCCTTTCTCCACCTAGAACATTCTATCAGCACAGAAAGGAATTCTCTTTCCCAGTGACCGGGAGATGGGGCCAGTTCCAGAAGCTGTAACAGTGAAGATGAGGTAGCACAGGCGATTGATGAAATTATAAACATGAACAGCGACATAGAGAAAGACGAGACGCTGTTCTTGTCATTGCTACTTTGGACAAAGATGAGGAAGACTTACAAATCTGCAGACTTGCTATGAAAACCCTCAAGTACTGGGTTACTGAACTGCATTTCTGTGAACATTAAGGGCACTTCCTGCAAAGGACCAGGTATGTACATACTTATCTAGCAATGTGAGCCAGTCTGAACGTCACGCCAGACTCTAAACATCTGCAGCTGTGCAGCTTCATACACTCCACGGCCTTGGGAAATGATTCACAGTTATATCATACTTGCCAGGAGCTAAAACCTGGCAAATTAGGGGTTTAGTTTTGTTTTCTGCCTTAGCTGGTTATTTCCACTGCACATAGATCTGGAAAACTTTGCCGTTCTATCAGCCTACCAGGTGAGCATCCGTCATTGACACAGTATTTCAAGATCCTGAAGGAATTTCTTTCTGGGCTCTCACTTCAGTTTTTATTTTTTCATGAGATTCCATGCTTAAACTGTCAAGTCCATAACGGATGTGTGGAAATTTCAATATACAAGATGGGAGAAAGGCTAATAATCATGCCCACAGGTAAGATGAGCCTTCAAGGCTGAAACCAGAGAAATCCACGTGCTGCCTGACTGCACAGACCCTGCCATGAGCTCCGCAGTCCACAAGACTTGTCACTTGGTAAGTGGGTCTTCCAGGTGGGAGCCCTGATCGTGAGCAACAAAAATTGCAGTTCATTTGGTCTATTATTCATGCGTAAGTGGGCGCAGTTGATGCCAATGATTTAGGGGCCACATCTCTGAAAGTGTAACAGGAGGCGTAAACACAGACCAGCAAACCAATACCGATTCATGCTTCACTGAAGACCCATCTGTGGCCAGCTGGATTCGCACTGTCACAGCTGTCTCTCCCAGCCACGTTTGGGTGACTTAAACAAGATTGGGGATTTCATACACAAGTAAATCACGATAAGGAGGTAACTTACATGAAAGCAGACCTGCATTAACCCAAGCAAATCTCTAAGCATTCTCAAGGCATTGACAATAAAAACTGTTGCTTCAAACTGCCAAGAACCAAACCTGGGTCTATTACATTAACCTTTCTCCAATATTTGTGTGTGTTTACACACGTGTACATGCATGTAGTAAAATTATTAATAGCTTTAGCCTGGTCACTTAATCAACTGTATTCTAAATAGCTGAATTTTAGTGTTTTTGCTCAAAGTTTCTAGTTCTTGACATGGAAAGACACCGGGGGAGTTCAGTACAAGTGGGAGGACTTTGCTGGCCAGATCCAGGGTAAGAAGTTGTGGGACAAGACCCATGAGGATGCCACGAATGCTGTGGACAATCGTTAAAAGCAGTCCTGAATGATTCAAACTGCACCTGCACCTGGCGATGCCCACTGATAAAATACTCAAATGGAGCCAGCACCGTGGCTCACTAGGTTAATCCTCCGCCTGCGGCGCCGGCACACCGGGTTCTAGTCCCAGTCAGGGCAGCAGTTCCATCCTGGTTGCTCCTCTTCCAGTCCAGCTCTCTGCTGTGGCCAGGGAGTGCAGTGGAGGATGGCCCAAGTGCTTGGGCCCTGCACCCCATGGGAGACCAGGAGAAGCACCTGGCTCCTGGCTTCGGATTGGCACAGTGCGCCGGCCGTAACGGCCACTGGGGGGTGAACCAACGGAAAAGGAAGACCTGTCTCTCTGTCTCTCTCTCTCTATAACTCTGCCTGTCAAAAAAAAAAAAAATACTCAAATGTTCCAACCTCAGCCTTTCATTCCCTCTAATTCCTACAGAGAAGACCTGTGTAAGGCTGTAGATGGAGCTGTCACAAACCCACGCGTTCTGTGAATACAACCATCACACCTCAGATCCTCCTTGCCTTCTTTGCCTGGCTTCAGCCCACTCGGTGAGATTCATTTCTGCTAGACACAGAAACTTCAGTTTGTATCAGCCCCTCCCTCTCCTCTATTCGTAACACTGGGTCCATCACCAGGGTTATTTCAGAAAGACTCTCAAATCCACGCTGTTTGTCTGCCATCACCACTACCAACGCCTTACTTCGGGCAATAACCACCTCTATTCTGAAATTAAAGTAACCGTCCCCTCCGACTATTCACCCTATATTGCTCTACTCTGACTTTTGGGAATTTGATGTGGCGTCTGGAGATGAGCCGGGTACGGGAGGTGCTAGGCCTGCAAATTACATCACACGCCCATAACCTGGGACAAACGATCACCCTTGACAGTCATCCATTTCCTTTTCTGTGTAGCAGAGGCAAAACCACCTCCCATTCATCAGGTTTTCTTGAAGATCACACAAAATAAAGCAGACAAAGCTTCTAGCACAGCTCTTTCATAAGAGGTATGCAAAAAAGAATGAATCTCTGCCCTGCTAGCTTCCGTTTCCTAACACAGCATCCCCACTGCCACAGGGCAAAGCATGGACAAGAAGAGGCTCCCCTCTGTAGGCCACCCTCTCTTCTGTGTCATCCTTGCATCCCCCCGTCTCTGGCAGGCACTCAGCATCCCCACCACCACGCCAGTCTGTGGCATGCCTTCACTGCCCCCATCATGCTCTCCCGGCCTGAGATCCCTAAGCCAACCTGTCCACTGAGGAACCCCTTCCATCACCTCTGAAAGTCACCCACTCCCTGCTGTTGCCAAAACACTGTAAAAACACCTCCAGTTAAATGATCATCTTAGCACAATTTAATGACATTCTCACGTTGCTCCTCTCTCACACAAGACTTCATACGTCCACAGTAAAATGAGGCTGTGCAGGGGGCTGGGGGTCTGCAGGCCCCTCAGACACGGGTGGAATGTCCTTCCCAAACAGGCTGCCGGCTGTGGCTGGGAAGCCGTCTCCAGACCGACACACACCTGCCCCCCTAACAGCTTCTTGTGCTGCAGGGGTGACCTTGCGGCTTTAAATCACACCTTCGGGGTCGGGGCCATCTTCCACCCAGAGCTGGCAGAGGAAGGGGCCGAGCCCCTGGGGAGAGTCAGACTGGCTCCAGGAGACCCGGACTATCTTATGTGACCTTATGGCTTTGATTCACACCTCCAGGGTGGGGGCCATCTCCCACCCAGAGCTGGCAGAGGAAGGGGCCGAGCCCCTGGGGAGAGTCAGACTGGCTCCAGGAGACCCGGGCTATCTTGTCTGACCTTATGGCTTTGATTCACACCTCCAGGGTGGGGGCCATCTCCCACCCAGAGCTGGCAGAGGAAGGGGCCGAGCCCCTGGGGAGAGTCAGACTGGCTCCAGGAGACCCGGGCTATCTTGTCTGACCTTATGGCTTTGATTTACACCTACAGGGGACCTGCAGTCCTTCACCCAGAGCTGGCAGAGGAGAACACTGAGCCTCTAAGGAGATGGAACCCATGCAACTCACTCCAGCAACCGCCCTCCCCTCCATGACCAGTAACATCTTTGGCACCCAACGTGGGGCTCGGTAGAAGACTTTGGCAAGGTCTGTATTCCTTCCCTCAAGTGGGACAGGATCTGTGGGAATGACTGGATCATCTGGCATCTCACAGCTCTCCAAGAACGCGGAGTTCGCTCTGGCCATGGCTTAGCCACGACTGAAACTCGGAAGAATTGTACAAGGGGGAGAGGGCAACTGGGAAGGGCAGTAGCCTGAGAGCCTGGAGACCCCCTGAGCTCGCTTTGGCTTTCCAGTGGCCGGACTGTGACCCGAGGACCTTGCCTCTCTCTTGGAGGGACGCCTGGTCATGTCACCTACTGCTACGTGAGCGGGGCTCAGCCTTGACCTAGGCTAATGTTGGCCCTCCAGGTCAACTCGGACAGCTAGATAGTGGGCAATCATGGACAACAGGAGATTTCAACCACTCGGTGAAAACAACACACCTGTCTAATCCCACGGAATATTTCATGGTGTCTCTTTTTGCTTTCTCCCTTCTCTGTAGTTTATAGGAATGTATGATTCTCTGCCTCTTTGTTTCACGATGTATTGCACTGTCCTAAGTAATGGGCTCACATGCTGATAATCAAAGCTTTTTCTGTGCTATTAGAACTGACCAAGCTAATAAGAGTTTTAACGTGTCTTGAAGGCTTTGGTTTTTCTGTTGCCTTATTGAGTCTTGACTGGAAGAAATGAGACTTAAAGTAGTTTAAGTCATCTGGGTATAGTTTCTGAATAAAATTGGGGTAAAGGTAAATGAAAATAAGGATGTGTGTGCTCCAGGATCTTAAATTCTATAAGGGAGATTGTGCGGGTTCATTAACATTTTCATAAATTGTCTGTATGAAAAATAATTCAAAACTGCTTGAAATTAAAGAATGTAAATCAAGGAAATCAGCAGGTGGAAAAAAAGAACTATAAAAATGTGTTCTTGGTAAAGAAGGTTAAAAAGGGAAGAGATTTTTAAATAGAGGAAGGACGTGGTTTGTAGAACTGCTTTATCCTAATGGCTAGTTTACTCTAAACTGCATTCTACCACAGCAGCCCTCCCACACCCTAAGTGCCCCTAGGACTATGGCCTCCTGTCCCCAGGAAGTAGCCAGAGAGACATGGATGCCCCAAGTCCCTGCCGTAGTAGAGTGTGGATTAAGGAAGGGGGAATTTGAGACCAGCCAGTGGGGCTGTTGGCCTGTGGGCCCCATCAGACATAGGTATAACGTCCTTCACAAGCAGGCTGCCAGCTGTGGCTGGAAAGCCCATCTCCGGACCGACTGGCAACTCCCCCACTAACGGCGTCTTGTGCTGCATGTGTGACCTTGCAGCTTTAAATCACACCTTCTGGGTGGGTGCAATCTTTCACCCAGAGCTGGCAGGGGAAGGGGCCGGGCCCCTGGCAGAGTCAGACTGGCTCCAGGAGACCCGGGCTATCTTGTGTGACCTAGCGGCTTTAGATCACATCTCCAGGGTGGCTGGATTCTTTGACCCAGAGCTAGCGGAGGAGGGGGTCTGAGCCCCTAAGAAGACAGACAGTCTCCAGGAGACCCCTCCTTTCTCCATGAGCCCCAAGCCAATCAACATACATATGTGAAACCGTATGTGAAACCCCCATCCAACGGGCACCCCCAATAGGATGACCCAATGAACAGACAGTGACACCTCAGAAACCCAGGACACTTCCTGAGAGCCAGAGTCCCGCTAGGACACTCCACTGGTCTCCTCTTGGACCAGACGCTTTCTCTGTCGTCTGCCAATCAAATAAAAGTTCCTTTTTTGTCTAATAAAAGTTTCTGCTGCTTTTCAAACTGTTTCCTGGCTTTTTTATCTATACTTAGCTGAGGACAAGCACCCACAAGACTCTTTCCGGCAACAGCCCTCCTTTCCATGAGTTGTAACATAAAAGAATGTGGTGCATACCTACAGGCAGGTGCAATAAACATTTAAATCAAATAGTCACTTGATTCGTGTAAGGCGATGACGTAAATCACCTGACTTCAGGCCCAAACTGCACAGGGCATAAAAGCCTAACAGGTGAAAAGCAGGGTTTGCAACGTAAGATATAGGTAAATGAGATGGCAAGGACAACTGTGGGCCATGTGACTGCGACGTTCTAACAGACCAGAATATCACTGTCACTTCTATTGCCTCCACTAGAATAAAGAGTTCAAGGCTAGAACACAATCAAGTCAAAATGAAGAGCACACCTTCAGCTCTCTGTACTCACATGTTGCTTATTTTCTTTGACAATGAGTTGACCAGTAATAAAGAAGCAAAATACTGTAAGTCTACTAAATCAAACTGTCTTTAAAAGAATCCTCTAAGTGAAATTAGATATCCCTACATGATTTAGTGCACAAACAATTTTCTGGCACAAACAATATGAGAGACTTATAATAAAATATACTTTTTTATCTATGAGGAAAAAAACAAAGAACATTTATTCCACTGCCCTTCCAAGGGAGATTCCCAGATTATTTTGCTGCTTGTTCCTGAAAAGTCAAAATGCAGAGGTTTACAAGGTTAAAAAATAGTACAAGTGTACCCAAAAAATTCTTTTCTAAAAAAATTTTATTAAAGCAAACAGATTTCATAGGCATAGCTCTAAGATAATGATGCTTCTCTTCTCTCTTTCTCCCTTCCTCAATCTCCCTTTCTTTTTTTTCCTTTAATTTTTGCAGACATAATTTAATCATTCTATAATCACAGGCTTAATTCACCACTAACCATAACATCTCAACAAGTAAGAAACACAGTTATAAAAGAGAATGAAAGCTGGCGTTGCGGCTCACCAGGCTAATCTTCCGCCTTGTGGCACCGGCACACTGGGTTCTAGTCCCGGTCCGGGCGCCGGATTCTGTCCCAGTTGCCCTTCTTCCAGGCCAGCTCTCTGCTGTGGCCCGGGAGTGCAGTGGAGGATGGCCCACGTGCTTGGGCCCTGCACCCCATGGGAGACCAGGAGAAGTACCTGGCTCCTGCCATCGGATCAGCGTGGTGCGCCGGCAGCAGTGCACTGGCCATGGCGGCCATTGGAGGGTGAACCAACGGCAAAGGAAGACCTTTCTCTCTGTCTCTCTCTCTCTCTCTGTCCACTCTGCCTGTCCAAAAAAAAAAAAAGAATGAAAGCCTATCTTTTTCAACAAAATGGATGCAACCAGAAATCATTACACTTAGTAAGTCAGTCACAAAAAGACAAATATCATGTTTTCTCTGATATGTGGCAGTTAATATAAAATACAAAATGCGCAGGAATGGAACAAACATTCTCTGGTATGACTGTTGTTTTTAGCCCTTGTTTAGACCCCTGTGGAACTGAGTACTCCAAAATTTTCATAGAAAAATGGGATTCAGAGATAAGTTTATTTTGGTGCCAACACCTTTTGAAATCCAGGAATAGTTTTTTGTAACACATTTTCATGAACTTTTCGAAGATCCCCTCAGAGAGACTGAACATTAGTTTCAAAGTTAAATAATTTTTATATTTTCCTTCTTAGTTCAGTTTTTTCGGGGGTCAACTTGACAAGCACTCCACAAATACGTCAGCTAATTTGCTACTCAGAATGGACCTGTCTTCTACTTGTAATGAATTCAACACAACCAAGAAACTTCATTTACCTTTAGCAAGTCATTATAAACATAATAGAAAATACAAGCTGTTATAATCCTAAGGTCATTTCTAAAAGAACCCCAATGAATCCCCAGAAGAATCCAGAATCACAAATTACCTTCTACCTTGTCACACTGTTCATGTTAGATATCACTCAATGTGTTTAGAACTATGCAAATAAAGTTATTTAATGACTTGCACAATTTTTTTGTAAAAATGAACTGCAAGCTAAGCAAAGATAACAGTCACTAATTTACCCTAGAAAGTGATGATTTTTCCAAACTAATTAGAAAGGCATAAAATAATCTACATATAGGCTAAGATCTTGTTGCTGCTCCAAGTAGGACCTGTAAGAGGAAGGTCATGGCTGTACAAGGAGGTCAAAATAGGTACAAAGAAATGGAAGGCAGGCACTGGGACATAAATAAATGCAACATTTAACTTCTCCAGAAAGTTCAATTTGTCCGGCACATATAATAACATGGAAAAAACTCTGAAAAACAGGACTGCTTTTCTACATCCTTCAAAAATTCCAAACCCAAAGCACCTGTGACCGCTCTCTTTGCCTTATCTCCTTCTTCCCCTCCTCCTCCTCGTCTTCTGCACAGAAATTCAGCCGCCTCCGTTCTCCTCCCACTCTTCAACACCATTTCCCAGGCCTTTACTCCCTGTTCTTAGTGAACCGATTTGAAGCTCCAGGAATGTGGGAGCTTGAAAGGGAACAATCTCCCCGCCCCTGCCACTCTTCTGTAGGCTGTGCATTTGTATAAGATAAGCAGCTAATTTCACATGTATTTATTCATTCAACAAACAGCTACTGATGTCTCACCACGTGCTAGACCATCAGCCTGGTCCTTGTAAACTCACACATCTCCCAGGAAAGCAAACAGTGCCTGTGGTTGGTGGCACTTCCTGGATTCCCTCTGTCAAAGGCAAGCTGACAGGGACCTCCAAACCAGCTGCCAACCTACTGTTTCCTTTTCTGTAAATTGGAATCAAGAGTAAAGAGAGACGGAGGATATGTCCTTCCAAGGGGCTGTGTGAAAAATACTGGTGACCACATTGCATTCCGTGTGAGCTGGAGAACAAAGTCTGCAGGGGGAGAGAGAGAGAGAGAGAGACAGAGACAGAGACAGAGAGAGAGAGAGAGACTCCCTAGAATGGGGAGGGCAGAGCAGGGCAGGGACCCAGCCCTCCAGGTAGGCTGACTGCTGCCAGGGAAGGGAGGGGTGAGAACCCTGGGAGAGCACCTGGGTGCTTTGGGACTCCCACCCCAGTGCCCACAGGAGACCTGCGCTCCTGCACTCTGCATTCCGACAGACTCCCCGTTCCTCTGAATACGCGTCCACCTTCCCCAGGCCCTTCTCTGTTCTTAGGCTGACTTGGCTGAGCTTCTACCCACTGCAATGAAGTGGCTAAAACATTCCCCAAGGAGAGATGCTACAGCCCCAAGTGTGGTTTTCGGTAGTTTGTTCATTTTTAACAGTGCTCATACAGAAAAAGACCACCAGAGTGGCTAACAGACTGAGCCTGGCCTTAAATTATTCCAAGTAAGAAGGAAGATCAATGCTCTGAGCTGCTTTTAATGGCACAGCCCAAGGCAGCGAGTGGCACCTGTGCTGCTGTCTTCATTTCCTAAGTGTGCTAAACAGGAGGCTGGCACTCTCCCCCCAGGTAAAAATTCACATTCCAGTTACTGCCCATCTGTCAGAAGGTGCCCCTGTGCTGAGAGAGTGACAATAGGGGAGGGGTTATCTGCACTGAATGCATCAGAAGCTAGGTAGAGGGTTTATAATTAGCTAGCTAGTCCAGTGGGAGCCTAGCTTTGAATAAAAAGTGCTGACAATGGCACAAGAAGCGTAGCATGGTGAGAGGGGAGGCTCTATTCTGACAGATCGGAGATTAGTGGTCCTTACCAAGCACCAGAAGGTAGAGAGAAGAGGTTAGCAGACATCCCTGAGCAGTGCAAAGAGAAATGCAGGGGGTGGCGCGGGGGCACGGGAGAGGAGCCTGGAACCGAGTCTGCCAGAGACAGGGAGCAGAGTCCAGCAGCAGGTGGAGGACCCTGACACACCTTCCCCTGCTGTTTCCAGGGAAGCACCGTAAAGCCGCTGGCACAGCTCTGTGGCTCACAAGGCCGTATTCTATCAAATGCCTTTCAAATTAGGAGTGAGGGGCTCAGCACTGTGGTATAATGGGTTAAGCTTCTGCCTGCAATGCTGGCATCCCATACGGGTACTGGTTCAAGTCCTCCTGCTCCATTTCTGATCCAGCTCCTGCTAATGTGCCTAGTAAAGCAGCAGAGGACGGCCCCAAGTGCTTGGACTCCTGACACCCACACAGGAGACCTGGATGAAGGTCCTGGCTTTTGGCTTTGACCTGGCCCAACCCCAGCTGTTGAGGCCATTTGGGGAGTGAACCAGCAGATGGAAGATCTCTCCCTCTCTCTCTCTCTCTCTCTCTCTCTCTCTCTCTCTCTATAATTCTACCTTTCAAATATATAAAATAAACCTTTTTAAAAAAAACTTAGAAGCGAGATGGTTTTGAATGCTTCATAAATTTGTTCTGCAATTTCACTAATTACATGGTTTCTTCTGATTTAACAGTAAAGAATTTCACATGCTGTACTTGCAATGTGCACCTCCCAAGCTGCACCTCTCTAGCCCACGGTAAAATAAAGAAATGAGGCCGGCACCGCGGCTCAATAGGCTAATCCTCTGCCTAGCGGCGCTGGCACACCGGGTTCTAGTCCCGGTCAAGGCGCCAGATTCTGTCCCGGTTGCCCCTCTTCCAGGCCAGCTCTCTGCTGTGGCCAGGGAGTGCAGTGGAGGTTGGCCCAAGCGCTTGGACCCTGCACCCCATGGGAGACCAGGAAAAGCACCTGGCTCCTGGCTCCTGCCATCGGATCAGCGCGGTGCGCCGGCTGCAGCGGCGGCCATTGGAGGGTGAACCAACGGCAAAGGAAGACCTTTCTCTCTCTGTCTCTCTCTCTGTCCACTCTGCCTGAAGAAAGAAAGAAAGAAAGAAAGAAAGAAAGAAAGAAAGAAAGAAAGAAAGAAAGAAAGAAGGAAGGAAGGAAGGAAGGAAGGAAGGAAGGAAGGAAGGAAGGAAGGAAGGAAGGAAGGAAGGAAGGAAGGAAGATGAAGAAAGCACGTTCCCAGCCATGGTGTGAACGCTCAGGGCCATGAAGCTCCTCCCAGCCATTCAGGGAGTTTTCTGAGGCACTTCCTTGTGCTGGCAGGACCAGTGCCTACTTTATAGTGGCCACAATATGAGTCCTCCAGTTGACACTGATGCACTTCTCCCAAAGAGACTCCCCTTCCTCTGATGTGCACCAAACACTGTTGCTTCAACTGGCATCTCTGTGCCAAGGGCTAGAAGGCACCACTGCATCCCACTGCTATGGTGCCTGGGCCACCCCATGCCAGGACATTCAGGGTTCAAACTCCCACAGGGCACACCGAGAGACGCCTCTTACCATCCCTACCTGCTCCTGCACGACAGCCTCTTACCTTCACACTCGGGTGTAGGGCCAGGAGGAGGAGCAGAGCACGCTGGGTCTCATTTACAGTCACCGCTCCCTTTGCAACCCCTTGCTGGCCTTGCTTCAAGGATCTCCAGGGAGCTGCACCCCGAGGTGCTTACAGGGCGCTCCCGGGACAGGGCTGCAGGTGAACGCCATGCTGTGAGACCATGGTTCCCTCCTCCCCAAGCGACTACCACCACAGCGCAGGAATATAGAGGAAAGGATGAACCTGCGGAGCGGGAGGAGAGCTGACCCAGCACGAGAATTCTGAGTGAATGTTCGGAGAGCAGCTGAGGAATGGTGGGTGGTGGGCGTGGTTTCCCGGGTCTCGGTCCTGTTAGCTCCTCTGGGGTCCCCGGAAAGCAGCTCTGTTCCTCCCTGGGGACCTCAGCCATGCCCTGGGGCTGGAGGCTCAGCGGTTCTGAAGGGGATGGAGAGGAAGGCTGGCACTGAGACGGGAGAGTGGGTGACGGGCCCTGCCCCAGGCGCCCTCTCCCGCCTTGCCACACCCAGCTCAGCTGGGATGCTTTGTTGTCTGAGGATACTGGGGCAGGAAGGATGAGCTCTGTAACTATAGCTAGGAAAATAAAGAAGAGAGAGAGAGACAGAGACAGAGTGTGTGTGTGTGTGTGTGTGTGTGTGTGTGTAGGAAGGGAGAAAGGGAGGGAGGGAGGGAGGAAGAAAAGGAGGGAGGGAGGGAAGGAGAATGCTGGCCCCACAGGCAGCAGCTTTACCCTCCAGGCCACAGCGCCAGCCCCCTCCCCCCCCCCCCCCCACCGCCCAGGTCTACTTCTGATTCCAGCTTCCTGTTAACTCAGATTCTGAGAGGCAGCAGGTGATGACTCAAGTAGTTGGGTTCCAAGTACCCACATGGGAGACATGGATTAAATTCCCAGCTCCTGGTTTTGGCCTGCTCTACCGTTGTTTGTTGTAAGCATTTGGAGAACGAACCCAGCAGATGGAAGATCTCTCCCTCTCTCTTTCTCTCTCTCTCCCCTTAACAAAATGATAAATAAATAAATCTAATTTTAAAATATGCATCCAAAACCAAGGCTTCATAAAGGCTAAAAGGGAAAGAGTAAGAAAAAATGCAAATGATAACAAAAAGATCAGTGCTGCAGTGTAGCTGTATTAATGTCAATTGTTCAGGAAGATATTACTATTATAAAGAGAGATTTTTATTGTTGAAAAAATTTGAAGCTTATCTGGAAGACAAAATGTGACTTCAAAACGTACAAATTAAAATACACGAATGGAAAATGTGAGATATCAACTTGTTTCCCTCAATAACCAATGAAAGATGAGACAAAAAATAAAGCCAGGAAGAACATAAAAGGATTTGAGTAAGAGGATTAGCAAGCTCGACCTAATAAACAGATAAAAAGCAACTCATGAATGCAGCTGGTCCTATGAGAAGATATAAAACCGATTGCTGCCTGACAAGGCTGATCAAAGTATAAGGAGAATTACCAGCGTCAGGATCGAGAAGGAGGCATTGCTGGAGTCCTGCGGAGATTAAGCAGACAGCAAGGGTGCAAGCTAAGAAATCTCATGCTGATAACAGTGAAAATTTAGATGAAATCTACAGCTATCTAGGAAAACATCAACAAATTACAAAACTGCACACAGGAATGAAGAGGAATAAAAAATCAATTCTGAAAGTTCAGTCTGTAACGAGAAACTTTCCCAGCCCAGGTGCACCCAAACGGGCACCCGGAGACATGCATGGAAGTGTTTACATCCTCCTGTCATCATCTACTGCAGCCTGGGACCGGGAAGACCTCAAGTGCGTAGCAGCAGCAGAACAGATAAATGTATTATGGTCCCGTCATGCAATGCAGGCTACTCAACAGCAGAGAAACAAACTGCCTAGTGCAAAGCCAGCATGGAGCTCAGAAATGAGAGAGAACTCACTGTACAGCACAAATGCACAAGGCACAGGAACAGACAACACCCAGCCGCGCTGCTGGGGAAGTTCTGCAAGCAGAGGAATCGTAAGGCAAAGCAAGGCAGCGAAGAGCCCGAGAAATGGGTGGTGGGTACTTTGCGGGGAGGGAGAGATGGGATTCCTGGGGAGACACAGGGCTCCTGGGTGCTGGCACTATCAGGGATGTTCACCCATGTTTCCTAAGAATTAACTTTGCAATAACTAAGTTCTTTTTTTGTTTTCCAGCAGAGTGGACAGGGAGAGAGAGAGAGAGAGAGAAAGGTCTTTCTTTGCCGTTGGTTCACCCTCCAATGGCTGCTGCGGCCGGTGCACTGTGGCCAGCACACTGCGCTGATCCGAAGGCAGGAGCCAAGTGCTTCTCCTGGTCTCCCATGGGGTGCAGGGCCCAAGCACTTGGGCCAACCTCCACTGCACTCCCGGGCCACAGCAGAGAGCTGGCCTGGAAGAGGGACTAGAACCCAGTGTGCTGGCGCCGCAAGGTGGAGGATTAGCCTATTGAGCCGCGGCGCCAGCCTGCAATAACTAAGTTCTACATGTGTGCTTCGTGCACTTTCATGTACGTATTTCTGCATTTGAAAAAAAAAAAAAAAAAAAAAAAACTAAAGAACCCATCAGTACAGGGAAGGCTCAAACGGTGGTGGTTGCTGTCATCAAGCTCTGAGAGAGACACTGGAATAGACAAAGATCACTCTAGGCTTGGGGAGAAAACCACTTGGATGTTAGAGTGGGGGTGTCGCCCAGGGTGGCAGAGGCACCCTGAGATTCCTGCCGTGTACACTGGGCTGTGCCTGCTGGAGCCCGGCATTAGTGCACACCCCGGCTGAACAGGGGCCAGTGAAGCAAGAGCCAGAGATGCCGCTCAGACCTAATGAGGTCGTGAACGGCACTCACCATGCAATTTAGCCCCAGTGCTAAAGCCTGTGGAAAAACCACATTTGGAAATCCATGTAGGAGCTCCTTCTTCCCTAGGGTGCCGTGACGTAAACATTTCTCTGCATTTTCACAGCCGTGCTCATGCAGAACTGATGGTGTGGCTGCAGGCAAGGGGCTGCCCTGCTCACAAACACGATGCCTGATCACGCGGGGATAAAATCCAGTGCCCCTGTAAGACGCATAAAAGCCTGTGTCGGCCCCGATGATTTCATGGGGTGAAGCAGGAAGTCACGTGGAAGCAGCTGTTCCCTCGGCTCCACGCAGAATCGCTGGGTCACTTCCCAGTGGTTCCTGGGCTAAGGAATAAAGTCACTGGGAAGGGAAATGGGAAAGGTGCAATGAGCAGCTGAGATTCCAGCTGAGGGCTCCAGCCTCTGGACACGCAGAGCCGACCCCCAAGAGGAAACGGGCTGGGCTGGTCCCTACCGTGGGAGGACCTGAACAAGGTCCGGGGTGCAGCAGAAGGAGGCACACGTGGGAGCACCTGTGCCAAGGACAGCTCTCCCAAACCCAGCCACTCTGGGGTTAGGGATGGCACCATGGCCTGTGCAGGGCCTGGGCCAGGAGATCACCACGTCAGGTGCATGGAAGTCCACGCAACTACGCAGGGGCAAGAGACAACAGGGAGACCCTGCAGCAGCAACAGCAAAACACCCTTCGGTGGCGCTTTAGCCGCTGCACAATGCACACTGAGTGTCAGGCCGATGGGTGGGTGAATCTTCAAGACACAGCCTGGACTCCCTGCTGATAAATGCAGGTGGGGCTTTAGGTCACTCTTCAGAAAGTAACCCCCACACATACTTACGGCGTATGTCTTTGGGAAGAGCACAAGAACTGGGTGCCTGGCGACTGCTCTTCAGACTATTGGGGTTCAAGGAGCTTAGGAATGAGACCAGCAGTGAAAGGACAGCTCCCAGGTGTGCCGCCCAGGCACCCGCAAGTGCACTGGGAGAAGCAGCTGCTTCCCCCCAACAAGTCCCAAGCCCGGCAGTTTATCCAAGCCTTTCGCTACCCTGATGGGACACCTCCCGTATGCCAGGACTGGGCGAGGTGAACCCAACACGAGGAAGAGTAAGACCTGGGCATTACCGTTTAGCAAATGAGAAAAGACGGACAAGCAGATCAGCAGAGCCTGGTGGGAAACGCTGCAGGGGAGAGGGAGGCAGAGATGAGAGGCGCCTCAATCTTCCTGTGAGCAGGGCAGGGGTAGGGAGCAGGGAGGCTGGCAGAGGGGGGCGATCGTACAGGCCTTGGAAGGAAACAGACCTCCTGAGGCCAGGAGGGCAGAAGGCAACAGGGCCTGCCGGGAGCGGCAAGGGCAGCCAGGGCTCCAGGCAGGGGCCTCTGCACTGCACAGGGAACCCTGAAGGACAGGCACCAGCACCATTCCAACCCTGCCCTGGAGACTGTCTGCTGCGTATCTCCACAGTGCTTCCCACTGAGAAAACGGGGCAGCCAGGCTCTCCAGAGAGACAGGACTGGCAGGTGCCGAGGACGGACTGGCAGACAGGCAGACACAGGCAAACCCTCCGATGAAGAGATCTCTTTCAAGGAGCCGACGTATGTGGCCGCAGGGCTGGCAGGCCACAAGCCGTAGGGCAGGCCATCAGGCTGGGATGTCTCCGGCAGGAGCTGGCACTGCAGGCATCTCCTCTTCCTCCGGGAAGCCTCGGGGTTTGCTCCTCCAGCCCTTCCCCCGAGGCCCACCCACACCAGCGCGAAGCAGCCACAGACGGCAGGTGCCCACAGCCACGTCTGCAAAGCCCTGCTCAGCGGCACCAGGCCGACCCACGTAACCAACCATCGCGGATGCCACGTGACCAGCTCACACTTAGCCACATCTGGTTTCACACACAGAAACACACCTCTGTTAATTTTGCAATACGGTACTTACAAGTCGCTGTGATTCCCATTGTAGAGCCTAACACAGAAACCCACAGCCTCGCAACACTGCCTCTGCCCACCCCAGACACACGCACCCTCACTCCAGGCAGAACAAGGACCTCCTCAAGTGGCAGTGGTGCTCGTGATCAACACCACAAGTGACACATCAACCCTGGTTCAGTCACATCTTACTATTTTGTATTCCAAGCTAAGCATTTCGTATTATAGTATTTGTGACATTTATTCCACTTCCAGGAGTCCACACCTGTGCCTTCATCCCTACTGCGCCCTGTTTCCCTGTGCTGCAGCACACGACTACGCCTTGCTTTCTCTTCTGGCTCCTTCTGAACTTCTGACCTCACCGGAATTCTCCGGGGTGCGGAGCAGCCACTTCCTGCTCACATCCTGACGGCTGCGCGTTAACAAGTAAATGACTCACATTCGTGTCCGTCCTGAGCAGAGCTCCCTTGAAGGCTAAAGGTGTTCTCCTGATTCCTCCGGAACACAGACGTCATCTGAAGATGGGCATTTTCACCAAATGACCTACTTTTCCCTTTCAAAAGAGAGGATCCTGGAGCAGAAGCACCTGCTGCAGCCGGTTCACTCCGCCCGAGAGCCCCTGCAGAAGGCTCAGCGACTCACGGGGTCACAGGAGGCCCGAGCCTGGAACAGCAGAAACCCTGTCTGGAGTTCTGATCCTCCAGGGCATGATGTGAACTCAGGCCACCACACTGACTGCTGGGCCTGACGCTGTGGACATTTAGGGGTGTTTGCTAAAGCAGACAGGGAGGGAAAGTCCACCTTCTGGACTCGGCTGGGGTGGGGGTAACTGGACGTATTGTACATGTCGACAGCCAGTGAACTGACTGAAACCTGGTGATTATTGTATGTATTAGGTTCACACATGCTCCAAACTACAACCTTAGACATCGCCACCAAGTCCCGCCTGAAGAGCGTCATTACTCGCAAACAGGGGGCCTACAGAGCAGAAGGGGACGCTGTCCTCTTCATGGGTGCTGCCATCCTCATGCCCACCCCACAGAAAGCAGCAGAGGGATTCTGAGCCGGGACCCCACACTCGGACAGTAGCCGAGCTTCCCAACCAATCCACAAGGGTGATTCCACAGGAACGTGGACCCCGGGACACAAAATCAGCGAAGGTTCATTGGCGGGCACGAGGGAAGCTGGCGACGGCTCCGGAGCTGCATGTGGGTCTCTGGTTCCACACGTGGTTACCTGTGTGCCCGGATGCAGGAGCTGCCAGCCAGGGCACAGGAGGAGGTCCTCCAAGGGGCAGAAGTGCTGGCGCCCACAGAAATGTCACCTGTGCGCCCCGTGAGCTGCCTCTGATTATTATCATCAAGCGGGAGTGCCCCGGGCAAGCAAGGGCCGGAAGACAGCGGCTCTGACTCGACGCAGGGTGGCTTCCATCCGGCCAGTGGTCCACGCGGGAGTCAGCAGCTCGCAGCCCCGTGAACAGAAGGCCGCAGTTTCTAACAGCCTGACGTCTTTGTTGGCCGTGTGACAGAATGCGCCTCTTCACCTGTGCTCTGCTCTTTGCAGTAGGACTCCGTCTGCTCTGCACACGCCCCCACGTGCACGCCACCTGCCACCTTCTGCTCTGGGTTGCTCTTTCCCCAGGTCCTGTGGACTTTTAGCCACTTACTCAAAACGCCTACCTGAATTTTCATTTGTCACTTCCCTGTGCACTTCTCCCATGGTCCTTGGCCCCTGCGCCACGGCTCACTGTGCCAACACACCCCACCCAGTGCTGCCCCAGGCTCTGCTCAGTTTCTGGGCTGGTTCCACATCAGACTCACCTGGGGAACTCCCAGGAGACGCCATTACCTAAGCCCCTCTCCAAGGGCAAGGCCTTAGTCACCTGGTGGAGGGTTCAGGTGCTTAAACCTCTGGGGGATGCTGAAGCCCAGCCAGGTTTGGGAATTGTGGGTGTGGATAAAGCTTCTGCCTGCTGACCTTCACAGTCTGGAAGAGGACTTGGGGAGAGAGTGGACATGTGGAGCCACAGGACATCTTGGAAGCCACTGCAAAGACCACAGATGGCAGAATATGATATGGAGTCACCCTTGGCACTGTAGAAATTACAGCCACCAAAACGGCACAGCTTCGTGCACTTGCATGCATCTGGAATGATCAGGAAAATGCCCTCAATCTCCTGACTCCCACTACAGAAACCACACTGACTCAACAGACTGAGGGTTCCCCAGGCTCGTGGTCATCGCCACTCAGGAAACCCAACGTCCCACTGTCCAGAGGCATCCAGCCCCAGCTCAGGGCATTCAGCCCGCTGTGTCCCAGTTCCTTGTGTGTCCGCATGAAAGGGGGACAGGAATATCAAAGACCAGTCTGCTGCAGAGCCGCTGGGTTCAAAGCACGCGACACCCAAGCACAGAGCCACATCTTTGCAGGTCTGCTGATAGGAGCGGCCTGTCTGAGGTGCCTGCCTGGCACACGCCACATTCCAAGGGGAGCCCCAGAAGTGCAAAGACTCCCCCACACACTCTTCGTGGTCATCCGTCCACCTGCTCCCCCGAAGCAGGGCTGATGTGTGAAGAGCTGCCACTGTGGCGAGTTAGGGAATCGGGGTAAGTCTCTGCTAGACATGGAGAACTACCTCCTCCTGACAAGCAAGAGTGGAATTAGCTTTGCCGAAAGGATGTCGCACAAATAAACCGTAAGGTGACAAGCGAAGAAAGACGTGTGTCTGGGAAGTGCAGGCTGAGGGAAAGGGGGCATGTGTGTGGATCTCCGTGCGTCGACATCCTGCAGTACTTGGAAAGCTCATCAGCGGGGCAGCAAGCTCCACTCGGCTTTCACCAGTTGCTATGGACCAGCAGAAAACGTGGGGTGAGCATGTGTCCTGGTGGGTGGGACACCCACATCCCACACTGAATACAGAGCTTCCAGTCCTGTGGGACTTGGCTTCTCAGCCCACTGCCCCACCACACACACCCCGGGAGACAGCGGGTGATGGCTCACGTAGCTGAGCAGTGCCTGCCACTCGTGGGGGGACCCGGCTGCAGCTCCTGGCTTTGGCTGTGGCCCAACCCCAGCTGCTGTGGGTGTTTGGGAGTGAATCAGCAGATACAAGTTGTCTCTCTCTCTCTCTCTGCCTCTCAAATAAGTTTAAAAAATAATAAATTTTAAAAAGTAATTACAGGACATACAAAGGAACTTCAAGAAGTTCAAAATGAAATTAAAAAAGGTTTATTTTGGGTGCAAAATGCAACTATATGAGAGGTCTTCAAAAAAGTTCATGGAAAAGAAGTATCATACAAAACTATGCATGAGTCTCAAAATGTTCCACCAACTTTTGAGCATTCTTCAAAACCAGCTACCTCGCCCCATCGTCCACCTGCAGCCATCTCCGGCCGTTCAAAGCCTTCTCACTTTCCTGTCTTTTACAACAGTCACTCCTCGCCTCTCTTTTGAAATCAAGCTCCAGGGTTGCTGCTCCTGCCTTCCATTCTCCCCCCTTTTGACATTGAGTTGGTTGTTTTCCTGCTTCTAAAGTACAGTCCATTCCCTGCCTTGGTTATTGCAGACACTTCTGTTAATCAAAAAAATGGCATTGTCTTCATTCTCTTTAAAACTAGGGTCACGACCGGCGCCATGGCTCACTTGGTTAATCCTCCGCCTGTGGTGCTGGCATTCCATATGGGTGCCGGGTTCTAGTCCTGGTTGCTCCTCTTCCAGTCCAGCCTCTGCTGTGGCCCAGGAAGGCAGTGGAGGATGGCCCAAGTGCTTGGGCCCTGCACCCACATGGGAGACCAGGAGGAAGCACCTGGCTCCTGGCTTTGGATCAACGCAGTGCCGGCCGTAGTGGCCATTTGCGGGGTGAACCAATGGAAGGAAGACCTTTCTCTCTGTCTCTCTCTCTCTCACTGTCTATAATTCTACCTGTTAAATAAATAAATAAATAAAAATTTGTTAAAAAAAAAAAAAACTAGGGTCACAAACCAATGAGTAAAGCACTGTCCTTAATATGAAAGCATACTCTTTTCCATGAGCAGGGTTTCCCTTTATTTATTTATTTGCCTTTCTTCTTTTAAAAAGTGTTTTAGTCATGAAGGTTACCAAAAAAAAAAAAAAAAAGCTCACTGTATAAAACCACAAAAGTCATCAAAACTTAGGAGGTAAACATCACCTGGCACTTCCTAGCTCAGAACAGCTATAGTTCCTTTGAAACATATTTTCCATACAGGGCTCTCCAAAAAGATCACAGAGAATTACTATTGTGCTTGGTGCACAAAGCCAGAACCCAGAAAGACAAATATCATATGTTTTCTCTGATTATGGTAGCTAATATGCAGAGTACAAAAGACCCTGAAAGTACGAGAGTGAAACTGACACCTTGTGATTTGATTATCATTTCAGCCGTCGGCAATATTCCTGTGCAACAGTGGTCTCTCTACTTTTCACTTGCTGAACACTAAATGTAGTGGAGGATTAAGTTTGTGATTAAAAAGCAGACAAAAAGTACATTATCATAAAAATTAAAAGAAATAAAACAAAGGAGGAGAGAAGGAGGGAGGGAAGTATGCTCATGTTCTTGGAATTATATCTTAGAAATACATGACATCTATTTTCTTTATATTAATAAAAATATTTAAAAAGACAGAGAATTTTTTGCACCATATAAGCTCATGCTAACTAGTTGTGGCACGCTGAACAGGATCTAGACGGACAAGGCAGCAGTTTGCAATACGGAGCAAGGTGGATTCGGCTAAGATTGAAGCAGGAACAAACATCAAATACATGGTGGAGCCTGGGTGAGAATACGGTGAACCCACTGATGCTTCACGGAAGGGCTGAGGGGAAACACCGCAAGCAAATCGGCAGTGTGCAAATGGAACTCCTCGCGAGGAGGAGGACACCTTTCTGAGGTTGGAGTCTGCAGTAGCAGACCATCCACAGGAATTTGCACAGAAAAAATTAATCTTTTTCGTGCTCTAATGGAAGAGGACAAAGGTTAATAGCAGAACAAGAGCCATCGCCATAGACATCTCATCTGCTTCAGCTTGCACAATTCTGACTGGAGAATTCAGTGGGGAAGACTTCCTGCCCCATGCATGTCAAAACAGCTGCAGCCCAGAGCAGAGCCTTCAACAGAAATTAGGGATTCCGATCTTGAAGCTCTGCTTCCAAGAACCACAGCCAGGGACAACACAGGGCTCTCCCCGTATGATCCTGAAGACAAAGCACACTCAAAGCAGTGGTCACCAAGGGCGGGAAGACTCCTTAAGGAAAAGTGGACCAGTCGAAAGCAATTTTGGGGGCTGCTCAAGGTATTCCGCGTCTCACTGTTCTGAAGAGACAAAGACTGATGACATGTTCTCATTCTGAGAGTGTTTTGCAAAAGTTGGCCAGAGTTTTTAGAAAAATGCCTAGAAATCTCCACCAGTCCTCTTCCATCTCCACAATGCCCCCACTCACGCTTCTCATCAGAGGGGCAGATTTGCGGGATTTGATGGGAAGTCATTAGGCACGCACCCTAAAGTCCTGACTTGGTCCAGCGTTCCCAGTTTCTAATCATTACAGGTGTCTAAATGGCACTCATTTTTCTTCAGCTAGAAATGCTACAGGGACTGCGCTCACACGGCTAGGTTCCCGGGACACTCACTTCTTCAGAGACGAACTAAATGACTGGTATCATCCCCTACAAAAGTGTCTCGAATTTCATGGCGCTTACATTGAAAAGTAAAGTTTAAATTTTTATCGTTTAATCACATTTTTCCATGAACTTTTTGAAACTTTCTCATAAATGTCCTTCATCAAATCAGTAAATCAGGATTAATATAAGGACAAAATATGGCAGATTAGAGAGATGACAGACAATTAGGTAGATCACTACATTCTAAAATAAAGTGATCTATGGACAAAATGACTGATAATGCATCCACCTGAATAAATCAATAACTCAGAGACACAGTGAAGATTTTTTCCTAAGATCTGTTGCATTAGACAAGTAGGAGGGACTTACTTAAAGGACAAATACAGATGCTCCTCCACTTAGGATGGGCTACATCGCAATAATCCCATCACAGGTTGAAGACCTCATAAATCAAAAGTGCACTGAATCCATCTAAGCCCTGCACACGGTAGCAGGGTTCACTTCCTGCCGGGCTGTGGGGCTGACCAGGAGCAACCCTCCCACCATGCAGCACTCTGACGGAGGGGCAGATGCACACCACCAGCCAAGGCAAGGACCAAAACTCACAGCTCTGTACTTTACACCATCATACAGTGCAGGAACTGCCCAGTCTGCCCGTGGGACGGTAAGGCCCTGCCTGCAGGATGATTCTGCCTTACATCATCGTAAGACGTACAGGGATGGCTTCTCCAAGGTACAAGCACAGATCCTGCTCTGCCAACTTGGATAATATTAAAATGAAGAGGCATTGTCCCAGAATTCTCTTGCTTCTGTCTCCCTCGCTAGTTAATAACAAGACCTATCCTACTTTCATCTCAAAACCCCTAATGACTCCAGGATCAAGCTATTGCATACTGATCACCAGCAACACTTCTGACAAATCCTAGCAGAGTGAGTGTGCCAAAGGCATGTCCAGGAGCCCCAGGAGAAAACAGGTAGACTCTGAAGACAAGATCAATCATGGCTCAACTGATCCAAGCACTATACAAAATTGAAGATGCAAGGGACTGAGACACAGAGGAAAGGACAGGACAATCGTGACACCATGTAGAAAATGTCTCAATTAAAAAAAGTATGCTATGTATCGGGGAAACTTCCATGTGGAAATGCACTGTGGCGTAGCAGGTGAAGCTGCTGCATGCAGTGCCGGCATCCCATATGGGTGCTGGTTCAAGTCCCGGCTCCTCCATTTCCGATCCAGCTCTCTGCTGTGGCCTGGGAAAGCAGTAGAAGATGGCCCAAGGCCGGCGCCATGGCTCAACAGGCTAATCCTCCTCCTGCGGCGCCAGCACACCGGGTTCTAGTCCCAGTTGGGGTGTCGGATTCTGTCTCGGTTGCCCCTCTTCCAGGCCAGCTCTCTGCTGTGGCCCGGAAGTACAGTGGAGGATGGCCCAAGTGCTTGGGCCCTGCACCCCATGGGAGACCAGGAGAAGCACCTGGCTCTTGGCTTCGGTTCAGTGCGGTGCGCCGGCCGCAGCGGCCATTGGAGGGTGAACCAACGGCAAAGGAAGACCTTTCTCTCTGTCTTTCTCACTGTCCACTCTGCCTGTCAAAAAAAAAAAAAAGAAGAAGAAGAAGAAGATGGCCCAAGTCCTTGGGCCCCTGCACCCATGTGGGAGACCCAGAAGAATCTCCTGGCTTCAGATTGGTGCAGTTCCAGCTATTGCTGCCATCTGGGGAGTGAACTAGAAGAAGGAAGACCTCTCTCTCTCTCTCTCTCTCTCTCTGTCTCTCTGTCTCTCTCTCTCTCTCTTTATAACTCTGCCTTACAAATAAATGAATAAATCTTTAGAAAAAAAAGAAATGCATCAGAACTGACATTTGAAGCATAAGTCCATCTAGCTAAGGCAGACACAGGCGTGGGGGCAGAGTTAGGTAGAGGAAACCTATGAAAAATGCAATGACACTGTCGAGACGTCAGACTGTCCTGAAACAGGAGCCCAAACTCAGGAGTGACTTAGGAGAAGGGACAGGGAGACAGGGAGAGAGCTGGCGGTGCAGGCAGGAAGCCGGCTGCTGAAGCCAGCACCCTGAGGGATGGAGCTCGGGCTGCCTGTGGTTGGAAGGGAGTCACTAGTGCCTGAGGCTTGGCTGCAGAGGGAGCAGTCACATTTTCCTAGGACGAAGCTGACAACACCATGGGGACTTGAAGGATGGACGACAGATGAGATGAGACCAGCTGGGAGGCGACTACAGAGTCACGTGAAAGGTGGAGCCTGATTGAGGAAGGGAGGAGGTGGGCCACAGCTGCAAGTCTCAGGGGCAAGAACTCCCAAACAGCTTCTCTGGCAGAATGAGGGTGCTGAGCAAATGGGTAGGTGAGACAGGCTCTTCACAGCTGCCACGGGAGCTGGTGTGCCACGGCAAGAAGCTGCCACCAAACCACAGACTGCAGGGAAACTGTGGACTACAGGCAGACTGCAGGTTACAGGCACACTGTGGACTACAGGGAAACTGTGGACTACAGGCAGACTACCAACCACAGGCACACTGTAGACTACAGGCAGACTACCAACCACAGGCACACTGTGAACTACAGGGAAACTGTGGACTACAGGCAGACTACCAACCACAGGCACACTGTGGACTACAGGCAGACTACCAACCACAGGCACACTGGTCTACAGGGAAACTGTGGACTACAGGCAGACTACCAACCACAGGCACACTGTGGACTACAGGCACACTGGTCTACAGGGAAACTGTGGACTACAGGCAGACTACCAACCACAGGCACACTGTAGACTATAGGCAGACTACCAACCACAGGCACACTGTGGACTACAGGGAAACTGTGGGCTACAGGCACACTGCAGACTAGAAGTACACTGTGGGTTATAGGCACACTGTGGACTACAGGGAAAATAAGACTACAGGTAAACTGCAAGCTACATGGAAAGTGTGGACTACAGGCACAATGTATACTACAGGCACACCGCAGACTAGAAGCACACTCGGGGTTATAGGCACACTGTGGACCACAGGGAAAATGCAGGCTACAGGAAAAGTGTGGACTACAGGCACAATGTATACTATAGGCACACTGAAGACTATAGGGAAAAGACAGACTACAGGGAAACTGGACTACAGGCACACTGCAGACTACAAGCACACTGTGGGTTACAGGACACTCTGAACTATAGGGAAACTACAGGCTACAGAGAAAGTGTGGATTACAGACAAACTGGTGTACAGGCAGATTGCCAAACATAAGCACACTGTAGACTACTGGCACACTACAAACTACAGGCACACTGTGAACTACAGTGAAAATGGAGACTACGAGCACACTGTAGACTACAGGGAAAACACAGACTACAGACTGTAGACTACAGGCACAAAGTATACTATAGGCACACTGTAGACTATAAGCACATTGCAGATGATAGGCACTATGAACTACAGGGAAACTGCAGGCCACAGGCAGAGAAGCAGCTTTGGGGAGAGGGGACTCGAGTTTCTGTTTTGGGAAAGCCACACTAGGCATACCTGTAGCCCACTAGAGACACGCCCAGTCTCAGCTGACTGCTGGTCTACACCAACATGGAGCAAAGACACAAGGACCCTCAAGCCAGAGGTGGCATCTGCAGTGTGCAGTCACCAAGGTGGGCGAAATCCCACAGCAGGAAGGAAAGGGAATTGAAGCCAGAACCCCAGGATCCAACCTCCGGGGACTTGGAAGAACAAAACAATCCACACTGTTTACAGAAAGGGCTGTTCCAGAGACAGGGAAAAAAAGACGAGAGCACTGTAGTGAAACATAACAGAAAACACACAAGCAAAGTGAGCAGGACAGGAAATTCAACAGAGGAAACGACAGGCAGTATGAAACGCTTCCATGTGGCGAGAGAAAGTCAGACTGCAATACATGTGTCAACATCGCTGTCGACCTCAGTGAGAACGGTGTAACAGCTGAGAGGAGGCAGCATCGTGAGCTGCCTCACAGAAAGGAGCCAGAGCCGAGGGCAGGCGCGGACTCGAACGGGAGGTGTGGCTGCAAAGGGACAGAGAGACACGCCAACACTTAGCTGACAAAAGCCGAAGCCGTGGGAGCCGGTCGTGCTTCCAGTGCAGGGAACTGAGCCAGGAGGCACTTCCCTGGCTCAGCAGCTATTTTCGTACATGACTCACTTTCTCTGTTTAAATCTGAGGTGCTCAAGGATAGACGCTGACTTGGGCCTCGTGAACAGAGCAGCTGCTCCGTGGACGTCCCTGAGTCAATGAGTCATGGCATGAGTCCATTAGAAAGAACAGAGAGAACCTAAGGAATGGCACGGCTGCAGGCACAGTGGACATTACAGACACAGCCTACTGCCACAGAATAAAACTACAGTGGCGACATGTGCATCTGGGTTTTAGTTCACAGGATGCCAAAAATAGCAAGTTTCAGGACCTCAGAATACAATTTTATAACCTGCGAGTTGATCAGACAGGCCCCAGAGGCTGTGAGCCCTTCCCCATGCCCGAGAGACCCATCAGAGCTGCCCAGAACACCATGGTGCAGGGAGTTCCAAGGTTCTGTCTCTACTCAGTGTAGACAGAGTCTACACAGTGTGTGTGTAGACTACTCAGTGTGTGTGTGTGTGTGCGCGCGCGGAGGGGTTTTCCATGGCCACGTTTGCCATGTGTGGGAGGGAGGAGCAGGTGGCACCTAAGCTACATTTGCCAACCCGGAAATAGCTCATGTACACAGCACTTCACAGTAATACGCGTAGAAGTAGACAGGATTTATGGCCTTTTTCTGAAAATTCATTCAGAATGTTTTTTTGATTCTGTAGTGCATTGTATTTAACGTCTCTACATACATATTTTGTCCACAGCCTAGCTGGGGTTTATGTATTTGAAATCCGAGCCAGTCTGCCTAGGATGTATAGTGCACATACAGAAAATTTGGCAGGGGCAGAATTTGTACAGGAAACAGTAGTGCTTGGGTTTTTGCCCCGGTGAACACCTGTAAGAATGATGCAAATGATGTGGCCCCTCTGACTCCTTCTACTTCTACTGATACTCAGCGGGTGGCTTTTCAGCTTGCAGGTAGCTCAGAAGGCAAATGTTATCAGGAACCTCTGGTGGAGGCTGATGCTAAGCAGGATTAGCCACAGCAGCCACATGGGGCAAACACCGCACAGAGAGAATAAAGTGCTACTCAAAACCTGAGGAGCAAACCAGGAATGGATCTGGAAAGGGTTCTTCCAGCGTGCGATGGGAGCTGACTCAGGTACTGGCTCCAGAGCCAGGCAGAGGAAGGTTCTCTGGGCATGTGGGTCAGCACCCCTGAGTCTTACTACTGTTACAGCACTCCCTGCAATGGGGTGCATAAAGAAAGAGATCAGACACTCTCCATTTAAATCCAGTTTGGTGCACACACTGCTCACAACCTGACAAGTCTGTGGAACAAGACTGAGTCTACAATAAAGAGCTGAGGAGTTCTACTTGTTTTACTACCAAGAGTCAGAGTGGAAATAAACAGTTAATGTTATACGCTCAATAACCAAATACAGACAGGGTGGATTCGGTCTGTGGACGTCGGGTCAGACACAGGTTCATCTTGTGTGGGATGTAAGCAACTCTGGAAGTTCCACCCTGCAGTGTTACGACAGCTTCTACAAAACGGGAAAGACATGCTCTGCAGGCAGAATTCTGGTCATCAGTCCAAGAGGAGGATAAGACTGCTTTTTGAGAAGCTGACGATCAGCGTCAGGGAAAACTCTGGATATGTCTCACAGAGGGAACTTTATAAACCCATAGCTGGAGACTCACTAAACACCATGGACCAGAGCAGAAATCTAACCACAGGGGCCTCTGAGGGAAGGAGAAGGCAACAGCAGTGACAGACAACCTGCTGGGGGCTCAGGACAGGCGACGCCGGGAGCCGAGAACGCCAGCTTCTCCGACTTTCAGACTGTTCCTCTGGGAACCCTGCCAGGATCTCAAAGAGAAAATCACAAGCCAACACACAGCCCTTGCAGTTCTGGCCATCCTACCTGGTCACGGGGTTGGGCGAGACTAAGCATCACACGGGAAGGTCACAGAGCAGGGCACATGCTCACTGAATTCCTACGGACATGTCCTGCGCCCCGACCCTGCCCCACATTCTACAAAGCCCAGGGATTATAGTGGTTTTTTTGATGCAGTGCATAATTAGAAGGCATACTGAATGACAAAACTGGAAAGACAAAACAAGATTCAAAACCAGAGTGGCATAAACAGTGGAACAAAAGATTATGACTACTCTGATAGGATTATAATTTTAAAAATAATATACAAGAGTAGGTTATTAATGTCATCAGTGAGAGAAATATAAAGAAAAATAATGCTATAGATAAAAAGTGCCATAACAGAAATGAAAAATGCCTTTGATGGGCTCGTCCACTGGACATGTGTAAGGGAAGAAGCTGTCAGCTTGATGATTTCTTGATGGAAAGTTAAAATATTGAAAATCAAAGATAAAACAAGGCTGAAAAGAATGATACAGAACACCCAAGAATATAGGAACAATTACAAAAGGTCTAATACATACCTAAAGAGAATATCAAAAAAAGAAAGAGAGCTTGGATGAAAAGAAATATTGAACCAATATTGGCTGAGAGTTCCCCAAATCAATGTCCAACTCCAAACCACACATCCAGTAAGATTAGAAAACACCATGCAGATAATGTCAAAAAGTTACACCTATGCCTATAATATTCAAACTGCAGAAAACCAAAGATCAAGAAAAATCCTGACAGAAGTCAGAGTTAAAAAAAAAAAAGAAAGAACACCTTACTTATGAGGAGTAAAGATAAGAATTCTATCTGACTATTCAGAAACTGGGTAAGCAAGAGGCCAATGGGGTGACATATTTAAATGTTGGAAGAAAAAAGAAATGCTGACCTAATTCTGTGAAATGATCTATCAAGAGTGAAGGGAGAATAAAGACGGTTCGTCAAACTAAAGCTGAGGGAGTGTGTGGCCAACAGAACAGCCTTGCAAAGAATGTTAAAAGAAATTCCTCAGATAAAAGGGAAAAGGATACATCAGAAACTCAACTCCACTCCATATCAAGAAAGGAAAGCACTGTAGAAGGGATAAAATGGAGAGACTAATACAAACTCAGAGGCTCTGTGCATCTTAATAAAATAACACAGTAACTCACCAACGAATGCTATAGCCAGAAAACAAGAAACCCTAACCTATTTGAAAACAATTAAACATGCCACAGTTCGGACTGAGCTGATGTGTGCTCAAGGAATTTGTGGAAAGATAAGGGGAGAGTGGCGAGCAGGAGGGAGGGAGGCCCTCATGCGGCTGTGACAGGAACAGGTGGAGTGTGCACTGTGCTTCGCAGCCACAGCACCTACACTCAGATCCAGCTGCCTTCCAGCAGCTGTTGCTTCACAGAACTACCTGCAGGGGCAGGGAGGAGTGGGAACTCCTTATCTTGCCTGCTGGGGCTACTGCTCCCTTCTCAACTCCCTAGAGTGCCCATTTCACTCTTCTCGTAAGACATCATAAAGTTTTAGCTTTGGTTGCTTGGAGTCACCATGAACATTAGGTATTCTCTCCAACCATGACATGGGATTACGGAAACTAAAAAAGGGGGGGGAGACAACACTAAATTACCAGTATCATCTAAAGTGCTTGATGGTGCAGCAGAATTCGCGAACAGAGAAGAGACACCAACGCCTTTAACAGGGAGCAGTCTTTATTGTCAGTTTGCTGGCATAAGGCTCTGTCTGATACATATCCAGAAACACTGAGCCCTGAGAAGAGGGGCATTTTCTTACACATATGCGCTAGGATAGTAGCTACAGAACTGATACAAAACTGCACGTGCTTACATAGTTGCTCTCAATGTTTAACTGGTTTCTCTTAACACATCCACTGTTTCTTCCACACTGGTACTGAGCTGTATGCTGTCTGGCACCAGCTAACACCATCCACTCTGTGCTGATCAGCAGAAGTTCAAGTAGTCTCAAACAAGTACATAATGGCTACCTTCCTTTTCCAGGATAAATGTCTTTCTCTTCCCTGTTTCAGGAAGGCTCCTTCCACAATGACAGGCTCTAAAGAAGCCTAGATGAAAAAGGAAAAGAAGAGACACCGAACCTGCCCAGGAGAAAAGGAAAATGATCGTATGATCCAGCCACGGGACCTTCCCACAAGACCAGGTCGCATCAGCTACGTGTGGCTGCGTGGATTCCGCGGCAGGCGCTGGGATCCATCAGATGCCAAGTGCAGGACGCCAGAGTGCAGAGCCCATACCCCACGGTGGGGGCAGTCTCAGAAAAAGAGAAGATGACATTGTTCCCAAAAAGTCGAAAACGACAAGGGAATGAGGAGGAGAAACAGAAGGGAAAAAAAGGGGAGAAACTTGAGGCGAAGTTCGCAACATAAAGAGGATGTCCGCTAGCATCTGTAGGAAAAAGTGGAAGTCACACAGAGCAGAAAGTGACAGCAGTCGCCTGTGCAGCCAGAGCACAAAGCGCAGGTGCAGGAGCCGCAGGTCCAGAGACAGCAGCACAGGGGGAGAGAGAGGAAAAACAGGAAGCAAGACCACCGGGCCGCTCTTCCCAGCCTGGCCTCTGGGTCGCTACGCTGGCTGGAAAGAGAAAAACCTACCTTTCCAGACCTACAAAGTGTGGGAGTCTCACACACAGGCTGTTCCGGGTAGCCCGCCCCGCCATGTGGGAAATGCTCTTCACAGCTCACAGAAACCCGCCTGCGTCTGTCGTCCAAGAACTGATGCGTCTTCCTCACATCTCCCCTCCGGCTGTCTTCTCTTGGCTGAGTAATGCACCCCTTTCCTGGGCTTCATGGAATGCTAATTTTCTAAACTCTTAATTATCTTTATCGGTTTCCTGAGCATCTGAAAATGCCCCATGGCCAGCTGAGAGTGTGCTAAGATTGAGAACATGGACGCACACAGAGCATCTGACGTCTCGGGTAGGAAACTCAAGAGTGACACAGCCCTGATGTCCCGCGACCATCACGGTCTACCCTGGATGGAAACATCACTACTGCCTTGATTTAATACCGAGGAGAATGCACCAAGAGGTTAAGGCCCTCCGCTACGGCCAGACAGAGAGAGGAGAGTCACAGGAGCAGGATGCAAGTCTGACTGTGGGGGGGGGTGAATAGGAGGATGTGCGACCCGCACAGAGCGAGCGTGGGAGCCAGGCTCTGGGGACTCACGACCATGCCAGGGGCTTTCCATTTTACCCACTGGGCAAAGGGTATCTGAAGCAATCTACCGCAAGGGCAGGGAACTCCAAGAGCCACTTGGAGATTTACAACATCATTCATGGGCCATCCAAAACAGTCAACGAAACATCATCCTGCTACGCATTTACTGAATTCTGAGTCTCCCGCGGGAGCCTTGGCAGGAGCAGATCACATGGGTTTGTGAGCCTCACAGGGCCAGCGGGCAGAGGGCAGGCTTGTTCCAACAGGCGGCGACTGCCTGCAGGGTGGTGTGTGACCTGAAACGGCAGGAGAGGCTTGCATCCCACGCTGTGCAGACATTGGGAGTCTCCTGCGGTGAACCTGGTGAGAGTGACGAGTCCCACATGAGGGTGAAAGCCACAGCCACAGAAGAGCTGCACACGCATTCAGGGACATTAAGGGACAGAGAAGGGCAGCCCATGGGAGAAACTGAAAGGAGTCCAAGAAGCAGCAGAGGAGCCCTGGTGAGCGGCACTGAGGCCAGGAATCCGGCTGCAGCTGGAACATCGGCGCCCCAAGTTCCAGTGTTGGATCCCACCCCACAGTGCGAGTGTGTCAGGGAACAGGGCAGTGCATCTGGGAACGCAGGTCACGGGACTTCCACGCCATCGCCCCTTCTACCACTTGTGGACACAGCGAGATGGCACACCCCAGGCCTGCCGGAGCCGTGATCTTGCACATTCCAGAAGCGAACAGCTGCTTAGAAACCACCGCTGGGCGGCGTGTTACTCTCGCAGCCCAAGCAGACGACGACGAGCACCGAATCCCAAGGCTGGACGAGCTGCGGTCCAGAGGCAGCCGAGAAGGCCTGCGGGAGGCTCACAGGGACGGCTCTGGGGTGGGAGGGGAAGGGACCCCCCTCTAGGGAGCAGGGGCCAAGAAGAAAAACTGCATCGAGCTGAGAAGTAAATGCTGAGAGAGAAACTGCTCTCTCCAGACGTTTTACGGTGGTGACGAGGGACAAAGACGAGGCCAAGCAGGAGCCCAGCTCCGGGACGTTGCTGAGAACGGGCAGGATGTGAGCCTGGTATCATCCAGCATTGTGCTCTGATGGGGGAAGCACAGTGGTACCTGGCCGGGAGGAAGCCTTAGCTATAAATAGAATGAAGCTGGCATGAAATAGCCCCATGATATGAAGTAGTAAGCATTAATGTGTGCAGTAAATCTAAGAGACAATTAGGATGTTTAAATGGAATTTATGGGTCTCTGCTTGCATAGATATTTATATATATTTCACACTCTCTCCTAGCAGTGCTCAGAGGGAGAAAAACGGCCAGTACTGAAACTGCAAGGAACAGATCCCAGTTTTTCTCCACATACAGTCCCCATGCATCACTGTCCCACATAGCAGTAATAGAAGGCTGGTGGCTCCCATCTGGCCTGTTTATGGGACGTGAAATAGCCCTCGTTTCCAGCCTCAGCATTATTTTCAGTGCGCCACATACCATCAGGCACGGAGCAGTGTGTCTGGCCCAGCGCAGAGGGTGAGGAGCTGAACGAGACGCTGTCTTGGAGTCCTGCTGCTCCAGACTCCCTGCACTGCTCAGGAGGAATCGCTCAGCTTCCCATTCAATTTTAAACACCCCCTGAGAGCCACCTGTTCTCCTGTGATCTGTGAGCAGCACCCACATTAGCACAGCCTCAGGTCAGCATTCTCAACCCTGTAGCTCTGCCGTGGCTTGATCAACCACCCAGGTGCCGTGATGCCGAGGCCCATGCTGTCCGGGCGGACGGCTCAGTGCTCTTCTCTGCACACACGCGGCAAAATGCTGTTCTCTTTCCCCATCACTCTCCTTTTCAACAATGACGCTTGACCTGTGGTTCCTGTTTCAGGGCTTCGAGTCAAGATTCCACCCAGCTCACCTGTCCACCCAGGCGTCATGTAGAGAGTATCTCTAATTCTATGTTAACCCTATCAGGTTCTCCACATGTTACCCAAAAACCGAGTTCTGCTGCTAAACCAAAAGTTAAAAAACACAAGCACAAGCTGTTCTCAAGGTGCAGACACCCGACTGTGTGGCTGTCTCTCACGTACCTGAATAAATGAACAGTCACGTACCCAAGGGCTTCACTGCCCTCGGGAAGTGTTCACTACCTGCACTTCCTTTCTGTTTGGGAAGACGTGGTGCTTTGGACGGGGTCTGTCCCTCAAGGGGTCCTGTGATGGAGGCTAGGGATGTGGGGCCTGGTGGGAGTTCTGCCTGTGGGAGGGGTTTAGCTGGTTCTCACGGGAACCCCTCCCATTCAGTTTGCTTGCAAGGGCTCTAATGAAAGAGCACGCCCAGCACCTGTCTGCTCCCTGGCTTGCCGTCTCCTCACCATGAGCCTCTTCCTCTTGGACATATTTCCACCAAGACACCATCCCCATGTGACTGCACAGGGTCCTGTGAGAGCTGAGCAGGCGCCAGCACCATATCCCAGGCCTCCCAAACTGGAGCTCCGTAACCACCCTCAGACACTCACTGTAGCAACGGCAAAGCACAATGCAACAGTGGAAAACGCAGATGAGAAAGGTCTGCCGTTAATATCGATCTCTTTGACCAAGACCACGGTGGCACGCAGAGTGAAGTATCACCGAGCTCTCCAAATGACAGTGATAAAAATAGAGCGTTACTCACCAGCCAGGCATCTATTAAAGGATTTGGGGCTGAAAGATTTTCAAAACTGGGAAGAAAAGAAAAATGCTGATATCAAGAAGAGACTGATTTGGCTAAACGATAATGAGCTGCTGCTCCACTTAAGATCCCTCCAGAAAGGGGGAAACAACTTCAGGCAGCCTCGTCTCTTCAAAGACAGCCTGAGGTTGGCTTCATTAGGATCCAAATAACAGCAGACCTTCAGGCAGATAAACAAGACCACATGTCAGCAGCAAATAAACACATCAGGCGACGGCACCGTCCCCTGAACAGTCGAAAGACACCCGTGGATAATGAGCCTGCCCTGTGCCCGCCACACCTGTGGCAGCAGACACCAGGAAGGGAGGAGGTCGTGGAACAACCCCACACACAGCTCTCAGGAAACCAGGACAGAGGAGCACATCTCGTCTACCGCAGCTCCAAGAGCCACCCACGCAGGAACCTGGGTGAAGCCCCAGCTCCTGGCTTCCATCTGGCCCAGCCCTAGCCATTGCGGCCACTTACGGAGTAAACCAGCAGATGGAAGCACTCTCTGTGCCTCTCTCTCTCCATAACTCTGCCTTTCAAATAAATAAATCCCTATCCTTTTTTTGACAGGCAGAGTTAGACAGTGAGAGAGAGATATAGAGAAAGGTCTTCCTTTTTCCATTGGTTCACCCCCTAAGTGGCTGCTGCGACCGGCACGCTGCGCCGATCCGAAGCCAGGAGCCAGGTGCTTCCTCCTGGTCTCCCATGCGGGTGCAGGCCCAAGGACCTGGGCCATCCTCCTTCCCAGGCCACAGCAGAGAGCTGGACTGGAAGAGGAGCAACCGGGACAGAATCCGGTGCCCCAACCAGGACTAGAACCTGGGGTGCCAGTGCCGCAGGTAGAGGATTAGCCAAGTGAGCCACAGTGCCGGCCAATACCTATCTTTTTTAAACAGGAGAAGTATGTCTCGGATCCACGTACAACGTCATCAAGAAGACTAACTGGATAGGACTCACGCCTCACAGAAGTCCTAGAACGAAACCAGAAATGATGCGTGATGACAGCATGGCTCCGTGACCTGCGGGCAAGGCTCACGAAACCAGAAGGAATTGCGGCTTTGTGGCCCCACTGAGGCACGTGGTGAGACTTCGCCCCCTGTGTGAGGTATTGAGAGGTAGCACCAGGGTCCTCACCTCTCTGAGTGGTGGGGATCTTGGGGGTCGTGAATTCAGTCCTGGACTAGTGGACTGATAGGTCCATGGGTTATCCTGAGAGGAGTCTGTGACAAAGGTGGTCAGGATTCAGGTCATGGATATTCCCCTCTCATTATGTGATGCTCTGCACCAGCAAGGACCCTGTGGAGCATCCTACCAACAAGAAGACCCTCACCACCTGCAGCCCTGACCTTGGGCCTCCTGGCCTCCAGCACCTTGAGTGGAGAAGGCTTTATTTCCTGGAGCTTGCTGGGCCTGTGGTATTTTGTCACAGTCACAGGAAAAGGCCCCAGACAGGGGATCCACCCCCCAGAAATGGCCTCACCATGGACTCAGGTAAGACACTGTGCCAACAGCCATTCATATAACAGTCCTTTTGCTTTGTTTGTTTCTTTCCCAACAGCCAGACACATCTGGGAACCCAAATCACAGTCAGAAACTTACCATGTTAGCAATGGGTCAGAGAAAAAGAGACATTAGCTAAATGGTCCAGTTCCTCAGTAAGAACAGACCGAATCACCTGCTGCCTCTCTCTTCAAAGGACCTGTGTTCTGGGAATGGAGAGAAGTCACTGGCAGCCTCTGCTGGATGGCGCTCATTCACATGGCGCCCTGGCACGCTCTATGGCTGCAAGACCTGGGCAGGCACAGGGACGCTGTCTGCCACGCTCACCGGCATGCCCTGTGTCTGGCACCTGGAAGGCATTCAACGCACAGATATGGACTGACGGAAGCCAACTCACCCCTTCCTAGGTTTGCAGTGCTGACTGTTTTCAAGTGTGTTCATTAAGATTCAGTGCAGTTACTACAGAGCCTGCAGACCCCAGAGCCGTCCATGCAAAAGCTGGCTCCAGCCATCTCTGCTCTAACTCATTCTACTGGCAGCTTATGAGGCCCACCCTGGATTTCTCATTTCCAGAGTCATTGGGATGAGCACCCAGATTCCAGCTGCTTTCATTCTGACCACTCCACATCACTTTACTTACACCTGGTGACATTCGCGGGTGACCACTGGTGAAGACCTGGCCGCCGTCTGGGAGTCCTGATGATGAACGCCTACACCAGAAACAAGGGGCAGCCTTGACTGAGCCTTTCTCCTCTCTGCTGTACCTCCCAGCGGTGTTCCTGCCCAGCTGCCCCTGAGTACAAAGTCCTACCCTCATTTTCCTTTGCACTTCTTACAGATGCATACTCGCTGTCCAGCCTCCACTGCGTTCAGCTTCTAATAAATAATTTCTGTTGCTCCTCCACCTTCATGCTCGTTTCCCAGTGATCACATCAGATTTCACATTTCTATCTGCAGACCACCTACCCCCTTATTCAAATGCACTCCCAACAGGAACTCCCTGCAAGAAGACTTTCAAAGCCTACTCGGGAATGAGTTTGCTGATTTTTCTTGATGCTTTTGCCTGAAAACTGTGTTTTGAGGATCTGCACACAAAAATCCAAAGGAAAAAAGCAATTAAAAGAGAACCTGCAAAACACAAATGAGAATGGTAACTGGTGTTGACGTCTCAGCAGCGTGGGCAGGGGACAGCGCAAGTCTGTCACTCACAGGAAATGCTCACACAGAGTGGCCCTCTTCAGTGTCTGCACAGCGGGTGAGGGCGTGTCAAAATTCCACAGGACAATGGAATTAAAAGACGAACATCTTGGAGCAAAAACGATGCTAAAAGCCTATTTTCAAAATGTACATTTTCTATAAACCTTTTGAAGTCCTTCTCTATATTTTTGCCCTGATCCCATGCCCGGCAAATAAAGCTGACCAGCACGGGAACAACTCAGTTAACGACTCTTGTTGAAAGCACATTATCTGTGTGAAGCCACAGTGCCACACAGATATGAAACAATGGCCCACACTTTCAGACAAATAGCATTTACTAGTTGTTTGTAAATTAAGTGCAGTGTCTATCAGAATGCCTAGCACAGAGAAGAATCTTATGAAATTTTCATTTCTTTTCTCCTCAGTCAACTGCCCCCATTCACACATGCATGTGTTATTTCCCTATCTCACGCCAGTTACTAATTGACAATGAGTACGCTTTGAGAAATATCAACATGGGTGCCCACAAGACAGACAGAACTTAGCAGTCATCAAATTCTGGATGTATCTGCCTAACAGGAACGGGAAGAATTAAACACTGAACATGAAAGACAAGATTAAAAGGGACTCTTCCTGTGGACTGACTCATGCTCTTTCATCAGCCATCTGTACTTGTTCCTGGTGCTGGAGACGTCAAAGACAATTTTTTAATACTTTTCACTAATGCATTCCCTTCATCACTCCTTCTGGGGCTTCCTAAATCATCAGAAAGGCAGCCAAAATAAAAATGTAGGATCCATCATTATTAATAAATACAGGCTCCTGGGGAAAGTGTGAGCATATTTCCAAAGGGCTAGATTCAGCCTCAAATTCATTCCACTCACTCCTGCCCTACCGCTAAGTGCAAGCCGTGCAGTCAAAGAACACGTATCCCGAGTCTGATGTCGACACATGCCACACAGAGCTCAGCACTGGGCAGACACCCACGGCTCAGGACGATTTATGTTCCATCGCTGGAGCTAATGGGTACTGGGTGTTTCAAGAGCCCCTTCCCTTTCTCTAGCCCTTTAAATGGAGCCAAGCCTAGGTACAATATTAATTTTAAAGGTACCTTTCCGTAACTAAATGGTGACGCTTTATTACAGTCATGGATCAAACAAGGGCCATCCAACACCCCGGCTGACACGGAAGGACAGCCATCCAAACTCCGCTTTTCATTCTGCTTGACTCTCCATTCACAAGGAGCCAGTAGTTGGAGAAGCTCTGCTACTAAATTCACATCCCCAAGCCACCCCTTCCCTGAAACAGCCTTGCCAAGCCCGGCGCAGCCCACCCCTCTCAAAGGAGGAAACCAGATGTGAGGGAGCCCCATGCGGCAGGCTGCTGTCTGCGGGCAGCATCCACTCTCCTGCGGCTGCAGCTCCAAGTCCCTCAGAAGTTCTGCCCCTTCGTAGCACCCAGGAAAAGGTAAGGCGTTAATGGCACGTCTTAAACGATCTAGGCAACACCAGTCAATAACAAAGAGATGATGAATTCATTGATAGCCTCCCATAAATACAGGAGGGCAGCGGGAAATGGAACCTTCCGTGGTTGCTGAGAAAGCAAACATGATCTGGGTTTTGCTTTTCACTGTAAAACTCAAAATTGGTCCGAAATCCAACAGTAGGTTTGGGAATGCCCTCCACCTTCCTTGAGAAGGCTTCTGGACACGGCAATTCTTGTTTATATTGATTGTGAGAATTGAATGAGATGATACGGAAAAAACACATAAACTACATCATAAATCTAAAAACATAATTACAGTAATTAACTATAAAAATAGGACTGACGGAAGTCATAGCGAATGGAGATTCCAAAGTGAGAAGGGATCCTTGGCTTTATACTTTGGGGAGCTGAGAAGATACAATTTAATGTGAATGACAGGAATGATCCGGGTGTGCTATTCTTGCTTCAGAAAAGTGCAGCTCAGCCTAACCCAGCCCCAAGCCGCACCAGCATTCTTGCAGAGCCAGAGGCCTACCCACCACGCACCTCGACCTGCCACAGTCCCCTCTCCTCCCCTCTGAAACACGTGCCCTCCTCCTGCCCCCTCCAGAGCCCAGACATCCCTCTGACAGCAGCTTCAAAACTCCTGCCTCAAGAGAAAGGCCTTGCCCCAGGCTCCTGCTCCAACTAGCTCAGGGCAGCTGTCCTCATCCTAGACTTTGAGGCTATTCTGTCCCGGGGCTTCCGTGTGGCATTAGTGGGCACGGTGGTTGCAGAGCGCACTCTGGTCACAGTGTGCACTCCATGTGCACCGGGGCTCAGCCTGCTGTGAGGGCTCTCCCTGGCAGAGGGAGAGGAAGGAGGAGGAGCTCGTGCAGAGCCTCCCTGGGCTCCTCTTCTGTCGGTGGCTTTGCTGATGTTGATCCTGCGGCTTGGCCTCCACACAGGGATTCTGACACAGGGTCCCTCCACCCCAGGGACGAGGCTAACTTGATGCCTCTGCATGTTTCCGTCATCTACAGAAGCCAGCTCCCAAGCAGCTTAGCCTCCCTCCATGGCCCAGGCAAGCTGCTGCAGGCACAGCACTCAGGACAGCCATGGGTTCAAGGCTCGGGGTCCTGGTTGGGAGCTGAGACCCTGTGCTGGGCATGGATCCGCTCACTGCTTTGTTTTCTCACAGCAATGCCCTGGAAGAGGGCGTGAGTGACAAAGAGACTCAGAAATCCCAGGACCTCATCAGCATGTGCAGAATCCAGACAGTGGGGGATGCCTGCACAAGAATTTACAATCCCCCCTCACCCTGCTGAGAGGGTGGCTCACACCTACACCCAGGTCTGTGTTACCTCGCTGCCTACAGAAGTGGCCCACAGGGATCCGATTCTTCACTACCACCCGCCTAACCTGCTCTGCCAGCAAGCTAATTCACATTCCCAGATTGGGCGCTGAGCTGAGTGCCTTGTCCTGTCACTGGGAAGGTTACACTTTTCCCTTTGTCAATTCTGCAAATCCCAAGGCTCATAATTAATCTTCTCTGGCTTTCTCTCCGTCACCAGAAAATATGGGTGTAGTGCTCACAATGAACAGCTACTGTTGCCAACAGCTGGTTACAACGCAGCATAAATAAATACTGATGACTGCACTAGGTTTAGCAAAACTCTTTCGTGACTAACAGGGGGAAAAAAACCCTGGAAGCATGCAGTTTTCGATTGTTTCTGTTTCTGCACTCCAGCTTCTCTTGGGCAAATACGACTGTCTTTTGCAAGGTCTTGCATGCTGAAAAGAATGCAAAGTCGATTGTATTCTGCTTGCTATTGTGCCAGCAGAGTTTGCAATGCTTAGAATAGAGAGGTTGCCCGTTCTGACCTTAATATCAATCAGTGAACATTGTCAGACTTGGCATTTTATTGTCCCTTCCTTAGTGGCTTGCTGTAAATAGAAACATTATCGTTATAAATTGTTTTTGAAGTCTGACATTGTACAAATTACTCTGTGTACTCTATTTGATTAAATGGCAAAACTCAGCAGCCTTCCCATCGGGAGACCAACCTATAGCATTTGTTCTCCTAAGGAATGAGTGCTGTGTCAGCAGCCAAGCAAGAGACATCATACCCATTCTGTCAGCAAAAAAGTCTTGAGGTCTTCCTCTTAGGACATACTTCAAAGCAGTCACCTGATCGACTGCAGTACCTACCTTAACATACAGAGGCAATGGACTATGTCAGCATGCACTGATGCCTATTCCCCATAAAAACAAAAATGACACGTACACACAAGATCAAGAAGTACTGCATGCACATATGCAGGGACTTCAAAAAGTCTGTGAAAAAATGGAATTAAAAGGTAAGTTTATTTTGGTGTAAAAAAATTAGAAGTCCATGTATTGCTTTTGTAACATGGATTTTCTTTGAACTTTCTGAAGTAGGCTTGTAATGAGCCACCAGGGAAATGCTCATCAAAACCACAATGATATCTTCTCACCCCAGTCAGAACAACGATTATCAAAAGGACAGAAAATAACAAACTCTGGTGAGGGTGTGTAGAAAAGGGACTCACACGCTGGTGGTAGGAATATAAATCAGAACAACCTTTATGGAGAACAGCTTGATGTTCCCTCAAAAACTAAAAACAGATCTTCCATCTGATCCAGCTCTCCCACATCCATGAATACATTCAAAGGAACTGAACTCGGCACTTCAAAGAGTTGTCTCAACTCCCATGTTCATTGCAGCACTATTCACAGGAGCTAAGGTAAGCAGTCAACCCAGATGTCCATCAACAGATGGATGGGTAAAAAAAAAATTGGTATACACACACACACACACACACACACACACACACACAGAATACTATTCAGCCATAAAAAACATCCTTATCACTTGAAGCAAAATGGATGGAACTGAAGGTCGCCATTTAAGTGAAATAAATCTAACCCAGAAAGACAAGTAGTGCATGCTCACTCTCATACGTGGAAATTGGGCAAGACATTAAGTAGATCTGAATTAAGAATAGTGATTGCTAGATGTGGGGGAGGGTACAATGAAGGGGGAAAGGAACAGGTTGGATTGTAGGTACCCAAACCTGGTCAGATAGGAGTAAGCTCACTGTTCTACAGTCTAGAATAACCCATAAAATATTTTATCAGTAAATAAAAGATGGGACACACAGTAGACTCATAGAATGACAATCACTTTAAATAGCACTCTGACCTCAGAATCAGCCCTTAAGGCATACTGGTCTGACGGAAAAGCCCATGAGAGCATTTCAGGCATGGAAAGCCAAGACACCATGGCAAAAAAAAAAAAAAATGTCCTACATTAAGGACATCACTCAGTAGGTGAGACCCCAGTGGAAAGAGGTGGTCATCAAAAAAGGAGGTACCTTTCTCTGAAGGGAGGAGAGAGTGTCTACTTTGTTTATGGCCGTATCTAAATACTGACAGAGTTTGTGGATTCAAAAGGCATCCATAGTCTTGGCAGCTCATGTCAAGAGCCTAGGGTGATAACTGACATCATACATAAGAGTGTTAATTGTTAAATTAACAACAGGAGTCACTGTGCACTAACTTCCTATGGAGGACCTCTGTCCTCAAATACTTGTACTATAATTATGTCTAAGCACTCACAAAAATGTATCATTCTTGGGTGCTTCTTTAAAGTTAATTAATTTTCTAAAAAAAAAAAGAAAAAGAAAAAAAATGCAATGACTTTGAACAGCCCTTTTCATGACTGTTGAGTAACAGTTTTTTTGTTTTATTTTTGTTTTTGTTTTTTTTGTGTGTGTGTGTGTGTGCAAATTGTTGAACTCTTTACTTAGTATAGAGTTGGTCTTCCGGGTATAAAGTTAATTGAAAATGGATCTTAGTGGATCCATTTAATGGGACTGGGAATGAAAGAGAGAAGAGAAGGTGTGGGAGAGTAGGTGGGAGGGTGGGTACGGTGGGAAGAATCACTATATTCCTAAAACTGTACTTATGAAATGCATGAAGTCTGTAATCCTTAAATAAAGGGTTTCTTGGGGGTGGGGGAAATATAAATAAATAATGAAGCCAGAAGACTCCAAACATGGAGGATGAAGAGAATAAACAGTAACTGTCCTGAAGTGATCAGTATACACTGTGTACATTTTTGAAATATTACAACATATGCCACAAATACATACAACTATTAAGTATTAATCACAATTTTTTAAATGTTTGAGATGGGAATGCTAAGTAACCTAAATAGTTAATGACATTTTATATACAAGCTTCAAATTACCACACAGTACCCCATAAATACATAAACTTCAAATAATAATAAAAAGGGGCTGGCTATGGCATAGCAGGTTAAGCCTCTGCCTGTGATGCCAGCATCACGTATGGGCACCAATTCAAGTCCCAGCTGCTCCACTTCCATACCAGCTTCTTATTAATGGCAGGGAAAATCAGTGGAAGATGGACCAAGCAGTTGATCCCTGCCACACACATGGAAGACCCAGATGAAACTCCTGGCTCCTTGCTTCAGCCTGGCACAGTGCTGGCCATTGAAGACTTCTGGGGAGTTAATTAGCAAATGGAAAAATCACCCTCTGTGTGTCTCTCCCTCTCTGTGTGTAATGCTGACTTTCAAATAAATAAATCAATCTTTAAAAAATATATCTGTTGGGGCAGGCATCTGGTCTAGTGGTTAAGATACTGGTTAGGGAGCTCACACATCTGAATCCCTGCATCTGACACCTGTCTCCAGCTCCTGAGTTCCATTTCCTGCTAGTACAGCTCTTGTGAGGCAGCAGGTGATAACACCGATATGGGAGACCTGGATTTAGGATTGAGTTCCTGACTCCCAAATTCACTCCCACCTAACCCTGGCTGCTGTAGACATTTGGAGAGGGAATCAGCAAACGGGCACACTCTCTTTTCCTGTATTTGTAGATAACATATGTTGGCCCATTCCTTCACTCCAGGGCTAAAGCTCACTTGGTCCAGGTAATGATCTTTCTGATGTGTTGTTGGATTTGATTAACTTGTATTTTGTTGAGGATTTCCACATCTGTGTTCATCAGGGCTATTGGTCTATACTTCTCTTTGTTGCATCTTTTCTGGTTTTGGAATTAAGGTGATGCTGACCTCACAGAAGGAGTTGGGAAGGATTCCCTCCCTTTCAATTGTTTTGAACAATTCAAGAATTGGAATTAGGTTTTCAAAAGTTTGGTAGAACTCAACAGTGAAGCCATTCAGTCCTGGTCTTTTCTTTGTTGGAAAGGTCTTTAAAACAGATTAAATCCCATTATTTTATGTCTATTTTGTCAGATATTAGGATGGCTATACCTGCCATTTTTTGCTTTCCATTAGCATGAAATATCTTTTCTATACTTTCACTTTCAGTCTGTAGGTTTCTTTGTTGCTGAGGTGTATTTCTGTAGGCAGAAAATAGAATTAGTATCATCAAAATGTCCAGACTACAGAAAGCACTTCACAGATTCAATGTGATCTCAAGCAAAATTCCAACAACTTTCTTCCCAGATCTAGAAAAATCAATGCTACAATTCATTTGGAAACACAAGAGACCCCCAAATAGCCAAAGCAACCTTACACAATAAAAAAAAAGCTAGAAGCATCACAATACCAGATTTCAAGATGTACTACAAGGCAGTTAGCATCAAAACACAAAGCCAGATGGACAGACCAATGGAACACAACAGAAACTCCAGAAATCAATTCACGCATCTACAACAAACTGCTCTTTGACAAGGAGCTAAAATCAATACCTGTAGAAAGGATAGTCCCTTCAACAAACGGTGACAGGAAAATTGGGATCTCTATGAACAGAAGTAATAAACAAGACCCCTACCTTATACCTTATACAAAAATCAACTCAAAATGGATCAAGGATCTAAATCTATGACTTGACACTGTCAAATAACTAGAGGGGAACATTGGGGAGACTCTGCAAAACATTGAAATAGACAAATACTTCTTGGAAAAGAACCCAGAAGCACATTCAATCAAAGCAAGACTAGACAAACAGGATTATATCAAGTTAAGAAGCTACTGCAAAGGAAACACTCAGTGAAGTGAAGCGGCGACCAACAGAATAGGAGAAAATATTTTCCAACTATGAAACTGATAAAGGATTAATATCTACAATCTACAAAGAGCTCAAGAAATTCAACAACAAAACAAACAATCCAGTTAAGAAATGAGCAAAGGATGTGAACAGTATTTTTCAAAAGAGAAAATTCAAACGGCCAGTAGACACATGAAAAAATGCTCAGGATCACTAGCCATCAGGGAAATGCAAATCAAAGCCACAGTGAGGCTTCACGTTACCCCAGTTAGAATGGCTTACATACAGAAATCAACAAACAATAAATGCTGGTGAGGATGTGGGGGGAAAAGGTACCTTAATCCACTGTTGATGGGAATATAAACTGGAAAAGCCACTATGGAAGACAATACGGAAAATCTCAAAAATCTGAATATAGACCTACCGTATGACCCTGCCATCCCACTCCTGGGAATTTACCCAAGGGAAATGAAATCAGCATCTGAAAGAGTTATCTGTACCCCCATGTTTATTGCAGCTCAATTCACAATACCTAAGATACGGCATCAACCCAAATGCCCATCAACTGAAGACTGGATAAAGAAAATGTGCACTATATGCACTATGGAATACCATTCAGCCATAAGAAAGAATGCAGTCTTGTCTTTTGCAACAAAATGGATGCACCTGAAAACCATTGTGCTTAGTGAAATAAGTCAGTCCCAAAAACACAGATATCATATGCTTTCCCTTATTTGTGGTAATTAACACAGAGAGCACCAAAAATATAATGTGTATGAGCAAAATTGACATTTTGAGATTTGATTATTGTTTTTAGCCCTTGTCTCTACTCTTGAGTAATGGTAGTTTTTCTACTTACTACTTGCTGAATTCTTTATTTGCTGGAGAGTTAAGCTTGTGGTTATAAAATAAACTGAAAGTATGTCAGTGTAAAAGTTAAAAAAAAAAATAAGGAAGGAAGGAGGAGGGAGGGTGAGAGCAAGACCGGGAGGGAAAGTAGGGTGGGTAGTAGGATCAATAAGCTCTTAAATATGCACATATGAAATACGTCAAATCTGGTCCCCTTATTTAAATAAAAAATTCTAGAAGACAATGCAACCACTTTATCGCAATAAAGCAGTCAGATGTTTCCCTGCACTGAGCTCAGGGAAAAGGCAAAGAAGTCTGCCAAAGAGCTCGCCGTGCCCCGCCATGACCTGCCCTGCTTGCCGTTCCTCCAGTGGGCATCAGCACAGTGACAGCGCTTCCTTGCACCTGGGACCCACATTCCCTTCATGTTCAATACTTGAGGAATCAAAGGCCTGAGCAGCCACAGGGAAAGGCCTGGTCTTTGACTTTCAGGGAGCACTGGGGCTGTCCCTTTGATTTGCCCAAAGGTTATAGCTCAAAGACGGTACAGAGAGTGCAGCCCTGCAGCGAGTGCACGCTCGGAGCCTGCTCCCGGGGACGTGTTTTTTGATATTTTTGCTGCTTGCTGTTGGCCATTTCTGTCCAGTGCTGGGGGCAACAATTTGGCCTGCAGAAGGCCTGCCAAGAATGTGCCAGCAGCCAGGACCCGAGAGTGGTGCCAGCCCCTTTCTGCGAGTCCAGTTCAGTTTGGGCAGGGCCAGCCAGAAGCTACCTGAGAAGGATCCCCCAGTCTTCAGGTTACCCTGGAACCAAACGCATCGTTTCGGTGTGAGTCAGTGAAGGCTCACCCATCAGCATCAGCACCAGAGGCCAGGAAGGGACTAGATTTACTCAGCTAACCCAGCTTCATGGAGAATGTTTAGGCTGACAAGTATGAGGGGACACGTGCAATAATGAAGAAAACCGCAGTCCTGAAATGAGACGCTCTGAGTTTAATGTTCCTAGCTGAGCCCCCAGAGTCAATCATTTAATTTGCAGAAATACAATTTTTTCCTGCCCATAAAATTACACAGTCATCATCTCACAGCATTACTGGGGAAATCAAAGGAAAAACATCTGTGGAAGCACACTGCAGGGACTGGCGCTGTGGCCAAGAGGACTGGGCTGCCACCTACAACAAGGCATCTCAAAAGAATGCTGGTTCAAGTCCCGGCTGCTCCACTTCCCATCCAACCCTCTGATAATGGCATGGGAAAGCAGTGGAGGATGACCCACGTACTTGAGCCCCTACCACCTGTGTGGGAGATGCCGGCAGAGTTATAGGCTCTTGGTCTGGGCTTGGCCCATACCAAGTACTTGAGCCCCTGCCACCTGTGTGGGAGATCCCGGCAGAGTTACAGGCTCTTGGTCTGGGCTTGGCCCCATACCAGACTGCTGCAGCCATTTGACAAGTGAACCGGAGGATGGAAGATCTCTCTCTCTCTCTGTCTCTCCCTCTCTCTGTATAACTCTGCCTTTCAAATAGGTAAAATAAATCTTTTTTTAAAGCACACTGGAAGCATCCAGCTTCTCTACAGATATTTCTTTTTTTAATTCACAGTGATTTTATTTCCTAACATACACTGTCATACATTGTACATGCATACATTTTATACATAAAGGCATAAAAAAATCTGTGGGGCTGAAACACAAAGTATTTCCATGTTATTGATAAGACAATTAAAGCTCTCAAAATTAACTGACTTGAAACATTTACAACTTATAATTTAGCTCCAACTGGAAAACTCTAGAAACTGTTATTAGTATTACATTCTATAGCTGTAACAGTTTAAATCAACATAAATAGGAATCCGCATATAAATGACAACTTCCAGGTAAGCTGTCAGTGGTAGTCTCCAATTACATTAACATGATTCTACTTTAAAGCTAACACATAAATAATTTGATTTTATTGTTATAAAATAATATGAAAGATATAGTACTAGGAAATAAGTACTTTATGCATAAAGTATTTTATGCACATAAACAAGTATGTTTGCATATTGTATTAAAAAATCCTAGTAGCAAACTTTGAACGTCTATTGCACATGTTACACAAGGGTTCCTAAAATGTGGGCGGTGGACCTGGGAGATACCAAGACTCTCTTAGTTCTGCAACACCAGAGCAATGCTGATAACAGAACTAGGCTGTGCTTCATTCGACTCCACAAGGGGCTGGAGGCTCTTCCAGAAGCAAGCTGGTACATGGCAACACCATCGTGCCCCAGGCTCGTGGAACACTCGTGTACATTTGTGCTTTCCAAATTTCCCAAAGCAGATCTTTGGGACCCTCCACAAACCTTAAGAATGCACAGGAGTTCTAACATGAAAAAGTTTGAGAACGGCTGTTTTACAAGGTCAGAGTTCCTGCAGCATGCTTTTAACCAAAGCAAGTACAGGTTGTTCACAGAGCGAAACATCTCTGTGTGTTGCATGCTCATGACGTCACCAGCATAAAAACCACCGTGACAGAAAGGACAAACACTGCAGGTTCTGTGGAAGCAGCCTAGGTGCTCCACACGTCTATGGCACACCCAGACAAGGACAGCATATTTTCTGTGCAAAAAGCCGTAAAGCAATTAGCGTACCGAAGGGTTTTTTGTTTTTTAGTTTTTTTGACAGGCAGAGTAGACAGAGAGAAAGGTCTTCCTTTTCCATTGGTTCACCCCGCAATGGCTGCTGCAGCTGGCCCACCACGTCGATCCGAAGCCAGGAGCCAGGTACTTCTCCTGGTCTCCCATGTGGGTGCAGGACCCAAGGACTTGGGCCATCCTCCACTGCACTCCCCAGCCACAGCAGAGAACTGGACTGGAAGAGGAGCAACCGGGACAGAATCCGGTGCCCCAACCAGGACTAGAACCCGGTGTGCCGGCGCCACAGGCAGAGGATTAGCCTAGTGAGCAGTGGCACCGGCCCCAAAGGGTGTTTTATGGAGTAATATAGAAGGTTGGTTCCAATTGCGACTGAACGACTGAGGTTTGCAGACATAGTAACACAAATGGATGTAACTTGCCACCAAATGTTCTGATTATACAGCATCAACAGAAGCAAGGAGCACTAGGATGGCAGCAGAGCTGTGATGCCTTGGGGAGAAAATTGGCATCAGGATCTTCTGCAATCAACATGACACATAAAATCATAATGCTATAAATAATCTATATGGGACAGAACGGCCGCCCTTAGGAAACGGCCCTGGGGGAGCAATGCTGGCAGCTGCTCCATCGCCGTGAGGGGTGTTGGGCCACCTGTGCTGTGGGCATGCCTTACACCACAGAAAGTGAAAACTATTTTTAAACATTTGGCTTCAGTATTCTGTTTGACAGTAAAAGAAGGTACCAAAATCCAACACACAGCCCAGCTGCTTGCACATGGCTCTTAACCATCAGAGTCTCTGATCTCTCTACACAGATTTTTGTTTGGGATTTGGGCCAGAAACAGAGAAAGTCAAGCAGGCCTGGATCTGCATGGAAATGGAGCTGAAGCCAGAGCACGGGACCAGCCTAGCTCCAGGATGGAGAACAGAGCCAACACAGGAACTGGAAGCAACAGCCAAGACTCCCTGAGCCATGCATTGTGAACACCCGATATCCTACCAAAATAAAAGCTATGGCAGAGACCTGCATCCGCTTCCAATTTTGTTAGCTTTCTTTGTTAGAACGGATCACGGCTAGTCAACTGTCCTTAGATGACTTACAGCAGGAAACCTTGCTAAATTTAGGAGAAAAACACATTCCATTTACAACCCCACACTGTTCCCCATTCTCTCCCCTCCCTTCTGCTTCCCTGCGACTCCTCCACCCCTTCCCCTCCGCCCTCCTTCCTCTTTCTCTCCCTCCATCTTCAGCAAATATGATTTAACAAAAAGTTACAACTTTAAAAGCAGCCCTGCTTTGTTTCTTCTCTTTCTCTCCTGTCCTGACGGGGACAGAAGGGACAGTGTTTTGGCACATTTTTTGACTGTTAGATGGGGATAAGATCATTTCTGCCAGGGAGAAAAGCAGTTAAAAGAATTTCAAAGGAGTACAGATTGAAGGATGTAACACACAAGGGCTAAAGTCAAACAAGCTACTGTCCACGGGAGACAACGCCCCCGTGCCTTCCCCTAAACGTGTCTTTCTCAGTCTGCATCCCACACTGCTGGGACCGACTCCTGGCAGACTCAGATGGAGCCACCGGTGACAAGGTGGCCGTGAGTCAGGCCATGGAAGTGAGTACGGCTTCACCATCACGATCCTCGGGCACGAGTTCATGACAACTTGTGGCAGGCTTCCAGAGGCCAGCTGCATGGCTCAGCTCTGTACGGGACTCAGCACGCCCTAGCGATGCTTTAACGATTCCACGGCAGAGAGACAGCATCAGGCTAGGTGGTATGGTAGACAAGGGAGACAAAGTCCCTGTCACGTGAGCTTTAGCTGATTACAGGAAATGAAACCCAAGTCTGCATGCCCAGCATGTACCCAGCCAATCACCCACACCAGAGGTAGGGCAAAGATGGAGCCTAGTTTGTGACACAAAGAGCGGACTTGGGCAGCTGCGGCTCAGTTCCTGGACTTCCCGAGCCGTTAAGGGCGGTGAGTCTCAAAGTCAGGATTGAGCAGCTTGTGTGCAGCTTGTGTGCAGGTTCCTGGCTGGACCAGTGTTCATGATCTTCCTCGGATCAGTCAGTGAGGGGTCAGCCAACATGTCCTTCTTTTTTTTAAATATTTTTTTTATTTGACAGAGTTAGTGAGAGAGAGACAGAGAGAAAGGTCTTCCTTCCGTTGGTTCACCCCACAAATGGCTGCTACGGCCGGCGTGCTGCGCTGATCCGAAGCCAGGAGCCAGGTGCTTCCTCCTGGTCTCCTATGCAGGTGCAGGGCCCAAGCACTTGGGCCATCCTCCACTGCACTCCCGGGCCACAGCAGAGAGCTGGCCTGGAAGAGAAGCAACCGGGACAGAACCAGCGCCCCAACCGGGACTAGAACCCGGGGTGCTGGTGCTGCAGGTGGAGGATTAGCCTAGTGAGCCACGGTGCCAACACATCCTTCTTAAAGAAGCTGGGAGGACAAAGGGCTCTGGCTCTCTGGGGTCAGCTGGTAGACTGCTACCTCTTTGTTTGGTCAGGGCCTGGGTTCCTGTGAGGCATCTCAGAATCCAGTCTCGCACTGGGATATTGCTGCAGAGACCATGGCTGAACTGAGTCTCATGGCCTGGGGATTTCAGGCCCAGCCTGACCACTCCTTTAGTGAGTTAATCTTTAGTGAGGAGTTGAGTTGTGATGACCAAAGCGAATGCAGAGGAAGACGACTGAGGCCCTGCTTATGTCTACATCAAAGGCATCAGGGTTGGGGCAATTTCAGTAAAGTCTTGGGGACAGATATTCAGCTCCAACAGTAGTCTCCAAAAAGTGATAAAACGAGGCATGTCTTCACATTCAAGTCAAGGCTGCACCCAGACCTTGAATTAACAGAACATGGGCTTCCTACTGGCGGAGAGTTCTAACTGCATAAAATTAACCTCCTTTTCTCCACTGGCAACACTCAATGAACACTTACTTCTTATCACTGAGGCCTTGGCACAAGCTGAGCTGCATGTGGCTTTCGGGGCCCTGCTTAGACAGACGGCACACAGAACAAACGTCTCGGCCAGCCCCTAAGGAAGTCTCCTTCCTCTTCAGAAACTGAATGGAACAGGACCTCCCACACACCCGGGAGCGCTGGCTTACATGTCTGATGACACCAGCAGGGATGCGGTCTGCGTTACAGAGGAAGTGGCAGCATGGAACCCAGCACGGCCACTGTTACTCCCACGTAATCATCCCAAGTCAACCAGCAGATCAGCATCGGCATGGGGGCCTGGGAGGTGGTGAGGAGCTCTGAGAAGGACTGGTCTTGTGAACCCAGTCCAGGCAGACGAGGGAAGAGAGAAATCAGCCCGCCCCAGGGTACCCTTTCCTCTCTGTTTAAGGCAGAGACAGGAAGAATTCCTGCCCAGATCCAGGCTCAGCCCCAGCCTCACAGCCTCACAGCCCTGGAGGGCACAATCGGGTTTTAAAGTTGTTTAAGATACAATCATTAGAATAACGACACTCATTACCTTCTTCTACCAACTTTGTGTTATACTGACAGTGGCATGATGACACACGACTGAGAAGCACTTAGAAAATACTGCAGATATGCACAATGGCTAAATTAGTCACCATAATGACTCTTTTTTAAAGATTTATTTATTTCATTTGAAAGGCAGAGTTACAGAAAGGCAGAGGCAGAGAGAGAGAGAGAGAGAGAGAGAGAGATGTCTTCCATCCATTAGTTCACTCCCCAAATGGCCACCATGGCCAGAGCTGAGCTGGTCCAAAGCCAGGAGCCAGGAGCTTCTTCCAGGTCACCATCATGGGTGCAGGGGCCCAAGGACTTGGGCCATCTTCTACTGCTTTCCCAGAACATGGCAGAGAGCTGGATCAGAAGTAGAGCTGCCAAGTCTCGAACTGGCGCCCATATGGGATGCTGGCACTGCAGGTGGCAGCTTCGCCCGCCATGCCATAGCACTGGCCCAACAATGAACTTTATAAAGCCACAGATATCAGAAAGCTTTTCAAAGTGCAAGTGCAATATACATAATAATTAAACAATGCATCTTAATGTATTTAAGTATTTGTTTTCATTTTTATTCAAAAGGCACAGAGATAGAGATAGAGAGATCTTCCATCCTTTGGATCACTCCCCCAATGACCTCAGAAGCAAGGGCTGGGAAGGCTGAAGTCAGGAGCCCAGAACTCAAGCTGTGTCACCAGGCGGGTGGCCAGGACCCAGGGACGAGAGCCATCATCTGCAGCCTCCTGGGGCTTATATTAGCAGAACACTGCACTGGAAATAGAGGAGCCAGAACTCAAACAGGCCTCCAGCCCCGATCAAATATTAGAAAACCAAAGAGCAGCATCAGCTGAGTACCCAGCTTACTCTACTAACAGATTAGAATCTAAAGGTTTTAGGATAAAGAATCACTGTTAGTTCTGGCTTTAAAAGCATAACTATCGTCCATTCACATGTACACACGGCAGTCTGCTTTCTGCCATGAACACACTGTTAAACCAGAGCTGGACATTTTCCTGTTGGGGACCAATCTAAGTAAATAAACACGTGAATTTGGGTAATTTACACAGTGTTTTGAAACTCTGTTGAGTCTTTAGTTGTTTGCTGTTTTTTTTTTCTGTTGTATTTAAGGACAATTTTATGTAGAAAAACAAGTTTAATACAATTAACAGGAAAAAGACAACATAGTGGGAAGGGGGAAATGGGTAAATCACATGATACGAGGCATTTTACCAGAAAAATGTAAAAGGTGTTCATTCTCACAGGTGATGATGGGAATGAAAATTAAGAGCACAGTGACATCATGTCATACCCAACCACTGGCACAGACTGAGAAGTATGACAACACCAAACAGTGGTGAGGACGTGGATCAAGTGGAAAACTGCCAGGGATACTGCACTGGAAAACCATTTCCGAAGATAACTCATCACTCGCTGGTAAAGTTGAACATCTGGATAAACTATGATCTTGCAGTTCTAGGCTTCATTCTATCACACGTGTGCCAGAGGTTTGGACGAATGTTTGCAGCAGCATGTTCGAAACCAGAGGAAGGACAGGAGATGGTCTACATGTAAGAACAAGAACAGGGGCCGGCGCCGTGGCTCACTAGGCTAATCCTCCGCCTGTGGCACCAAAACACGGGGTTCTAGTCCCAGTTGGGGTGCCGGATTCTGTCCCGGTTGCTCCTCCTCCAGGCCAGCTCTCTGCTGTGGCCAGGGAGTACAGTGGAGGATGGCCCAAGTGCTTGGGCCCTGCACCCAATGGGAGACCAGGAGGAAGTACCTGGCTCCTGGCTTCGGATCAGCGCGGTGCGCCAGCCGCAGCTTGCCGGCCGCAGTGGCCATTGGGGGGTGAACCAATGGAAAAGGAAGACCTTTCTCTCTCTCTCTCTCACTGTCCACTCTGCCTGTCAAAAAATATTTTTTTAAATTGAAAAAAAAAAGAACAAGAACAGGATAAACACCTGGTGGAATACTCACACGGTGGAATAGCACATCACAGGGAAAACAGGAGAAGCATAGCCACATACAACAACAGGGCTGAAAAACAAAGTGCAGAAGGAAGTCTGAAGATAATGCAAAATTTAGGGACACATGTTTGGATTTATATGTGTGTGTGTCTATGTATACAAGTGTCTATGTATATGTGTATGCATGCATATGTGTCTGTGTATATACAGGTATGTGTGTATATGTGTGTATGTTATATATGTCTGTGTATATATCTGTGTGTCTATGTATACATGTGTCTGTATATATGTGTGTTCATGCATATGTGTCTGTGTATATGTATCTATGTATCTGTGCATATACAAGTATATATATGTGTATATATGTGTGTATGCGTATATATGGGTCTGTGTATATATATGTGTGTCTATGTATACATGTGTCTGTATATATGTGTGTTCATGCATATGTGTCTGTATATGTGTGTATATGTATCTGTATCTGTGTATATACAAGTATATGTGGATATATGTGTCTGTGTATATATCTGTGTGTATATGTATGTATGTGTCTGTGTATACATGTGTATATGTATATGTCTGTGTATATATGTGTGTATACCTATATACATATCTATGTATATATGTGTGTATGTATAAATAATTGTTTGAAAGCAAAGACATGGGAAAAATCAAAACAGACTTTGTAATAACTGCAAGCTCTCATGAGTTCCAGAACTGTCTTATAAACTGTGTTTGATTCTTGGTTTGAGTGATAGTTTTCATTTTACTTTTGTCCACATCTGCAAGTTGTGCAAATTATTTTATAGCTCTAAGGTGGAATATTTCAATCTCTTTAAAGGTTTATATGTGAAATCATGTTATGTAATTATTTCTAAAGTTGTGTGTATTTCCAATTTTTCTCCCTTACTTCCTAGAAAGTACTTTTATATATTCTCCTTAATTATATTAAATGAGTCATTTATATGTTCTTAAAATCCCTGAGGAATAAAAGGAAACATGATATTTACTATTATGTTTATAAGAAAACTTCTTAAAAATACCTATAATTATATTTCTACAGAAAGATTGACATGAAATAGAAAACAGTATCACAGAACTCCTCGGTGACTTATTTTTTTATTTGTTTGAAAGCTGGAGTTACAGAGTGGGGAAGACAGAGGCAGAGAGACAGAAGACTTTCATCCACTGGTTCACCCCCCAGATGGCTGCAATGACCATGGCTGGGCCAGGCTGAAGCCAGGAACCAACAGCTTCTTCCAGGTCTCCCATGTGGGTGCAGGGGCCCAAGGATCTGGGCCATCTTCTACTGCTTTCCCAGGTGCACTAGTGGGAAGCTGGATCAGAAGTGGAGTAGCTTGGCCAGTGCTGCGGCTCACTAGGCTAATCCTCCGCCTGCAGCGCCGGCACCCGGGGTTCTAGTCCCAGATGGGGTGCCGGATTCTGTCCCGGTTGCTCCTCTTCCTGTCCAGCTCTCTGCTGTGGCCCGGGAGTGCAGTGGAGGATGGCCCAAGTCCTTGGGCCCTGCACCCAATGGGAGACCAGGAGGAAGCACCTGGCTCCTGGTTTTGGATCAGCGCAGTGCGCCAGCCGCAGCATGCCGGTCACAACGACCATTGTGGGGTGAACCAATGGAAAAAGGAAGACCTTTCTCTCTCTCACTGTCCACTCTGCCTGTGAAGGAGAAGGAGAAGGAGGAAGGAGGAAGGAGGAAGGAGGAAGGAGGAAGGAGGAAGGAGGAAGGAGGAAGGAGGAAGGAGGAAGGAGGAAGGAGGAAGGAGGAAGGAGGAAGGAGGAAGGAGGAAGGAGGAAGGAGGAAGGAGGAAGGAGGAAGGAGGAAGGAGGAAGGAGGAAGGAGGAAGGAGGAAGGAGGAAGGAGGAAGGAGGAAGGAGGAAGGAGGAAGGAGGAAGGAGGAAGGAGGAAGGAGGAAGGAGGAAGGAGGAAGGAGGAAGGAGGAAGGAGGAAGGAGAAGGAGAAGAAGAAGAGGAGTAGCTGGAACTCAACTGGGCACTCGTGGGATACCAGCACTGCATGTAGTGGCTTTACCTGCTACGCCACAGCTCTGGCCCACATGCTGTGTTGTTCATACACCATTAGAGCTCATAGAAAACAGTAGTGTCAGTTTTTACGTATTCCTTGGGGGGGAAAATGTCATATTTGGACTAAGTTAAAGACCCTTAAGATGTTAATTTTCTAAGTCTTGCTCAAAGCTTCTGCACTGCTTTATAAACAACACAGGTACAATGCAGATCTTACATCCGTGAGGATTAATAGAGCATCACTGTCACTCTACAGAACTGCACTACTGACTTCATAGATGGCAAACAGCTATAATCTGCATTGTTTAAATGCTCTTACATCTGAGCTATGAAATTTCACAAAGAAACGAGGTACTATTTCAACATTAATCTCTGAGGCATGTTTTTCTGGTACACCTGTCTGCCCTGAACCGCGTCAGGAGTTTCTCACGGTCAGGTTCCTACAACGCCCGTCGCAGTGGTTCTGGCCCTGAAGCCGCATGCTGCATCTGTAACATGAAATTATGCGGATGCGATTTGATTAATGGAACCGTGGGATGGCAGGATTCTAATTTACAAGGCTCTGGTAAAGAACCTGCCTGATGAGATGAGTTTATTTGTTTGCTAACTTGGCCAGAGGTTTTTTGCATGTCGGACTCACTCAAAAGAAGCCCTGTGGGAGTCATTAACTTTAAAAATAATTATAATCAATAATCGCGGACAGCAGAAACTCAGAACCTGGACTGGCCCGGAAGAAGGCCAGTGTGCAGCAGAAACCTCAGATTTATAGCCCACGGCCATCTAATTATTGATTCTCTACAAATCAGTTTCTTTATGTATAAACAGATGATCACAGATCGCAGGAGCTTCTGTCTCTCAGTGTGAACAGTCAGAGATTTGCATATATTTTTAATCCTGCATGGCACGGAGGAAGCATAAAAAGTGAATTGGGAACACGATAAGCCCGAGCAGCATGCATCTAATTAGGGTTACATTTGGCTGAGTTAAGTCAAACTCTACAAACGCATTGTTTTCAAATTAACGGCAATTGACTGCTTCAGGGACAAGACAAATGTTACTAAATTAAGCAAGGCTTCAAAATTACAGCTTCAACCAAACCAGGAGGAAAAGTAAATGGCTGAAATGGATTCTTCTTTTAGTGCCGATATCTTTCAGCTACACGTGCCCATTTATCTCTCTCTCCAAAACATATTTGTTGGGGACCCACTACCTGCCACGCAGCTGTCCATGGAAAGTGACACCACGGTTCAGCCGACCTGCTGTGAGGATGTGATCGTAACACTTGTTCAGCAATGAGGGTAACACGAAGGCCAGCTGAACTATAGGGATCACCCACTTGCCACTGTGCAATCGTGTCACAAAATCGGAAATTAAATAATGTAGAACAGCAGCAGGCAACCTTTTGTGTAAAGAACAGATCTTAAGCATTTCCAGGTGTGTTTCCTGTTGCCACCATTGAGCTCTGCGTCACAGCACACATGCAACCACAGAGAACCACAGCATCCACCAGCCAGCACACAAGCCAGCGTTCCAACAGGGCTTCGTCAATGGGCAATTAAACTTCAGGTCCTCTCCAGGGGTCACTAAACTTCTGACTGCTTTTCAGTCGTTGAAAATACAAAGATCGGGACCTGGTTTGTGGTGTAACAGGTAAAGCCATTGCCAGTGATGCCAGCATCCCATACTGGAGCCAGTTCATGTCCCAGCGGCTCCACTTCTGATCCAGCTCCCTGCTAATGGCCTGGGAAAAGCAGCAAAAGGTGGCCCAAGTGCTTGGGCCCTGCCCCCATGTGGGAGACCTGGAAGATGCTCTTGATTTTCGGCTTCAGCCTGGCCCTGCCTAAGCATTGTGGCCATGTGGGGAATGAACAATCGGATGGGAGATCTCTCTCTCTCTCTTTTTCTCTCTCTCCATAGCTCTTTCAAATAAATAAATATTTCTAAAAGAATGTGAAGATCATTCTTCTCTCAAGGATGTTGGAACACTGAGCCTAACTCCCCAGGCCTGATGACACTGGATGCAGACAAAGACTAGTGAAATGTGTGTTGCTAAGGCAACACACTGTAAACTTCACCAAGACGACTCTCTGCACACCCCACCCACCTCATCAGGGCACCTGTGTCATTCTGCACCTCCCCCAGCACACCCATCTAGAAGGGACTCTGGGGGCCAGCCCTATAGGATAGAAGGCTAGGTGTCCCCACGCAGCAACAGCATCCCATATGGTGCCAGTTCAAGCTCTGGCTGCTCCACTTCATCCAGCTCTCTGCTCAGGGGCCTGGGAAAGCAGTGGAAGACAGCGCAGGCCTTGGGCCCCTCCACCCGTGGGGTAGATCCAGAGGAGGGTCCTGGCTCCTCCGGGCTTCAGCCTGGCACAGCCTGGACCATCGCAGCCATGTGGGGAGTGAACCAGTGGATGAAAGATTGCTCTCTCACTTGCTCCCCCCACCCCTGTACTCTACCTTTCAAATCAATCAATCAATCTTAAAAAAATAAAAGAACAAGAAGAAGGGGCACTGCCTGCCTGCTGCTGCTCAAGCAGAATGAAGTCTAGCTTCAAAGGCCCTGCCCTCTGGGCCCAACCCCAGCGCCCTCTGTCTGGGCAGGCCCAACCCCAGTGCCTCTGTCTGGGAAGGCCCAACCCCAGCGCCCTCTGTCTGGGCTCAACCCCAGTTCCCTGTGTCTGGCCCCAACCCCAGCGCCCTCTGTCTGGGCAGGCCCAACCCAGTGCCTCTGTCTGAGAAGGCCCAACCCCAGTTCCCTCTGTCTGGGCCCAACCCCAGCGCCCTCTGTCTGGGCCCAACCCCAGTGCCTCTGTCTAGGCTCAACCCCAGTGCCTCTGTCTGGCCCCAACCCCAGTGCCCTCTGTCTGGCCCCAACCCCAGTGCCCTCTGTCTAGGCTCAACCCCAGTGCCTCTGTCTAAGCAGGCCCAACCCCAGTGCCTCTGTCTGGGCAGGCCAAACCCCAGTGCCCTCTGTCTGGCCCCAACCCCAGTGCCCTCTGTCTGGCCCCAACCCCAGCGCCCTCTGTCTAGGCTCAACCCCAGTGCCTCTGTCTAAGCAGGCCCAACCCCAGTGCCTCTGTCTGGGCAGGCCCAACCCCAGTGCCTCTGTCTGGCCCCAACCCCAGTGCCCTCTGTCTGGGCTCAACCCCAGTGCCTCTGTCTGGCCCCAACCCCAGTGCCCTCTGTCTGGGCAGGCCAAACCCCAGTGCCCTCTGTCTGGCCCCAACCCCAGTGCCCTCTGTCTGGGCTCAACCCCAGTGCCTCTGTCTGGCCCCAACCCCAGTGCCCTCTGTCTGGGCTCAACCCCAGTGCCTCTGTCTGGCCCCAACCCCAGTGCCCTCTGTCTGGGCAGGCCCAACCCCAGCGCCCTCTGTCTAGGCTCAACCCCAGTGCCTCTGTCTAAGCAGGCCCAACCCCAGTGCCTCTGTCTGGGCAGGCCCAACCCCAGTGCCTCTGTCTGGCCCCAACCCCAGTGCCCTCTGTCTGGGCTCAACCCCAGTGCCTCTGTCTGGCCCCAACCCCAGTGCCCTCTGTCTGGGCAGGCCAAACCCCAGTGCCCTCTGTCTGGCCCCAACCCCAGTGCCCTCTGTCTGGGCTCAACCCCAGTGCCTCTGTCTGGCCCCAACCCCAGTGCCCTCTGTCTGGGCTCAACCCCAGTGCCTCTGTCTGGCCCCAACCCCAGTGCCCTCTGTCTGGGCAGGCCCAACCCCAGTGCCCTCTGTCTGGGCTCAACCCCAGTGCCTCTGTCTGGGCAGGCCCAACCCCAGTGCCTCTGTCTGGCCCCAACCCCAGTGTCCTCTGTCTGGGCAGGCCAAACCCCAGTGCCTCTGTCTGGCCCCAACCCCAGTGCCCTCTGTCTGGGCAGGCCCAACCCCAGTGCCCTCTGTCTGGGCTCAACCCCAGTGCCTCTGTCTGGGCAGGCCCAACCCCAGTGCCTCTGTCTGGCCCCAACCCCAGTGTCCTCTGTCTGGGCAGGCCAAACCCCAGTGCCCTCTGTCTGGGCTCAACCCCAGTGCCTCTGTCTGGGCAGGCCCAACCCCAGTGCCTCTGTCTGGCCCCAACCCCAGTGCCCTCTGTCTGGGCCCAACCCCAGTGCCTCTGTCTGGCCCCAACCCCAGTGCCCTCTGTCTGGGCCCAACCCCAGCACCCTCTGTCTGGCCCCAACCCCAGTGCCCTCTGTCTGGGCAGGCCCAACCCCAGTGCCCTCTTTACCCTAAATCCGTGCCCCCTGAAATGAAGTCTTCTCTAACTGGCCTCCTCCTCTCCTTCTTGGAACCCTAAAGCCTAGAACCTAACAGTGGACTCCACCAAACAGCAGAAAAGAGGAATCTGGCCCACAGGCTGCAGACTGCTGACCACAGACTGGAACCTAAAATGAAGATCTTTCAGAAAAGCATCCTTCTGCTAAGCATCATCTTGATGCACGCCAGGAGAGAACTGTGTGCTTCTCCAACGGCTGGGCAGGCTCTAAGACAGCACTCTGGACAGAACGACGGGGCCCACATCCTTAGAGCGAGACACCCCTCATGTACTGAGTGTGAGCATATTTTACAGTAGCTCCGAGGACGCAGAATCGGGTAGCTTGTTTCTTCTCAGTCTTGTAAAGTCTTATGTCGGGTTGATCAGATCGCCTCACGTGAACCATCTCCGTGCACCTAAACTCTCAAAAACAAGACATAGAGCAAAACTCCCTGAGCTGTTCTGGGGTGCCCCAAGAACCTCAGTGGATGCCAGAAGCAGAGGCCGGTCCCCGACGCTGCACCACACGGCTTCTCCTACCCAGCTGGCATGCCACGCAGCTCCAGAGCCCCAGGCCTGGGCCTCCTCTGGGCCCCTCAGGACTCTTAGTCCAGGACCATCATTAAGCAAACTAGGGGTGACCTGAACACAACCACTGCTGCAGCACCCCAGTGGCTACAAGGTCATTAACAAGCAGGTAACATATACAGCGTGGACACGCTGGACCAAGGGACAGCCCTCGTCCTGGGGCTGACGGACTGGAATGGCACTCCATTTCATCACACTACTCAGAAGGGCATGCAATTTAGAACTAATGGATTATTTCCGGAATTTTCCATTTAATAATTTTGGACCACTGTTGACCTGAGTAACTAAACCCAGGCAAACTAAAACTGTGGATAAAGAAGGACAACTCCTGCTCTTTTTTCATTTCTGTTGGCATGGTATATCTTTTTCCAGCCTTTCACTTTCAGTCTGTATGGATCTTTGTTGGAAAGATGTGTTTCTTGTAAGCAGCAAATAGATGGGTTTTGTTTTTTAACCCAATCAGCCAAACGGTGTCTTTTAACTGGACAGTTCAGGCCATTCACGTTCAATGTGACTAATGATAAGTGGTAACTTTGCCCTGCCATTTGCCAAAGATAAGTTCTAATATATGCTTTGAATTCCCTGTGATCTTTTGCTGTGAGCTTTCCTTCCTTGGTTTCCTTCCTTTACCTTCTTTCATATTGATGACCGTGTTTCTTTGTTTCTGTGTGTAACACATCTTTAAGCATCTTTTGCAGGGCTGGACGAGTGGCAACAAATTCTTTCAATTTCTGTTTGTTATGAAAAGTCTTTATTTCACCTTCATTCACAAATGAGAGCTTGGCAGGATATAATATTCTGGGCTGGCAGTTTTTCTCTCTTAGTACCTGGGCTATATCTTGCCATTCCCTCCTAGCTTGTAGAGTTTCTGATGAGAAGTCAGCTGTGAGTCTGATTGGAGATCCTCTGAGAGTAATCTGACGTTTCTCTCTTGCACATTTTAGGATCTTTTCTTTATGTTTCACTGTGGAGAGTTTAATTACAACGTGCCGTGGTGAGGGTCTCTTTTGGTCATGTTTATTAGGGGTTCTGTGAGCTTCCTGTACTAGGATTTCTCTGTCCTTCTCCAAACCTGGGAAATTTTCTGCTAATATCTCACTAAAAAGGCCTTCTAATCCTTTCTCCTTCTCCATGCCTTCAGGAACTCCTAGAACCCGAATGTTGGGTTTTTTAATAGTATCCTGAAGATTCCCGACAATATGTTTTAGATTCCTAATTTCCTCTTCTTTTCTTTGGTCTGACTGTATCCTTTCCTGTTCTCTGTCTTCTAAGTCCGATATTCTCTCTTCTGCTTCTCCCATTCTGTTTGTAAGGCTCTCTATTGTGTTTTTCATTTGATCTATTGAATTCTTCACTTCAGTCACTATCCCAGTTTCCTGTTGTACTAGTTGTTTCGTTTCATTTTGATTCCTCCTTAATATTTCATTTTCACGAGAGAGATTTTCTATCTTGTCCATTAAGGATTTCTGTAGTTCAAGAATTTGTTTTTGAGAACTTCTTAATGTTCTTATCAATTTTTTGAGATCTGCTTCTTGCATTTCTTCTATGTCATCATCCTCATAATCTTGAATTGGGGTGTCTTTTTCATTTGAGGGCTTCATGGTGACTTCCTTGTTTTTATTACCTTGGTTTTTGCGTTTGTTATTTGTCATATTGGAGATATTTGGTTTCTTCACTGTGGTGCTTTTTCTTGTTATACTACGACTCTAGATTAAGTGGACTATCTGTTTTTGAGGGAGCCTTAGGGCTTGAGATGGGTGTGGCCTGAGAGCTCTGTTTGGTGTGCCTAAGGTGACACTCCCAGGTTAGTCGTGGTAAACCTCTCTCTCTCTCTCTCTCTCTCTCTCTTTTTTTTTTTGATTCAACAGGGAAGTTATTCTGCACAGCTGAACAAAGTTGGAGGTAGTTAGCAGGCGAATGATATACCCACAGGAGCCAGAGATCAGAAGCTCTTTCCCAAGGACCACACAGGGAATCTGTTCGGCCCTTAGAGTGGGCTCAAATTCTCCTTCAGTCTCCCACTGGGTTGCCAAAGTTACGGAATTGTAGCGTCTCTGGAGAGTGCTCACGTGAATTCCGTGAGTTCTCTCCCCCACCGTCTCTTTTTTCACAGTCTCAGTTCAGTAGCACCATAAATTTACTAAGTCCTAATCTCCTGTTAATTCGCCCCACCCAGAGTCAGGTTTTTCTGCTAGGCTCAGGGCCGGTGCAGACCTGAGGTCGCTCTGCTTATGACGTATGTCCAAGATGGCGCCTGCTCTTTGTCTTGCTCGCCCTTGAGAGGTGAGCGGAGAGAGAGAAACCCGTGTCCATACCAGTCACCTTTTTTTTTTCCCCCTCTCTCTCTTCCAGTTAGCTTGGTGAAGTCCCCCCCGCCCCGGGGGTCGTTCCCTCTAGTCTCCTCTCTCCGCTTGCCTGCCAATTTAATCCCATCAAGGTGGCATGTACCAATGCCATCTCACTAGTCCAAGTGATCAATTTCAGTTCGCAATTGATCATAATGAAAGGACTAAGAGTCAAAGGGAGCACATAAGCAAGTCTAGTACCTGCTAACACTAACCGATAGAATAAATAAAGGGGAGAGTGATCCAACATGGGAAGTGAGATACTCAGCAGACTCATAGAATGGCAGATGCCCTAAATAGCACTCTGGCCTCAGAATCAGCCCTAAAGGCATTCAGATCTGGCTGAAAAGCCCATGAGAGTATTTCAGGCATGGAAAGCCAAGACACTCTGGCAAAAGATCTCTGTGAGTGAGATCTCAATGAAAAGAACAGGTCTTCAAAGAAGGAGGTACCTTTCTCTGAAGGGAGGAGAGAACCTCCACTTTGACTATGACCTTGTCTAAACAAGATAAGAGTTGGAGAACTCAAGGGGCTTCCATAGCCTTGGAAACTCATGACTGGAGCATAGGGAGATTACTGATGCCATAGACAGGAGTGTCAATTGGTAAAGTCAACAACAGGAGTCACTGTGCACTTACTCCTCATGTAGGATCTCTGTCATTAATGTGCTGTGCATTGAGATTTAATGCTATAACGAGTACTCAAATAATATATTTCACTTTGTGTTTCTATGGGGGTGCAAACTGTTGAAATCTTTACTTAATGCATACTAAACTGATCCTCTGTAAAAAAAAAAAAAAAAAAGAATAGAAACTATCAACTCCCAACTTGACTCTCACTGGGATTAAACATGACAATAGGTCTGATCTGATTTCATCATCATTAAAAAAAATCATCTATTATTTTTCACTTTATGTTTCGGTGTGGGAGCAAACTGTTGAAATCCTTACTTAATGTATACTAAGCTGATCTTCTGTATATTAAGATAATCGAAAATGAATCTTGATGTGAATGGAAGGGGAGAGGGAGTGGGAAAGGGGAGGGTTGTGGGTGGGAGGGACGGTATGGGGGGGAAGCCATAGTAATCCATTAGTCGTACTTTGGAAACGTATATTCATTAAATAAAAGTTAAAAAAAAAAAAAATTAAAAAAAAAAAAAAAAAAAAAAAAAGAAGGACAACTCTTGAAACCAAGGTCCCAAAGCGCCTTCCCTGTGGTTCATCCAGCCATGCCACAGAGCGATCCCACAGAGCCACCCGCCATGAGCAACCAGGAGTGCACATTCCAGCACTGCAGGTGTGGTACAGCAGGCAGAGTCGCACCCCAGGAGTGCTACCAGGGGCGCGTGTTCTGGCGCTGTGGGCACAGCAGTCACACCTCAGGGATGCTACCAGCCGCAGGTGTAGTGCAGCGGGCAGAGTCACACCTCAGGAGTGCTACCAGGGGCGCATGTTCCAGCGCCGCAGGTGTGGTGCAGTGGGCGGAGTCGCACCTCAGGAGTGCTACAGAGCTGGGTGAAGACAACATCCCTGCTCAACAATTCACCTGTTTTAAATTACTAGATCTGGTTTTGTCGTCACCTCGGACAACGAATCAAATACTCCTATGGGGTCTTTGAATTTTCTGGATGGCTGTCATGGCTCTGTGCTCCAAGGATGTGACCCTGCAAAGCCTTGGGTGAAGAAGAAGAAAGTGCGGATACTATGAAAATGTCTATTAGACAAATGGTGCTCTGCTTCTCAGAACTACATGTTTCAGATAATTGCACCATTTCCTTTTTTCCTGAGTATTTAATTTCTGACACAGAAGTCATGATGCCTAGATCACTACAAGTTTCCTATGTCAATTCTATCTCCCAGTTTTCCATTTCTTTCAAGTTACTTGCTTATAGGTAAAGTCAAGGGAATATTGGAAGGTTTGTGCAATAAAAGCAAAATAGCATATTTTAGTACCAGAGAAATTCTAAAGTTATGTTTGAGAGAAAAGTTTTCTCTGAATATAAAATTTAAGATGCAAAGACGCCAGAACTGTCAACAAGAGGAATAATAAAATTATACGTTGGAGTCCTGAGTTTGCAGGACTCTGGCAAGATCACCAAGCAGTGGCACGCTCATCTTTTCCAAGGTCATAACTGCAGTGGAGTTACTTAATGCTAAGCTGTTCTTAGAGAGTAGCCCCTTTGTCTTTGTTTTTAGACTTTATGCGTAGGTTAGCACTTCAGCAGCTGTGCGGATGTCTTCTAGCAGTCCTTCCTTCAGACCAACATAAAGGTGGGGTGAATTAACCACACTCAGGGCTGAGATGTGACCTTGTACTGCGGTCAGTGAGAAGGCTTGAAAACGTACTGGTCCAAGCCATTAGTTCTTGTCCTAGTAACAAATTTAGGCCAACCATTCAAAAGCAAGTGAAAAAAAAAAAGGTTCTTTTTGGCAAATGTTCTCACTTAGGCTGTAAAGTAAAATGGTCCAAACATTAAATGAAGACAGAGCTCTCTGAACCCCAACAAGTCTCAGAGTGGATTTCCCAACACAGCTGCCTGTACACGTGGAAGCAGCAGCCACGAACGCACAGGTGAGGCAGGATGTGCAAATGTGACACACAGCCACCACGCTGAACATGACACCACGCTGAACATGATACACACAGCCACCACGCTGAACACGACACACAGCTACTGCGCTGAACACAACACACAGCCACCACACTGAACACGACACACAGCCACCATGCTGAACACAACACACAGCCACCACACTGAACACGACACACAACCACCACACTGAACACGACACACAGCCACCACACTGAACACGACACACAGCCACCATGCTGAACACAACATACATAGCCACCTCACTGTACAGGACACAGTCACCCTGTACACGACAGCTTTGCTGTGTGTTGTGCAGCCGGCAGCAGGTTAAGAATATGAAGGCCCGGCCGGCGCCGCGGCTCACTAGGCTAATCCTCCGCCTGCGGCGCTGGCACACCAGGTTCTAGTCCCGGTCAGGGCGCTGGATTCTGTCCCGGTTGCCCCTCTTCCAGGCCAGCTCTCTGCTGTGGCCAGGGAGTGCAGTGGAGGATGGCCCAAGTCCTTGGGCCCTGCACCCCATGGGAGACCAGGAGAAGCACCTGGCTCCTGCCATTGGATCAGCACGGTGCGCTGGCCGCGGCGGCCATTGGAGGGTGAACCAACGGGAAAGGAAGACCTTTCTCTCTGTCTCTCTCTCTCTCTCACTGTCCACTCTGCCTGTTAAAAAAAAAAAAAAAAAAAAGAATATGAAGGCCCCCTTCCTGCAGGGCCTGGGCATCTCTGCCTGTCACCTCCCCAGGAACCTGCTGGAATGTCTCCTCGTGGGTACACGATAGCACCACTCGGTGGCTGCCAGCTGGGAGAAGCAGAAAATCTGGCCTCGGCACTGGCTCGGCAGCACACATCTTCTCAGAGGCAGGCTCAACAGACTGCGAAACCTGCCTCTGGGTTGGGCCTTTTGTTTTTATTTGCCAGAAGTGTCACGTCAATAGTTTAAGGGCTGTCCTCACCTCCTCTGCTCCTGGTACGCGGGTGCTTTCCTTGTCCCCGCTGTCTCCTTGGGCTAACCATCTGCAAACTGGTACAGCAAGCCCACAGGTCTGTATCCATCACTGCTCTCGAAGGGCAGCTAATTTTATCCGCGCCCAGTGAGGAAGCATCACATTGTTGTGAACGCTGATCACACAAATACATCGCAGCCTGGGCTAAGCGAGATGTGCTCAGCGGCTGTTTGCACGCAAACCTTCAGAACAAAGGCAGGATCAGGAGCAGAACAGCTCACATACATAGCAAGCACACTCAACTTCAGGAGCTGAGATGTGCAGGCCAGACAGCGAAGCCCTCCCACCACCACTCCGAAAGGACAACACTATTTCTATGAACACGGGGTGAATTAGTGACGTCTTTATCCAGGGCTGTTTTTCCTTGCCTATGGTGTTCACGCTGTGATTTTCCTGAATGTTAGGTTGTTGTATACATCATTGAAACGCAGTTCTTCTCATCATCCACTAAAGGAGGAAAAGCCTCATCTATCAAGGTAACTCTTGTGCCACAGGCCCAGCAAGCTCAGAATACGAGCCGGGTCTTCGTTTGATCAGTAACTCCCACTTCTCTCACGTCATTTCCTCACTAGCTTTTCAAGGACCTCCAGCACCGTCTGAGATCCACTCTGGCAGCCTCTCGGAGAACACGCAGGGTCTTCACCCCCGCACTGCCAGCACCGTCAGAGATCCACTCTGGCAGCGTCTCGGAGAACACGCGGGGTCTTCACCCCCACATCACCAGCACTGAGATCCACTCTGGCAGCCTCTCGGAGAACACGCGGGGTCCTCACCCCCGCATCGCCAGCACCGTCTGAGATCCACTCTGGCAGCGTCTCAGAGAACACGCGGGGTCTTCACCCCCGCATCACCAGCACTGAGATCCACTCTGGCAGCGTCTCAGAGAACACGCCGGGTCTTCACCCCCGCATCGCCAGCACTGAGATCCACTCTGGCAGCATCTCAGAGAACACGCGGGGTCTTCACCCCCGCATCACCAGCACTGAGATCCACTCTGGCAGGGTCTCGGAGAACACGCGGGGTCTTCACCCCCGCATCGCCATCTGCAGGTACAGCGGTTATGTGAATGCTGTCAGGCTGCCACACAGGTGTCCAGGCGCTCCACCAGCCCCACGCTGCCACAGCCCAGGCTTGCCAGAGGACAGACACCCTGTGCCCAGCCTCCCCACAGGACAACTGGCCACAGTTCCCAGCAAGAGGCCTCGTGCTCCCAGAAGCTCCCAACAGGCGTCCTTTACAACAGGGCTATGCCTCTGCACACACTCCAGGGCACATGAGATGGACACCAGGAAACAGCCAAGTGCAGCCTTGCTTTTAAACACACTAGAGCGTGGGGAGCAAGCTCGCTGCCTGCCTCTGCCTTCTCTTTAGGAGGGTCCTGTGTACGCTGAGATGATGAAGAGAAAGCCCCTGGAAACACTAAGGCTGAACCACAGGACAGTCACATCACTGTGGAGGTCCAACACAAAATGAACCCTGGGGCTCCTTGATCAAAAAGTGTTTCCCATCTCAAGTGAACAAGAGCAGAGAACTCCACTTAGCTCAGGGCCCCCGTGCAAATGGCCCGTGAAGCCGGCTCAGCACAGAAAGTGCATTAGCCTGCCCGAGGCTACTGCAGGCCTGAGTCAGGTCTGAACACAGAAGGCTGCTTCCAGCTCCGGCTCCCAGGCCCCCAGCTGCTCTGTTCCTCATGCAGCATCCCCACCGCCCTGCACACACGCGAGTCTCCATCAAAACTCAGAGGCCAGCTCAGCTCAGGGTCAAGGGAGAAACTGCAAACTAACCTGGTCTACGTGCAGACAAGGTTAGTCCCAAACGAGCCCAAAAAGCCAGCCCTGACTACCAGTGACACACCTGCCCAGGGACTGGCAAAACCAGGCACTGGTGTGCACAGACACCTGTCACACAGTCCCCAAACGCAGAGCCACCTCAGAGCAGGGCATGCGTCTGCCCTCCCTGGGAAGCCCCGCCCACCTCTCTCTGTCCCCAAGGCATCCTGGATTTCTCTAAGAGCTGCAATGCTGCCTTCACCACAGTCATGAAACACATGCCCGCTGCCGACCAGGACTGAACACGTGCATTCTGGCCAAGCCTGGGGCCAGTGAGCTCTGGGTCTCAGCCTCACCTCCCACTCCCGCTGACCAGCAGAGAGCTCCATATGGGTGGCTGGGACACAGGACGCAAATCAGCACTCAGTAACTACTAGCTTGCCTTTCTGCCTGTTATTTTAATTCCTTGACTCTTCTCATACATTTGTAGCACGGAGCCTTGGGACCTTTCTAACAGGAGTTTCCTTTCTTTCTGGTCCTTGCGAACAACTGACGGTTAACGAGGTATCGAAGCAGCGAAATCTGTCACCAGGATGCCATCCAAGGGGCCTGCAACAATCAAGGCTGACATGAGACCTCTCAGCTTAATCATTGTAAAAAGTCCTCTTTGTGGCCGGCGCCATGGCTCACTAGGCTAATCCTCCACCTGCCGCGCTGGTACTCTGGGTTCTAGTCCCGGTTGGGGCGCCGGTTCTGTCCCAGTTGCTCCTCTTCCAGGCCAGCTCTCTGCTGTGGCCAGGGAGTGCAGTGGAGGATGGCCCAAGTGCTTGGGCCCTGCGCCCCATGGGAGACCAGGAAAAGCACCTGGCTCCTGGCTTCAGATCAGTGCAGCACGTGGGCTGCAACGCGCCAGCCGTAGAAGCCATTTAAGGGGTGAACCAATGGAAGGAAGACCTTTCTCTCTCTCTCTCTCTCTCTCTCTCACTGTCTAACTCTGCCTGTCAAAAAAAAAAAAAAAAAAGTCCTCTTTGTGTCTCAACTGTATCCCATTGTAGATGATGAATTTTTTATCACTTTGACTGTAATGCAACTGGTCAACTTTAAAAGCTATCAGTGCTACTAGTCCTTATAAGTCTTTCTTTTAAAGATCTTATTTATGGCCGGCGCCGCGGCTCACTAGGCTAATCCTCCACCTAGCGGCGCCGGCACACCGGGTTCTAGTCCCGGTTGGGGCGCCGGATTCTGTCCCGGTTGCCCCTCTTCCAGGCCAGCTCTCTGCTGTGGCCAGGGAGTGCAGTGGAGGATGGCCTAGGTGCTTGGGCCCTGCGCCCCATGGGAGACCAGGAAAAGCACCTGGCTCCTGGCTCCTGCCATCGGATCAGCGCGGGGCGCCGGCCGCGGCGGCCATTGGAGGGTGAACCAACGGCAAAAGGAAGACCTTTCTGTCTGTCTCTCTCTCTCTCACTGTCCACTCTGCCTGTCAAAAAAAAAATAAAAAATTAAAAAAATTAAAAAAAAAAGATCTTATTTATTTGAGAGGCAGAGTTACAGACAGAGAGACTCAGATACAGAGAGAAAGGTCTTCCATCCGCTGGTTCACTCCCCAAATGGCCACAATGGCCGGAGCGATGCTGATCCGAAGCCAGGAGCCAGGAGCTTCTTCCGGGTCTCCCATGTGGATGAAGGGGCCCAAAGACTTGGGCCATCTTCCACTGCTTTCCCAGGCCATAACAGAGAGCTGGATGTGAAGAGGAGCAGCCGGGAAATGAATTGGTGCCCCTATGGGATGCCAGTGCTGCGGGCAGAGGCTTAGCTTAGTATGTCACAGCGCTAGTCACCCATAGTTAATTTTCTCAAACATTGTTTTTATCTACGACTTTGTAAATTCAAACAGAAAAGGCACTTTCCTTGATTCATTCACAAGTGTGTGATCAGCACCTCGTTCCGTAACTCTTCTGTTGGGCGCTGAAGTCAGCAACTACAAATACCAAGCTCTACCACCTGAGCTCTTGTGTCTGTCTTATTCCTTTGCAAACACTAAGAACTCTGTTCAGGGCCAGAGCTGTGGTGCAGCAGCTTAAAGCCCTGGCTTGAAGCGCCAGCATCCCATAGAGGTGCCTGTTCTAGTCCTGGCTGCTCCTCTTCCCATCCAGCTCTCTGCTATGGCCTGGGAAAGCAGTGAAAGATGGCCCAAGTGCTTGGGCCCCTGCACCCACATGGGAGACAGGGAAGAAGCTCCTGGCTCCTGGCTTTGGATCAGCACAGCTCTGGCCATCTGGGGAGTGAACCAGTGGATGGAAGACTTCTCTCTCTGTCTCTACCTCTCTCTGTAGCTCTTTTAAATAAATAAAATAAAATCTTGAAAAAAAAGAACTCTGTTCCCAGACTAAAAGAAAGCTACAACCTTTAAGTTACAGAAAGAGTTGTCTGCCTTTTCTCGCCTGTCACTCACATTTTATGACATTTGCCGATTAGCGTGGCTCAAAATAGACGAGGGGCAGTGAAGACTGCTAAGGGCCTGGCTTGGTCAGGGCACCTTGTGGGGAAGCTGGTCCAGCGCCTCTTGCTGCAGCGTCCGTGGCTCCCCCTGTGGCTCCCCCGCCCCCCCCCCCCCGTGGCTCTCCCTGTGGCTCCTCCCCAGGGCTCAGCACCCCGGTTCTTGTCACCTTGCCTTGCCACTCACTTCCCAGGACAAGCGTCTTTGTATCCCTAGCTCCTTGAGGGACAGTCGGAAACCCTCAATAGTTATACTCCCATATGGGTGCCAGTTTGAGTCCCGCTGCTCCACTTCTATTCCAGCTCCCTGCTAATGGCCTGGGAAAGCAGTGGAAGATGGCCAAAGTGCTTGGGCCCCTGAACCTGACATGGGACGGCTGATTAAGTTCCTGGCTTTGGCTCTATTCAGCTTAGCTCCAGTAGTTGTAGCCATTTGGAGAGTGAACCAACAGATGGAAGATCTCTCTCTCTCTCTCTCTCTCTCTCTCTCACTGTCTCCTCTAACTCTGCCTCTCAAGTAAATAAATAAGATCTTAAAAAAAAAAAAGTTTTTATAGACCAGGTCAACAGAGATATCCAGGATGGCTGAAAAGGGTGCCGCCCAGTGCCCCCAGCTGCTGTAGGACACGAGAAAACCAAGGAAGGTCCGTGTTCCCAGGGGGCTGACTGACGGAAATCCTCAGGGAAGAAGTGCCACACAGAACGAAGGCTCTGTGGGATGGCAAGCAACGAGGACAGAGTCAGGCCACACGTGCAGCCTACCGCCCGCCGGGAGCCAAGGCAGGGAGAAGGTGCCATGCCCCCGTGGCCCCTGTGAGAGGATTCCACGGTCACCCGCTGCCTTTCACGCCAGCCTGGGGGGCTGACTGCCCCTCGGCCTCTCTCCCCACCCTGACCCCTGCTGAGTGCGGGACTCGGCTGTGAAAAGTCGCACAGTAGATCTCAGTTCTGCTGCTCCCAGAGTGATCAGAGGCAGAATCAGAATCAGGGAAACCTGTGGGGCAGAGAACAGATCCACTGCACTGTCAAACTGTCGGAGCGTGGCAGGATCAGTCCCAGAACTGTGCTCACGCTCGCTGCAAGATCCAGGGGGGTCCCCTTACCTGCTGGAGGCTAGCACGAGCAGCAGTCCCACAAATGCCCACTGCTACCCCGGGAGATCTGGGTAACAATCCGCCATTCCTGAAAAACCAGGACTGTAGCCATCAGTCTGGACTCGCCGGATCCCAGAGAAATCTACACAGTGGTCCTAGGGGGAACCGCCATGCATTCCACTCACCTGCCAGAGCAAAACCTCCTGCGTACCTCGTCGTCAGCCCTGTAGGACTGAAGCAGGGTTCATTTCCTCCCCCCCTCCCAGGACCAGGGCTGTCAGTGTCACAAGACGCAGCACCAGCAGCAGTCTCCTAGCAGGACCTGAGGAAGGGTCCATCCACATCACACGGTCCTGCAGCCACAGCACTCGGTGCCTCGAACCTCTGCATCACTCGGGCTTGACAAAAGGACAAGGGGTAGCCGCCTTAGCCCCACTCAGTACCCAGAACAGCACCCTGGTTATCAAAATCCCCAGGCAGGCTGGCACCAAACCCTCTGTGGAGTGAAGATGCACACCCCTGGAAACCCATACACATTGTCAAGCCACACTCTGTCCATGAACCGCAGCAGACTAGACCACGGTCACGTCCAGACACAGCTGACACTGACAAAGAGAAAGCAGTCACTCAGAGTCTACTCTTCTACACCCAAAGCCCAGGCAGCAACCAACATGAGACCCTGCATTCCAGCTAAACCAGACTCCATTTCCAATAAAAACACTCCATAAAGAAGGGACAACTACAGCAGATGCGCAGACACCAACGCAGGGACACAGGAGATAGGAAGAGGGTAGTGTGACACCTCCAAACAACACAACAGTCCTCCAGAATTAGACACTGAAGGAAACCTATGAAAGTCCAGAAACAGAATTTAAAATAATGATCATAAGGACACCCAATATGATGCAAGACAATACAAATTAAAGAAATGAGCAAATCAACGAGTTTACGTCAAAAACTAAAAAGAGAAAGAAAAAGGGGGCAGGGACTATCATTCTATTCTTTGAATTCTATCTATAAACTATACTGAATATGTTAAAAACCAAAAAATTGTTTTAAATTTTCTACAAAAAAATGCTTAAAAAAAAACAGGTGAACAAATTTAAAGTTTTCCATTGAAACCAAAGACAATGTGGTTTTCTAACTCAATTCCTATCATTGCAAAGTAGCTGCTCAGCACCTGGCACTCCTCTGGCCAACAGGAGCTGCTCCTCCCCCACTTAGGGGAGGAAGGACAAAGGTACTCAGGCCTTTGGTTGTTTCCTCGCCCAGCTGAGCTTCCCTGCACTGCGCCCCACATAGCACCAAACGGCATCTAAGAGATCTCAGTGCAGATTCCCTGGCTTTGGCCAGAGACACAAGAGCCCATCACAACAAGGCCAGGACGCAGGAAGGCAGTGCTCCTCAGAAAGACGTAAAGGCAAAAAACATCATCTCATAGGTACTCGAGAAGAGAGCTGGAATGTGGTGACAGCAGCAATGCTGTGCGCATCCTCTGAGAACCTGGCCCTGGAGATCTGGCTGGGTGAGGGAGACACGAAACTACGGAGCCAAAGCAACAGGGAAAGGGGAGCAAGCGCTCCCGTGCAGGCCCATTGGCGCGTTCGTGTCCATCTCTGGTCATCACCTTCAGGGCGGCGACTCGCCTGCTCAGTACCCCATCCAGGTCCTAAAGGCGGAGAGGCAGGTGCGCGGGCCAGGTCCGCTCCAGGAGCTCCACTCGGGCTGCAGCCAGCTCCCGGATGTGAGGCTCCTGGAGGGACCCCACTGGGGAATTCCAATTCTGAGCAGTATTTCCCGAAAGGCTGTTTCCAGAAACCGTGCATCAGAGTGATTTGGCTGCTTACTGAGATACAAGGGTGCCAGGCCTGCTCATGCACAGCCTCTGGGTAGGAACCCAAGAATCTGCATTTTCAAAGACTTCTGTGATGATTTCAAAGTGCAAAGAAACCTGAGAACCTGACATTGACCCCAAGTGATAAGAAATCCTAGTTGTAGGTTACACCTGGTAGCACCTAGTTGTGAATGCAGTCTGAGACCCCCCTAGACTTCTGTTAGCATTCCTAGAGCTTGGAAGAATTTTCCAGAATACCCTAAAAAGCTGTTGGCACATAAGTAACTGGAACACACAGGTCCCTAGCCCAGTGTACGGCGGATGGCTGGCTGCAGCTGTCAGTCATTTAATCATCTTTGTAAATTTCAGTTGCTTTATCTGCTAGGCATAAATAAAAAATAGTAACATCTCACACGTGGCTGTGAGGATTAAACGCAGCTTGCATTTGGTGGCATCATAAGTCAGTGTAACTCTCCATTCCTCCTCATTTTGTTCTGTTATTCTTCATGCCCAAACCCAGAGCCTCGCTGAATTCTCTTGCAGCCATCTTGGAGCCTTGGCTCATTTGTTATTTCAGTCCCAAGGTCTCGGCTGAAACAGCCTCAGCCATGTGCAAAGGAAGGGAAAGCGCATGCCAGACAGGGAGAGCTGCACAGTGAGCCCCAGAGGCCTCGCTGGCTGCACCCCAGCACACAGGAGGCGGCTCTCCCACCTCTCAGAGCCACTTGGAAACCCAGCTTTAAGCAAATCTTCCATAGAAAGCCAAAACCAGGTATAGTCAAAAGACAGAAGGCAATTGTGATCTTGATTAAGAGTCATACAGTTTCCAAAACTGATGAAAACGGCCTTTCTTCACAGAGCTCTTCTGGTGCAAATATTTCTACAAAAAAAGTCCTATCCGTGAATTTGCAGGAACTCTCCACCATGTCACAGGCCAGAAGCAGGAATCTGCTTCTTGCCTCCAGAGATAAAAGGTCTTCCTTATGCCTTGGCATTCTGTGTCACCGCAAGGAGTTCCGCTCCGGGTGGGGCAGGAAAAATGCCCAGGGAACGCGAGTCTCTGAACCCTCAGAGAACAGGAGTCTACCAGGAATCTCTCACTTACTGGACGAGCCCATATCCAAAGAGTAATGCACCTGCCTAGGAGAGAACCAGGCCTTTTCCCATGATTGCAAAGGGCAATGCACCTGCCTGAGAGAGAGCCAGGCTTTTTCCCATGATTCCGAAGGGCAATGCACCTGCCTGGGAGCCTGACCTTTCCCAGTGATTACAAAAGTAGGTCCCAGGGTATCATGAGGTAGGGAACATCCGTCCCCACCCTGCTCTGCCATCACCATCCCTATGAAGCAGCCACCTGGCTTTGTCATCTCCACATTGTGGCTTACGATTGCTTCTTGGTCCTTCTGCAGAAGATCATTGCAGGACCCAAATGAGAAAATGCAGCTGCTGGAGCCTGGTAAGGCGTACACTAGCACAGAGGCCATCAACGAGGACCGTCAGACACTGCAGGCTGACAGACCCAGCGCCCACTCCACTCCTTTGTCCCCTTCCTGTCTGTTCTGTGGGAGCTTAGAGTGCAAGTATTTTATTTCTGTCATCTCCCCTGATAGCGCAGCCAGCCTGTACCACAGAGTAAAGCCTCCTGGGTAGACACCTAGTGCTGCCCTTTCTTCCTTCTTGCTGCCATGAACAAGGATGTGACGCCTGGAGCTGCAGCTAACTGCAAACCGTGAGGCCAAAATGTGAGAAGAAATGACCAAGTGTGGAGGATGACAAAGACAAAAAAAAAAAAAAAGCCAGGGTCCCTGAGGGCACCATGGAAAGGCTGAGCCAATTCCAGAGACCCCCAAGCATGAAAAGAAAAGGAAACAAAGAAAGAAAAGAAAAAACAGAAAAGGAAGCAAAGTGATTTCCTTTCTACTGCTAGACAAAGACGCCTTTGGCTGCAGCCAAACGTGTTCTTCTCTACACCATAAGGCACATCACATTTACTCTCTGCTTCAAAACACCGCGGTGACTGCGGCCTCACTCACGTGATCCAGCCTGCCCATGGCCCTCCACGCCCTGTTCGTGCTGCCCTGTGAACCTCCTGCATGGCCCACTCTGGTCACCCTGAGCTCCTGCCTGCGGCTCCTCCCCACCCCTGCAGCCTGAAGGCTCCTGGGCTCCCTCCCCGCTGCTGAGATGCAGCTCCGGCTGAGGCCTCTCTCCTAAAACTGCTGCCCCTAAGGGTTGCTCTGCCTGTGCACAACTTCAAAATCAATACGGATTATAGGAGGGTGGTTTTAAAAGTTCACAGGAAAATGGAATCAACAGATAAGGTCCTTTAGATGCAAAACATGAAAATCAGGCATAGTTTTTTCACGTTTTTCCATGAAATTCATGGAACTAGGTTTCTCATAAAAGGCTGATTTAATACTTAAAGGTTGTATTTTTTTTTACTATAAACAGATAAACAACATTCAAAATATATTTTATTATTTTTTTAAAGATTTTCTTATTTGAAAGACAGAGTTACAGATAGAGGTAGAGACAGAGAGAGGTCTTCCATCCACTGGTTTACTCCCCAGCTGTCCGCAATGGCGGGAGCTGCACAGATCTGAAGCCAGGAGCCAGGAGCTTCTTCTGGGTCTCCCATGCAGGTGCAGGGTCCCAAGCACTTGGGCCACCTTCCACTGCTTTCCCAGGCCACAGCAGAGAGCTGAATGAGAAGAGGAGCAGCTGGGACTAGAATTGGCACCCACATGAGATGCTGGCAATTCAGTCCAGGGCTTTAGCCAGCTGCGCCACAGCACCGGCCCCAAAATATATTTTATTATTTACACCATGACAACTTCAAAAGGGATTTGAGGCAGCACTGTGTGACCACTACCACCGTAACGCAATTAGAAGTCCTAAGGAGCAGAGGTCTGACAGACCCCTCCCTCCCCCTGCTCACACCAAGCTCCTTGGCAGAGCCGGGGAAATAACGGGGACAGCGCGTGCCGTGAGCCCTGGGCCCACACCGACTCACAGAAGCATTGCCACCAAGCACGTGAATCAACTGCTCCCACCCAGCCAGGGCCCCAGAACTGAAAAGGGGACCCAGGGGACCACAGTCCCTCATTTTGATGACCGAGGCACAGCGCATCAGCAGGGACTGCACAGCTGCCCCTGCGCTGGCAGAGAGCGCTCAGAGTGCTCCGTCTGCCGTGTACCAAGGCCAGGCCACCACCTCACTCAGCCTTCTCTCAAACCACGCCAGGCTCCCCCGGCCCTTCTCAAAGACCTCAGCAGGATCGCAAAGCTTGTCTGCTGCCTCCCTCGGGTCTGCAATGTTCTCCTTACAGCATTAACCCAGCAGGAGGGACCCCCACGAGGGTGCCCTAACAGAGACCACCCTACCTCAGTTGTCGTCCACTGGGATCTCTCATGCTCATTCTGCTGCTCCCCCATGAACACCCCTCCCTCCGTCCCCTCAGGGCAACTTCAGGTCACTTCTGTTTACAAAGTCCTCCACGCCGACTCCTTTACACGGATTTTGCCAAATAAAAGTTGTGACTCCGTGGAGTTTTACTTTCACAGAAGGAAAAATTTCCCTGTGACCTATGTATTCAAATATTTCTAGTTATATTTATTCAGCTCTCTGTGTGCCCCAGAAACTGCAGAAGGGCGAGCAGGAGCAAGCCCCTACCGCATGGAGTTGATACCACCACTCTTCCATATGAATTTGGAGTTGATACCACCACTCTTCCATATGAATTTGGAGTTGATACCACCACTCTTACATATGAATTTGGAGTTGATACCACCACTCTTACATATGAATTTGGAGTTGATACCACCACTCTTACATAAAAATCTGGAGTTGATAGCACCACTCTTACATATGAATTTGGTCCTTATTTGATCATTTCTAAAACTAAGCTGAAATGGCTGGAGCTTTTCATGGTGCATCTTTAGGGCATTCTACAAAATCTCTGACTCACTGATATGTAGAGAAATGGTTACTAGAGTCGAGAATATGAACGTAGCCATCATCTCACGTGTTTGTATGGAGGGTGCCCCCCGTCTACTCCCTGCACCATCATCCTGAACACAGCCCAGGACGCTAACAAAGCCCTGGCACTGGGCACCAGAGCGCTGCACTGGTTCGTCCCACAGATCTGCATCTTGGCAGCCCCTGCCCTCCTGCACCCAGAAAAGGGGTACCGCCAGTGAGCAATAGGTAAGCATTGACTTCCCAGTGCTTAGACCCAGAGAGAGGAGCAGTGGTTTATCACGTAGGTCAGAGTTTACACCAGTTAGCAGAGAAACCCCTTTGTTGAAAAACAACTGGATTCTAAAACACGTTGTCACCTGTGTCAATATCCCAAGGACAACAATTTCAGCAGAAGACAACCTTCCAGGGCATCAGACAGCTACTCCTTAGGGTTTAAATTGATTTTAAATAATGTTAGCACCAGTTAGGGCAGCATCATGAATTTGGGTTTGGTCTAAACTGAACGTCTTAACCCTCCTGAAACAAATGAGAAATGGTGAAAGTTTAACTTAAATATCAACATGTAAGTGGATAGGAGAGGTCTTCCATAAACTTCATGGAAAGTGACTACTATGAAAATCTATAGGATTTCAAACTTTTTTGCACCAATAAAATTTTTTAATTCATTTCCACAAACTGTTTGAAGTATATTTGTATTCTGTAAACTTTTCATTACAAGATAGAAAAAAAGTCAATGAATTCACACCTATTTTTAAGATTTAATTATTTTTTGAAGGCAGAGCAAGAGATAGAGAAGGTGAGATCTTGCATCCACTGGTTTACTCCCCAAGTGGTTGCAACAGCCAGGCCTGGACCAGGCTGAAGCCAGGAGCCTGGCACTCCACCCGTCTCCCACATGGGTGACAGGGGCCCAAACACTGGAGCCATCACATGCTACTTCCCAGGCACGTTAGCAGGGCAGTGGAAAAGCCAGGACTGAGCCAGGCACCCTGATACGGAATGCAGGCGCTGCCGGCAGCTTAACCTGCTGAGCAGCAGTGGTGCCCCAGAGACCCCCACTGTTCTGGGAACCCTTCTCCTTCTGGCCCTCCCGCCACTGGGTGTGACCGCAGGCATTCATCAGCTTCTCTTGCTGTAGGGAACCAGCTCACACTGGAGAGTTCCTTTGTCGGTCCAGCCAGAACCGCCACACTCTCTCCAGAACTGCTCCTCCCCCACAAAGCCCTCGGGAGGCCCCGTGAGACTCTTAAGTTCATCCCCCACCCCACCCCCCGCGCCGAGCACAAGAGCCCGCTTGGGATTTCTACACCACTACGACCGTTTTCCTCAAGAACAGATTTCCATCCCTCCTCCCCCTCCCCACCACCCATGCTGTGCTGGAGCAGAGCAGCCCGCGAACCATCTGCCCCAGAAACCAGCCCTGCAAAACCGACCCGTCAGCCGGCATCCTTTATAACCCCCACGGAACTGCATTAAGCTTTCAGCAGCTTTACTGCATCTTCCAAGCAGGAAATGCGGTGCAAGCGACATACAGAATAAACAAACACATCCAGGACTGAGGAACGTGTAACCTGTTCCATTGCGCAGGGGTGGTACAGTGGCTGCTGGCAAGTATGCTGGAGGTGCCTCTGAGCGGTTATAGTGCATCTTAAACAGCCAGACACAGGCCGGTGTTGCGGTGCAGCAGGTTAAGCTGCTGCTTGCAAAGCCGGCGTCCACACTGCAGCAGGGGTTCGAGTCACAGTGTTCCGCGATCCGATCCAGCTCCCTGCTAATGCACCTGGGGAGACAGCAGATGGCCCTGCCTGTCGCAGCCATTTGGGGAGTAAACCAGTAGATGGAAGATCTGTCCTAACTCTCTCTGTTGCTCTGCTTTTCAAATGAGTAAATAAATACATCTTTTTTAAAGAGGAAAAGAAAAACCAGCAGCACAGCTAGTAAATACTCCAGGTTATGCAGAGAATGCGAACGAGAAGTGTGGGTACTCCTTTCAGATCTCTTCCTGTTGCAAATCAAAATGCCTCTGTACAGAAGACGCCTGAACACGCAGGCATCATATTCCAGTAGCAATAAGAGACTCGGGGGAGGTGGGATTCTTGGTCTTGGTGCCTGTACAAGAACTCCTGGGTGTCACCTTCCGCAGGAGGAAGAAGGGGCTGTTTCGGGTTTGACCCAAGGCGCTGACTGCTGGTCAGGAAGACGTGGCATGGCTCCTGTAGCAGGTACACGTCATCATTTTATCCATGAGCCAGAGAGCTAGTGCTGTTTATAAATAAACTCCTGAGGATGGTGCCATGGTGTAGTGGGTAAAGCCCGCACCTGCAATGTCTGCATCCTGTGTGGGCACTGGTTTGTGCCCTGGCTGCTCCACTGCCAATCCAACCCCTAGCTAATGGCCTGAGAAAAGTATAAGATGGCCCAAGTGCTTGTGTCCTGCCCACCCACATGGGAGACCCTGATGAAACTCTGGGCTTCTGGCTTTGTCACAGCCCAGCACTACCTGTTGTGGGCATCTGGGAAGTCTAATTCTGACTTTTCAAATAAATAAAGCTTTCAAAAAGAGCTCCCAAAATTACACATCTAGGCTTACACTGCAGGGTCATTTTAGAAACCACAAGTAACCCACCATTAGAGCACAATTAGACTTGAAAATCTGCGTTCCACTTGTTTCAGTGCCTACCGGCAGAGGTCGGCCCCAGCACTTAGGAAACAAGCCTCCCACGGGGGACTCCATGCCAGCAGAGACCCAAGTTCCCATCAGCCCTGGCTGACGCAGAGCAGGATCTTTCGGTCAAAACCATCACTCCCAGGTCCAAACCCTTCAGAGAGTCCCTCTAACAGGGAAGGAAGGGCAGAGAATGCTGGACTAGGTGACCGGGCCTGTCATCACACTTGGATTGTTCCATCAACGTCGGAGACTTGGGGGTGAAAAGAAATGGAGCCAGTTCACAGGTGGAATCAGCATCTGCAGACGCGTAATGAGGAGTCCTGAGAGATCACTGTCGTCCGCTGCAGTCTAAGAACACAGGGGCAGGTCGTGCCACGTAAAGCACAGATGAGTCTCAGACACATCCCTCCCCACCACACACGTCTCTCCCCCAGCCAGGCCCCTGCCCCCCGCCTCCCTGACAATGGCTTCCCAGCCTTCCTCTTCCTCCCTCGGGGGCTTGTAGCCTTCCTCCGACCCTCTGAGAGACACTACAGACACGGAAGCTCCACAGTGCCTTGATGCTGCCCGACAGCCCATTCGGGGCTTGGCCTCTGCCCGTCTTGGTCCCTGCTCCTTGGTCCCAGCTCCTCCTTGGTCCCTGGCCATGACCCCTTCCAACTCCCTGTGCAATCTACTCTCCTGAACTTCACCCAAGAGCCCCTCACCACCGAGGCCAGGGGGCTTTCTGCTTTGCTCGGTCGCGTGCATCTGCTCAGACCCTCTCAGATCCTTGTCTCTGAAAACTCCACCAAGAACACAGTGTGAAGATGCTCCTGGGCCCACGTCCAGCTTTGCCACTGAAAACGCGCACAGCCCCAGCACCAAGCAAAGCCTGCCTTTACACTGGAATTTGGGGAGCACACCGTCTACTTTGTCAGGTTGTTACAGAGACAGTGTTGGGACAGACACAGCAACCGCACAGTGACTATGCTGGTACAAGTCTCCTCATCACTTCCCCAACAGGACAGTCTTCCCACCATGCTCTGCTCTGTCTTATGGGCCACTCCTTTTTCCTGCTGTCTGCAGGGTGTGACCTCGCCAACGGTAGTCAAGACTCCTCTCTCCTGCGTCCTCCTACTCCCCCTTCTGTCTTGCTCTCGGTGCCTCTGTCTCAGAAGCCAGCCCGCCCAGTGGCTGCCCTGTGCACACGCGTGTGCTGTCATCCTTCCTCCCCTAGAACCTCCAGGCATCTCTGAATTCTGCTCCTCTCCAGACCAACTTCTCTCTGGAAGATTTGCCTTCTTTCCACCAAGCAAAGTTACTCAAGGACTTGCTCCACACCCACGAGATCAAGTCCACAGGCACCGGGGTGGGTCATGTGGAGCCCTCCACAGTCACCCGCAACCTTGGCTGCTCCCCCCGTGCCCCAGGAACACCAGGTGAACCCCACTGCTGAGCCTCTGCTCCTGCCAAGAACACCTCCTCCTGCCTGCACAGATTCCACCAGCCCCTGAGTTCTGCAACTGCTCCTCCCCTCCCTCTCTGCAGTCACAGTGCTTGTTGATGTCACGTCCCTCCCACGGCACACTCATGCCTTACATGGTTTGTTGATGGACAACAGGGACAGTGCTACAAGAGAAGGGAAACGAGATTTCCACGTAGTCACTAGTGGCTGCTTGTCAGTTGCTCTCCCTGAGCTCCCCTGTACCCCAGAGAGGTCCCATCCGTCACGCAGACTCAACTGACCGGGTGAGCATCTCAGGTGGCTCACATCTGGAAGCATCTGATGAGACTCACTCGCTCCTGGGGCACCCTGTGCCTAAGGTTTGTCTCCCAGAATTACACAGCTACTCACAAGCTGTTCTCACGGAGGCCGTCACCACTTAGCAAGTAAGAGGCTGGGTCTCCCACCCCAGTCCATACACAGCTGTCACTGCTGTCCTCACGGGCGATTTATGGTGACATGCCCATAGGCGTGCAAGAAGCAGTGCATGTAAGTGTCACAAACACTCGGTGATAATTTATTCTGCCTTTCCTGCTGCTGTAACTTTAACGAGCACGGCGTGTGCTCTTGCATGGGACCTGGATCCCCGAGAGAAGCCTGCGTAGACGCGACGTGGGCACCTGCCTGTCACACACGGATCTGCTGACAAAATGCAAACGAGGCCTGACTTCCTCAGTGCAACAGGAGCTAAAATGGTGCAAACTTTTGTTAACAACTTGCAAAAACCACAATTCATCGATAGCTTTTTTTTTAATAAAGACCACCCCTAAATGAAAGAGGAAGGCCACCACACATCTTTAAACAGCTGCAACACCTTTGCCAGTGCCAATATCAGCAGAATTTTCTCCCAAAAAATAGAGCTTTTCTCCAAAAACAGAGTCTGGGGAAAAAACCCTGAGAACTAATTCTTTCACGGTTATTTATGGACACATTTGTCCTCTATCTTAAAGTGATTTTGATAAAATGTCAAGATACCAGCTATTTTGGATAGAGCCGTGTGTTGTTCTAATTTATAGCTAGGCTGTAGATCTTTGAACGAGCTACAGCATAAGCTATAGTATATTCTCTCTTCTTTCCGCTGACGGTTGTGTTCTGCAGAGTTTACGGTGAAAATGGACAAACCCTGGACAACCGTGAACCAGAAGCTGGAGAGAAGGTTTAGCGGCAGAGCCCCTGAGCTGACGAGGCTCAGGTTTCCTGTGCTCCCATGGCACAGCGTGGTGCCTGCAGGCACGGCTCAGAACCACCTCCCTCCCGCAGAAGCGGCCTTCCGCAGAATGAAGATGCCAGGGCAGGCTCGCGCTGTGCTTCAGATCACCATGCCAACGGTGACTCCTTCGGCTGTGAAATCTTTTAACTACTGGAAACAATGCGAAGGAAGAAGTACCTTGGAGCAAGAAACTGAGTGTGGTTCATCCTCAAACGGATACTGCAGAAGACCTCAGAAAAATGAAGAAATGGTTACATTGGTATTCACGGCACAGCAGCCTGATCCGCGTCGTGCCGCCAGCCTGGGCCCTCCTCGGGGATGCCTGGGTGAGATGGTGCTCACAGACACACAGGTCCCTGCCGGTGTCACCTGACCTCCGCCTCCTGGGTCCCAGTCAGCACCCGTTGCTGACCAGCAGCTGCAGAGATGCCTGCAAAGATCTCGTTTACGGCAGGTTAATTTGCCGAGACTGTGACGTCGGCAGCACACACCGTGATTGTCCCCACATCTCTGTGCGTTGATGTCCTCCAAAGGAAGCACTGAACCAAGGTAAACAGTGAACAGGGCTGCTCTCAGATGCCTTCTTATCAACATAACTGCAACTTTAAAAACGTCCATCCATGGTTTATCTGTACAGAGTAGCCTCTGTTAAATTTAAATAGAAAATGGGAAGTCTTGAGTTTTTGACTTATACAGACCGTCTGCAGAGTTGAGGGATTGGATCTGGTCATCAGACCTTCGTAGGCCATTGAGTGCAAATCAAGGCTGGCTATGCTCTTGCATCCTGACGTTCAGTTTCGTTTTTGTTTGCAGAGAACAGAAGCATGGTTTTGCCCACAGTCACAGAGCTCACGTGTGTGCCATGGTTGTTGTTACCAGGGTGAATGGCAACCAGTAATCTATTGTGCCTCCCACTTTCCCAGTAACAATGTGTAGGGAGAGGCGTCTGGCCTAACAGTTAGGATGCCCGGTACGCCACGCTGCACTGCCTGGTTTGATCCACAGCTCCGGTCCCGAGGCCAGCTGCCTGCTAATGGGAGGCAGCAGCTGATGGTTCTGGTGATCAGACCTACCACCCACCCACGCTGGAGACCTGTTTGCAGTTCTCAGCTCCCGGCTTCAGCTCCACCTAGGCCTGGCCTTTGAGGCATTTGGGGAGCGAATCGGTAGATATGAACCAGCTCTGTATGTGTGTGTATCTGCTTCTCTGCCTTTCAAATGAATAATATACATAAACAGATAGAGAGATTAGAGAGACGGATGGAGAGACGTAATTTATGTTAAAATACAAGAGAAAGCCAAGGCCCATTCCTACACCCCACTGAAGTCGTCACACAACTTTTTTCAAAGGTGCTTTCTAACGCAGTTGCTGTTAACTTTTTAAGAGAACCAACACTCTATTCAAGCGAGCTTTTAAAACAATCTTGAGAAAAGAGATTAAGACAAAAGCTAAAATGTCAACAAATGAGACCATGTTCATCAGGCGTCAGAGGAACGAGCGGTTCGGGTAGGGAGGCTCGGGGAGGGTGGCTGTCACCCTGAGTCACTGATGCCGGAAGACTCCTAGGAGGTTGCACAAGGCAGCCAGTGACACAGAGCACTGCCCCAACACTTCACAAAAGCTAACCTTCGGATCAGCTCTTTAAGAAAGTGGCGCTAGTGCTAGCACCCAGAAAACAAAAAATCAAGATGTGGAAGAGAAGTGAACGTGCCAGTGTCACCCAGCGGGAGGGGGGCATGGGGGCACGGGGACACGCCAGGACTGGGGCTCACAGCCTTAGGCACAATTCTCCCCCCCCCCCACAGTAGCTGATTTCTGCAGTTAATTTGTTTTATTTGTGTAGAAGCAGTGATGTTGGGGGTGTGTCTGCAGATGCCGAGACAGCAGTATTCTCTGGCCCTTCCCAGTAGCTGAATGCTCCTTCTTTGCCCAAGTTCCTATTTATTTATCACAAAGACGTCCTGAATGTAAACAGTCAGTAGATTTGCAAAATTTGTATGGAATGCAAGTCTTATCTCAGTTCTCCTGCCCTGAACTTGAACAGAACCGAAAGCTTCCTGCTCACCATCCAGGGTCTGTGGCTTCTCCTTTTTAAATAACAGAGTGTGCACCACAGATGTATACTTGTCTTATCTAGGGTGTTTCCTTGATGAACAGTGCTAGTCCCAATCATCCTGCTGTCTGTCTGCCTGCTGTCACTGAAGAACAAGACACACGCAGCTGGCCTGCGAAGAGCTCAGTGGGACTACAGCCCAGGCCAGGAGGGGCTGTTCCCACACCCAGGGCGCAGGCAGCTTTGAGCCGGGGACCAGGCCCTCTGAAATCCACAGGAAAATGTCACGGTCACACGATCGAGTCAGGAGCCCGAAGCCAAAGGAAAACTGCTCCCAGTGAAAACGCTGTAGCTCTGCTATTTAAGGCAGGCTTGTGTTTTGCAAAGAATTCCGAAGTTTTCAGATTTTCAGCAGCAGTGTTTGAAGTACACCACGTGGTCTGTAAGATAAGCTGCACAGCTTCCACAACCACAGCACCCAACGCTGGGCACCCCAGGGTGCTGCCACGCGTACTCATCTGGGGGCACAGGAGGCTCCCGACACGACCCAGGACCCGTGTCCAGATGATGGAAAAGGCGGCCTACATTAACCCCAAGCTGTTCTTCGGATTCAAAGCCCTCTCATTCCCTCAGACATCTCTGAAAACTTACGAATTACTGGATAAGTTACTCCTCCCCAGTTCTCGATAAAGATTTATAGCTATATCTGTTCTAAGCACAAACTTTTCAAAATGGGAAAGCATCTTTCTCAGTATACACACTGCTCTCACAGCTCCGGGACCCGAGACAACTCCATCTGGACGGTTCACCAAAGGCAACATCTCTCAGTGCCCATCACACACGGAAAGATGTGTGTGTGCCCAGCAACGCAATTCTTCAGCAAACTCTTCCATCCACATCACTTCTTCCCGCTTAACAGCTGTCCAGTTTGATTACAGAAAAGCTGAGGATGGTGCAAGCTTCCCATTCAGACTAGAAGGCCATGTTTGTCCTATCTCACTTCTGACTGAGGCCCTGCGAAAATAAGGACCAACACCCTCCAAGTTCCAAAACACACACACAGACACAAACACACACAGACAAGACCCTGTGAATCATACCTGCCCTTATGAGGGCTAGCAAGTTGACTCATGGGTGGGCACAATGGGGAGACAGCCTGGACAGCTTAAAATGGAGTTGGTCGCAGAACAACTAGCTGTGTGGTTAACTTTCACCTGAACTCTGTGGAGCCCAGGAGCTAAAGACAGTCCTATGCACAGCCTGAGATTTCATGAATCACACCTGTCAGCAGAAACCAAGACTAAAGCTCTTGGCAAAGAGGCCTGGAGCACTTGTGCTCGGTGAACTTGCTGACTTTCTGGGAGGAGCGTCGGGCAGGGCCACTCTGCACCCAGGGCCTTCCAGACCTCGCTGCCCCAGTCTCTCTCCCCTGGAGGCTCAGTTGCATTCTCTACAATAAAACAGGAACCACAAGCCCTCAGTATCCATGCAAGACTGGTTTCAAATTCCCCTGCAGATACCAAAATCCTAAGACGCCCAAGTCCCCTATGTGAATGGCGTTGAGTTTGCACAGAACCTGCACACATGCCCCCTCATACTTTAAATCATTTCCGGGTTACCCATACGTAACACCTAGCACAGTGTGAGCCGCTGCTGATACTCAGGGCACAATGAACGGAAGACGTGAGAACGTTGGAGTCAGACACCATCTTCCTTTGTCAAATATTTTCTCTCCGCAGCTGGCTGAACGCATGCATGAGGAGCCCACGGGCACTCAGAGCCCATTGTGCAGTGATTTTTCTGAGCTTGAGTCATCTTGGCAAATTTTCACATCTGAAGATGACTGGGGAAGCCCAGGCTTTTGTCTCCAAGCTGAACAGAACAGGGGGCGGCACGGAGACCTTAGATGAGGAGCTGGCCTCGGAAGCAAGGGGAGTCACACAAACCGAGCCCCTTAACCCACAGTCTGCAGGAACCCAGTGTTAGTGCCACACTCAGAAGGCAGACGCTACAAGGGGGTGACAGAGCTTCCTCTGTGACCCTGACCTGTGCAGCCGCCTCTGAGGAGAGAGCAGGTGCAGGGAGAGACTGCAAGCACAAACACTCAGCATCCCTCAGGACAGGGACCCCTTCTCCCTCTCACCCAGGAAAGGGCCCTCAGGCTCACACGCCTCTTCCACCAAAGGAGTGGACACCTCTGGCTGGCTTCCTGCTTCAACAGTGTTGCCAAGACAGATGCCTGCACCGGGGACTGACAGGATCAGGGAGTAGGGGTTGGGGGTGGGGAGGGGCTGTGACAATTTCCTCTGGGCCTCCCTGGAGACAGCAGCTGGAGCTGCCTTTGATCCCGCCCAAGGGACCCTTGGGAGAGAGGCGATGCTGTAATCCCGTAGTGTCTGTGCAGACCTGGGCCTCACACAAGCACTCAGAAGAACTGACCCATCGGCCTCAGGGTGGCCAAGGGGCCCAGTTCCCAGCAACACTGCCCGAGAGTCTCCAAGGCCCACATAAAAGCCTCCAGACTGCCTGCTGAGCCCAGCCCATGCCACGGCGGCTGTCCCTCCACCGTAGCACTCCCCACCCCCCACCCCCACCTGCCCTTTCCCATGCTGTCTGAGAACTGGACTGTAAGTACACAGTGAAATTTATTTTTACCTAAAAGTTACCAGAAAAGCCTGAAACAAGGCTTCTAGTTCATCAAAGGAGCAAGGAGGGTCGAATGAGCACATAAAATTGTTGCTAAGCCGCCCAGGACCCTGGGACGAGACCTGCGCATCCAGTGAGACCAGTCTCTACCCTAGCACTGAGCAGCACTCTGCTGCTGTGTGTGGAGTTCTATTTCCCACTGTATCCATTTCATCCACATGACAACCCCAGGGTCTATGGCTAACGCTCCCATCACATTTCTGTGTGGGCAGGGAACTGGAATTTGGAGAAATGTGGCACGGTCCTGGGGGGCACATCAGAGCTGGCATCTGCACCCAGATCTCAGCAGCAACAGATGTAGTGCCTGAATTAATGCACCCCGTTGAGCTGCCCATTGTGCACATGCTGCCAAGACCACACTGGCAGACAGCCAATGTGCTGATGCCAGCGTGGCTGCTTTTGAAGCTGCTTCCACAGGAACCTTGAACGATCAGTGAAGTCCCCAGTCTTCACACCTCTCTCACCACTGTCCCCGTTCACACAGCCTGCAGATGACGTCTCTATGGGGGTATGCAGGTTCCACTATCGTACGCCTTGAGTACAGCCCATCCAAAGAGATGGCTCTGAATGGTCCCCTGATTTGCCCCTAACAGGATGGGAAACGTTTGGCGAAAGACACAGGTTACAATGGTCCTCTTACAACATTAGCTCTTCCCGAGCTTAGTTTTACAATAATTTCTAATTATATACCTCCAGGCTTCAAGTACATTTTATTATTCATTTATTCTTGAGACGCAAACAGAAAGCTGCATTTCTTGCATGGATACAAGGCATGGCTCTCCTACTGCTGCTGATGAGGAGAGATGTGGATGCTACCGATTTTCATTACTGCCATTATTACTACTGTCCTCCCTCTAGCATCAGCAGGCTCCCGTTGGGGGGTGCTTGTCACATTGCTGACACTCAGCAGGATTTATCCCCCCCAGGAAACCCAGAGCACGCCTGTGGACATCTGCATACGTCTTCTTCTCCATTCCTGGGCTTCTCACCCTGAACTTCATATGTAGTCTGTGACACCCTTGGGAATTCTTCAAAATGAATGACTCCACTGTACATAACACATAACAGGATTATTGTTGTTGTCTTCAATTATCTCAAATCCCAAGGATCGTAATAGATGAAGTCTTAGGAATAATGAAATCATAAATTTTCATTTGGAGGGAGCTGTAATCTGAATATCCTTTATACATGCCATCACTGCCACTCCTAAACTTCCCCGATCAGGGGTGACATCGCCCTTGAATGTCCCGGGGCTGTCAGGCAGATTAATCCTTCAGTCTTTGCTGATGTAAATTCTCCACTCAGGGAACAGCAGACACTATGAAACAAAGGAAAGCAATTTCAGAGCTGCATCAGTGACAGCTTTCCTAAGTCTTGCAGGAGACCAGAGTGGGTTGAGATGATGAGCCTGGAGAGCCAAAAGCCACACCTGGGCTGGCCTTCTCACCTCTGGGGCAGAGACAGGGGCTGCCAGAGTGCTGAGAAAGATGACCCAGGCAGAGCCCGTCAGCCACCAACTTCTCAGGGCCTGCAGGGGACGCATCACCCAGCTGTTGGCACCTGCTGGCAATGCCCTGTTTTCCTACGCATCCAACCCTGCCCACAACTCAGCCGCAGCCCATGCCTCACTTCCCTCCCTCCTGTGGGACACCTGAGAATCACTGACCATTCTGCTTGTCCACCCCTGTGCCCAGGCTGACCACAAACTGATGACAGTGACCTTGTCCATAAAATTTGCCACTTTCTAAAATGTTTGACTGTATTCCAGGTAATTTTTAAGTTTTGCTCATATTTTTTCATAACCATAACAACATCATATAACTTTGAACACAGTATCTTTGATGATTCTTTTAAAAATATAAAAAATGTTATGTATTTATACCATTTTCCTACTATTAATACCCCCAGTGACAACTTCTGAAACTATAGTATTTTTATTGAATTCTTTAAATTCTCCCATAAGTACTAAAAGTACAAGATAGTATATAAAGAATTTAAGAATATAAACGACATCTATAATTCTCTAAAATAATGTACCAAAATTGACACTAGAGACAAAATGTCTCAACAGTACCAATTTTCACCCCAGAATTTCAGGCCAGAAAATGTCACTGGAAAATGCAAATGAGAAAATAAAGGCAGCTTTGTTCACACACTTCCACAGAAGAGACAGAGGGGATCTCTTCCACACTCACTTCAGACCACTGTCACCTCAAAGCCATGATGAAAACCTGACGCCAAAGAAAGTTCATAGGTCCGATTCACTTGTGGACATCAACGCACAACCATTAACAAAGTACCAGTCAGTAACACCCAATAATACATAAAACCACAGATACAGCCCAGCCACTTTGGGTTTATCCTGGAGGATCCAGCACACTGGGTTTTGTTTTTTTGTTTGTTTGTTTGTTTGTTTGTTTTGACAGGCAGAGTGGACAGTGAGAGAGAGAGACAGAGAGAAAGGTCTTCCTTTTGCCGTTGGTTCACCCGCCAATGGCCGCCGCGGCCGGCACGCTGTGGCCGGCGCACCGTGCTGATCCGATGGCAGGAGCCAGGTGCTTCTCCTGGTCTCCCATGGGGTGCAGGGCCCAAGCACTTGGGCCATCCTCCACTGCACTCCCGGGCCACAGCAGAGAGCTGGCCTGGAAGAGGGGCAACCGGGACAGAATCCAGCGCCCTGACCGGGACTAGAACCCGGTGTGCCGGCGCCGCAAGGCGGAGGATTAGCCTAGTGAGCCACGGCGCCGGCCCACACTGGGTTTTATTCCCTGTCATCTAAAACATTAGTGACAAACCCCTGGGACCATTCCTGTTGGCTGGTAAAATCATAGACTCCTCACAGGGCAAGATGCTGGACAAGCACTACCTTCTGTGAGACAGCACGCTAGAAAACACACCACACTCTGCAAAAGGAAGCAAGAGCCCCGTCCACTCTTCCTGCATACGCGTGGCCGGGGAACCTGGGGGCTGAGGTCAAAGACGACCAAGATCAAAAGTTACTGCCACCTGCAGCTCCAGGAAAACCCAAGGTCTCTCGCAGTGAAGTTCTTTTAGACGTCACTTACAGAATTTTTACACTAACAGTTCCAAATACTCAGATATCACTATCATCAATCCCACGTATAAAGCAATCAGAATACAAAAAACAAACAAAATCAAATAAAGACTGATGACATTATACTTCAGCAGATGTCCAATATAAAATAGCCACGTCTATTGATATTTGAAAACATTTTTAAAAAGCTTTTAGGAGATTATTTTTAAATGAATGCATATTCTGGCAGATTAAAAAACTAACAGTATTTCAAGAATTGAAAACTACAATTAACTGTGAAATACAATGAAGAAGATAAAACACAGATTACACATAACTGAAAAGAGAATTTGTGAAATGGAAAATAAATATGAAGACATTGCTAAGAGGTAGTATACAAGCTTGATTGTCAAATAACATTGCACGCATGACACAGAGTGTGTGAAATTTGTTAAAACTTACTTTATGCATAACCTACTAATTGGCTGAGTTTTCTAAGTATTTCAAATAGCTTGAGACTGCCATGTAATCCTGCATGACTGAATGGAGTGTTGTATGTATCCAGAAGATCAAGTAGCTGCAGATGTTATTCACAGGCATTTACTTTCTCTATGTACTTATTTTTTCCATTTCTCCAACTACTTCTGTCAATCATTACCTTTTGCATTTTGACACTGTTATTAGGAATGTCATAAAATATTCCTGGCAATTTGAATGCTTCCTGTCATACAGCATATGATCTTATGAATAGATACAGAATAATCATGTCATAAAACCCAACATGCACTCATAACAAATAGAAACAAATTGCAGTATCTCTACAAATAAAAGATAACTCCTTTTGTCCAACACTGAGCGGCATAGAAATTAGCACACTCTACAAACTGTTCCCTTTCTCTCACTCCCCAGAGAGCTCCTTGTAAAACACTCACTGACACATCCCTGAGCCAAGGAATACGTTCATCAAAAGAGTTAAAAGATCTTTAAGGAGAAAATTATTTTAAAAATTGCTTGATTGAGCACTGACTAAGCACCAGACTATTCCAGGAAGTAACCAGACTGATAGAAATCTCTGTTCTCACTACATTAATGGAAGGAGAAACAACGTGTAATGTGGGGCTCAACAGTAGACTTGTGGTACTAAAATCAGAGCACTGGGGAGGAGGCTGGGATTACGCTTTGAGTAGGCTGGATGGGAGAGCCCTCGTGAGAAGGAGAGGTCTGAGCTGAGGCCAGAATAGGAAGAGGAGAATGCTGAGACAGGGAGAAGTGCAGCACGCTCCTGGATGCAGCGTCAGGATCTGAGAGATGTAATTCCACAGCTACCTGCACGTGGACTGCCTATCAAAGTCCCAGGGGACTGGCGCTGTGGCACAGCAGGCTAAGCAGCCACCAGCAACACAAGCATCACAGATGAGCGCTGGTTAGAGTCCCGGCTGCTCCACTTCTGATTCAGCTCCCTGCTAATGTGCCTGGAAAAGCAGAGAAAAATGGCCCAAGTCCTTGAGCCCCTGCACCCATGTGGCAGATGCAGATGGAGCTCCTTGCTCCTGGCTTTGGGCTGGAGCCCCAGCTGCTGCAGCCATCTGGGGAGTGAACCAGTGGATGGAAGATCTCTCTCATTCTGTCCCTCCCTCCCTCCCTTTCCATTTCTGCCTTTCAAATAAATGAATAAATCTTTTTAAGATCTTTTCTTTTTTCTTTAAAGATTTATTTATTTATTTATTTGAAAGTCAGAGTTATACAGAGAGAGAAGGAGAGGCAGAGAGAGAGAGAGACAGAGAGGTCTTCCATCTGCTGGTTCACTCCCCAGTTGACTGCAATAGCTGGAGTTGTGCCAATCTGAAGCTAGGAGCCAAGAGCTTATTCCGGGTCTCCCACGTGGGTGCAAGGGCCTAAGGACTTGGGCCATAGCAGAGAGCTGGATTGGAAGTGGAGCAGCCAGGACTTAAACCGGCACCCATATGGGATGAGAGTACTGCAGGCAGCAGCTTTCCCTCTATGCCACAGCACCGGCCTCAAATCATTTAGAAACAAACTCCAGAAGCTTTTAGTAGGACTTGATCATCTAATTCTAAAATTTACATGAAACAATAAAGGTCCAAGAACAGTCAAGGTTCCACAAAGAGCAATGCTGTGAGCTCCTTTCCTGTTAATACTGATTTGTTATAGAGTTATTAAGACAGAATAGAGGGCTGGAACGTGGCTCATTTGGTTAATCTTCCGCCTGTGGCGCCGGCATCCCATATGGACACCGGGTTCTAGTCCCGGTTGCTCCTCTTCCAGTCCAGCTCTCTGCTGTGGCCCGGGAAAGCAGTGGAGGATGGCCTGGGTGCTTGGGTCCCTGCACCTGCATGGGAGACCAGGAGGAAGCGCCTGGCTTCTGGCTTCGGATTGGCACAGCACTGGCCATAGCAGCGTTAACCAATGGAAGGAAGACCTTTCTCTCTGTGTCTCTCACTGTCTATAACTCTACCTGCCAAATAAATAATAATAATAAAAAGATTTTTAAAAAAGGACAGAATAGAGATCCCGGGAGAAGATGACCCATACGAATCAGAAGAAAATGATAAGGCAGAGGTGGCATCAGAAATTAGTCTGTGCATATCTGTGTGTATTTGTGTGTGTCAGGGACTATGTGTAAGAGTGGTGGGGGGTTAATGCCACCTGGGCCTTAAGAAAGTTCTGAAACATTTAGGACAAAGCCAACGAGAATATCCTCATGATCTCAGCTTGTAGAATTTTCTTAAATAAGAAGCAAAGATGTGGTCTCTAGAAGGAAGAAGTGTATGCGTTCAACAACATGAAATCTACTAACCGTCATCAATCAAAAGAAACTTCAATAAAGTCAAAAGTGGATCACAGTAAAATTATATGATGCGTGGCATCTGCTTGAGGTGGGAGACAGCTGGGGACGGAGGTACAAAGGGAGTGAGAGTAGCTGAGACTGAGGAAGTCAGCAAGTGGATGTGAAGCAGTCCGGATAAGACATCCACCTCACACGCATTTTGGAAAACCAGATTAGCATCCAGGGTGTTCAAGGAATCCTAAAATCTTAATAAGAATGAGGGACTTGGTAAAGAGAAAATGGCCAGGAGACATGAATATGTTTCTACAAAAGACTACGAAAATGAAAGATCAATAAATAAAAGAAAAAATTGTTCAATCTCTTCAGTCATCAGAGAAATTAAAGTCAAAAGCACAAAGGGATATCATATTACATAAACTGACAAAAATTTAATTTTGGTGAGTATGCAAATACATGAGAACTGATCTATAACTGGTAGAAGCATAAATAAGCAGAGCCAATTTGGAGTTTAATTTGACAGTTCGTGGAAAATGCATGTTAAGAAAAAATGGTGCATGGATTTCAAAAATGTTTTACCCAAAAATAAGCTTAGATTTTAATTCCTTTCCCACATGCTTTGTGACATACTCCCAGGTATTTTTATCTATCCAGACTAATTTGCGAGCTATGATTGATACTGTTTATACTGGTTATTTATTTCTAACAGCAATGCTGTATCAGGCAAGGCTAAATGTTATGGATTTCCTTCAAGGCCATCAAAACCCAGGATGAAGCCCTCAAAATCCATTTTCATCTCCCGGTTTTCACAGTTTGGCCTCTCAGAATTTGCTCGACTTTCTCGTGGGCTGGGGTCCTCTCGTGGCATGTCCGTCACCTCTAGGTGTTTGCAGCTGAGGGGCACCTTCAGACGTGAAGTCCGGCCTGCTGTCAGCAGCGACGTGAACCTGTTTCCTCAGGAGGAACTCAGCTCCATCTCCACACGTTTCTCACTCCCCTTTCTTTGAGCGACTGAGAACTGCCTGAGATGCTCTGAGAAACCCCCGTGCCAGAGAAAGCAGAGACACTGCAAGGATGGCCCGTGGCCTGCGCTGTTGAGAAGGCGGAATGGAATCCAAGAAGCTGAGTCTCACTCTCGCCCTCCGACGAGCCCAAGAGACCCTCGGGCTCTGCTGACGGGCTTGGATGCAGGCTGACAGCATCATAGCACCCAAAAGCCGACTGGTGTGCTACCCAGCACCGTAGCTGGGCACCGGAAGCGTTACAAAAAAAGCATGTATGTTCTTCTCCACTCAGTAGCCCTTGAAGGACAAAGAAGTAACTTAAAAGTAAACATCAAAATGAGCATCTACTCTCAGAAGCCTTTTTCCCGCTGACGAGACGTAAAGAATGATCCGAAAATCTGGATACCATCATGCAGGAAATGCTTGGATCCTAAACCCAGTATGTGCGTAGCTCTGGCAAAACCCTCCACGACCTGGGCCTCTTTTATTTCCTCTGTCAGCCGACAGCCCTGGCTGTATGGCTGTTACTTGTTAGGTCTCTGTCCAGGACACACTAGGGAGAAGAGCAAAGGATTGGTTTTCAGAGCTAGCACGTTATTACAGAATAAGAGGGGACGTGAACATGATCGACGGGTCCCTTCATTCATTCACGTCATGCCTTTGCTCTAGATACTGGAATGATAGAAGTGTTACCATTCCTTTTTTAAAGAGTCTTTCATGTGTTTATTTTTTAAGAAAGTTTTTATTTAATGAATACAAATTTCAAAGGTACAGCTTCAGGAATATAGTGGTTCTTCCCCCAACACCCCCACTCCCATTCTACCTCCTACTCCCTCTCCCATCCCATTCTTCATTAAGATTCATTTTTAATCAACTTTATATACAGAAGACCAACTCTATACTAAGTAAAGATTTCAACACTTTGCACACACACACACACACACACACAAAGTATAAAGTACTGTTTGAGAATACGTTTCACAATTAATTCTCATAATACAACTCATTAAGGACAGAGGTCCTACAAGGGGAGTAAGTGCACAGTGACTCCTGTTGTTAATTTAACAACTAACACTCTTATTTATGAAGTCAATGATCACCCAAGGCTCTTGACATGAGCTGCCAAGGCTATGGAAGCCTTTTGAGACCACAAACTCCGTCAGTATTTACACAAGGATGTAAGCAAAGTGGAAGTTCTCTCCTCCCTTCAGAGAAAAGTACCTCCTTTTTTGACGGCCCCTTCTTTCCACTGGGATTTCAGAGATCCTTCATGTAGGACATTTTTTGCCACAGTGTCTTGGCTTTCCATGACCGCTATGCTCTCATGGGCTTTTCAGCCAGATCCAAATGCCTAAAGGGCTGATTCTGAGTTCAGAGAGCTTGTTTAGGGCGTTTGTCATTCTATGAGTCTACTGTGCGGACTGCTTCCCATGTTGGAACGTTCTCTTCTTTTTAAATTCTATCAATTAAAGTGTGACAGAAAGATGTAGTCTGTCTGTCTGTTTGTCTCTCTCTCTCTCTCTCTCCTTTCCTCCCTCCCTCTCTCCTTCCCACATACACACACACACACACACACACACACACACACAAGACAAATGTTTCATCCACTGGTTCACTCTCCAAATGCCCCCACAAAAACCAGAGCTGGGTCAGGCTGCAGCCAGGAGCCAGGAACTAGTTCTCTTTAGTGGGTAACAGGGACCCAAGTACTTGGGACATCTTCTACTGCCTTCCCTGGCGCACTTGCAGGAAGCTGGGTCACGAATGGAAAAGCTGGGACTGGAAGCAGCACTCCAACATGGGATGCAGTGCGTCCCCTAGAACATGTGTTATGAGGAACACCTTAATGCCCAGAGTGTGTATTTGCAGCAAACATAAGGATATCCTCCAAATGCAGAAAAACCGCAGTGTGAGCATCCAGCCGCAGGCCTTACCCGGCGCCTCTGGAGCCCTGGGCCCCCGCCCATGCCTCCTCCCCACCCACACCACTGCCCAGGCACAGCAACAGCCAAGCAGGAGGTCCGAAGCCCTGGAACACTGACACAGGGAGTGCAATGCCCGGGCACCACGTGCCTCCCCTGTGCTGCAGTAAGGAGACATCCTGAATGGATCATTCCTGAGAAGAACAGCACCTGAACCCTGGTACCGGGGAATGAGATAAGCCCGGCTTCAGGGACCAACTACAGCATTACTGACCTATCTATCCTCTTAAGCATGTTCAGGTCACAAAGGCAAAAAGATGGCCTGCGGTTCACAGAGACGGAAGAGACAAGCTAACCAATGCCTTGAGAGATCCTAGGCTCAGTCAACGAGTTATAGAACAGCTGTGCAACTTGGTGAGCGGAACATCAGTCAAGCACTAAGGCTGCCAGGGCTACATACCTGGATCCCTAGCCTCATCCATGTTTACAAACACTCCTGATAGAAAACACAGCTGAAGGGTGAAGGGGGATGAATGGATGGATAGACAGACAGATGATAGAAGATAGATAGATAGATGATACCATGTACAGAGAGAAAACAATAGCACAAATGCCATAAAAATATTAGTAATACTCAATGTGGATATGTGGGAGATTCTGTATTTTTTTTATGACTTTTTCCAAATAAATGGTTAAGAAGATAACTGTGGCCGGCGCCGCGGCTCACTAGGCTAATCCTCCGCCTAGCGGCGCCGGCACACCGGGTTCTAGTCCCAGTCGGGGCGCCGGATTCTGTCCCGGTTGCCCCCCTTCCAGGCCAGCTCTCTGCTGTGGCCAGGGAGTGCAGTGGAGGATGGCCCAAGTGCTTGGGCCCTGCACCCCATGGGAGACCAGGAGAAGCACCTGGCTCCTGTCATCGGATCAGCGCGGTGTGCCAGCCACGGCGGCCATTGGAGGGTGAACCAACGGTAAAGGAAGACCTTTCTCTCTGTCTCTCTCTCACTGTCCACTCTGCCTGTCAAAAATAAAAAAAAAAGAAGAAGAAGAAGAAGATAACTGAATGCGTACTTGCCTGTCAGGGATCTAAGTGACACCTGCTGCCCTGTGCGTGCTGGAGAAACAAGCACAACATTCATAGATGATGATGATGATGATGCACTGTGCTAAGAGCCATGGAACATGCCGTGGAAGGCTTCACGTGATGTGCAGGGTGGGCTCGTGTCTCTGAGGAGGAGGTGCACAAGAAGAGACACACGCAGGGGGCAGCCGTGCTGGGTCGCGACGCATGTCCTCCACCGTCAATCACAGACTAAAGGTGCAGGAGAAGACGGAGAGACCACGGCTGAGCGTCAGCACCTATGGAGCACTCTGGACTCTGACAGGGTGGGGCAGCAGCCACAGCAGGAAGCCCGCCAGCCCTCCCAATGGACACTTCTCCCTGGAGGGCAGGAGGAGGGTGACCACCAGATCAGCAGGTGAGGACCCACACACGAGGACATCGCCTGCAGAGGCACACGCCAGGCCCCACGCTGTGCCGTGCAGCCCGTAGGCAAGAGGACTCGTCCACAATGACTCACGCTCCAGACTCAGAGTCAGAGGGAGAAGGATGGCGCAGGGGCCTGGGCCTCCCGAAACTCCCCAGAACAGCGGTCAACACCCCCCCACAGAGTCGTGACCCTGGCACTGCATCAGCATTTCGGAAGCGCTTCATCAGGAGTTGTAGCTGTGTAATGAGTCTAAATTTGGATTCCATCACATATGTGGCTGACAGAAGATTTGAAATACCATCTGTTATTTTTAAACTTCAGAAACTTTCTCTAGAAATGTTCCTTTTTTCAAGAAAAGAATTTTAAAAATTGAGATGTTCCAACAGGCTGCCAGCAACATTTTTTCCCTAAAAATACAACATCTGAATTCACAAATTGTCTGAGGATCTCAATACTACATGTTCCTAAATCATAAAAAGTCCTTTGAACACCAATCAATACAGCAACGAGGAGAGAGCAGCATCTCCGTGTTCTTGTTTGCTGTCTTTCAACTGGATAAGTTCACTTGTTATATTTATCCAGCCCTCCGTAGCGTTCATTTATCCATACAGCTTGTTTTCCTAAAATTTCACATCAGGCAAGGCTTCCCGGTTACCAGAAGCAGAAGCCTGGCTACCGGAGGCATCTATTCAAAAGTATCCAAGTCTAGAGTTCATTCTTGGTTGAAGCTCAGAACCCCATGGATCTGGGCAGCTGCACCCCCCTTGCTTCTGGCAGCTGTGTCTGTCCAGCTGGTCATCTGTCTCACTGTATCATCACCACCATCATCATCATCATCACCGTTAGGTCAACATTTTACAGGCACTGCTTCAGCGACTCTGCACAAGCACCGGTTGGGGGCTACAATCTCATAGTCGAGTTCTCTGCCTAAGGTCACTCATGCGGCTACCAGGTACAGAGAGCTGCCAGGGAGGAGGTTTGCGGCTGTACCAGGAAACCTTGCTCCTGACACGAGCAATTCAGCGTGTGTGCACTAGGAATGGAAGCAGGCAAGAAAGAGCATCTTATAACTAGAGTGACAGATGATACAGATATATAGATACATATCTTCAAAGGTAAAGTATTTTTCCTCTGCTGTCTGCTGGTGAACTTAATCCTCCCTGTGTTGAGAAACTCTGATATGAAACATTCTGATCAGCCCGCCCTGAGCCACTGTAATCCTTTGGCTTTGTTCTCTTTTCTTGGGGTTTCGCCTTCCCTCTCGCCCACCCTCCCTTCTTTCCGTTCCCTTATTCAGTTACATCCCACTTCCTCCCCAAAAGTCTGCGACGTAGTTACACATGCCACACAAGGAGACACTGAACAGTCCCTTTGCTCTTCTTTCCTAATAACGTGCTCCCACCAGGACACGCAATCAATCCGTGCTCCCTGGAGCACCCGTCACAGAAACGCCTGCTGTGATGCTGGCGGATGGTCTGCTCCACAACCACTTAGACGGCAACACTATCTTTAGCCTACGCACACCCTTTCCCAAGGTGCCTAGGTCAGCTCTGTCCACTTGGCTCCGTTGCTAGCCTATCGCTGCATGGGTGCATCAACTCACTTCTCTCCATCTGGCTGTGTGGTCTGTGCCAAGCGCCCTAATGCAACATCACACATCTCAGCGACGTCACGCTGGGCTCACAAAGGGCCAGTGCCAGTTGCATCTTGTCCATTCCACCCCATTTTATCGTGCTTGTCTCCCACAAGGAGCTTTGCCTCTTCACGTGAACAGGTGAAGGAAGACGAGGTCACCTATTGTTTTCACGCTAGCACAGTCTTTACTGAGCAGAACGGATTCTTCAGTCTAACACAAGTAAAAGCATTTGGCGTCATTCTGAAGTCACTGAACTGTAGGCTGATAATTAACCTGCCCGCTTTGTTGGTAGTTTTTGATTAGATGCAAGACTTTATTATGCAATCCATTGTCTGGAAATGGAATTACAAGTCCATCTGTGTACCTGGGCCATACGTCTTGGTTTGCATACAACATGTGCGAAGGCTGCGTCCAGGTGAGTGACGACTCCAGTCACCTGGAGCGCTGTGTTCTGCATGTGCTGGTCTCCTAACACCCCATACCTTGCACACGATGGAGTGGTCTTGCTCAGAAATACAATTTCTGCCTCAGACCCCCTGGCTCGTCACGACTGAACGACACCCTTTGCTGCACCGCTTGCCTCTGCATCGCACTCGCATTCCCCATGATTCCACTGTGGCACAGCACACACACAGCAGGCACAGTGGTCTGCACACCAGACACACCTGCCGGCAGCTTCCTGTGATCTTCAGAGGAGCTATGAACAAGGTAGTATTGTTATCCTCGCTTGATGATTAAAATAAAGATTCAAAGAGGCTCCCTTCTGTCACCAAGCAGTGAGACCAGAATTCAAAGGTAGAATCATAGCCTCCTTACCCACAGTGTGCACTGTCCATTCACTGATTTGTGTCTCTTCTACCGCTCTGCATTGTAGCTGGATTAAAAAATTCATCATTATTTTACTTTTAAACCGCACCTCAGAGAGTCTCAGTGATTTGTCCAAGCTCACACAGCCACTCAACCATCAAGGCTCAAACTCAAGGCTCCTAACTTCTCTGCAGTTTCACTGCATTATGTGCAAAGTTCACATAAAAAAAAGCAACCAAATCATGATTTCACACCACGAGGGAACAATGCTTTCTACTACCTCATTTCTACAAGCTGGTTTTCTTTATAGCTAATCAGAAGGAAAGCCCCTTGGATTATTATTCATAACTGATAATCTCATAGATGTGGATTAGACAAGTCTAAAGATTTTGGGACTGATCAAAGAGGCAGACCATGGGGCTGTGCCATGCTCTGCTGGGTCCATTAACTGTGGCGTCACACTTTAGGCACCATCAGTCAGCAGCAAGGCGCAGTCTCCGGGTCGCAGGGCTCATAGGTCAGCATCGTCTGGTGTCCGAGAGCTGGCACTGCCTTATCTATGGTTAGCAGATGCTGGGTGCAGTTTCACAGGCTGTGTAAACCAGGCAGGCTCTAAATGACTAAAATTATACTTCTTGCAGCTACATTTAAATCAACTGAATATGTAAGAACTTGAGTGAGGTGCTACCAAGCACCCAAGCCTGCCATGAAGAAGTAAGCACAGGTTAGGCTGATACACCAGGGCCACCTTGAGCCCATTTGAGTAACAATAGACAAATCTCTCATCAGAAGACTATGTCAGTTAACCTGCCAAAAGCAAAAGAATAATAGACACATGTATAAATTTTCCTTTTTCAATTTCAACAAATAAACTTGTAAGTTCTGCCCCAATTTGAGACCGTGAACAAGAAGAAATGAACATCAGGACTTTGCAGTCCCTTGGTTTCCATCACCAGCTCCACTGGCACCAGAAGTCAGGGCCTGGTTATTGGGCCTGAAGAGCAACCATGAACTTTGTCATTTCTATGGGTCATGGGCTCCATTCTGCTCTCAGCATTTTCCCCAAATGGAGAGGACATTGTGGGCTGCTTTCTGGCTATTAGCTAACCTTGAGAAAGTACTGACTCCTCAAAATATCCATAGAACACACGGACTACTGAGAACACAGAACGTCTGTAGAACCACTGAAATTCACGCGAGAGCTCCCTTGCCCAGGTTTAAACCACCATCACAGCCCTGGTGCACACCCAGAGTTTTAAGTATATTGATTACATCTTCACATAAAGCCCCATAAAAGATAACGTCAGGTCAACTGCTCCCACTTGTGGATGGAAGAAAATGACATCCCAGTGCAAAAGAGCCAGATAGCAGCCAGGGACAGACTGTGTCAGGTTCCTGCACTCGGAGTGACTCGTGCCACGGGTACAATTCAGTGAAGACAACATCTAATACGGCATCCAGGGGCCAGTGCCGTGGCACAGTGGGTTAATCCTCCGTCTGCAGCACCAGCATCCCATATGGGCATCAGTTATAGTCCCAGCTGCTCCACTTCCAGTCCAGCTCTCTGCTATGGCCTGGGAAAGCAGTATAAGATGGCCCAAGTCCTTGGGCCCCTGCACCCACATGGGAGACTGGGAAGAAACACTTGGCTCCTGACTTCAGATCGGCACAGCTCCAGCCATGCGGCCATCTGGGGAGTGAACCAACGGAAGAAAGACCTTTCTCTCTGTCTCTCTCTCTCTCACTGTCTATAACTCTACCTCTCAAATAAATAAATAAGATCTTTTTAAAAATATGGCATCCAAATACTTTTGTACCATAATTATTTTCATACATTGTACACATAGAAATATTTTCTTTATTCAGTCATCAGTTGATGGACTTCTCAGATGATTGGCTATCTTTGCTATTGTGAATTAAGTCTCAATAAACATGAAAGTACGGATATCTCTTTCATATGCTGATTTCACTTCCTTTGGACATATTACCAAAGTGGTACAGCTGGGTCACCTAGATCTATTTTTAGTTTTCTGAAGACTCCGCGTATCATTTTCCATAATGGCTGTACTTATTTGCATTCCCACCAACAGTGTATTACGGTTCCCTTTTTTCCTGCATCTTCACCAGCACTTGTTATTTTTTAACTATTGAATAACAGCTATTCCAACTCCAACTAGATTAAGATGATAACTCAGTGGTATATATTTGCACTTTCCTGATGGCTAGAAATATTGAGCATTTTTACATGTCTTTGTTGGCTGTTTGTATTTCTATTTTTTCTTTATTTGACAGGTAGAGTTACAGACAGTGAGAGAGAGAGACAGAGAGAAAGGTCTTCCTTCCATTGGTTCACTCCCCAAATGGCTGCCATGGCCAGCGCACTGCACCGATCTGAAGCCAGGAGCCAGGTGTTTCTCCTGGTCTCCCATGGGGTGCAGGGCCCAAGCACTTGGGCCATCCTCCACTGCCCTCCTGGGCCACAGCAGAGAGCTGGACTGGAAGAGGAGCAACCGGGACTAGCACCTGGCGCCCATATGGAATGCCGGTGCTGCAGGCAGAGGATTAACCAAGTGAGCCATGGCGCCGACCCCTGGCTGTTTGTATTTTTTTTAAAAAACTTTTCTTCTGATTCCTGCCCATTTTAAACTGTATTATTTGTTTTCTTATTGATGAATTTCCTCAGTTCCCTACACATTCTGGATATTGTTCCTTTATCCAATGCATGATGCACAACTATTTTCTCCCATTCCGCTGGCTGTCTCTTCACTCTGCTGTTTCCCTTGCTGTGCGGAAGCTTCTTGGTTTGATACAATCCTATTTGTGTCTTTTACCTTTTGTTGCCTTTGCTTAGGCCAACGTCTTAGGGTGCTTCCCCCTAGTAGTTTCCTAGTTTCAGGCATTACATTGATATGGTTGACCCATTTTGACTTCATTTTTTGTTTTTTTTGTTTGTTTTTTTTTTTTTGGTGTTTTTTTGTTTGTTTGTTTGTTTGACAGGCAGAGTGGACAGTGAGAGAGACAGAGAGAAAGGTCTTCCTTTGCCGTTGGTTCACCCTCCAATGGCCGCCATGGCTGGCGTGCTGCGGCTGGTGCACCGCGCTGATCCGATGGCAGGAGTCAGGTGCTTCTCCTGGTCTCCCATGGGGTGCAGGGCCCAAGCACCTGGGCCATCCTCCACTGCACTCCCTGGCCACAGCAGAGAGCTGGCCTGGAAGAGGGGCAACCGGGACAGAATCTGGCGCCCTGACCAGGACTAGAACCCGGTGTGCTGGCGCTGCAAGGTGGAGGATTAGCCGAGTGAGCTGCAGCGCTGGCTCTTGACTTTATTTTTTAAAAGGGTGCAAAGTAGGGGTTTCTTTCAAACTTCTGCCTGTGGAAATCCAATCTTCCCAACAAACACCATTTATTTAAGAGACCGAACTTTATCCAGGGAATATTTTTAGCACATCTGTCAAAGATCAGTACGTTTTAGATGTGTGGGTTTATTGTTGGTGTCTCTGTTCTGTTCCATTGATCTACACGTCTATTTTATACCAGTGCCTGCTATTTTGGTTATCAGAAGCCCTGAAGCAGTCCACTGCTACAATGCCTCTGGCTTTGTTTTTATTGTTCAGGACTGGTTAGCTGTCTGGGGTTTTTTGTGTTTCCATGTGAGTCTCAGGACTGCTTTAATTAATTTTGTACAGAATGTTTTGATGGAGATAGTACTGACTCAGTACATCGCTTTGGGTGGTATGTGAGCATTTTAAATATTAATTCTTCTAATCCATGAACATGGTAGATTTTCTTGTGTGTTTTCTATTTCTCTCATCAGTATTTTCTATTTTCATTACAGAAATCTTTCATGTCCTGTTTAAATTTATCCTATGATATTTAATGTTTTATAGATACTGTGAATGAGATTGTTAGAAGTTCTTTCTCAGGGCTGGCGCCGCGGCTCACTAGGCTAATCCTCCGCCTTGCGGCGCCGGCACACCGGGTTCTAGTCCCGGTCGGGGCGCCGGATTCTGTCCCAGTTGCCCCTCTTCCAGGCCAGCTCTCTGCTGTGGCCCGGGAGTGCAGTGGAGGATGGCCCAGGTGCTTGGGCCCTGCACCCCATGGGAGACCAGGAGAAGCACCTGGCTCCTGGCTCCTGCCATCGGATCAGCGCGGTGTGCCAGCCGCAGCGCGCCGGCCGCGGCGGCCATTGGAGGGTGAACCAACGGCAAAAAGGAAGACCTTTCTCTCTGTCTCTCTCTCTCACTGTCCACTCTGCCTGTCAAAAAAAAAAAAATTAAAAAAAAAAGTTCTTTCTCAGAAAGAATATTGACAGTGTGTAAAAAGGCTATGATTTTTATGTATTAATTTTGTATCTTACAACTATGCCAACTTTACCAAGCTTTCTTATCCATCCTAATAGGTTCCTGGTGGGGTCCTTTGGTTCCTCTATATACAAAATCACATCACCAACTGGATCCCAACACAAAATGTCAACAACCAGAACTTTTATTCTGCTGGAAAATGTTTTGCCTGGAGTTGGGGATTATCCTACATGAAATCAGGAAAAAAAATCAAAGAGGTTTGAGGGATTCCCAAGTCAAGCTCATCAAACCTTTAATGAAACCTTCCAAAACTTCCCAGAGTACAAGTCCCTCCTTTTATCACTAAGAACAAAAAGGAAGATGCCTCATATGTATGACACACAAAAGGAAGAGTTCTCACATGTATGACACACAAAAGGAAGATTTCTTCATATGTACGACATGCGAAAGACTTCCTCATATGTACAACACACAAAAGGAAGAGTTCTCACACGTACGACACGCAAAAGGAAGACTACCTCACATGCACAACACGCAAAAGGAAGACTTCCTCACATGTATGACACGCAAAAGGAAGACTTCCTCACATGTATGACACACAAAAGGAAGAGCTCCCACATGTATGACACGCAAAAGGAAGACTTCCTCACATGTACGACACACAAAAGGAAGACTTCCTCACATGTACGACACACAAAAGGAAGACTGCTTCATATGTATGACACACAAAAGGAAAAGTTCCCACATGTATGACATGCAAAAGGAAGACTTCCTCATATGTACGACACACAAAAGGAAGACTGCCTCATATGTACCACACACAAAACTAAGACTGCCTCATATGTACGACACGCAAAAGTAAGACTTCCTCATATGTATGACACACAAAAGGAAGACTGCCTCATATGTATGACACACAAAAGGAAGACTACCTCACATGCACAACACGTAAAAGGAAGACTTCCTCACATGTACGACACACAAAAGGAAGACTGCCTCATATGTATGACACACAAAAGGAAGAGTTCTCACATGTATGACATGCATAAGGAAGACTTCCTTATATGCATGACACACAAAAGGAAGACTGTCTCACATGTATGACACACAAAAGGAAGACTTCCTCATATGTGTGACAACCAAAAGGCATCCACATGCCTCACATAGTTTATAATCTATATAAATTCACACTGATTAAAGAACCTGACAACAGAAAGAGATGAAACTCCATCAGAAATTATGTTTTTGAAATAAGGACCACAATAAACTTAAGCTCTTTGCCTGAATGTTTTTACCCCAAAAAGAAAGGACAGGGACTCTGAAGAAGATGAGGAGGAGACCTTTACAGCGAGGAGAGCCCAGAGAGGCAGCAGCAGGTCTCAGCCCAGAGTGGATGCACTCTGCAAATCCGGTGAGTCTCAGCTCCACATCTGCCTCCCTCACAGCTGCCAAAGGCACCCGTGTCCTGGAAACTCTGCAAATGCTACCTCTGGCCGGGACTACCAAGGTGGTCTCTGTCGAGGACAGGATGAGTCCGTTCACACCAGATGGGCTGCCCCAAACGAGCTCAAAACCATGGGTGCCACTCACCACAAGGCCTCACCCCATTCAGCAGCCTCTCCCCAAAGAACACATTCACAGGGGCACAAGCCACCACCAGCAACTGGGACAGAGACGTCTCCTTTGCTGACCTCTGACCTGAGCCGAGACCCATGGTCAGAGTCCACTTGCGCTACATACGTAGGCAACCATGGAGGTCATTCCTGAGAGTACTTTCTGGATAGGACACTTGACAAGGCACCAGGACACAGGTGCGGTTTGAAGAGTCCCCATGTACAAAACAACCCACAGAATAAGCAGTATGAAGGCTAGTTTCATAGCATGAGAGATGTATTTCTTATTAAATTAACTATCGCTAAACTGCTACGGCCATTTCTCACTAAAATATTTCAGACATTCCTCACCTGATCCACCCTGTTCCCCAAAAGATTTTGTGGTGTAGGAAGCACACAAGTTTTCACTGCACACTCAGAATTCTTACAGATTCTATGACTCTCCTTAAAACATATATACCGTTTCCAAATGACCCAGACAAAATCCAAAGCTTAGAAAAGAAGGAAGCAGAATTAACCTTCTGAATGGAAGGTTGCTTTCTTTATTAGCAAAGACTCAGGTTTGCCTTCTGTCACCCCTGTGAAAAGCTAGTTGACAAGGCAGGGTTAGTGCGCTTGCCTGCGTTTTGATGCTTCTTGTCTAAATTCAAGACAGAGGCAGAAAGGGCTTGCGTGTGGCGCAGCTGCAGCGCACAGCATGAGACAAACCCAGCAGAGTGGCCTCGCCACCAGGAGCAGCCGGCACGCACCAAATTGGGAGTGATTAATGCGTGCTGCACCAACTAGATAGTCTAATTAAATAACAGTGGTTAATTACTAATTAGTATGTGACTTATGTAGATGGAAGCACTTACACTTGTCAGATGTTAGAAAGAACACTGAAAAAAAATCAAAGCTCTGTCGCTGCAATGATTTATCTAAAAATGATGCATCAGAGAAGGGTGTTGTGCTAGCGTCTGTCTAGCCAAAGCACACATGGCAGCAGGAGTTTCATCTTTCCAAACCTGATGTCCTTCTGATGTCAGGAGAGGCTGCAGGCCTCCAACGGTCCAAGATTGTGAGGTGTGTTTGGGGGCGGTGGTGTTCCTGTCACTGCCTGGAACACCAGCACCCTCTGCCCCTGCCCACTGCTCCTCAGCTGCACACGGCTGTCAGGGCTCACGCTAAGAACACGCAGTTCTCCTCTCCCCGTGATTCACCCCGGGCTCCCTGGGGCAGGGGGTGAAGGGAGGGTCCTAGGAGAATCCCATCCCTGCCTCTTGGACACTTTCTAAGATTTGCTTAGAGATTTGGGAGGGTTTTGGTTTTTTTTTTTTTTTTTTTTTTTTGGCATCTATAGAAAAAAATACCATCTGTCTCCTCATTACCCTAAAAAAAGACAGGGAGGAGAAGGAGAGCTTGCAACGGCACAGGGATGCCAACCTGTGCGATTATTCATCCCCCAGCACGTGCACGGGGGCTGGGCGCGGTGTGCGTGACCGTGAAGAGCAGGGCGGAACCCAGTGAGCACCTCTCCCACTGCTGGCGCCCACAGGGTCGCTGCTGAGTGTGGTCTTCTCACAGCCTCACCCCACAAACCAACAACGAGACCATTCCCAGCGCCTCGGCTAGCGACGTTTCTGCCTGGAAGGTGCAGCCCATGAGCCACAGAGGACACCTGCCCCTCGGGCTGTGGGTGGGGCCTGGATTCCACCCATCAGGCTGTGGCCAGAACCACGCACTGGGCCCCAGGCTTACTTAAAAGGCACCTCCCTCAGCTCTGCCTCCCACACCTCTGGGAAGCTGCACATTTTCGTTAATGTATGTATTTATGGGCTAGAGTGAGAGAAAGATTTTCCATGTGCTGGTCACTTAGCAAATGCCCACCACAGCCAGGAGCCAGGAACTCCATCCAGGTCTCCCACGTGGGCGGCAGGGACCCAAGTCCTGAGCATCACAGCCGCCTCCCCGTGCACAGCTGTGGAAAGCTGTGACACAGCTCCAGGCACTCGGCTCACAGGCCCCGGAAGGGACGGACGGGAAAGTGTCGAGGTGAGGAGCCCACTGTCACCTTTCGTCTCCTGTCTTGTGTAAAACAGTTACCAACCGAATGGAGACCAAGGTGCTCAAAGTTACAGAAAAAACCACAATGGGATAGCCCTAGCAGGGAGATGAAGAGGGAAAGAGAAGAGAGGAGCGCCCCCTGGTGACTGGAGGCCCTGTGGCCCCCAGGGGAGCCGCTGAGGGGCAGGGCAGTGGCACAGAGTCCCTGCCAGGTGGGCAGGAGGAGCATTTTACCCAGGAGCTGCAGCTGGCTGGACATCGCTCAAGTAAAAGGAGAGAAGCAAGACATGGCACTGACCAGCAGCAGGAGGCCGTGAGACAAAGAAGCAGCCCTGGAGCTCTGGGCCCCCACCCCAACCCCCACCAAAGGCCATGCGGAGGAGGGGCTGCCACTGTGAACCTGCTGGAAGGCGGGATCCACGGTGGCCAGGTCATCCCTGGGGATCCTGCTTTACCCTTGCTGCAGAGGGGTGGAGACCTCGGCCACGCTGCATCTCCCAGCAGGCACACACCGGTCGTCACACGGCCACGCTGCATCTCCCAGCAGGCACACACCGGTCATCACTCGGCCACACTGCATCTCCCAGCACACACCGGTCATCACACGGCCACACTGCATCTCCCAGCACACACAGGTCATCACACGGCCACACTGCATCTCCCAGCACACACCGGTCATCACACGGCCACACTGCATCTCCCAGCACACACCGGTCATCACACGGCCACACTGCATCTCCCAGCACACACCGGTCATCACACGGCCACGCTGCATCTCCCAGCAGGCACACACCGGTCGTCACACGGCCACGCTGCATCTCCCAGCAGGCACACACCGGTCGTCACACGGCCACGCTGCATCTCCCAGCAGGCACACACCGGTCGTCACACGGCCACGCTGCATCTCCCAGCACACACCGGTCGTCACACGGCCACACTGTATCTCCCAGCAGGCACACACCGGTCGTCACTCGGCCACACTGCATCTCCCAGCAGGCACACACCGGTCGTCACACGGCCACGCTGCATCTCCCAGCACACACCGGTCGTCACACGGCCACACTGCATCTCCCAGCACACACCGGTCGTCACACGGCCACACTGTATCTCCCAGCAGGCACACACCGGTCGTCACACGGCCACGCTGTATCTCCCAGCAGGCACACACCGGTCGTCACACGGCCACGCTGCATCTCCCAGCACACACCGGTCGTCACACGGCCACACTGCATCTCCCAGCAGGCACACACCGGTCGTCACACGGCCACGCTGCATCTCCCAGCAGGCACACACCGGTCGTCACACGGCCACGCTGCATCTCCCAGCACACACCGGTCGTCACACAGCCACGCTGCATCTCCCAGCAGGCACACACCGGTCGTCACACGGCCACGCTGCATCTCCCAGCAGGCACACACCGGTCATCGACCCTGCCCCGACAGTAACAGCCACAGACTCCGCTACACCCACATTTCTCAAAGCCAACTATGTCTGTGAGTCCTAAGGTTTTACTGGTATCTTCTTTGGTGGTGTTAGTTTCTGAGTTCCTACTGCAAGCAAATCTGCGTTATTATAATACTTAACCAATTACTGGGCAACTCACTACTACTGGTTTTATTGTTTCTATGAGAAAAATGCATTCCACTCTGAAAAACTGACTTTTAAACAAAGTTTGAGATGACAGTGTGGGTAGCAATCCGGACTAGACTAAGGTACTCGAATTAGGACTTATTCTATGCATCTGCTCTCCCACAATATGGCGCTGGGAGAGAAGTAAACAGCTTCCGCACAGCTGCCTCCAGTTCAACCAATTAACTGTAGGACTTGCTCCTGATTGGAGAGCAGCGTACTCGGCGTGTGGGCAGCCGAGTTGGGATTGGCAGAGAAGGACTATAAAGGAGGAGAGAAACGGCATGCACCAGAAACATCTATGGGGAACATCTAAGGGAACCCGTGCAGCCCCCGAAGAAAGCCGGCCGGCGGTGTGCCGCTCCCCTGCGGAAGTGGGGAATGCGGCCAGGGGGAACTGCCCTTCCACGGAGGTGGAAGGGATAGTAGCCAACCCGGGAAGGACCAGCAGCAAACCCGGGGAGGGCCGAGCAGACGAAAGAACAGCGCAGGGTCCTGTGTTGCTCCTCCACGAAGAGGGGGAGCGACATAATGGTGCCGTGACTCGGATAGGAAACCTAGGACGGATATGAAACTTAGGAGGGAAGAAACGGGAAGAACTGGGAAAATATCGGAGAGAGAAACTAGCAAACAGCCTAGGGAAATTACCGGAGAGAGAGACTAGCAAACAGCCTAGGGAAAAGCCGGACGAAAAGGGTGCCGGAAGAAGCTATTGAAAGCCTAGGCATAGATTCGGATACGGACTACGGGGGGAAGCTGGGAGAAATCTTTAAGGTCGAAAGCGAAAGTGAAAGCTAGAACAAACAGACTCGGACGCGGACTGTGGGGAGAGGCCAGGAGAAATGAGGGAGGAATATTGTTGGAGGAAAGCTTGGGGAAACATACCGGGTAGAGAAAAATGTTAGGGAAATTGAAGCCGTGGGGGGCAGGCCGAGGCGGAAACGGAAGCCACTTTGGGGTTCTCAAGTTAGCCCGGGAATAGGGGGCGAAAAGTTGAAACCAGAAGCTGAGACGTAAGCCAGATTGGGATCCGTCTGATTAGCCCGGGGAGCAAAGGACGGGAAGCCAGATCGTGGGGCGGAGACGTACGCTGGGTTGAATTCTCCAGGCTAGCCCGGGGAACTTGGATTGAATGCTAGTGGTGGAGACGCAAGCTACGCTGTGTTACTCGCGGAAGCCGCAGCGTGCAGAGAGAGCACGGGGCGTGAATAGATAGGGAACGCTGGCGTAGGCCGTGGTTCAGACGCGAAAGGGTTAAGCGTGGAGACCGCGGAGCGCGCGAAGCCGAGCCGCGCAAAGCCGGGAAGCTGCGCAGATGAGAGAGGCGCGCGGGCTGAAGCGGCGAGGTGCCGGGAAGCTGCGGGGATAAGAGAAACAGAAGTTTGGAAGTGAAGTAAAAGAGAAATGGGAATGCTGGAAGATAGAAGTGAAATGGGAGAGGTAGGAATGCCCGGAGATAGAGAAATAGAGAAAAATAAGGCCTCCCCTCAACATGCCAATTAGAAGGCTTGGATTCGGTCTGCCCGATTAGTGAGGCGATGAGCACCTGGGCGGCTAGCCGCAGGTCACCGAAGACAGGCACGAATTAACATCAGTAAAGCTTCCCCACAATGCAACAATTAGGAGGCTTGGATTCGGTCTGCCTGATTTAAGGCGGTAAGCGCCAGCAAAGCTCGACCAGAGTATGAGCTGCAGGTCACCGAAGATAGGCACAAACCAACACTAATAAGTCTCCCCCACAATACGGCAATGAGAAGGCTTGGATTCGGTTTGCCTGATAGGTTTTGTAAACACCTGCAGGCAGTTCTAGCAGAGCAGAGTATGCGCTGCAGGGCACCGAACACAGGCACGCATCAGCGCCTAAAAACCTCCTCACAACATGGCGAAGAGAGGACCCGGATTCGGTTTGCCTGATAGGACTTGTAAGAGCCTGTGGCAACTCTAGCAAGTAGAGCAGAGTGTGTGCCGTGGGACACCGAAGACAGGCGCGTATCAACGCTAAAAAATAAAAAGAAAGGGGGATCTGTGGGTAGCAATCCGGACTAGACTAAGGTACTCGAATTAGGACTTATTCTATGCATCTGCTCTCCCACAATATGGCGCTGGGAGAGAAGTAAACAGCTTCCGCACAGCTGCCTCCAGTTCAACCAATTAACTGTAGGACTTGCTCCTGATTGGAGAGCAGCGTACTCGGCGTGTGGGCAGCCGAGTTGGGATTGGCAGAGAAGGACTATAAAGGAGGAGAGAAACGGCATGCACCAGAAACATCTATGGGGAACATCTAAGGGAACCCGTGCAGCCCCCGAAGAAAGCCGGCCGGCGGTGTGCCGCTCCCCTGCGGAAGTGGGGAATGCGGCCAGGGGGAACTGCCCTTCCACGGAGGTGGAAGGGATAGTAGCCAACCCGGGAAGGACCAGCAGCAAACCCGGGGAGGGCCGAGCAGACGAAAGAACAGCGTAGGGTCCTGTGTCGTTCCTCCACGAAGAGGGGGAGCGACATGACAGCATACTGTTAATCTGGGTAATCCAAGGCTTCCTACAAAACCAAATTCCAGCAGCTTCCACCAGCTGCTTAGCCATCAACTGCTTGTGCACACTGCCCTCCAGTGGTCCTGTTTCTTATTACAACAGAGACAAAAAAAAATCCCGTGAGCAGAAGCCACCCAGGTCATGTGATGCAGGGAAGGATTCCTAAGCCTCAGAACCACAGAATACAAGAATACAAGACTTCTAAATCTGAAAAAATGCATATATTTTAAAAAGTTACTTGAATTTTTACAGTCAAAAAGTAATCACCCTTCCACTTGACCACAACACAGTCAGTGGAGGTCTTTCTGCTTTTGTTCTTTTAAATGAAGGCCATTGGCAAGGACACAACAGGAACTGACGTTTTCATTTCTACTTTGATTTTCTCCTTTTGTAGTGTGCTTCCCTGTGTTAGGTGGTGTCCCTCTGGGGACAGACATGGTAACGGCAGGGCAGCCCCAGCGATCTGACCCACAGTTAATGCTGCAGTCCCCCGCCCCAGCGATCTGACCCACAGTTAATGCTGCAGTCCCCCGCCCCAGCGATCTGACCCACAGTTAATGCTGCAGTCCCCCAGCCTGCTCCCGGACATGGCGGCCCAGCTTCCCCAGCTGCCCAGGAAGCTGAGGGCTGAGGGGCAGCTGTCTGCAGGGCCCATGCCATTTCCTTCATCTCCCATACTGCTTCATGGAACACGGGTAAGAGCGCATCAAAGAAAGAGAGGTCGTCAGGGCAGACCCAGGAAGGAGAGGAGGGGAGTGCAGAGAGAAAGGTGCCACACAGAGCAGCACACGTGGAAGCAGACATGCAGGGACCAGAGGAACAAAATGCAGCTACAGCCAGGTGAGTGCTGCCCAGGGTGGCAAGGCCACAGCTGCCCAGCAGAGGGTACAGCACAGCTTCTGACCCTGTACACAACTACCAACAACACAGGCCAGGGGATGACCCTGCACACACAAACACACAGCTACCAACAACACAGGCCAGGGGCATGACCCTGCACACACACACACTCACACACAGCTACCAACAACACAGGCCAGGGGATGACCCTGCACACACACTCACAGCTACCAACAACACAGGCCAGGGGATGACCCTGCACACACACACACAGCTACCAACAACACAGGCCAGGGGCATGACCCTGCACACACACTCACACACACACACACAGCTACCAACAACACAGGCCAGGGGATGACCCTGCACACACACACACAGCTACCAACAACACAGGCCAGGGGCATGACCCTGCACACACACTCACACACACACACACAGCTACCAACAACACAGGCCAGGGGTATGACACTGCACACACACACACACACACACACAGCTACCAACAACACAGGCCAGGGGATGACCCTGCACACACACACACACAGCTACCAACAACACAGGCCAGGGGCATGACCCTGCACACACACACCCACAGCTACCAACAACACAGGCCAGGGGATGACCCTGCACACACACTCACACACACACACAGAGCTACCAACAACACAGGTCAGGGGCATGACCCTGCACACACACTCACAGCTACCAACAACACAGGCCAGGGGTATGACACTGCACACACACACACACACACACACACAGCTACCAACAACACAGGCCAGGGGATGACCCTGCACACACACACACACAGCTACCAACAACACAGGCCAGGGGCATGACTCTGCACACACACACACACAGCTACCAACAACACAGGCCAGGGGATGACCCTGCACACACACACCCACAGCTACCAACAACACAGGCCAGGGGCATGACCCTGCACACACACTCACAGCTACCAACAACACAGGCCAGGGGCATGACCCTGCACACACACACACACACACAGAGCTACCAACAACACAGGCCAGGGGCATGACCCTGCACACACACTCACAGCTACCAACAACACAGGCCAGGGGCATGACCCTGCACACACACTCACACACACACACAGAGCTACCAACAACACAGGCCAGGGGCATGACCCTGCACACACACTCACAGCTACCAACAACACAGGCCAGGAGGGTGCACAGCCTCTGACCCTGCACACACACTCACAGCTACCAACAACACAGGCCAGGAGGGTGCACAGCCTATGACCTTGCAAAATCACCCAACCATGGCTACCAACAACACAGGAATTTGCATAGCCTGTGACCAGCACACACATACACACACACACACACACCTAACAACAATACAGGCCAGAAGGATGCATAGCCTATGACCTTGCAAAATCACCCACCGACAGCTACCAACAACACAGGCCAAGAGTGTGTACAGCCTATGACCCTGCACACACACACCCACAGCTATCAACAACACAGGCCAGGAGGATGCACAGCCTATGACCCTGCACACACACACACACAGCTACCTACAACACAGGCCAGGAGGGTGCACAGCCTCTGACCCTGCACACACTCATGGCCATGAATGAGTCAGGCCCAGCATACAAGGGACGGGCCCAAAGCCCTAGCACCAGCACCACTTTTGACTGGTGAGACATCTCAGGCCGCACTGTAACAGCTCCACATGTGCACCCTCCTGGCCTGTGTTGTTGGTAGCTGTGTGTATTACAGCTCCACATGTAATCCATGGGCAACACTGACACAGGAGCTCATATTACTCGGGACAGACTCAGCTCCTGGGTGGCCCCAGGCACAGCATCAGCTGTCCACCAGTAGCCTCGTCATTCTCATCCTCTCGCCACTACCACACTCGATAGGTCTGCTGATAGACGATGCCCACACTGCTCTCGGTGACAGGGCAGGCATCCTGTTCTGTCCACACCATGGAGAGTCCATGTGGCATGGGGCTGCTTCTTTGCCACAGGGATGTGGAAGCATTTGACCTTGTCTCAGGTCCATGACCACAGTGGACTGTCTGCGCTCCCTCTACTGCCCCTGGAATGCTACTGGGTCATAGCTCCCCCAGCTCCCTGATGGACGCAGGTTCACAGCTGCCCCAGCTCCCTGATAGATGCAGGCTCACAGCTCCCCCAGCTCCCTGGATGGACGCAGGCTCACCCCAGCTCCCTGGATGGACGTAGGCTCACAGCCTCTACCAGCTCTCAGTTTCCAGGCCAACACTTCAAGAGCTGAGACATCTCCATTCTGTCCTAACAGGAGGGAAAAATCCAAACAAACTAAAAAATCAACAGCGCTTCTTTGTTCTGTCAGCTCGGTGAGGTCATAGGTCAAAGAACTGTGGCCTAAAACTGCAGACTGGTGGGCACTGATGGAGAAATACCACCACCCAGAGAAAACCATCTGTGCAGGAACCTCTGCCTGGCCCAATCCCCGGGCTGTGGAAGCTACAGGGACCCACCTGGTGCCCCAGCAGCAGGAAGGGGGAGAAACCAGCAGCTGCAGGAGAGTGGTCCTCCCACACCCTGCCTGCCCTCTGGAGAAGCTCTCTCATCAGAGCTTAATCCCCTGTGGCCCTAACAGAGCCCAGACGACCCAGAGGAAGCAAAGCCCCACCTGCGGCCCCTCCAGCTATCCTGTACCCCTAAGGGCAGGCCCAAAGTCCAGGGAAAACCAGGCCCACAAACAGGAGCCCCCACTGGGACCCAGAACATACCCCTCCCACACCTGACAGCCTTTTATAGCCACGCCTTCTGTTCAACAGAAAGTGGCAGAGCAAAGAACACACCCTGTGTCCCAGGAGGCGGGAATGTGCAGCTGTCAGGTCCGGAATGTAAATCTATAACCAGCACTCCAAGACCTTGAATGGAAAAATCAAGCCCCTGCAAGAACAGGTGGGTAAGGTGGACAGGAGGAGGGAGAGTCCAGGGTTCACACATTGTTCTCTAACTGAAGTGAGGGCTTCTCTGAGGGGCTCACCGACAAGACAGCACACGACTTAGGAAGACACTTCTGACTATTTTTGTTAAAATGCACCAACAAAAGCAAGAGTCATCAGATGACTGCAAAAGGCATTAACACATGCACTGGGGATATCAGAAGGAGAACAGATAGAGAAAGGAACAGAAGCAGTATTGAAGCAACAACGACTGGGAATGCCCCAAATTAATGCCATACAACCACAGTTCCAGGAAGTTCAGGGAGTACCGTGCAGGATAGATGCCAGGAACCAAAGTAAGAGAAGTCGCCCTCAGATATCTCACCTCCAAACTGCATCCAGTGAAACATAAAGAAAAATGCTTAAGGAAACTAAAGGAAGGGGCCAACTTATGTATGGAGATATATGAGAATATATAAAGATATGAATTATATCTGGCTTCTCCTCAGAAACTATATAAAGCAGAGAGTGGAATATCTAAAATGTTGAGAGGGAAAAAAGCCCACAAACCTAAAATTCGGTAATTATTCTTCAAAAGTGAAGAAGATACAGGCTTTCATCGAGGAACAAAGACTGAGGATATTTTCTGCTGGTGGAATTATCTTGCAAGAAATTTTAAGAACTTCTTCAGAGAAGAAAAATCAGGGAGCTCAGGAACTCAGATCCGCACTCTCAAAGAACGAATACTGGCGAAAGAATAATGAAAGCAAAATGAAACTTTTGCTTCCATCTGACAGCTAACAGCTTGTTCAGACTAACAATAGCAACAGCGTACTTGGCAATGCATGGTCCTGCACATGCAAAGTACATGGCAGCAGTGACACTTAGGGTAGGAAGGATAAATTGGGATTATTCTGATATTATAAGGTATTGCACTCCCTGTGTCACTGTACAGTGTCATCTGGAAGTAGGCATGATTGGTTATAAATGTATATTGCAAACTATACAATGGCCTCTAAAATGTTCTTTTTAAAGTGTACTTGATATGCTAAGAAAGGAGAGAACATGAAATTATATAAAATGCTGATTTTAAGCCACAAATGGCAGAAAACAGGTAGAAGACAAAAACAGGAACAAAAAACAAGGGCACCAAACAGAAAACATCAACGCACTAATCCACCTCTATCTGCCATCACGTTACACACCGACGGTCTAAGGCATCTACTGTAGGTCATCCGAGTTGATATAAGAACAAGGCCCAGTGGTGTGCCCTTTACAAGAAATCCACGTCACCCATGAAGACACACAGGTGAACAGCAAAGGCCTGGAGGATACACTCCACTAACACTAACTGAAAGACAGCGCTACTCCTGACCCCCGAAGCCTCTGCTTCTCCCTCTGCCAACCTCTGATGACCTTGCCTCTGTGGTTCCTTTTTTTTTTTTTATTTATTTATTTATTTTTTGACAGGCAGAGTGGACAGTGAGAGAGAGAGACAGAGAGAAAGGTCTTCCTTTGCCGTTGGTTCACCCTCCAATGGCCGCCGCGGCCGGCGCACTGCGGCCGGCGCACCACGCTGATCCGATGGCAGGAGCCAGGAGCCAGGTGCTTTTCCTGGTCTCCCATGGGGTGCAGGGCCCAAGCACTTGGGCCATCCTCCACTGCACTCCCTGGCCACAGCAGAGGGCTGGCCTGGAAGAGGGGCAACCGGGACAGAATCCAGCGCCCCGACCGGGACTAGAACCCGGTGTGCCGGCGCCGCTAGGCAGAGGATTAGCCTATTGAGCCACGGCGCCGGCCCGCCTCTGTGGTTCCTGAGTGGTCATTCAGGCCCAGTCCCAGAGGCAGAACCATTCACCTGCCTGCACAGTGATACAGGCACTGACCCCAACAGAGCTAGATTTCTTCAGACCTCCCCTGCCTCGCTGATTCACAACCTCCAGACACCCACTGGCCCTCTCGGCAAGCAGCCACCCTTCCACCGGGGAGAGCACGGCTCCTGTCTCTCCCTCTTGTCCTTGTGGTGAGAGGACCAGCCCCCTCTGAAGTCTGCTGGAAGGAGTAACAGTAGGTGCAAGCTTGGGCTTTAGCGAGAGGCAGAATTGGCTTCGAAATGGGCCCCCACACTTGCTCAGCATGCAACAACAGAACAGGTCAGAAGAGGCAGATAACTCTCCAGGGCTCAGTTCCTCACACACGGAACAGAGAGGAAGAGGACAACAATGCTCCCCAGTAAGAACAACAGTAGAGGAGGAAGAGCTGGTGTTTCGAGGGCCTTGGCATAAAGACCAGATGTGCCACTCCTCAGGTAACGTCCCATGCCTAACGCAGACCCTCAGCGAATATTAATGTCTGTGGTGTGCGCAGCAGGGATGATGACGCTGCCGTGAGATACCAGGGTCTAGGGAGGTGTTCTCATTTTTAGAGCTGGAGGAGGATGGGAGAACCACAGAACACGACGGAAGCAGCAGAAAGAAATCAGCACCTTGGACAGAGGAAGCAGAAAGGAGTCCCAAGTCAACAGGCCTGCTCCGAGGAGACAGGAGGGCTCTCTTTGCCACGTCTCTTGTAGCACTTTTGCTGGAGCACACCCCATGGAGAGGGCCACCCTGGGAGAACTCCACTCCAGGAGTCTGACGTCCGGGGCTAAGGGTGCAGGCTTTCCATCGGTACATCTGCTCCTGTTCCAGGTTTTGCCTTTCCCAGTTCACCTGTTCTCCCCAGGCCTTACTCCTCTCACCTCCCAACATTACTCTGTTAGTCAAACATTTTGTAGAAAGCTGCAAAAATCCAACTCAAAGCAGTGTCAATAGAATTGACTGGCTCACGGCACCAGAAAAGGAGGGAGAGGAAAGCCACGGGAGCCGGCACAGCTCAGCCCACAGACAAGCAGGGCAGCACTTCGGACCCTGCTCCCTGCATCCTCAATGTAATTCTCTCTCGATGACCAACAAATAGGGCCAATGGAAGCTGCAATGAACGAATCTTGAGCCGAGTGCCCGCCTCTGACACAGCCAGTGGGCAATGGCTGCACCAGATGTCTGCCTCTGACACTGCCAAGTGCAGCCAGCAGGCGGCGGCTACACCAAGACAGGACCAGAACCTGGCTGCTCCTGCAGCCCCATGCTGGGGCGTGAGGAGCAGAACTGCTGGATAGAAAATTCCAGATATTCACTAGCCCTTTTAGCCCTTTTTTTTTTAAACCACTAGCAGCAATGCTTATTTAAAACAATTTCAATGATAGGTTTCAGCAAAGATGGATACATTAATTTCAAGTGGAAAAGGATATAAAAGTGTGTGTAAAATGTGATCTCAGCTTTAAAAAAACATAATGTATACCAAGATCACTGTGAGAAAATGCACTAAAACATTAACATAGTTGATCCTGGGTAACAGAATCAGACAATTTTCAATTTTCCTTGTTTTTTAATTTTTTTCATATAAAGTGGGTTCATATTGCTTTCATAATCAGGAGGAAAACAAAAAGATTTCTGTTGCTGCTGTTGTTTCAATATCACCTATATTGGTTTCAGATTAAAGTCTGCAGTACCTGAGACTCAGGGCCAAACCTAACTCACTTTATAAACCTAAGGAGAATCCAAAGGACAAAGAGAAACGTTCTGTGGGTTTCCCTTTTCCTTGGGTAGGGATGCTGGACTCTGCCTGGAGAACATAGGTGCTAACGCAGGATGGAACTAATCAAGAAGAGTCCTCAGAGCTGACCCAATGAAGGCACGTAGGTACTGGATGTGACTGCCCCGTCTGAGTCACCTGATTTCTGCTGGCCTGTGAACCTGCATCACACAGTGGTCCTCAGACCCCACTTGTAACCGAGAAGACCACTGTCTCCTACCGAGGCCTTCCAGATGTGAGAAGACAGACCCCACTTACCTGGAAACACTAAGGGGTCTCAAACACACGGGACTCGGTTTTGCAAAAGGGGGTCTAGTGGAGTGAAAACTCAGACTGCAGAGGTGCAGCCTAACATGCTGGGTGACCTTGGGCGAAGTCTCAATTCCTGGCGCTCAGTTTTGTCACCCACCAGGAAGACCCCACGTCTAACGTTCAACCAGGGTCACTGAGTGGATCAAGTGAGGTGGCATATCAACTGCCCACAACAGGCCTGGCACACGGGAGGGCCTCACTGCAAGTCCACTGGCCCCTCCAGCCCCAACAACTCCTTTCCTCCCCTCAACTTGAGCAAAGAACATTTTCTATCAAGCCTAACATGCTCACTATGAAAACGCAAAACAGGGATTCCTTGGGCATACAGAAGTGACTTAAAAGTTTACTGGAGGGGCTGGCGCTGTGGCACCGCGGGTTGAAGCCACGGCCTGCAGAGCCAGCATCCCGTATGGATGCTTAGCAATTGTACCAAAGTAACTCTGTGGAGGAAAATAAAGCTTGCACGTCATTCAGTGCCAAGTGTGGGCTGACCTAGGAGACTTTTGTTGTAATGAGGGGCAGGGATGAAGGAAGACGAGGACTCGCCAAGCCTTTTAAAAAAGAAAAGATACTCAGAAGGTACAGATGCTTATTTAAAAAAAAAAAAACATAAATTTCTTATCTATGTAGTGTGTTTAGCATGCATTTAAATACACACTTGTCAAAGTGTTAGAAAATGCCAACTATCATCCAGAGGAAGCTCTTACTGTCCCCTCCAACCTACCCTCCGTCAACATCAGCTGGCAGTCATTATTAAATATTTGATGTTGTTCTTTCTAGATTTGTCCAATATTCTACAATTCTATTTCCTCCAGTCTAAATGTTTCCATTATAATTTTCAGTAGATAAATAACAGCTTTCCTGAAGAAGAACAAAAATGAACCACATGAGTATGATCAGAATGCATGACATTGCCAAATTTCAGGGTCATTAAAATTTGAAAAATGTGTGTCAAAATATTTCCATAAGCTGGGGCCAGCATTGCGGCACAGCAGGTCAAGCTGCCACCCGTGACGCCTACATCCCACATGAGCACTGGTGAAGCTCCAGCTGCTTCACCTCTGACTCAGCTCCCTGTAATGCACCTGGGAAAGCATCGGAGGATGGCCTAGGGCCGGATCCCTGCACCCATGTGGGAGACCAAGACGGAGGTCATAGCTCCT